>NW_024543059.1:9998333-11404166 GCF_018167655.1 Microtus oregoni | reverse complement strand
AGCATATTCGACAAACACCAGGCGGCCAGACCCCCTTTAGATGCTTCAATGTGTCCAGCGGTCTATTTGGCATCACAGATGCAAACAAATGCATCCTCCTTCCAAAGCTGCCCTTTCCCCATGGCCTTCATCCCCATGACTCAGTTGCTCAAATCCTCCATGGATGAGCATGACAGACTGGAGAGATGGCTCAGGGGGAAGAGAATACTTGCTGTGTAAGTGTGAGAACCCCAATCCAGACCTTAGTGCCCATGTAAACTAGCTGGGCCTGACTATATGTTTGTAATCCTAAGGGTATTAGGAGATGGAGACAGACTGTTGGGCCTTGATGGCTATCAGCCTAAACTAAGGTTCAATGAGAAAGAAACCAAGCCGAGTGATGGACAGTCAACATGGTAGTCTTAAACTGCCATACCTTTTCTTGGCAATGTCTCATGCTCCCCACCAATGGTCTCCAAAATCCACACCCTATACCCCAGTATGAAAGTATATAGCCTGGTCTCTGCTCATCTCATGACCCTCCATGGCTCTGCTGGGACCTGGTTACCTGGTGAGTTCACGGCTCCCCAGTGGGCTCCTGGCCCTGAGCAGCCCCTCTCCTAGACGAACTCCAAGAATTACATCACGACACCAACTTGTTACCTCGGGGATCACACTCACTCAGCACTAACAATTCCCTGACCTAAGTACAGGAAAGGCCGTTACTTCTGGGGTGTGAGAGAGGATGGACCCAAAGGGAAAGCAACGGAGTAGGACAGAAAAAAAAAAAGACTTTCAGAGATAAACGCTAGTGAAGGACACACTCAAAGAAAGCAGCCTGAGAGGCCCCTCCTTTGGGGTCACTTAAGTGAGTCCCTCTCCTTAGAAAGAGAAGGGAGTTGAGGAATATCCTTTCCCAGTTTGGGCCTGCTGAGCTAATGGAGGAAGGAGATGGAGGGGGAGGAGAATGTGCAGCAAGGGCAGTCACCTCTCTGGACTGCACTCCTGCAGCAAGCTGAGCTTTCCTGAGCTGGCTCTCTGGTACTTATTAGTACCCTTTGGCAAATATGGCTCTGAACTGGGCCTGATCAGCTTGCCCTCCTCACCCCTGTAATAATCTGGGACTTGGCCCCTTCTCTGCAGACATGGAGCACAGCTCTGTAGGTGCATGCTCTCCACCGACACCAGAATCGCCATCTTATCCGCTGCTGAGGGACAGCGCCAAGCAAGGTGCGCACACAGACTTCAGCTCCCTCTGGAGGGGACACTGGATTTAAAAGCCCGGCGACTTTGCAGAGCCGACCTGGGGCTCTGCTGACTGCACTGTCTGCTACTCCGGTTTTGACACCTGTCTGTCTTGTTCACAGACAGCATCTTTTACAGCTCTCTCAGTGTAAACCATCACCCGCTTTATCATCAACCAAATGGCAAAAGGGTTCAGCTGGGAGGCAGCATGCAGGCGGGTCTGTCGAATTCCAAAGTGCTCTGAAAATAAATCCCAGCTGCGAAGCCTGCTCGTGCTGCAACATGAGGAAAGGAGCAAACACATCTCCACGAGCTGCCGTGGGGACCCTGAGAGACGGCCGCCCCACCGTTTGTTTCTCCACGTGCTTCTTGGGTTTCCTCGGGCCCAGAGAGCCCCCACTCCAGGCTCCTCAGGAATGCGAGCACGCTCGACTGTCTCGTAGGTGTGTTCCTGAGAGGGTGTGTGAACTGGATCTGCCAAACGGAGCAGTGGAGATGCGTGAGGACAGGTGGCCAACCCTGGCACTGTGCCCTGCATCCCGATGCGAGATGATATGAATACAGCTCTGCTCACAGGCCCTGGGCAAGGGCTGGCTCCCGATGGGACTTCAGAAGGAATGAGCATAGAGACCATGCTAATGTTTAACTCCTTCCGACCCACAAAAGCCTTGGGGCTGGCTGGTTTGGATGTCCCAGGCGAATCCCACGAGATGCCTGGCAGCAGTTAGTTGAGGCCAATGTTGACTTCTTCCAACACGCCTTCTCTACCCCATCCTCCTCCTCACGGACAGGACGACTTGTTTTCTCGAAGTTCTGGGGACTGAACCCAGAGCCTCCCTCATGCCAGATAAGCACTCCACTGCTGGGCAACATCCCCAGCCCAAGGTGGGAAGATGCGTTCTTCCTCACACTGGTGTCTCTGGCTCATCCCACGTTTTGCCTTCCATCTTGTTCTCATTGACTGGACCCCCTAGTCACCTCCTAGCTTCTTCATGCTTAGTCCATGCCCCCTTCTCTCCTTCCCATAGGGTCTCCCAGTGCCCTCTAAAGGCTTGCTCTGGAACAAGCAGTCTTGTGAACAGTCAGTCCTTCACAGAGATTCCCTCAGCCAGTGTCTCAGTAAGAACCAGGCTGACCTCTTCTGTCCAAACATTAGTCCCAGGAACAGAACGAGCTTGCTCTCTTTCTCTCTGTTTCCTTTGTTTTAGAGATGCTGGGGACAGAGTCCAGGATTTAGCATGTGCTCGGCAAGCATTCAGTGATGAAGCCACATTCTAAACCATCCCTCACACTTCAGAACCTGGCCAATCTTTCTTTCTCCTCACTTCAAGACTGGCCATCATACCTTGGGGTCTCAGAGTCCATATGCTACCCCCCCCTCCAGTATTCACTCTCCTCCATTCAGCGTCTTCTGATCTCCTCCAGGAGGCCCCTCCTTTGCCATGACACCTATTACTTCTTATGCGAAATTTTCTCTCAGTATCATCACGGGGCCACTGTTTTGCAGCCTCTTATGGCCCTCAATATGGTTCTCCTGTGTTATGATTTGAGTGTGAAATGTCCTTCACAGGCTTTTGGGTTTGAACCCTTGCTCCCCAGCCAGCAGTGCTGTTTGGGAATGTTATGAAATCTTTGGGACACGGGGCCTAGGCCACTGGAGGCCAGTCTTGAGAGTCTCAGGTCTGACTCTCAGCTGGTCTGGCCATTATGTAAGAAGCTAGACCACATGCTTCTATCACCATGAACCCCACCAGGACTTGCCCTCTGTGATGGACTCAAACTGTGAACTAACATAAGCACTTCCTCCATGACACTGCTTCTGTTAAACACTTTTGTCATAGAGATGAGTAAAGTAACTGATGCATGCCAGTTCCCTGTTCTTTGAACTCTGTGAGCATCTAGTCCTACGGGCACCCATTTCCCAGTTCAGACACAAGGATCTTCTCTGTGGCCCTGGCACCCAGTCAGCTAAGCCAGGATGGCTCAAGTAAGGCAACAGCTGACTTTACCACAGAGGCCCCAAGCACTTTCCAATACATCTGGAAACGGCTATCTTCCTGGATCTGTTATGCAGAGAGCTGGCAGTGAGTGAGAACGCTGGAGTGGCAGAAGGGTCCAAGACACAGCTGCTCCACACAGCAGCTCTGGGAGTTTGAACAGGACACTTACTTTCTGAGCCTCAGTTTCTCTGGCTAGAAAATAGGGTCACCTATCTCTACAGGGTTATGTGAAGAAGACGAAAGGGGTCTACTAGGGGGCTGGAGAGCATAGTGCTAGAAGGTTCTAGGCAGCAATTTGTGAGCCCAAGAGAGGACAACAGCCTCATGGGCCAAAAAGTCACAATGGGATGCATCTCCCAAGGCCTCTGGAGTGGTCCAGCCCCTGCCCCTGGCTTCTCTGGGAGACAGGACATCAAGGCCAGCCTCAGAATGTGAAGAGCTTGGCCTCAGGCTGAGAGCTATATAAACTTGGTCTAGCATTTTTCTCCGGAGACGCTTTTCTCTTCTGTAAGTAACATGATCACTGGAGAAAAATGCCCCCACCCACACACACCCATACCCATATATACATACACCCATCAAGTGAGATCCCACACAATCTTCTACAGAGAAAAAACACACTTTCCATGTGGGTGTACTTGCTGTCAGTCTTTTTCTCTACATACTTGCTCTTTATTTTAATTTGCTGAGGTCTCGTGGGTACATTTTCCCACTTCATGTCAGTTAGCATAAACTAATAAAAGATTTTATAACAAATCTCATTTTCATGGTTTTATAATACTATTTTACATGGAGAATTTACCGTTGAACATTTAAGCTGTTCCCAAGTTTTCCACATGGTAAGGCTGCTGAGGTAAATATATATGCACACATGCATGTTTTCATGTTGGTCAGTATGTATGCACACATACACATACATAGTCTTGTGTATATGTACATGTGTGAATGTATTTGCATGTGTGTACATGTGTGCATGGACACATGTTTGTATATCTGTATGTATATCTGTATGTGTTCATGTGTGTATATGTATGTGTACTTGTATCTGTGTGTATATATATGTGTGCGTTGACATGCATATGTGCATATCTGTGTATATATGCGTGTGTTTGTATATATGTACACATGTGTGGGCATACATATGCGTTTACGTAATGTATACACGCATATCTACACATGTGCATATGTGTTTGCATATGATGTATATGTACAAACGTACATATTCTTATGTATATGTTTCATTACACTTAACCTCAATCATCCCAAACCTCCATAGATCGTGCTGAGTTTCATTCCCAACTCTTCAGTGTTCAATTTGCGTTCTATTGCTGTGAAGAGACACCATGACCATGGCAACTCTTATAAAGGAAAATATTTAATTGGGACTGGCCTATGGTTTAGAAGTTCACTATCACTATGGTGGGAAGCATAGAGGCATGCAGGCAGACATCATGCTGGAGAGGTTGCTTAGAATTCTACATCCAGATCCTCAGGTGACATGGGGTCTGGCTTGAACATTTGAAACACCAATGTCCATCCCCAGTGACACACTTCCCTTTAATAAGAGCACACCTACAATGAGGCCACACCCCCTAATAGTGCTATCCCTATGAGACTATGAGCCCCATTTTCATTCAAACTGCCACACCCATGAAACGGAGCTAAAAATGATACCCATCCACTTTAAAGTTTTGAACTATACTTTTCTTCAGACAGTTGAAAAGAGGGAAATGCTCAAGAACTGGGGTAGCTGAAATCTGGCCCACCATCTGCTTTTGTTAATAAAGTTTTAATGAAAAACATTCCTGCCCACTCACTTGTTTCTGATCCATGGCTACAAGCAAACTACAACGACCAAGTTGAGTGACCATGGCAGAGACTACATAGTCCGCAAAGATATCCATCATCTGACCCTTGACTGAGAGACATTTTAAAGACTCCAGAGCAGAGGGCCTTTTCCTGGGAGCATATGCCCCTTCCATAACATTTTTGGAAAGCTGGCTTTTAAGTTTTATTTTTCTTAGTAGTGACTTTTTGAAAAAGAAGAATCAGAAGTTTGTCTTGGATAAGATTACAAAAGAAGACTCTGTGCACATAAAAATGCTCCCCGGGCTACAAGAGAAATACAAATATAAATTGGAAATATTTCATCAAAAGAACCTTGAGAAAACCAGAAACATCTTATCGTGGTTTTAAAAGAAAAACCAAGATAGCAAGGGAGAAAAACAAGAAAAAAAAAATTTGTGACAAAACAAAGTAATGGCCCCCACAACAGGGTGGTATTTGATGTGGTTCCAAAAATGTGTGGCCCCCCTGAAATGGGGACCCTGGGGTTGAAGACGCCTCCATTGGGGTTTCAGTGACAATGTGTTCCTTTTCTCCAAAGGTTGACCCCCACCATCCTAGCAGCTGTACACACAGGACAAAACACCCTGACCCAGCAGAGAAATTCAAGCTGAGTGCAATTAGCCTGAGAGAGCACAGAGAACAGGGCCCTCTACCCCTAAAGGTGAGTTTTAAGGCTCTGGGTTGCTGTAACAAAAATGCCTGTCTTGGGCAGGGTAATTTGTAAGCAGTCAACTTTATGATTCATAGTTCTAGAGGCTGAGAAGTTCAAGAGCAAGGCAGTGGCAGATTTGGTGTCTGATGAAGGCCTGTTCTTCATAGATGCCATCTTACCACTGCATCTCCATGAGGAGAAAGAGGCAAGCAGGTTCCTATCAATTTCTCTCATCAGAGCCTTGGGGTCTGTCCCTCAAATATCCCCCACAATCCTATGTGTTGAATGCTTATTCTGAAACTGACCCTGTTGGGGAAGGTCTGGAACCTCTAAGGCCATGGAGCTTCACTGGGGGGAAGTGGGCCACTAGGGGTGGCCCTTGAAGTGGTACCCAGTCCCCAGTCCTGCATGGCTCTGTTGTCTGTCCACGGTGAGATTAAGCAGCTGTCTCTGGCACATAGTCCTGATGCCACTGATATCCAGCTGATGGACCAGGCCAGCATGGACTAAACTTTCTGAAATTGAGATAAAGCGAACACTTCACACTTCCTTGAGTTTTTTCTGTTGAGTATTCTGATCGCGGTGACATAAAAACAGCTGACAGCTACTAACCCCATCAGGCCCTATCTCAATGCTCACAGAGAGGGAACTAGGTAGACTGCAACATTCAGATCACACAAATTCCTCAAATTTCATAGCGCATGGCAGCTGTTCGGGGTGATGTGTCGATCAGTTCTCTAGTTCTAGCTAAACCAGCTTCTCTCCAAGGCAAAGGCAGAGAGCATGGATGGGCAGCTGAGCTGCGTGGAGACAGCTATCCTGTCTATCAGGCACTGCAAAGCTTCTTTAGAATGCTGCTTGGGCTCACTTTCATTTATTATGAACACGGAACAAGGAGTTGCCATTTTCTTACAAGAGCTGGCCACCCTGACCACAGAGACTGGCCATGGGATAGCACCTGATGCAAGCTGGGCTCACTCCTGTCAATACCTAAGCACCTTGCCCACCTTCCGTCACAGTGACTGGTTCTAAGACTGCTATTCTAAGCAGGCCAATCAGAGTCCTCCTTAGACAAAATGTAAGCATGACCACTATATTCCATCTCTTTTACTTTGGGGTCTGAGCATGATGCTTGCAGTAGCAATGCCTCATGGGAAAACTGGGTTTACAACATCGAAAGGGCAGTGAAAATGCAGAATGTGAAAGGGGGCATGGCCTTGTTGGAGCAAAGGAGGTGTGCCACTTGGGGTGGGATTTGAAGTTTCAAAAGCCGATGCCAAGCCTAATGTGGTGACTCGAATGACAATGGCCTCCTCAGGCTCATAGGGAGAGGCACTATTAGGAGGTGTTGGAGGAAGTGTGTCACTGGGGGTTGGCTTTGAGGTTCCAAATGCTCAAGTCGGGCCCAGTGTCATTTTCTCTTCCTGTTGCCTGAGGATCTGGATGTAGAACTCTTCGGTTTCCCCTCCAGCATCATGTCTTCCTGAGAGCCTCCATGTTTCCCGCTATTATGGTCATGGACTAAGCCTTGGAACTGTAAGCCACCCGAATTAAATGTTTTCTATTTTTCTATTTATCTATTTATGATGTATCTTCACAGCAATAAAAATCCTAATACACCCAGTATCTATCAACCTATCATCTATCAATCTATCTGTCTGTCTATCTATCTGTCTGTCTGTCTGTCTATTTATCTGTCTATCTCTCTGTCTGTTTGTCTATCTCTCTATATCTATCTATCTATCTATCTATCTATCGATCTATCTCCCTCTCTCCCTACTGTCTATGGATCAGGACATAAAGCTTTTCAACCACTCCTTCAGCATCATGCCTATCTGCTTCCTACCATGATAAGGACGGACTAACCCTCTGAAACTGTAAGCAAGTGCCCAATTAAATGATTTCTTTTAGAGTTACCTAGGTCATGCTGTCTCTTCACAGCAAGAGAACAGGGACTAAGTCAGTGGCCTTTAACAGAAAAGAACTAGAGAATTAACCACAGTCTACACAAGGCCAAATATCACACAATAAATGTCTACACATGTAATTTTGTGTGATCTATAGAATAAACTTAGGAAGTAGTTCAGGTAGTATTCATCTCTACCTGGGATGAATACTATCCTAGTTAGCGTCAGCTGTCAAGATGACACAGCCTAAAGTCTTCTGAAGGAGTCTCAATGGACAGATTAGCCAGACTGGATTATCTGTAAGCGATTATCTTGGTCGGGGATAGATGTGGAAGAGCCCAACTCCACTGTGGGCATCGCCATCCCTGGGCAGACGGACTTGAGCTATATGAGAAAAAGCTGAGCATGAGCCGGAGAGCGAGCGAGCTAGGAAGTAACGTTCTCCAGCAGCTCTAAGGGGCCTATGAAAGCTAAGTTCCTGACTTCTCAGCAACCAGGAGGCACCAGGAAGCATCCCTCCTAGCACCTCGAGTTCTTGCCTCGAGTTCCTGCCCTGGCTTCCCTCAATGAAGGGTTATAACCTGGGAATTGCAAGATGAAATAAACCCCTTTCTCTCCTAAGCTGATTTTGGTAATAGTGTCTGATCACAGCCACAGAAAGCAAACTAGAAAAAGCATGGAGAAGGACATTTAGAAGTCAGCCTTAGAGAAAAAAAAAAATACCTTACCGCTCACAGACCAGAAACTGTGGAAACACAGAGGGAAAGGGAAAGAGATGAATTCTCTGTAGCTTACTATTGTGACTATGGTCTGAGCAGTGCAGTTCCCCATCTCCTGTCCCTAGGCGGATACTCTCAACAATCCCTCCTGGCTCATACCAGTCGGCTTTATTTTCCTATGAAGAAACTGAAGTCCAGACATACTTAATAACTCAAGAAAGATGGTTCCATGGCTGAGGAGTAGGGAGTTGGGCTACTAACCACACAGTCCAACCCCTCCATCAGCTCTTCATGCCCCATGGCTGAAGATGAGAAAGTACCCATTTGTTGGGACCATTTGGAGTCCTGGCCTCCAGCTGCTCTTCCCTGCCAGAGATCTTTACTTTCCTTCTGATTTGAGTTACTGAAAGCTGTGTCAAAGTTGTTTACCAGCTCTGCTTCACGAGCACATGTTGCGTTGCCTTGAGGATCAGAGGATGAGGTTTTCACCTGTTGGCCCACCTGACTATTGGGTATATAAGCCTCCGTGATGCTATTGAATAAGGGGCTTCTTACCAGTGACTAGAGGGCTGTCTCTCTCTTTCTCTATTATGTTTCAACCTCTAGCCCCTTCCCCAAAGCTCGCGAACTGTATGGTAGCGCAAAGAGCGCAGACAGGCGTTGTGCGCTGCACCCTTCATACAGAAGCAGATGGATGGGCGGGGGGGGGGGGGGGATAGGAAATCAGCTATCTTCAGGGACCTGCAGCTAAACCATGCTTGCTGCAGAATCAGTAGACCCAGACTCGGGAAATCTGGCTCTGGTTTGGTTTGGCAGTTCTTCCTGTGTATTTGTTTATTGCATTTTTATTTTTTCCTTTTGACTTAACAGTCATTTGGATCACTCTAGTCTGTCTCAGCAGTTCCTAGAAGAGTGGGGTCAGGGAGGTGGAGGTTTACACGTCCGTTTGGGTGGAGTTATAGAAAGAACCGTTCTCTCAAAACTGGAAGCTGTCCAGACTCTTGGTTATTTTACTGGCAGTTAGATTTCATTCTCAAAGTATGGTACTATGAGCAACAGATAGCCCACCCAGTCACCCTGGGCAAGGTGGTAGGCAAAGGAAGAATCCAAGTCAGAAAGGAGCCCCACCTCAAGGACGCTAAGCAGCTCAGGCAGCCTCCTGGCTCTCACTCAAGCCTGTCTGCTCATAGACAGGGCTTTGGTTTATTTGTAGGGATAAGAGGGCATTGCTATAAAAGCTCCTAAAAGCTAAGTATGCCATCAATGCAGTACCTGCTCCCGGGAGGGAAGAGAATGCAGCTGGACTTGATCACTGAGGGTTCAAGTTCATGCGAGTTCAGTTCAGCGGGGTGGGGGTGGGGGTGGGGGGTGGCTAACACTCATGAGCAGTCAGAAAGCGCCAGTCCTCACAGAAATGTTTTCTGTGGCCCAGATGGAGCTGTTTGGCTGTACCTGATATTCTTTTGGCCTGAACTCCTCGCAGGCCAGCGCTCATTAGGAACCCCGCACGAACCCCATTCGGAGGTTCAGCTTGCAGCAGACGTGTAGAAAAGAACACGATGCTGAAATCCTAAGAAGACAGCCTCTCCTTTTTCTCTAAGATCCTTGCTCTGGAAGAAGGGCCCTTATTTATCGTGTCCTCACCAACACAGCCAAGCTTTATCAGCTCTCAAACACTTCTCTACTCTCAACCTTAGGGTAGCCAGTGTGAGGACCTCAGAAAGTCAGAATCAAGGTACAGCCTGAGCTGCGCTTGTGCCTGGAGAAGCATGCACTTCTACCCATTCAGTTTCTTGGCAGGATTAGGTTCTGCGCAGCTGTGGACTAAGGTGCTTATTTCCTTGCTGTGGCTGTTGTCTGGGGTCACTCTGGAGCTACCCACAGATCCTATTGGCAGCACCCAAGTTGGAATTTTAGGGGCTTCTGCATGGTATTCGACAGTACTGCTACTTGGGTGAATGGCTTGCCTCCTTTCCTAGATTAAAAACACAGATAACGGGGGGGGGCGGGGATGCAGGTTTGTGTCCCTGGGACGAGGTGCCTCATCACTGTAGGCTTCCAATAGCTCTATCTGGAAACACAGCATCTCTTTGGGAGGCTACACGGCCACCGAATCACAATTCCTAACATGCTCCTGTGGGTGCCCATTTGTCTTTGTGTTCCCATTTTTCTAAGGGACTTCTAAAGATTTAAGACACCAGGGGCTGGAGAGATGGCTCAGTGGTTATGAGCATTGCCTGCTCTTCCAAAGGTCCTGAGTTCAATTCCCAGCAACCACATGGTGGCTCACAACCATCTGTAATGGGTCTGGTGCCCTCTTCTGGCCTGCAGACATACACACAGACAGAATATTGTATACATAATAAATAAATAAAAGATTTACGACACCAGCCTCTGAGGACAGGTCTCAACCCTCATCTTCCCTGCTCAGCGGAAGTCCTGAGCAGCATATAAAAGCTAAGCTCCTGACTTTACTTTTAACGACCACAAGGCACCAAACATGGGTCCCTTGTGATACGTGGGTCACCAAGCCCCAGATGCAGCTCCCTTAGCCTGCCTTTGTGTGGTATCCAAACAGGAAAGATCATAGCACCCAGAGAATGACAGGTTATGTACAGTATATCCCATGGTCCGGTTCATGTTGGGACCATTTGGAATCCTGGCCTCCAGCTGCTCTTCCCTGCTAGAGATCTTTACTTTCCTTCTGATTTGAGTTACTGAAAGCTGTGTCAAAGTTGTTTACCAGCTCTGCTTCACGAGCACGTGTTGCGTTGCCTTGAGGATCAGAGCATGAGGTTTTCACCTGTTGGCCCACCTGACTGTTGCATATATAAGCCTCTGTGGTGCTATTGAAGAATGGGCTTCTTACCAATGACTTAGAGGGCTGTGTCTCTCTCTGTCTGTTTCAATCTCCAGCCCCTTGCCCAAAGCTCGCAAACTACATGTATGGTAGCGCATAGAGCACAGACAGGCGTTGTGCATGGCACGTTCAGAACGATTTTCCCACTGAACAGGGGAACCAGCTGCTTCACATCCCCATGCACGCCCTCCTTCTCTGACGTACCTGACCCTCCCTAAGCCAGGAGCCCAAACAAACCCTTCTTCCTTTAAGTTGCTTTTATCAGGTATTTTCCCTGATGAGAAAATCAAGTCATAGAAGAAATTAAGTGAGGCAGTTGTGATGCACGTCTTTAATTACAGCACTTGGAAGGCAGAGGCAGGTGGATCTGGGGTCAAGGCCAGCCTGGTCTACAGAGTGAGCTCCAGGACAGCCAGAGAAAACACTATCTTGGGGAATTAAAATGGGTGAGGGATGTAGTTAACTTTTCTGCTTCCCTTCTCTTTCGCCCCCTTCCTCTGTCTCTCCCTCTCTTCCCCCTGGTCCACACAGGCCTGTGCTTCTGATGGGCCCCATTCAACCTTCCTATTGTCAACAAGAGATTGCGTTCAAAGGCCAGAGCGCCATGACCTGAGTAAAACTTCTATTTTCTCAGAACTTCCTGGGAAAATTAGGACAAACTGCTCTTCAACACACACATCGATAAGGTCGATTTGAGAAGCAGAACTCTGCAACTCACGCATTCATAGCCAATACTAGCCGTCTAATACTTGGAACAAGCACACGCCATTTGGAGACATGAGTGCCCTGACGAACACCAAGCTAGACGAAATGTCTGCTGGGGAGAAGGGGAGACTGGTAGCCACGGTCCCAGCCACTCAGCAGAGCAATGCACTGCCATGGTTCACAGGTGGAACTGTCCACATTCCGAGCAGGTTGTGGAGAACCACGCCCCATCCCTCTCTTGCTTTTCTGAACACGGGGCTGTGGTGCTGGGATTTTAGCCCCAGTCTGTAAGGGTAACAAAGAAGGGCACTGGTGAGACCCGATGGGGACTGGCAAACAGTCCCAGATGGGCCCCTGTCCCACTGACACTCAGAAGGAGCTTGCCTGCCAAGCTGTCTGGTTTGGCTTACTGGCCCTCTGTCCCCCACCTTCCTGCTGGTGAAGGCGCTAATGAGGTGTTAATTAGCAAGGGGCAGGCAGTAGATGGTTAAAACAGGGCAGTGGCATTCTGCAGGGAGCAAGAGAGCAATCCTCTCATAAACAAAGGACAGACTAAGGTTGGGGGGGGGGACATCTCTACCATGGGTCAGAGAGCACCAAGGGAACAGACCATGCCACCTCTAACCACCGCAGCAGCTGGGGGCCCCTCGACTCTCGGGAGAACTCCAAAACTCTTTCCTGCATTTGAATTCCAATCATAATATGGAATTACAGGGCGCCTCCCGCCGCAGCCTGCTGCTCTGCTCTTCATTACGGACTCATCACTCACAGCCCCCCCCCCCCCCACGCGGCTGGCACCTCTGCTGTTTAATCTGCAGACAAGAGTACAAATCCCTCATCTTGTTTAGAGTATGTCGGAGTGCGATTTAGAGAAATAAATTCCTCTTGGGGAATCATGCTACAAAAATGCCAGAAATGTGAGCCTTGAGGGTTTTCATTTCAAGGGTAAATGATTGTCCATCCCGGGCTGAAGACAGTCTGGCGTGATGGACAGCAGGAGGCTGGAATGCTACAGCCAGCGGTTGAAAAAGGCAACTTCAGGTCTGGACTCCTTTCCTTCACAAATTGCTAATGAGATGACTAAAATAAAAATATATCAAAGTTCCAGGAAATTCTAGACTCAGGAAGAACAGTGGGAGGCAATTAGATCAGACAGATACTGAAGAATTTAAGCAAAAAAACAAAAACCAAAACCCAACAATAACAACAAAAACAGTGTACTGGGATATGGACCAAGTGTTCACACACTGTGGGTCAGCTGCCTGTCACTGTAGCAAATACTCCGGAGTTCATCAACTTAAAAGATGAGGTTATTCAAGGCCGTCGTTTTGGAGTTGCTTCTCCCATCAGTAGGTCACACTGTTTGGTCCTGTGGTGAGGTAGCCCATCATCGCAGGAGTGCATGTGGAAGAAACATGCTCACTTGGTGGCTAGCAGGAGAAAGAGAGGGCCTGCTTTCCCCCATCTTCGTTCGTGTGTCCTTAATGATCTGAAGACTTCCCACTACGCCCCAGTTCTGAAATGTTCTACCAGTTTCCCACAGTGCAACAGTGGACATCTGAGGGACGTTTGTAATCTGAACTCATACAGCATTTACATTGTATTAGATTTAATAAGCTATCTAGGGTGATGTCAGGTCCATAGGAGGATGTGTGTAGGCTACACACGACCACAGACCTCTATGTAGGGCATCCCCACCGTGGTCCCTGACTTCAGAGGACACCAAGTGACTGCAAGAAGGAATCGCCTGCAGGGAAGGAAGCAAAGGAGTCTAACAGAAGGGTCCACTCTCCAAGCAGGAGATGGAGAACAGGGAGTCAGGAAGCAGAGGCCTTGGGGGTCCAGGGCTCAAGGCAGAGGGGGCCAGCTGACCTGCCAAGGTGAAGAGGGAAAGGTTCTTTTAGTTGCTTCCAAGGGCAGGGCTTCAGTGAGAGAGGAGTGTTCCTGCAAATGACCAGGAGCAAAGTATACATCTTGCCTGGTGTTGACGCCCCTTGATACCTACTCCCAGATTTTAAAAAATGTTAATCTTATTAAATATTAGAAACTTAGCTTGAATGAAAAGGGAAAGAGATTCAGTATAGGAGAGAAAGGAAATGATGGGGCACATGTGTCAGGAAGTGGGTCTACTCTCCCTTCCAAGGCCATCAAACTCCATCAAACACCTCTCACATACCTGTGAGGCATAAGGGACAGGGAAAGACTTGGAAGAAGCCAAAGACCGATTCTCCCAACTTCAGCCATCAAGGATAAACAGAAGGTCTGAGAGACATGATGCACATATGTAACTGATGTACAAAAGTGGTCCAGGGAAGGAGGGGATGGGCCCCAGCCATGGGGCTGCAACTGAACAGCACATGCCAAAGAATGCCCTGTTTAAAGCCTGCCTGGAGGATTTAAGGAAAAGTATTCACGGGGTCACTTTGCAAAGCGCTCCTAATAGTACATAAATATTAGTTCTTATTCTTAGATTTCAAAACCACATTTCCGACCCAGCACCCGGAACAGCCGCTGTTGATAAAAATTCAGACCATGCTAACATCCTTCCAGGGACTGCATCTTGCACTATGAGTAAATCTTAAACGCAAAAGGTTTCTCTAGTTGGCCTTTAACGGCATCCCACCCATGGCAGCCTTCCCTCCTCAGACTCGTTAACCCCACAAGCCCAAGCCTGTGAATTGTGAACCTCCAGGTTAACACGGTCTCAGATCTTTCTGAGTCACCGCCCCTCCACAGCCTCCAACACAGGAGCTGGGGCCCGGTTTCTGTCTTTTCCCCCACTTTCCTCTGAGGACAAAGAGCCTTTCCAATGTGGTTTCCCAAAGGAGCCATCTGTCCATGTCCTAGCCACACTGGGGGTTCTATTGTGGATGACCATGTCTGTTTCATGTTTGGCTGCATTCTCCATTTCCATCAGAGACATGTATTTAATAATTTGTAGAAGAAAAGACAGAGGGGCCTATAATAAAGAGGCCTTCCTCGCTTATGAAAAGCAGGAACTAAGTCTCGGGGACTAGACTCAGTCATAAACCAAAATGTCGAGAGTCCCAAGAAGAGTGGGGACCTAAGCCCCATGACTTTACTTCCAGACTTAGCAAACCTGACACTCACTCTGACTATCCTGAGCAAACCTCAGCTGCTCTAGTGGTCCAATAACCTTGGGACTCACCACCTTTGCCTTGGGGTTTCCTTACTTTGAAGGACTCTTCAGATGGCTCACAGAGGCTCCCCTGGGCCTCTTGTCCCAGGAGGACAGGAGAGTCTTTCCTCTACTTGTTACGGGCTCCCCATGCATCTTCTGTCCTAGAAATCACTTGGCCTGAAGTTTCCCCTCTCAAAGCCTGTGGTCAGAGACTGCTTAGGATAGAATGGGTCAAAGACTACGTCCTTGCTCCAGAGGGTCATGGAATATTACTTTAACTAGGCAAAGATGTGCTACATTTGTTTATGCTGCAGAATATTATTTTAACTTTGCAAAAGTGTGTTACTTTTGTTTATGCTGCAGAATATTATTTTAACTTTGCAAAGGTGTGTTACTTTTGTTTATGCTGCCTGTTTAATTATGTAAAGATGTGCTACCTCTGTTTCACCTTGCCTGCCCACGGCACCTGATTGGTCTAATAAAGAGTTTTGACAATATAGCGGACAATAGCTAGGCAGAGAAAGGACAGGTGGGGCTGGCACGCAGAGAGAATAAATAAGAGGAAAAAAATCTGGGTCTGCGAGGAGAACAAGAAGGGGACACACCTGGGATAAGCCAAACAGCCACCAGGCAGCCAGACACAAGAAGCAGTGAAAGATACACAGAAGGGAAAGAAAAGTAAAAAGCCCTGAGGCAAAAAGTAGATTAAAGAAACAGGTTAACTAAAGAGCTAGCCAGAAATGAGGCTAATCTTGGCCGAGCATTCATGACTAATAAGTCTCCATGTCATTTTTGGGAGCTGGTTGGTGGCCCCAAAGAAAAAGCCAAGTATACACTAGATGGGACAGTTATGTGCAATTTATACTCCTGAGCCCCATTCCTACAGACCAGACCTCTCCTGAAGACCTTTCCCTTTCTCCCTCAATAGTGTTCACATAACTGTGTGTCTAGGCAACTCCACCAAATACAAAGGTACGGGGTACCAAAGATTAGGGGGGAAAGGTGGTGGCTGAGGAATAGCAGGAATGGCCTGAGCACCATCCTCACAACACACCGAGGAGAAAATAGAGGCTAGAGGGGAGAATCCTAACCTTGGCCAAGGTCATCCAGCAGGCAGGGGTGAAACCTAGATTTCCAGAACAGAATTTGTCTCTGTGGTCCCCGCCATTACCTCACTGATGGCCTGCAAGCCTACAGCTCTCCCAACCCAATACAAGCTGTGCTGCTTGAGAGAGGGACAGTCACGGACCGCAGTACACAGCATGCTGAGTACAAGTACTACTGTGCTCAAGTAGAAACGGCTCTCTCCCGAGGCCACTGACTTTACTGCTACCTACATTCACAGCCACGTGGCCCCATGACAAGCAAGTCACAGAGGGAGATGAACGACAGACGGGGTCGGCCCCCACAACCTCACTGTGTAGAGCTCTAGTGATGCTCAGGCCGCAGAACATGTGCACTGGGTCAAAGTTAAAGAACAACGTTGTAAATAGCTCCCTGAGTAATTTATGTCATCACTCGAAGGGGAAAATGGCAAGCCATCCATGCATCTTTCCATTGGACCCATGCCCAAGCACGCAACTGGCAGAGGAGGCTTTTTGTCTGGGTGGAAGCAAAGAATTTACAAAAATAAAGGGGAAACTGGATGCAGACGCTTTCTTCAATTAGCATCCAGCGAAAAGGCAGCGAAGAGGAAGGACCGAACTTGTGCATGAATTTCCACTCAACTGTGTGTGCCTTAGGTTCAGGTCATGCCACCTCTTGGGGAGATGTGTGTCATTCTGTGGTGAAGCTGGAGGGGGGGACTATTTTAATTTTCTCAAGCATGCGGGGGTTTTGCAATCAAGCTATTTTTAACCGAAGGCTTCGCCAAAGTCTGACCATCACGTGAGGTTTTTACCAAGATCTAAATCGCAACACCAGGAAGCAATGATTCAGTGTGTCTCAAAACGTTCCAAACAACTCAAAATAATTATATCTTCCTAAAAACAATACTATTCCTGGACTATTTTTGTCATAGTTTCTCTTTCTTTTTTTTTTTTTGGAGGGGCCGGAGTGGAGTGGACTGTGGACTCCCTGGTTTCAGTATCAAGGCTGAGATGAAAGATACTTAAGAAATGGAGATAAACAGGGTGTTTAAAGTGTTGATGCTGAGTGGTCTCCATCATGCTACGCATCTTTATCATTCTGCCTGTCGGTGAAGTAAAATCAAAAGCAGCCTTTTAATCTTAAATGTTCCACAAGATTAGACCGCACTTGTGGGGTCTTTCCTTTAATTCTTCTGTTGCTGTTGTTCCCAGACATCGTTTTAGGATGTGGCAGTGCCTAACCTCTGGATCGTGTTGGAGCCATAGATTTTTAAAAATTCAGATTTTGGGACTGGAGTGGAGGCTAAGTGGTTAAGAACACTTACTGCTCTTGCAGAGGACCTGGGCTCAGATCTCAGCACTCTCGTAGTGGCTCACGTCAGTCAGGGGATCTAAGTCCCTCTTCTGTCCCCATAGGCGGCACCAGGCATGCACGTGTCTGGATGTGCTTCTGCCAATGCAGTGGGGGAAGCTGGCTAGGCTCACGCGTCAGGTAGTGAATTGCGTCAGAACAAAGGAAGGCAAACGAAGCAAGACAGAAACTCAGAATTCAGGCAGATATGAAACATGAGCACGATAATGACAAGGTAGACTGGCTGCTTGGCTCTGACAGGACCTGGATTCCGGCCCTAGCAGATCTAAGTGTAAGGGTAGGTAGAAATATACTCTTTATCTCACCTAGCAAAGACTTAAACTCACTGCAGTTACGTGGTCTGGCTGGAAAGCAATGAAGAAGGATCAAGTGAGAAACAGCAGAGGGATGGGGGAGCATGGCTCAATCTACATCACGTCCCCAGCTGAATGGGCTCAATGCCAAGATGTTATGAGGCAAGCAGGGGGTTACATGCCACCTCTATGACTTAGAATCTTAGAATCTTAGAATTTTGACAACTATCGACTCACAAGGCAGGGTGGGTCATAGTTACAGCATTTACAGCCCTGAAAATGCTTACTTCTGAGCAGGTCACATTACAGTAGCTGAAGCAGGCAAAGACGCTAGGTTGAGTCTAGGGGACCATCATTAACCTCAAACTCACCAGAGGGGGAGGGATAAGTTCTATGACTGGACTCAAGAAGAGCTCAGGGACATGAATGGGGGTTTCCAACTCATCTATGGCCAAACTTCCTTGTGGTAGAAACAATTTATCCATGAGCACATAGGACAACTCAAAGTTGACAAGGGCCATCCTATCTGGTTACAGAAAGAACTAGAGCCATTGTGTCTACTCCTCTGATTGTTCTTGTTTGTTGCTTTTGTTTTTCAAGCTAGGGTCTCTCTGTATAGTCCCAGCTGTCCTGGAATTTGCTCTGTAGAGCAGGCTGGCCTTGAACCTCAGATTCACCAGCCTCTCTGATTGGTTTGTGTATGCCTATAATTCTCTTGGATATAACCACTTCCTTCTATCTCCACTTTGTTCCCTGGACTTTGATTTAATGTTGTACTCCTCAAATGTACATCCTTACAGAATCCGTGGGCCTTCTTTGAAAATAAGGTCTTTTTAGATATAATGAGGTCACACTGGATGAAGGCAGGTGTTAGTCCAATATAACTGGTGTCCTGATAAGAGGTGAATTTAGACACAGACACCAAGTAATGAGGGAGGAACGGAACAAGAGGCATCTATAAGGAGAGGCAGGAAGGAGGCTTAGAACGTATTTTCACCCCGAGCCCACAGAAGGAACCAGTTCAGTTTCACACTAGGGTTCCAGAATTCTGGTCTCTAGAGCTGTAAGAAAAGAAGTTCTTTTGTTTAAACTGTCCCAGTTTGTGGCTACTCATTATAGCAGCCAATGGAAAACATCACCACCTAGCCCCGGCCTGCATCATCTCTCTTACCTAGACGGCTTCCACACCTGCGTGGGCTGATTCCTTCCATCTTCTGAGACACCCCCCACGTCCTCCCGAGATGAAACCTCTATATCCTCCTGAGATGAACTCTGCCTCCCACACACAGCCAGTCTGTCTTCCCATGCCCATCCTCCACGCTGTGGCCACAGTGAGCTTCTCACATATAACAGGGGCACAGGTTCCCTTTGGCCAGAAACCCTTCAACTCGAAGACTCTGGGGGAAAAAGAGCCACCCTCACTCCACTGACAACCTTACCTGGTTCACCCTTGCCATCTCTTACCAAGCAGCACTCGCTCACCCCACAGCCTTCCCCAACCTGACTGGACCAGTCCAATGCCACATCCCTGGCTTTCACTGCCCTTTAGGACTTTGTCCTATGTCCCACCATGTTACATGAACTAAACATGATCTTTCTCTGGTGCCTGTTTTCCCCTAAGCTGTGTAAAGACCACAAGAGCCTGGTTACTTTGGTTTAATTTGTTACCATATCCCCAGCACTTAGCATAGTATCTTGATAAAGTTGGTACTTGATGGAAGACTGAATAAATGGGACTAAGAGGATGAGAAGTCCGGCTTTTCTCCCTGTACTCCTTCCAGGCCTGTGCTGACAAAGACACTTTCAGGGGACAAAAGAAATTAAGCAGGGTGAGCAGGGACATTTGGAAGGCCACCCATCTACATTAGTGGCTCTGTGTCATTCTCAATTATTAAGAAATGAATGAAATACTAGTTTCCAAACAATCATTATGCTGTCCCCCACAGATCAGCTCTCGGAATGCTCTGGGTTGGTCCTTAGGAGATCTGTATCTACAGATGAGAAAGTGTGTCTGAGTTAGTTTTCAAGGTAAAGATTCATGGGCTGCAAATGTCACCAGGGCCAGCTAACCAAGGGCAGGACCCCCCACCTTCCCTAACTGCCTCTCCACGTCCCCATGACTCCTCCTCATCTCCTCTTTGGTCCTGTGCCTGAGCCCCACTGGATCATCTCGTGGGACTTCTGGCAGCGTGCTAGGAAAACAGCTCAGCTGGAGTCTGCAGCGTGTGCAGAAACACTGCTCCGGCTTCTTCATTTGTTGTGCCACCGCCACGATAATGATCCCGGGCAGCTCAGGCTGGAGCTCTGTCCGGATTCATGAAATAGCTTTCAAGATAAAATAGGAGCGAAAAACAAACAGTTCCAGGGGCATCAGCATGCGATGTATTCACGAAGCCAAACAAGGCAGGTTGTGTAAATATTTAACAAGGAGAAAAGGAACTGAACCCGCTCCAGAGAAACATCTGGGATGGAAAGCACTGTGGTTTCCAGCGGGAGTGTCTGCGTGGAGAGGCAGAGCACCTCGCTGTGTGTGCTCGGCTCTACGCTTATGTGTGCTCACTGCGCACCTCTGACAGCCCAACTCCGAGCACTTTCTCTGCTGCTTACATGTTTACTACATAGCTGGGCAATTTCCAAGGGCTTCACTCAAATGTGCACGCTTTTCTAACCATTAAGATGTTACATTTTCCCCTTCAAACAACAGAAACTCAATAACAGTGTTAATAGTGGAGATAAAATCCGGAATTGTTTTTTTTTTTAACTTCTGTGTTACCTAATATGGCAAGAAATGGCCTGCTGAGTGTGCTTTAGGGTTTCAGGTTTTGGCATTAGTCCAAAGACTAAGCTGGGGCATTCCAAAGAAAATAAACGATGTATTTGAAAATATGGTTTTCATGAAGTTACCTTCGTGACTGACAGTTGGAAATACACCATCTTCTTCCTGTACTGATACCACAGGGTGGACTGCATAGTTCACAGAACTCCTGTGGGACCAATTATCTGCCTCACATTCTTCCCCTACAGAACCCAAGTGCACGGCTCAGTTCCACATAATCTGTCTTGCCCTCTCTTGTGAAGTGTGACCAAGGGAGCCCAGCTGCCTTGGGTGGGCTGAGACGGAACGGGGACAACGGCCACTATTTTCCCAGGCCCACTCATCCCATGACCACCCTGTCTCAGGCTGCTCTTTGGAGAGCACCTGGCCTTGTACTCCCAGTGTGGCAGTGTGGGTATCCCTGAAGTTCTCTCCTATCTCACAGTGAGGCAGGTTGCTGACGGTGAGAAGTCCTGGCCGCATCCTCGAAGAGCTGGGCTTAACAAGAGAACCTGTGTGAGTTGCCAGGGCGGACCATTACCTCACACCAAGTATGCATGCAAAGGCTGCTCCTGACCCTAGCTACGACAAGCACCCTTTCACCTCTTCACTAAACCCTTCAGTTTCCTTCCAACGGGACTGATGTTAGTTTAGTGTATCTACTGTTCAAACCAGAGAACTACAGAGTGTGAGTGGGTTTTGGGGGAAATCTGCCTTCATCAGTGAAGATTCCCTCATGGATTGATCTATCACCGGCTCAAGAATCTGAGTAGATAATCAGGGGAGTGTACAACTATGGAAGGTAGAGACTAGCTGGGGAGTGTGTCATTGCAAGAACGCTATGGAAAAACATATCTTGTCCCTGGCTGCTGCCTGTCCTCCATCTCTCCCTCTTCCTCTTTCTGCTTCCTGGCCACTCCAAGGTGGCAGTCTCTGTCACATGGTAGTCTCTCTGCCTTAGTCTCAAAGCAATGGATCCAGCCAATCACAGGCCCTGAAACTATGGGCTGGACCCCCAAAACCATGAGCCAGAATACACCCTCCCCGTTTTTGCTGTGCAAGAGTCTGATGAAAACGCAGGCCTTTGAGGAGTTCATGTTTCAAGCAGCTCTTAGATTCAGGTGCTGACAGACCACAGAACACTCTGTCTAAATCTCACCAAGATCAACCCGACCAGTACGGATCAACGTGAACAGAGTTCCATAATTAATAAGAAACTTGACAGATTCTCCTACCCTTCCAAGGTGGAACTTAAACAGGTCAAAAAGCCTAACAAGATCAAGAATAAAGACCCAATCAGAGGAATTAAAAAAAAAAAAGTCCCAAGATGGCGTCACTAAGTTGGTAAATCTCAAAGTTCAGAGTGCATCTCAAGGACTGGGGACATGGCTAGACAGACTGCTTCATCCTAGCTTCTGATTTAGTGGGTCCAGGGTGAGCTGAGATTCTCATTTCCAGCAGGTTTTGAAACCTGATGTTCACATAGCTGACAGGGAACCTCTGCTGGAGACGAGGACCTTTGAGGGCAAGGAGGTGAGACACCCAGACTGTCCGCTCTAATCACACAACTCTGACACTACCCACCTCTCATGAGCCCCTGAGCCTTCAACGCTATGCATGCCTGGCCCTGGACTGCTCCAATTGCTGGTGCTGCAGAGATACTGGTAGCAATCTCTATGCTCAGGACTTGAAGTGACGCTGAGGAGAGGCCGTCTCTGCCTTTGTGCCTCAAGTCATCACCTGGGCCAGGCTCCCTGGCCAAACCCTGGGCGAGGGTATCTGCCAGATATCTGCAAGGGATGGAAGCTGGTAGTGTGTGTGGTTAGTCTCTACAGGGGTAAAAAAGGCCAAGAAATGTAAGTGGATTAATTATAGGTATTAATATTTTCACTGTTAGGGTTGGATGAGAAAATGAAAGTCACCAAGCATCCCCAGAGTCCCACAAGTGTCTTCTCTCCCAGACAGGCGAAGAGACTCTTGAGTGTAGGTGGCATCTTGAAGCTCTCATGGAAAATGCCCGATGAGAGGCTATAAGCACAGCTGGCTGGATATGGCTCCCTGGTGGCGGGCTCTTGGAGAAGCTATCTGTGCCCAGACTGGAGGCTGGCCAAATACTGTGATCCAAGAGTCAAAGCATCCCTGGACTTCAGCAAAGCTCCAAGGGAGATAGGAAAAGCTTAATCACAGCTGATTGGGATGAGTGACTCACATACTGGGGCTTTCCAGCTAAAACCTTGGGGACCACCCCAGCTTGGGTTCTCCCCAAATTATCACAAAGAATCCAGGCTGCAACAGTTGGGAAATGGGGGCTGATCCACAGACAGAAGCGGGGAGTGTCTTATAGGGTGAGGAGCTAGAGAGGTTGCATCCCACGTGACCTGTCCACAACTGTACAAGACAGGTGACTGAATTAATGGATGAATGGTCATGGAAAAAGGGAAAGAGGAAGGAAAAAAGGAAAGAAGGAAGAAGTAAGGTAGTTTACCTGTTTCACCCACTTCTACCACTGATCAGATGTTTTCAAAGTTATTCCCTATACTGACTCAAAATGCTGACCTAATTACCTGAATGCAAGAGAACCCTGCAAATCCCTCAGCACAAGGCAATGCGGGGGACATGGGCCAAATGGATTTCCTCTTGAAATGCCCACAGATTAACCTTTCCCACATCCTCTTTCTGGCTGGAGAACCAAAACCTCCCAGTGAGGTGCTGGGGTCAGTGGCAAAGTGCCTCCCATTTCTGCTCACCAGGATTAAGGGTTTTCCAGAGTTCAATCACGAGAAGACAGAATTGGCTCCCTCCCTCCATGTCTCCAGGGTAGTGTCTCTGCTGCCCCCTGCTTGCTTTCTGAACCTAGAGCTTGGGCATATCCAGTTACAGCTAGATGCCTGTTGTCACCTGAAATGCCCTGGGCGTTTCCACACCCTCCCCGCCCCCATCCCCACTGAGAGGGGACTACTCAGACCACTCAGAGCTCCAGTGGCTATTTCTGCAGGCCCCTTGTCCACAAGGCACTGCTTGCTCTCAACACTCCCTCCGCCATCAGAATCACCTTACACACCACTCACTGCTCAGCGTCCTTCCTTCCTCAGAAGTTACATCAGCTCAGGAATCCAAGTGCCATGGACTGAGAGGTAGCCTCAACCTGGCTCTGAGGCTCCTTAGCCCTCAGGATGGGTCAGAACACGACAAAGCAAAGGGGTAGAACCAGAGCTAAGAAAGAACAAGCTTAGAAAGCTCACAGAGACTTTGACAGAAATCATCCTGCCGGATATATACTGCACAGCCAGAGGCCTCAAACCCAGAGCTGTGTGTAAATGTGTGAAGTCACTTGAAAAGCCCCACGTGAAACAAAGAAAAGCCAGGGCTGGAAAAAAAAAAGACTTGAGATCAATTCATATTATCAGGTAGTTATGCTGCATAAAAGCTACTGTGGATACTGGATGAGTTAGCACTGAACCATGGCTCCTAAGCGGGGGGGAGTTCAGGGTTAGCTTCCCATAAGCCCCGGCTCATGTTTATGTCAGGCAGTCAGTACAGAGCCTGGTTTTATGAGGTCTATTTAAAAACGCATCACCATTCAGCGGAGACTGCCAGTCGATGAACATGACGCTCGGAATGGCCAACATTGCAGCTAGCGCCTGGATACAGGCAGTTGGACGCGCCCCTCCTTCCTCCACAGGGGCCACTACTACCTTGGAGCCGTGGTGACTGTTCTTCAGCACAGCCCTGGACTGTTTTAGTCCCTCTCCTCCTACAATTTTCTAACCGGCGGACTAGGTCCTACTTGGAAACCTTAGATGAGAGAATAAAATCGCAGCGGGAATGAGCCTTAGGGAATCTCATGTGATGGGGGATAAGAAGAACGAATATCAAAGAAGAAAGGAACTTCCAAGATCACTAAGAAAAGACCGACTAGAGAGTGAAAATAAGTCTCCCAACTCCCTCTCCATGGCTATGTCTATGTCAGATATTGCCGTTGCTATCTGAGGGCGCCATTGTCTCTCGGTAGTATTAGAGTCCGGCACTCATTCACGGAAAGATCAGATCACTGCAGTGGCCCACACTACTGCTGCGCTTCCCAGGATCTTCTTACTGCCCTGGTCACACTTGGCCAGCTATGGAAAGATTTAGCTCAACAAAGCCAGTTAACAACACCCTTGAACAGAACCTGCCCTGCGCTTGGCCACCACTTCCCCAGTCATCTGCCCCAGCTAGGTCTCCTGAAGAGTTTGAAGAAGCCACATCTGGTGGCCAAATACAGAAAGTCTGGGGTGTGTGTGTGTGTGTGGCGGGGGGGACCAGCTCTTTCCAGAGGAGGTGATTTCAACTTTAAAACCAACACTTCCTGGCTGACCTCACAGTTCCCAAGTGTTGAGCTTTATGTTCTGTGTAGTAAGACCAGTCCAGCGAGGGAGCAGCAGCATCTTTCTAAGGCTGAGCTTGCCTTGTTCTTTTATAGGGGTGCAGAGATGGTTAAGACACACTCTGTCTCCACGTGAAATCACCCCCCACTAATCACCAGCACTGAGAAAATGACCACCCTCCCTCAGAAACAGCTCAACTCCTGCCAGTTTGGATACCACCAGACTGGATTTGACTCTAAGGATTATGGGTGGAATTGTGAGCCTCCCTCAAAAATTCATAGGTTGAGGACTTAACTCCCAGAACCTTACAACATGACTGTTTTTGGAGTAGGGCCTGTAAAGAGGTAATTAGACAAGACAGCTGATATGACTGTACTTCAAGAGCAGGGGAAATATCAGGCATGAACACAGGAAAAAGGTCATGGAAGATTCAAAGGGAAGCATCTGGAAACTAACGAGAGGTCTCAAGAGACACAGCCCTGCTGATACCATGGTCCTGGATTAAAATGAATGAAATGCTTGATTCCAACTTCCCTGGTTGCTATCCTAATCCCCAAGGTCATGAGGACAAAACCTTGTGACTGTGCCATCCTTCCTATCCTGAGAGGACACAGCTAGAAAGTCCCAGAAAGTGGCCCATCACCAGACACATATAGCTTGATTTTTAGACTTCCTAATCTCTAAAACTGTGAGACACTATGTATTGATAGAGATTTAGTGTGTGGGTACACACACACACACACGGAGAGAGAGACACAAAACTTTCATTTTTATGTGTGTGGATATGTCAATGTGAGATCAGTTGTCTTCAAAGGCCAGAAAAGGGTCCTGGATCCCCCTGGGGTTGGGGTTAAAGGCACTTGTAAGCTACCCATTGTGAGTACTGGGAACTGAACTCAGGTCCTCTGGAGCAGCAGCAAGAGATCTTAGCCACTGAGCCATCTCTCCGGCTCAATGTATGGATTTAAAGCTAGTGGCTCACAGTGCTTTGTTGCAGATGAAGTGGACTAGGGGGTTGAAATTCCCAGTCTCCACACTGTGAGAGAAAGTCAGTTCCTGCAGTTTGAGTTCACCCAGTCTGTGACACAAATGTCACAGGGACCTAGGCCGACTACAGTGAGCAAACAGCAGCTCACTTATTCACTAGGCTGTGACATGCAAGACATCAAATTTTGCATTGCACTAGTCATGAACGTGAGAACCCCAGCAGCGTACAGTGCAGTCAGGGAGGAATACAGCACAGATGCATGCTATAGAGAAGGCTAATATTTTGATAGAACAAATCTATAATTTTGTTATCAAATATATTTGCTCCAATTTGATACCTTCGGCAACAACCAGAGAAAATTAGAGTTTTGTGTTTGCTTATCCATGAGAAATAGTAGATGAATACAGAAAACTGCACCTGGCTGAAGCAAGCCACACAGAGAGCCATATCTCTCACACACTCCAGACATCTACCAGTAACGTCAGCTCACCCTGAGTTCTCTGGATTTGGTGATAGAACCCTCCATCTGATGTCACGTGACTGTCACTGAAGCATTCCACAAAAACACACAAGTGACAAAACTTCCTGAGACTTTGTTTCCCCAACCAAAAATCATTTTCCAGGCCAAGAACCATGCTTAATATTTGTGACCTTTCATTTGTCACCTAAAGCCATGCCGGTTCAGTAGGTTCCCACTTTTATCTGCTATGGAGTGTTTTACTTCCAATCCACTTCCCCCAGTGAATTCTACACATCCGATTGCATGTGTTTGTATACAGAGGTGATTTTTGAAGAACGTGTCTGTTATGTTATGGCAGAATGATTTACTTAGATGTTTCAATAAGGAACTGTATTTCAGGTGGCTAAGGCCTAGGTTGTAAGTGATGGGTATCATACTGAGACATAGAGATCCTATGGGTCTCACTAATGTAGCAAGAACACCTCCTACTGGGTGCATGCACTAATTACAGGAAAAATTTCAAAAACCAAAAAAAGTGACTCTAAAAATTTGAAGGAAGCCCTTACACAAACTTAATAAAATGTATCACCTCACCTTTAGGATATTTTGTGACTTCCAGCTTTCTAAAGTGTTTATGGGATAAACAATTTTCAAGGTCAAATGGCCACCCACATGCAATAGTTACTCTTACCTGTCATGGAGTTTTCTGAAGTGCACAGCTGCTCTCTCAACTTCTCCACGTCATCAGGGTGTACCTGTTCATAGAGGGTGCTCCCAAACCATTCTGACTGTGGCTGGTTCAGAACAGGAGTGACAGAATCAGACACATAGATTACTCTTCCTGTCTCAGCTGCCACCACAAACAGAAATCCATCAGCGGCTTCAAGAATGAGATGCTTCAGTTCCTGGGGAGAAAAAGTCATGGTCAGCAAATGTATTGACAGATCCGGGTCAATTATCTTTTAACTATAGCAACCTCAGCTTCCTTTGTGTACCTATTCATTCTGGCATGTGTGTGGTTGTGTCAATGAACGTCATTTCACCTGACTAGTTTATTTTCTAGAGAAAGACCCAAAACTTGCACTGCCCCTAAAACACACTGTCTTCTCTTAGAGAGAATGACTGGGGGAGATCTCTAGCATGGAGAGATGAGAGACCAGGCAATGACGATCAAGAGGGGCTGAGCTGCCAGTTCCCTGAGATACTTTCCTCATGTACTGAAACTTCAGTTAGCTGTGACACTGCCGAAGGGCCCAGAACCCAGTTGTACTGCACAGAAGATGGCAGGAAGGAAGGAGAATGAGATGGGGAGAAAAGAGAAACAGACCATGAGGCTTCCCACTGTGTGGGGATACTGCCCTCTTGTTCCCGAAGCCCTGCTGTCACCCCAGGGGGCCACAAATGAGGTAAACTTTGCTAAACTGCGACAACCATGCCTAAAGGCAGCTCAGCGGTAACTATCCATAGCCTGTCACACCAAGCTAAATAAAGAACCTGGGTTCCTGGCCTGCAGGAGGTGTGGAGCTAACCCTCCACTAGAGTCTGTTCCCACCACTCCAACTTTCTCACACACCATCCAGGCCCCAAACGAACAAAATCATCCTTTGGGATCAGCAGTAAGCCAGCATTCCCCACCCCAGACTCAAATGTTTAAACAGAACCTCACGATGAATGGTTACCACCCGATATCAGGGGCAGCTGAGAGGAAGCCAAGGATAGAATCTGGAACATTTGGTCAATCAGAGTGACCTCTTAGTGGTCAAGAGGGTCTAAGAGCCCAAGTCCCTAGAAGACCGTAACTTCTGGAGGCACAGTCTGGGAACTCTGTGGCTTGTGTGCAGTCACTGGCTTGGGACTGACTCAAATGCACTCAGTCTGGGATACCAAGGTGGATGCTGACAGTGCAAACATTTTCCAACCCAACGCTCGCTCTGTCAATTTCCCATGCACACATCTGCTTCCTGTGTCTCTTAGATGCTTCCGCAGTTCTAAGAACATCAGCATTCTCATTCACCATGTCAGAAAGATCTTCCCAACAAAGAAGATCCTTAAAAAACATGGGATAAGATGTCTGGGAGGGAGAAAGAATTCTGTCACCGGATGAGGCTGCGTGGCTTTGTTTACGCATGCATATTTTAACCCAGTTTGCAAGGACAGCAAAGATCTGATGGGATGGAGCCACCCCCACCCATCTCTTCCCATCCTCTCCCCTGAGGATCAGCATCTCATGACTCATACATGGCCTTTCCTCCTTCCCCCAGTAAGACAGTATGGGTTTTGGGAGTAGGAAGGATTCCATCCATGCCCATCCACTTAGCTTTACAACTCTGGCGTGATACTTATTGGCTCGGGCTTCTGATAGTTCATCAAGTTTACTTTCAGTGAAATTTTTGGAGGTTTAATGAGCTTCTGGTGTGCAGGGCTGACACAGTAAGTGTTTACAGGGCTGACACAGTAAGTGTTTACAGGGCTCTGTAAATGGACGTGTGACCGAGAGTGGCATGGAGAGGGCACACGAATGCGTGGTTGCCCTCTCTCTGCCGTCCCCTATAGATGCGTAGAGTCCTTTTTGTAAGGATTAAAGGAATTTGGAGAAACTCTCTGTACTGATCCTAGTGCTAGTGGTACTTAAATGAATTTCCAGCAAGTCCTGTCTCTCTGTTCACCATTGGTTACAGCAACATCCCCATGCTAAGCAGTCTACACGGGGATGCCTTCCCCATTACATCCACAGAGCTGGGGGACGGGGGGGGGGCTAGCACGGTTTTCATCTTTTGAGGTGGGAATGAGGATGGAAGCCTGTACCTGGGCCACCATGCTCCACACCTCTAAGACCAAATATGACCACTACCTTCTTCCTGAAACCCTCAACGCCGAGGGATCAAGGGAACCCTGGGAGGATTTCAAAGGGGTCAGAGTAGGTGAAGTATCTGCCACCAAAACACCTGCACCGAACAGAGGACAATGGCATTGGTTTATCATCCTCGTTCTTCTAGACCTGTAGCCACAATGTGGACAGATGCTCTGTGCCACACAGCTAATGGTCCCTCACGCCTTCTCCACTCCTCCCTCTGTACACACTGTGCACCCCTTAAGAGTCCCCGGCTGACTTCTTAGTGCCCATTCTGTGGCTCCGTCACAGCCTCTGTCCTGAGCACAGTCCCTGGTGCAGCCCAGTCGCTTCCGCTCCGTTTCCTTTGAGCCTCACTTTCTGCCTTATTAAACAGTCCATTACCCAAGATGCCACCCATGGAACCCTTGGCACTTCCAAATGAATACTCTCGACAACCGTGTCATCTCGCCTCTTTCTACGGAATCCCATTGGCTCATTTACCTTAGGAAAGTTATGGAAACTAGAGAGCCAAAGCTTTCATGTACAGCTAGACAAGTCAGCTAAGGCTTTTAGCACTAGCTGATGCTCGCTGTGACCACCGTGTGAAGGACAAAGACTTTGGATCACAAGCCACCTGGCTCATGCAGATCTGTTTACTAATGCTGTCTTGCTATTTCACCCATTTCTTTCCCCCAGTTAGCATGGTAGAAAAAGCATGGCGTAAGGGAACCCCCTAGAATAGCAGGTCTTCAGGTCCTTCTGTAAGCCAACTGATCGGGGGAAATCCCAGCTTTGACGACTTCACCTCTCAAACGGTGATGAAGAACCGTGGCTTTACGGCTAAACTAAAAGAACAGCAGAGAGAGATGGGACTCGGACCGGGACTACGAATGCCTGCCGGTGCTGGCTGCGATGGCCCTGTAGCCATCATGACGCTCGGTGGCTTTCATGGCACGACTGTGCTCTCGTTACCCTCACATGCAGGAATTATGACGTCAGTGCCACTCTCCTGCGTCGGCATCCTCATCCACACCGTTTTGTCACCACCCCTCACCGAGGCATATGGGAGATAAAAGAGCAGAAAACAGAAAGGATCGGGCACTCTTGAAGAGCATTTCTTGCTTGAAGAATGGAAGCGCACATTCTGGCTTTCACCCCTCCCCCCAATCCTGAACTCCACATTCCCATGGAATTTATCTCAGGCTTTGTGACCCTAAGATGCTCCCCCACTTTGGCCACAACACCAGAAGGGTAACGCTGGGGCACCTGCTCAGTGAGGAAGGAAGGCTTGTACGCGCCGTCAGTGGATTTGTTCCCGGTGCCCCTCATGGACTTCATGTGTGAAACCGCCATGCGCAGTATGGTGAGCTTGTCTGGCTTCCGAGCCAGGGCACTGCAGGTGGGAACCATGTCGGAGAGCTCCGTGATATACTGAGTCATCTTGTTCCGCCTGCGCCGCTCAATCTCACTGTGGTTCTCTCTTCCCAGAAAGCAAGAGGTCAGGGGGAGGGAAAAAGAGAAGGATCAGACCAGGGTCAGCAGTAAAATAACACACTGCTAACATCAGATGGCCAGATTCCTAGGTCTAACTCATAAGGGCTTAAGTGCTTTGGTCCTTGTGGGTTGAAGCCGAGCCCTGACACCTCTGTAAGCTCTTGTCTATGTGTGGGGAGCATGGACCTCTGTGGCCTCCTTCTCTAAATATGTAATTGCACTTCCTAAATTGCCCACATATCTATAAATTTTTCCTAGACATCCAAAATTAAGACCAGGAACCATGGAAGACCAAAGCATCCTAGCAGGCTTTCTGTGTGCATCTTTCTGAGTGATCTTTAAAATAAAGGTCTGGGCTCACACCTGCAAAGGCAGTTCCTGACTGCTTACACGTGTGATTTGATATACTTCATGGTATGAAACACTATAAGAGAGCCTCCAACTTATGCCCCTTTCGTTTTTTGATGATGATAGTCTATTCCATAAACACTGTGCCTCAAAAGACTAGAGCGCACCGACCATGACAAATACCCACAGTCAAGCTGCTTTCACTTTCCATACAGCACTCGGTATATTGCACAGCACCTCAGCATCCGCCTGTGATGTAGGGATGTGCTGGATGCTTAGGCAACCAAGACTGCTGTAAGTATTCTAATCTGGCCAAAGGCAGCCACTCCAGGCTGAGATGTGCATCAGGGGCTGTATCGCATGCTTTTCTCCTTAACAAAATCCTCGGCTGAAAATAGGCTTGCAGTACCTAACCCTGTCACAAGCCTAACCACACTCTGTATCATTAAGGAGACTGTTGATGATGTAGATTCACTTCCAATAAAGCTGTGAACGCGCCTTTGTTCTACACCCAGTACATTTCCCCCGCAGCGTGGCATAGTAACAGAACAGGTGTGACCCCTTATTAACCAATAACCAATTAAAAAAAATAACTGGGGGGGATTACCTAACACCGTCTCGGGGAGGCTTACAATGAAAGTCTAACAGAAGGGCTGGGAGACTATTTCTGTCTCGAGTTATTTATTACCTTTAGGCGCAAAAAGAGAGTAACAGCCATCCCCATTCAACTTAAGAGAAAAAGCTGTTCCCTGGGATGAAATCGTGTCTAAAAGTACGCCCCATGTGTACTGCTGCAAGGGCGGGAGGACTTGGTGGCTTCTCTGGGCAGGAGAGTGGCGCTAACAGTAAAAGGAAGATCCCCAGGCAAGGCTGCTCCACACACTGCATGTAGGCATCAGCATCACACCCCATCCTTCCAGGAAGCAGAGCGGCATGGCAATCGGGCCCAAGGGCCTGATGGTGTGTGTGCTGAAATGTGCATGCTGCGTGTACCCAGCAGCGGTCCCCGTGGTGGCCTGCTGTGAGCCTTCTGGAGCAGATCCTCCGTGCAAGGAGTCCCGAGACAGCCCCCCATGGGGAGAGGATGACAGAGAAAACAAGGAAGCTCAATGTGGTCTTCAAGCAGCCAGGGCATTACGTTGGAAGGTGCACTGTGCACAGCAGGAGAGAAAAAGACACAGAAGTGTGTGTGTGTGTGGGGGGGGCTAGAAGAGGCTGGGGGCCGTGCGCAGAGATAGACGTATGTGGCAATAGGAAAAGGAAGAGTGTTCTGGAGATAGGGTCCATCTGGAGGGTCCAAAGGAAGACTTAGGATGGGGAGGATGCATCAAGAGAGGAAGAGACATTCCTGTAGGATGGGCAGACCTGGTGCGAGGGGAAGTTGAGGAACTTGGAGGCTGGGGAGCAGGCCAGAACACAGTGAGAAATCTAACGGAAGCCAGGTCAATGGGCCCTGATGTTTTAGAGGTTCACAGGTGGATGAGCTTTGTAGGATAGGGGAGGAAGACAGGTTAAGACCAGTCAGCAGATTCCTGGGGCCAACCCCACCTCCCAGGTACTAACTGGAAAAAGATGTAAACCAGCCAGCGAAGCACCAATGCTCGCGTGCACGGCAAAGACCCTCCGTGTCGGGAAAGTCTACATCCTCCAGGCAGAAATGGGCAGAGTTTGCTAAGTAGGGGAGAAAGGACCAACCAATAAGAAGAGGTTGAGGTGGGACACCTACAAACCAGAGGAAGGAAGGGATGCAAGCAGGAATTTGGTCAAAGAACTTCTAGCTCTTGAGCACAGGCCAGAATCTTGCCGTAGAGAGACTAGAGACCCTCTACTCTCATTCCACAGCCACGGAGCATGTCACGTGGTGCAGACCACACTCTTCAGCTGGACATTTGCTCACGAGACCCAAGGCAGGGCGAGCTCCCAGAGGCGCATACTCCTACCTTGCCAGCTCACACTTCCCGGGCCACCCAGAGAAGGTGGTACTCGGAGAGCTGATGAAGGAAGAGGAGGCCAGACAGGAAGCTCGGGCACTTATGGGAGAAGATGACTCAGGCAGGACCCAGAAGTCCCTCCCTCCACAGCACCTGCCTGCATCTTCCAGTGAGACAGGCTTTCTTCTCCATGCGGTGCAATATCCAAGGGGAATCTGCCTGCCCCATCTGGAGTCGAATTGACCTGGAGTCTCTCAGTCTGACCTTCGGGATTTGGGATATCCTGCCAGCCCCATCCACTTCTCCCTGAATCCCCTTCTCCATTCCAACACAGATGCTGCCACTCAGCACCTCTCTGAATCATAGGAACACTATGCCTACTCTGACTTATCTCAGGGCCATGCTGAACGAGGGCTCCTTCACCATGAATGTCCACCTGTGGCCAAAACTCCTACAAAAACCTCTTGAGTCTCCTCCTCTCCCCATGCCCATGCTCACTGCCCACTGTGGCTGACACCACCCGCCCCATGTGGTGAAGCCTCCTCCCACCTTTGCTTTCTCGCCATCTCAGACCTTGGATTGTCACCAGACTGACAGTTCTGTCTGACGCTTAAAGTCCTCAGCGGTGGCTCCCAAACCTAGAGTTAAGTCTAAAGCTTTGAGGTAGTGTCTGTGGTAACCAATGGGACCTTATTACCGTGGACTAATTTTCTCTATAAACATTGGGAGTGGGCTTTGTGAGGTTCTCTGATCGATCCATAGATAAATTCAATTTGTGGGCTGAGGTGTAAAGGATAAACAAGGTAAGATCTAAAAGCTGAAAATTCCATTCACTGACCAGTGCAGGGAATGATACAATAACCTTAGGTTTTATTAAATAAGCCTGAGCTACTTAGCAGTATGCCAAAAAGAACTGAGAACGGCCGGTTGCCCGGCAACAAGATCTGAGAAACAAGTGATATGCATTGATGCCGTATGATTTCATTTTGAAGCCCTCAAGGATGCAGAGGTGAGGGAATGCCACCTTGTGAGAAGAGAATGACACATCCCAAGGCCCTGTCTACTGACCCAAGTTCATCTTATTCCCCAAGGGAAAGGGACAATGGGATTAATCTGTTATGCCTGGGACTGTGGTGTCTATGAGCATCCATAACTGACAGGGGCCAGGCAGCAGCAGTAAGGAAATCTTTCTCTATGTATGAAGGAGAAGGGTCAAGGGCTCTGTCATGAGGACAGAGCAGGAGGAGGTGACACCTCTCTGCTGGACCAAGACAACCTAGGGCTTTGCCTTAGAGGACAAGCCAGGAAATCGGGGACAAAGACAGAGGTACTGCTAGGTGTGTGGTAACTTGGGTTTCTTCACCAGCTCACTCAGCAGTGAGACATCCACCACCCATCTTGATTAACATACAAAAGGGGAGGCACTTTGTAAAGTCTCCCACTGACCACCAGGAGAGGCCGATACAATCTCTGCATTGCTCTTTTGTGACCTAAAGGTAAAAGGTCATATGGGATGGTGTGAGAATATGTGACAAAGAGGGCTCCCTAAACCGAAGTCTCAATGAATACATGTAGGAACCCAACCCCAGAACCCAAGACGCTGACGGCAGGATTGAGAGGAGCCACGTAGTCACGGGCTAAGACTGAGTGCCTCTCATTGCCTCACCTGGCATGGGGGGAGGGGTTCATGGGAGTATAAGCAGGCCCTACAAGTATAAGGCACATGGAGACCGTGGTATGTAACCTTGACTTCTGATGATAGCTTGGGAATGTCAGCTGTCCCTATGCTGAAGTAATACCTGAGATGCCACTTGCTGCTAGTGGCAGCTGATGCCAGCCACAGCACAGGAACAACTTGGAACATTCAAGAAGGATGCCACTGTGTGTTGCCCAGTGTTATGAGAAGGCTGGGGCATCACTTGTAATACGGGATGCTGACCCTTTGAGGGAGGAAGGGCACCAGGTCCTGGTGTCCTTTAAGGAGGTAGATGTTTTCCTCTGGGGTGTGATCAGAGTCTTCTAGAGGCAGATAGCGGAATCCCTGTGAGTTGATAATGGAATTTAAGAGGAAAACAGGAGTCAAGCCCAGTGCTGGTAAGTGGAGGCTGTTTCCTTAGGCTATGCTGGGGGAAGGAAGCCAAGCCCCATACTTCCATTCCTTGAGAAAAGCAGGGAATTCTCACTAGACTCCCATCGGGGGACAGAGATTATGATGCTGCCTCTGCCCAGATGATGAATCAACTAATAAGGATGGGAACTGGCTTGCATCATAGTCTCCATGCTTTCCAGGGCACAGCTGGGGACTGATTGCAAGCATGGGAGAGAGGTCTTAGAGTGTACCTTACCAAGGCTGGCAGCAAACATCCACCTTCCCCCTGGATGGTTAAGTGGAAGGTAGGGGAGGGGACTTGCTTGTCTCCCCAACTCCGAGCGACTCAGATGTACCCACAGGTCCATCAGCCGTGGATTATTTCAAATGCCCTGTTGTTTAAGTCAGTGGCCTCTGGGGTCCCATGAACCCAGCCGCATAAGTAACAGCACATGTTGGAAGTACATTCCATCTCCCTCTTGTTTTTAAGGCCCAGAGGAAAGGATGGGGTTGAGAGAAGCCAAGGTCTGAACTTGACTGGGTAAAAAGTGACTCACTGGCAGGTTCAGGGCGTTACACAGCATGGGGTGGCTGCCGCCTCACACGCGGGCCCCGTGAGCTCTGTGTCCCTCTGCTGTTTCATCGACACTGACACTGATATGTCATATCAAGCAAATGCCACTCCATGTTTCTCTTCTTTTTGTCCTGAGCCCCAGAGGCATTATTTCCTGAGGTTCACACGCTATGGTATGCAGTCTTGAGGGGGAACTTTGACACAGAGGACTCAGTGTCATTGTTTCTGTCTACAGAAAGGTTGTGAGTGGCCAGGGCAAGCTTTGACAGAGAGGAAAAAAGGACATTTCTGAGGTTTGCTCCTTTCCAGGAAGAGATCACTCCTTGCTATTAAGACAGAACTTTAGATACCAGGGCATTTAAAGTGGGTCCAGTCTACACGGGAAGAGATAATCCAGTTTTGTTGGTGAAGCTCACGTGTTGTTTTGATAGGAAACTTCAAGGTCATTAATGGGTTAAAAAAACGTGTTCTCATCTCATGCTTCAGTTGAAGAGGAAGCTGTGGAATGGATGGATGAGCTTGATCTCAAGGGTAAAAGTTTATGGGGGTGAGGAGATATTTACTGTAGACTAGAAGATTCTGGGAATCCCTACAGAAACGAGGCATGGGTCCCTCCTGCATTGGTAGAGAACACTGCTTAATCCACAGCTACCATTTTGGTTATGGGTAAAAAAGAACCCAAACGATCTGCATGGAGAAAAGTAGAGAGCCAGCCCAGTGAACTGTGTGGACATCACACTCCTCAAAACCGCTTCAAACAACCAAGGCTGTCAGTCCAAAGGTGGAGTATGAATACACCTATCACCTGCCATGCATTTTCTATGATCAGCAGTAACCTCGGAGGAGGTCGGAGTGAGGGGGGCAGCAAGGCAAGCCCTGCCGGAAGAAGATGGCACAGATGGGAGTATAAGAATGGGAGAATAACATCTTCCAAGTGTCCCACAGTGCCTCAAATGAAACAGATGGAGAGAATCAGAAGTCATGATTCTCCCTTGCACCCCCAGTACAGGTGACCTGGGAGCTTTCCCTGAAGGTGGGCTAGACGGTGGCCCGCCCCACAGAGCAGCTGAAGACACTGTCATACACTCCGTAGCTTGAGTGTGAAGATCTTGAAGCCAACCTCAAACAGGCTACACGTTCCTTGTATTTCTCCTAATTTTCTTTACTAGAAAAAAAAATGATTCTTTTTAGAGAAGGTTGATAATCTTTAAACTTAAGCCTTATGTTTTTTCGCTTGTTTGTTTCAGGGAGCCCATTAAAGTTAGTGACCATTGTTAAATGTAAAAGCAAACAGAATTAAGAACTAGGCATCACTCCCCTCTTCTTTTGCTATGCCTTTTGAAGACAGGGTCTTGCTAGACAGCTCAGGTTTGTCTTGAATTTGCTCTCTGCCTGCCCCATACTCCCACGTGCTGAGATTTCAAGCATAGAACACCAGGACAGGCTTGACATATCAGGATTGCTAATAACTGCCTACCACTAGGCCAAATGCTGGCACCAAGCCAGGCATACACAAGATGGTCAAAATACAATGGTTTTCTCAATGACAAGAGGCACTAAGTACCTATGCATGCCAGTCATGTGACTGCTGGCTACTGGCTTAAGAAAGGCAAAGTAAACTCACCTCGAAAATTTACTGGGACCTTCACCATCTTCATCATCGAAGTCCATTCTGAAAGGCCAAAGTCACAAGTGAGCAGTGGTTATGACTTTTAGACTGTAATTAGTATCATGAGCTGTGGGAGCAGGGGAACCCTCATCCCATCACATCACTGTGCAATGCTACCGACATTTGCTAAGACGGTAACCCTGCAGTCTCAGGAAGGAGAAAAAAACACAAATCACAGTATGTGCGTGGTTAGTTTTCTGGTCAGAAGTGGGAAATGCTCAAGTCACCTTGTCCCCCTAGAACGCTTCTCAGATCATCAAAGGACAGCCCAGTCCACGTTGGGAGAAAACATCAATGTTTTTTGTCTCCCAACATCTTTGGGGCACATGGTCCCCTCCACATCATGTATTCCATATAAACACTTCATTTCTAAAATGCATGGTATATTGCTCAAGGGACTCAGAATCCAGGAAGTCCAAAGAGTGATGAAGAAATCCGGTGACCTTGTCTGGGAATACTGCTTGTGACTTGGTGAGTCTCCATGAACCTCAGGGCAAAAGTCATTCCAGACAATCATTCTGTCACACCCAGGACCAAATAGGAGGCTGTGGAGAAGGAAATGGCCATTTGATATCAAAAGCACTCAAGCAAGTGGCTGTCTGCTCGCCGAATTATTCTTCAGACCTCTTCTTTACTGGGGCTCCCCTTGTAAACATCAGACAAAGTAGGGGAATTCATGCTTAACTAACATACCAAACGTTCCTTCTCAAAACCCCATATTCCTCCCACGTCAGCAAATAAGTAGGCTGGAAGATGTTAGGGCAGAGAGGGAACTTAACTATGATCAGAGTACTCGGAGTTTTTGAGGAAGAAAATGAGACACCTCTAGTAAATGTCTTGAGATGGCATCTCGGGTCCTGAAGTGTCCTGCTTAATCTCGGTCTGTCTGAAGGACTTGGTGAGGCCTACCCTCATGACCCAAGCAAGAAGGGGGAGGGTAGTTGCAGCTATGTCTGAAGAATCTCATGTTTTAGCAGCTTTTTATGAGCATGGAGTGTGCTGGGAGACACAGTGAGATTCTGTTCAAACAATAAAGAAAGAGTTGGAGGGTGTGCCAGAAGACCACAGTTATAGATATCGGCGCTTCTGCTTCTCGTAGGGGAGGTGACCCTCATTCCCTAGTCTGTAATAGGTGACCCAGGGGAAGGTACAGGGCACCTAGGTCACCAGAAAGCAGTCACGTTACACATGAAGAGCTATCCTTGAAAGCAAATCCCAAGACGGGCCCCAATAAGATGTATGGTGACCTCTAGGCTTTGAAACCACTTGGGGGACCTAGGAACTACGGGTCAGATATGGCAAAATGAAGGGAGAGAGGTTCGGAGGACAAGGCAGTTTTTGCACGTCTTTGTCCTGGGTTAAGTACGATGCAGTCTGAGCTGACGTGATTTTGCCCAGCATTGCCTGATGGGATCTTTAGTCTTCAAAAGCCAGTTGTCCTAACACTAAGAATAAGAGATGGAAGGAATGGCAGTTTTGTGATCACAAAAATGCCTCTGTACAGAGAGAGAAGGAGATTGGTCAAAAAGAAGGAGGAGGACCACACACATGCCACCAGGGACACAGACATTCAAGGTCCCCACAGCATCCTTCCGGAAGTCCAGCACTGGACTGCAGAGCTGTGTATAGGACAAATGGGGCTGAATGTGGGATTCCAAACGAAGAGAACTCATTAGTGCCCGGTATAATTACTGAACTATCTTCTCACCTTCCTGGAAAATTCCGTGTGGGGAAATAACCACCAAACTGAGGCCGGTTGAATTTTGCAGAACCACACTGCCACCTAGTGCTCATAAAGCGAAAGATCAAATTCTTTGCCTACATAAAACCAAACCCACCATATATTCCGAAGAATTGTGCAAATATTTATCAAATGTGGGTGTGAGATGCATAAATTCTCTTTAAAATTCTATTCCGTTCAATCTGATATCAAAGCTCCTATAACAGTGTGTGTGTGTTTGTGCTTGTATTCTTGTGCTTGCCTGTGGAGGTCGAGGACTCTTTCCTTCTACCTTGCGAATCCACTTATCTAACTTAGGTCGTCAGGCTTGGAAGCAAGTGCCTGTCCCACTGAGCCACCTCAAGGTACTTTGATAAGACTGTGATCATCACACTCCTACAAAACGCAGCTAACTAACCAGCCCTCACTCAGAGCCTAAAGACCAATGAGACGTTTGGGGTGACCAAGGACAGGGCATTCTTGGGATCCACAGCTTCAGTGCTGAAACAGTCTCAACTGATAGCCAACCCCCTATGGAGCAGATAAACAGGGAAGTAAAGGGCCACAGCTTGGCCGGGTGAGCTGCAGATCAGGCTAGCAGAGGGTAGAAGAAAAAAGCCTAGTCTAGACCCCGAGTTTATTGGAGTTCATTGGGAACTTGAGTCATGATTTATATATATATAAAAATACCAAGAAATTATGGCTCTCATATGTGCGATCACATACATGCAGCAGGGAGAGAAACTGCACCCACCACCTGTGAGTGTGCATGCAGTCACATGCAGCATGGAGGGAAACTGCACCTGCCGCTTGTGCATGCATGGACTCACTTGGCAGATCATGCTTAGTAATCTGGAAAAGCATAAAGTGGGCCCATCCCAGGAGATAAATCAGGACCCCACATGATTGCTGAGGTCTTCAAGATCATTCATTCTACACAGTCTCACTAGCCCTCTCAGGAATTCACACACACACACACACACACACACACACACACACACACACACACCACTGCTCCTGACTAAACAAAAGACCTCAAACAACACTTGCCCCAGGAGCACCTTCGGGTCTCTGCCACCATGTCCAACTTTAAATATGACCGCAAGAGGCCGCGCCTACTTCTGCTATAAAAAGGGGAAGTAAATCATCCTTTCTTTTATGTCTTTTATGTTTCGCTATTATTCTGAAACATCTGGATAATAAAAGAAATCAAAATACGACTTTAAGCCTGCTTGGATTCACTCTGAAACACACAGCACGGTGGATGGGTGATCCCAGTCTTCAAAGGGTGAGCCAGGAACACACTTGACCCCACTTCCCTACCAGTGACCCAGGATAAGAACCTTGGATGGGCGTTTCTGAGCATAACTTGTGTGAAAGGGAGGCAATGAGGCTCTCGCTAGCAATGCTTTCTAAGGATAACGGTGCAGCAGCAAACGTGAGCTTTCGCACAGCATGTGCTTCTGCTGTAGCGGACAAGGAGGAGGAAGGTCATTCTAGCGTGGCTGGTCAAATAGTGGCTACCATTAACAATCCTGGGCCTGGCCATGGGTCCCCAGAACACAGCAAAGTGACAGTGTGTCTGAAAATGTTCTCCCTTCTGGCTCCCTTACAGCCTAACTGCACATTTAAACATCAATCTCTCTCTCTCTCTCTCTCTCTCTCTCTCTCTCTCTCTCTCTCTCTCTCTCTGTGTGTGTGTGTGTGTGTGTGTCCTCCTTCTCTCTCCATTCTTTTTTAATTTTTAAGAGTGTGTGTGTGTCTCACTATGTAGCCCAGGCTGGTCCTAAACTCTGGAGCCCCCTGTCCCCCAGCCTCTAAGGAGTGGTGGTCTGCCAAGCAGTGGCAGGAGCGGCTACATTCTTGCCCATCCCTGCCTGCGGCCCCCACCCTCCCTCCATCCCAGTGGGTAGCTTTGGAGTAGGCTCAGCTTATCACTTCTCATCATTGCCACTTCCTCCCTGAGGATGAAAGTACCTGAAAGTTCGCCCGGAGGGAGCCTCCCTTACCCCTTGCTGAGTTTAGGGGGAGGTCACGAGAAGAATGTGTGTCAGGTGACTTGCTTCAACTCATTTCTCCCACACGTGTGGATCTACTTTGGAAAGAATCTGAAACCTCTGAACCTTCTTTTACCTAGAGTCCTAGCTGCCAGGCAGAGAGCAGTGCCCTGTGGAGATTCTCACTGCTAAGCCTGTTAGTGACTGGGAAGAAAGAGCAGCCAGGGAGGACTCCCAGCACAGGGCCAGGCACACATCCGGGAAGAGCCAAAGTCCTCTAGGGGTCAGCTCTAAGAGGCAATGCAGCACAAGAGAGGTGTGCACAGCTGTCCCCAGCACTTGGCACACTAACCTCCAGGAGCATGACCGTCGGTGGGGTGGGAGAGCAAGGACTTGGAAAGGAATGGGGACAGAGCACACTAAGGCTGCTTTTTCCCTCCTGACACCCCATCCTCTTCCATTTCCCTCTCTTTGACTCTCTTCAGGGGTGTCCCACGATCTTAACAGAAGGAGCAGTTGGAGACACCACACTGCTGATAGTGACGGCAGACAACAGTCAGTACGAGCCACAGCACAAGGCCTGGGTGGAGCATCTGCCTGTTGATGCACACAGCCTCCGCCGGCCTCTCGCAATGGAAGGGGTCATTATTAAGTGAAGAAAATTTTAAAAATGCAAGATGTAAGAATGACTACGGAAACCTTAGAGTAGGGCGAATCTCTAAGTCATGGGGCGTGTTATGCCCACCACCTGACAAGAGGAAAGGACAAGGAGCAAACAGGTGCCGGGCTTCCTGGTGAAGGTCCAGTTCCTTGGTCTGCCCTCAGAGAGCCCCACCTTCATCTTATGGCAGTGAAAGACCTGGATCAATCCAGAACCCCCGCCCCAGCAGGAAAAAATAGAGCCAAAAATCTAAGCAGGAAGAGAATCAGAAATCTAGAATTAGCTGGTTCAGTGACTGTTGTTTCAGTAACTAGCTGAAGATAAAGTTAGATTGTAATCTAGAGAACAATCTTGAGAAATAGGGAGTTTCCCCCTTGGGATTTGGAATACTGTGTTTCAGGAACTACCTGATTATGACCTGGAGAGTGATTTTGAGAGGCAGGGAGTTGCCCCCTGGTGATCATCACTGGTATTTTTGGAATTTTCTATGATGCCCTCCCTCCAACAGAGAAGGAAGGGAAACAGCCTGTGTGGCGACACAGGACACAGGACAGCCGTGGGGAAATCCAGGCTTGTCATCATCCCTAGTGCAATGCAGAAAGCAGGCTGTTCTCCAGGATTGGGTTAGGACCCTGCAGGCCAAGGCGGAAAGCTGCTGGGGATGCACACCAGCCCACATCATGAGGAGACAGAGGCTCCCCAAACCCCCAGCACAAGGAGGGCCCGTGGGTCTTCAGCATGGGGTTGGGACAAAGTATGTTTGCTTAGACTTGGACCAACCTAGAGTTGCAGGGCACACTCTGGTCTCTTCTGGAAAAAGACTTGAAGGAACAATGGAGCTTCTCTCTCTAAAGAACGTGAGTTAAGATAGTAACATTGGAAGTAATCTGGAATTTTTATTGAAAAAATTAATATTTTAACACCATACATATTCTTTTATCGAGCCATACGGCAGAACTCAGTCCACATTTAGCAAGAATGTTGGCTCAGAGAGCAGGCGGCTGTCCATGAAGCCCTTAGAGGCAAGCTGCAGCCTTGATCAGGTGGTGCCCTCTGAGGGGAGACCCAGCAGCAGCAGACAGAACACGGACTGCCTGAGAGAGTGTGCAGGATCAAGGCCTGGCCTTGCCACCATGCGAAGATTCTCAGCCCTCTGAATGCTCACAGGGACCATGCTCCTCCCATGCCCTTTCCCAAAGACCCCAGCACACACAGCGGTCCTTCTCGTTAGCTGGCATTATAACACCATGGTGTCTCATCCTCCACCCCAGACCCTGGTGTGCGCCTGTCCCCTTGCCTCTGTGCTTTTTTTTTTTTTAAGCATCACAGGGTTTGGAAGAGGCTCTTGGGATTAAAATGCTGGACCATTTCAACGTGCGTCCAGGCTGCAGTCTTAGGGCTATGGAAGGTTCTATTCTGTTCTGTGTTCTGTTCCCACCGAATAGGCGAATCATGGGCGGAGTGTGTGACCAGAAACGGAGCAACATCATGAGGCAGTTCATTTATTATTAAACTGAAATTTAAAAAAAAAGGATCAATGGGGAACTGGGTTGAGTAATACACTGAGCTGGAAAATACCAGTTAATGTTTTTCCTTTGGTTGATTTGATTTGGGATCTGGGTACAGCCGCTAATATCATTCAGCATAAGTAGGTGCCGGTTTTGGTTTCATCTGCTCCAAAGTGGTCTGTGACCTACCAGAACCAGTCTCGTCAACATAACTTAATACTTATTCTCTTTATTGTCTGAGCCATATTCAACTTATCTGGTTGGCATTCAGGTGCCGGCTCCTTGCCAAAGGAATTCCTGCATATTCCTAGGAAAGATGAGCATCGGAGGGAAAAAGGTTCGAGGGCCCCATTAGATCATTTACAGTTCCTGGGGCTGGCACTGCCAAATGAGGCTGGAATGTTCTGGCAGTTGAGACTGAACTCCTCCCTTCTGAGAGCCGGGCCCAGTAGGACCCCACAGCACACTCTCCCTACAAGGAGAGGCAACAGAAATCCCCAGCTGGGTGCCAGGACCCAGAACACGTAGAAGCGAATCGTGTGCATAGTTAGGACGCTTGCAAAATCTAAACAGGATGCAAACTGCTGAGCTTTTACTCTCTAGGAGAGGGAGGGGGGAACAATACTTTTCTAACAGGTCAAGAGCATTGCTCAACTTTCACTAAGGCCAGTTCCTGGAAGTGCTGGGTCTGCTTACCCGGATCTCCGCTTTCCTCCTCGGGCAGGCATGGCTCCTGTCATCCTCACCTGTCCAGCGGCCGCCATGGGGGCAACAGGCAAGGTCACAGATCCAGGGATGTCTGAAGCCATTTCTGGATGTCAACAGAAACAAGATGTTTTTGTAAATGACATAAAAACCCAATAACAAGCAAGGAAACTGTCACACTTCACCCATGAAAGCCCACCCTTGGGAGGAAGTCCTTGGCCACCTTGCTCACTGCCAGTCACTTGTCTGGGCCTGTCCTAGGCTCCGGAGCCTCAGTTTTTCACCTCTGCAGCAGTACCCTCCGACCTCTCACCTCCACCTTCACTTCCACACAGAGCCCAGTCCCCACCCTCAGGGAGGACTCAGAAAAACCCTGACTGTCAGACCCCATGAAGTCAGGGGTACTTGAGAGTCTCCCATTAGGCTTCATCATGAGGTTGCATCACGCAGAGGCACCCAGATCTCTCCTTAGCCAGGCTTTTACAGGAACAAATACCAACTTAGAAGGGAGTAATTTTTTCCCCCTATTCATCATGGTTAACATATTGTTTCTAATAAGCCAGACATCTCTGGAATCTCTTTAACACCAAGTTAAACATCCTTGACTTCAAATCAGTCACCCTGTCAAGGAGTTTCTTCTTCACACTCCTTGGGCTGTCAGCACCCTGCACTGACGATCAAGTCCCTATCAAGAGAAACTCTTGGAGCAGCCTCGCTGACAATGTTCATTTTCCCTGGAATGTTTTCTGCTGTTCTCGCTCACTCTTAGCTCAGTCTTCTCTGGGGGCAGAAGGGACATAGCAGTCTATAGAGATAAACTTCAGCAGGACAGTGGGGGATCACATGGCACTGGGCTCCTCTGAGGACAGAAGGGATGGCCACTGGGGCCGCTGCTGCACGCATCCTGGGGTTATCACTGCTTTTCTCTACAGAAACCAGGAAGTCATGTGGCAGACATCCCAGAGGCTAAAAAACACATCTGAGAGCCATCCTACCCCCAAACTTTTGAAATCTTGAAAGACACCGATAACAACCTTAAATCAGCCCCTCCGCTGTGCTTGCAAAGTTTTGAGGACCGCGGTGGTCTTGAGTGCACATATTGGGAAAATACACAGGAAAAATCCCTCACTTGGGCAGTTCCTGGGTTGGTGACTGTGAGGTGGCAAGGCACAGGGACACCCTGACAAGCTTGCTTCTGACAAGGTATCATATGTCTTTCTGAAATAGCAGCTGAACTCCCCAGCTTCTATTGAGTCTCAAGGTGTGGAGGCCAGGATGGTCTGTGGCAGACAAGGTGAAGCGGCAGGTCACGACATCCTGAAGCAAGTTCTCCAGAGTAGTCATCCCTGCTAAGTTCCCAGGATGGAGGGCTCCAGAGGAAGCACGTTGGGAAAAGCTGAGCATCCATCTCCTTTATTTAAAAATGCCAATGCCCATTACAGACATACTGAGAAATCCTATGTGAAGAAGGTACACAGTAGATAATAAATGTCCGGGATTCTGGGAAACACCTATTGCCTGCTATGCTAGGGCTCCAGGCAACACTGGTTTCAGCATTTTAAAGCCAACAACCTCAAAGCTTGTGAGTCAAGCAAATATCAGAGTGGAAGTGATCATGGCCGTCATCTGCAAACCTCACAAGGTCCATTGCTTCTCCAGGCCAGCTACTCCCAGCTCAGAGTAGGAGGGATGTGGTAACTGAAAGCCAATACCTGGTACAGCAAATGGTACATGATAATCACTAAAGTTTATTTTAGGAAAACAAAATTGCCAATTGTGATCCAACTTGCAGAAAGCGAAAGCCCCCCCAAACCCTGGCTGGCAAGACAAAGTCGGGGAGGTAATTTTGAAGATCCATTCTTGTCTGTAAGGGACACAAGGCAAAGACAATGAGATGGCTTTGCACAAGTATCCTGTTGACCACAGCATGTCCATCCCACAATCCAGGATCTCTCCCTCCCTCCCTTCTTCCTTTTCCTCTCTAGTTTCTTCCTACTGAAAGCATTTCAGTAACAATGACCGACAAAGGGTTGAGGAGGACCAAGTTGATTTACAGTCAAACAGTTCCAAATAGCTGCTCAGACAGGTGCCAGCTACCAGAACAACTGGGCCACTACCGATCACAGTACCAATGACATGCTCAAAATATCTGTCTTGTGAAGTCATTTTTTAAAATGAAGACTAATGTATGCAACAAGCCAAACAATGGGCATCCAAACAACAAAACTAAAGCCATGAACGCTGTGTTGGTGAACAGCTTAGCGTGTACTGGAACTTAACTGGGAAGAGGTGCTGGTTGGACACAGGCATTCTTTGTGTCATGTGACACATGTCCCGTGTCAACATTTCACAATTTAGTTAAGGGGAAGATAATTCCATTTTAATCCAGTGCCATGTTAGTAACCATAATACAGTTTTAGACCTCCAATCAGCAAAATGAAAGATGCAATCCTTGAGGCTTGCCTTCATGTTAAAGGTTAACTGTTTCCCAAGTCAGTTTTTAGGAGACACTTTTAATAGATTCCAACAAAACAGAAAGCAGGTCTCTCTCTTCTGACTGGGTACACCCATGTGGTCTGCTGGTACCTCCCTTGGAAAGGTAACTGCCTGCCTGCTTTCTCAAACCTGGCCGCTGTTCCCTTTAACTGATATATAAGCACGCAAAGATGGCAGGGTTCTTCTGGAAGATGCTACAGAAATGTTCCTGGCCAGGTCTGAGCCATGGCCTGGTACAGCCAAGATGCCCAAATACTAACAAGCAGAGTCACCCTGTGGAACACTGTCGATTTGCTCCAGGGTTTCTGAATTTCACACTTAATTAAGGAGAAAGGGACCCTGGTGAGCCAATTGCATGGGAAAGAAATCATCCCTCAGAGCCAGTAAGATCAGAGTGGCCACCACCACACTCTGCAACTGGGGTCCATGAAGACGGCCTTCCAGGAAGACAATGCCACAGCCCAAATGGAGACATTTAAGTATCCAGGCCCCACAAGAGAATCTGGGGACTGAGGGAGTGCGTGGTGTGCAGTGTGGTGTGTGTGTGTGTACATGTGATAGTGCCCGTATGCATATGTGCGTAGGAGCCAGAGCTTTACATTGGTTAGGTGTCCTCCTCCACTGTTTGCCACCTGAATTTTTGAAACAATCTCTCGCTGAACCCGGAGCTCACTGATTCAGCTAAGCTGCTGGCAGCGAGACCCAGGGATCCTCCTGTCTCTCTCCCTGCTGCTGGGACTACAGACAGGCACCCCATGCCTGGCTTTTTCCATGGGTAGTTCCGAGCACCTGAACCCAGGCCATCATGCGTGTGTATAGCAAGCACTTGACCAGCTGAGCCATTCTCGCAACCTCACTGTGTGCTATTTTAGCATTAGTTTACTATGCGTCAATTGGACGTCACAAACAGACTAGCAAATGTTCAAACTTTCACGAGGAACACAGAAAAGACTGTCGTGTAGTCAGTGAACTGGAGCAATGCATGCATGGGTCCGAGGCTGAGGAAGGGCGGCCTTTCCAACAGGCATGTCCAATGATGAGCAGATTGGCTTGGTAACAATGACAGAATTTTGTTCAAGATTTCTATTAGGTACTGTCTTTCTGGAACCCGTCCACCTTCCTGTCATGAACTTGACTTCCATCCACCCATGAAGTAGATACAAAGGCATCCCTTGTTGCAGGCTGGAGAACAACTCGGTAGGGAGAGGCAGGTGCCAGGCCACAAAGCTGGAGGGTATCAGAGCCTGCTCAGGTTTTAGCCACGCACTACAGGACTGTCTTCCTCAATGTGCCCAGGCAGAAGTGGGGTGCGCTGGCAGACCCCACCCAGCTACCCCAAGAGATGAACAGACACTGAGGTTCTAAACCATGGTCCCAGTAGAGGGTGTGTGGCACACAGGAAATGCCATGGTTTGGGGTCGCTCAGCTGAGTTGCAGGGTTATGGGGAGTGACTTAACTCACCAAGCTACAAAGTCGGGCAAATACCTACATCCTGGAGCTGCTGTGAGGACAGAAAAGCATGTATAATATCTACCAGAAGAAATTTCCCATCTCATTTTTCCCCAGGAAAAGAATGTCTTTCAATAGAGCTCTTTCTCTGTGCATCTGTCTTACACACACACACACACACACACACACACACACACACACACACACACGAGTGGGAATGTTTCATAACCTTTGAGCAAATCACTTGTCCGTGCCTTGCTCTGCTATCTGAAAAGTGGGAGTGATCGTGCGCATGTCTGAAGTCATGAGGCTCAGAGACACTGATGTGTGGGCACGGCACTCAGATGTGGCACCAGGCACAGAGTAAGCGTGCTTATTCAGTTAGACACACCCACAGGTGCCAACAATTATCTTACCATGAGGCTCTTCCCTGCACTTCTGGGATTCTTGTCTTTCTGGTCCTGTCTCACAGATGTGCAGGGAAGGCTACGTTTTTGGGACCCGTGTTCCTCCCAAAGCGCTCACCTGGGACGGCTGTCACCAAAGCACGAGAACGGGGACCGCATGAGCCTGGACTGCCTGTGGTGGGCTTCCTCCTGGGCAGAGCGGGTGCAGCCCCTCTCTGTGCCAGTTGGCACCTAGCTACATCTGAGGGACGGGTCAGCCGACCAGGCACGGTATCCTCCAGTGGAGGTGTGTGAAGCAGTGAGCCCCCACTTTCCGTGAAACCAGCACTCTTCACCTCTCCCCTCCAGGCGTCTCTCTCTCTCTCTCTCTCTCTCTCTCTCTCTCTCTCTCACACACACACACACACACACACACACACACACACACAGAAGCACGTATGAATACCACACTCATACACGCCACACAAACCATACAGATGCAATGTGCACACTAGTTGAGGGATCAAGGGAGATACTAATGGGAGACGTGTACACACACATGTACATATGTACACACACACTGCAAACCTTGGCTTGGACCTGGTACAGTCATAGTTTCTCCCTTGGAAACATGGTACCGGCTCTCATTCCTGGCTTGGCAGGTTCCTACAGTCCGGTACTTTTTCAGAGGGTTGATGTATGCTGATGAGGGAACTCAGAAATTTTGGATGCATCCTTCATCCTGCTCTCAATCCCCATTCCCTATAGGCAGATCAAGCAGCGCCTGGTCAGCTTCAGCAAGGATATGAGCCTCACACATACTGATGGGAGTTTGCCACAGTCAGCAAGGAGGGAGTCTGGGGCTGCACAAAAACTCAGATGCATTCCATGATAACAACGCCACAGGCCAATTGCAAACCTTGAAACAGATTCAGGGGTTTCCATTGTGTGAGGGAAAGTTTAAAGCAGGGGTGAAGCCCCTACATATGGCTGCCTCTCTGCTCCTCCCACTCGCCTGCCCTTCTTCTCTTAGACTTGCTCTTACGACCCCACCAGAGGTCTGGGGTTGCACATACAGCGGCCACAGCTGGTTATGGCCAACCATGACTCTCTAGCTCCTACCCTCTCTGTGGGATTGGTTCTCCAGCCTTACTCAGGCATCCATCCTGCATCCTGCCAGCTGCTGCTCTTCACCAGGACTCCAGGGCACCCTGGGCAGCCCCTTCTATCCATGTTTCCCCTCAGTGACCTCCTCCAGGTGTGTAACACCACCACCACCCTGCAGATTCCCAAGCCTGCTGTCCCGGCTGCAAGTCTGTCTACCTTCTGCTGTTGGTCCAACTGGTAACACCACGGCCACCTGCTGTGCCCTGGTCCTCTTATCTGTGCCCACTCCATCAGATAGGATAAGGCCAATCACTCTGCTCTCATTCTCAACTTCTCTTTACTCTTGCCACTGACTGTGTGGAGTCCCTGCCATTGCCAACTTGTTCAGGCTGCTGCCCCCTCTGCTGCCTGTCATTCTGGCTCCAGTCAATCTCCCTGGCCATCCTGGTACCATACCATATTCTCTCCCACCCCAGGCCCATCGCACACACTCCATCCTTGTGTGAGGAAAACTCTCATCCATCTCCTCGCTCAGCTAATTCCCTAGTTGTTCAGATTCAGCTGCAGGGCCAAGTCTCAAGAAGGCCTGTTTCCAACTAGCCCCTCCCTCCCTGGCGTAGCTTTGCTCCCAGTCTACCTGTATTCCTCCTGAGAAAGAATGAAGGTCACAGCAGTCCAGGTGAGCTACCAGGGCTGGGATGGCAGAGCCTCAAAGAGGAAAGATGATGATGTCACTGTCTCAAAATAATGGTGTGTCAGCTTCAAGGCTCAAAAACGGAAAACCCAAAAAAACCTTGGTCACCTGATCCTCCTACACTGAATGGGGAAAAAATTCTGAAGAAGGAAGAAAACACGTCTGGGATGGCTGGAAGTTTGCATGGCCTCTGTCACAGGAGCTTGTGATGGGACCTGTTGCAAAGGACAAGTGTCTGTCAACTCGGAGGACACAGGCCCCACAGAAGCTGGCACTGCGTTCAGTTTCTCCAGCCACACTCCCGCTAAGAAACCAGACTAACCAGGTGCCTGTCCTTTGCTCAGGCTGCTGTCTGTCTGGATTATAAGCACCATTTGCAACGCCTATTTTGAGCCACAGTCTGTGCTAGGAGCCAAACGGCAGCCAGAGATTTTTTTAAAGGCCCCGTTGAGACTGAGCATGAAACCAGCTGGGCATTTCACACTGAGTGCTGCTGGTAGTGAAAGACAGGAGGTCCTGTGCTCTGGGGATGCCAGGGAAGGTTCCAGAAGGCTTCCTGAAGGAGGCTACCCCTAGGAAAACCCTATCCACGGACTACAGAGGCACAGCAGAAGTTCTTTCCTGAATGCCCCACAATGTCCAAGCATACCCCATATCAGTCACCTTGGAAGGGTACGCCTTCTGGGTCACTTTTAATCACTGGAACATTCTGGAAGTCTTTGACCCCAAATTGCCATTCTCAACAGATTCATTTTATCCCCCCCCCCCCCCCAAGTCCAATGTGACACTCTTGTCTGTGTTCAGGGTTACTCATTGCAACTGACGGCCAATAGGAAACAAAAATATCAGCCCCCACTCCACCTGCAAAGATCCCCCCCCCCGGGAACGCTGTCCCCCTCTACAAAGAGGTAAATGCCTGCTTGCTAGCTCCTAGATAGTCATGCTAAGCTATACACACATCAGAACATCAGCCTGGACTAAGGGATGCAGGCTTCACCACAAGACATACAGCGTCTTGTGTGCAGCAAGACCCTGCACCCACGGTGCAGCATCTAGCTACAGGCTGGATCACTTCAGATCCAGCTATGCTGTGTTGGATTCCTATAAAACAGAGCAGGCAGGGATGGCCTGGGAAGATGTGAAACTTGAGAGTATTAAGATGAAAGGAAGAGGAGGGATGCAAAAAAGGCATTCTGTTCTCCTCCTCCCTATCCATGGAAACCCACATAGGAGAAAACAGCCCTTGATCTTCACACGGAGAAAACCAACCACATGCAAACTTTCACAGTACAAACACATGGACTTATCTTCATGATCACTCAAATATATAAACAGCCCAAAGGCTCTCCCCACGGGTGGAGAAGAGGAAGGAGGATGCTAAGCAAAGAAAATGCTCCCTCCACACCCATCTTTCCCAGAGCGACACTCATCACAGATAGCACATCAAACGCTCCAGCCCTACCTTCGCAGAGGGTTGAACAAAGACCTTTCTTCCTTGTGAACAACACCTTCTTAGGAGAATGTGCTGCCCGGGTAGGAAAAAAAATGTCAGAAACCTCTGGGAGCAACCGCGCTGCATTTGTATTCTGCTCAGAAAATGTCATCACAGATCTGTTTACCTTAACTGTGGACCATGATTCAGCCGTGACAACTGTCTTGCATACTGATCAATTTATTTGCGGCACAAATTTCCAGCGTTAACTGCTTAGGTTCTGAAAAACTGGATACTTGGATTTCTTGTGCAGCTGCGACACATAAAGGAAGGATCTCTCGCCTGTTACCAAAACATTTCAGTGAGAGACTAGGAAGGATTTTTCTTGAGAGTGGGGAAGGGAGGGTCCCTTCCTCTTCCCAGTAGAAGGCAGAGCTCACGATTCCTGCAGGCCCTCCTCAGGGTGGGATGTTTGCAGCACAGTGCAAAGAAAAAAGAATGTTAGCCGGGCGTACAGGGCTCTGCAACCAGGTTTTGTCAGGATTTAACCAGCTTTGGGGCCCTTTGTAAGACATACTCATCCACAGGCAGTTGAGCCAGGCTCTGCTGTAGGGCAGAAATGGAGGGGTTGTGACTGAGGCCAGGAGAGCAGGCAGAAGTAAAGCCCTGATTTCTCTGGCAGCAATCATCCCAGACTGGACACTGGCCTCTCCTAGCAAGCAGGTCTTAGCCTTGGGGACAGGAAACAAGCTGTGCAGACTGGGGAGAGACCCTCCCTCCTCAGCAGGCAATGGTGGCATCTCCCCAAGCCCCACTGTGCTCTGAAATACTGATGTCAGTATACAGGTTCTCAACAGTGTTCATGCCCATAAACTAGCTTCTTTTACCTTCCTTCTGGCTGAATGCCAGGGTCTCTCTGCTAAACTCTATGCTTTTCATTTTTGAAAATTTGCTACATATGATATATTCTAATCATGTTTTTCTCCTCTCCCATATCCTCAGATCCTCCCCACCTCTCTACCCACACAATTTAATGCTCATTCTCTCTCCAAAAATAAAATTAAAAAATGAAAACCAAAACAATAAGACAAAAATACCAAAATGAAACAAAACACACACACACGCGAAGTCTGTTATGTCTTAGACAAGCTACTCTTGGGCAACAGGCCTGCCGTAGAGTATGGTTGATATATCTGGTAACACTCCACTGGAGAAAACTGATTCTCTCTTTCCTAACAGGTTATCAATTGCAAATGGCTTCTTGGTTAGGGGTGGGGCTTTGTGTCCATTGTCCCTTCTCCGTGTGGGACTTCGTCTGGTGTGAACCTGTGCAGGACTTGTGTGTGCGGTCATAATCCTTTGGGCTCCTATGTGCATCAGTCCTATCTGTCTGGAAGAAGCTATTTCCTCTAGCTGTTTCCTTTTCTCCAGCTCTTACAGTTTTCCCAACATCTCTTCTCCGTAGATCCCTGAGCCTTGAGGGGGGAAGGGGTTTGATGATCCAAAGTCTCTCACTCAATGCACATTTAGACTTCTTATTATTTTCAGCAGCAGAGGTGCAGAAAGAGGATCAGAGACACTAAACAAAAGCCACAGGTCTGAGCAAAACGGGGCATCTTCCCACAAAGGGTCTTACTCCTGAGGCACACCAGACCTCCCAACAGCCAGGGACCTTCAGAGAAAAGCTGGGGTTATTGGCCATGTAGAAGACAGGCCAGGACACCTGGTGGGGAAGGTTTAAAGTATACAGGACAGATTGTTGCCAGAGGGGCTCCGACCTGGCTAAAACCCAGGCTGAGGTTTACCAAGGCCTAGGCCTAGGCAGTCTGGCCAGGAAGGGAGGAGAAAGCACAGAGTGCGGGGGAGCTGGTGGGAGACCTAGCAAAGGAGAAAGCTCTGCTTCTCATACTTGGAAGTTTAAGAACCTCAAAGGAGACAAAGTTCAGATGCTGTGAGGAACAGAACATACGTGAGGCAGAGTCTGTCAGCCTAGAGTTAGTCTTTGAGGAAGAGGAGAAAATGAAGCCATCCTCAAATACCTGAGGAGACTCCCTGAAGAATCACAAGAGACCAGTTCCCTAATGTGGAGGTTTCCTCACAATGCTGACAAACATGGAGGGGTGAGGAGAACAGAAGGAATGACAGCGTCCACACTTTGCCTGTCCAGAGAAAGTCTAAGGCCGACCAGATACCAAATGAGTGAGCGTGCCTGACATAAAGAGAAAAGCTAATAAATCAGGGAATAGCCAGACAGATGAAAGTCATTCCGTGGTTATCACGATTCAAAGAATAATCTTATAGGCAAGTATTAGAGTAAGTAATAAGAACAGGATGCAAAGTCCTAGGTGAGTGTGTTTGTCAAGGATCCACCAGATTCACCTTCAACCACTCTATCTGCCCAAATACGACTGGGCAGCTTTAGCTTCCGAGTCTTGCTTTGAGTGTTGAATGTGCCCAAAGGGTCTATAATGTGATTCTAGGTTTTGTTCTCTTTCATTTAAAAAGAGGGGAACACACTTCCTTTCTCCTGTCCTTTATCTTCACGGAGACTCCAGCCACAGTTATTTCCACTCGCTCACCAGGGTCCCTCCCCTCCAGGCTGTCCCTCTGAGCTCTGAGCTCATCTCTAGTCTGTGAGGTCTGGGAAACGGTGAAGTCTTTAGGAGGTGGGATCTAGTGTCAAGAAGTGACATCATTGGGTGGGGGTGGGGTGGGGCTGATGGGAATAAGACCTGTGCTGTGTAGTATTTTTGTCAACTGCACACAAGTTAGAGTCGTCTGGAAGGAAGGAACTGGAACTGGGATAAATGTCTTCACATGTACTACAACATGGCACAAACATGCTCCCATTTCTGTATTCACACCCATGGGACAGGGGTGATGGAGCAGGAGGTAAGAGCATGTGTTGCTTCTGGAGAGAGAGTAGGAGCTCAGTTCCCAGCACCCACATCAGGCAACTCACAACCACGTGGAACTCCAGCTTCAAGCCAGCGGATGCACTTTTCTGGCCTTCAAGGGCACTCAGATGCATATGCACATGTACATACCAACACAGAAAAAAAATGAACATCAAGGAAACAGTACAGCCGGGCGGTGGTGGCGCATGCCTTTAATCCCAGCACTCGGGAGGCAGAGGCAGGCGGATCTCTGAGTTTGAGACCAGCCTGGTCTACAGAGCTAGTTCCAGGACAGGCTCCAAAGCCACAGAGAAACCCTGTCTCGGAAAAAAAAAAAAAAAAAGTACAACTATTGAGAGAAAGAATAAGCTTGTTACCATCACAGGCTGTTATGTCGTTTTTAAGCAAAGGTGTATCTAAAACCATAGATAATAATGTAAAGCAGAATAAAAGAAATTACATATCTATATGGAATTATTTTATAAAGTACCTTAATAATAAACAATCTTTAGGCTCTCATTCCCTTGTTTGTTTGCTTAGAGAGTATGTCTCTCTGCCAGGCAATGATGGCACACGCCTTTAATCCCAGCACTAGGGAGGCAGAGGTAGGCAGATCTGAGTTCGAGGCCAGCCTGGTCTATAAGAGTTAGTTCCAGGACAGGCCCCAAAGCTACAAAGAAACCCTGTCTCGAAAAACAAAAAAACAAAACAAAAAGAATGCACCTTTCCATGTCTTTCACAGGATAAACTAGCAATCATTTGTCATGCTTGTTCTGCCAAAGATTCTCAAGGAGTGAAACCTCCAAAATCACCACACCTATAATAAATCGTTGTCAGCACGGGAATTATTGAGACGACAGAGAGAGACAGAAAAGCAGAATATATTAGGGAACTATAAAGTGGCTCCAATTTGCCCCGTTTCATCATAACACTCAGCAGCAAACACACACCTGCTAAACATCACAGCTTGTATCTTACTCAGCAATAAGAACATCTAACAGGGCAGTGCCAAAGACCACTGTTGTTTACACAGAAATATAATTTCTGCAATGTGAGTTCCACTAATAAGTGACAATAGAAATAGTAGCAATACTCATGCTTATTCAAACGTCACATTGACATTCAGTCCTGTCACATCTGGCTTCAGCCTGGATCACAGTCACATTGACTTGGAGGTTCCGCTACCAGCAGTTAAGTCAAACTGAATTAATTCAATGCACATTCAATATGTGCTCGTGCAAGGAGAAAAATATATTTTCTCTCTCTCTCTCTCTCTCTCTCTCGTTCTCTCTCTCTCCCTCCCCCCTTTTCCCCCCTCCTCCTCGTATGTGTGTGCAAGCCTGTGCAGTACACTACAGATGGAACAAAGCTAACATATTAATGTTAAGATTACATATGAGTTTTACTTCCACTTACTCTCTATTATCTCCACGTTCTTAATGCATAGGATGCAATATTCTTGTCATCAGGACACAAGGCAAAGGGTGGGGCTGGAGATAAATGTGAGCACCAGGATGCTGGAAGCTGGAGGCAGGGGGAGTGTCACAGGAACCAGTAGGTAAGAGATCATGCAGCCTCCCGCGGCTGAGCTAACACCCACCAGGAAGAGGGTGTGCTGGGAAGGGGCAAGTCAGAATTGAAAGACAAAGTGTCTATTGAGTTCTAAAGAGAGGTGCCAAGACTGAGCAGACTCAGGAGCCCTTACACGGCGTTGTGAAAACAGCAGTGTTATTCCCGTGTTCTAGGGGAAATGGTGTTTGGTATATTCTGATTAAGACATATTGTAGTAACTGTGTGTGATAAACAGTCTGACCTGTCCACAACCCAAATAATCAGGAACCAGAAGGAATGGGAAGGAAAGACTCTCAAGATGAGGGAAATGAGGCTCCAGGAGACCAGGAGATCCATTCGTTAAGGTCAAGGAGATGCTGTTACCAATTAGAAGTCAGGACAACAGTAAGGGTACCAGAAAAGTGTGCCACACACATTCTAGAAGTGACTACGTGACTCAGTCCAACTTTACGGGGTTTTGTGGTCAGAAATGCCCAGCGGGGAGGGTGGCTGCTGTTGATAACCAGAGCGAAGTTGCCAAGCTGAAAAAGCAGGTTTTTGCCCTGAGGTTCCAGGACAAAAGGAGGCCCCTGAAAGGACTGTGTAGGTTCAGCGGCCCCTGCCTCTCTGGAAGCAGCAACCGGCCAGGTAATGGATGGCTTTCCTCAGCAGGATTCACTGTGCCTTAAATATTAGAGCCCTGGGGAAGAGGGTTAACTAAACAGTAAGAACAAAAGCAAGCAACCAACCAAATTCCATCCACTCAACCTCCACAAACCAGAATGGAATGAGAAGTCAGGGCTAATGGACCTTGGGAAGGGGTGGTGGGGAGTCCTGGACCAACATTCAGAGAAACTGGAGGATGAGGAGAGTGGAGGCCCAGGGTTGTGTAGCTTAGATCACATGGACACGCAGGTCATGGACTGTATGGGTGAACACTGTGGCATTGTGAACTCCTTGGGAGTAGAACATCAGAGAGAACAGTGGGCGTGAGACAACAAAGATTTGCCTGGCTCCATCCTTCACCTGGACTTACAAATCCAGGCGCCACTTCTCAGGAGCAGGACTTGGGAGAAATAAAAGATGGGGCCTGGAGAGGATGGCCCAGGAGTTAACAGAGCTTACTGCCTTTGCAGAGGACCTGGTCATGTCAGATGGTCACATCTGTCTAACTCCAGCTCCTGGAGATCTGACACCCTCTTCTGATCTCCGCCAGCACATGGGTGCACACACACAATTACAAGTTAATATAAGTCTTCTGCGTTTGGATGGCTCTGGACATAGGTCCGTCTGCTCCTCCACCCCCACCTGCCTTCTACCAGGACTTCAGAAAAGTCCACGGAAAATGTACTGGCTGGTTTTGTGGGTCAAACTGAAATAAGCCAAAGTCATCATTGAGGAAGGAGTCTCAGCTGAGGAAATGCCTCCATGAGATTCAGCTATAAGGGATTTTCTCAATTAGCAATCAATGGGGAAGGGTCCAGCTCACGGATGGATGGGTGGGTGGTGCCATCCCTGAGCTGGTAGTCCTGGGTGATATAAGAAAACTGGCTGAGCAAGTCACAGGAAATAAGCCAGTAAGCAGCTCCCCTCCGTGGCCTCTGCATCAGCTCTTGCCTCCGGGATCCTGCCCTGTTTGAGTTCCTGTCCTGACTTCCTTCGGTGCTGAACAGCAATGCTGAAGTGTAAGTCAAATAAACCCTTTCCTTCTCAACTGACTTTTTGTCCTGGTGTTTCATTGCAGCAATAGAAACCCGAACCAAGACAAAAAAAAATCTCCACCCAGGCAATCTTTTCATCCTTTGTAACGGTTGATCACCACGGTCAACTTGATTAGACTGACACCACCTGAGAGTCTCAGTCTGGGCATGTCTGCGAAGGTGTTTCCAGAGAGGAAGGATAGACCCACCCCCAAACGTGGGACCCCATGGGCTGCTGTTGTGTCCTGAATAAAAAAGAAGAAAAAGGAAGCTCCGGTACTCCTCTCTCTGCTTCCTGAGTGCAGACACAGGGCTTCCGTTCTTGCCCTACAGTTCAATCCACTTCTTCTGTCACCTTTGCTACCATTAGGGACAGCAGAGCCAAGACAACTCCTCCTCTCCCTAAGCTGCTTTTGACAATGTCTTGTCTCAGCCGTGAGAACAGTCATGAATGAGCTGGAACGGATCCCCTTCTTAAGCCTACTCAGTCTGTTCCCTTGCTCCTCGTCTTGTCCTACCCCCTCCTCCTCCATCCCTCTCCACCCCTTCACATCCTGCTGCTCTCTTGATACTGTTGCCTCTACCCCTGAGCCGCCTGCTCCATTTCTCTCGGTCCTCCGCTCCATGCCTCACTTCCATGTTCTGACATCTTTGTCCCTCTGGCTCTCTGATTCCTGGGCATGGCTTTTCTATTCCCTCCGACAAAAGCACCAAGGAATGAACACAAACTCTGCAGGTCCTTCCTGTAGTCCTTCCTGCCTGGGTCACTCTCCTCTGCCTCGTCCGTCCCTCTAACCTTTACCTATGGCTTCAAGTTGGCCACACAGCTGCCTGCCGCTGTTCAACTCCAGGGAAAGATGCGTGTCAATAAAAGACATTTGCATAGCAAGACAGTAGGAAAGGCAAATTCGCTATTCTCTCATTATTCACCTAGAGAAAGGCTTCAATGCAGAGATAGTGTAAAGCCAGAAAAACAGCCTATCATATCATAAGCACGATTCTTCTCAGAGAATGTCTTTTCTAAAAAGGAAAAAAAAATTAACATTTTCCCCTGTTTACACAACAATTGATTAAGTAAATCACATATCTCTCCATAATACAAAATTCTCTTTAGGAAGTCTTATGAAGCAAAGCGGTTTCCTTGTTGAATATACTCCTTGATAACTACATTCATCCATCATTCCACAAAACCATTTTGTGCTACATTTTAAGCAGCGAATTACTCTACAAATATAAAACATGCAAAATAGTAAAAACTGTTTACACACGAAGCCTTAGAATGGCTTCTCTTGTTTGCGCGGTTAAGGTATTCGAACCTGCGCATCATAGACCAAATGGGCTCTGTTGGCTACGGCTCAATTTCTGCTCTTGTATTTTGATGTCAAATATCCCCCACAGACTCCTGAGTTCGAATACTTGGTCTCTTGTTTGCAGTACTGTCTTCAGAGGGTGTGGAACCTGTAGGATGTGGGGGCCTCACTGGAAGAAGTGGATGACTGGGGTCAGACCTGAAGTTTTTATAACTCAGGCTAAGATTCCTATCTAAAATTTGCAGCCTTTTCCACCACCTCGATGCCAGATTCGAAGTCCAGCTGTATTCTTCCATCACAGTGAAGCCACCTGTCACCATGCCCTCCAGCACCATTGTCTTCCGTAGGGTTTCTGTTGCTGTGACCAAACACCATGGCCAAAAGCAAGTTGGGGAGGAAAGCATTTATTTGGTTTACACGCTCGCATTGTTGTTCATCACTGAAGGAAGTCAGAGGAACTCAAGCCAGGGCAGGATCCCACAGAGTGAAGATGGACAAATGCATCTACACTGGCTTCGGCAGATGACAGGCACGGAGGAGGGGGTTAGAGTAATTCCCTGTCCCACCCCAACACACTACATTCCTAGTACCTCCACATGCCACCGACTAGGAAGCTCCCAAACCTGTGCACATAATCCCCATGACTCCGGCATAACTGATGAAGTCCCTGGCTGTTTGGGATGAACTCCATCTCGAGTCCCTCTTTGCTTCCATCCTGGTTAGTTTAAGTTGCCAATTCAACAGTTTAGAATCACTTGAAAGTCTCAACCCGAAGGGGACTGCCCAGATCAGACAGGCTGCCGCCACATATGTGAAGCATGTTTGACTGACGATTGAAACGAAGGTCCCCTGTCACTATGGGCAGCACCATCCCTAGGCAGGGGATCCTGGGCTATGTAAGAAAGCTCACTGAGCATAAGCCAGCGAGTGAGCCTGAACAGCCACCCCCCCCCCTTGTTCCTGCTCAGGGTTCCTGCCCTGACTTCCCGCTGTGATGGCAGTGTAAGCGTAAGTAAACCTAGTCCTCCCCTAAATTGCTTTTCGTCCTGGTGTTTATCATAGCAACAGGAGAACAAACTGGAACCCTCTCCAGGGGTCAGAGATGGGACTTAAACTCTCCTGCCAAGGTCTACCTGGTAAACAGTTCTCATTCTGGAGTTACCAGAGTCCCAGCCACTTGTCCTATAATTGGCATACAAAGGACACCTTTACCCCTCTAAAGATGCCAAAGGAAACAGGAAGACCAAATACATATTTAATAGCACATACTGAATAGCGCACACTTCAGCTACGCAGTGTCCATCTACACTGTTCCTCTGTTCTACAAAGCTGCCCATCCCCTGCTACTTTCTGATGTTTCCCTAGCTGAAAAGGAAACTACAGAAAGAGTATGCTAGGAATGAAGGATCTCCGAGTGGCATAAAGTATGTGTCACTCCCCCCAGCGTTGGTGATCTAGCTCATTGCACACTGCAAAATGTTTTCATCTGATTCTAGATCCAGAGGGCAGTTGAGAGGATGACGACGAGAGAGAGGGAATGGATGTTGGGAGCTGTGTGTTAAAGGGCTCATGGTCTCTGCTGCCTTTGACATTGTTCTTCCTCTCTCCTGCAGGGGGCAGGATTCACCCTTGTTAAATTAAGAGATCCACTTCAAAGACCTTGGAAGGCAAAGCTGAGAACCTATAGGCTTCTCTAAGGAACATAGGCCAGGAATGCTGAGACCTCATCTAGGTTCTTTGCTATCTTGCCCAGATTGTTGGGTACGAGGCTGGCTCCTTCCACAGGTAGACTATACATTGCGCCTACACTTGGGCCTCATCAGATGGTGTCAATGACATTGTTAGTAAGGGCATGGGAGAGCATGGAACATCACTTCCACACTGGCCCGTAAAGGTGCTCAGAGAGAGGAGATACCTTCTTGTTGAGGAAAGGGCTCAACCCAGACTATGGTGAGGATGCCACTGGGACCACATTGCCAAAGCAGCGAGCCTCTTGAGCACGGCTCAAATTGGCCATTTCCTTGCTGGGGATAAAAATTATTAGCTAAAGCAACCTAAGGAGGATACAGTTTGTTTTGGCTCAAAATTTGGAGGTGTAGTTCAAAATGGCAGGGAAGGCACGGTGCCCAGGGTGGCAGGGGTGTGAGACAGCCGGTCCCATGGTGTTCACAGAGGAAGCAGCAAGAGAGATGAACGACTGGTGTTCGGCTCGCTGTCTCCTCTTACACAGTCCAGGACCCCAGCTCCTAGAATGAGGTGATGACATTCCAGATGGGACCTGCATTTTCGGTTAACACCCTCCCACTTCTCTAGAGGTGTTTTTTTTTTTTTTATTTTTTATTTTTTTTATTTTTTTTTTTCCCTCCCGCGGCCCCTCTAGAGGTGTTTTTATAGTGAGTCTAAACACAGTCAGGTTGACAATGAAGATATAGAGGCTGTCTCCTCAATAAAGAAGACTCTGCAAAAGCTGTATGCAAACCAATAAGCAGCCCAAACATGTGACACACAGAAGCACCTCGCCAACAAGGGTAGACCCCAGCTGGACTGCCGGTCCTGTGCCCTCCTTTCTTCTGGTAACAACACTGAGATCCTTATTTGATTGACACATGCCCCTTCTTTCTCTTGGTCCTTGGGATCCAGATACATCTGCACCCAGGAGATCTTCCCAGTGCACCCCCAAATCTAACCACTCAGAGAACGTAACTTTTGACCAAAGACTAGCTTAGGGATGTCAGTTGGCCCTCCTATCTAGGATCTCTGCTGGAATTCCCAATGATGAGATGTAACTGGGCCACAACCTAGGGGGACCTGCCAGGGAATAAAACTAACATGAGGAAGGTGGGCAGAGCCAAATGCCTCTCTAAGCACCAAGTTTTATGGTTTATTTAATCTAGTTTAAAATGGGCTTTTTTTTTTTTTAGAGATAGGATACTGGAAGATTATAATATTCATGTTCTCTCTCTCTCTCTCTCTCTCTCTCTCTCTCTCTCTCATAGAGAGACACAGAGAGAGACCTAAACTCACATATTCAATAAACATGAACTGCTTCTACAATATTTTCAGAATATTACTATTAGTATGGATAGAAATCTCACTAATATCTCAGATATTAGCATATATCTTAGTGATAGTTTTAGCCATACAATATTATCATGTGTCTTTTATTCCAGGACTAAACAGCAGTACCACCTGGCCCACAGGGCATCTGTTCAACACCCCCAGTGCGGTCACAGAAGGATACAGAGCACCCAACTCTGGATAGGTTATTTTTTCCTACATTACAATACCCATGATAAGTTCAACCTATAAATCGGGCCAGGCAGAGATCAGCAATAACTATATCATAGTAAATCTATTAAGTTGATGATTCTGGAAATTTTCACTTAATAGTTTCAGATCCTATTGGTTCTTAGTAACTCAGAAAGCAAAGCCATCTGTGAGAAAACTGCCGTTCACACTGGGAAAGACACCCACAGCCTAAATAACAGACAAGGGTTCAGCCTAACAGTGGATGGAAAAGGACATTGGCATAGCCAGTACTGTGACTCAGAATGACATAAGTGTCCTTAGTGATGTCCTCAGGATGGCCACTGTTCAGATCACATGAAGGGGGGGGAGTGTTTAACCACTTGTGAAACGGTCTCAGATAAGGGCAGTGGTGACGATGGTAGCCATATTCCTGGCCACGGACTCTGCAAGGTGCTGAACTAAACAAGCCACGTGCATCATCTCATTGACCCACGCAGCTCTCCTGTGAGCAAGGGATCATTGTTGACATTTTACAGGTAAAGAAGTCAAAGTACAAGGCCTATAAACATGTGTGAAGTCACACGTGGCCCCGTGAACAATCCAGGCAAACCAACACACACGTCTAAAGCAAAAGACCGTGCCTTCTAGGCACAGAACACAAAATGCAAACACAACCTTAGGATTACAGTCTCTTTAAATATGTTTCATTTTATCAGAAGGTGCAGGATCAAAAATGCTAGGAATTCTAAACAGACAAAAAGTTGTACACAAAAGTTTGACTTTTCAGGCCCAGGGAGTTGGCTCAGTGGGCACAGTGCTTACCGCACAGCATGAGGTCGTGAGTTCAGATCTTCTGCACCCACATAATCGATGGCTGTCGTGTTGCCTATGCATAGCATGAGGGGGAAGAAGACAGGGACAGCTAGATCCTAGGAGCTCACTAGCCAGCCTAGCCGAAAAGGCATTCTACACGTTCAGGGAGAGACCATGATTAAAAAAATAAGATGGGGAATGACAGAGGAAGACATTCAACATCGACCTCTGGCCTCCATGCATGCACACGCTGGCAATCACGCACACATTACACAAGCAGACACCCAGAAAAAGACAACGTCTCCATGCAAGTGAATGCCTAGAATTACAGTACAATTAGAATTATCGTATATGATTTCCTTGCTTTAAGTTAATAAATCATAAGGAATTTTCTCCATCAATAAAAATAAAATGAGACTGCCTTAATGTTTAATTGGCAAGCCATTAAAGACTATTGTACAGATAAGCCAGGTGCAGGGATGCAAGGCTATAGACCCAGATACTCGGGATGCCAGTGGACCACTTCAACACAGGAACCCGAGACAGCCAGAGCAGCACAGCCCTTGTCTCAAAAAAGTGCTCTAAAGAAACGATGCACTTGAAAGAGAGAAAGATGAGGTACGCGGGAGGCTTTGAAGGGAGAAAAGAGAAGGGGGTAAATGGTGAAATTACAGTCTCAATTTTTAAAAGAAATATTGTAGAGGCTGGAGACATGGCTTAGTTGGTTTAAGAGAGCTTCCTGCTCTTCCAGAGATCTGAGTTTGGTTCACAGCACCCATATCGCCACCACCTGTAACTCCAGCTCCAGGAAACCAGACACCCTCTTCTGGCCTCTGCAGAGGCCCTCACACATGTGACATTTACACACAGAGACACATACGTAGAATAAAAGTAAGCATAAATCTCCCTTTTAAAATCCAAGCCCTTGTGGGGCTGTTTTGTCCTCACTGGACACCCGGATTCAGTTACTTGTAACTGTTAAGACTCCTTCTGCCTTTGTAAATGACGCTGCAAAACACTTTCCTGAGAGATTACTTGGATCTGGGATGCAAGCCTGAGAGCCAATGGGCACACCTGACACCTGAATCATGTTTGTACATGTACCACCACCAAAGCAAGGCAGGGGTCTGCGTCCCACCACCAGCAAACAGGCAGAATTCCCTAGCATGCCAAGGTCACCATGCTGCTGAGTCACTGCCAAGAGGACCCCCCAACACACTTGTTTCATCTTCCACGCCTTCACTTACTACTGGATCTAAGTGGGATTTTATGAACTATACCTTTTGTTGCTTTTGAATTGTCTATTTCTGTATTTCAAAAATGTTCCCTTGTGATCTGTCTTCCTGTAGTTGTTTTACATACACGCTCACACATACATACTTGTATACACACATATATGTGAAAGATTGATTTTAACTACCATGTAGTTCTAAAATACTTTCCCCATTGCCATTTAACTTGGCCTAAATGAATCTTTAAAATATAACTTATGAAAAAAATGAGGACACATCAAATTTCCTCCATAATAAATAAAATGCCTATACAACTGAAGTCAGAAGTGCAACTCAAAATATATTTTAAATATCTCTTACCAACCACAATTGAATCTATTTTTAATCTGTCATTTTTTTCTTCCTAATGCATAAATTTTAATTCATTTGTAGCGACTATTTACATATCAGACTCATTCCCATCGGTTCTCATTTGCTACCTCGTTTCCCAAGTCTTTTTTTTTTTCCTGAATTGTTCATGCTGTGTTGAGGACAGGGAGTTCCAGACTTCAGTCTATGACTTCTTTGTCCTACTAATTTAAGGTGATTTATATGCACTATTGATTATTCTAGAAATATTATTATGCACACTACAGCAAAAGGTAGGAGTCCAGAACCACGCGGCTTTCCCTCTGGCCACGCCACACAGCGCATGTCGTTGTTATTGAGAGTCAAAGGACGTTGATCTTTATTCTCGTGTTCCCCATTTTCTTAGCCCATCCCTCCTCCTTGTATCTGAAAATTCCCAACGAAGTCACTTTTCATCTTCTACAAGGAGACCCGTTAGGATTTCATTTAGCCAGGGCCCTTGGCTCTCTTAATGTTCTGAAAGTTTTTACTTCCTTCTCGTTCCTGAAAGACAAATTATCTATGCACAGGGGTGGAAAATGCAGGCTAGTGGCAGAGGTCTGTCCTGTCCCAGGTTTGGTCTTCAGCACAGTCATCCTTGGCTTCCATTGTGGTTGTTGAGAAGTGGCTGGCTACTCTACCCCAGTCCCCCAGACTTGTTCCCTGTTGCTGCGGCTCTTCTCTGTGTCTGATGCTTTCACTACATTTGATTTGGGTTCCGATGTCTTCGTTATTTATGTCGCTGAGGATTTATTGTCGTTCCAGAAGCTGTTTTAGTTTCATTTCTGCCGATGTGATAAAATTTCCTTAAGAGACAAAAGGGATTTTTTGAGTTTATAATCCCCGGTTACAGCCCATCACTGTGGGGAAGTTCAGTCAGGAACTTCAAACAGCTAGCCATAGCCATGCCAAAAAAGAGAGAAATGAATGCATGCTTGCCGGCTAGCGGTTCTGTATGACTTCTCCACGCATACCGTTTTCAGCACTCTGCCCAGGAATGGTGTCACTCACAGCAGGCTGGGTGTTCCCACATCCACTAACTTAAGTAAGACAATTCTCCCCACTCAGGAGTGCCCACAGGCCAGCCTGATGCAGTCAATCCCTCACTGAGATTATCCCAACCATCACACATCATACAAACTAAAGCTCAAAGCCACATGAACACTGCAATTACCTGAAGCATTCTTTTCATCATTTCTAACTCCGCCACTGTGCTGGATTCTTTGTAGTTTTTTTTTTTTCTTCTGTTTGTTATTTGGTTTGTTTGTCTGACCTGGTCTCAGGTCTCCCAGGGTAGCGTAAGTCGTCCTTGGCTTTCTGGTCCTCCTGTCTCTGTCTCCTTAGCGTGTTCAGATCACAATCGTGTGCCAGAACACAGGGTTTAGTGCACGTGGGGCAAGTACGACCAACTGAGCGACACCCTGTAATTTCCTTCATCATGCTTTCTGAGTCATCAAGTGTCTGGTATCTAACACCACTGATTTACTACACTTATTTTCTTCAGTTACAAATTCCTGAAAACTCACCTGAATTAAGTGACAGTCAGTCTTGAGAGAAAGGACTAAAGCTTGTTTCTAAGTTCTATAAGCTATCCAAGGCTCAAGGTGGCACAAATGACCCCAGGGAAAATGTGTACCTTCCCCAAAGATGAGACTGTGTGCTCAAAGGGTCAAAGGGTGGTTTAATTTGATGGGTAAAATGAAGCAATTAGATGTGGTGTGCACTCAACTGTCGCCAAACATCACAACCATACGACGTTGTTCAAGACCAATAAATATAGGATAAAATGACCTTTTACCTGCTTAATACTGTAACTGCGCCGTCCCTTGTGTTTGCCTGGCTCGACAGACTCTTACCTTCAATTTAAATCACTCTTTTCCAGTATAAATACTATACTCACGACAGCACTGAATTTTGTTGTTCCATCCAATTAATAAATCTCTTTTTAAAGAACAAAATCATCCAAGTGCTTCCTTTCAAAGTCACCTTTCCCCTCGTTGACAATAACAGAAAACACATGACTTCATGTCTCCTATCCAGCACCCAATTAGCAACAGGAAAGGAATTCTAATTGAAAATGCCAGTGAGCTGGCCCTAGTCCCTGGGCAGAAAGAATAGGAAGTCATAATATACATATATATATATATATATATATACACACATATATACACACACACACACACACACACACACACACACATATATATATATATATATATATATATATATATATATATCTCCCAGAAGTGATCAAGGCGTAAGGTAGGGGAAAAAATGAAAGAAAAAGTGGACTGTGACACTCAATCCAGGATTCCAGACACAAATATTGCAAAAAAATAATAAGAGGGGTTTATTTATTTTCCATTATTTGAACTGAAAATTGAAACTTCTAGATTGCAAGTGCCCACCCCAAGGACAAAGAGAAGATTCCAGATTAAATTCTCCTAGTGTTCAGGGGTGAGGGGGTCCCTCGGAGGGAAGAGAATTCTGAAGACCCCTAATCTACATTAGTGTTACCAGAGGCTGCAAGGCAACAGAGAAGTTCTTTGATCCGTAGATCTCTTCTTGAGCAGATGGACAGAAGGCTCAGACTGCACATCTGTGAATACTGCCAAAAAGCCAACTGAAGATACTTCAAAAGATCCTAAACTGCCAACACAAGAGTGCACAGTAGGTCACCTACCCAAGCCTGCTCCTGAAAAGGTGGCATCCCCCACAAAAAGACATTCCCAAATTTGGCAACCTGGATAATGAAGGTTCAGGTGTCCATCTATGCCAAAAATAGCTGATGGCCAGGACGGTTACCCACTCTGGTTACCCACACTTTTTTTTGTTTAGTTTAGTTTTTTTTTTTTTTTTTTTTTTTTTTTTTTTTTTTTTTTTTTTGAGACAGGGTTTCTCTTTGTTGCTTTGGAGCCTATTCTGGAACTAGCTCATGTAGACCAGGCTGGCCTCGAACTCACAGAGATCCTCCTGCCTCTGCTCCCTAGTGCTGGGATTAAAGGCATGCACCACCACCACCCAGCTACCCACTCCATCTTAATGTGAGAAAGCTTTATTTAACATCAGCCTGGTAAACGAGTGTCTGTCTTTCAAAAAAAAAATTTAGATTTATTTTATTCTATGTGTTTGAGTGTTTTACCTGCATAAGTGTATGAGTACCATATGTGCCTGGCACCCAGGAGGTAAGAGAGAGCATTCAATGCCCTGAAATTGGAGTTATGGGTGTGAAGCACCACGTGGGTGCTGGGAACCTAACCAAGGTTCTCTGCAAGAGCAGCCAGTGCTCTTAACCATGTATCTAGCCCCAGAGTGGTTTTCTTTACATCACCTTTAGTTGTTTAATAATCTGCACTTGGAAAACAATCCATACACTCTCTGTGCACATGGACATTTCCCATTGCCTCTTAAGAAAGAGCAACACACATTGCTCATCCTTACTATGTGCCCAGCACTGTCTTACATATGTTCATCATGTTGTGTGTTCATAATTCTCCAACATGTAGATTCTCTGCTGTGTTAATGTATACTGCCCTTCACCCCCGTTACAGTAAGGACAGAAAACAAGGCCCAGGAAGATTAAGTTGCTTACCCCAAGTAGCAGAAATGGAGGTCTATCCCAGAAATGGTTCTCTTATCTCTACCATATCTCACTGACACTTCAAGGGAAACAGTCTGTCATTTTTATCGGAATAAATATAAACATTTTGTATATTGATGATGTATCATCGTATGTTTCTAAGAACATTTTTTTAACCAAAATGAGAGTATAACAGTAGAACTCAAAGACAGATCCAAAAATGGTCCATGGTGTGAGATGACAGAGTAGGAAGGAGACTCAAGGAACTAGGTGGATAGTAGGCTGGAGAGGGGGAAGGGGAGGTGCTTGAGCTATCTGCTGTCAATCCCCCATCATTCCAGGCTTTCCCCACACAAACACTTCTCATTAGCAACCCTGGGGCTCTTTTTACCTGGCCTCTCCTTCTAAGACCACCGGGGTTGCAGCAAAGCACCCCTGCCATCCAGAGCTGCTCTGCTCACAAACTTATCTGCTCCTCCACGCTCGTCTCTCCAAACACACTCAAATTCCCTGAGCATCAAGGCCTTAACTCTTCAGCTTTTTCTCCCAAGATTTCCTGTGACTTGCACACTAGAGGTGTTTGCTTTCATGGCCAAATCTTCAGGTTAGAGATGAACAAAGGGAAGTTCAAGGGAGGAGGAGAAACAGTCTATGAGCATAGATACTCAGCTGCAGCCAGGAACAGCCCTGCAAGCAGACCCTCCCCACTCTTTCCTTGCTACTGGATACATGACTCCTGACTCCTCAGTACAGTTAATTTGTTAGTTGTCATTCCCTTCTGCTTTTGCCTTGAATGGGGGAGCCAGCAGGTCCCAAGTCTTAACCTCTAAAGGTCCATATTCTCATTTGTGAAATGGGGCTACCAGAGGTGACCACCACAAAAGTTAGGAAGCAAGGGAGTGACCCATTGGCACCTCCCCGTGTGGAGCTGAAGTGTGCTCTCTCCACCATCACTGGCCGCAGTGGCACATGGAAACATGTCAGGAAGGCAAAGCTCACACTGCTCCCAGCCCTGCTTTATGGACTCGGGACCTCAGAAGTAGCCTTCAACACACAGGCTAAAGCTGGGTGTGACCTGGTGAAAGGAAAGAATGAGCGAGAGGAAGAGAGGGAGGGAGGGGGAGAAAGAAGAGACTTAGGACAAAATCCTATAAATGGGAAGCTCAGTAAATTTCCACAGGCAAATTAAATCCACAAAGTTTTAAAAGTTTTATTCGTTTATTTTATATGTGTGAGTGTTTTGACTGCATGTATGTCTGTGAATGCCTAGAGCCACGTGGGATGCCTAGAACCCACAGAGGACAGAAGAGGGCACTGGATCCCTTGGGATTTGAGTCACAGGGAATTGTGAGCTACCACGTAGATGATGAGAATAAAATCCAGGTCCACTGGAAAAGCAGCCAGTGCTCTTAATGGCTGAAACATCTCTCCAGCCTCCAAACTTATTTTTTTAATGAAGCAGAGTAAAGTACAAGCTTGCTTCTAAGAAGAAATTAGAGGAAGCAGGAAATTAAGTTTCCAAAATAAGCACAAATATGCATCTAAATATGGATGCACACCAGCACCCAAGAATGGGGCAGCAGAATAATTGCTGCTTGACTGTAGATCCTACTGTTAATCAGAGCTCATTCAGGCGTTCCACACAGGCAGCTTACCTGAAAAGCCTTTCAATTGGTATGTCAGGGAAGTTGGCAATTAAACACTTGAACCGCCTGTTGGCTTTATTAAAGATATGATAATCCTGGCATAGTTAACTTATAATTATCCTGCTTATCAAATGAAGCTGATATTTAGTTTAGGAAAAGTGTCAACCCTGAAGCTCTTGGGTTAAGACCCCCAAGACCTGTATTCTGTTCTGTATGTTCTTACAGTGGTGAGCAGAACTCAAGAGAGGACATGTTTCCTCACTTAGCTGGGTACAGTGTGACCTTGATATAGACACCTTGATGACTCATTTTTAATAACAACTATCAAAAGTAACCTCATGATATAACAGCAGTTGTATGGTGCTCCTGCTTATGATGCTTAAAATTTAAAGAAAGAAAGAGGTGCAATAGATAGATAGATAGACAGACAGGAAAAAACACAATTTATAATTGAGAGGCACATCCAACAGAATCAACTGAGAGACATTCCTCAAAATAACTGTATTTGACAAAGAGTTTTAAGTTATGAAAGACAAAATTAAAGCAATTGAGATATTCCAGAATCAAAGGAGACATCACAGTTTAATGGGTTTTTCTAATCCTGGATCAAACTCAGAATCGGAAAATAAGTTTCATGTGATAAGGACCAACTGGCAAAACATGAAAACAGATCCCAGACAAGACATAGCAGTCAGATGAGAGACAAATTCCTCAGTGGGGCCACAGATGGTGGAAAACACCATCCTTAAGGAACATGGAAGGTCTGAGTCTGAAAGTGCATCCTACAGAACTAGAAAGTCATCTTGAGTAAGACAACTCAAATCCAGAAAGATACATATGGTATTTATTTTCTAATATGTGCTGATATTAGCCATTAAATAAATGATAACCAAGCTATAATCCGAAGACTCAGAGGTTAGGTATAGAGGAAGGAACTAGGGGCAACAGATGGATCTCTCTGGAAGGGGGGAACAGAATTTATTTTGTAGGTTGTCTGGGGGCAGAAAGGGAATGGGAGCAAGAGAAAGCAGGTGGGGAGGGTATATGGGGGTTGAAGGAGGGAATCTGGGGAGAAACAGCTAGAACTGAGAAGCATTTGAGGGTAGTATGGACACCTAGTGCAGTGGAAACTTCCTAAAATATATCTAGGCAATCCCAATGAAGTCTCTAAATAATGAGGGAGATGATGTCACCAAATGATACTTCCAGTACCAGGACTGGGTTGCTGGCTGAAAGGGTCCTGCGGAAATCTCCAAACAACCCAGGCTGTTGCTAAGACAATAGATTGCCCTCCACAAACTGACAGCAAGGTCCCATTGTTGAAGACAACACCCACAACTCAATAAGAAGAGGGCAAACTGGTGCCTACATAGGACCTTTCTTTACTCCTATATTCTAGTCTCTTTGGTACAGAAAGGTACTCTGCACGCTACCAAAAGATCTGTAAACATCAACCCAATCACAAAACCTTTGATCTACAATCTGTCCTGTGTCAAAATATGCTAGGGCAATTGGTGGTATAAAACTTGTGGAAGTATTTTAAACATAAAGCAAAGAACAATAAACATAAACCAGTCTACAAAGCACAATCCCAGAGAATTTGGACAACAATGAGGACCCCAAGAGAGACTTACATAGATCTAATTTACAAGGGAAGCAGAAAACGACAAGATCTCCTGGGTAAACTGGGAGCATGGGGACCTTGGGAGAGGATTGAAGGGGGGAAGGGAGAGGCAGGGAAAGGGAGCAGAGAAATATGTAGAGCTCAATAAAAATCAATTAAAAAAAAAACTTGTGGAAGTAACTAACCAATGCCTGATTTTACTTAAGGCCCACTCTCCAAGATGAAACCCATACCCAATACTGCTTGTGTAGTGATATTTCATTTGTATCCCAATAAATAAAGCTTTCCTGAAGATCAGAGAGTAAAACAGCCCCACCAGTCAGCCTTTCAAACCAGACAGTGGTGACACACACCTTTAATCCCAGTAACCACACTAGTTTGCCCTAGAAACTGGGCAGAAAGTGGTGCACGCCTTTAATCCCAGTCCTAGAATATAAAATGGGAGGAGACAGCTCTCAGACACAGTCTCGTTCTGAGCTTCCTGGAGGCAGGATCGCCATTTCAGACAGCAATGGCTGGCTGTTTTGCTTTTCTGACCCCAATATCTGTCTCTGGGTTTTTATTAATTATGCTACATGCTTAAGAACCAGAGACTAGACCAGAGACCTAGTGTGGAAGCAAATACTATTGGTCTATAAAACAAACAAGTAAACAAACAAGCAACCATAGAATTACTTCTATCTATTCTACTATACCCACACATACATCAGTGTCTCACTCAGCCATCATCAGAGAAGCTTCCTCCTGCAGCCGATGAGAACAAATACAGACCCACAGTCAGACACTGTGGACACAGAGAGATAGAGACCCTGGAACATACAGCTCTAAATGAGATGTCTCCATCAAATCTCTTCCCTCAGAGCTCAGAGAACCCTGAGAAAGAGGTGGAAAAGGTGTACGAGTGAAAGAGGATATAGGACACCAGGAGAACAATGACCTTTAGATCAACTGAGCACAGCTCATATGAATCCGGAGACTGAAGCAAGCACAGGGCCTACTCAGGTCTGCACCAGGTCCTCTGCGTATACGCTGTAGCTTTCAGTTTAGTATTCGTCTGGGATTCCTGAATGTGTGAAGGAGTGGATCTCTTCTTGTGACTTCTCTTGGGGCTCTCTTTCTTCTGTCGGGTTGCCTTGTCTAACTCTGACAGGATGATTTTCGCTTTATTTTATTATATTTTATTTTGTCAGACTTGATTGATATCTCTCAGGAGCCTGTTCTTTCCTATCGAGAGACAGAAAGGGAGTGGATCTGGAGGGGGTAAGGAGGTGGGGAGTAACAGGGAGGCATAGATGGAGCAGAAACTGTAATCAGGATATATTGTATGAGAAAAGAATCTATTTTTAATAAAAGGGGGTAAGGAAAATAAGTAAATAGAAACTGCATTCTGCCTGCTGTTTGCTTTCAAACGCTGCGGAAACTCATAAACTATCAGCATCAGCAACTGGACGGAAATGGGAGCTCAAAGGCTCTCTGCGCCGCACCAAAAACTGCCTGTGGGCCTCAGGGAGTGAAGTTACCAACCCCACTCAAAAATCCCTTCGAGTAGACACGTCTCTTCTCATAAATTTAAAATTTAGGGAATTAGGAGGTTTTCCAAATTCATTCATTCATCCAATAGACATTTATTAAGTACCAATTATGTAGCAGAAACTGAAGAAGGGAGGAAGAGAGGGGGAAAGGAAAGAACAAAAGAGAAAAGACCTGCTCGCAAGGTGGGTGGGATGGATGTGGAATGAAGCAACTCGGGTTTCTGGTGGATCCACCTCTGAGCTCAAGGTACCTCATTCACACAAGTGAGACCAGACTCGGGACCTCTCCCAAGCCTCCAAGAATCCCTTAAACACCCTAAATCTCAGGTCCAATGGGGGAAAGGATGCTAACTTCCTAGCTGGCTAAACCAGGAGCTCACTGCACCCTCTCCTCATCATTGTTTCTTCCACAGGCTCTACTAGATCTCTCCCAAATACCTGCAGGCTCCATCACCTGGTCCAGACCCCCAAAGGAGCTCCCGGCAGACCTCCTCACCTGGCTCGCCTGTGGCCACCACCACGCATGCTCCTCACTCAGCTGCCACAAAGATCTTTTCAGAAGGGACCCCTGGGTATCACTCACCCCAGCCACACCTACTCCAACAGCTTCGCACTGTGCTAGAAAGCAAAGACACTCCTCTCTCACCAGGCCTTTTGTAATGGGGTCCTGTGCATCTGACCACTCAGTAAACGGCCAACTTGCCAGCAACACAGCAATGCTCAGGGAAAGAAGAAGCCATGCCTGGGTTTGCACACCACGATGAATACACACAGTTGGCATTCAATTAATATTTGTTTAATTAGGTGCATAGGCAATTAAAATAATTAATGTCTTGCCTGGACCAATGAATGGAGCGTGGTGCCATTAGCAGCCATGGAGATTCCAAGGGGAGGAGTACGCTAGGGAGACCCAAGCTTTGTGGAATCTATGGGACCCCACAGACCCAGCAGGCAGCTGAAACACAGACCCGCCCTTGCGGATACTGATTAGGAAAAGGCACTCTCTCTGGCCACCACAGCGTGGAGACTCCAAAGCCATTCCTTCAGCTTTCTTCCTATGCCTGCTGGAAAGAATCTGGATAATCCACATCTCCTCTGCTCACCAATGACAACTATCATTTGCATAAATTTGCATAAACCTGTCCCAAGGCTGCCTGCTGCAGGGACTAGCTAAGTCCACACCACAGGCAGCCAGCCTGTTTCATCAGCATCTTTCATGCCCTCTACCCCCCAGCACGGTGCCCTCTGCTCAGGGAAGGGGGGGGGGGGTGTGTGTTCAGGGAAGCTGGCTGAATAGAATTGGAAGTTTTCTGGTGTGAAATGCTTTTTTAAAAAAATGAGAGAGCACAGCTGTGATCCTTGATCACATTCATTCATTTTATTCTTTGGAGGACTTGGAATCCATCAGGCATATCAAATTATGGCAAACGATTCCAGACTATGCCTCATTTCAGATTGCTGATGCGATAGAATTACCAATGCCATTCTAAAAATAAGAAAAACTTCTCGCACTTCTGGTATCTGTCACACGGAAATGAACTTCCAGCGTGGATTTTCATCACTATCTCAGAGGCATCATCAAAAGTCAGGTGTGGGGGCACACACCTGGAGTCCTAGCAGTCAGGAGGCTGAGGCAGGAAGATCGAGAAATTAAGAATAGCCTGAGCAACACAGCAAAGTCCAATCTTAAAAAAAAAAAAAAAAAAAAAAAAAAAAAACAGGAAGGTGTATCTCCTGGCTTTCAAGGTTGTCATGTTTCCTGCAAGTCAGTCCCTTTATGGATGACACGCGATGATGAGACCTTTTGTATTTTTTCCAGCTGTCACCCTCCAGAGGCCTGTGACTAGTTTATCCTCATAGGTCAGAGCTTTTTATCAACTTCTCTCGTGGCCAGTGAGTGTGAAGAAACAGTCAGCCTGAGCCTGAGAGCCTGCTGAACAGCATCGTAACCTGTATCCGAGATGCTGGGAGCTGGGACCAGCGAGAATGTCTCCAGGCTTTCCAAATGCTCTCATTTGAGATGCAGTATGCACCTGCAACCTCTGAGCCCAGGTGTCCATCTGACTCACAGGAATGTGCAAGAAGAGGAAGGGAATGTATTTTGCATAACTATGAATAAAATATTGGGAACATAAATTAACTTTAGACTTCTTGCTGTTGGCCTAAAATACAGAAAGGAGATCATTACGATGGTTGGTTTTGTCAACTTGCTAGGTTTAAGAAATATGTAAGACAGGCTGAAGATGGCTCATTGGGTATAGGCATGTACTGCGCAACTCCAGAGACCTGAGTTTGATCCCCGGAACCCACAGGGAGGTGAAGGAGATGACAACTTCACAGAGTCGTCCTCTGATCTTCACACAATGTCATTGCACAGGTACACCTGCATACACACACACACAATTTAAAAACACCTCGGGTATTAGTGAGATACACATGTGGGTGGCCTACTAGGCTCTTTCCGTAGAGGGATAACTGAGTGAGGAAGGCCAATCCCTGAAAGTGGGTGCCATCACTCCATGAAGGGAAAAAGAAGAAAGTCACCCGGGCAACGGCATCCCATCTCTGCTGTCTTACCCAGATGAGGGCAAAAAACCTTCTACTTCTCAGCCGTGTCTTCCTTGTCATGATAGAGTAGACCCTCTCAAACCGTAAGCCGAAATAAATGCTTTCTGTCTGGTATTTCATCACAGCAATGAGAAAAGTTGCTAATATTCTTACATCTCAACCTGTTACACGGGATTACCATGCAGCTTCTCTGGCCTCTCTTCAGCCATGTGACAATTAGGGTGACTCAAAGGTCCAGGCAAGAGAATGACCCACCAGGCTGAGAGACAATGAGGGGCACAGTGGATCCCCCAGGGTCCCACTGAGTATCTGATGTGGGAAAGATCGCCTTCTCCCTTTGGCTCCACTTTACTTACCCAGATAGGAAGGATCTTAAGAGGACCTCAGTGGGGCTTTACCAAGCATCTTTCCACTCCAGCCACCGCCCTCTCCATCTGGACTAAGAATTGTAAGTTTCTGTGGGCTGCACAACTTCTCACCTTATTATATAAAGTCTAGAGGAACTGGTCAGGTTAGGGATTACCCTGCTAGGATGTCCACACTGAAACCAAATGACCAGAAATAAAAGTCCGCTCTAGACTATGGAGCTCAGAGACCCAGACATACAGGTGCGTTTTTTTCTCTCAAGGCAGGTAAAGAAACCACACATGAATAAGACAATTCCTTGGTGTCCATTCACTAATGACTCTTTATAAAGGAAAAGCAGTACAGCAGAGACTTTGGTGGTTATAGGGACAGGTGCACTTCCTGCCTTTCTGGATTTCCAATCAGACCAGGGATATGAGACCATCCATCCAACCACATAATCCATTCAATTCCAGCTGAGCAGGGGTGCTCAGTCACGCCTTGGAGGAAGTCACGGCATGAATATGTCACCTGGATAAAGCGCTGGAGATGGGTTTCCCTGAGGGCACAGAGCTCCTGAGGGCTGAGGGAAAAGCTGTGATAGGGAAATGGCCAGGTGTGAAGAGGGGCAGGAGCAGGGAAGGAAAGATGAGCAATTCATCACTCCAAGAGGGGCCCAGACACAGCAGCAGTCAACGCTGTCAGGAGAATCGTGATAAATGGGAAATGGCATTTATCCTTGAAACACCAAGGCCCCTGTAGTGACCTGAACTTCCAGCCTGACCAGTTCATATCAGTGCCCTCTGAGGAATAGCTCATGGCTCTAGCAACCTTGGGGCCTTAACACACAGCATATTCTTCTAGAAGCTCTGTCTCACTCCTTCCTTATATCACACACGAGCACAGGTCTTGGACCATAGACACACACGGGAAATGAGTGAATATGTGGTTTGGGGAAAGACGCAGGAGCCGTGTCCCTTTAACTTGGACCACACTGCATGTCAGTAAAGCCATAATAAAACAGTGACCAGAAGCCCTGATTGACAATTACGTATTCAGCCCAAATACTCTGTATTCTGTGACCCTTCTAACCCCGGGAAGCACCTTGTGCTAGTTTGCCTAACATCCCTGTTTATGTCTTCAGCCCAGATGCCTGGGCCCCTCTGACAGCTCCACTGATCCCCTCCACACAAATGTCTCTTTCGGAAGCCTCCAGGATGTCCCATTGGCTACCTCGCTTCTCCTTGGCACCTCCACCCACCGAGCTCTCAGGACAGAAGCCTGGGACTCACCCATCACTTAACCTCCCAACACTTTCCCTAAAGTCAGGAAGCCTCTGCTCCAAAGAGAAACATGCCCTGCCCAACCACAAAGAAGGACAAGTACATAACTGGGGCCCTGGCGTTGTTCAGCAGAGTGTTCCTGTTGTATACATGCACACCTCCTATCCATGTCTCTCACGGAAGACTTCATCCTGCCTACCACAGCACCTAAGATGAGCACCTGATTGTCTGTACTCTCTCATCTGTTCTGTTCAATGCCCTTTAACAGCTTTGTACTACCTTTCGAAGCAAACTGGAACCGGAAACCAAGATCCATGACCTTCCCTGAGCCCGCCTCTTCTCACACCTTCAGCCTCTCATGCGACCTTTGTCTTTGCTCATGACTGGCAGTACCGTCCTTTCTGGTTGCTCCTGTCTGTTAAATGTTTCTTACCACCTGCCCTTTGTAGGAGCTTCTCCCTGTCAGCCCAGGAAGGTGCAAGTTCTCTTTTGCACCCTTCTCTTCATCCCTCAAAGCCTTCTTGAAAGGGCTCATACAGACCTTCACCGACTTCACAAGGCTTTGACCAATCGTCCCATCTAATTCAAGTTCCTTGGTTATTTATCTCAGGGTACCGTTTCTTCCTAGCATTGACACGTTTTGCTAGCCCATCTATTTCAGTGTTCCAACTTTACCCGAGGCTGGACACTTTATAAGCACAGCATGCATCTCTCAAAATCTCTCGATCCATTGCATATTCTTGGGTGCCCTGCAGGATTCCTAAGGGCACCAAGGAGACGATGGCTTGACAGTCCCCGTATGTTCCCAAATATGTCTATCCCAGCCCCCCAACACCAGTTCAAACGATCCTTCTGAATTTCTCCTGTAAGTCAATGTGTCCCTCTACAAAAGGCCTGGTTTCTGAAGCCACCTCGCTATGAGGCTACTAGAGGGTCCTTGTTATACATATATACTGAGTCAGCGTTCATTTCATTCTACTGTGTTTTTTTAAATTTTTTGATGTGTCTGTTGAATGTTCATGTGTATGGGAGCATGCACATCCATTCAATGTTCAGAGGTCACAGGAGGATTTCCAGTGTCCTATCCTCTCCACCTTATTCCCTCGAGACAGAGTTTCTCACTAACCCTGAAGCTAGGTTGGCAGCCAGCAAGCCCCAGCAATGTCCTTCTTGTCCCCTCCACAGCCTTCACCCCTGCCAACATGCTTTTTCCCATGCATGCTATACACTGGAACTCGGGCGTTCAGCTTGCACAGCAAGCGCACTCCTGTCTACTGTGCCATCTTCCTGACCCCGTTATGTCAGCTTTTTATAAACAACATTAGCCAGTTTATATAGCTCCTTTCTGAGACTATGAACTTGCTGAGGTCAAGGGACATTCTTCCTCATCTCATCCGTTACTCTGCATCCTGAAGAGGGTTTGACACACCAAAGATATTCAACAGAAAGTCCGACCATTCCAAACACTGCCTCATCCACAGTAACCTGCCCAAACAACTTCCTGCTCTCTGTCCTCAATAACACCCTAAAATACCAAAGGGACATAATGACTAAATCCAGGGGGGTGGTAAAAGTGAAACCCTAAATCTCTTTAAAACATGCCTTTAAATTCCTTTAACATATACAAGCTATATTAGTCACCTTTCTAGATGTGACAGAAGCATCGTTTAGGGGGGGGACACAACCCATCACAGTGGGGAAGACCAGGGGCAGGGGCTTGACACAGGTGGTCATGTTCCATCTTCAGTCAGGAAGCAGAAAGAGACGGGTTCTGGTACCCAGCTCACTTCTTCCATTTTATTCAGCTCAGGACCCCTGCCCATAGGATGGCATTGCCACCTTCAGGATGGGTCTTCTCTCCTCAGCTAAGCCTTTTGAGAAACACCCTCACAGATATGCCAAGCAGTGTCTCCTAGGTGATTCTAACCCTGTAAGAATTGAGCTTAACCATCACGGGTCTTATTAATCATTCTGTAAAACTCATTTCTGAGAATTTCCAGTCAATGTGTGAGGCTAATGACTGCTCTGAGTGAGTGTGGACCTGATTTCTTTGCACTGAAGTTAAAAAGGACTCACGACACAGGCTTCTTTGAGACTATGCCCTGTCAGGAGAAAGCACCCTGAATGCACATAGCTAATTAAACCTGCACAAGTTCATAAAGTCAGAAATGCTTGAATATCATCTTTAAAAGCTACACACACATAGCTCTAGAACTCCTTTCTCTATTCCAGGAGATGAATACATCATCCCTGGTCAGAAATAACAGAAGAAATTCAGCCCCTAAAATAGTAGGGGACCAGTGAAAAGAGTGGGAATGGCTTAGAAGCTGCAAGGTACCCAGAGCTATGGAAATACCTAGGAGTCATCCCCTTCCTCCAGAGACCTCTGTTCCCAGAGGGTAACTGGTAGAATAGAATGCTAACTTACATCTCAAGCAGGAGGCCGAGAAGGACCGGAGTAAGGGTTTGAAGCAATGCTAGAGGTGAAAAGACCTAGTTTCATCCGCCATTGTTGAGGTCCCAGGATACACCAAAGTACCACATCACAGTGTCTCTGCAAATGTTCAGCTGGAGGGCAGCGGTCTGCTGGTGGGTATGGGAGGTGGCCATGTCCTCTGAGTACAGATCAGAGACTAATCGTACTGCCTCTAAATCCATCTAGATGTATTTATCAGGCTCTCATTACTGTGCAAAGCAACATCTCGGGAGAGGGTGGAGGTGGGAAGAGAAATTCCAAAGAAACATCACGTGACTTCTGCTCACGGGGGTGAGCAGCTACCCAACAGAACTTTCTTGTACAATCTGAAATCTCTCTCTTTGACTCACATGTTTAACCATATTCCTTGAGACTAACTCTTCTGCCCCAAAGAAGCAGAAGCCTTCTAGGGAGCAAGGCCAAGACCCCTATAGACCCAAAAAGCCATCACAGAGGACCAGCTAAAGAAATGATGGTGGGCGATAGACTAGTTAATCACTGCAAGACACTTTGAGAAACTCTCACCAGGGTCAGGCTCTCTGGTATTTATGTCTACTAAGAAAAGACCTGGACATCACAGTGTATCAAGCTGACCAGGCAGTGACCGTCAACACTCCTTCCACGTTCCAAGGTTGAGGCTCTCACGCACTGGGTGTCTGACTGTATCGTCTTTATCCCACATAGCATAGAGAGCAATGTAATGGACAGAGCAGTTTCCAACAGTGATGTCATGGAGGATGAGTTATGTAAGCCACCTAAGTGTTTGTTCTTTTTCCCAACAGAAGCCCATTCTGAGCTCAGCTGTCTTCATTTTTTTTTTCCTTTGCTTTTTCTAATCTCATGGCAGTTAAATCTATTAATTTGCTATTGAGTTCTAGGTAGCAGAACAGGGTGAGAGCGCTTCAGTGGTAAACAAAATGATGCAGCTGGGCTTCCAAGCTGGTCACCTACCCACTCAGTGCTCCAACGGGGGGACTCCATGTCTTCTCTTCTAGGACGGCCTGCTTCAGTTAATCAGCCTCCTTCCTGGGAATTATAAAGGTTCCCCACCTCCTTGCCCCCACAGGCGCCTGCCTCTGTGTATTCTTTCCTGTTTGCCTTTACTCCAAATCTAAAGAAGGCCAAACTCTGTTGGCCCCTGGTAGTTTCATTCTCCTCTGTTGGAGCCACCACAGCTAAGTCTGACCTCTTTCTTCTGCCTCCTTTCAATGCAGTCTCACTACCTTTTATGTTACCTCAACACAGCTCACAGATTGACCTTACAGGAAAGCAGCGACCATATGGCTTCTCTGCTCCCTCTCTTAAGGTGGGAAGAGGAAGTCACAGCTCTTGTCTTTCAAGGCCCCTTGAGCCTGGGCACACCCATGGAACTTAATGTAAGTCCTTCTCACACCTCACTCACTGGCCTCCATCCTGACTTCATGACTTAGGGCTGCAATGCCTGCCTGTCTTTCTGCATTCTCAAACTGTACCTTCTGCACGATCCCAGCTAGTGTCCAATGTCCCCCAACTTTCCCGGCCACCCTGGATGGAGTTATCTTTCACTCATAACTTTGAAGACATTCCTCACCCCACCGGGTCTGCACCCCAACACAAGACCTCTTTCACTGGGCTCTCCTGGGGTCTGAGTTCTTTGACTGTTCCTACCTCAGCCACAGTGATCTATGATTCTCCAGGCCCACAGCAGACAAAACAAAACCTAAAACTTGGGGGGGCAGTCACATATCCTATGCTCGCATGAAACCACAGGGAACTTTGCCAACGAAAATAGGGCTCCCCAGCCACAGCAGCCCAACACTCCCACTCATTCATGAACTCCTTTCATTTTTCTAAGCCGCCGGCATGAGACTAGCGGTCACAGGCTGCACCCTGGGAGAGAGCAGGCAATCGGTCAGGGACAGGGCTGCTCCAGTCTACATTATTACCAATTAGGTTTTTCGTGTCCAGAAAGGACTGGGATATACAGTGACCAGGTGTAAACCCCGCCAAAGCCCAGCGCTGGGGAGGCGGGGCCGACAGGCGAAGAGTCCCAGGAGTTCTGCCCTGTTGAATCCCCGCTCCAAACTTTTCTCACGCTCGGTGCGACACCTGGCATCCACCAGCTCCTGTGGCTCTGGAGCCCGCGGGCGAGCATTGAATCATCCGCGGTAGCGGCGGGCGCCGGCGGGACCAGGTTGAGCACCATTTATGGATGAGGATGCCGCGGCCGGTGCTGATGCTGAGGCTGCCGGGCGGCGGCCGCTCCCCACCCCCGGGCTGCGCGGCTCAGGCTGGGCCTGCCGCTCAGCCGCTACTCACCCGGAGGATTGACGGCGGCCGGGGTTGCCATCTTGCCGGGAGGGACCGGCGCGCCGGGCGGGGGCGGGGACGGGCACCCGGGGCGGGCCAGCGCCGCCGCGGCCGCGCCACACAAAGGAAGGTGCGGGCGGTGCTCCCCGCGCTCCCGCGCTCTGAGAGCGCCCCGCGCTCCTGCCCGCGCTGCGCCCCGCGCGCTCCCCGCTCCTCCGCGCGCACCCGCGCCTCCTCCCTTCCCGGGCCTCCTCCGGGTTCAGCCTTTGTGGTGCGGTGGGGGTGCCGGGCCCGCGGCTCCCGGGTCCGAGCCGTAGCACCGCGAGACTTGGGCCAGCGGGCAGCGGGACCCCCTCGAGCCCGCGCAGGTGCCCAGGCTGGAGGTCTCTGCGCACCCCCTTATACGCCTTCGCAGGGTCCCCAGGTGTCGGGGACACATCGCCAAGGGGCGCTGTCCCCTGGCGGAGGAGCGAGTGGGCGAGCGACCCATTTGAATGCAGAGGATAACTGGCCTCAGAAACAAAGGCGGCCCAGTACTGCCACTTAGCATGCCAAGGCCGCGCCACTGGGCTCCCGGGCTCCCCAGCCTGGGCTGTGGAAGAGGGCCTACGGGAAGGCGCCCAGAAATGTGCGAGGCCACCGTCCCTCTAAGGCACTCGCACACAGCTTCAGCACGGAGCTTGGCCCAGGAATGGAGAGGAGCCAAAGCGGGTTTGAGGATGACAGTGTCTAGCTCTGCCTTCTTGAGGACATGGCCGCTGCCAGTATTATTGAGTCCTCTCGAGGGCCTTATTCACACCTCCAGACTGGGGGGGGGGGGGGGCTTAAGAAGGTTTCTAATGATTCCATCTGAGTATCTGGGGGAAATTAAAGTGCTGGGAACTTGTTTTCCAGGCAGCCGCTAGGCTTCCTGGAGAGGATGTTCCACAGTAGATGCTCTGGTAAGGTGTGATTGGAAGGCTGGCCACACTCCCAGGTCACAGCTGAAGACAGTATGGCTTCTAACACTGACCCATCTGCCAAAGATACCACACTATTTCTAAAGAACCATGGGACAGGATAGGAAATTAATGCTTGGGATGTGTTTCAAACCAACCTCGTCTATGGACAGTGTTTGTCTCCACTGCCCTAATAATATATCAATTGGACAAATATTGAAAGGTCTGTGCACCCAGCACAGACCTAGGTGTTGAGCATGAGAGAGTCATATCCTGCAGGGCTTTTAGGGTAGGTGGGTTATAAGGCACCTGTTGTCTGGGGGTCACCTGCTTCTGGGAGCTTAAACAGAACCCCTGAAACTGGGTCACTGCTGAGTGAAAGGGACAAAGAGGAGGTGACATTGAAAGCTGCCTCTGAGGAAATGACTAGAATATAGTCAAGTAGAAAGGCAAGGACGCTGTGCGTCCAGACTCAAGACAGGCCAGGCCCAGACAGAAACAAGGAGAGACCAACGGGGATATCAGCCAGGGGCTGAAACTTCAGTGGGTGTTTAAGTTGAAGAGTCCTGAAAATCGCACAGCAAACCAAATGAGACTCGGCCTCTCTTCTGTATTCCCCCAAAGAGAACACTCTCAAATACCCACCAGGACTTAATCAATGTACACCATACACTTGTTTTGTTTTGAGATGGGGGCTCTCCTTACTTAGCCAAGGCCAGCCTTGGACTTGTAAAATTCTCCTGCCTCTGCTTCCTGAGTGCTTGGATTGCAAGTGTGTAGCACCTCATCTGATCTCTATATGATGCTTCTTAAGGTAGGGAAATAAAGTCTGGACCCTACCCATGGGTAGCTCTGGTCCACATGCAAGACACTCAGCATCATCCCTGAGTTCTTTCCTTCCTCCAACTTTCTTCACACCTGAAAAGTAGTCAAGTGTCCCTCCTTGACAGATCCGTAGCAGCATACTAACCAAGTTCAGTCACGTGAGGCTTATTTTGTCCCCAGATATATGCCTAAGAGTTGGCCCCCCCCCAGAATAAAATTGTAGCAAACACAGCTGTTATACACACACACCCAGGCACAATAGGTTTCTATTGCCACGTTCTTGTCCTCTATCCATTTTCTGAACATTATTCTGTAAATACTCCATCCGTGCATGTGTGTGTGTGTGTGTGTACAAGTGCAATGCTACTTGTGTGGAGGTCAGAGCACAACTTGGGGTAGTCTATTCCCCCTTCCATCAGGCTGGTCCCAGGGATCAAATTCAGCAAGGCTTGGAGGCAGGGTAAGCGCCTTTTTATATGAAGAAGCATCTCACTAGCCCTGTAAAATCTGATACTGGATCTCACCCACGTGTCTTCTTGCCAGTGTCCATTACAATAAAAGACAGCTATCAAGTGAACAATAGCTGGGCTTTCTATAGTCTGGTGTCTGTCTTGTGCTGGGGGTTGGGGTTTGGGGGGTGAATTTCTTAAGTTAGGAGGTGCTTCATCTTCCCCAACACGGACCCACTTAGGTAGAAAGTGCCTGTACCAACAGTTAACTTTCCAGAGAAGAAATAAACTCAGAGGAGAGAAGTGAATTTATCAAGGTTGTACCGTTTAATGGCTAGAGGAGACTTGGTGCTGAGTCACCCCCAGCATGAGGATTCGGTGACTGGGCAGAGAAGGATGGACTCTATGGAGAAGGAGAGGAGGAATAGGGGACCAGACCCACATTAGCTTTCTTTGTCTCTCAGAATTAAATAGGTTCAATGCCCAGAAACATTGATTGTGGGTGAAAGCCCCCCCCCTTAAGTAAACAGTCTGGAATGGAGCGGTTAGTCATTGCAGAGCACAGAGAGGTGGCGCTTATACAATACAGTGGTGCTGTGCTAATTAAGAGAGTTAGCCGACTGTGACCAGTAGCAGGCTGAGGAATTCCACTCAACCTTAACCCAGAACTCTCAAATGCCAAAAGAGGCATTAGACTTGAAGCTGAGATTTACATTTTTAAAATGCATGCCCATAGCACACAATTATGGGTCTAGTTTTCCAGAAAGGGCCAGCATTGGTCTTGTCAGCCAATAAACATCTATATCCCAAAGCATTTATTCCTTTCTCAACTTGAGAAGAGGAATCTGTGACTTGATTCTGCTTCATATCCTTTGAGTCCTGACTCGAGACGCAAAGAGCTTCTTCTGCAAGACATCAAATGATTTGAAGAGTGTTTAGTTCCTTCTAAATTCATCTTGGGGTCAGCAAGAGACTGAAAGAAGGTGTATGGCTGCTGATGGAAAGAGGAGTTAAAGGGTAAACAGCAGGCCACCAGGAACCCAACCTCAGGCTTGAGAATTTCTGATGGTCCCTTAAAAAGCCACACCTGTGTTGATGGTTCTGCAGCTGATTGACTGATTGATTGGAACTTCTGCGACTGGGGAGTTATAATGTTGCAGATAGAAAGCCAAGATCACCTTGGGTTATCTTTAATTCCCTTAATAGTCATTTATTGCTCACTTCTATGTTCGACCAACCCCCTACCAGTACCAGGTAATAAAGCCTTTAGGATATATTCTTAGAAAAACAAAAGGAGCTTCCATCAACTTCAAAACCAATAATACTATCAGATCCTATGTGGTGGATCCTGCCTGTAACCTCAGTCCTAAGAGAATGCTTGCAGAAAGAGTGTTGAAAGTTTGACATCAGCCTGGGTTACATAGTATGTTCCTGCCAGCCTGAGCTACAGAGGAAGGCTCGGTCTCAAAAACCGAAAGAAAAACAGACAGGACTTGAGACCTATCGCTGAGTTTGCCATCCTTTGCTGTGACCTGTCGTCCCCACCAGTGTGTGTGCTGGACTCAGGATAAGCTTCACCACAGGATCTGTTTTGGGATCGACAGGCTTTTCTTCTTAATTCCTCTCATTCTTCCTCATTCGTCCATTCTTACTTCGTTTTCTTTGCTGGAAAGAAGGATGTCTGTGCCCCTGCCAGCTCACTCTCACCTCCTTGTCTTTCACTCTACCTCTCCGAAATCTGCCCGGACAGGCATTGCACCTGCCTATGCCCTCTAACAGGTCTCTCCTCTTCTGGGAGAACCACAGATTTCGACAGACGGAGCAGATGAAAACCTAATCTTATGTAGCAAGGTTTGCCTTTTCTGCCCGAGAAGCAGGTTTTCCACTGTTACTGATTCTTTTGTTCTGGACACCTTGCTAATCGACCTCCCCCCCCGCCAAGTCTTCATCTTCATCACTTATAAAATGGGACGGCATTGCCTACTGTTCCAAGTCATCATGAAGATGAACCTGAAGGAGACAATCTACGTGCTATGAGCACGTGAGAGACGGCAATATGCTGCAGATGTATTGCACGGTGGAGGATGTGTGACAAGTCCCTGTCCAGGAGAGAGGCAGGAGGCCACCATAGTAACCTTTATTGCAGAGTGCGGAGACAAAAGGAGAAGAGGAAAGAAGAAGAAAGGGTCTGGGGAGGAGAGGAAGGAAAGGGTAATGGACCCACAGTAAACCTGTGGGCCTGGTTTGCAGGTTCTGAACTCAGTCTCCAAGGATTGACTGGTCACACAAGTAGAGAGAAAACTCAAATATGGAGGGACCCAGGTCTGCTTTTCATTTAGGGCCAAAAAGGAGCCTCCCTAGGGCAGTTCTACAGGGACAAGAACCCTGAGCCTCACACAGGATTCCTGTTACCTAGAAGCTTCTTTGCACCCCTTTAACATGGGTTTAGAATGTTAGCAATAACAAAACTGTTCAGATATTTAAGGAGTAGCTATGACAAAAATCACAACATGGTGGAAAGTTTGACCAAGTTGGATCTTTGGTAGACCATGAAACAGCAATAAAGTTTAAATATAAAACACATAGTTTACTGTAGGTCAAATTGAGGGAATGTAAAACTATTCCTTGTGCCTTCTACATAACCTCTCCTCTAAAGCAGGTCAAAATTATCCTAGATCTGGGGGGAAGACAGGTGTCTAAGACTGAGTTCTAGGGTTCTAGATGAGGCAATTTTGGCTCATAAGGCTGTGGTTATGCGTTACTTTTTGGAAATGTCTAACTCGTGGGAGTTTTGCTAGAAACTGGTACCCTAACGCCTGATTTACAGCTCTTTGCTGTGCTCTGGCTTCCTCAATGGGTGCAGGATTATATGCTGGCCCTTGTCATATCGAGCACCAACTCTAGAACAGTTCAGACTTGGCTGTTCTCAGAGTATGATCCTGGAGCCACACAGTACTATGTTAAAATCTCAAACACAGTAGACCCGCTGTGTGGGTCGTTTCCTGTAGCTCAGTTTCCCTTCTCTGTGGAGAAAAGATAATGATAATGCTGACCCTAGAGGAGTTTCCCGAGGACCCTGGGAGCCGAGAACCTCTGGTATATGGTTGGCATGATGTATGTGTTGGTATTATTACAGAGAGGCTAAGTAAGGTTGCCCAGCTAGGATTGCGATGGATTGCGTCTTCGTTATTTTCTATTATAAAACACCATGACCAAGGTAGCTCATAAAAGAAAGCATTTAATTTGGAGCTCATAGGTCCAGAGGCTTAGAGGCCATGGTCATCTTGAGAAGCAAACATGGCTATGGAGTACTAGTTGAGAATTTACATGTGATCCCCAAGCACAAGGCAGAAAGAACTAACTGGGACTGGCCCAGGCTTTTGAAACCTTAAAGGCTTCTCCCAGTGGCACACCTTCAATAATGGCACACCTCTTGATTTTTTCCAAAGAGTGCCACCAACTGGGGACCGGACGTTCAAACAGATGAACCTCCTGTGTGTGTTGGGGGGAGGGGGCGGCTCTCATTCAAACCACCACAGAGCAAATAGAAAGGAAAAAGTTAAAACCAGCAACTGACAAATCTTAAAATCGTCATGATGACCCTGTCCATCAGTAGCCATATCTGGAGAAAAACGCATTCATGGTTATTAAGGGCAGAAGAAAGTAAGTGAACTTAGCATTTATCTTGAAAAATCTTTGAATGGATTGGAGTTTTGTTGTTCATAAAAGTGTCCTACTTCAAACTATCTCTCAGTAGTGAGCTTCCTAGTGAGATGCTTACAATGCCCAGGTCATTCAGAGAAAAGTTGAACAATCAAAACACAGAGGGCAGGGATCTAGTTAAGACTCAAGGAAAACTAGAACCAGGTCCTCGAACATCATGGCGGCTGGGCTGGCCTTTCTTCTCTTCTGGCTAGCCTTGCGTCTTGAGATCCCAGTTCGCCTTCTTTCCCGTGGTGAAGAACACAACTCAAGGTAGACTTGGAATGTTTAGAGAGCGGTTTCGTGCTCTCTTCCACTCAAAGAGTGACATGAAAAAGAGCTGGTCACCCTGTAGTTTACACGGCATGTCCGAGGCAGAGTCACCCCTGCCTGCATCAAGTTAGCTGGCTCTCGGAACTCTGGGGATGCTCTTGCTTCTGCCTCGTATCTTGCTGTCGGGATACTGAGATTAAAGATGAGAGCCACCACCCACAGCTTTAGCTGGGCTTTAGGGACCCAAGCTCCAGTTCTCATGCTTGCACAGTAGACGCTTTATCCACTCAATTCAACCGCTGATCTTAACGGCTAACTACTTTCCGATTGCATTCATTCAAACTGGAAGTCCCCAAAGGAGAGCGGATTTTATTTTTTCACTATGGTTCTTTAGGTGTTTCAGTGACGCATGCCAAATATGTGTATTTGATCTTTTCTCATATTATATAAACAGAGGTAACTTTGCTTTCAAGTGTCAAGAGAATTAATAGGGTTGGTTAAAAATTAATCTCTCTCAGTGATATTCAACACTTGGCTGCCACCCACACTGGTGACTCTGATACAATACAGCTAGCCCAGGTTCATTATCCGACTGACTGGCTGGAGACTGCTTAATCATTAGCATGCAAATGTCTACAACCAAAGGGCAGGTGACAATGATTTCCTGCGAGACACATGGTTGGATAAAGCCAAGCACATTTCTGGGTAAGAAAATTCATTTTGAGAACACTCCAGCTAGTCATGGAGGGGGCTGGGTTTTGGTGTATTGAGTATCTGGCTGTTTTAAGCACAGCCAAAGCAGCTTAAGGGAGTTGGACATTCAATACTCTTTGGGATACAGTGTAAGATTGGCTCTATGGAGGTCCCCATTATTCTTCTTGCTGTATGGATTAGGAGATTAAATGTTTGAGGCTACATAAGTTGGTACCATGTTCGCTTTGTGGTTGAGTCAGGGAGGAGTTGTTGGTTGCAGGGAAAAGGACAATCACTCAAGCATTGCACATCCCTTACCTTCGTCTTTCACAAGGCTCCCTTCCCAAGACGTCTTCAAGGAATTTGTATTTGCCACACATCTTTCTTGATTTCTTCTTGCCACCCAGGTTGGCCACTCCCTGACCTGTTTAACACCACCTTCTCCCTAAGCCAGCCCCCATCTCCCCTGGTAATCCTGGTGGATTTCTGTGCTCCTCGTGGTGGGGAGAACACAGCGCCACACCAAGGTGAACCCCAGACAACTCCAGGGCAGTCAGACCCTCTCAGCACCTGGGGCAAGACACAGAAGGAGCTCCAGTAGCTATCAGGCCCTCCCTTACAAAGCTTTTACCCACTGCTTACACTAAAGTCGGCAATCAGTAGAATACCAAATCAAGCCAAACATAGGTGGGTCAGCACCAGCTTCCCCATCTGCATTTGTGTGCACACCCCTCATCATTCAAGTGCCAGAGCCGGTTACGTCTGCAGACCCAATTCCATCCAACTCCCCAAAGGACAGAGCCTCCACCAATGGCCAGCCAACCCAGACTCCACCTAAAGGGATACAGATGGAAAAAAAAAAATTCAAATCCAGTTTCCTACACTAACCGTGAATATCATTTCTGACACCGCATGAATGGATTTTACACATCAGTTTTTGTGTATAGAATCATATTCATCTCACTTTTGTTTTGGATGTTGGCATTAAGGCTTTTTGTCACAGTCATAAATGTCACTGCAGTCCAGCGGGATAGGAAAGGGAATATGAAAACCTCAGCCTACTGGACTGTGGCGAGAGCACAGAGCTTGTAGGGGTTATGAGCATGTGTGTGGATACACTCTTCCAGACCACAGGAGTGGTCCGGTGGGTAAGATGCACCCAAGACAAACCCTTTAGAGTCGTCCACTTTTGCTGGCCTTACCTTTCCTGGAACCAATGTGTTTCACGGTTTCTGTAAATATTCAGACCATCTTGCCCCTTCCCAAAGACCACATACATTATTGGCAACTGAAATCCTGGGAACCATTTGTGTTTGCCTTGGCCTTTGCCATGACAAGAAGCCAGAACGTATATGCTTCAAGATGATCTCATCCTCAGATTTCTTGTGCCCAGTGTCATTATGGTGTGTGCCGTCACCCCCTTGTCACAGGACTCCTGGAATAACTGTGGACATGGTAGATGATAGAACCAAATCCTTTCTCCCAAATGCTCTGAGAACAAATGTCTTTTACTGTCTGCAACTCTGCATTGCAACAGCTCGAAGTGGACATAGTTTAAGGACTTGCCATTAATGGCAAGGTCAGAAAACACAGTGGGGTTGACCGTGGCTAACAGTGGACCACCGCAGTAGGCAGGGGCATCGGTCAGTGGCATCCTCAAAGCTTCATCTCACCTCTGAAAGGGAAAGTTGCTGACAATCTTGCTGAAGGCTGGACTGATCAACTAAGGCTTTTCCTGAGGCCCTGGTGTGTGGAGAAGAAACATAACCCTTCTCAAAGCCATAAATATGCTTGGCAGAACTACTAATAGCCTGAGGTCAGGGCCTTGGAGCTCCCCGCCCCCCAGCACACACACCAGGATCTGATGATTCGAGAAGGAAGTCAGCTTCTTCTCTAAAACCAGAAACATGCTTGACCAAGCTGGTAATGGCCTGGGGCCTAGGGCCTTGGGGGAGCTGTGGCTTCAGATCCTGAGAACACAACTCTTGCCGCCTGGGGAGGGGGGAGGCTAGGCTATCAGTTCCAAGGACACTGTGTGCCCTGGTTGTAATGTTCTTGAGATACCCTGTGTTCCCTTTGTGCAACGTTGTTTGATTAGCTTCTTGCTGACTCTGTCCCATTTCTTCCCTGGAAATAGTATGCAAGATGCTGTACTTCTTAATCAGCCTGCTTGGCAGAAGATGTAGTTTGTGCAAGACCTCTGAATCCCTAATAGCAGCATTTTTGGAAGCCCATTTCTCCCTTCTTCTAGGGCTTGGCATGTTTCTAAGTAGAACTTTCTAGAAGCACTTACTAATAGTGTCCAGGGAGTAAAGGAGCCATTTGATGAATCACCATGATGGATCCTGGAGCTGCTTCCCAAGTTCCCAGAAAGCAGGGAACTCAAAACGATGCAAAATAGATGAAACTTGTTAAAGAAGAAACTAACTCTATAACCTTTTTGTTCTCTTCCTTTCGGGGTCAAAAGCAGAATGAACATTGCCTAGGAAACCTAAGCAGGTGAAGTAGCATTGGAGGGGGATTGACAGGTAAAAATTAATAATACAAAACAGAAACTGAACGAGGAGGCAGACTCTGGCACGCCTCTGCTGATGGGAAAGCAGGCAGAAGGAACGGTGGAAAAGAAATGACAAAGAACACAGTGGATCCGGGACTTGAGCCCCTCCCCAAGACATGTGGCCAGTTCCCCCTTACAGGCTGTCGCATGCAGTGACCCAGCCACAAAGCACCCTCTGTCATCTCCAGCCACTCAGTTTCAGCCTCAGACCTCATCTGGATAAGCACACCATCCTCTACAACAGTCCCTAATGCTGGGACCCTTTCATACACTTTCTTTATGATATGGTAAACCCCCGCAACCATAAAATTATTTTCGTTGCCGGGTGGTGGTGGTACATGGCTTTAATCCCATTGTTTGGGAGGCAGAAGCAGGTGGATCTATGTGAGTTCGAGGCCAGCCTGGTCTACAAAAACTAGTTTCAGGACAGGCTCCAAAGCTACAGAGAAACCCTGTCTCGAAAAACAAAAAACAAACAAAATCATTTTTGTTGCTCCTTCATAACTGTAATTTTGTACTGTTATAAATCCTAATGTAGATATCTGATATACAATCTCTATGAAAGGGTCTTTAGAGACCCCAAGAGGGTCATGACCCCCAGGTTGAAGGTTGTTGCTCTATAGCCTTCAGAGGGCATTCTGATCTCTTTTGAATTTCTCACTGGAGGGTGATGGGCAGAGCAGCCTGCAGAAGCACTCTGGTACCCCTAGTAGAAACAGCTGGTGTATGGTCAGCCTGGTCTGTTCCTGGGGGCCTGATGCTTTCTACTAGAGAGATGAAAACGGGGCAAAAGTAAGTCTCTGTGCCAAGTGCCTGTGTGACTCAGGCTCTCCGCAGAGAGTCTTTATCTCTTTGAGTGCTGGTTCTCGTGGACCCACTGTGTATTTTAGTTATTTTTCCCACTGTAATGACCAAATAAATGCCCAATGCAATTTAAGGGAGGAAGGGCTTCTTCTGGCCTATGGTTAAAGGAGTTCATTCGATCGCAGCAGGGAAGAGCAGGAGGCTGGCTGGCCATATAGCTCTGGAAATGGAGAACTGGAAATGAGGCTGGGCCATAAAGGCTCTACACGCTTAACCAATGGCCCCACCATCTGGGGACACTCTATTCAAACACGTGAGCTTATGGGGATCATTTCACACTTAAATCACAGCACTGTGTAGCCACTGTATCGCCTTTATAGTGTGTGCATTTCCATATAACGTATCCGTGTGTGTAATAGCTATAACATACATGTCCTGCCTGCTTTGCTGTCAGCTCAACACAAGCAAGAGTTATTTGGGAGGAGCGAACCATAATTGAAAAAATTCCTCCATAAAAGTGGCCTGCAGGGGGGAGTCTGTGGGGTCGTTTTCTTGACTAATTATTGTTGAGGGAGGGCTCAGCCCCCTGTGGGTGATGCTTTCCTCAGGTAGGGAGCCCTGATGTGCTTGAGATAGCAGAGAGGGGTTCCTCCGTATCCTCTGCTTCAGCTGCAGCCGAGTCTGCCTAGGCACACGCGCTGTTGATGGACTGTAGCCCTGTAAGCCCTTCGGTCATAGTGTTTATCTCAGCAATGAAAACCTAACTAGACGAGGCAATACCTTCATATATATGTCTATAAAATGGCCGAAAGATCGCAAAATCATTTCACATCTTACTTAACCCTTCATTCTTGACTATAACATTCTAATGCGGTTATTTTTATTTCTACCTTATCCAGCGACTGATATTCAGAGGGGTGAAGCGTGGCCAAGCTAATAAGCGGCATAGCTAAATATGTGAACCCAGGTCAATCTGGCTTGGATGTTCCTGCTCACTCAATCTCAGAGTATTGATTTATGCAAATAGAGCTGCCCCCGATGATCATGCTTCCCTGTTTCTCACAGAACGCTGAAATGGAACTTCTCTTGTTAAACGAGTAAAGTCATTGGTATAAGATCCAGTGGGAGCTCTGTAAAGAGAGGAACCAAGCGACGAACAGCCAAGCAGGTATCTGTGGTTTGACTGGCTCACACTAGTGTACTCTCCAGCTTCCAAGAATAACTTAAAGCCGGGCGATGGTGGCGCATGCCTTTAATCCCAGCACTCGGGAGGCAGAGGCAGGCGGATCTCTGTGAGTTCAAGACCAGCCTGGTCTACAGAGCTAGTTCCAGGACAGGCTCCAAAGCCACAGAGAAACCCTGTCTCGAAAAACCAAAAAAAAAAAAAAAAAAAAAAAAAAGAGAGAGAGAGAGAGAAAAGAATAACTTTAAATTAAAGGTAAACAGAAGCTGAGAGATTCGTCAGCTGGTTGAAGACCACATGGCTAGCTAGTGAATGCCATGGTCAGGATCCCACACCAGGCGCACATATAAACTAATGGACACAGGAGGTAACAGGGTCACTGTGCGGAAGTGGCCACTGTGCGGCTACGGTAGCGAAGTGGATGCTCTTGTGATAAGAACCTGACAGGCAGGGGCTGGCGTAAGAATCAAGAGAGGAAATAACAGGGCTTGTTGTAATTAATAACAGCATTATCGCTATACTTAATTCTTTTGTGTAATAGACTTAAAGCCCTAGATCATTAGTAAATGAGATAAATAACGAGAAAAAAATGAGCAATTAAAAGGCAACTGTGCCCCTCAGACATAGCCACACTAAGGGAGGGGGTGTCCCTTGAATACAGCAGGCTTCTGCACTCTGCTACTGTAGAGATTGCTCGTGTGAAATATGGCTCGATTAGAAAAAGGCAGGCAGAACTGGGACCATGGTATATCCGGGCCACGCTGCTGCCTAGGACCACAGCTGGGTCCATGGTCCTACCACAGCCAGGGTCTATATTGATATCTATGGCTTATGTTGCTGCCAAAGCCACATAGATGCCTGGGGTCTGGGTTACAACCTGTGGCTATAAGAGTGGCCAAGGGCCTTGATGCCACCAGGAACATCTTGAGCTGTGTGACCTGGGCTGTCAACCAGGGCCATGGCATTGCCTGGACCAGGGCTGCTACAGAGGGCTATGTCTTGGTCTGTGGTCCTATAGCTGTGGGGATCTGAGTCGATGTCTATGGCTCCTGCTGTCACTGAGGGCCATGTGCCAACCTCGGACCATGTGAGTGTCTGAGAACTGTGCCATACCTGGGGTCATGCTGATTTGGGTAGCTGGTGCTGCCACCTGGAACCATGGAGACTTCCAGGCACGGGCCGCTTTTTAGGGCCATGTCTGGGTGCTTGGCCCTGTGAAGGCTGGAGTCTGGGGTGATGGTGACCATGTCTCCAGTTGCCACTGCAAGGTCTGTGGATGCCCAGGGTCTAGCCATCTACCTGGGACCATGTTGATGCCCAGTGACCATGCTGCTGCTGGGACCAAGCTGATCCAGAGGGGCGTGTGCTGCCAGAGGGACCATGGTGGCACGTGTGCCTCAGCTGCTGCTAGGACCATTCTGGGTCCATGGTCCCTGCTGCAGCTGGGGTCTATGGTGATATCTATGGCCAGTGTTAGCATGGGGACCATGGGAACCAAGTTCTGCTGGGCCATCCCTGCCCTTCACTGGCCCTGGGCTGGCTGGCTGGATATTGCAGCAGGTGAGCTGGCCCTACCCCTCAGGGGAGAGCTCACCCCCACCCCACTCAAGAAAGATGGCCCCACTCCTCACTATGGGCATGCACCCTAGCTGGGAAGCACACTACAGCTGACCCTGTGGTCAGGGACACAGGTAAGCCATCCCTGAGGGCATGAGAGCAAAGGAGTTGACCCTGTCCCCCCTCATCTGTCATGTGGTGGCATGGGTGAGGAAAAGATGCCCTCCTCCCTCACCTGTTAGCAGTTATGGTAGGTGAAAGAGCTGGCCCTGGGGTCATAAGACCAGGAGAGCTAGCCCTGACTCTCACTGACTGCAGTGCCGGAGAAAGCAGCCTCTGCTTCCTGTCTAGGCAGCACACTAGAGCTGACCTCTAGTCAGGGACACAGGTGAACCAGCCCTGAGGACATGAGAGCAGGAAAGCTGATCCTGCCCCCCTCAATCCTATCTTCCCCACCCCATCCCCGGCCCCTACACCTATCTGGAGAGAGGGCCCTGCCCTACCTGGATAAAACAGTAGAGTTGGTGCTGGAGGGAATGGGATGGTGGAATTTAAGGGCCAGAGAGCAGGAGGACTGGTCCAGCTCCTTGCTGTAGGCTGCATTGGGTGAGTTCATGGAGGCAGTCCTGGAGAGCTCACCCCAGTAGTGAGGATGAGGGAAAAAGCTAGTGAGCTGACAAATTCAGCTACCACCCAGGCCCAGAACCAGGGCTATGAGTTGGCTCACCCCATCATCCACCAAATCTATGAACTTTTGAAGCATGCGAAGGGGACAAACCTACAGATCCAAAACAGCGGGATCTCAATGACACAGGACAACAAAAGGATAACTAAGAGGAGCCCTAGAGAGAGCCCAATAACAGTGGTGTAGCAGACACCAGAGGCCTGGAGCCAGACCAATGACTCATAGCAACCAACACTTGCAAGTCAAGATGGATGGACTAAAGGGTAAACTGTGTGACTCCCAAGGCCACACTACAGCTTCCTTGACAAAATTCTTCTTTTTTTTTTTTTTTTTTTTTTTGGTTTTTCGAGACAGGGTTTCTCTGTGGCTTTGGAGCCTGTCCTGGAACTAGCTCTCTAGACCAGGTTGGTCTCGAACTCACAGAGATCCGCCTACCTCTGCCTCCCAAGTACTGGGATTAAAGGCGTGCGCCACCATCGCCCGGCAAAATTCTTCTTCTTTACTTGGTTGTTTTGTTTCTTTGTGTTGCTTGGTTTGGGGTTTTTCTTTTAGATTTGGTTTGGTGTTTTGGGGGCTGGGTTCAAGGACAGAGGGTGGATGCCAGGGGACAGGGAGATAAGTGGGATCAGAACGAAAAAAAGAAAAGGAAAGAAAAAGGCAGAAGGAAGGATTCCCTTCAACAAGACTTTCTTATTCGCACACATCAATAATGAACGTTGATAAGGGAATGTATAATTCTGTCTATGGTTTCAATGAATTAAATCTGCTTTATGTGCCCTATCTTCCTTCGGGAGTAATTTTGTTTCTTCAGGCTTCTATACTGTTTTAAGATTTGAAACATTTTTAGTTTTTGCAAGCTTCTATAAAATATAATCAGTAAAAATAACTTACCACAGTCCTTATACCCCAGTTAACAGTATCTTATCCCATTTGCCTTATAATTTCTCCGTGTATGTCTGTGTTGTTTTTCTGGCCTTTGGAAGATATCACACCCCTTTCTGCCTGAATACTCCAGTGTGTGCTTCTCAAGAACAAGTGCATTTTCTTCTATAACCACATTCTGATTATCAAATTAAGACCTTATTATTGATTTAACATAATTACACAACCACCAAATCTTATTTATTTGTTTCTAATTATCTAAAAAGTGACCTTCATGAGAAAAGCAGCTCAGGTTCAGGATCAAATCAAGGACCACAGGCCACGTTAACTGTCATGTCTCTGTCTCTTTTCAGTCCCCTTTCATCTAGCAATGTTTCTGCTTTTTGTTTTTTTTTTTTCCTAAAAAGACTTTATATTTGGGGAAGTTTTAAGTTCACAGCACAGCCGAGTGGGAAGAATGTGGCACCCCCCATATACTCTCTGTCCTTCAACCACATGCCCCCCACTGCCAGCATCCTCCATGGGGAAGTATATTTGGTACAGATGATGATCCAACACTGTTACATCATTGGCATCCACAGCCCACTCTTGTTTGGACAAACACAGGATGCTGTGGATCCACCATTTTGGCTTCACGGAATATTTTCCCCGCTCTACAGATCCTGTGTTCCACCCACTCACCCTAAGAACCTCTGATCAGCCCTTCTATCAGCTTCTAAGAACAACTGGCCTTTTCTCTCTCCTCACAGATATTTCAATGAGAAACATTATAGATACGGTCCCAGCAGCCATCTAACTGGGATCCTGTGTGCTGTTCAGATTGGTTTCTCTCACGTTACTAACCCACATGTAATTTTCCTCTACGTCTTTTTATGGCTTAACAGTTCTTTTAGCACCGAATGCTGTTTCATTGTCTGGCTTTATCACAGTTTATTCATTCACAGAGGGACATCGTCCAAGCCCGGGAAGATAGGAATAAAGCGGCTATAAATATCCGTGTGTAGGTTTTTTGCTTGGCTAGAAGTTTTCAGCGGGTTTGAACGTAAGCCAGGGAGTCTGGCTGTCGAGCGAAGTCCATCTAGGTTCTTCCAAAGATGCTCCACTGACTTCCAAAACCTTTGTACCATTTCTCATCCCCACCACTGGTGAACGAGGGCTGCTCTTGCTCCATGCCTCCCCCAGCACTTTGGGTTGCCCATGGTTTAGACATTCACCGCTTTGGTAGCTGTGTTGTAGTGACATGGTGCTTCTTATTACAACACAAACATCTTAGTTCATGGATCATCTGTCTGGGCTTACGGCAACAGTGGCTACAAGATTTTGACACTGTGGGATTGTGTGTACCAAACTCATTCCTGGTGGGGTGACCTTATTTAATAACCATGACTAACATAGCTGAGCTTTTCCTAAGATGGGGCTCAGGGATGTTCAACTAACCATGCACTGTGTTAAACTTTTCTCTCTGTGATCCGTTTGCTCAAGGTCAAATAGACATTCCAAAATACCCTTATTTGTCGAAGCCTGTGTATAATATATTACCTTAATTAGTTAATTTGTGTGACATCACTGCTGTTGTGTTAGGAGCAGCGGAGCTGCGTCCCTGGCACCCGGCCACCCACATGGCTAGCTTATGCCCCGAAATAATTACACAGAAACTGTATTCTTTTAAACACTGCCTGGCCCATTAGTTCCAGCCTCTTATTGGCTAGCTCTTACATATCGATCTAACCCATTTCTAATATCCCTGTAACACCACGAGGTGTCTTACCAGGGAAGATCTTAACCTGCGTCTGTGTCCGGTAGGAGAATCATGGCGGCTCCTTGACTCAGCTTCTTTCTCCCAGCATTCTGTTCTGTTTACTTCGCCTACCTAATTTTATGTCCTATTAAAGGACCAAGGCAGTCTCTTTATTTAACCAATGAAATTAACACAAGACAGAAGACTCTCCCCCACCACACTGCTTTTCAAGTTAACATACTTTAACCTGCTAACGGCTGTTACTTAGCACATATTAAGCTCCAGCCCTCTTACAACCACAAGGAAAGTGTTATCACACACTAGTCTGAGGTCTACACCCTGGAAACTGGCGGCTGAGGGTTAGTAGTGTGTGTCACAGTAATTGTTACCATTGATATCCTTTGTACAAAACCTACACTGAAAGTCTTGATAACCCTTTGTGTAATACAAGAAAAGGTAAGCATAAGATCAACAGAATGTTCCAGAGACAGCAGCAGAATACTCACATGGGACATTCTCCAGCCCCCACACTCTGGGAGCCCAGAGAATGCTACTTGAAGAAGAGATGCAGACGCAGACTGAGTTAAAGTTGACTCGGATCCGAGTCTAAACAAATCTAAAAGAGCTCTTCCAGTAATATGGAATGCCACTTCGTTTGCAAACTGAAGCAAGTGACTTGAGAAGCCCTTGTGTTGTCTTAGGCAAGACCTGGGCATCAGGCAGGAAACACAGAAGCAAAGCTGGCGAGCAGCTCAGCCTTCCTTTCTATCCCATTTTCAGTGTGTGTGTGTGTGTGTGTGTGTGTGTGTGTGTGTGAGCTGCAGATTCCTAGAAACAATTTCTACCTGAGACTCCACAGAGGCCACACCAGGCTGTGTCTAAAGTGTCTACATAAATTATGTCAGGAAATCAACAGAACAAAGTTAGTTTAGTCAAAGGTAAACTTTTTTTTAAGATAAATTTTTATTTTTTTATTTAACATCCTGGTTGCAGCTTCCCCTCCCCTCCTCTCTCCTCCCAGATCCCCATCTCCCCTCTGTTCCTCAATCCACTCCTTCTCCATTTAATTTAGAAAAGGGCAGGCCTCCCATGGATATCAACAAAACATGGCTTAACAAGTTGCAGTAAGAGTAAGCACTTTGCCTTATATTAAGGCTAGGCAAGGCAGCCCAGTATGAGGAATAGGGTCTCAAAAGCCAGTAAAAGAGCCATAGACAGCCCCTGCTCCCGTCGTTAGGGAGACTAGAAGACCAAGCTACGGGACTATCACATATATACAGAGCGCCTAGGTCAGTCCCATGTAGGCTCCCTGGTTGTATGTTCTGTCTATGTTGAGCCCTTCAGAACCCAGGGTAGTTGATTGACCCCTCTGGTTCCTGCAATCCTTTCTTCCCTTTGCTACAAGATTTCCTGAACTCCACCTAATGTTTGGCTGTGAGTCTGCATCTATTTCAATCAGTTGGTGGATGGAGCCTGTCTTATGACAGACAGTTGGGCTAGGCACCAGTCTGGTCACAGGAGATGGTCAGTTCAGGCTACCAATCTGCTATTGCTACAAGTCTTAGCTGGGGTCATCTTGTAGATTCCTGGGAGATCCCCTTGCTCCAGGTTTTTACCTGACCCAGAGATGCCCCCCTCTTTCCAATAGTCCCTTTCTGTACTCTAACCTGATTGCTCATATTCCCGCCCAACCCTGCCCTCAGTCCACTCAAGAAATCTCTATTTCCCCTTCACAGTATGGGTGTCCTTCCATGAATCCTCCTTGTTACCTAGTCTCTGTGGACTGTAGCATGATTATCCTTTACTTTACAGCTAACATCCACTTATGAGTGAGTACACACCAGGCTTGTCTTTCTAGGTCTGAGTTACCTCAACTCAGAATTACTTTTTTTTTTTCTAGTTCCATCCATTTGCCTTCAATTTTCCCGGTGTCCTTGTTTTAAACAGCTGAGTAATACTCCACTGTGTACCACCTTAAAAAAAAATCCATTTCTTGGCTGAAGGACATATAGTTTTTTTCTAGGTTCTGGATATTATAAACAAAACTGCAATCCCCATTAAAATCCCAGCACAATTCCTTACAGACCTTGAAAGAACAATACTCAATATGAAAAAAACAAACTCAGGATATCTAAGGAAAAAAAACCCCATACTTCTAGATGTATCACCATCCCTGATTTCAAACTCTACTACAGAGCTATCATAATAAAAGAGCATGGTATTGTCATAAAAACAGATAGATGGATCAATGGAATTGAAGACCCAGATGTACATCCATACAACCACGGACACCTGATTTTAACAAGCCAAAATTATACAAAGGAAAAAAGATAAGCATCTTCAACAAATGGTACTGGTCTAACTGGATGTTGGCGTGTAGAAGAATGTAAACAGAGCATTATCTATCACACCTTCACATAAAATCAGATACACTGAACCTCTTAGAAGAGAAAGTGGGAAATAATCTCAAATGCACTGGCACAGGAGACAACTTCTTGAGCAGAGCACCAACCAATAGTTCAGGCACTAAGATCGACAATTAGTAAATGGGACCTCATGCAACTGAAAAGTCTCTGTAAGGCAAAGGACACCGTTAATAGACACAACACATACAACGGCAGGCAACAGAATGGGAAACGATCTTCACCAACCCACATCTGACAGAGGGCTCATTTCCAACATATATAAGGAACTCAAGAAACTAGGTATCCACAAACCAAAATATCCAATTAAAAAATGGGGTACGGATCTAAACAGAATTCTCAAAGGAAGAATCTCAGATGATGGAGAAACGCTTAAAGGAACTGTGCTACATCCTTAGCCATCAGGGAAATGCAAATCAAAACGACTGAGATTCCATCTTACACCTGTCAGAACGGCCTGGATCAAAGGCACAAGTGACCGCTCATGCTGGATGTGGAACAAGGGAACACTCCTCCGTTCTCCGTGGGAGTGCAAACTTGTACAGTCACTCAGGAAGCCCCACTGTGGCGGTTCCTCAGAAAACTGGTAATCAATATACCACTCTTGAGTATGTATTCAAAGGATGCTCAATCATACCTAAAGGACACGTTTCTCAACTATGTTCATAGCAGCTTTATTCAAAGGGAGTTGAGTACCGTAAATGAGCTCACCATACTCCGCTTTTGGTACCTGTGGCGCCCCCCTGTGGCCCATGTACAAGCGCGCGGACAGTTCTTCCAGGCTTGCCACAAAACCGGACTCCCTTCTTTTCTTTCTGAACGAACCTCATAAACGCATTCAGCTGTTGAAACTGAATTTTATCTTCGTTAACTCAACCCCAAAGACACCCTTCCCCATTCTCATGGGCTGCTTGCCCTATTTCTTCCAGGCCACATTGGAGGAAGACTGACTTCTCATCGAGGTCTCCCGTTTTGCTGGGAGCAGAATGTTCAACAAAGAACATTCAATTTAATTAGCACATTAACATAATCACATCAAGCGTAGACACAGCGCTTGACAATAGGAAATTGGGTAAATGAACGTGAATGATTTCAGCCCTGTGCTTTATAATTAGCCAAAGAGGAGAGAACGCTTAATGCTGCCCTGTGTGTTCAATGTGCTGGTTTCTGATTGAAGAGGCTGGGGTTGTTGACGCCAAAGACACTTAAATTTATCTTACTATTCAAAATGAGACAAAAGAGTAAACACAGAGTCCTCCGTTCACGGGCACTTTCTGACCTTTTGTGCGCCACGTGAGCTGCTCCCTCGCTGGCTGCAGCCTTCATCAAAGCCGGAACGCTGCAGCGAGGAGCTCTATGAACGAAAACAGGTACCGGTGCCAATTTCTAGAGCTCAGGACACAGAACACATAAAAGGTGACCAAAATAAATAAACCCTCATGGAAAATTCTAGACTTCAGCCCACCTTTTATAGTGTGCCAGGAGTTTTCCTTTTCCAGCCGGGGTCTCCTGTGGCTCGGGCTGCCTTCGGACTCAACCGGCAGCAGCTGAAAATGACCTTGAACTCGGGGTCCTCCCGCTCACAAGTGTTGGGGTTACAGGTGGTACCTCCAAACCATCCATAGACTTCCCATTCTCAGCCCTGTGCCCTCCATCAACTCCAGGCGACCTACAGTTAGAGGTCATTTTCTCAGCAGAACCTTTGATATATAAGACGGGAAGCAAACAGGGCAAGGCAAGTCAGAAACAGCAAAAACCCCATGTGGCTGATGCTAGTTGTTTTGACCACCCAGAAGTTGACAAGTAAAAGACAGAACATTTGAAGGACAGACATTAGAAGGCCATAGATACTGGCATTGATATCACACAAACTTAAATCTGCTGCCGTGATGGTCAGTCCTTATTGTCACCTTGGTAGGATTTAAGGTCACCACGGACTATATATTTCTAAGTGTGTCTGTGAGGGTGATTCTAGAAATATTTAACCAAGGAGAGAAGACCTGCCATAGTGTGGGCAGCACCGTGCCCTGGGCTGGAGGCTCAAACTGAATTTTAAAAAGTGAGTTGAACACCAGTATTTGTTTCCGTCTGCAGAGATGATGTCACAATCACACCCCTCTCCTGTCCCCGTGCCTTCCCTGTCATGATGGGCTGCCTTCCCTCAAACGTCCTGACTCAGCTTTAGCAGCAAAACCCTGCAACTCTTTTAAGAGGTCCTGCCACATAACACTTAAACGGTGTTGACGAAAAGCTGAACGCATGCTTTTCGGTTTTCAGCCGTAGCAGGAAAAAAGCTGCACTTTCAAATGCCGGCTTTCTGGGCCGTCCTGCCAGGGCAAACTCTGACGTTCAGGCAGGCAGGACAACTAACTGTGGTCTGTGAGCAGAATGCTGTAGCTTGCTTGCTGGCAGGGACCTTGAAACACCATAGAGTTGTGGCAATAGCTGCTCTTCCCCGCTAGAGATCTTTACTTTCCTTCTGATTTGAGTTACTGAAAGCTGTGTCAAAGTTGTTTACCAGCTCTGCTTCACGAGCACGTGTTGCCTTGGCCTTGAGGATCAGGGGATAAGGTTTTCACCTGTTGGCCCATCTGACTGTTGGGTATATAAGCCTCCATGGTGCTACTGAGTAGGGGGCTTCTTACCAGTGACTAGAGGTCCGTGTCTCTGTCTCTCTGTCTGTGTCTTTGTGTGTGTGTCAATCTCCAGTCCCTTGCCCGAAGCTCGCGAACTGTATGGTAGTGCATAGAGCGCAGACAGGCATTGTGCTCTGCATGTCATGATATGACTAAACGGTCCATCTTCTCATGGTTTAGAAATTACATAGACCACAGGAAAAGAAATCCATGTCTCTTCTCTTTTTTTAAGAGATTTACTTTTACTCTTATTTAAGTGCTAGTTGGGACTTTCTGAAGATTCTGTAGGTATGCGTGTGTGGATGCCATGTTGTATACGTGTGTAATGAGGTCAGAAGAGGGTGTGGCGCTCCCTGGAGCTGGAATTACTCAGGCCTTCTGCCAGAGCCCTAACCACTGAGTCACCCCTCCAGCCCCCATGTCCTCTCTGTGCATTTCATTTCACCCAGCAGACTGTGGGTTCAGGAAGAATAAGCAGGGCTGGCCCTTGAAGTGCCGCACAAATGCGAGGCCCAGCAGGTTTGTTTTGGTATTGATAATATTAACGCTACCGCCCTCAGGAAACACGGGGCAGAGCTGTCAATCAATCAGATGTTCAGGCTCCAGCTCTGTCAGAAAGAACTAGAATTTAGCCTCCACACACCTGAAGCTGCACCTGACCCTGGTTTCCAAAGACTGTATGTCCTTGTAAAAGTCAGCTTTCTCCCTTGACCTGGCTTTGTAAAGCTGTGGTTCTGTTCCTATCTCTCTCCACAATCTAGACAGCTCTGTTGCTCATCTTCTCTTGTCTTGGGCCTGGCTTCCCTATTGCCCACCTCTCTGACCCATGGGAGAATTCTCACCAAAAAAAAAAAATGAATTGGGTCAGACTGACAAGCCTCAGGTCCCTCACTCCCTGCTTCCAGACTCAGAAAGATTGAGCCACGAAGAAAGATTATTGCTGGAAAATTCTGTGGCACTTTAGCAGGCTGGGAGGCAGGGCTAACCAAAGCACTTGGGAGCCTGCCTTTGCTCCTCAGCTGCTGTGATATTGTGTAAGGACGAGCCTGGTGCAATGCCTGAACTTGAGGGGAAAAGGGGAGAGAGCAGGATTATGTTTCTGTGTCAGAAGAGAAGCTGCCTGGCAATAATTAAGCCTCCTGAGTTAGAACTTAATAAAAAAATGTCCTTGCTGTGGGTTTCCAAGGTTCTCTGGTGAGAACAGAGTGAAAACATTTTGGGAAACACAAAGAGAGGTTTCAACGCTCAGGCAGGGTAGAAGCCGTACACCTCCTACTATTCGCTCCTATAGTTTTTATGAAGCGGAGTTTTGCAGGGTCTAGGAGATGCCTTTTCCTTCCAATTCCTGACTTTAAAACTCTACTCAGATAAAGAATAGAATCCTAGGTTTAGAGAAAGCTGCACCTAAGTTCACCGCTACTTCCAGACAGCCTACCAGGAGGGATGCCTTCAGGGGAAAGACACTGTTCTAGGCAGCTATGTTCAGGAAAACTTTGGACTGTGGAGGAAACCCCCACAGTGATTTCTCCTCGTCCTTTTGACCTCAGCCAGGAAAGCAGGTCCTCACTTAGACTGGTGGTTGGGGAAAACATGGGTAGAAAGGAGGAATGGTAGGGAAGACAACAATGAGGAATTATGGGAATGTATAAGCTATGGTGTCTGAGTTCTATTCCCCCTGCGCTCTTCTGTTTCTGGGGTCTGGATAGCAAACAGCCTGGGGTCTCGTTCATCGGTGTCTTCGATGACTTCATGGGATCAACCTCTCTCCCCCTCTACCAACACTAACTTCCTTTATGAATTGTGTCCTTTGGCCCTGAGTCACAACTGATCCAAACAGCTCAAATGTCTCTGAGCCTGTTTTCCTCACCTGTAACAGAGACAGCAGAGGAGCAAGTGGTTCCGTTTGTGGAGAAGGTTATCAGCCTGAGGAAAGGATATTAATTGGATTCTAGCTTCATGTCTCCAACTTGAGTGGCCCCAACCCTTCCGAATAGCTTCGTTTACATCCGAGGGCTTAACTTTTTTGTGGGCAGAAAAGAAACCCTTGCATGGCCACCTCTTGTTGCTGCGCTATGCCAGCTGGTCCTCTTCTCACTCCGCTGCAGGGTCGTCTACTCAGCTGCTCTGACCGCCACTCTTCTCTCCTCCCTTTGGCTAAGACTCCATCTGGACAGCTTCTTTCTCCCATCGCGGCCCTTGTCTGTGCCACGAGACTCCAAACCACCTCAATTAGCAGCAATAGTTCCTTCTTCAGTCCTGGCCTTCCCTTCACACAACCAAAGGGACATTTTTCAAAGAACAAATCAAGCCCAGTCCCTGCTCTCAACCTTCAATGGGCTCCAACGGAATCTGCCCCTCCCTGTTGGGGTCCAGAGTCCTCCAGACCTAGGCTGCCCCCTGCCCAGCCTCATCTTCCTGTCTCCTCTGCCTCCACCTGGTGACTCTCCAGTGAGAGGGACCTGCCTCCGGGATCTCCTATGAGCCATACTGCAGTGGCCTCGATCCTTCCTTCCCCAGACAGTGGCATCTTCGGCCTCATTTCCTATATGGCTCTGACATTCTAGAAGCCCCGCCTAGACATGGCACTGGCAGCCTCTCCATGCTTTGGTGTGTTGCCTGACTTTCTCCTAGTGAATTTCATTCTTGGTACCACGTTTCATTGTTTCTCATGCGAACAGGACGTCTAACGCCTTGTTTGTCGTCCCTGCCTTCAATTTCTACATATATTTCTAACACGCAGCAAGAAGTCAGGAAGTGCTTGCAGGAGCACAGATAACCCAGCAATGGTGCCTGGCACATTCAGCAGCTTCTTATTGTGAGTGTGGTACAGACACTGCCGCCTAGTCACTTAGGAATGTTCCCCCAGGTAAAGAGTTCTGTATATCATAATTGAAATAGAGTATCACTGCATTGAATAGGCACCATAAAAGGACCTTGACATCCTTTACTTTGTTCTTAGGCCCACTTCTTAAATAAAGTTTTATTAACACCAGGTTGCCAATGAGGAAAAGAAGAATCAAAATGACCAGCGACCATCTCTCCACCAAGCTGGATCTGAGAGCAACCTCCAGCTCCAAGTCCACTGCTCTCTGTCATGCCCACCTTCTGCTTCCAGAATGCCAGGCACAGTGACCGTGGCAACCCATCCAGTCTTCAGTAGGGATCCAATTCACCATGACCTCCTCTGTTTTAGAGGGACTCCCCCTCGCACCTTGTGAGCTCCCTGAGAAGAAAGACTGGGTTTTGTCCCAGAAGCATGAGTCTGGAAGTACAACGGGGTCTCAGAAACAGCTCCACTAGGCCTGGATCTCCATTGTAAGGAAGCAAAAAAAGGGGGAAGCCACACAGTTGGGTCCTTTCCAAAGAGGAGAGAGTCGTGTTTTGACACTTCAAAAATGAGAGCACCTAAGGTGGCTCTTGTGGAATATGAGTTTTCTGAATTCTATTGGCCTGGTAGGGCAGTCAGTGAGAAGGAGGAGCTGTAAAAAGTTACGTGAGAGTTCCCAGTGACAGTCTTCAGCATGGCTGGGGTCATCCCAGTCCCCTGAGACGCAGGGCATGATCTTCACAACCTAAACAACATCCTTTATTGCTGATTGCTTAATGGCCAGGATGGCAATTCCTTTGGAAGTCGTGTCATGAAAATGTCTCCTTCTGAAAGAATTAATCTGGAGACATTTAGAAGGATGGTTTCAGAGACTGGAGCTGAGATGAGATTTTGTCTCTGAGTATTCTAAAACCTTGGGTTGGTTGGACAGACTTGATATGCCCTTCAGGACTGGGAAAGGCTTCTAATGGGAAGTCTAGACATGCCGGAAACAAGAGCAAAAGGTTCCAGCGATAGAATCCCAATGAACATCGTTCATGGTTTAAAACGGAACCAATTTCCTCTCTGAAGAGAGATTGAGATCCTATTAATATTGTCTGAGTGTCTGACCTGAATATGACTGAGAGGCTATTTTTCAGACGGCCACAAGGAGTGTTTGGATTGTTTCTACTGTTTCACCCTCTTGCCCATTTTAAGTGATGCTACTAGGGGTGAGAAGAATTTCTTATTTACACTGAGCACTAGACACTGAAAAGAGAGCTACAAATAGCTCTTTCCCTTTCAGGTCACCTCTTCACTCTTTTGATTGAGTCTTTGGAAAATACTAAAGGTTTAGTCTTAATGAAGTACCTTTTAAATTACTCTTTCTGATGTCATATCTAAGTCACCGTGCCTCGGGTAAGGAAATAGAGATTTTTTTTTCTGAGAGCTTTATAATTTTATCACTTATAATTTAAGTCCTTGATCATTTGAAGAAATTTTTTATAGTCTATGAGACAAGAGAATGGCTATATTCTTTGTTGTATATATACACATTTGTGTGTGTGTGTCTGTGTAATGGTTCATTTTTATTGGATTTGAAAACAGCTTAGCAGCTTAGTAAAGCTCATCCAGAAGCAGATGAGGCTCACAGATCATGAGGGCCCTGATCTAACAAACAGCTTAATACATTGATGGATGAAACACTAGACAGCTCTTTCTGTGGGGTAGAGGGTCGGTGGCAAGCCGGGCTTGATTGGGGGAAGTAGGTCACACACCTGATTGTGTCCTTATGGGCACTACCTTGATCTGGGCCTTTTGTACCATCGTTCCACTCTGCTCCGTGTCTACCAGGATGTGAACTTTACAGTGCACACCTCTCAACACACCAATATACCACCACACCACCAGACCACCAGACAGAAACCTCTGAACCCATGAGCAGAACCAACCCCTCCTTTGTTTCTTGTGTGTTTTGTAACTCTGATATTGTCGAGTGAACAGGATCTAGAATCCCCTAGAAGACAAGACTCGAGGTGTGTCTGTGAGGGATGATCTAGGACTATCTCTATTAGGGTCATCAAGGTGGGAAGATCTACTCTAAAAGTGGGTGGAGCCATTCCCTGGACTTGGACTCTGGAGTCCTTGAAAGGAATCAAGCTAACCGAGCACAGCCATCACCATCATTCTCGATTCCCTAACCAGAACCTAATGTGACCAGATGCCCGGAAGCTCCTGCTGCCTTTACCTGTCCACTACCCAGACACTGTACTCTTGAACTGTGAGCTGAACCGAGCCCTTTAAGTTGCTTTTTGGTCAGGTGTTTTGTTGCAGCAATGAGGAAAGTAACAAATTCTGTAACAGAACAAGAGTCAAACACAATCGCCAATTATCCTGGCATCATTTGTTGGAAGACTGTTCTTTCCTTCTTGAATTTTCTTGATACTCTTGCCAAAATCTGGCTGACTCTAACCACGAGGGACTAATTCTGGACTCAGTTTTGTTCTGTGGATCTATATCTGTATCTACACGCCAGCATCACATTGCCTTGACTGTTGTATCTCTGTAGCAAAATTTAAAATCAGGAAGTGCTAAGTTCCAAGTATTCAGAAACACAATTTGATTTTACTTGGTGTCTTGCTGGCTTGTTTGTTAATAGTTTCCCCCTGCCCTCTAAATGGTTGTTTCTGGGGATTCTTTAAGATTTGATATACATGAGGATTTATCACTTACAAAGTGGAGAGGCTTTTTTTCCTTTCTCGGCAGGATGCTTTTCATTTCTTCTGCCAATTTCTCCTGCCTAGACTTTCCAATCTAATGATGAATTTAAGTGCCAAAACCATTTTTGTCCCGATATTAAAGTGGCAAAACCATGTCTTTGTTTCCTGATGCTAAAGGGAATTTTTCCTATAGTGTTAAATAGAATATTGGTGGGTGTTTCTTACAGATGTTTGTCATCAGGTTGATGGGCTCGACTTCTACCCCTAGTCTGTTGTCTTTGATTGATTTTATTAAGCTATACATTTTTGTCCTCTCCCTTCTTGTTCTCCCCTCTCCCCTTGTACACTGTCTCGTGACTCCCACACTCCCAATTTACTTAGATCTTGTCTTTTTCTCCTTCTTTTGTAGATCCATGTATGTCTCTCTTTAGGTCCTCTTTGTTGTCTAGTTTCTCTGGGGTTGTGACCTATATGCTGGTTTTTCTTTGCTTTATGTTTAAAAGCCACTTTTGAATGAGTACATATTTTATGTGTCTTTCTGGGTCTGTGTTACCTCACTCATTATAGTTTTTTTTTCCTAGATCCATCCATTTGCCTACAAATTTCAAGATGTTATTTTTTTCTGCTGAGGAACACTCCATTGTGTAAATGTACCATATTTTTTTTATCTGTTCTTTGGTTGAGGAGCATCTATGTTGTTTCCAGTTTCTATTACAAACAAGGCTGCTATGAACACAATTGGGCACATGTCCTTGCCATGTGATTGAGCTTCCGTTGGATGTATACCCCAAAGTGGCATTGCTGTATCTTGAGGTAGATTGCTTCCTAATTTTCTGAGAAATCGCCATACTGATATCCAAAGGGGCTGGACCAGCTTGCACTCCCACCAACAATGGAGGAGTGTTCCCTTTACCCCACATCCTCTCCAGCATAAGCTGTCATCAGTGTTTTTGATCTTGGCAATTCTGAGAGGTGTAAGATGGAATCTCAGAGTTGCTTTGATTTGCATTTCTCTGATGGCTAAGGATGTTGGGCATTTCCTTAAGTGTTTTTCAGCCATTTGAGATTTGTCTGTGTAAAAAAAATCCAGGATAGTCAAAATAATCCTGTACAATAAAGGAACTTCTGGAGGCATCATCATCCCTGACTTCAAATTCTACTATAGAACTATGGTAGTGAGCCGGGCAGTGGTGGCGCATGCCTTTAATCCCAGCACTCGGGAGGCAGAGGCAGGCGGATCTCTGTGAGTTCGAGACCAGCCTGGTCTACAGAGCTAGTTCCAGGACAGGCTCCAAAGCCACAGAGAAACCCTGTCTCGAAAAAAAACGAAAAAAAAAAAAAGAACTATGGTAGTGAAAACAGCATGGTATTGGCATAAAAACAAACAGGAGGGCCAAGGGAATCGAATTGAAGAACCGAATATCAATCCACACAACTACAAACACCTGATTTTTGACAAGGAAGTTAAAAACATAAAACAGAAAAAGAGCATATTTAACAAATGATGCTGGCATAACTGGATATCAACATGTAAATGAGTGAAAATAGATTCATATCTATCCCCATGCACAAAACTCAAGTCCAAATGAATCAAAGACCTCAACATGAAACCAACCACACTGGACCTCATAGACGAGAAAGTGGGAAGTACACTTGAACGCATTGGCACAGGAGACCATTTCCTAAATATAACCCCAGTAGCACAGACACTGAGAGCAGCGGTTAATAAGTGGGACCTCTTGAAACTGAGAAGCTTCTGTAAAACAAAGGGCCCTGTCAACAAGACAAAAAGGCAGCCTATTGAATGGGAAAAGATCTTCACCAACCTCACATCAGACAGAAGACTGATCTCCAAATTACACAAAGAACTCAAGAAACTTGACATCCATATAACAAATAATCCAATACCCCTAGTTTGTTAACCATTTCATTTTGCCAAATACCTTTTAGTTTCCATCGACCGAGATGATCTCATGAGAGTTCCCTCTTCATCTTATTAGTATGGCTTATTACATTAATTTTTCATAGTCTGAAGTAGTATTGCATTCCTCTGCTGAAGCTGACTTGATTCTGCTTTATATGTTGTTAGATGTAGTTGGCCTAGTGCTTTGTGCTTTGTGCAGGGGCTCGGAGAACTGGGCTAGGACCCTATGACAGCTCGTGGCAGAGAAGAGGGCCTCAGAGGCTCAGACAAAGAGCTTTTGGCACCTGTGTGTTTTGCTGCTTAACTGTCACCCAGATCCTTGACTGGACACGCGACAGACTTAATGTTTCTGTGACGTTCACCTATTGTTAGAGAGGATGGGGGAGGTAAAGGATGGTGATCTCTCCACACTCCTGTGATCTTCTGGAGCCAAGAGCCGGGTTCACTCATTCAGCTACAGAAGACTGAGTGGCCCTGTCTTCTAGCCAGAAGCTTCTGCGAACATTGCCACTAGCGTTAGGCTGCTGAGCCCTGATGTAGGAGGGCTGGGGTGCACTCCATTCTCCTCCTCCTCCTCTGGGAATCTCCATCACATCTTTCATATTTCCACGCCTCTGAGTATCTGAGTCCCTAGTATGGGAGAAAACATCCCTTGTGCCCAGAGCAAGTGGTGACAGCAGTGACTTAGGAAAGTCACACTCTGGAAATGGGTGTTTAGTCTCTGACGCATTAAGGGATTTTTCTCTTTGTCACATGGATTGGCAAGCTGATTCCTTTATTGCAACCTTTGCTTAAGGCTGGATAAATTTTCTGGACACTTGGAAAATATTTTAAAACCCAAAGAATGTTTATGGTGTGTGCCCACTCTGAGACACAGTGTAGGGAAGTGGATTTTTCTCAGTTAATTCAGCTAGCCCTCAGCCAAAGACATGGCCACTCCCCTTCCACCATTTTTGAGGGGAGGCATTTACAGCTGGAGGTAGAGAACCGTTTGGTACATAAAGGCTCTCTCACACATAGTCTCTCCCTAAGGCTTCCTTAGACAAGCAACAATAGGTGAAAATGACCTTTCTGAGCAGACAATCCCTGAATGCGTCCTTGTCAGATGAACTCAGTCAGGGTGGAAGCAGAAACCCATGTCCATGTCTAGGAGCTTTTTGATGCCAGCCCCTCCAATGGTAAATAGTGGGCCTCAGCTGCAAAACGCCACTCAGTTGCAAAATGCAAAAAGGCTTTGAGTATGTCTATAGGTATATGGGTAAATCAGAAGTCAGGGTGAAGAAAGAGGAAGGAAGGACAGATCATTGTCCAAGGAGGAACATGAATCAAAGTTTCCTAGCTCCCCGTTTCCAGAGCCTTCGCTGTGCGTTTTTTTCATTTGTCTTCTGTCTTTTCCATTTACTGTGGTAGGGAGACTCTCTCCACACAGCTCAGCCTGACATGTGGCCAAAGCTCTGATTTCCAATTTTCCATAACGAATATATTATTGAAATTCAATAAAGAGTCGTTCGCAAAGATGAAAATATGATTACGAGACGCTGTCTCTTAACTCCTAGGATCAATGCTAAAAGAAATTCTTCCTAAGAGCTGTGAAGGGATTATGATCCATCTACATATATGGAACATTTATGCACAGCACACCATGGCTTATGTTCATCAGTGTGTTTACCTCCCCAAACCTTATAAGGTAGACAGTTTTTTTTTTAATTTTTATTTTATTTTTATTTTTTTTATTTTTTGAGACAGGGTTTCTCTGTAGCTTTTGGTTCCTGTCCTGGAACTAGCTTTAACACGTTTTACAATGAGGAGTCTGAGCAACAGTTACCAGTGACAGTTAAAGTTCAGATCAGACAATCTGATTTCAAGGCACAAACTCCCAGTGTCCCCAGCCCTTGTCACAGGGACAAAACTCTTTTAAGCTATAAGGAATCTTCTCTGAGGTTTGAAGGGTTCAGACTAGTGCTTACTGTATGTTGCACACACACCCCTGCATGGCACCAACCCTCCTTTTGCTGACCCCTCCCATTAGTTCCCTTTGTCCCCTTAACAGCTTAGCTTTGTTTTCAAATTGGTATATGCATGTCTGCTCTTGTGTCTCTCTAGGAACCACAAATGAAAGAAACGCATGCTATCCCCTTTTGAGACCGACTTAAATCACTTTCTGTATAATGATCTCTAGTTGTATCTATTTCCTTGCCAACTCCATGACTTTGTTCTTTTTTATGAATTTAAAAAAGTACCTCTATTTCCCAATACACAGGCAAATAGACAGAGCTCACATGTCTCCGTGTTTGAGTCTTACCCACTTAAAAGGAAACCGGCAGGCTGTGGTTTGGATAAATGCTCCTTCAAGGCCCCAAGGTGGTGCTAGTGGAAGGCAGGAGCCTTTTCAGGATGTGAGGCACAGCGCCCACTGCTGATGCAGGTGTAGAATCATGCTCTCTCCTCAGAAAATGGACTTGGGACAAAACAGTTAAAGGTGGTCTTCCTGGTCATCCCTCCCACTTTTCACGCGAGAGAAGGGGACGCGCATGCCCATTCCGCAGAACCGCACTCTGCTTCTGTTTTTACTCCAGAGCCAGCACGACCCAAGCGTTCACCACCAGGTGACTGACGGGCAAGGTTTGTGTATTCATACCCTAAATAATGACTCGGCAGCGAACAAGCAGCAAATCTAGGCCACACACAATAACACGGCTGCATCTCCTAGTGAGCGTGCTGGTGGAAGAAGCCCGGCAGGAGAGAACTCTATTAAATAATCCCATGTGTGGAAAATAAAAAGGAAGCAGATTATGCCTGCGGCGGAGGGGAGGGAGGAAGAGAGGGAGGGCTCTAATGGGACAGGGGAAGATGGACACAAAGGGCTTCGAAGTTCATAATTGGCGCGGCTAGGGCAGCACGGTACACGTTTAGATTAAGAAGCCCTTGCTGCGTAAGTGTGAGGATCCGAGTTTGAGTTCCTAGAATCCACATAAAAGCCGGGCTTGGTAGCGTGCGAGCGTCCGCAAGCCTACTTCTACAGTGAGATGGGCGGAGACCTGGGAACTCATGGGCCAGCCAGTCTGCAGTGATGAACGAGAAACCCTGCCTCGAGTGAGGTGGATGACAGTGACTGCTATCAGAGCTTGTCCTCCAGTCTCCACAAGCACATCACGCATGCTCGTGCCCACACTCCTGCACGTGCACACAGAGGAATAAAGGGCGAATGTGTGCACTGGACAGAATGGGTTGCACAGGTATCTGATGATCAAGAACACATACATTTGAGAACGTCTCAGGGCCAGGGAAATGTCTCAGTGGGTAATCTCACAGCAGAGGACTTGAGTTGAGATCTATGGTACTGCACGTAAAAATGTCAGGTAAGGACAAGTACATCTGTAATCCCAGCTCTGGAGGGATGGAGACAGGTGGAGCTCTAGAACTAACTGACCACTTGGTCAGTACCGGTCCAGTGAGATACCACCTCAAAAGACAGGACGGAGAGCAGCAAATGAAAACACCTTGTAACTTTTAGCCTCTGCACACACACATTTGTGTGCGTATATGGACACACAAATACACTACACGCACACAAAATCTCTAACATGCCTTTTTAGCTTGCAACTATTTAATCTGAAATAAATCTGTCATTCTTGGGCTTATTCAGTGTCTACAGTGCAAGCCTAATTGTGCGAATAAATATCCTCCTGAAATGATTGGAAGTGGCATAATTGATTCCTGCTTTTTCTGCAGATTAAATATCTCTCACCATATATTTCACGAGTCTCCTAATTTCCCTTCCAGTACAGCAAAACCCATCCCAAATATGGATATTCCCCCTCACTTGCACACAAATCATCTCTCTGCTTAGTTTCCCTACGCAGCTCCTAAACAAAACTTCACCCTGGTCTCTGTGAACTTTAGCTAGCAAATAGAGAGAGATTTGCACAGCTAAATGAAATTACAAATGCCTAATTAATGAATGCCCTTTCTTAGTTTTGCGTTTGAATAGACATTTAGTTCCCAAGAAAATACAGATCTAAGTGTGAGCCCTCAAGTCCTTGAGGCTCGGGAAAGCCCCACATTTCCATGCCTGTTGCGAAGCAGAGTGTCATTTTGATGTGGTTTGCAAAAAGGCTAAAACCTTATTTATTTTTTTAAATGAAAATATTTTAAAAAGTCAATGAATTGGCTTTAAAAAGAACATCAAACAACCTCCGCGTAGTGAATGGAGAGGGAGCCAGCTCTGGGATCTTGGCTCACTAAGCCCGGAGTGGCTTAATCAGATTATAAAGACCCATGTGTAGCAGATGAGCTGGACCCTGCTGAGCACTTGTGCATCTGGAAGTTGATTTCTTCTTGAACTGATGTGGTTTGAAACCCAGGAACTTTTAATGGAATGGTTCCCACACTCAGCCTATGCGTGGGTATTAGTTATTAAAGGTGTATTCATTAATACACAGTGAAAAATATTACTTGTGCATGTTTGCCCCAACTTGCATAAAAAGAAACAGTCAATTAAAGCTTAAAAACAGAACAGAAAGGAAACTGGAGTAGGAATGTCTACTCTAGGACAAAGTTGCCACTGTCTTTTCAGGGTGAAATACATACTTTGTCATGTTCTCTTTACACAAGCTGAGAGGGCTCCAAGATGCTCACCCCTGCTTCCTACCTTCAAGCGTTCACTTCCTCACAAAACTAACTCCACAGTGTGGCTTGGCCTGGCTTCTAAAGACCAGAGCACAGCACTGTGATGCCACTTTCAATGTGACTTCCCTCTCTTGAAGCTGGCACTGCCCCCAGTTCTCACTGCTCTGATGAAGCCAGCAGCTGGTCTTGAGCTACACTACGGAGAGGCCCAGCTGGCAGGATCTAGAGATAGCTTGTGGTCAATAGCTAGTACCCACCAACAGTCAGATGGGCTGGGAAGCAGTGTCTTCCTAGTCGATCTCAAGGTGACTGAAGCCCCATCCCTTGGCTGGACGACGACTTGAGAATTCCAAAGCGCAGGTCCTCGGAGCCCTCAGCAAAGCTGTGAGCTCATTTGTGGTTTTGCTCAGAGCACTGGGGGTACTTTTGCAGGGTAGCAGTAACTGTCATATGTATAGTCCTGACTGTTCCTGGTGGGTGTAGCTCATCATTTCTCCAAAAGCAGACCTAGGGAAACATCTTTAAATGAAATCAGAAATTGCAAGGAAAAAAACATTTGTTGAACATAGTCATCCACTGCACACACACGTACACGCGCACACACACAAACACACACACCAAAATCTGAAGATATTCAAGCTCCTTGTACAAAATGGTGTCTAGAACTTGCATGCATCCTCCATGTGTGTTATCTCTAAGACTGTACCCCAAAATCTGAAGATATTCACTCTCCTTGTACAAAATGATGCCTAGAACTTACATGCATCCTCCACGTGTGAATCTCTAATTCAGATTGTTAATGCGAAGTGAAGGCTGTTTATGTAGTTGCTACTCTGTTGTTTAGGAAGTAAGAGAAATCATTTTTACATTAGAAGTAGGAGTTTTTAAAAATTGTTTTTATGTGCAATTGGTTGAAGCCACAGAGGTAGAACCTGCAGGCGCGGAGCTAACTGTATCATACCTTGGTGTCACATGTCACAGACAGCTCCAAAGCAGATGGCTTTTATTTCAATTTTCACAGAGGAGACTGAAAATCATAAACTCAATGGACAAATTAGAGGTTTGGAAAGTTCAGTGTCTGTGGTCACCACCAGGGTTTATCACATTCAAGCCCATTTAAAGAGATGAGCTAAGCAATGACAGGAAATCTAAGACAAATAATTACAAAGTCTGTGATTGGCCAAGCTCTGCCTGTTGCTTGACTGTGGATCTCTGCACCTGCTTCCATCAGTTACGGGATAATGGTTCTACAGTGAAGGGTATTCACCAATCTGCCGGTTCAGGCACCCTCTCTACTTTTGCGAGGAGTCTTAACTGGGGTCATCCTTGTGGATTAACAATACCTGGTCATTAATATCCCTTAATAACAGTGGGCTCATTTCACCTATAAAAAGACACAGACTGAAAGAATGGATAAGAAAACAGGCTCCGTCCTTCTGTTGCATAGAAGAAACACACCTCAGTCTCAAAGATAGAAATTACCTCAGAGTAAAGGGTTGGGGAAAGGTTTTCCAATCAAATGGAACTAAGAAGCAAGTCAGTATAGCTATCCTAATATCTAACAGAATAGACTTCAAACTAAAATTAATCAATAAAGATAGAGAAGAAGATTTCATATTCACCACAGGGAAAATTCAACAAGACCAAGTCTCAATTCTGAACATTTATGCCCCACATATAAGGGCACTCACATATGTAAGAGAAATGTCACTAAAGCTTAAATATCATATCAAACCCAAACACTAAGAGTGGGAGACTTCAACACCCCACTCTCACCAATGGACAGGTCTGCCAGACATAAAATTAACAGAGAAATAGGAGAACTAACAGATGTTATGGCTCAAATGGACTTAACAGACATCTATAGAACATTGCACCAAGCACGAAAGGGTATACCTTCTTCTCAGCACCTCATGGAACTCTCTAAAACTGACCACATTCATGGTCACAAAGCAAATCTCGATAGATACAAAAGAAGTGAAATAAACACCTGTATCTCATCGGATCACCATGCCTTAAAGTTAGAATTCAGCAGCAAGACTAATTCAGAAAGCCTACAGACTCATGGAAACTGAATAACACTCACCTGAATCACCACTGGGTCAGGGAAGAAATAAAGAAATTAAAAAGCATCCTAGAATTCAATGACCTTTAAAGGATGAACTGAGTTTTGCCACCTTGCTATAAAAACAAAGCAACTAAGTCTCCAGCCAAAGCATAAAATGCAAGATGCAGAATTACATTTTGGGGCTTATAGGGATAGTCGTTTCTGGTGCATACGAGGATAACAGAAACTGATCAGGGGTTCACTGAATTAATAAGTTACAGAACCTGCTTTGAGAAAAAGTTCACAGACCTTTGCAAAGGCTTACAGGAGCTGGCAAGTTCTGATTGGTGGCTGTCACTTGTTGCTAGGTAAAATTTGTAGTCTTGGCGTGATGATTAGGATTGGACTAAGCTCTCTCTTTTAAAGGTGTACACAGTCTGGGTGCCTTTTTCTACGGCCCCTTGACTCTATTTTGTGAGACAGTGACTCCATATTGTATAACTTTCATAGCCATCATCAGATACCAAACTCTACTGGTGCTTTGCAATCGCAGAGAACCTAGACAACGAAGAGGACCCTTTTGGTCAATGTGAGCCCTGATCGTGAATCCAAGAACAGAAACGGCCTTGACTGCAGAACTTTCCCATCTGAGTTTGCATTGCTCTTAGCTCTGGTGTTTATTGCATTGGAGGAGAACTGGCTTCTTTGCTGTAATGTCTATTGCTGCCATTGAACTATGAAGAAGAAGCGGGGGGGGGGGGGGGCGGAAACTCTTACAAGGCTTACAGGAAAAACTGTTTGAGGCTGAGTGCTTCCCCAGGATTCTGTGGTCTCCCATTCCTTCCCATTGCACCCCAACAGTGCCTGTAGCTATTCAATCCTGGGTAAATTTTGGAGCCACTATTGGGCATCTTCTGGATTATGGTTTTAACATTTGGCTTGCAGGAAAATGCCAGCCAGGTCACAGGCACAATTCTGCTATTTCTCTGTGGCATCTGTGTGTATCCATAATAGATGTTTAAGGTCAGACTGGAGGGGGGAAAGGCCATTGTGGTGCATGGAGGGACAGACACCCTTTGGGGGGTTTCTCAGAGAGTTCTAAGGGAAAATTTTGTGAGGCCTGATCTGGTGAGATATCTTTGAGTTTGAAATGAACGTCAGGCCAGGAGATGGGAGTCCCACCCAAGACAAGCCGGAGAAATTTCTAGAAGAATAAAACATGGGCAAATCCTGGGTGCTGAGCCCCCTACAAAGGTCAAGAAGAAAGAAATAGTTCCCAGCTGTATTCTGAGAGAGGGAAGACTAGGGATACTAAGGACTCACCTACCCTTTTTATTGGTAGCAGTTTCTGGGGGCCCCGCACCCACCTAACCCATGAGTAACAGATTTTGAGGATGGCAATGGATTCTGGCTGAACAACAGGACGTGCTGAAGATTCTAGCCTCCAGCTCATCATTTCTCAACCATCCCCGAAGACCAGTGTTTAATGGCCAGCAAAATAATTAATGATCTTATTGGGCTTGGTGAGTTGTAACATCCCTCTTGTCCTCTGAGCCTTGCAGGAGCTATTTGTTTTAGGGCAAAGATATTAAATTCATGCTTGAGAGTATTACAAGGGGAAGACAAACGGCCTTGAAGGAAATTAACGACTTCTCAAGGAACATTTTTCTTGAGCTGTTCCAACATCTCATCGTCTACAAAACGTTTCAGAATTTGAGTTTTTTGTTTGTCTGCTTTTTCTTTTTCACTTTTACCTTCGGACTGAACATCTAGCTTGGTTTCTAAAGCACATCTATCCCAGCATTGTCTGGACCTGGCAGAACTGACCACTGTCCAGTTTGAGTCCATTTCTTCTCCCCTACAGCTTTCACCTTTACGAAACGAGGCAGAGGATGTAATGATGTCATGGCCTCATCCTTTTAACTCTGAAATTTAAGGATTCTGGGATTTTTTTCCATCTCAACTTTGGGCCTCTGTGTTACTGACCACAGAATTAGAAACTTCAGTAGAAAGTCTAAGTGGAAATAAATTAGAAATGAGATTAGTTCTAATTGGAAATTAAAAGATAAGCTTTTCTGAAGTGTGGGTTTCCATAGCACCCAGCTGGAGTGGACCATTTGAACGACACACATCTGTTCCAAGTTCTTCCTTGATTTAATTAAAAAATGAATGCCGCAGACCGCGTTCATTAGACGGTCCATATCGCGTGCATACTAAGGTGCCGTGGAGCCTTCAGCTTTATTCAATAACGCCAGAAATGGATGATGAAGTTACACTTAATATTTCAGCATGGTGGTGGTGTGAAAGCAGGCAAGCTGACTTCAAATTAAAAGCAGAATGGAAGACCATGAATCATCCTCAATGCGGGCACAAGGCATTCAGCTTTGATTTTCCACTTCCCAACTCAAGTGCTTTCCAAGTTATAATGTTCTGATGAAGGATGAAGGGCTGCTCAAGCCAAAAGGATTGCAGTCCTTTGACGTGGCACCCTCTGCCACCATGTACCTGGAGAGCCACCATCCTAATCCCTGGGTTGGCGATAGAAAGAGCTCATTCCAAAGAGAAGTCCAGAGCTCTGTACACTCCAGGGACATTGTGAGCGGCCCCACAGACAAGCCCACGTGTTCCTCTCTGGAAGGGCTGAAGCCGTATTTTCATAGCTCTTATTTCTGGCCTGAGTTTGAGCCCCACTCGTGCACTGAATCATCTGTAATATTAAAGACATGTTTACTGCTGGTCACCAAGAACACGGAGATGAGGGACAGTCCCATCCCGAGAAGAAGCAGCAGACTGAGTGTTCCCCACACAGGGAAGCCCACCTTTCTGTCCCCAGGACTCTTTACTCTCAGAGTCACCAGGGGTCTTGCAGAGCAGTTTGGTCCCCTACCTACTTGCACTGAGGCTGTCAAGACATCTTTGTATTCACACTGACCAGGCAAGAATCTGGCAAATGGCAAACACTACTGAATGAATAAAATATCAACTATTTCACAAAATAATGCTGTGCTTCAAATTGGTTTAGAGGGGCTTGCTTGCATTTATTTCTTTATTTATTTTAAGGATACAGAGTTTGGTCAGTGGGAGAAGGGTATAAACTGGGGAGGGGATGAATATGACCAAAAAATAGTGTATAAAAGTCTCAAAGAGTTAATAAAAAATTCTAAGGTGAAAAAATAATACTGAGCTTAGAGATTCCTCTCTACAATGATTTGCTGGTCGTCCATTCAATAGAAGACTTCAGGGCTGGCCTTGAAGGTTTGTGGCAGAGCTGCCTGCCTAGCACACATCTTGGGAAGTTCACTGGCCAACCAATCCAGCTGAAACGGGGGCGCCAGGTTCAATGACAGACCCAGCCTCAAAAAAAAAAAAAATAAGTGAAGAGCAGTCAGTAGAGGAAGATATTAGTAGTCCTCCTCTAGCCTCCACATGTGTTTGCACAGGCAGCTGCACCTGCACACACATATCTATCTATCTATCTATCTATCTATCTATCTATCTATCTATCATCTATATCTATTATCTCTTGTCTATCATCTATCTATGTATCTATCCCTTCTATCTCCAAATAGCAGCATCATATGCACATGATACACAATGTTTACAGGATCAGTCCCAGTGATACAAAGCAAAACAATGAAAACTCCATCAGAAACTCAGGGTAATGACTGGATAAGTGATCCACTGTGAGGAACGGAAAATCACTAACTAGAGCAGTACTGCATTGTGAGCACAAAACGTGCAACAGGCCTGACAGAATGATGACATGAAATACATAAGTCGAACCTATTAGGCATGCAAGGAGAGAAACTGAAATTTGGTACATTGTCTGTAATGTTGCTGAGGATCAATAACCATCACTTCAAGGACTTTACAGCAATTTACCAGGCTCATCATTGCAGCAAAGTTTAAGTCATCTTTCTAAAAAGGCTTTGGCAGTAGTTTGGTTGGCAGAGGTCTGGGCCTTATCTCCAGACTGTGCTTGAAGAGAGCAGCGTAGGTGTTTGTTGCAGCTGTGTGTAGAAATTAGCTCGATTCGGGAAATAACCAGCCTCGCTAAAGGATAAAACAATTATATTTTCATTATTATAAGGGGAAAACTCATGAAACAGGAATGAGAAGTCCAAGCTCAGCTGTGCCCTGGGGGAATCACACAGAGAGAGCACCTGGGCCATGTACCCATCTTCTCCTGGTCCCAGAAAGCCACACCTTAACCTGGACCCACCTCTTAAAGATAATTGGCTAACAAGGCTTCCCCATCAGCTGTGCTCTTCCTGAGAATTTTGGATGTTGGGGGCTGACAGAGGATGGAGTTGGGTGTCGACTTCCATTCTGTAAAAGCTTTTTCCAAAGCCAGGTACTGGCTCTTAATACCCGAGTCAGGAGCTCAGGGCCTTCATTGCCAAACAGATTCAACACATGACATCAGAGATTTTGAGTACTGAACTCATTGTCCCATCTATAACTTCCGTGTGCATACATGTGTGTGCTCAGATACACAAATACACAGAGTAGGCTTTGTTTTTTGAAGGATAGCATATTTCCAAATTAAAATTACTACATTTATCAAATTTCACCTTAAATCTTAAGATGCAAAATGTGCTCACCTAATACTCACAGTTAACAGCAATGAGGTTATAGATGGGATCAAATATTCTGTGACATGTTGCCAGATTCTTTTGAAAAGGAGGGAAAATGTTATTATATTTATATAATTGATTGTCATGATTTATCATGAATTAAATTTTCAAATGTTATTGGCCCAGAAGAATGTTCTCAACACAACCTGAAAGTCAAAAATTTACAAGTGACCTTCCAGGCAGTATGTATGATATCTAACAGTTATCGTGCGCAGCATGGATGTGTTTATAGAGATAAGGAAAGGAAAAGCAAGTCCTTGAATTTGGTTGGACACGTGCCCTGCTGGTGTTGGCAGCTTCTCTCTCTGCTGGTGGCACTCACTGACTGTCTAAAATTAATAGCATTATCTATTTTATCACCAGCATAACCAGTGATTTGGGGTTTGGGTGAGGCATGTGAGGAGGGAACAGTGCTGAGGAAATGTTTTATTGCTTCATGGCAGCTAACAGTGTGGGCAGAATGATGCCATCAGTTACAGATGCTGGGCCACCACCCTCCCCTCCTACCAGCTGAAACATCCGGTTCCACACAGGTCACACAACATATGGCCATGTCAGGGCTCTCTGGGCTGCAAGTGGCAGAAACTCAATTGAAGCTAAATTTATGCTGACAAAGGTGGAGAGCAGGATAGATTGACTCCTGACTGAAAAGTCCAGATGCCACCGATGGTATATTCAGGTACCAGACAAACTGTCTTGTCCCTACACACCTCCGTTGACTTCTTTCCTGTACACCCATTTAGACATGGTTAGGCACAGGCACCAGCAGGGGACAAGTCTCCTCTTCAGTGTCTGTCAAGTCCAGAATGGACCCACTGCTGACTGCAGAGATGATGGTGCAGCTGGCCCCCTATGGAGGACTTGGGGATCTCCAAGCCGGATGAGGAGTCTGCTCTGTCAGATTCATGGGAACTAATATGCTAGCCAGCTGCTTCCTTGTGAACCTCACTGGGGATGGGCTTTGAGGTTTTAGAAGCTCTAGTCAGACCCAGTGGTTCTTCCTGCTGCCTTCAGATGCAGATGTTAAATTCTCAGCTACCTCCCCAACATCATGTCTGCCTGCACGCTGCCATGCTCCCCACCATGGTGACAATGGACTAACCGCACCTGTAAGCCAGTCCCAATTGGATGTTTTCCTTATAAGAGTTGTTTTGGTCATGGTTATCTCTTCACAGCAATAGAAACCCTAAGACAGGAATAATCCCAACTGCATTTTAAAATTCATCCTCACGCACATAGATAAGTGTAGCTCTCACCCCTCATCTAAGAAGCTCCTCTTTACAGCAGACAGAGTCCATTTAGATCATTATGTAGAAATCAATGGGTCATGTGGAGCCCATCCCAAAGAATGATGTGGGATTCCCCTCTGTATGCTGTGAATACCATTGGTTAATAAAGAACTGCTTTGGACCTATAGCAAGGCAGAACTTAGCTAGGTGGGAAAGACTGAGGTAAATGCTGGGATAAAAATGGTGGAGTCAGAGAGAAGCCATGGAGCCTCCGCTGGAGACAGACACACTGAAACTTTGCTGGTAGGCCACAACCTTGTGGTGATGCACAGATTAGTAGATATGGGCTAAATTAAGATGTAACAGTTAGCCAGAAATATGCTTAAGCTATTAGCCAAATAGTATTGCAAATACCATAGTTTCTGTGTGAATATTTCTGGAGTCTGGGCAGCTGGGAAACAAACGGCCTCTTTACAACAAAAGGATATATCTACAACACAATGTCTCCATCTAAGGCTCAAGGAACATTGCTGAAGAGAGGTCAGAATGATTGTAAGAGCCAGAGGACCAGGTAGTTTACTGAAACTGTGTTGTCTAGAAGTGACTGGGAAGCTCCAAGATATCTCAAAATTATGGTGACCTAAACAAGACTGTAAAATAATGCTGATATCAACAGACTAGCTAATGTGGAAGAGGGAAATCTTATAGGGTTCCACCCCTAGACAAAGAACTATAGGCAACTAATGACTGCAGAGAGAGGGAGAATTGGCCTCTCCAAGGGATGGGCCCCCTAACTGGTTATCTAATACAAAGTAGTCTTGAAACCACATATACACAAGACCCATTAAATGAACTCAGCAGGTTTTGCTTACATATTTATGCATTCAGATAGATAGATAGATACTTCATATGATGATGCTACAGCGTTAACTCTTTTTTTGGAAGCTGAATTTTATGTTCGTATTTTTCTGTATTTTGTGATTTTCTATAATGAGCACACAGCTCATCCTAAATAATGCTAAAACATCAAAAAGTATGCAGTGGCCATTTCTATGGCAGGCTCACTTGTGGAAATACATTCTAATTGGCCCCAGGGCTCTGGCATTGGCATTCAGAACCCCGTGTCTTTTTTCAGCGATCAGAATGAGGATGGATTATTACGATTTTCCAGATTAGCTTTTAATGTGATGCTGACAGCCTTAGAGGCATTACAGGTGCCAAAAGCAAAACTCAAAATAACCTCAACCAACGGGACCAAGAGCATAAATCTAAGGACAAATGCACTCAAGAGATAACGCACTTCCAAGTGGGTTCAAAAGCTAATTGCTTGATCCAGAAATGCATGTATCTTAGCCAAGGGTGTGATTCAAAGGAATTGAGGGTTAGGTTGACTCTAAACGCATCGTCAGCCAAAGAGTTGACAAAGCACCGCAAATGATTGCCGACACTGTAGTAACGCAAGCAGAGCGTGCAGAACTAGGCAGCAGATGGTCCTCGTCTTGAGGCCGCCACCGGTACCACGGCTACAGAGAGCTCTGCAGCGCTTTGGATGCCCTCTGTGGGGCTGAGTCAAGTGAGGTCTGCCCAGAAGAAAGCAAGGAGGATGTCCTGCAGGAACCACATAGCTCAAACCACAGGGTCAGAAAACTAGAGGAAATAAAAGGGGCTTGGGGGCATGTGGTAGCAAAGGGGCCCTCTCCCTTATCACAAGAGAAGCAAAACAGCAGTGCTATCTTTTATTGCTCACCCAGATTGGCAGGCTTAGCACCATGACAATGGGTGGGGCCGTGATGCCTTGCTGAGGGACAGTCCAGAGCGTAGTATGACCTCCAGAACAGGTCACCTTAAATACCCACTCCTCAATACATGTTAATTATCACGAATTTCATTCTTATTTTTGTTTTTGAGACATCTCACTCTGTAGTTCAAGGTGTCCTCCAACTCATGGAAATCCTCCTGCCTCAGTGTCCTATGTGGTGGGATTACAGTTATAAGCCACCATGTCTGGGTTATTATGAGCTTCTATTATGAGTTATAATAAAGAATTATTTGTATCAAAAATGTAATTAAACAAAAGTCTATGGTTGCCATCTGAAAATAAGTGTAGGGTTATTTTTTTTCTTGCTCTTGAAGTTGACCTACATCATTAATCATACTAGTAAAAAAATGGTAGGGTACAAAAATAAAATAAAAATACAGCACAAAACATAGCGGATAATTTAAAATTTCATCAACACATAGTGGCTCGGCTGTATAAGAGTCATGTCATCACAGGGCTGAGCAGTAAGCTTGAAGGTTTTGTTAAACCTTAGCTTCAGCAGAATTTTAAGCTTTGAAAATGACAGTTCAGTTACGACAATGAAGAGCATAACTGAAGAAATTCAAGTCCCCTTCCTCTTTTCAATCATTTTCCTATGCTCAGTTCTTTTAAGTCCATTGGTCCTTTTAAATGCAGACACGGGTAGCACGCGGAGTATGCAGACATAAACTACCTGCAGAGTGAACCCCTGGCAACCAGAAGCTCTCAGTTTTGAGAGCTCTTTTGTTTGTCTCTCTGCCCTTGAAAATATAGCCATATCCGGAGGGGACACCTGAGAATCATGAGGCCCACCGATTTATCCTCCACATAGACAGAAGGCAATGCATGTATGTTGAACATGATAAGTCATATCAACTGTAGCAAGAACTCAGAATGTAGATAAATGAGTTAATTACTTTTCTCACTACCGTGACTAACTACCTGACAGGTCAATTGAAGGGAAGGATCATGGTTTGAGTGTAGAGTCGGTTATAGAGTATATGTATGTGTGTGTGCACGTTGTGTGCGCGTGTGCTCATGTGTGCACACCTGACAGGTTAACTGAAGGAAGAATCATGGTTTGAGGGTAGAGTTTGTCATAGAGAGAGAGAGAGAGAGAGAGAGAGAGAGAGAGAGAGAGAATGGGAGGACACATGAGAAGACCTAGCTGTGGCTGCAGAAAGGTCATGTGACTTCTCCCATTGTGTCCTAACTCCAAAAGTAGAGATGAATACTAGTTCACTTTCTCCTTTTCACTGAGTCTGGGACCTCAGTCCGTGACATGCTCCACCCATAGGCAGGCTGATCTTCCATCGCATAAAACCTCTCTGGTAATACCTCACAGATATACCCAGGGGGTTGCTTCTCAGCTGATCCTAAATCCTGTCAAGTAGACAACCAAGTTCAACCCCTCCAACTCAACACACAAAACATCACCCTCACTTCATTACATCCACATTCGATCTCTAAAGTCTCACGTTCATCTCACACTGCAAAATGTGTTTATCCCATCTGCTAAAGACCAAAAGTCTTAACAATTCCAAAAGTGTTCAAAAGACTCAATCTCTTGACTGAAGACCTGTGTAAAATAAAAAGTTCCCGTTGTAAGCTTCCAACATACAATGTCACAGAGTAAACATCTCCATTAAAAAAAGGAAGGGATGGGACCACGGCAAGGAAATACTAGACTAAAACCAAAGCCAGCAGAGAGAGCAAATTCTGCAGCTCCCTGTCTGGCATCTGGAATTCATGCTAGAATCACCTAAGCTCTAGCAGCCTTGAGAAGAAGCGCTAGTCCTCCATTTGTGACATCTGTAGCGTGCATGCCCTCTGTGCTGGACTGGCTCCGCTCTGTGTCATCAGCTTACTGGGGCAGATGTCCTCTAGATCCAGTAGCTCCAGCGTTCTTGGGTTTCCATGGCAACCCGGGATTTACCTTCATAGCTTCATGCCATGATCCAACTGGGGGCTCCCTTGCAGGAAATATAGAAATGCCACATATTGCCCAGTCTTTATGGCTTTAAGAAGTCTTGGTGAAAATCTCCAGAACTCTTTTGAATGGCTATAAAAACCAGCTTTCTGTGAATGACACTGTCGAGTCTTACCGCCAGCTTGAGTTGTGTTTGGTCCCATCTGGGTACAACTGATGGATAGACGGCTAGCTACCTTAAAGAACCTCTAAAGCTAGTATAGTTTTTAAATAAGTATTTGAAGAGAACACAGAAATGAGAGTTATAGTGCTTCTCATTCCAATGAGAATGTTGATCTATCGCCAAAGGACAGGTTCATTTTGAAGCTGTCAATCATTTTTCCCTAAACACCGATCTTCTCTACCTTTGGTTCTCTAACGGTGTCACTTGTCAAGATAGTGATGTTCCGTTTGTCATCTCCAGGAATCTCCTACAGAGGACCTTTTCTGTATCTTAAGGGCTCACTTCCAGTCATGAGGCACAAACCCCGATGTGGACAGGATATGGTCCTTCCCAGCGCCTGCTGCCTTCCCTTGCCTTCCCTCTCCTCTTTGCAGCCTCTGAAGGTCATGCCGATGCCCGTCCTATTCACATTCAAGCGCAAATAAGACGTAGTTAGTCTCAGCTGGAATACTTAAGAGACATCAATGCAGCTGAGTTGTCCAGCTCAATTAATGATCAATACCAGGAGATTGCAGGCCACACTGGACTGGAAAGAACAATGATTCCAGTACCGTGAGAATCAATTTTCCACACCAAGGAGTAGAGACTAACTTTTCACAGACTTTCCATAGACTTTCAACATACGCAGGGCCCATTAAAATCAATTTTCAGGGAGTCACCGAGACGTTGGTTGTCAAGCTCATGAAAGGAAGGTTAAATTAATTCGTCAGAAAGGCAAGAAGAATATGCTGTGTTCCTACTTGTAAATATGTAGTCAACAGACCCGTCATCCATGGAGCAAAGCCACTCTGAGTGGAAAGCTCTCTCTGAAGCTAGAACATGGTAACTTATTGCTTAGGACTTGGAGGGGGAGGTAAAGATGGAGTCGCTTCTGCAACCCAGCCAGGTTCAGGGGCGAAATGATTAAAATGTTCTAAATGAACCTAGTGATAATCACCTGTGACTGTGCTTTAATTACATGATACATTTAACTAAGTAAATAGATACATTATATGGCATGTGAATTTCATCTCAGAAAACTATTAACCCCAAAGGCAAATAGTATAAAATATCACTTTCCAGTTTATAACAAAATAGAAATGTAAAATGAACATATTATGAAAAATGGATTTTGTAAAGCTTGTAAGAAGTAACTTAAGAAAAGAGAGATTTATTTTAGCTTGCAGTTTGAGAGGATACAGTCCATCCTGGCAGGAAAGGAAAGAGTAGCTTCCGCTGTGACAGCAGGGACAGGAGACCTCTTGCTCACACGTGGACAGGTCAGGAAGCAGGTATTGGACAGCAAGCAGAACCAGGCTATAAACTTGTGCCCAACCCCAATGACTTCTTCCAATGAGCTTCCACCTACTGGAGGGTTCACAACCTTCCAAAATAGAGGCCCATCTAAGGGCCACATAGTCAAGCACATGAGCCCTGTGGAAGTCATTTCCTCCCTCCACTCCTCCCAGTTTCCCTTCCCACCTCTCCTCTCCCCCAGATCTACTTCTCTTCTGTTTCCCTTCAGAAAGAAGCAGACTTTCTGGGGGTATCAACTGAATAAAATATAGCATTCTACAACAAAACTAGGCACAAACTCTCAGAACTGGGGAAGGCAACCCAGTCATAGGAACAGGGTTGCAAGGGCAAGCGAGAGTCAGAGACATCCCCACTTCCACTGTTAGGAGTCCTACACAAACACTAAGCTAACAACCATAACGTATTTGCAGAGGGTAGAAGATCTATGCAGCTCCATGATTGCCACTTCAGTCTGTAAGCCACTATGAGCCCTGCTTAGGTGATTCCGTGGGCCCTGTTCTGCTTGTGTCTTTGAGCCCTCTGGGCTCCTACAATTCTTCCCCTGCTTCTTCCATGGGGTTCCTGAGCTCCGAGAGAAGGGACCCTGGGAAGGCCTCCGCCTAATGTTTGGCAATGGGTCTCTGTATCTGCTCCCCTCAGATATCGGAGGAAGCCTCTCTGCTGGTGACTAGGTCAGACACTGATCTATGAGTATAACAAAATATCATTAGGAATCATTTTATTGATTTTTTTTCAATCCCATGTCTCTGAACTGTCTGACCTCTGGTAACCCAGACCCAGAAAGATAAATATGGTCAGAGACTTATCCAGTTACCATCAGAGAGGCTTCCTCAGAGACCCACAGCCAGATGTTACTCTGATAGAGTCTAAGTGGGAAATCTCCATCAAATTCCTCCCTTCAGGGTTCAGGGAAACCAAAGAAGAGAAGCAGAAAGAGTATAAGAGACAGAGGGCGGCCATCAGGAGAATAATGTTCTCTGAATCAACTAAGCCAAGTGCATATGAACTCACAGTGGCTGAAGCAGCAAGCGCAGGGCCTGCAAGGTTCTGCACCAGGTCCTTTTCAGCCTAGTGTTTTTATGGGACACCTGAGTGTGAGAATGAGTGGGTCTTTGATTCTTGTGCCTTCTCTAGGGCTCTTTTCCTCCTGTTGGTTCGCCTTGTTCAACTTTGATATAATAGTTTTGCTTTATCTTATTATGTATAATATTGTCATATTTGGTTATTAGCTCTTAGAAGAATATTCTTTTCTAATGAGACACAGAAAGAGAGTGGATGCAGAGAAAAGGGGACATGGGGAGGAACTGGGAGGAGTAGGGAAAGGGAAAACTATAATCGAAATATATATGTATGAGAAATTAATTTTCAATAAAATAAGAAGGTTCTCAAGTCTTCACCATTTAAAGAAAGGAAAAAAAAATCTGCTTAAGAATATCTTGTTATTCCCCAACATGACTTCATCTCTTTCTGTTCCTTCTGGGAGCCCATTAGCAACTGTTCACGTTCAATGTCTCTACTCCTTCCCACCGATTCACAGTTCCCACCGCCCAACTTTCAGAAAACTGCAAAAGCCAGAGATCTCATGGTCCACACAGGCTTTGAAGCAACTGCTCAGCTCTGTAGCTACAGCAGGACACCGATGTGGGATTCCCCTCTATATGCTATGGATATGTCTTATTACCATTAATTGATAAAGAAGCTGTTTTGGCCAATGGCTTAGCAGAGTAAAGCCAGGCAGAAAATCTGAACAGAGATATACAGAGAGAGTAGGCGGAGACAAGAGACACCAGTAGGACACAGCCTTGTGATGATACATAGATGAATAGAAATGACTTAACTTAAGATGTAAGAGCTAGCTAGAAATACGCCTTAGATACTGGTCAAACAGCATTTTAATTATTATCATTTGTGTGATTATTCGGGTCTGGGCAGTCGGGAAGCAAACAGTTTCTGTTTACAAAATGGCGCCACAACGTGGGGCAGCTACATCCACATAAAACCTGAGAGAGTTTGGGAAGGAATTCTAGACATAAAAGAAGAAAGTTAAGCACAGCTTCTTGGGAGCTGCATTTTTTTTTCCAGATAGGCTCTGTTTGCTGGTGGCGAGCAGAGGAGCGGCTTCTTTAAGAGAAGGCTTCCTGACTCAGCGTAAGCAGCAAAAGCTGGACAGCTTCTGTAAGAGCTGTCTTTCCCTTTCATTCCTTTTCTCTGTTGACAGACTCTTTCACTGAAATCTGGAGCTTCAGTGAGTTCCGGGCATCCTGTTGTTTGAGCCTTCCCATTGGATGCTACTACACCTGATTTTAATGTGGGCTCCGGGAATCAAATTCAGGTCCTCCAGCTTGTATTGCAACCGCTTTGCAGACAGAACCATCTCGGTTTTATTGGGGGAAGATTATCATCCCTTTGTTGATTTTAAAATTTTATTCATGAGCTGAAGCTATTAGTCCTTTGTTGCATGCAATGTAAATGTGGTTTCCAGCAGGGCCTTCAGTGAAGAAGTCACACAAGCTTTGGGGCAGTGTGCATCGTGCTCATTCATTTATTCTCCCCCTGGTGCACATTACTGTTGCCCTGCAGTTGCTGTCAAGGCTCTGGTGGGGGCAGTGCCTGCAGGTCGGTGCCATAGAAGTCACACACATGGCACGCAACACCCTTCCCTGTGAGCCTCATTTAAAAAATAATTTCAACATGCGCATATTTCCTTCACCTGAAACGTGCCCCACGTGCACGTCTCTCTTTATTTGCTTGAAATTAGTTTTATTCACAGCTGGGAAATGCCATCACTATCAAATTTTAATTTGGTTAAAACGCGTAGTGTCCTTTCCATCTCTCTGCCTGCTACTGAAACTCAATCAACCATTTTAATTGTTGCAGGTTTCAATCAATACTGAGAGCATAAGATCCGCCATCATTATTTTTATTTCCTTAAAAATATCTTGACTCTTTTTGGATATCTATCATTTAAGTGCATGTAAGGTCTACTTGACTAGTTCTGAAAATAATTCTGTTTTTTTTATTAGAATCATATTTTATCTATAAATTCGTTTGGGAAAAACTCATATCTTGGTAATTACTGCCATTGCCTGGATGTATCTCCTCAATTACCCCAACCAGGTTTTTATGTGGTTTGGGAGATAGAAAAGGAACATTTATGAAAATAAAGATACACACCCTTGTTAAGTTTCCCTTCTGCATTCTCTAAATTGGAGTCTGTTTATTTTCTATTTGCCTATTGCGAGGAAAAATATGAATTTTAATATCTGTATAGTTTTTCTTGTTCTTTCTCGTGATTATGCTTCCTTTTTTTTTTTTTCTTGGCTGAGAGGTGGAAAACGCCAATGTTATGTGAAGCCATGAGAGTTTGTTAAAGGGTCTCAATAATTTATCTAGGTGTGGGAGAGGGGCAAGCACTCACTAATACAGAACCAGTTCGACACAGCCGCTGACCCAGCCACCTTTGTCCAGTCATTCTGCCCAGGGGCGAAGAGTACCAATCAAGCCATCTCTCTGCCACCTGCTCAGCTCTGATCACCCAAGAGAACACCAGAACAAGAGAGTGTGTGACTCTGTTCCTCAGTTAGGCTGTCACAGAGGCAGACAAGACCACTCCCTAGGGCTTGCTGTCCCAAAAGTCATTGGCCAAATGAATCAAAATCCCACCACACTCCAAGAACCACAATACATTGATAAAAGCCATCCCTTTTTCTGACTCTAAGGGAAAACCACTGCATACTGGCTGCTGCTTTGAGTTACTCCCAACCATACTGAAACATGCTTTTTAAAAAGTCTTTTAAATTTTCTGTTTGTTTGCTCCTTTGTACACCACATATGTCTGTGGCCCTCAGAGGTCAGAAGAGGGCATTGGATCCCCTGAAACTAATTACAGATGGTTGTGAGTAGGCATGTGGGCCCTGGGAACCAAACCCAGGTTCTCTGAAAGAGCAGCAAGTACTCTTAACCACTGAGCATCTTTCTAGCCCCCGAAGCAGCCCAAATTTGTCTATCTCTGGCCAACTCTCAGAACAGAGACAACACCAAGTGAACCCCTACGAGCCAAGTGCAGAAGCCTGTCCCCTTCTCTAGTCTGTATCTATTGTATTCCATGGATAGACACAAAGGCAGCAGAAGATTTGCCCTTCAGGTGTCCATTTGAGCCAGGCAAGCGGGGTGGTTCCTGTCTTCCTGTACGTGGCCGTTTATGAATATGTCACACACCTTGTGAGGGGGCAGTTGCCTCAGGCCCTCAGCTGGCTCAGGGTGACGTTAGACTACTATCTTGGTACGTGCGGCCTATCCCAGCACGGGACGGCTCTGCCTAGGCCAGGAAGCTACCAGTCCAAAGGAGCTCCTGCCTTGCATGACTGAGACCACTAATTGCTCCCCAGAATTGTTTTTCATGTAATAGCTATCCACTGCACCTCAAAACTTAGTCACCTATGGCAAGGATCAAAATATTCCTCACACTCTCAGGAGCTGCCCAGGCTCAGCTGCGCTGCTCTTCAGCTCATTGTGCCCTCAGTAACTGTATTCATCTGTCTTTTTGATCTCTCCCTGGGCTGGGGTGGTCAGCGCAAGTCAGAGCCTCCCTACCCAGCCCGTCTCCAGGAAGTCGTCATGCAACTGTCTCATCCGAGTGTCTTTATAGGGAGGCTAGATCTCAAAAATAATGACGGGAGAAAGCTGCTAAGGCTCTTAAGGGCAAAACCCAGAAAGAGCACCCACATTTACTTGTCCAAATGTATCCCAGGCAAGGATCAACAGGGCGTGATGCCAGGAACCTTGCTGTCATGGTGGCTCCGTGAGCAAAGTTACAGTAACAGCCTAATCTCATTCAGAGAGCAGAATACACCTACCAATACATATCACTACAAGCAGCTTTACCAATGTGCTGACTGAAGACCTGTGTGTGGATAGAAGACCTTTCTGTTTGAATTTCCATTTTCCTGAGGCACCAGAAAGGGAGCATTTCTACAGATTCATGTATTATGTATTTTCACTTTACATACATATTTACATCTGTAAGTGGGTTGATCCCTTGTGGAGAGAGAGACATTTTAAAATAGAAGCTGGAGACAACCATTTGCAAACACAGTGACCCTTGCGCTGCAATATAAAGCCCCATTGTTTCCCCCCATTCCTTCGCAAACAGAAGACCTGGAATGAATCGTGCTCAAAATTTCTCTTAAAATCTCAACACTTCAGACCCTGGCCATGATCCACAGATATCTCTACAGCCTGCTTGACTTCTTTTATGATGGTTAAACAATAAAAAGAGAAAACTTGTCTTCCTTACCAATTTGTAAGCAGATTTTCCTGTCGCATTAAGTACAGCTATACCGTTGTACAATGCATCTCCAGAACTCTTTCACATAACACTGAAGCTCTGCATCCCTTAACAACAATAAAAACAACAATAACAACAACAACAAACCTCATCCCTCACCCCCACTTCCACTATGAGTCCCTGAACTTGATGATTCCGGGCAGCTCACGTGAGTTGTACTTAGTCATGGTAGTAGGTCTTTTGTGAGTAGTTCACCATGTCTTCATAGCTCATTCTTGAGATAGTTCTTGTCAGACCTCTTTCCTGTTGGGCTGAGTGGTGCTCCCAGATGAGGGATGCTCCATGGACTTGATGGAACGTGATACTTGTTATTCCTTCCCTAATGGATTCCTGGGCCATTCTCACTTTTGGCTACTATGAATATGTACCTATACTCATGGGGCATACAAATATCAGTCTATGTAACTTTGATGGGCTCTTCCTGCTTTTTCTCTCTTCTACTGAACTTACCGTTACACACACTCTGCATCAATACTTTAGTAGGTTCATATATACATTCCCAAGCACACTGACTAGCCAACTAGCTGGCTGTGATCATCAGCACACGCCATGCAGAGGAAGGCTAGCTTTGGTCCTTCACAGGCAGATGAGTGATTTTTACCCTCCATCCAGCAAACAACATTTGAATAGATGGCAAGATCACACCTTGGTACTCCTCGCAAGGGCTCTGTGAACTTCAAGTCAGGGTTCCATGGCAGCAGTGAGAGTGGGTTGCAAATCCGGATGGCTGGAGGGCTAGGAACCTGTGCAGCTGAGGCCCCTCATGTGTTTCTAAACAATTCAGCCTCCTCTTGGAACATTTGAAGCCAGTCACCTCTGTTTGTGCCTCTCTGTGGCTCAGATCATTACACAGAACTCTGTGACACGGTGCTCCATTAAACCTGAGCAAATTGAGAGAGTGGTTGACTGGAGATGATGCCCCATGATCAGAACCTGGTGTCAGAGGGTTTGATACTTGCACCCATGATCCCAGGAATGGTGGGATACAGTTGGTCTAGTCAAGTAGGCATGGGTCAAACTGTAGACAAGAGGGTGGTATAGCTCACCAAAAGGAATGCTTCAGCAGGTCTTCGCTCTCAGTCACACTTGAAGACCACAGACAAAGTTATAGAAGACAGAGCTTCTGATTGTGTAAAGTGATGTTCTCTGGGGAGAAAGGTGCCACCCACAAAGCTGAGCCACTGATCGGAAGGCCGTGGCTTTGGAGGGTCAGAATGCTACCGATCAAGAGCCAGTTTTCTTAGGCCATTGGGCAGCCATCTGTCATCTACCTTTTTGTCTGGCCTAACATTCTGGCAATGACTAAAACCTTTGGAATGTGTTCTTAGCAAATCGTTCACGTCTACAACCCAGAAGTTAAGAATTTAATTGGACACCAACTGAAATCTACAGCAGAGAGTTCTCAGCTGCGCCATACTTGGTCTCTTGGTACCTGTACTTGGTAAAAGCCTCAGCTTTTGACTTTCTTTGTTCTGTAATGAATAAAATCCCATGTTTTTGTTTCTATGCCATACTGTGTTGTTTTGGAGAAGTTGAACTTGTGTTCTCAGGCTACGGTTATTATCCGTCACTCGTTCACATTTGACTTCGAGTACACCAGCTCTTCTCCCCTTTGAAGCAAGACCTGTGCCTTTCACCAAGGTGTTTGCAACTGACTGACAGTTCTAGAGCTGACACACACATAACTAAACACTTACAGGAAGACAGAGAGTGCACAAAGTCATCGCAGGCGGTGAGAGTCTCAGTGCTAGGCTCCTGCCGCAGCTGGAGACCCTAGGACAGCTGTGGCAGTCTTAGGAAAGATAGGAAGATAGATGACAGTCCTAAAGACATGGAGACAGTAGCAGCACATAGTGGGGGAAAGGAGAATAACACAGGGATGGAGAGGTCTAGTCAGTGAGCCCCAGTGTAGGACCCTAAGATATTGCTGAGTTATTGCTCTGCCAATGGCTGACTCTGTGAAAGAAAAGAGAGATACAAGGCTGAGCAGAGAGGTCCCATCTTGCTTCTTGGGTGGCTACATGACATCTGCCTGACTCTGCCTTTTTTCTCCCTGTATTCAGTTTAGTTTTCCTGCCTAGCTACATTTTGCCCTGCCATAGGCCAAAGCAACTTCTTTACAAACCAATGGCGATTAAGACATATTCCTAGCCTACAGAGGGGAATCCCACATCACTGGTTGACCTTCATACAAACAGGCCGCTGCAGTCCCTGACATTGAGACACATCATTTGCCCAAGCACACCACCATACTCTCACTCCTCAAAGCCCTGATAGAGTTGGAAGCTGCTTAGACCCACCTGGTGGAGAGAGGCAAGCTACCAATGCAGGGGAGAGCTGCAGTTCCACGATCCCCAGAGCCTGGGTGTGGATGATATCTCACATACCCATGGAAGACGGGCCATCAGACCATGCTCCAAGTCCCAGGACCAAGCTGCTTAGAACAAAGGCAGGTGAGCTAGGGAGGTGGTGATTAAGAGGTGAGAGGTTCTCCAAGTCAAGCGACTTCAAGTCTGGGAAGTGTGCCCATGAGAGTGACACATTGGGACCGCCATCAGCAGGAACACATATTCTCTGTCACATGGAGGCCTAAAATCAGGACAGTATATGAGCTTTTGCTGGTGAAGCTCACAAGAACATGAGCTAAAAATGTCTCTTAGTATCCAGACATCTGTACTGGCATGCCCTTGGGGTCCTGACAGCACCCCCAGGGACCAGTCTCTGCCCCCCTTTCTGCCCTCTTCTCTGTCCTCTTTTCTGCCCCTTCTCCCTCCTCTCTCAATAAACCTCCCATGTGAGCCCTGTTGTAGGGTGTGACTCCTTTCCTGTTGTTTCAAAAATAAATTATAACAGTGTATACACATTGGTTCAGGAGTTCAGGATTCAAATTCCCTCCTAGCCCTAATCCACCATCAGGTAACAAACCACTCAAAAGCTAATAATTTTCTTACCATGGCACTGCTGCCCCCTGCACAAAGGGACCCTGTTGTTGTTTCAATAGTTCCCGGGCCTCTGCAACCCGGAGATGTGAATAGCACCACAGCCAATGGAAAGTTCTATCATTTGGGTGGAACTTAAAATGGCAGGACCCATATGGAGAGGAAATTATTTTGAAAGGACCAAAATGTCTAATTTGCATAACCTATGTTTCTTGTTCCTGTTTTCACCAACTGGTTGTTATATGAATATTTGAATACTTGATGACAGATTGATATAACGATATCATTTGCCAAAACCTCCCAGTGTTGAGAAGGGTTTGAACCAATCTTCTCTTGTGGATCAGGATGCCAGTATGTGGAAAGAAATCAAAAGCTGCCAGAATGGGTGAAGGAAAGTTATCTCTAGCAACATATTTTAGATGTACAAGTGTAAACACGGCTTCTAAACCCAAACTCATTTAGAGACAATGCCCAAAGTCATAGCTCAGGCCCTTGGTCCTACCCAGGCTGCAGCCGTCGGCACCAGTGTTACGTGGAGCCCGTCGTCTGTATCCTACTCTGCATAGCTGGTGGGCTTTGAACCCTCCAGCTAAAGCTCCTACTGGATTGGTCATCAAAAGATTAATAAGTGAGGGGGCTGGAGAGATGGCTCAGTGGTTAAGAGCAGTGTCTGCTCTTCCAGAGGTCCTGAGTTCAATTCCCTGCAACCACATGGTGGCTCCCAACCATCTGTAATGAGGTCTGGTGCCCTCTTCTGGCCTGCAGACGTACACACAGACAGAATATTGTATGCATAATAAATAAATAAATATTAAAAAAAAAGATTAATAAGTGAGCCCTACCCAAACTTTGTCGCGTGGGGCCACATCTTTCCTAGGCTAGAAAAAGTCAAGGGTGCCCACCCCGTGAAAGGCCATTTCAACCTTCTAAACATAACTACGTTCACCTCGGGATGGTAGATCTCATCATCGTGTTTTTAGTTAGACCAAACTAAGCCTTGTGGAAATTGTTTCTTTCACTCACCCACACAGTCTTGTGATGACTCTCTCGCCACGCTATCTGTGGTCTGCTATGGGGCACAGAAGCCCCACCCCCACACACACATATGCACTTGAGGCAGGAACAATGTGCCGTAGGAGGGATGGGGGATGGGCTCACCTTCATCCTTCATTGAGATGAGTGAACAGCCCATCCTCCTGGGAACATCATCTTAGGAAGTTACACAAAGAAAACAGAAATATAATAAATTCCACAGTGAAAAGGACACTGGACTGCCAGGTGGGCCTCAGCAGCTTCCTTCCCCTTTTCCTGGGTTCTTTCACTGCCTTCATGCTTGTTCCTAACTACCCACATCCCTCCTTCTCAGCTTTCCTTCTTTCCTTCCCCATTCCTTTCTTCCATCTCTTCCCTCCCTTCCTTTTCTTCTTCCCTTTCCCTCCACTGAAATCTAAGAGAAGTGATAGAAAGGAACCAGGAAGATTCACATGGATACCATCTGATAAAGGAAGTAGAGATGGTTTAGAAGAAGGGACATCACGTGTTTACACATTTGGATCCATGCTGGGATGGCTGGGATGTGTGGAAGGAAGGAGTCTCTTGACTGGGTTTAACCTTCAGGAGCCTCATGCAGTTGCCTTACATCCGCGACATCTGCATGTTTTGTGGCTTAAGCCTGCACGGTAGGTGGATTTTCAGATGTCGGGGCTCCTCCTTTGCTCTCTCCAGCTGCTCTCCTGAGGACGTTGGTCTTGGCAGCCTGTGGAGGCAGCAGAATGCCAGGGAAGGTCAACACTTGCTGTTTTTCTCTTTTTCTGGTCACACCAGGACCCAGTGACAGGTCATACCCCATGTGGGGCAGAAGTTCTGCACCCTGGAGTCCTTGCCGCCAGACTCAGCACTGGCTTCTGGATATTAGCAGTGGGTTCCCCCAAAACAGAGGCAGAAATGAAATCTGGGACACCTGCTGTTTATCAGGGGTTGCATCTGTCTGAGAATAGGGGACCCACACCTGGGCCCGCTGAGCACATCACTCTGTACGGAAGTGACAAGCCAGGCTGGAATATGGTCTTGACCCCCTAAGAACTGCATTTGTCCTATCCTTTGCCACAGCATTCCTGGCTCGGGGAGATGGTTTCCATCCTGCAGGCCCAGTATTCCTTTCCTCATGAAGGGGTGCCATGCTGGCCCTGATGGAGTTACCCCTCAAGGAGAGCCAGAGGGAGAATGTCTCTACAAATCAGAACGTGAAGATCTCCCAAACCTTCCTGAGGGCCAAGAGACTCTTTCACGACCACAACTCCTGAAGCTGGACTTCTCTGGAAAGTGAACTTATCCTAGCCCACCCTGGGCTGAGCCATGACTGTCAGAACCCCAAGGAGCTCTCCAACTCACGGGACCAGCAGAAGAACATGGGCAGCTCATGCCACGAACAGCTGGGCCTTTAGGGTTCAGAATAGACCTGATCCAGGACAGCGTCAGGGGAATTCAGTGCCAACAGCCCAGCACTCTAGGCAATGCTGCAGGTCAATTAAAGCAAGGACTCTGTATCTCAGAGAAGAGTCAGTTGTTCCCACTGGGCACAGGGGTGACCAGATTCATCAAAGGCTAGATCCCATGAAACCGAAACCTCACTGGGATCCTTCCTAAGGGAGAGCAGCTGTGACCTAGGCCACTGCCCAGATGGTCTCACTTGATGACAGAAGGAGCTAGGGAGGGGACCCCCTTTCCCAGTGACTGGGAGGCACTGTCATCTTAGCTTGTGGCAGAGGCGGTGGAGGCCAAATTACGGAGCGGCATCGGAGCCACTCAGGTGACTGCAGGCAGATGCATGTCAACACAGGCTGATCCTCATCTCCCCTACTAAACCTCCCATGCCTCCCGCAACCACCCCCTACCAAGGCACAATTCTGTTGGAGCCACTGTCACACACACACACAGGCCCCAGGGTTTTCCCACAGACCCCCCTCTGTGACTTGCCTGCCTCCTCACCGTCCTATCCACTGTTCCCTGTTGTGCCTAGTAGCTTTATGAAGCCACATACTGTGACATCTACCCTTGCGTTGGCCCAACTCAGTGGGCTGCAGTAGGCTCACAGCTGCGCAAGCATCACTACCAGGTGATTCCAGCGCATCTTCATTACCCGGGAAAGGCCATACTCATTAGCGGTCAACCTCCATTTACCCAGTGCAGAGACACAAACCGCCCTAAATAAGCCCTCATAGACAGGACTAGTCTATAGGCATACACATGTGACCTCTGGAGTCAGTTGTCTTAGTGGCATAAAGTCAGGATTCCTCTACATGAATAACTTGGTCTGTGTGGTTAACTAGCAATCTCCTACGTGGTTGTACCAAACTTTGTGGATTTTGACTTCTCTGTTGACAAAGAATGTTAAACTTATTTTTATGTTTGTTATTCTCTCTATTTCTCTCTCTGTCTCTCTCTGTCTCTCTCTGTCTCTCTCTCTCTCTCTCTCTCTCTCTCTCTCTCTCTGTGTGTGTGTGTGTGTGTGTGTGTGTGTAGAAGTGTCTACTAAAATCTGCTGTCTAATTGTTAATTGGATTTCTGGTTCATTAACTGTGGGATGGTAAGAGTTTTTCAAACAGTATTGATAGGAAAAGAAAGAAGAGAGGAAAATCACCCGCTGACTTGAGGGCCGTTGGGGCCACTGATAGCCAAGTTGGGATAAAACCGAATGCAGCAGCGCAATAGGAAGTGGGAAGTCCTGTGGGGTCCGCAGAGCGCAGAGGTAAAGACAGCACACTCAAGAAAAGAAGTGGATCATTTTTGGAAAAGAGAAAGAAGTAAAGTTGGGTGGGTAGGAGGTGGGGAGGATCTGGGAGGAGTTGAGGGAGGGGAATGGGATCAAAATACATTGTATGAAAACAATTATAATTAAAAGCAAGTTTTTAAAAAAGAAGAAAAAGAAAGGGAGGTTGGAGGGACTTGGAGGGGATACGCCAGTATGGGGGTACACTGATCCATATGCATTCTTCTTGATCTGAACCGAATGCTTTCTTGATACAATTTATTTAATTCTTTGCCTCTCCAGCCAGTCCCTAACACTTTAAAGCCAGGGGTAGTTCTAGCAATGGTCCCAGTGGTACCTAACACATAAGCGATGATCAATAACAGATTTTGAAGTGGGGTGTACCTATCTGAATAACAAGTGTTGTCTGGATGAGACCATCCCACACCATTCCAAGAGAGCATGACTTGTTTAGACAGGGTCCAGGGAAATAGAACTCGGGTCCCCCCACTGCTCCCTATAGCATCTTAAACTGTCATCCATGTAGAACTCATGGATTTTTCACGATATGCTCTGTGCTGACAGCAACCAGAGAGAGAAGATTCCAGCTCCCATGAGCCCCGGGATGTGGGATAAGCTCAGCCAGTGATGATAGCGAGCATGGAGAAGAACCAAGACACCTGGCATCCTTACTAGTCCAGACCTTAAAGCCTCAGAGCTGCTCAGCCACGGCTATGGGAGAGCCGTTGCTGTGGACTGGGTGGCAGATCATTGTCCCTTAGCTCCACTGGCCCAGAAACTAGGTAGAAACGGCCTGCAGGTTCTTCTTCCCACAATGATTACAGATCTTGAAGGTGGTTGGGTCCTCCTTTCATCTCATGCTCATCTCTTGGGTGATCTGCTAGGGAAAGATAGAGAGGAACGCATAGTGGAGTCAGAACCATCTAGACAACTCCATGCTCCAACTTCACGTAGTACCTTGGAGCCTTTGAGTGTCTGTATCTCTGCAAAATTAGCTTCCATTGTGCTGGGTTTAAGTGGAAGGGGCATTGGGAAGTAATGGGGATTCCATATTCTTATTGGGATGAAAAGTCTTCTGTCCTTTTTGCCTCACAGGGGACACAGGAGGTACTGTCCTAGAGAAATGAATCCTTAGCACACACACCACCCACGGAGGCTTTCATATTTGACTTTTTGGATGCTTGTACTGGAACCAATAAGTCTATACTATTGGTAAACTATCCAATATTAAGGTATTATAATGCAGCAACTCAAATTAAGATTAAAAACCCTAACCTAATCTCCTAAAGAATGGTTCTCATGGCTTATTTGGGGCACATGGAAAGATATGTGGGCCTTTGGTATGTTTCTATTACCCTACTCTTTCCCAGGTCCCATTATAGTCGAGTTGTACGAGAGGGCCAGATACACCTGTCTGCAAAATGTATCTAAACAGCCTCAATTGCTGCTGTTGGGAGGTAGAAAGGGGCACAAGCTGTCACCATATTTAAATCTTATACATTATGACAATCGCACTAAAACAGGAATCAAACACAAAACTAATACGCTGTGCACACAAAGATTCTAATATGCTTTCTGCGTTTTCTGGTTAAAGAGAAAAAGAAGGTCAGTAATGTAAATCTGGAGAGATGTTACTGCTCATTGAATCTGAGGGACAGGTATGTGCTTATCTACAGCAAACAGATTTGTAGCCCGAAGTGGCAGAGACGGGGGGGGGGGGGGGGGAGCAAGTGCGTGCATTAAGATGGGTGGAGGGAGGGGATGGTTGGCAGGGTGGGTGCTACATACATTTTTTTCCCGTGGAGAAGTGAGCAAACATCTTTCAGACCCAGACAGAGCACTGAGCAAAGAAAGCGAGGCAAACTGATGAGTTTATTGGGGTCCCTTGCGGGAGCATGGGGGTGGTACAGGAAGTTGCTCCACCAAAAACCGTGGTGGCAATTTGTCTTCAGAGAGGCTTCACCTCACAACTTATGGAAATAGATGCAGATCCACAACCAAGCATTAGGCAGAGTTTGGGGAATCCTGCAGAAGATGGGGAGAAAGGATTGTAGGAGCCTGGTGGATCAAGGACACCCCAAGAAAATCCACAAAATACACTAACCTGGGCTCATGGGGACTCATAGACTGAACAGGCAACCAGAGAATGTGCATTGGACTGACCTAGACCCTCTGCATATATATTATAGTTGTATAGCTTGGTCTTCTTGTGGGACTCCTAAGAGTGAGAGTAGGGGCTGTCTAGAGGAAAGGACTACATAATGGTGTGGCAATTACTAAATCATGGCCAAACAGCCTGCGTGCAGCAAGGTCAGGGAGCCTTGGAGCTGAGCTGGCTTTAAAAATTGGGCTTGGTGAAGAGCTACTGGCAATTGCTGACTGCTGAGAGAAGGAGAATCAGCATTCCCCAAGGACGAGCCCATAACTGGTCATCTGATATCAAGAAGCCAGTTTGAAAGGCATATGTATGCAAGCAACACTAAGGATCCTTCATCAGGATCTCTCTAGTCTCATCCCCAGCCCTGTCCCAGACTGCCTGCTTGCTAGTGCCTTTCCTCCCACCCTACCTCAGTCCCCTGAAAACTCCACAAAACATTGCTGCAGACCCTCTCAGCACCCCCTTCTAGCCCATTCCCACTCCTTGTATTACCTCCTGGTACCTAGAAACACCTTATGCCTGGGACCCCCAGTAGCCACACCAGATCTGGACTTAGCTTTTTCTCCTAGCTCCTCTCTGTTCCTCTCTGCCACTCACTGCCCTGCCGAAGCACTTTCTAACAGGTAACTGCAGACACCACACTTTCCTAGGATCCAGAGAGGTTAGCAGAAACCGAGGAATGGAGCACCCACAAAACAAAAACTAGACCAGACGCCAATATCTAGAATCCCCTCGACCATCCTAACCACAGACACCAGTGAAAATCACACACATTAACAGTCAAGACAGTGTGTCTTCACCAAAAGCCAGTAACCCTATTGCCTTAGGCCCTGGGGAATGCTATATAGCTGAAACACAAGACAAGAACTTCAAGGTAGTATTCTGAATTTGTTTGAGGAACTTAAAGAGGCTATGAATAAATTCCTTGATTAAGTCTTCCTTAAGTCTGTGAAAACATAAACAATGAGTGAAATGAAATAATGAAAACAGTTCAAGACATGAAAGTAGAAATAAAACCACTAAAGAAAATATCTAAACTGAGATAAAATTGGAAATAAAAATGTTTAGGAAGTCAAGCGAAAACCCCAGAGACAGGCAAGCCTCACTAACAGAGTGTAAGACACGGAAAAGAGAACCTCAGTCAATGAAAACAAGGTAGAAGAAATGAATACCTCAGGCAAAAAAAAAAAAATGTTAAATCTAAAAATATCCAGGTACAAAACATCCAGTAAATCTGGGAACCTATTAAAAGACCAAGTCTACAAATAATATGACCCTGTTTTCAAATCCAATAAAAAGACAGATTAACACATTGGATTCAAAAACAGGATCCATCTTTCTGCTCCATCTGAGACACACACCTTAATATCAAGGTAGGACATCACCTCGGGGTAAAAGATGAAAAAGATCTTTCAAGTAAATGTAGCCATTTTAATGTCTGAGAGAGTAGACTTCAAAACAAACCTGATCAAAAGAGACGGGGATGGATACTGCATACTCATCAAATGAAACATCCACCAAGAGGAAATTCTAATTCTAAACAGCTATAAACTAGACAGAAGGGCACCCGAGTGCACAAAAGAAACTCTACTACTGCTAAAATATGCAATTGGCCCTCACACAGTGAACAGTGATAGCGGATGACTTTAATACTTCAGTCTCATCGATAGACAGGTCATCTCTAAGAAAACTAAATGGAGAAATGTTAGCGCCGATAGCATAAACCAAATGAACTTAACAGATATCCACAAAATATTTCACCCAAACATAAAAGAATATACCCCCTTTTCAGCAGCTTATGGGACGTTCTCCAAAACTGTGACCACATTCTGGGACACAAAACAAATCTCAAGAGATTGAATGCAGGATGTTATTTCAATTTTCTTTTATCTGACCACCACAGACTAAAGCTGGATTTCAATAACAGTAGAAACAACGGAAAGCTTACAAACTCATGGAAACTGAACAGCTTATTACTGAATGAAAATTGATCAAGATAGAAATTAAGAAGGAAATTAAAAACTTTCTAGAATTGAATGAAAATGAAAACGTGAAATGCCCAAACCTATGGGACACATGAGGGCAGTTCTAAGCAGCAAGTTATAGCGCTCACCGCTTACATTCAAATATTGGTGTGATATCAACTTAGCAACTTAATGGGAAACCTGAAAGTTCTAGAACAAAAAGAAGAAATGACACCCAAAAAGAGTAGACAGGAAGAAATAAACTAGAAATCAATAAACTAGAAAACAACAACAAAACAATACAAAGAAGCAACAAAATAAAGAAAATCAGTAAGGTTGCCAAAACCTTAGGCAAAAATACCTAAACCACATAAATACCCAACAAGGAAAATTAAAGACCAATTCTCTATATGAATATCATTGCAAAACTCTTCATAAAACATTTGCAAACCCTATCCAAGAACACATCAAAAAGATCATCCACCATGATTGAGTAGGCTTCATCCCAGAGGTACAAAGACGGCTCAACATATGTCAATCAATAATCCACTACATAAACAGACTGAAAATCAAAAACCTCAATGTAGACAGAGACTGCTCATTCATTTCCAGCAGCTCATATCCAAATAACTACACAGAAACTATATTAATAACAACACTGTTCATCCAATGACTCAGGCGTATTCTAGCTAGCTCTTACATATTGAATTAAGCCATTTCTATTAATCTGTGTATTGGCATGAGGCTGTAGGTTACTGGTAAGGATCCAGTCTGTCTCCTTTGGCAGCTACATGGTCTCTTCGACTCTGCCTACTCTCTATTTCCTGCCTGGCTTTACTCTGCTAAATCATTGGCCGCAACAGCTTTATTCATCAACCAATAAAAGCAATACATATACAGCAGGACATCCCACATCATCATAATCCTATTAGGAGATGCAGAAAAGGCTTTTGACAAAATTCAAGAATGCTTCATAATAAAAGTCCTGGAGGGGCTAGGGATACAAGGGACATACCTCAGCATAATAAAGGCAATGATGTTGGCCCACAACCAACATCAACTTAAATGGATAGAAACTCAAAGCATTTCCACTAGAATCAGGAACAAGACGAGGATGCCTGCTCTCATCCACACATATCCAGTAAAGTACTTAAAGTCTCAGAGCGAAGTAGCAGCATACAAAACTACCTCATAAAAATCAGTAGCCTTCCTATATACGAGTAACAAACAGAAAAAGAAATAAGGAAAATAATACCTTTTACAATAGCCTCAAAACATATCTTAGGAATAACTATAACCAAGCAAGTGAAAGATGATCCCAGCTAAGACTCCTAGCAAAGATGAATGCGTAGCTTGAACTGCCCATCTCCTGTGACCAGGGGACTTCCAGTGGAGGGATTGAAACACAAGCCCAGCCATACAACTTTGACCTACAGTCTGTCCTGCCTTTGGGTAGTGTGAGGGTTGGGCGGAGGAGAAGGGGATTAGAGTGGAGATTGTGGGAGTGGCTAACCAATGATTGGTATAATCTGAGAACCATCCCATGAGAATGAGCACATCTCTGACAGGACCCAGAGGCCCAAAGACCTAGGGGAAAAAAAAACCAAACAGGACTAGAAAAAAAAAATGTCAACATAATGGATGCTTAATGATATTCTGCTATACTCATAGATAAGTAGCTACCCCAATTATGAGCAGAGAGCCTTCATCCAGTAACTGATGGAAACAGTTGCAGACCTATAACCTAGCTGAGCTCGAGGAATCCTGCTGAAGAAAGCGAGGAAAGATTGTAGGAGCCAGGGGGTCAAAGACAACACAAGGGAACCCACAGAAACAACTAATCTTGGCTCATAGGTGCCCACAGAGTCTGGACCAACAGCCAGGGTGCCTCTATGGGACCAACCTAGGCCATCCACATATGAGTGACAATTGTGTAGCTTGGTCTACTTGTAGGACTCATAGCAGAGGGAACAGGGACTGTCCCTAACACTTTGACTGGCTCTTGGAAACCTACTCCTCATTCTGGTTGCCTTAATACAAGGGGAGGCGCTTAGTCCCATTCAATAAGTCATGGTCTGTTGATACCCATGGGAGACCTGCCTGTTTCTGAACACAAACAGAGGAGGAGTGGATTGGGAGCTGGAGGAAAGGTGGGGAGAAGAAGGAGAGGAGGGAGGGGGAACTGTGGTTGGGATGTAAAATAAATGAGTACATTTAATGAATAGAAAAAAAATGGTGTTTCTTGCTTAAGCCTTGCACAACCAGCAGAGGGCAGCAGGAAGCTCTATCCCTGGAAGATCCAGGTCTGTGGAGTCTTATTATTTGGCACGGGAAGAAGGAGTAAAGAAGGCTCTGCAGCTGGCTAGAGACCCTGGGAGGACCACAATTATAATCCACTAGCTAGAGACAACATCAAGTGCAATCTCTGTTTTTGCTGAGGAGAGGAGAGCTGACTGTGGCTTAGAACTAAGATCACTAAGATAGGCACTCCCAGAAGCTCAAGACTGCCCAGTTCTTCCTTTGGACTTACTGCACAAAAACATGCGATTTAGGCTGCAGCTGTGTAGAGGAGCTTACCACCAAGCCTGATGTCCTGATGCCAATTTTCTGGGACCAGCATGGCAGACTGCCACAAGCTGTTCTTTGGCATGACCTCCGCCTCTGCAGTGTAACATGTTCACCCGACTCGTTTCTACATACACACACATGCACAAAGCATGAAATGTTGCAAATACGCAATTTATCAAAGAGACAAGCATGTTAGAGAATCCCCCTGCAATTCCATCACTCCGACAAGGGTTTTGGTTTTCAATCATTTTCTTCTCCACTCCATATTTCTGTAGAAATAACTTTACCGAGATCGATGTTTCTCTTTATGTGTTACACTACATCAAAGGCCAAGTCCTTTTTTACACAGCTCCATGGTCGCCATCAGCATCATCCTAACAACTGTCAATCACCTCAGTTCCTGGTTTGTCCTATGTTCACTATATAAAGGGCATAGTCTCGGGTGCTTAAAATACATCATCTGTTTCTGAGTTAGATGGATGGACCCAGCCCTGACTAAAGATATTAGGCTGAGAGAGGTCAGGACTGTTAAGTTGAGAGCATAACCCCCCCAGCCCCTGGCATCCATCCCAGCCCCCAGGCCTTGGAGTTGCTTTGGTCTGGACTCCAAATCCCAGCATGCCAGGTCCTGACCCTCCCCAGGGTATTTAAGTGGGCTCCCAGAGGAGAAACAGTGGTTTTCGGGTCTGCATGGGCTCCCTGCTTTCTTGTCCCCCCGCCATGTACTCAGCTACTTGAGAGCATCTTACTTAATAAAACGATGGGCATTTTGATTTGGTTTGATTTGACCTAATTGGATTTCTTGCACTGGCAGAGCCGCTTTTTTTTTTTAATTATTTTTTCTTAACAAGCACTGCTGGACAAAATTTGCTGAACAAAATATTAAATCTTTGTTGTAATTGTTATTGATGCCCCCCCCCCCCCGGGTAATTGAAACTGAAAGGAATAAGGCACTTAGTTGCTTGATTGACAGCTATCACCCTCCTCGCCATGTGCTTGGATCCCTTGAGCAAGGAAACTGTCATCCAAACTTTGATGATCGGTCAGATTGTCAACCTGACATTCTGGTCACTCTGGATACTTCTGAATATTTCACGGACACTCCAGGACAATTCTGCTTCGGCTGCAAAGACCACAGGGGCTAGGGCTGCTGTGGAAGTCATGGACTTTGCCTTAGGAGGTCTTTTTCCAGTCCCAAGTGCTCCACATGGCTCGCACTGACTTCTGGAGACTATGCCTTAGCCACAAAAAATCCTGGTGACCTCTAGATAGCCCTGCCTGCAGTAGAATTGGGTGGCCACATATGTTACCTAGTTATTCCCACTCGAGCACTGGGAAGCCCTTCTCCCAGTAGCTCAGCAGCAAGCCTGTGGTTGGCAGAGAGGAAGCTGTGCACATGTGAGGTTTGTGGCTGATAACCAAGAAAGTTGTGCATGGTTCTACCCCATCCTTTTTCGGGGGAGGGCATGTAAGCAGCCTACTTCTTGGCCTTTCGGAGTCAATTCAGGCTTTCATCCTCCTCGTTGACCTGCTGTGCCCATCTTTAGCAAAGCTGCTCTGGAATGGTCTCATGTATCCACAGCTGACTTTTGTCCTTATCGTAGGTAGAATACACTGAGCTGGCTGCACAAAGAACAAATGCCTCCCTGGGGCTTCCAGTTTAGGTGACAGCAATAGATGATGGCAAGAGGGTGATTCCTGGTGTTGTAAGGCCCTGAGGGTGCCTGCAGCTGTAAGCCTGGGCTCCTACGGCTGAGAGGAGACAGCTGGGGAGAGGATGAAGGACGGCGAAGGAGCTGAGCAGGCATCCGTGGGTGGAAAGGTAGCAATGGAAACACTACAAAGATCCAAGTGGAAGGACTGCAGGCCTCCGCCAGCGGAAGGGTTCCAGACATCTGCCTCCGGCTAAGAGCTGAGAGCCTTGACACCAGCAGCTAGGAACTCTTACACTAACTGCTGAGTGCTGGACCATCGGTACTCAAAGCTTAAAGCAATAAGCCTCTGCCTCAAGTACCTCGAGCTATAAATCTCAGGCTTTGAAAGCCTAGAAAGCTGAAATCTCAAGGCCTAGCAGTAGAAGCCGGTGGGTTAGAAACCCAGCTCACTGTAGACTGCCTTGTTGCTTGTTCATTTCCATCTGAATAGAGTAAAATGAGCTGTTTTGTTGTGGTGGTTTGTTTTGTTTTTAAACAGTTTAACCCTCATGACAACCCTAAAATGAAGACATCATTCTATCCTAATTTATAGATGAGAACCCCGAGACTCTGGGGCAGGAATATAGAGACCATACTCTCTTCACAGGCAGGTAGCAGAGTCAGATTTAGAATTCATGACAAATACCAGATTTTCACACTCAGCATATTTCATGGCCTCGGGGCTCTGCTCCTGCCTTCTTCCCCCAATGACCTCTACTTCCTCTTCCCCTAATGACCTCTACTTGCTGGCAGGGTGAGACCCTCCCCAGAGCAGAATCTCAGGAAGTTTTCGTGACAAGGTAGAGCATTAGGGAAGGTTATCTCTGCAGGGAAGGGGACATGTTACGACTTGCCCCAAAACTTGTGGATTTCCTGAGAACTTGCTCCCATCATGCCGCATCTTTCTCTCCTCACCTCCTTTGGCCCGAAATGCCACTGTCTCAACTCTCCAGAGTTCTCCCTGCTCTACTCCAGTCAGAACTCCGAAGCCTTTGGAGCTGAACTCCCAGTCGTCTCTCCAGCGAGCTTGTTCTCTGTCTTTGTTCCCTGTCCTCTCGCTGCTGCTACCTCGGACTGCATCTGCGCCTTTTCCCCAGGCAGAGGAATTCACCTATCTGTCGATGCTCAACTCTCCTCTTCTCACACCCTGAGATGGGAGTCCAAGATGTATGGACCACTAAGAGCCCATCTTCTTGAGAAGGTAACAAGGGCAGGTGAATGGGCACTTCCCACACCATGTCCTCTGCCTCACACTCTGTTCCTGCTCCTCACGGTGCAGCCAGAAGACTGGAAATGGTAGCAGCCATGGCGGCATGGTATGCCCCTTCTGGTATGAGAGAGAGTTCCTAAGCTCATGTTTGCCTCCATATATCCCCTCCTGTCAGATCTTTCTCCCTCCTCTACGCTGTTGGCTCTTAGGGACTCAAAGCAGTTATGTTTTTGAGTCTTCCCTTGCTAGCTAAATATTCTGAGTCCTCAGCTTGAGAGAACCTAGGGAGGCATTAGCTCAGGGAGTGTGCTACTTAACCACACAGTAACAGTCTCTGTTTCCATGTATGACAGAGTTCCAGGAAGACGCGGTAGAAACTGTCAGACAAGAACTCAGAAGTCTAGAGCACTAGTCCTGGGACTTGAAACTGAAGCCTTGAGACCTTGGTTAAGCCACTTAACCGACCTCTGCCTCTGTTTCCTCATCTGAAGACGGGTGCCAGTTGCCACCCACTCTACCCTCTTGTAAGCTGATAGCTGAAGTACCTAGGATGCGTGGGAGTGAGCCCTGCACACACGAGACTGGTCCAGCAGGCAGCAGCCATCTCTTTCCCTTGACTGTCTCCTTTCCTGGCTGTATCATCCATCAGCTCTCCCAAAGAGCAAAGAGGAGGGATGGGCTGTCAGCAATGCCTGCTTCTCGCTGCTGTCTAGCCTCCTGAAAGGGAGCCCATGAATCAGCCAGGAAACTGTGGCCCTGAAGCCCGTGGAATGAGCAGAAGGAGGAGCTGACCCCACAGCGGCCATGCTATGTCATCGGCAGAGGCAGGGAGCCCAGAACAGAGGCGGAGATGGCAACTTGAACTAAACAACAGCCAGCAGCTGGGTATTTGCCAAAGCTTCCCTCAAAAGCAGTCTCTTGCCCCTCCACCTCCTCTCTGTCCCCCATCCAGGGATGGAGGAACGGAAAGTCAGCACTAACAGGAAGCTCAGAACGGCCTGGACCCCACTACAGTGCAAACACTGAGACCAAGACAGTAGAAGACTGGCTCAAAGCAGTGCGTAGACAGGATTATCCAACGTGCGGTCACCAAGCCACTCATGAGCTGAGAAAGAGAGCTCTTTTCTGAAGTGGCTGTCTCATCCTGCCTCTATGGGGCCACTGTAGCTGCTCTGTGCTCTAACACGGTCGAACAGGAGAGAAGTCCAAAGTTCAGCTTTCCCTGGGTTAGGAGCCTCACCTGTCCTTGGGAAACAGCTGTGTTCGGCATTGGGACATTTGTGGTCTCCCCTCAGACCCAACACTGATGATATAGAATCAGACTGGTATCTCTGCCCTTGCCGGCATACCTGCTTACGAGGTAGACAGAACCAGAGTGAATGAGCAAGCGTGCCCCTTGACACAGGAAGGGCTGTGGAGCAAGGCTAGTGAGGTGGATGAGGTAGAACAGGGTGACTGCGTAGAAGAGAACCATCATGGATGTCATGTGACATCTGGGTGAGGAAGGGAACGGGCTTTGTGGCTCTCTAGAGGAAGAGCATTCTGAATAGGAAACCTCAGAGAGGAGAACAAACTGGAGGACAGGGGAATTGCTTTACCAGCTGTCAAATAGGCTGGGGAAGTGGGAATGAGGGAGGGGCATAAGACAAGAGGGTGGAGAAGGATCTGGTGACCTTTAGGATGCTCTGAACCATTTAGAAGGGAATGAAAACCACCACTGATCTCTGTGCCAATCAGTAGCATTCTCTGACTTGGGCACTAAGGGGTTTTTTTCTGCTGCTTGGAAAACTAAGCGCCTTCGAAACATATTGATAGGCAAAGGCAAGAAGGGAGAGAAGACTGGAAAGGACTCCAGGTTGGGAGACAGGGAGGTGTTGTCTTCCTGAACTGCATTACATGTGGTAGAGAGGTTTCTCCACATATGTTCCCCTTGTGGCTTACAAGACTGTGGTGGCTTGGAAGCACAAGCACCCAACTGCCTTTCTATAGAGCCAGGAAGCCAGGGCACTGTGACCTGGAAGAAGCCTAGAAAACAATAGCCAGACTTATGCCAGAGCTGAAATCCCCTGCAACCTCTTTTCAACATTGCCTTTGCTTGAGAACATTAACACCTACCCTGAAGTGGAAGCCAAAGGCACTTCATCTGTAGCATTGACAGTTCCTACAGGGTAAACACTCCCCCATGAGGAAACTGATCATTCAGGGAGGGTGAATGCTGGTTTTGAGTTATCAGTTGTTTAAAACAGCTAGTAAGGTTCCTGAGAGACTGGATATTGGCTCCGTTGGTAGAGTGCTTGCCTGGCATTCGTAAAACCCTGGCAGCACATAAACTGGGCATGGGGGCACATTCCTGTAGACGTTTATTTTCCCCAACCAGCTCTTTGTGAAACTCACAACACAAACAGAAAAAGACCCACTGTCTAGAACTGTAGTCAGGATAAGCTAGGTTGTGCTTTGATAACAAACAACCCCTTCAGTGGGAGTCAGGAAGCTAAATGAACATGCCGATGTTGGGGCATGGTTTCTGGACACATGTCCCTTGTTGCATTTGGCATTTGTAAAGATGTGAAAAGCCCACAGACACAGATTTGGGGCTTTGCCTGTATTTATAGGGTACAAACCAAAGTGATGATGAGGTCTGGACTAGGGTAACATTGATATCTGTGCAGTCCTTTCAGTCACGCCCACAAAGAAGGCAGTTTCCCTCAGAAGCCGGCTCCAGCAATGTGCTGTCCACTGAGCCCAAGACTGAGACCTGCGAAATATGACATCCATTCTGAATTCTGAGAGGGAGGGAACACTATAGCTGCAAACTGAGCTCTGACAAGTAGGTGAGATAAAGGACATGCCGCTCAGCCGGATCCAGCCATTCTCTGGACGCGTATTTCAAAGTACGTTGTACACCACGTTTTTGCCGAGCAAAAATAATTACCTAATTAAAAAGCTCATCTGGAGACTGTACATCTCTTTGCAAGCAATGGCTGCTTATTTGCAGTGAACACAGAGGAAAGATAGATTTCCTTTTGGAAAGATTACAGTGAGGTCAGATCCTACCCTGCCACATTGCTTACTGGTTTCCATTTGATGCCAAATTTGATCTCTCCAGCAATCCTAAAGGAATCGTTTTTGCTTCATGACTGTAAATATGGCAAATCCCATGATAATCTGACAACTGGTTATCTACCCAGGCCTGTCTGACTCCAAGTCCTGCATTTCATCCAGAGTCCTGTCTTCATGATCATTGGGATCGAAATTTATACAATTGTCTGCCAAGCATCCCACTATTATTATTATTATTCTTTCTCTTCCTCCTCCTCTTCCACCTCCCTTCTCTTTCTTGCTCTCTCTCGATGTGTATGTGCATGTGTGAGCAGGTGCATATATAGATCAGAGGTCAAGGTCAGTATCTTCCTTGATTGCTCTTCACCTTATTTTTGAGACAGTTTCAGACGCTGCATCTGAAGCTTGCCGTTTCAGCTAAACTGTTAATCCTCCCATCGCCGCATCCCCAGTGCCGGGGTGACAGGAGCAAACAGACATGCCCAGCTTTTTCCGTGACTGCTAGGGATCAGAACTCGGGAAGTCATGCTTGCCCAGCAAGCAATTTACCAACCAAGCCATCACCCCGGTCCTCCCCTTCTTTTCAAGGTAGCCATGTCAGAATGTGGTACCCCTGTCTGCTCCATCAATAGTTGTGATGCTCGATGTCATCGGCTATTACCAGCCCAAGCCCTTGGTGTCCTGAGTGTGTGGAGCTGTAATGCTGTTCTAGGAAGCTGAAATTCCCTTGCTTGGCCAAGTGTATTGTTCTGGTCACAACTTTACAAGTCAGCCCATAGTTGACCACAATCTTTCCAAAGCACTGAAGACATAAACTGCTTCTCCATCATGGACTCCCAAGTGATATTACCGATATGAAGCCAATACACAACCAACCCATCATGGATGTATAGCCTGGAGTCACGGATGGATAACTGTTTCCAGATGCTGAGAACTAGGGGCTGTTTGTTATACAGTACATGTAACCACCTAGTTGGTGCTCTACCCAGTGGGCATATGCTCTCCAGCTTGGGTTTGTAAAGCCAAACTATTTTGATATAGAAATCTTTAAAGTGGAACCCAACAGAATACATTTCTTAAAGGTGATTCTTACACAAAGCTCTGGGGGCTGCCCGTTTTTATAAGCTGGAGAGGAATTTAAAAGAAAGCCACTGAAAATAGACAGGAGAGACAAGGAGTGGAGAGGGAAGCCTTAGACTTGACGGCAATAGCAACACCTTGAGCTAACGTACTGCTCAACTCTCTGTCCTGTTTTCTGGAAAAACGGAGGCGCTAGCTATATAATTCTTTCTACTCGCCGAGGAATTCTTTATTGTTTTGATGAGCAAACTCCCAGGAAGGGCTTAAAATCATCCTGTATGAGTTTAAAGTCTCAACATATACTACCTTTGAATTTTCTTAACTCGTTCTTGTATCTAGGCATTTAGATTGTGCCCATTTTTTTCACTATTTTAAATTATTTTTGTAAAATAACGAACATTTGTAGTATTTGCTTTATCCCGAGGTCAGTGATTTCTTCTTTTGATTAACTCATGTATATTTTATGCATATGAGTGTTCTCCTTGCATGTGTACCCTGTACACAAAAGGCTCACAGGGGCCAGAAAAGGGCACCGCATCCCTTAGACCTGGAGCTGTTGACAGGAGCCACCATGTAGGTGCTGAGAACCACGGTCCTCTTCAAGAGCAGCAAATGCTCTTAATTCCCTGAGCTACATCTCCAGATCACTCCAAGGGTTTCCTTAGAAAAACTCCTGAAAATGTATTTGATTTATTATTATGAACAATGAGTACACAACTTGGCATTTGCTCAAAAACAGCTTTCTAGAAGTCCTGCACTAATTTACATTTTCATAAATGTATTCTCATTTATCTAAACCCTTTGTTAGCCCTGGATGTTGTCGATATTTTTAATTTTTCCAGCTTTACTTAAGCTTATTTTTCTATTTGTATTTCTTGCATCACCAGAGAGAATGATGGGTTGGACTTGTTGTGTAAGTTCTTTTGTTGCTAATTGCTTCCAGCTCTCTTCTACCCCTTTTCTGGCTGTGTGTGTGTGTTGGGGGTGGTCTTCTCTTTGTTTAATGATTAGATGACCTTTGAGAATTACGTTAAGATGTTATCCTATTAGGGCTGTCAGAGAAGATATAGGACCACCACCTTGACTTTTGAATACCCAGTGAGCCAAATTATTCACACTAAAAAGTAACTCATGGGAGGCAGGTGGTGGTGGCACACGTCTTTAATCCCAGCACTCGGGAGGCAGAGGCAGGTGGATCTCTGTGAGTTCGAGGCCAGCCTGGTCTACAAGAGCTAGTTCCAGGACAGGCTCCAAAGCTGCAGAGAAACCCTGTCTCGAAAACCAAAACCAAACAAACAAAAAAGTTTGTAATCCGAGCAAGCTGGAGGCTGAAACAGGAGGGTCATGATTTCAAGAAGAGCCTTAGGTAGCCAAGAAGTTCCAAGCCAGCCTGGGTCACCCACTGACGTCATGGGGCAAACAAATGAAAGTGGGGGACAGTTGTGAGGCTTGGGCAGTCTGTGGGGCCACTGGCAGTGGGAGCAGGATTTATCCCTAGTGCTTGAACTGACATCTTGGAGCACATTCTCTTTGCTCAGCCTAGATATGGCGGGGGTTGGGGGGGGGGGGCTTGCTCCTGCCTCAAAGTGAAGTGCCAGACTTTGTTGATTCCCCAACAAAGCCTTACCCTTTCTGAGGCGTGGATGGGGGTGGGGGAGAAAGGTATGACAGGGGGAGTGGGAATGGGGATAGCTATGTAGAATGAGAAAAGATTGTATTAAAAAAATTCTTAATAAAAAAATTAATGAATTATGGTATATCTGAACATCAAAATGAGCCAACGGTTTGCTTTTAAAATTAAATTTAGCAGCCCCCTACCACATGTATCGTAAATATTTTCCAGCTTATTCACTTTCCAATTCTGTTTACTATGTCTGTTTATATAGAAATCATTTGCACTCTGATGCTCATATCTATCGGCATTTTTCTTAATGGCTTTATGATGTATCAGAAAGGCTTTCAGAACCTCACATTTACGGTAAATACCAATATATTCATCACTTGGCTTCATGATTTTTCATTCATCATTTGAGTCATCTGTAACTTACTCTGCTCTAGGAACCACGTAGAAAGTCTATTCTTGCCCCGATTACGACTACAGTCATTCCTATATAATTTACTTTAAAGCCTACGTGTTCCACTCACAGTGCTACCTGAAACCCTGCATTTTCCCTGCTCTTCTCCTTGGGGCAGTGGATCTTGCCATGACATTGCAGTCACTGTTGCTCTGTGATGGTGACACAGAGGTTGAGATTCCACAGGCGTCAAATCCCTGGCTTCTCTTTTCTACCTGTGCGACCTCGGGCATACACTTCCGCTGCTTATCTACCTGGCTTCTCTTTTCTACCTGTGCGACCTCGGGCAAACACTTCCGCTGCTTACCTGTGAGTGGCGGCAGTGCTATTATCTGCTTCCTAGACGTGTGCGCTAATGCCTGTAAAGCCCTCCCGAGGCAGTAACACACATACCTCTTTGCTGTAACACCCTGCAGGGCTGCGTTCCCATCCTCTTCTGCACCCCCAGTGCGTTGATTGCTCCCCTTTCCCAACTGGGCCCTAAAATCACTGAGTCAATTTACAACAGCAAAACATTATTTGGAATTTGACGATAATTATGTTGGAAATGCAAACATGGAGGATATGACTGGGTGATAAGGTTTCTTTTTCTTGTCGAAGAATAAGGCTTGTATCTTAATAGAATCCAATACCTCTGTTCCTCCAATCAAAAATAGAAGGGTCCCCAGTATGAGGTATGTTCCCAGATAATGTTACTGAGGAAAGATGGGCCCTCTCTCAAGGTTCTTAGTACCATCTAAAAAAAAAAGAATTTTACGAATGCTTAGAGGAAAATGTGGGGACAACTTCATGGAGTTTAAAAGAAAAACCCCAGCGCAAGTCGGCTATAAATACCGTCAGCTGCCTTAGAGAAGGAAGATGGAGATGAGGAAGAGAGAAAGTCGTGTTATTTGTTAGAGGCCAAATGGCGGACAAGCAGCCGCATGGAAAGGGGTTACAACATGTCCCAGCTTTGTCCAGTACCAAGTAGAAAGAGTTAGAGAGAGGACATGTAAGAAATGAGGGTTTCTGAGTTCTGACTCAGAAAGGCAGACCTTAGCAGAGCCACAGGGCACATCTATGACTGTGAGCAACTCCCAGGGAATGCTCTCTGGGAAGGAAAAGCATACTATCTCCTTAAAGGGATGATTATTCCTCCCATGTCTTTAGCATGCCTTAAGGCGAGTTAGCCTTCCTGAGTGTGGTCCTTCTACCAGGCAACTGACTGATACTGCCTCTGGATCAACTCTCCTGTTTTGGATAGCTTGGAATGTAAGGTCTCCACCCAAAGCCATAGGCAGAGTCCATCCTTTTACCAGAGGGAAATAGCTTTCACTCAATAGGTCTCAACAGAGCCCTGAGCAAGACTACTATAGCAGGGAATTCCCATCTCCAGATATTTACGATTACTCTATTAGTGAAAAGAGGATTTATTATCCCTACTACTGACAATAACGCTATGTGTTTATGTCATGACCTGCCTGCTCATTTTTGTCTTTATTTTGAATTTACCTAAAGCAATCATGTCCCTGCAAACCGCAATTGTTTTCCACCTGGCTCCCAGCTTAAACTCATGGCACCCACAAAGACACGGTAATTTATACTTCATTGCTTTCTTTCTTCTTCTTTCTTGTGCCCAATTGCATCCAGCAGACTTCCTAAACAGGCCTCCCAATCTCATCCCTAACTTTAATGGGCATGTCTGTGTAGGTACTGAGAATAAGGCAGAGAGAGATCCTCACAGAAAAGCTTCACAGTTTGGAGTTCTGGTTTTTGCTTTTTCTCCTTAGAAAGGAGGGACTTTTGCAAAACCGGTACGCCCTCCCCTAGTCGAGGCGCTGCACTGGGGGCCGAAGTTTCTCCCTGCGTTTCCGCTTGAACAGCGTCCAAGCCTCGCCTTTAAAATGCCAGGGCAGCCTCAGCTGGGCTCACAGCCGCTCTCGGCGGCTGCCCGGGGCTCACCGCGCCGCCGCTGGGCGCTGACTCAGCCGCAGTCGGGCTGCTCCGCGGATCAGGACCTGGAGAGCGCGAGCCCTGGAGCCGCCGGGGAAGCACCGCAGCGCTTAAGACTCAGGTTTCCGGAGCTGGGGGGCTGACCCATTTGGGTCCCCGTGCGCACGGGACTCGCCTGGCCAGGTAGGACTGCGGGAACATTGCCCTGAGCATCCTTCCAGCGGGGAGGGCGAACAGCACCGTCCGCCCTGCGGGAGATCAGTACCAGTCCCAGGTAGCAGGAGCGGGATCTTGCTAATGCAGTGGGGCCTGGCCAAGCACTGGAGACCAGGAGACCTGACAGGACTAAACAACAGGACCCCTTGGCAGTCCAATGCCTATTACCTTAGCCATCGTCAACCTGGGGAGGGCCAGTCCGGAGCAGCCCTTAAGTGCAGAGCTTGGGGTGAAATGGCTCAGGGCTATGCTTAGCAGCAGACAGCTGCCTTGTGGGGCTTGGGTCTCAACACCCAGAGAGCTGATAATGCTGGGTTCAGACTCATCTCCCAGCGGGAAGACCTCCACTCTGGGCCTTTAAGAAATTCAAAGAGTGTGTGTTGAAACTGAATCAAAGTTACCAATTCCCTCTGGTCAAGTTCAGCGCCTAAAATTCTGTGTGCTTGTGACTGCCAGCAGCAGAGAGAACAGATTCTCATCAGTGTAGTTGATGAAGGTCATGATTGACGGGACTTCTGGGGAAAGTTCTGTCGGTGACAGTCTTTCTAAAGAAATGTCAAGTCTCAGGATTTTTGTGGTGATCTGTGTGAAAAGCCCAACCCAAGTTTTCAATATTTTCCCCCATGTCAGTGAAGGATGGTTTGTGTAGTGCTGCGAAAAGTCTGTTATGGTGCTAAATTTGATAGTAGTGTCTTTGATTGCCCGTGGGAAAAGTTCTGGAATGGGAACTCTGAGTCCACGGCTATGCATCTTCTCACTGGATGCACCCTGGGGTCCCAGTGTCATGGATCTGTCAAGACAGGGCTGTGTACCCAGAAAAGAAGCCTCACGCAGCCTCCCTGCCGCCTTCCTGGGAGAGGCTCCTTGTAATCATTTCCGTATCAGCTTGGAGGTTCTGTCCCCACATCCTCTGAGATTTCTCTGGTCTCCCAAATCTCATCTTCTGGTCTGACACTAGAAACACATGCAGTCTTGCTATTTCCCTCCAAGCATGCTGTCTAGTGAATCCTGGGTCCAGCACCACAGCCCCTAGGTTTCCCTCGGCCTCAGTAAGCTGCTTTCTGAGCAGGGCTATAATAATCTGATTCGTTGTAGTTAATGGTCTTCTTCTGCAAAGTGGGTTTAGGTGATCAGAAAGCCAAACACCAAGCCTTGGTGTGATTTGTACATTGGGCTTTGGTTATGGTTATATTTTTGGAGGTAGCTCATGGTATGATATTGCGCCAACTTTGAGAACACATGGAGGGTGTCGTGCAAGCAAACCCCCTCTTTAGGAAAGTACCCCGAAGCAAATGGCCTTACATTTACTCCGACAAGGAACATGAGTTAGCTAGTCATCTATTTCTCTGTACCGTTGCATTAAGAAACTCTGGTTCCCGGGAGTTAATTCCCTAATCACTCTTCCAGTTACGCCATTTATCATTTCTGAGCAAAGTGTAGATAACGCATGCGCTACAATATGTTTCTGAGACCCACCTACATGTGGAAAGTCGTGGCAACTTTCAGGCTGTGAAAGGACAAACATAAGTCTGCAATGAAACGAGGTCAGGGTGCAAAGGGGAGATATATACACATTGGTGAAAAGCAGCCATGTATGTGCCTGGGGAAAAAAAAATAACCAGAAATTCACTGGCTGCTGATAAACTGACTTAGTGAATGGTGTATCTTTCCAGTCTGTTTCCTGGCTGAGTTAATGAAAGATGCAGTCACTCTGAATCTAGTGCCTCCCTAGTTAATCTTCTCTTTGACAAATATTTACACAATGCGGGCCCCATATCATAGCACAGCCTCGCAATCGGCAGCGCCGTGGCGATCCACAGACGGTATGGCTCCGGCTCAACACTATTTCCAAGACTTAAATGGAAGCTGAAATGACATGAAGGAAAATGTCCTTACATTATCCCGCCTGGCCACAGGGGGAGGGACAGGGTTCCAAGTCTCTGAGGTTAATGCTTCTAATAAGTTCAGATGCGAAAGAGTGGTATAATGGCTCTGGACTCAGGCCCCGAAGGCTCTGGAACTACTCCATGCCTGGGAGGGTTTTGGGACACTGGAGTTTGCTTTTGGAAGTGACATTTTTGAGCGTTAGTTTTTGGAAGGAAATATTCCCAATGTGCCGTACTTGCCTCCTCCCGTCAGAGGGCTGGGGTTCCTGCTGACTCAGAGTGGCTGTCGTGAAAATCAGTCATCCCGGGCCCCTTGGGGAGAAAGCTCATGGGTGTGTGTATCAGAAAGAGTGGCCAGAGTTTTGTTTGGGGGTCTCTAACTAATCACACGACCTCAAACAAGTGACCTTTCTGGTTCCCTTGTTTATTAAGCCCTAGGATAATCAATATCAAGTCAGGTGCTCTTACTAAGGACCTGCCGCACACTAAGTATTTTGTCTATGTGTTCATGTAACTCTCACGGTCCCATTTTTATGTCTGTGTATGAGTAGCGTAGCAATATGTGTGCATGTGTCCGTGTGTGTGCAGGTGCGCCCATACATCGTGGAGTGCATACAGAGCCCAGAACTCCGCATCAGGTGTCTTCCGCCACCACTCCCCACCTCGCTTACTGGGGCAGAATCCTTCACCGAACCTGGCGTTCATTGATTTTGCGACCAGAAGGCCAGTGAGACCCAGAGATTCTCCTGCCTCTGCCTCACATCCTAGGATGAGCTCTTATATAGGTTCTTTACCAACAGATCCATCTCCCTGGCCCTTGGCATCAGATATTTAGCTCCATTTTCTGATGAGGGTTCCAATCTGGGATGCCTTCCTCCCTGAACTGGACTCATTGCATGAAGTTGCTTAAAGGGGGAAAAAAAAACCCTCTGATAAAAAAAAAAAAATCAGCACTCAAAAATGATGGAGCTACTGTTAGTGGTGATAACCAGTTCCACTTTCTGAAGACTGAATTGCATGAGATTTTCAGGTTTGGGTCCTATGGACGAGTCCTTTGTTACGGACTGTGACTTAGCCATTGTCTCCTGAGCTGCGCTCTGCCGCTAGGGTTCAGTTTCTATATTTACAGACTACTGGGGAAATGTGGGAACTGGAACTGGTGATTTATGTGAGTCTAGCACACAGCAGGTGTTTAACACACAGTGTTTGGAACCGGTTCTTCCTGGCAGGTCCCTCCCATAGTCTGCTCCTATCACTGCACAATGTCCTTCAACAGAGACTTGTGTAGATAGACGTTCCTCGGAGGGTCCCCTGATGTGCTCCCTGTTTACAGTGCGTCAAGCCTTCGCAGATAAAGTGTCCTTGTCAAGTTCATCCCTAGAGTCATGCAGGGAAGTAGTGTCACTGACTAGAAGGACTAAGGTTGGGATACCTAGTCCCAGAATCCCCCTAGAGCCCCAGGTTTAGAAGAGGTCCCTATAGCTCACAGAGACTGCGCAAACAAGCATCCTCCAGAGCTCATGTAACGTTGGACTGCGCCCCCTTTCATGGTACCCCCATCTGGTTGCTTGCCTAGGATTGCTTTTGAACCGCACTCCGGAGTGGAGAGCAGAGGAAGCCCTGAGTGGGTGTGAGATATTGACATAGGCGGGGCATCAGACCCGTGGGAAAACGGCAAAGCTTCCCAGCCCCTGGGATGAGGTCCATAGAGAAACCGCAAAGCTTTCCTCCGATCCACGTGTGAATGCTACTAATGGGTGCAGAAAATGGCCACCATAGCTTCCCCGCCACCACCACACCCCAGCTGGATGTTTATAGCCCGAAGACTGCTTCTCTACGGAGACTGCTCCTACCAAAAATAGTTAAACCTGTCTCCTTGGTCCAATTGTATACCATAAGCCCTGCCTCCTTGTTCAGTCTGGATCATAAAGATGCTGAATATCTGTAGTGCCACAGTGTCTCTAGCACAGAGCTGAGACCACCTCCCCCACGAAGCCCACTGTCTGTGTCTGTCTGTCTGTTCTTCCTTCATTCCCTCGACAACCCAGTCAGGTCAAATCCTGGTTGCGTAATGCTAACCTAAGTAAGACACCCCAGGTCTAGATTAAGAACTGTCCAAGTGCCTCCCTGGCCCTCTCTTCCGGGTCGAACCCCAACCTTGGCACTCAAGACTTTTTTAGAATTTTTAAAGTCTATTCTTTTGTTTTGCTTTTAAGTGACTCATAATAGCTCCACATATTTATAGAGAGACTTCCTAATGTTTACCATTGATGTGGCAAGGACAGGCCCAGGCAGAAGAACGAAAGGAAAGGGCACCTTAACCACTTAGACTCGAACCTGTCAGATGTCTCTACTGAAACCTACTCGTGACAGGAGACGCGAGCCTGGGTAGTCGGAAAATGGCCTCAACAGCATTTTGCTCCCGTGTGGAGCTTTGGCTCTGGCCTTTGGGAAATTGTGTATTCTGTCTCTAGCAGAGCTGACTCCTAGGGCTTGGCCCCATTAGAATCCCAAGGACTTCATCCCTGCCCTTGGGACAGAATGATGGGAGGTTGAAACAAGTCAGGATTGTGCCCCTGCTCCTGCAGTCCCGGCCGGAACAGACAAGGTGAATGAAGTGGGCAATCCTTCCCATGGGCGTGAATTTCCCTGCTCTGTAGGCATGATGTCGTGTGTTTGTCATCTGGAGATTGACAGCTGCCAAGTGACCTGATCCTGCATGTAACCATCACACCTCTCTCCTTCTGACAATGTGGGTTCTCCTTGGCACAAGTAGAACTTCTGGCATTCTAGAAGACCGTAAATAAATGGCTTGTGTTTGCCACACCTCCATGTGCCCAGAGCAAACATTGCTGGTTGATCGTGGTGCCGAATAACACCTTGGCATCCTTCTTAAGAGTTACTTAGAGTTGACTTGAGAAATGATCCCTAGTGGGGTTCCATGGCTGATGGGAAGCTGTGAGGAGTTTGAAGCCAGGGGAGCACCATGAAAGTGAAATTTCTGAAATGTTTTGCCCTTCCTGACATCCTTGCCTCTTCCAAGCCAAATGAGCATCCTACAAAATCTGCCCCTCCACAGTCCAGCATGTCCCAAGTGTCCACAGACAGACACATCCCTGCTAGGTTATTTGATGCTTTTCTGCTTGGCTTGATAGGCGACTGTGTCTGCCATGAGCTGTTTTAAATTACATGTGACTTATCTATCTAAGATATCTGAGAGGATGAGACTTAAGGCTCAGAATGTTTACCCTTGTGAGGAGGTCTGTATGCAGGCATAACAAGAAGGCTTCATGTACGAGAACAGGGACTTCTGGATCTCTGAAAGGCTAGGTGGTCCTGCCAGCCAGACCCTCATTAGCAGCATGGCCCTTATCTTCCAAGATGACCCCACTCCTGGAAAACTGTGTTGCCCTCTCTTATTAACTGAAGTCTCAGAGGGGCCCTTGTCTTCCCCGGGCCAATTGATTTGACAAATAGATATTCTGGGCCCAACTCCCAGGAAGGGAGTTCAATTCTATTGGCACCAACCCGATAGCAGCGTTGTTCAGTCGGCAGCAAAGCCTATGTCCCCTTCCCTGTGTCCCAGTTACAATATTAACATATTCATTCTCAGCTCTGCGGAAGAATGGAGGGAAGCTGCCACTTTTAGCAAGCAGAGCAATGAAAGCCGTGCTCTCCCCGGCGGCCACATCTTCAAGTGAACAAGGACATTATTGTTAATCAATATACACGCCCAGTGAAAGCCAGCACTCTGAGAATTCATGTTCTTCTTTAGCAATTCCCCTGATTTCCAGGAGAGCTAGAAGATTTTTACGCCATTGTGGAAAGGGGGGATGTGAGTACTGCTACTCCCACACTGTCCCCAGGATCCCTGTACTTCAACAAGTCAAAGGATGTCTTCCAAACCGTGATGCCAGCCTCCCTGAGAAACCAGCAGTCAAAGCCTAACTTAACTTAACCCTTTTTCTCTTCCAAAAGAGATGAGGTGTGCTTCTTAGAGGTCCCTCATGAGTTCCAGTCGCGAGGGGATAAGGGAGGGTCTAAGAGAATGTCCTACATGGGCACTGCTCTAAGATGGAAGGATCTATTGCAAAGACCCATCTTGGCATATTGCCCAAGTTCAGACTCCTGTGAGTAATTATCTTGGAGATGCCCGGGAACCTCTGTCGTCAAACTCTCCTGCTGTGACTTCAAGTCCTAACTCCACTTCCAAGTGAGTGGCCACACACACATCCCCCCTGATGCTCTGAGCACCTCTTCCCCCAGGATGAAATGGAGGTAAGGATATGGTCTCCTAAGCTTTAAGAGAAGCTTACAGAGAACAATGCCTGGCTAATCTAGCACCATGCCCAAGGAAATGTGTTTGGCAAACTAGCTTGATCGTAAGATAAGGCAGGAGAAGTGGTACCCAAAGAACCACCCAGAAGGCTCATTGTAGAATACAGTGAGGAGCCCAATCCCTATTCCCTAGACCAGAACTTCCTGGTACAGAAGCAGCAATGCACTTTTTTAACAAACTGATAGAATTTAAGAGTCAAGTACAAGAGTCACTGACCCAGCTTGGGCACCTGCATCAGGATGTCACGCTCTTGATGTCTGCAATTCAACATCTGGACAGAAAATCAAGTGCCCCATTCCCCCCTTCTACATGCACACATGCACATTAGTTCCCACCGCGGGCTTTGAAAGGGCATTTGTTAATTTTCCACTTTCTACAGAAGTCACGACACCATCAGTTGTCAGCTGTGCCGGGACTCAGAGTTTCCCGCTCCAGCGGATGCAGCCCCAATCTTCATTGCCCCTGCCTGGAAACAAAATCACAGGACCAAGACAAGACCTGGATCTGGAGAGAAACCACGGGGCTCTTAGCTTTGATGCTATTGTCTCTTTTAACAGTAGCTACTGTGCAAAAGCCCAGGGTTGCTCCAGATTCAATGTCCGAGTAGGGAGTCTGTCTTCATTGTAGGACTGGGGTGTGTGTGTGTGTGTGTGTGTGTGTGTTTTCATCTTTATATAAAATGAATTTTGGAGTTATAGACAGACAGCATTGCTTCTTTGGGAGAACAGGTATTCGAGTAGCTGAGTTCTGTGGATTCACATAGGAAGCATTTACCAGTTATATTTTGTGGCAGTCACGGTTAGGTTATGATGCTGGGGACTGAGCCCAGCGTCTTGTGAGGCTAAATGTGTACTCTATCCCTAAGTACATAACCAGTTCCCCGCTAGAATATTTTCTGAATTTTTTTTGGGAATATACAAGATGAGCCATGTGGTGCCTTCAAAATATTCTGGAGACTCTAAAAAGAGGAAATGACTACCTGTTATCCCAGACCCATGATTAGTATCTCAGTATTTCCTTTTTGCCTTCTTGCCTTTCTGTATCTTTGTGATGCTTTCATATTAAAAAGATCATATGATTGGGTTATGTAAAAAGGAAGCAGAGTAGACTGTGTTCCTAAGTGCTAAGACCCATGCGTCCTGCAGCAACATTGGGCAAGGACAGGCAGGACCCTGGAGAAGGGTCTATGCAGGGGGTGGGATATGGGTCCCAGGGCCGGGCACAGTGTTTCAGGTGGAGAGACCAGGGGTGAAAGGAACTAAGCTGAGTGCGGCTTCTTTTCAGTCACTCACCATGAGGTAGAGGAGTCTATCCCTCTCCCCCAGACACTGGGAGGATCACTGAGGCCGCCTCAATGGGCAAACAGGAATGAAAAAAATGCTACATGACTTTCAGGGCTGCGGAGGCAAAGGCCATGCCACTGTTTTGCGGGTCTCTCTTGGGACATCCACTCTGTGATCTTTGATCTGCCGTATCAGCTGCCCTGAACTCCCCAGGTGGGGCCACATAGAGAAAGTGAAACCTGAAAGACCCCAGCTATGAATGTCCCCAGGACAGGGACTGACACTGTGAGTAAAGACCCTAACCTCAACCACCATGTGACAAAACACAAATAACCACCCCCCAGCAGAGTCCAGTCACCTTCCAGATTCATGAGCAAAGTAATGATTGCCACTATTTTTAAAAATAAATAGCCAGGACAACGTCTTTGGAAATGGCTCTTATTTTAGACTTGAGGTAAACAGATTGCCAAGGACAACAGGCCTGGCGAGGCTGTCTGGGGACAGGGTAGAGTGGCCTTGGGGCTGTAGCATGGCAAGGTGACAGTGGCTCTCCTGTGGAGGTAGTTTAATGACAGCTGGCAGGAAGAATCCTCTCTGGTGGGTTCTGTCCAGTGCCACCATGCCATCCCTGTCATCCTGACTTTAGGAGGTGGACATTCGGATCACCCACCCATGAACATCCTGGAATCCGAAGGCAAATATACAAAAGGAGCCACTTAGGTCCTGCTGCTGCTCATACATGGTGGGACCATTTCTTAAAACCCAAGACGCGGCTCTGTCTCCACTACCCACTTTTATATTTGTTTCAAGTTGGGTAGAGGCTTTTCTGGTACACTGATGGAGCACCACGTGAGAGTCTTGATAAAGTATAAGGTGTCTGGATGACTTGGGGGCTGAACTTTTTCTTCCCCTTGGGAAAGATCCAACTGACAGGCTTTGGGACCCATGGCCACAGCACTGCCAGGAAACTGAGTTCTCAGAGAGCAATTTCTAGGCATTTGAATTTCCTTGGCTCCAGCCTCAGAGAGTGGCATCTGGGCTGGACCCATGCCTGCTGCCGGAACTGGCCAAATCCCGGTCCCGCACTTTTGATTTGGTCAGAACAGCTGACTATAAGGAAAAACTACCACCAGCTTTGCCATTCCCGAAACTAAGGCCTCTCCAACGCCCGCAAGCATGTGCAGTCTCCTGGATTGCCTGACTAGTGACTTTCCTGAGAAATAAGTGGTTACTGACCCAGGCTTCTTCGACCAACCTGGATTCAGTGTGGATCCCTACGGCTCCTGCCGATTCTGACCCATCCTGCCACTACACAGCCCTCACTGCCGTGAGCCTGGATATTCCATATGTTCTCGGACGTCCTCTGGCCCTCGGCTTGCTTGCTGGGCTCAAAAGGAAGAAAGCATGGTAGAGGCTGAGCACAAGTACTTGATGTTCATCCACAACGAGGCAGGCGTCTCCAAGGACTCCCGGCAGCGGACGGGCACAAGTACTCGATGTTCATCCACAACGAGGCAGGCGTCTCCAAGGACTCCCGGCAGCGGACGGGAAATAAGTAGACGCTGGATTGATCTTTCCATGTCTCACACCCTCAGTGACTAAGAGGTGGAAGCAGAGATGGATGAGGATCAGATAGCTGGATGCAGACACGGGGGAACCTTGGCAAAGCCACACTCCTTTACCCTCTGGATGGCACTTGAGTGTTAGGCTCCTCTGCCAGCCACTACTCTGCCCCTGGACGCTGGCAAACAGCCCTTTCCACTTAGACAAGACACACATTGGGCTACGTATTCCCATCAGGCTGTCAGTGGCAGAGATGGAGTGTCACAATATTCATAAGAAGGTTTGAGAGGACTCTCTGACCAGCGATGGGTGGGCCCAGCCTCCAGCCCTCCGTCCCCAGCCCAATACAGGGCAGTGTCAACAGCAAAAGGGAAGAGGGCTCTGTTTCTAAATTTTGCAGAAAAGCTGGTAAGGAAGATGAGAATGGCAAAGAACCCCACTGAGTTACCCCATTATTTGCCCTGGAGAGTAACTCTGACCACGTGTGTAAGGCGTGTGTGTGTGTGTGTGTGTGCGCACATCCTGGGCATACCAGCCTGTGAAAGACACTGCCTGTTGCAGGACTCAACCCCACACCCCTCACCCCTCACCTCAAATGGTCACCCATCTTCGCCTTCAAGAGTTCTTTGGCTTATGCTAAGCTGAAAGTTGGCAAATGGAATCCCCAGGTTTCCCTGCACACATCGGCATCTTTACCATCTGATGTGCGCCTTGAACCCCAGGCTCAGGAATCATAACTTCAGCTTGCCAACCTGGAGTGGTTTCTAACATCCCCCCTTCTGTAGGCCACATAGGAGTTCCTGGAACCCCTTCCCCACAGACAGGCCTTGCTGGCAGTACTGACTGGCATCTGTTCTGGGTGTCAGGTGAGGGGAGAACGGCAGGCATCCTTGGCATCACCTTCCTGAGTGAAGAGGACTCTGGCAAGTGGCAGGTGGAAGCCACTATGCCTGTGGCTGTCCAATAAATCTCTTATGAATCCAAAATTCCTGAGCTCTCAGAACAGCAAAGCTTGAAGGCTCTCATTCCAAGGTTGCTCCTTGATGTCAACACATTCCTGAGATGGCAAGACCAGATGCCTGTGGAAGCCAGGCAGATGCCATGAGGACTAAAGCAGACGAGTCTAAGGGACAGGGAATGGATAATCTTGGAGAAGTCTGAAGGGTGCTGGTGACTCAGCTTCAGCCTTGTGTTGCTGCTTCAAACTGTAGCCCAAGCATAGCCGGACTATCATCCAAAAAACGAGTATCATGTGACATCTCCCAGGGGTCAGCACTTCAAATGAAAACACTACCTAACTTTGTTCAAAGCAACGTGACGGCCGCCATGTTGCGGCCTTTGGTTTAAGTGCTCTGTGGAAATTGGCTAGTGAGCTGCAGTGGCTGCAGAGTTTTGATCTCGGGGGTACCCCCATACAGAGACAAACCAGAACTGTTCTGGTGGGTGAGGACTCAGACGGAGCTTTAGGTTGGCTTCTCAGGCCTCTCCATTAGCCTCTGCTCTCAGACGGAGATGGTACATGCCTGTATTCACAACACTTCAGAGGTAAAGGCGGGAAAAATACGTAGTTAAAGGCCAGCCTGGGATACTTGCCACATTCAAAGCCAGTTTAAAGGGTCTAGCAAGACCCAGTCTACCTTCAAAACGGAGGGTTGAGGATGTAGCTCGGTTGTGATTGTGTAGCATACACAAGGCCTAGATTCAATCCACTGCACCATGAGGAGGAAAAAAATAGAGAAAGAAAAATCTGATTGTCGTGGCTCAGTGAACCCTCCTTCCCATTGTGGACCAGGAGTTGCTGCAGGCTTCAGAGATTCGAAATCGCTGCCAAGTCCTGTAAGCACAAGGAAGGACCCCTGGGTTGCAGCAACTCCTTTTAGACAATCTCTCGGAGCTGCCATCATGCAGGTACAGGGGCATTGCCTGTTTCTTTACATGCCCGCACAGCATAAAACACAAATAGATGTGGTGACCCGCCCCTGTCTCGTTCCTGCCCTGCTCACCTTACTAGAGTGCTTCTGAAGTGAGAAAGTGAGATATGGACTGTCTTCATTAAGGTTTCAATTGCTGAGATGAAACACCATGACCAAAAAGCAGGTTGTGTAGAAAGAGGTTTATCTGGCTTCCACTTCCACATTGCTGTTCATCACTGAAGGAAGTCGGGACAGGAATTCAAACAGCAGGATCCTGGAGGCAGACACTGGTGCAGAGACCGTGGAGGGGAGCTGCTTACTGACTTGCTCATGGGTTGCCCAGCCTGCTTTCTTATAGAACCCAGGACCAGGGATGACATCACCCACCATGGACTGGGCTCTCCCCCATTGATTACTAATTGAGAACATGCCTTATAGCTGAGCTAGCTCTCATAGGGGCGTTTCCTCAACTGAGGTGCCTTCCTCTCTGATGACTCTAGCTTGTGTCAAGTTAACACACAAAATCAGCCAGCACATGGACATCATAGTGTTTCCAACAGGGAAGCCTGGCAGGACAAAGGACATGCTATCATTCTGCTCACTTATCTTCCTTACTTGTGGGAAGAGAAGACAGTGACTTTGACATTTCTGCTCCTCCTTCTCCAATCTACTTTAGACAGATTTCCTGGAGGAGGCCTGGCCTCCTTGTTCAGAGTGCACTGACCATCAGAACTCACAGCCTTGGCTCACAGTGTGTTACCATTGTGGTGTGGGTGGGTACAAGGGGAAAGACGGCAAGCTCTCCTTCGAGACATGTACACCCAGGACCAGCAGGGCTGGGCACCTGTGACTCTACAGCCGCTTCGGCCCTGCCATGGGGGAGGGTGGGAGGCAGAATGTCCTTATCCCGCATAGTGACAAGAACCCATTAATACCAAAGTGGAGAGGATGAAGTGCAGGGTCCCTGCCCTCACAGCTATCAAAGCCTTTACGTGTTTGATCATGAGTAACCCAAGAGGGAGCCTTCTGTTTTGGCTTCTGCTCATCAAGATTTCCTGAGGTCTTTAGCCAGAATGGTCTGTTGAGCAAGACATAAAAGTGGGAAAACCCATATTGTAAACATTTAGACATGTAGGGGTTAGAGAATATCATGTGAGAAGAAGAGGTGGAGGAGGGAGGAGTGGGGCAAAGATAAGGCAGATCTCCACACCTAGAGGCACACTGCTCTTAGGAAATTTCGATTTGGAAAACTGGGATGCATCTTCTTCCACCTCCTTTCATGAACAGCACTCATTCTCAAGAGTGGGGTCACTTTTTCGTGGGTTGCCTCCTCCAGTGATGGCCTTCTGGAGTTCCTCTGTCCCCGACTCTGGGGTGGGGCCAAGATTATCAGTCACCCCATAGGAATGTTTGGCCCTAGCTCCATCTCCTAATCCTTGGTAGCTAGCACTGGCCTTCTTCCTCTCTTTCTGCATGAGGACCACACAGCTTTCTTCCTAAGTCTTCTCCAGAAAGACTTGGTGAGAGCAGTTATACAGGAGTTGCAGCGAACAGGTCACAGCCAGGTTTTGGGGTTCCGCATCTTTGGGGTATCTAGTTGTCTCTGTAGGATGTGTGTCCCTCGTGGACTACTTCAAAGCCTGATAGAACAAGATGAGAAGACAAAGGAAGCCAAGCTTGTTCAGGGGAAGCTCTGGACCCCTAGAGACCCAAGAGCCTGGAAGGAGAGTCACATCGCTACCCTGTTATCTCCAAGTGACAGCAACTGTTGTGTGTGCCTTTATTAATCGTGCTTATTTTCCTGAAGTGGCATTTGCTCCTGATCTTGGTGTCTTGTACAGAGTGTCCCCAATAAGCAGATGCATCTTCAAGGGTGCTTATCAATGAATCAGCGAGATGAATTAGCTTCGAAGATCCTGTTCCCCTTAACAGCATGTCTGGAAAGTTCTCAGGACTTCCAGATGGGAGAGACTCGACTTTACAGGATGGATTAGAATTGGCACAGCGACTAAGAGTTGGGGTTTGGGGAAGGGGTGGAGCACCAGCAGTAATGAGACGAAGTAATGAGCACTGAACAAGTAGTGCGTTCTTGCATAGCAGGTGTGAGCCATGTCCCCAAACGGTGCACTGATTAAGACAGGCAAATGAGAGATCAAGGGAGATGAAGGGGGGGGAGGGGGAGAGAAAGAGAGAGAGAGGATCTCTCTAGGACACAAAGGACAGAGGCAGATGCAGGGTTTATGACTCCTGAAGGTTAAGCAATTTGGGAAGTCCTTTATAATAACTGAACAACAACAACAAAAAGCAAACATTTGGAATGAGAAAAATCACAGCAAATTGCAAATAATAAAATGATTTATTTTTATTCTTTTCTGTAAAAGGAAAAGACTATCTATGAAAATGAATAGTCACAACAGAATCTATGAAAAATGAACACCCTTTTTAATGTCTCATTATCTATGTGTGTGTGTGTCTGCACGTGCGTGTGCATGCATGCTAGTGGGTGCCTGTGGAAGCCAGTTAGAGGGTTTCAGATATCCTGGAAGTGGAGTTACAGATGGTTGTGAGCTGCCTGACATGGGTTCTGCGAACTTACAAACTTTACAAAATCAGGACACACTCGTAACCCCTGAGCCATCACTCCAGCGCCTAAGAATCTTTTTTTAAACAGGTAGCTGTTGAATAGTTCTATGATATTGTCAGAATCTCACGCTCTATATACACTTCACTTCCATGGCCTTTAAAAGCATGTTTTGGCTGATCTTTGTTCTACTATTTATATTTTAATAATTTTATATAACCATTTCTGTAGAAAATATAAATATTGCCAGTCTTCCTAAAGAGTTGATCATATTTTATTGGCTTAGCTCAGAAAAAAATAAGTTCATAGCTCACAATGCCAGATGGAAACCCCTATTAATGTTCTTTCATGATCAAACTGAGCCTTTTAGGCATTTCCAATTTTCTCAGGCACGGGAAATCTTGGCGACTCTGAACTGGTGCAATTCATTAGCGGGTCATCTTCAGTGTCCACACTAGTGTGAGATTGGGTGAACTGTATCTTGTCTTCCTGGGAGTCAGTATTTCATGTCAAATAAACATGAAGTTCCTAAAAGTTCACAGATGACTGAGCCACTTCAGCTCAAGGGACGAGAGTGGGGAGAGGTGATGTGTCCATGCGGGGCATCCCGGCAAACATGGGGATGCGGGCACGGGGGAGGGAATACGTGGGAACAGGTGAGGGTGGGAAACCTCGTTAGACACTGGCAAGCCTCTAAACCCAAACTAGCCTGCCTTTAATTAAGGAACCAGGGCCTGTCGATAAGCTGCTGAGCATGCAACAGCAACGAAAATGTTTTCCTGAAAGAGTTAGCTAGCAGAAATGCCAGAGCTCAAATCCTCCTTGCCACCAAATACCCTTTGAAACCTTGCTACGTATGAGCTCATTATGCAAAGTCCATCTTGAACTAAATATGTGGCTTTAGGTCAACGTGAAGTACAGTCCAAACTCAACTTCTCCACACGCAGATCCCAATACTGTAGATTCTCAAGGGTCTGCAGATTGGAGCCCAGAGTTCCGGCACAAGGACTGTGCTTCTCATCAGTTGCAGTCACTGTATCTAACTTCAGGAAATTTTGCTAAAACGGGATCACGTGAATGTACTCTTTCAGCGTGTGGCTCCTCAGCCTTTATGAAAGACTCATGCGTGTGGGGACTCTGGGTTTTAAGCTCCGCTACCCCAACAGTAAAGTGTACCTCTCTAGGGGAATCCAGAGAGGAAGGCTTTGGAAGGCAAGAGGCCTGAGGCCTGGCATGAGGATGGATAATCCAGGAACAGAGAGTGGTAAGAAAGAGGGTCCAACATGCTCAAGCAGGCATGAGGGCAGTGACCCGCAGTGGATTTGACATGGACAGAAGTCAGAAGGCTCAGTCAGAGAGCCCCAGACCGGGCTCTGTGAAGAAAGCTGCCGGTAATTCTGCCACGTGAGATATTTGTCTGGTAGTGGACACAGGATAGAGAAGCGAGCAAGAAGAGCACAAAGAGGAAGCCCAGGTACAGAGGACTCTAGGCTCGGGAGAGACGTGGAACACAAAAGCTGATCCGGAAGGCAGAGCACAGGGCTTGGAGGCAGAGGTGATGAGGGTTAAGTGAGAGATGGCGGAGGAACCTCGGCAGCTTTCCCTGGCACCGCTGTCTGTGCAGAGTGCCAACTTAGGACTTGGAAGATAAGAAAGGTGCGCTCACTCGTTAGGAAATGCTTATTGTAACACGCTATATTGGATCTCTCAGAACCTATCAGAGGAATCGGCGTAGTGCGCTATAAAGGACCAGAATGGGAATTCTTACTGCCTTTTTCGCAGCTACTCAGCAGTTGAGAGCATCCCAGATGTGTGTGGGTGTAGATATACGGCTGTAGCCAACCACCTATGGACATAGAAATGGAATTTTTTAATATTCATATGTTTCCTGGCTTTCATTTTCTAATCGTTTCTGTTTGTTTTAAAATGCAGAAGCGGTTCCTAGATTGTAAATCAGACTTGGCTGCCAGCAGTTCTCTATGATATTACCATGTTTTGGGGATCCCCACTGCCGAGGGCATGATCTAAGTGACTCCTTACTCAGGGAGCAGCCCTCACAGGGCTCTCCATGCCCCACCATTGAGCATGCGTGCTGTTGTAAGGCACGTATCTAAACCTGTGGAATTCTAGACAGTTAGTTCCCAGCCAGAAGTAGGCCGCTGCCTGAGTGTGCAGGGCCGTGTTCGCTCTAAGCCAGGTACCCAGCTACCGGCCCGAGAAAGCGTCAACCCAGACCGCTCCATCTCATGAGCACGTTACGGCGTGTTCCATTTTTCAGAAAAGCAAACTGAGGTTCAGAGGAGCCAGGGGATGTGCTCCAGGCTGCCCAGTTGGCAAGGAGCAGAGCCGCACACGAGCCAGTTGGAGAGAGGAAATGGGAGAAGGCAGGGGTAGGGTCCTTGACTTGGCCACACAGCAAGGAGTTTGCGGAGCCAGGGCAATACCCAGGAACACCCCACTGAAGACCCGCAGCTGCTGAGCCTCCTCAGGAGGGAGGCCAGGCTGAAAATGGAAACTGGGACTCGATTTCCCCTGAAGCTTTCCACAGTCTGGTTAGGCCACTCCCAGCATGCCTTCTGCCCCAGTCAGTCAAACCCACAACTAGGTTATGCAAATGAGTGTGATGTAGGGTAAGTGTCTGCTGTGACGCTGAACCGAGGAGGTCAGCCTCCTGACCAGTAGCTTCACTGAGGACCAGGAGCGCTTTAGCCCTCGGCTCGGGGGACACTCTTTCCACAGTTTGCTTAAATGGTGCTTTGCCTATTAAGAGGAAGAAATTTGTTACCTAGGCTTGTGGGTCTTGGGACCCTCCCGGGTGCTAGCACCCAGTGGGGTGAGGAGATCCACACACCGGCTCTTTATCTATTTAGCCAAGCTCAGAGAGGTACCTTGTGCCAACCTGGCCAACCAGTTCAATAGCTTCTTCCTTTTCTCCAGTTGGAATCCAAGAGCAGCCGGGCATAGGAGAAGAGCCCCATCAGAGTAGCACAGAGAGATCATGAAATCTATCCAAAGTCACACAGCCACCCAAGGGCAGAGCCATTGCTCACACCCTGAGGACTGACCCCATCCTCCCTCTTGGTCCATGGCTAAGAAGGAAAGGGCCTTAGCAAGTGTGTGCTCAGAAGTGGCCAGAGCAAAGGGGCACTGTGGAGCACCGAGGAGCAGCCCTGGCTTTATGTGATATGGGGACATTTGACATCAGGGATTTTCCAAAGCATCCCAGGGTGGATTTTTTTTTTTTTTTTTTTGCTTTTCAATATTGTTTGTGAAGCACAGCCCCTTCTCCCTGTATCCCTGGCTCTGCTTCCACTCCGAGTCTCTGCACCCTTGACTCAACTGTCTCGCTGACCGAGTGCCTTTCTCAGATTAAGACAGAGCATGAGTAATTTGTTCTCAAAGCCTCTTCTTAAATGCTCCTATCTCAGAGGAGCAGCCGCTCAAATGTCAGTTTTCCATAATCCATATACGCGTCCCCAAAGCCTCCCCGCGTGAGGTGTGCAGGCACACTCCAATGAGCTGTGTTCTTTGTTTCTCGGCTTCTGCCTCCACCCTGTATACAAGGACCCTGCCCCCCATATTAGACCGCAGCTGATACCGGAGAGGATCTGGTCCATGACTTGGGGTCACTCGGCGTGTCCCCAGAAAGACCACCATGTTCTGAAGATGTGTTTTCCTCTGTTGGTGGGGATGGAGGAGGTGGCAAGAAGCTGTGATGGAGACTTGATTGCTGGCCACTTAGAAGCTGTGAACTAGCCGCGTGGGTGGGCAAAAAAAAAAAAAAAAACCTCTACAGATGCAATGAATCCTGCTTTATGGATGCTCACAGCCTCTGTGGCTGCTGCCTTTAAGGGACCATTGATTGCAGGGAGATTAATCATTGCCTGAGACAGCCGAGCTGGTGGGTTGCAGCTCCCTACAGTTGCTGTGAGCCATTGTGCAGGGTGTGGATTTGAGACCTTTTTCCCAGAATCTTCACCACCATCGTCTGAGCTGGCACCCTCTGGGCCTTTCCACCTCCATGCAGCCCCAGCTCCAAGCTCACTTTGAGCAGGGTGGATGTGTCTTAGAGGACTTGGTCCTTGTGCGAAGTTGCCTCGTTAGAGGAGAGCAGTGGCCATGCTGTGAGCAAGCCTCCATAGCTTGGAAGATGGGGACATCTGGTATACCTGCAACCTGCTTGGATAACTGGACATCTATAGAAGGAGACAATTAAAACACACACACACACACAAACTGCAGATTTATATTGTCTTTTTCAGACACCACTTCTTCCAGTTTAGTAGCTTGCGTTTATTATGATTTTTCTTGTTGAGCATGGCTGGATTTTTACGGAAGTGCTTTAGAGCTATGTTTTCATCTGTTCTTCTCAGAGACCCAGCAATCCAGGGGGCTATCACTAGCTCATTGTGAAGGTAAGGAAGCTGAGACTTAGCATTGCATGGCTGGTCTAAGGCCACGTGGCTGGTAGTCAGGCAGCCGGTCGGAGCTGAGACTTTGCGTCACAGGACATGTCTACGAGGGCCTGGTTTCCAGCTTCCCTTGCAAAGGCCTTTGGGGTTTCAACTGCGGTGCTGAGACTTTACTGCTGAGTGTCTCTGGCTGTCTTTAGGGAGAGAGAAATTCACTGCTGCAGCATGGCTGGGGATGGGGATGTTACTTTGGAGCGCTGTGCTTGAAGTGTTTGGAAATTTTTCATGAAGGGAAACCTCGGTCAAGAGCTGCTACGTCATGCTGCCAAGAGGATTCTCACCGCCCATCCATGCCATCCAATTCAGTTTCTTGGTTTGAAGAAAAAAGCTGATTTTTTAAAATCCATCATGGCCAAGTATGGTCACTCACACCTGTCATCCCAGCACTCAGAAGACCGAGACAGGAGGATTGCAAGTTAGAGTCCAGACTGGGCTGCCAAGTGAGACAGTCTCATGAAGAAGAAAAATCAATTGAGAGCTCGTTGCCAGGGTTTAGCAATGCAAATGGTAAATAACCACATAAAGGGCAGCAGATTAAATGGCAATCAGATTAGAAATGGAAATCCAATTTCCTCAAGATGCTTTTGGCCACTGGTTTAACGGGCAACTCCTCGGAGACTCAAAGGGGAGGCAGCTACAGAAGCCAGGGCTGTTATTCCTGGGTTCCCATTCCTGCAATACCGTGCTGCCTCGCCTGGTTCTCAGCCCACTATCTTTCCTGCCGCATAGCCTTCAGGGCTCCCCACAGCCAGGGTTCACCTTATCCTGGCAACCATGTTCCCCTTCATTCATCCACCTTTCTTTCCAGTCACAACTGGGGCTACTGCTGATCCCCATAGCCCATCCTGACCTCAGAAGCTCCATGCCACCCAAGGTGCATGAGCTTCCCACAGTGATGGCTGAAAAACCACAAGACCTCACTTGCTTGATGCTTGATAACATCATGACTGGAAATCCTATTCCAAAATGTCAATGTAATTTTTCTGTGTGCTAAGACAGCATCGCAAAAGCTAATGTGCTCTTTATCAATACACGATGTTAGGTACAGGCCTTGCAGGGAGGTGATGAGAATGTGACAGAGGTATTCAGGGAAAAAAAACCACAGGGATAGTTAGGGACCAACAATCAAAATACCATGATGCAGCAGAAAAGCCACCCTGGCTGTCAGGCTTTCTCCTGGGGAATCAATCTTCCAAACTCCTGTATTTCCTCCCTGGTTTAGCAGATCACAGAACAATGGATAGCACGTGGCTCACAAATCTCTCGCACGGTGCTCACCATCTTCACGCTCTTAACAAGGTGGCTTGTGTTCAGGAAGGGGACACTGACAGGGGAAATGGCACTGAAATGTAGCAGGGCAAAGCAAGATGTGCTGGGGGAGTGGGGAGAGGAGGTCAGAGGACTGTCTCCTAGTCTTTCTTATTAGTCCGATGTGCAGGGCACCGTGTGGGGGTGGGGGGATGAGAAGAGAAGTCAGGAATAGTGAGTTCTTTGGCCATTGGGACTACTGGAAAGACATCTTTAAATTCCACCTCCCCATATAAACGGGGAGCAAGAGGACAGGCAAAGCAGAAGCAGGAAGAGAGCTAGAAAAGTTCTAACTGGCAGGGGAGGGGGGCTGGAGAGATGGCTCAGCGGTTAAGAGCACTGACTCTTCTTCCAGAGGTCCTGAGTTCAATTCCCAACAACTACATGGTAGTTCAGAACCATCTGTGATGAGATCTGGTACCCTCTTCAGGGGTGCAGGTACACATGCAGGCGGAGTATTGTATTCATAATAAATGAATGAATAAATCTTTAAAAAAGTTCTGTTTGAATATCAAGCAACACCCTTCAGCAACTTACCCATTGAAGAAAATAATTGAGAGCAGAAAACATTTGAAGTTTGTGGGTTACTGCTAAGTCATTGCTTAGAGAAACGTTTACAACTCCAAATGAGGACTTAAAAAAACAGAGAAAAAGTCAAAAATCAATAACGAAAGTTCTCAACTCAGCAAGGTAGAAAAAGAAAAGTAAATTAGACTCAAAGAAAATCAAAGGCGGGAGATAAAATAATGAAAAGAACTAAGCCAACGAAACAGAAAGCAAAAAGCCAAGAGCTTCTGACCCAGGGACTAGAAAAGCTATCAACTGATAGGAGAGCCAGGAGGAAGGTGTGAACGGGCAGTATCGGGGATGCAAAAGAGGCATCGCTGTAGATGCGACTAACATCTTAAAACAGCAAGAGGGTTTATGAATAACTTCATAGCACTAATGATTTAGGAAAATGGACATATTTCTTCTAAAACACAAGATATTGAAAGCAGTGGTTAAAATGGCTGCAACCCAGGTCTACCTCCTCTAGCGAATGCGTAAACCAGAAATGGGGAGAAAGTCCATTATGGACCTGGGGTCAGGCACTGGGTGTAGAAGAGACAAGGGCTCAGGTTCTAAGCACACAAGAGCTGCTGAGAATCTACTTCAGTCAAGCAGCAGACAGCAAGGCCTGAGTTGCTACAGCCGATGGATAAAGCAATGGAAGCCTACAGGGCAAAATTCAGACAGACCGGAACTGTATCCAGAACCCCCATGGGCACAGCCCACAAGCACTGAAGGACACCGTCCTCAAGTGTCACAGGCCACCACGCTCTTGCTCTCTCTAGTCCTCACCGCTAGACCCCAAGTAGGCAGACCACCTGCAAGGCTTCTCACTTTCCCAGGAGATCATGGAAGCTGCCTTCAGCTACCAAGCATCGTACCATTGTCTGCTAGGAAGAACGTGAAACCGGGTTACCCACCTGGAAAGAGTCTACCTCCTTTACAGGCAAAATAAAGCCGTTACGTTGTCTGTGTGTATGATAAAATGAGTCTCAGTTTTGACACAGTCTTGTTTCCCAGGACACAATATGTAGTAATAAGGGCGGCGGGGCTGCATTCCCAGCACCCCGGCCGCCTGCATGGCTAGCTTATGCCCCAAAATAATTACACAGACACTGTATTCTTTTAAGCACTGCTTGGCCCATTCTCTTCTAGGCTAATTCTCACATATTAATTTAGCCCATTTCTAATCATCTGTGTATGGCGCCCCAAGGTGCGCTTACCAGGAAAATTCTAGCCTATGTCCATCCTGGGTCGGAGCTTCATCCCGGGAGCGGGGCATGGCGTCTCTCTCAGGCGTCTCCTCCCGAGCGGAGAGCTGTCGAGTCTGAGCTCACTTCCTCTTCCTCCCAGCGTTCTGTTCTGTTTCCACCTCCCACCTATCTTCTAACCAATAAAATGGGCCAGGGCAGTTCCTTTATTAGCCAATGACCTTCCTCCATCAACAATAGAAGGATCAAAGCCTAATTTTTGACAACCTTAAATTACAACTCTCACTCAAGTGTGGAACGAGCAATTGACAGTGATTAATTTAGTTCATTAATGAGAGAACAACAAGACTGTAGATCTGGAACTGTGAGCTGAAGGTGTCCTGTGAAATCTGGAGACTGACAAGTAAGCTCAAAAACAATAGCATTAAGAACCGCTGCTGGGACTGGGTAGACCATGAGGTGGAGCTCAGAGAAATGGGATTAGTGGCCCGCTAAAAGACTAGTGGTCTCTCATCACAGCTACTTGGGATGCTGAGGCAAGAGGATTACAAGTTAAAGACCTGCCTGGGATATAAAGCAAGATCAAGGTCAGTCCAGGAAATTTAGCACATATCACATGACCCTCCTTGTATTAAGGTTGGGCAAGGCATCCCAATTATGAAGAATAGATTCCCCAAAGCCTGCCAAAGCATTAGAGAGATCCCCTGTGCCCACTGTTGAAGTCCCACAAGCAGACCAAGCTACACAACTGTCCCACATGTGTAGAGGGCCTAGGTCAGTTCCATGCAGGCCTCCTGGCTGTCAGTTCAGACTTTGTGAGCTCCTATGAGCCCAGGTTAGTTGTTTCTGTGGATTTTTCTTGTGATGTCCTTGAACCCTCTGGCTCCTACAATCCTTCCTCCCCCTCTTGAACAGTTCTTGAGCTATGCCCAATGCTTGGCTGTGGATCTCTGCATCTATTTCAGTTACTAGATGAAGCCTCTCTGATGGCTTTTAGGGTAGGCACCAATCTATGTGTATAGCAGAATATCATTGGGCATTATTACATTGATATCCCCTCCCCATCATGTTTAGTTCTATCCTACATCTCTGAGTCACACAGCCTCCGTGTCCTGGTACTCCAGACAATAAGGGGTGGGCTCACTCTCATGGCATGGGTCTCAGGCTAGGCCAATCATTGGTTGGCCACTCCCATAATCTGCACCATCCTTGCCCAGCACATCCTATAGCAAGAACAGAATGCAGGGCGAAGGTTATGTGGCTGGGTGGGTGCCCCAATCCCTCCCTGCACTGAAAATCTTTCTTGACCACAGGAGATGGCCAGTTCAGGCTATGTTTCCTCTATTGCTAGACTTCTTAGCTGGAGTCATTCTTGGAGATTTCTGGGAGTTTCTCTTGCATCCGATTTCTGCTTAAATGCAACCCCTTTCCAGTCATCTCTTTCAATACTTTCTCCCCCATCCACCCCTCAACCTGGTCCTTCATGTTCCCATTCCCACCCGCCCCCAGTCCACCCATGAGGTGTCTTCTAATTTCCCCTTCCCATGGAAATCCATGCTTCTCCCCCACCCCCAAGTCCTCCTTGTTACCAAGTCTCTCTGGGGCTGTGGATTGCAGCATGGTTACCCTTTATCTAAGACCCACTTAGAAGTGAGTACCTACTATGTTTGTCTTTCCGGGTCTGGGTTAATTCACACAAGATTTTTTTTCTAGTTCCTTCCATTAATGCCTTCAGATTTCATGATGTCACTGTTTTTATCAGCTTAGTCTTATTCCATTGCATAAATGTATCACATTTTCTTCACCTAGTCTTTGGTTAGGGGACATTCAGGTTATTTGCAGGTTCTAGATATGGTGAATAAAGCTTTTATGAGCACAACTAAGCAAGTGTCCTTGGGGTATGATTGAACATCTTTTAGGTAGATGCCCAAAAGTGGTATAACTGGGACTTATTTTTGTCCTTTTTCATTATTAAGTTTATTAATTTATTTTTACATCCCAACCCCAGTTTTGCCTTTCTCCTCTTCTTCCATTCCCTCCCCATCAAGACATCTCTTTCATTATCCCCACCCTCACCCATGTCCCCAACCCAATCCCTCATGTTCCCATCCCCCCAGTCTACCCAGGAGATCAGTTTCTCCTTCCCAGGGAAATCCATGTGCTCTCAACCCTCCTTGGTCCCTCCTTATTACCTAGCCTCTCCGGAACTATAGACTGTAACATGGTTACCCTTTACTTTACAGCTAATATTCACTTAGAAGTGAAAACCTACTATGTTTATCTTTCTGGGTCCGGGTTACCTAGCACAGGATGATTTTTTTTCTAGTTCCATCCACTTGCTTGCAAATTTCATATTGTTTTTAACAGCTGAGTAATACTCCACTGTGTAAGTGTACCACATTTTCTTTATCCATCCTACACTTGAGGGGCATCTAGGTTGTTTCCAGGTTCTGCCTGTTATGAATAATGCTGCTAGGAACATAGATACCATTCTTAGGCATATACCCTAAGGATGCTCAGTCATCCCACAAGGACACTTGCTCAACAATGCTCAAAACTGAGTCCCGGGTAGATCAATTCCTAATTTTCTGAGAAACTGCCATATTGATTTTCAAAGCGGTTGAACAATTTGCACTCCCACCAGCAGTGGAGGAGAGGTCCTCTTACTCCACAACCTTTCCAGCATAAGCTGTCCTTAGAGGACTTTATCTTAGCCATTCTGACAGGTATATGATGGGATCTCAGAGTCGTTTTTATTCGCATTTCCTGATGGCTAAGGATGCTGAACATTGTTTTAAGTGTTTTGGCCATTTGAGATTCTTCTGTTGAAAATTCTGTTACGATCTGTACCCCATTTTTAATTGGATTATTTGTTTTGTTTTGCTTTGGGTTTTTTGATGTCTAGTTTCTTGAGTTCCTTATATGTTTGGAAATCAGTCCTTTATCTGGTGTTGGTTTGGTGAATATATTTTCCCCTTCTGTAGGCTGCCGTTATATCCTATTGATAGTGTCCTTTGCCTTACAGAAGTTTTTCAGTTTCATGAGGTGCCATTTATTAATTGTTGATCTCAGTGTCTGGGCTACTGGTATTCTCCTCAGGAAGTTGTCCCTTGTGCCAATATGTTCAAGGCTATTCCCCACTTCCTCTTCTGTCAGGTTCAGTGTAACTGGATTTATGTTGAGGTCTTTGATCCACTTGGACTTGAGTTTTGTGCAGGGAGATAGATGTGGGTCTATTTGCATTCTTCTACATGCTAATATCCACTTAGGCCAGTATCATTTGTTAAAGATATTTTCTTTTTTCCATTGTATAATTTTGGCTTTGTAAAAAATCAGGGGTCCATAGGTGTGTTGCTTTATATCTGGGTTTTTTATTCCATCCCATCGGTCTACCTGTCTATTTTTATGCCAGTACCATGCTGTTTTTATTACTACAGCTCTGTAGTACCACTAGAAATTAGGGATGGTAATACCTCCGGAAGTACACCTTTTATTGTAGAGAATTGTTTTAGCTATTCTGGGTTTTTGTTTGTTTGCTTGTTTATCCATGTTGAGTTGACTATTGTTCTTTCAAGGTCTGTACATACTTGTATTGGGATTTTAATGGGGTTTGTGTTAAATGTGTAGATTGCATTTGGTAAGATGACCATTTCTTTTTACTATCTTAATCCTACCGACCCACATTCTGATGCAGTCCAGTAAAGAGCTCTTACCTATGTTGCATAGGCCCTAGGTTCATCCCCAGGAAAGAAAAAAAGAAAGAAAGAGAGAGAGAGAGAGAGAGAGAGAGAGAGAGAAAGGAAGGAAGGAAGATAGAAAGGAGGGAAGGAGGATGGGAAAGAAAGTAAGAGAGAGAGAGAGAAAAGAACCCAGAAAGCTTTGTTTCTGTTTCCTTTACACAAGGTGACAGCGAAAATTCCTGCCTGTGAACAACAACAGGTCCTCATCAGACAACAAACCTGTCTTTTCTGACCTTGGATTTCCCAGCCTCCAGAACAGGAAGCTCTACGTGGTGGTTGTTTACACACTACTCATTATGTCTTTGTTCCAGCAACTCAGATTGACCAAAACAGTGGCCAACAAAAGGTGCAGAAAGTGAGTCTGTACAAATACTGAAAGAAAGGCCAATCAGATCTGTAATTTACATTGCGACTGCATTCCTGTCCCAAGGATAACAATAGCCAGACAAAATTCTTTGGGTTGTGCTCAGGTGATAATCACGTGATGCCTATAAGCATTCTCCAAGTTACCTCTTCCCCTCAGAGTTATGTAATATTCTAATCAATAATGAATAGCAAGTTAAAGGAACAGGACAGAAACTCAAATGACCTCAAAGCCACCAGTCACAGCAGCACCCAGCTAGTCACAGGAAGACCTGTAGGGACCCTTTGGTTCCATTAAAAACTTGGACATCTTTTTCTCAGCAGAAGTGTGTGAGCATGTGTTCACGCCTGTGACATTTAAGAGGTTATGAATATTTAAGAAATAGGAACTGAAAGTCCTCCTGCTTGCTAATAGAGGCGACACCCACATCAAGAGAGGCTTTTAGCGACACTCATCAGGCCCGCCAGCCCAGCAGGATACAATCTGCAATTACTTCCCCGCAGATCTGGAAACAGAATTGATTTTGCCTTACGTAATCCTACTGACCCTACAGCTCTAGAAAGCCATTGTGGAAATGAGTCAACAGATTTGGGGCCTATTCAGGAAATAACTCCCAAGCCCAAAAGTTCAAGTTCTTAAAACAATTCTAAATATGATTGTGCACTTCTAACGTGCTTTGGCGGGATTGGCCTCACAAAAATGCATAAGATACATGCCACAGAGTTTCTAAAATATCCACCTTCACTTACGTCAAACAAAAATTCTATATTTCTATCTATGTCAGCAGTATTTTCTTACTACGTGAAGGTTTGCAGTCAAGACAAAATATTGCCTTTAAAATCCCAAATAAAGAGAACTAATGATGCTTTTACATCCATGAGTTGCCACTGCAGTATCTAGACTGCAGTTTCTTCGTTCACTCTAGTCCTCGCTAAGGACTTTTGAAACACCTAGGCTCATATGGAGAGTTCAAGGGCATAAGACCAGGGCTCATTCACTGAGCATGACCCAACCATAGTTAGCATGTATGTATGAGAAGAATGGAATGGAGGGAATGAGTCAAACACACACGAACTCATGTTCTTAGTTCCATCTGCCTGTTTATAGTAGGCAGGGCACCCTGATATCTCATGCAGTCATCCTCCAACAAGCAGGACAGCAAATCTTCAATGTTAGACGAAAGGGAGAGCATTATTGAGGACTTAGCTACAGAGGCAATTGTTCCACTTCTCCCAAAAGGCCGGATGGACCAGGCACATCCAACAGTCCCCCTACCAGGGAGCAGAAGCCAGCACGGGTCCAGAACACTCTGTATGAATCTCAAAATCCTCAGCACCCCACCACAGGGGCATAATGACCCTCTATACACCCACATGTCAGCTGGAGGAGAAGTAAAGAGAGGAGGCAGGGCTTAGAATGCCCGAAAAATGGAACCCTGAACTCTTCCTGGGTCAAAAACAAAATAATAATAATAACAACAACAACATCATCAACAACAACCTGAAAAGGGCATTTAGATTAATGCAGGAAGTACAGGCACATTTTCCTCATGCATCACAGGACCATGGACATACTTCTTGCACACCAGTTTCTTGCTTTTTTGCTTCATAACATTAAAGAAGAAACAAGAATTTAGGAGTCAAAAAAAACACTGAGAAAATGATGGATTTCCCCAAACTGAAGTAAAAATTTAAAAGCATCTGCTGTGCGCATGCAATGAAACTCAGTAAGCTCCATGAATAAGATATGAGGAGCAGGCTAGTTAGCAGGCAGAGGAGCCAAAAGAGGGGGGCATCCTGCTTATCACAAAAGGGTGATTGATTACTCGTTCCTCTCTCTTTCTTTACATCCCGGGGAAACTGGCAAATTAAGAAAATAATAGATGAAAACGCTGGAGCAATATTGGCAAACAAGTTAGGATGTTCTCTGAGAAGCTGCAGAGTCAGGGGAGCAGATGGGGGCACCCCCATATCAAAGGGAGACCTCCATCAGGAGAAGAGCAGAGTTCTGTCCCCAGTAGACGAGCCACTGAGCCTTGGGTCAGAGTGAAAGATATTTCAGTAAAGAGGACCAGGAGCACTCTGCCCTGGCGATAGGAGAAACGGAGGCAGTCCAGAGTTGGAACTGGTTCCTCTCATACACAAAAGTCTTACTATGCACTCTAGGCTCATGTGTCATGCTGCTTCCCATCTGAACTAAGGAGCATGCTCTAGGAGTCTCCTAACACAGCCAGGAGAACTGCAGGATAGGAAGGACAGTGGTTTGAGTGACCACAGGAAACATGGCATGGGGAGTCATTTATCAGAAAGAAAATGTCCAGGACTTATCTTATTTCCTGCTAAAATATATGTCCTAGTTAATATTAGATCCCTCTCCAGACTTCAACATCTGGGTCTAGGGAAGAACAGGCACAGGAGCGGATGCACACCAGAGAAGACCTAAGAAAGTTGACGAAGCTCTGCCCTGAGCCAACCAGGCTGCTAACATGTCAAGGAATCACTCTCATCTCTTTTCTAAAGTAATTTTTATTGCACATGTGCTCGCGTGGACATGCATGCGTGGGGCATGAGTGCACCCATACCAAGGTGCATGTCTGGAGGTCAGAGGAAAACTTGGGAGAGCTGAGTTTCTCCTTCCATCATATAAACTCTAGGGATTGAATTTGGGTTGCTAAGCTTGATGACAAGCTCCCTTCCCCATTGAGCCATCTAGCAAGCCCCATCTTTCTACTTAATAAATCTGTATTGTTCTACATACCAAAACAGTCTGAAGATATAAAGAGAAAAGGATATTACTGATTATATCAATGCTAAAAACACAAAATATCTTGAAATAAACAGAAAAATAGCTTTCTTATTAATAAAATTATAGAACACAACTAATTGACTTGATTGAGAGTCTAAATAACTTCCCACGAATACAAAGGCTTGATATATTGTACATAATAATTCAGCACAAATTCAATTATAGTTTCAATGCAAATCCAGTCAACATCTCTATAGAGTTCTTCATTGACTTAACAAGATCCCCCTAGCCTGTATGCAGTGAGGACTTAGGATATTCTTGAATGGAAATTACAAGGGGAACCAGCAGCAGCATCCTGCAAGATGCATGATAATGCTATTTTAATGCAACTCCAGACAGTGTGGAATTGGCTCAGATATGGACAGTAAACAAATTCAAAGTGATAAAGCATCCAGAAATGGACGCCTGTGGAGATATGCGTTGGGAATGGCATTATAAATCCTGAAGGAAAGGACAGAGTAGTCAATAACCAGAATAGGAAATTGCTGATGTATATAGGAAGATGCATAGCTAAAGTTCTACATGGAAATCAATTTCAGATGCACTATAAACCTGAATGTAAAAGATCATTCTAGAATATGCAAGTAGAACACGCAAAATATCAGGGCAAGAAAGAAGCTTAAGAGTCACACAAAGCACAAACAATTTATAAAGGAATAGGTTAATTAAGCTTGTTGCATAAAAGCTGTGAATAGAAGCAACCGTAACTTTACCAAAATTATTTACAGAAACAGACACACAACATCATGAATTTAACAAGGATTCTCCATGGGCTTTGTCTGGGCCTGATCTTGGGAGACTTGTTTCAATTTCATAGACTTTTCTTTCATGGTAGAAGCTTGATTTGTTGCTATTCTACCCACAATGATAGAGAGTCTCAGATTTTGACTGATGTGCAGGTGGGGGGGGGGAGGGAGAGAGAGAGAGGGAGGGAGAGAGAGAGAGGTGGGGGGAAGAAGAAGGATGAGGAGGAGGGAGGACACGTTTTGTCTGTTGTGTCCTAGTGGTACAAACTACCTTCTGTGCAGCTGGAACCAAGTCAAGGAAACAAAACATTGACTGAGTTGTCAATGTTGTGGAGAGCTGCTGCATCAGCAACCAGAGTCCCAGGGTTCTGTTCCCTGTGGGGGACATATGGGGATCTCTCGCCCTGCCTGAGCCTGGTTCTCTTAAACTCTGAGACGGCATCCCTAGGTTGAATGATCTCACTGCTTCCAGCTCTATGGGAAAAGATGGATGATCCACTGTCAAGGCCCACATCCTTCTGGGATGACAGTGCAGGATTGCTCACCTGGTTTCCCCCGCTGCCATTTAGCAGCTGTGAAGTTTCTAAGAAGGAATGTGAAGAACTCAGTGCATGGAGGCACGAGAGAGATGAAACAGCTCTTCCCTAATCTGCAGAACTCGGGGCTTTTGTCCACGTACAGGAATTCAGAATCTCAATTTAGTTCTGCAGAGGGAAATCTGCATCAGTTTAAGGAAAGTACTACTGAAAGACAGTGTGCTTTTGCCCTGTGTCTATTAGGAGCAAAACCAGAAAATACATGCTCAAGAATGGAGACACTGTACTAAGAATTTTTTTTCAATGAAGCCTAAGATAAAGACAGACTTTTAAAAAATCACCTTGGTTCTACGTTGCTGAATATACAAAGAGATAGAATTTATCATTTCTTTCTGAGACATAAACTTTACTGATCAGACCTTGGAAGATGCCAGAAAGATCCAGACACATACACCAAAGGTGCCAAGGACCCTTGAAAGTGAAGACTTAACTAATGGTCCTCTCCTTTCTCTGAAGGACTGGAGATATAAAAGTTTGCTTCTATATCTTTGGTAGCCAACAGTTCCTTAAACAAACAAACAAAAAATCCAGAGGGAGGAAAGAGCCATGAAACCCCAGAAATGAAGTCACTACAGGGAGAAGAGGCGCTCTTCGCGTTAGGTTACGGAGAACTAATTCTGAGTTCCTAATGCTATGGATTCTGTGGCAGGTCTGAATTCAGCCGTCCTGAAAGCCAGCTACTGCTGCAGCAATGTAGCCCAACTGGGAAAACAGATTGATGGTACCATGGCATTAGGACTTCTGGAAGAGGGTTAAAGAAAACCAAGAGCTCAAATCACACACTGTGTAAAACTACGGGGATGAGACTGGAGACAACTCTTCCTAGCTGTTTCGTGATTTTTTTCAAGCCAGCCTTTGACTGTAGGGTTACTCCATTCGGAAGTGTCCTGTCTTTTGTTTATAAACAAGCATGTTTGTGGTGCTTTAATCATAAGCCAAATATGCAAAATGGGAGCCCTAGCAGAGCCACTCTGGGATTACTAACAGGAAATACGTTGCTGGTGCTTTAGAATCCACAATGGTGAGAAGGAGCGTGTGGATATACAATTCCAGTGTTATCAGAACAAGAATGAGTGACCTTGATCCAGGTTGCTCCAAGGGCAGCCTATGATCCTTGCAGGATGATGGTCAGCTTTGTGGACTTGGACTTGACTCACCTGCTGAGACCTGATTCATTTCAAGAAAACACTCAAGCATTCCATATAGTTGTTTAATTTGGGATTTTCATTCGATTTTGACCATTTAGGCGTTTTGTTTTGTTTTGTTTTGTTTTTTAAAAAAAGCATCATCGTTGAAGTTTTCCTAAGTCTTGGTGGGGTTTTACAGAGAATCAGCTCATTAAGGTTTCTGTCACCCCAGTATCTATGGTCCTAGCTCACTTCCTTCCTAAGGGTATGCATTTGTTTTTTCTCTTCTAGAGTTAATGTAGTCTGTCTAGGGCAAGCTTTAAGCAAGAGCCTGCTCTAGGGCTTGTTTTTAATTCTGCTGGTTTGCTTTGTCAATTATTAACTACCACTCTTAACTCGGCTAACCTCCTCCTCCAGCTGTCCTTGATGCTGACTCACAACTTCTTTGCCTGGGTCTTTGTTTCCCTGCGTTTGCTTCCTCTTGCTCTGTGACAAGCAACATGGTTTTGCCTCTGGGTATAGTCAACAGCTGCCACCCATAGGTTTTAGTATATCCTATTCTCATAGGAAGTTTTTCTAAACATTCTATAATTGCACTTTGCCATTAACGCAATCATTATTTTAATGCTATTTAAATCACAAAGCTGTTGGTTTGTTCTGTTGTTTAATCCTTTGTGCTTAGAATGGCTGCCATAAAATTTCAACTTCTTAGAATTTATGGGTAGTTTTATGTATATTCCTATATTAAATCATTGCTCTTTGGGCATCTAAGCAGAATAAGTAATATCTCCCGGCAATGAGAATGTCCTTTAGAGAGAAAAGATGGCCCAGTAGACAACCAGCACATTTCTCCATCTCTAAGGGACTAAGAAAAGGCACAGATATGGGCAGAAAGAGGTGGTGTGGAAAGACGCTGGGGAGCAGTTGATAGACAAAGATCAGGTGAACCCCAGAGCAGGCATTCAAGTTTTCAAAGACACAATCAACTCTAACACAGAGCGTTTGGCAACACTCAGGGAAAGGATGAGATCCCCTCAATAGGACTTTAAGCCAAAGAGCGTCCCAAGGTATGCAGCCCTGCACGCTGCAAAAATAGTTTAATACAAGAGACCAGGTAGCTGCACAGCAGGCAGATGCAAACGGGATAATTGCCCTTATCTTCTGGTTTGTTCAGTGATTCTGGAGCAAAGAACCATCCTAAGAGGGTCTTACCATCAAACCGAGTCCGCTGAAATGAGCAATGACCCCCGTGTCTCTGATATTTAAATGCATGGTCCTCTGCGTGGTTGGTAGCACAGTTTGGGTAAGTTATAGGAATTTTAGTCAATGGAGCCTCGTTGGAGGAATAGGTCACTGAGGATGGGCTTTGGGAATGTACATCCTCACCCACTCCCAGCTCATTCTCTCTGCCTCACATTTCTTGCTAAAAGTGTGATCTCTCTGCTGCCAGCTCCAGCTGCCTGCTGCCGTATCTATTCAACCATTACAGACTCTCCCCCTGGAAACAGAAGCCGAAATAAACTCTTGCTGCTCAAGTTGCCAAAGTCATGGTATTTGATCACAAAACCAAGGAGTAACTAACACAACCTAATAGAGATGACACCTAACAAACTGGCCAGTAACATTAAATGGAGTAGGAGTGAATTGAGGGGTGGGGACAGAGGGAGGGAGGGAGGGACGGGGAGAGGGACTGGGAGGAGGGGCAAGAGGGAAAATTGTGGCCAGAATATAAAATTTATTAATTAATTTTTAAAAGCCATTGTACTCAGCAGGGAGAAAACAGAAAACACTTCTTCTAAAACTGGAAATAATACAAGAATGTTCACTGCTGCCGCTCCTAGAAGTGCTTGAAATCTTGGCCAGAACAACACAGGAAAGAGAAACAACTAAATGGAACACATTAAGGAAAAGGACCCCTGAGTATCCCTGTGTGCCAATTATATGATTCTCTACCCTATAGAGCCCACCTGAAAATGCCAGCATTGGAATACAATGTTTCAGCAGAGTGTCAGAATAAAAGTGACCATCCCAGCAGCAGTGGCTTTCCAACAACCACAGCTGCCTTACTAAAACAGAAAGAGGGGAAGCAACTGTAGCCACAGCAGTCACAACAAATGAGAGGCCTAGCAATTACTACCATCAACGAGTGATGGAGGAAGGTCATTGGCTAATAAAGGAACTGCCCTGGCCCATTTTATTGGTTAGAGGATAGGTGGGAGGAGTAAACAGAACAGAACTTCTGGGAGGAAGAGGAAGTGAGCTCAGAGACTCCACAGCTCGCTCGGGAGCAGATGCCTCAGAGACAGACGCAATGCCCCGCTCCCGGGATGAAGCTCCGACCCAGGATGAACTAGGCTAGAATCTCCCCGGTAAGCGCACCTTGGGGTGCTACACACAGATGATTAGAAATGGGCTAAATTAATATGTGAGAATTAGCCTAGAAGAGAATGGGCCAAGCAGTGATTAAATGAATACAGTTTGTGTGTTGTTATTTCGGGGCATAAGCTAGCCGGGCAGGTGGCTGGGGTGTTGGGGACGCAGCCCCGCCACCGCCCTTATTACTTCAAATGGGGATAAAGACTACCGCAACAATGGAAACTTGACTGGAGGAAGAAGCTGGTAAAGACTCTAGAACAATGGTTCTCAACCGCCCTAATAATGTTTCGACCCTTTCATAGTTTCTCAGGTTGTGGTGACTCCCCCCAACCATAAAATTATTTTTGTCTCCACTTTATAACTGTAATTTCATTACTGTTAAGAATAGTAATGTAAATATTTTTTGGAGAGAGGTTTGCCAAAGGGGTCACGACCCACAGGTTGAAAACCACTGCTCTAGAAGCTCAAAATAGACTACAGTGAAATTAATACCATTAAAACGGCCACATCACTGAAAGAGATTTAGGGCTTCATTACAACCTCTTAAAATCCCAATGACATGCAGGGCTGGGGAGATGGCTCAGAATAAAAGATTATGAACTGCTCTTCCCAACACCCTCTGCAGGTGGCTCACAACTACCTGCACCTCCAGTTACAGGGGACCTGACACCCCCGTTTTTTGCCTCCAAAGCACCTGAATGCACAGACACTTTCTTCAACTCAGGGAACCATTCACTTACTTTTTAATGTCCCTTCTATTTTTCTTTCTCTTTTTACCATAATTGAATTATTGGGCAGCATTTGCATTGGGTTTTCTCAACTTCAGGGGCAGCAAAGCTCTCCTTGATATTAAAGGTTGACAATATCAGACAGGAGCCAATCATGGACAGGAGTCAGCCTCCTCCTGTGTCATCAAAGGCTAGATATAGAGTGTGGTTTTGTGGTGTCCTCTCCCTTTCAGTGGGTAACACCAGAGGGAGTCACTATGGGCCAGATACCAGAAGGATGTTCTTAGTAAGGCAACGTGTAGGCCAAGCTGGAGCCAAGACTGAGTATCAAACAAGACAAAACGGCATAGGGCTCTAGCCATATGTGGCCAGAGCCAACAGAGAATCCAGATCCGTGGTTATGTGAACCAAGTAGAGCAAGGGGGCCCCACAACAAAGCAAATCTAAGAAACAGAGATCCATACTTGGTGTCAGCCCAGCTCAAAAGGAAAGCAGGCTCAGAGGCGGCCAGCATGGGTGTTGAGCCCAAAGTCACCAGAATTTGCCAGGGGCATCCTGTTCCCATGCTAGTGGAAGACTGAGAAATGTAGGCTCCGGAAAGATAGCTCTTGCCTTCTGTCTATGTGAAAACCCCTTAAAGTAGACCCGCCTTATTTGACAGACAGGGAGAGATTCAGTCTCGCTCAAAGCCCTCCAGTGATGCACACAAGATTCGCACTCACACAGAGGTGTCTCCACAGTGTGTGTTTATCTCACGTGACACTCTGGTACAATTGTGGAGAATACTCTTTCCATTGGTTTATGCCCTTCGCAAACAATGCAAGGCAGTGTCCACCTGTGGGTCGTGCCCCATCAATTACAAATGAATGTGTTATATGTGAGAGAGATTGTACAAGGGACAAGAACTCTCCAAAGCTGCTTGGAGGAGAGGGTCTTTTAGCGCAAGGCCAAGCAAGATCATTGCCTCGCTTTTCTCTCATAGCCTTTCAGGGCTGTTCCCGGTGTTCTTTCTTTAGCATGCCAATGTAAGGTAGAAGAACACCGCCGCACCCTGATGGGTCAGCGGGTCAGAAGACAGGCCGTGTAAAGCTGCACTAGTAAGCATCCCTACCTTCACCTTGGTGCTACAGCCTCTGGATACCATAGTGAAGGCTCTCCTTGGCTTTGCGTAACTTCTTTCTCCCCCTTTCTCCAGTTGTATGACTGACGTTGTCTCATGTGGTCCATGCCCAAAGTTGGTGCGCACTTCCCTCCCTCATTTTGGTCCTTGGTTCGATTTTAAGGTGCGGTGTTTCTGACAACATGCCAGTGTGTTGTGCTTCATCTGGTCGGTAAACACCATGCTTTTGTGTGCCCTTGGCTGATTTGTTCCCATTCCTCTGAGCTTAGGGGAATAGTGCAACGAAGCTTGTGTCTTTTATAGACTGGACATAAAGAGCTAAGGGATTAGCCAGGCTTAGTTGCGTGGTGAGACCCTGTCCCGAAACAAAGCAGAACCAAAGCAGATAGTGGTTGCTTATGGTAACCAAACAAAAACAGTGGCAAATGGGCAGGGATGTCCTTAAAACTGCTGACAAATGACTGCCACTTCCATAAGGAAAAAGATCTCAAAGACAAATTATTAAGGATTATGAATAAAAGTGCATTATTCTGAAAAATTTAAAGATTCCCTTATGAGTTTCCCATTGACCCTATGATAAGTTAGCATGAGTCTGGTGACTTAAAATACTATGAAAGTATTTATTGTTATGGGAATGAAGCTTCTAGAATGCACTTTAAGGGATAAAATTCAAAGTATTAAATTAGTTCTGGAGGCTCCAGGGAAAAAAATCCATCCCTTTTCTCTTCCACTTCTAGAAGCTGCCAGGATTTATTGGCTCCTGGCCACATCAGTCCTAGCTTGTGATCACCTTGCCTTCTCCCCTACTATAGCAAAACTCCCCCTGCCTCCTATTTATCAGGATAGTTGTGATTACTTAGAGCAAAGATAACTCAGAATAATACATCCTCGATACGATCAAATCTTCAAAACCCCCTTCATCCATCCTAAAACATCCACGCCTTCCAAGGATTATGGTGTGCATTTGTGGTAAGTAATTTTCAACCTACCATAGCCCACTCTCTAGCCCCAAAGACTCATGCTGTTCCTACTTACTTCCATTTCCATTCCAACATCTCCCAAACTTTCAGCTCATTACAGAAGCAAACGCAGGTCCTAGAGCTCATCATCCCGGTGAAACAAGGGTGAGGCATGAGTATGAGTCACCCCAGGGAAAATTCCTCTATACCTACAGACCTGGAAAACAAATTATCTCCTGCAAAAATACAGCGGTGCAACGGGCACCAAACAGCTATCCAATGCTTTCTCATTTCAAAAGAGGAAGCACAGAGGGGAGGAGGACAGGAGTCCCAAGAAATTTCGAAACCGAATCAGAAACTCCAAAGTCTGAAAGTCTGCTCCTGTCTAGCGAGGGTGCTCCTGGGCCCATCCTTTTCCTCTTGGCAGTAGCAAATCTCTCATCAGAACGAGCCTTCCAGGAGCCAACAGCCTCTTCTCATTCTATTCTGTCCAGTTTGGTCTAAGCTGGCTATGCGTCTGTTGCCATGGTGACTGTCATGACTGTCATGGGGATTCACTCCACTAGACCAAAGGGTCTGCCAAGCCTCTATTCTAGACACTCTCCTCTCTAACCCTGACTCCTGCTGAGACGACTCTGGGGACCCACGAGTGGCACGTCTATCAAAAGGTTGTCTAATCCCATCCTTGGCCTTTTCTCTAGAGCATGATTTCCTGGTGTCAGTGTCGTAATTCTTGCATTTTCTGCGACTTGATGCGGTAGGCTGAAATATGTCGGGACAAGGACGAGGTCTGATTAAAACCTGATATCACAAACGCACCATGTTCCTCCTCTGGCTTTCCGTGGGCATTTGACATCTCAGTACAGGACAAATACAAGAAATGGATGCCTGTCTGTTTGGGGTTGGCTGACTGCCAAAGCAGGCTCTGAGATGATAACTATTGTGCAGGGATTAATCTGAGAGTGCTCCAGGAGAAACCATGATGGGGTCAGGGGAAGCTGAGCTTGCCCAGTAAACATGCAGTTTTCGGGAAAAAGGCGTTCTCGCTTCCTGGTGCCAAGATGCTCTGGTGTCTAGATTATATAACAAAATTTGTTTCCACCTAAGACTAGCAATCTGGATTCCCCAAATTTACAGCATCCATCTTTAGCCATGGGCCACCCCAGGGTGACTCCCAGGTACTCTCAGCTCTGTACATGGAGTATGTACATTATGTCTTAGAAGCCCAATGGTAGGGGCTGGAGAGATGGCTCAGAGGTTAAGAGCATTGCCTGCTCTTCCAAAGGTCCTGAGTTCAATTCCCAGCAACCACATGGTGGCTCACAACCATCTGTAATGGGGTCTGGTGCCCTCTTCTGGCCTGCAGGTATACACACAGACAGAATATTGTATACATAATAAATAAATTAAAAAAAGAAGCCCAATGGTAAGAGTCTAGGAAGTTGTGGTAGTGAGCTGTTAGGAGAGAACGGCACAGGGGCTGGAGGTGCTATATATGAAATGACAAGGGGGAATCTGGACGACCAACAACACAAGCACCATGTTATAAAATCACACAGTGAACTTGTGTAGTAGTTAAAAACGTGGTACAATGACTGACTACATGTGCTCCTAGCAGAAATACTGTTTTCTTTTACCTGAAGCAGTGCTATGACATGTTGCATTCTTGCCTGGGAAGCTTCTAAACAAGAAATGCTCAGATGTTAGAAGTTAAGTCCTGACCACAGTACTGAGTTCCCCTAGCTCCTCTGCCAATGCTCCACCTGGTCCTAACGGTCGTCATGGTTTCCATCATCAGTTACCATGCACTCATCACCTTCCTCTGAGAGAACAACTAGGTGCCCTGACAGAAGAGTGAAGGGGCCAGGTACCCTCCCACCAGGCGTGTGATGGGTTCCCTATGACCTGAGAGAGTGTCATCCGCTTAACCATTTTCTTCAGCTGGGGAGGTGATGCAGACAGGTCACCTTCTATAATGGCTCTGCTTCTATTTATAGAACAAACTGATGGATGCTTATGGTCAGCCCCGATTCGTGTTCCCCTGCATGAATTCACAATGCCACTGCAGCCTGCTGCTGGTGCCTTCGGTGGCATGTTCCCCCAACACCTTCACTTTCTGCCCTTGGTGTCTGGAGGGAAGATGCCAGACATGAGTTCTCCTGGTCTAAGGTGACTCAGGAGAGGTAGGCAGATCTCTGTGAGTTTGAGGCCAGCCTGGTCTAGAAGAGCTAGTTCCAGGACAACTAGGGCTGTTACACAGAGAAACCCTGTCTCGAAAAACCAATGAACCAAACAAACGAAAGAATAAGAAGGCTGACAAGAGAGGATCAGAAGCAGTCAGAAATACAGATGGCACATGATTAAAAAAAAAGATGCTGGGGGAGGAGCTACAAGGAGGAATCGGGTATCAGGGGTGGGAGAGATGGGGAGGAGAATCACTGAAACACACTTGGTTTGAAAATGTCATAATGACAACTAATAACCTTATATGCTAATTTTCTTTCTTTTTCTTTTTTGGTTTTTTGAGACAGGTTTTGTTTCTCTGTGTTATAGTCCTAACTGTCCTGGAACTAGCTCTTGTAGACCAGGCTGGCCTCAAACTCACAGAGATCCACCTGCCTCTGCCTCCCGAGTGCTGGCATTAAAGGTGTGCACCAACACTGCCCAGATTATAGGCTAATTTTAAAAATAAAAAATATACAGAAATATTAACTATGCCACAGTAGTGGAATCTCAATCTAACAATAGCATTAGTGGCCTTGTGAGGAGGTACACATACCAGTTATGCCTGGTGGTTCGTGTGTGTAATCCCAGTTAAGGAGCGGAACAAACTCCATTTTGAGAAAGAATTCCCATTTTAGACAGGACCTAACTAGAGGAGTGAATCCAGCCCAGAAAAGTCATAAACACTTCTAAGGAACTGTGCCTACCTTGGTCAAAGTGACCCACCAGGGTGTCCAAACAACATCTGCTTGCTTCAAACATCCTTGTAGGTATCTGATTAACCGCTGCTTTGAAATTCTTGTCTGCTGACAGTCACTATTTTGAAATTTCTCTATACCCCAACCAACGAATTCAAAAGTTGTATAAGTTTTACCCAGTGTCGAAACGCCAAGGCTTGTGTCAACCTGCTTTGCGGTTTCTTTCTTTAAAAACCCCTTCCCTGAAGGCTCAGGGCTGTTGTCCCACGCGCTGCATTGGGTATGTTGAATTATAGTCTAAGCTGTCCTGTATTCAATAAACCCCAGTGTGTCTGCATTGGATAGTGGCTCTGGGGTGGTCTCATTTGGGGGTTCCGTGTGATGCGGGCACAGCACCAGCACTCAGAGGGTAGAGATAGAAGAGCAGCCTGAGGTAGTGAGTGAGACCCCGCCTCGCAAAGAAATGAAAATCCAAACAAGACCCACAAAACCACTTCTGGCTCATTGTGTCTAAGTAGGGTAGAAGGAAGTTGGAGCAAGTTTTGCTCACAACACTTCCTGATACTAATATGTGCGGTCATCTCAAGGTAATTTACAATAACTCTTAGTACACTACCTGGAAAAAGTCTGGCTTTGTCTTGTGACCACTTAGCTCCCGGAGAACAAGAGCAACCATCAGGGAGCAGCAAACAAACACAACCAAGGACACTCCTCAAATGTTTGCCGCGACAGACCTGTACTGATGTGGACACAATTGGAGAGGGAATTCCAGAAATGTATTCTAAATTCTGAGGATGTTTTAATGTGTCTGCACAAGCAGATTCCCAGCCCTTCTGTAGCAGACTATACACACACACACACAGAGAGAGAGAGAGCGAGAGAGAGAGAGAGAGAGAGAGAGAGAAAATATATGCATGCGGAGGCCAGAGGACATCAGGTGTCATTTCTCAAGACCTGTCTCCCTTTTATTTCTTCTCTTCTCCTTCATTGTTCTGGAACTCAAATAGGCTGGCATGCCACCAAGCTTCACATCTGGGTCTTCCTAAAGTGGGGTTCTGGAGATGAAACTCAGACCCTTCCTTGTGCTTCTGGGGACCTTACTGACTGAGCCATCTTTATAACCCCTCAATCAAGCATGTTTTGACTCTCCAACTTTTCGCTGAGTTTGGATTCATACTTACATGACTAAATACAAATAAACAGATAAGGTCTCACTTTGGGGGTATAAATGGCTGTGGTTGGCATGTTAGCAAATATTACCAATGCTGTTATGAGTTCAACTGAGGTTCCTCCAAGGCAAAGTCAAAGAGACGAGGATGGGCCGACAGCCTGCCCTGGGCATCTCCAATTTGGCCTGGTGTGGTACACAAATTTGCACATAAACCCTGTGTCTGTTCACTAACTCAGTTGGGATTACCTTATCCCTAGGTTTTTCTACACTTCTGACTCAGACTTTGGTCCCAGATGCTACATTTTGGTTTATCTCACCCCCTAGCTTTCCATAGCATGTGGCAGGACTCTTTCCTGCTTGGCTCTTCTTCGCCCCAACCACGCATGACACTACAGACTTTGACCAGTATGCAGGGTCAACCCAGAAGACACTTCTCACCTAAATGTCACTTGTTCACCATGGTCAGAATCACCAACACTGACCCTTTTGTCCCTACAGCTAGAGGGTGGAGGACAAGCACTGGCCTAGAACACACAGTGAGAGAAGAGGGTGCGGTTGTGTCAGCACCAACTGAGCAGGTGACTGTGACGGCCTCCAGATCAGTCCCCAGGATACAGCAGCTGAGTGCCAAGTGGAGTTCCCTCCCAGGTGTCATGTCCTCACTTTGAAACAGAGCTGGCTGGGTCAGGTGCCCTTCTAGTAATTAAGGCTAATGATATTTCCCCTCTGGGAGCAGTGTGGGGGAGTCTGCTCTTGGAGGCCACATTCCTGATTGACACGTGCCCCTGGGCCAGGAGACACTAATCATATTCCCCTGGGGTGAATCTCCAAGATCTAGAGCCAGACAAGATAGGAGAGGGCCACAGGTGAGTCTGCTGAGGTCTGACCCACACAATGTACAAATTATCTGATACTAACCTGAGGCCACTTGCCTAGAACGTTGTCAGTCGGCTCTTGAAAGACCAGGAGCAGAAAGCTCAGCGTTTCTTCCTCTCAGAAAGGCACTCGGTGACCACGTGGAGACGACACTGGCTGCAGGACCTGAAGCCTAGGGAGGGGTGACAGAATCCTGGGCTTGCCACAAGTGCCACTGTGGCAACATTCTGCATTCCGAAACCACAAACAAGCCCTGTCCTTTCCTCGCCTCCCAAGTCTCTTCATCTCTGAAATTCTCAACTTATAAAAACAGCATACTTTTTTTTAAAAAAGAAAACTCTAATGGGGCCCAGTGAGATGACTGCCCAGCCTGATGATCTGAAATAAGGCACACACTCACATGGCGGAGAGATAAGCTTACACAGGTTGTCCTCTGACCTGCACCATACCTGAGCCATGGGATGTGTGAGTGAGGGGACACACTCGCACCGAAAGTGTGATTTGAAAAAAAAAAAAAAAGAGAGAGAGACAAGGAACAAAGAGTGAGTTCCAGTTACCGGTGTGAATGCTGCAGTCTCTGGTGGGAGATGCGCCTATGTCTGCATCTTACCTAACACACACTCGACAGAGAGAAAGCAGACAGGCAGCTCACTGGCTCTGAGTGTTACAACTCATTCAGCTTTCCTGCATGTTTGAGAATACTGATAAATATACCTCTAGATGATGTCATCCCCCAAATTGGCAAAAAAAATTAAAAGTTTAAAAAGCCTGGGGCATGTAAGGAAGGATGCCACAAAGACTTGTGCATCCATATTTATTATTATGCCATTCGCAATAGCTAAGAAATGGGACCAACTTAGATGTCCATCAACAAATGAAGGAACAACAAAAAAGGGACACATATGTAGTGATATCTTATTTGTATTTTTAATAAATAAAGCTTGCCTGAACTTCAGAGAGTAAAACAGCTGCACTGATCATCCTTACAGACCAGGCAGTGGTGGCACACACCTTTAATCCCAGTAGAAACCGGGCAGTAGTGATACATGCCTTTAATCCCAGCCCTAGAGAGCAATAGGAGATAGGAGGAGACAGCTCTCAGACTCAGTCTCATTCTGAGATTCCTGGAGGCAGGATCTCCATTTCAGACTGAGGTAGAGGTAAGAATCAATGGTTGGCTCTTTTGCTTTTCTGACTTTCAGATTTTTGTCTCTGGGTTTTTATTAAATCGTGCTACACACGTACACAAAGGATTTTATGTGGCCATAAAGAAAAATGAAATCATCATCTTTGCAGGAAAATGGATATGACTGGAAGCCATTATGTTAAGTGAAGTAGCTCAGATGTCTCTCCTCTGAGAACTTTAATTTCATAACTGTGTATAGACAGAGGGAGCTTTGGGTATAGGGCTTGAAACTAAGAGGGGGCAATGGGAAGGGGAGGCGAGAGATCATAAAGAAGGGCTGGGGAGGGGAAGGGAAAAAGGAGATAGTATGAATGTGACATCAAATCACGATAGGAGCATCTCACCAGGGATCAGCGAAGCGGGAGGGGATGGGGAAAATCAGTGAAACAAAATAAAGCGTGTATGAAAATTCCATAACGAAACCCATTTCTTTGTATGCAATTTTTTTTTGTTTCTTTGTTTTTCGAGACAGGGTTTCTCTGTGTAACAGTCCTGGCTGTCCTGGAACTTGCTTTGTAGCTCAGTCTAGCCTCTAACTCACTGAGATCCACCTGCCTCTGCCTCCCAAGTGCTGAAATTAAAGGTGTGCGCCTCCACCGCCCAACTTTGTATGCAATGTTTAAAAACTAAAACTAATTGGAACAAAAAAAAAAAAGAAAGAAAATCCATCACGAGCCGGAAAGTGTGTGGAGGGGCTGCAGGGCACCCTTCCTTCCTGTCCAGTCATGGTCTCACTTGGGGTAGAAGTCTCCAGAAGCAACCACTCCTCTGTTCTGTTCCAGTCACCTACGGCTCTGCTCTCTGAGAAGTCACGCTGACTCGTTGGCTCTGGCTGTGATGTTTTGCTGTCCATTTTGGCTGCCGGAACAGCTCAACCCAGGGACTTCCTGAAGTGGTGACCACTCCAGCTGGCAGGTCAGTGGTCCAGGAATGGTTGAGGATAAAGGGGGCCTAAGGGGAAATGAGGATGCTTTGAGGTTGGGGTTGGGACGTTGGCTGTCAATTACCTGCTTTGTAGCTAAGCTTCCGTATTTACCAAACGATCCTCTGTGAAGTGCTGGGCAGGCCTCTCATTCTTGCTGTGCACTGCGCCCCCGTGTCTGCGCTCTGTGCGCTTGCACCCCCCGTGTCTGCGCTCTGTGCGCTGGCACCCAGTTCGCGAGCTTTGGGCAAGGGGGCCGGAGGTTAAAATACAGACTGACACAAACAGAGAGACAGCGACACGGGCCATCCTTGAATTCCCCAAGAATGCCCCCTTTACTGTGTTCAGAGGCAGATTATATAGAGATAGCCACGCCACAGCCAAACCCACCAGAAACCACTCTCCTGCCATCAGGAACTCCTGAAGGTCTCGTGCTCAGAGCAGCTGTAGGCACTCAGATCAGGGGAAAACAAGTTGTTTACAAGAAATCCAGGATCTGGGGGCTCACTGCTCCCAACACATTCTCATGTTCTTTGCCCTGCCATTGGCCTCTCTGGGAACAAGCTAAACCTCCTCTCCTGTCCCGCCCCAGTCCTATGTCAACCCACCTATTTGTCAACTGGCCAATCCCAGGGCCAAAGGCTGTGCTGGACTTTTGAACATGGGATCAACTTTACTTAACGCACAGGTCCCCATAAGGCAGGTAGGGTTGGTTGTCTGCACTCAGCAGGGACAGCATTGGGCCTGAAAGTCTGGAAGGCACCCCCAGGTGTTTGAGGGATGGCCCAGACCCGTTACAACAGCAGAACTGCAGACCAGGGCTGGGGTCTGCCTGACAGCTCCAACCTTGCACCTTTTCTCTCCCCAACACATCTTTCAAGACAGGCTGAGCCCCTGATAGTCCTGGGGAGCCCGGGAAGAATGTGCTTCCCACTCCTCTAAGGCAGCAGCTCTTATCTGCCTCGGAATACTGGTTGGTTGGCCCTCCACTTCTTTAGAAGTGTTCTATTGAATACTTTAAAAATATTCTCCGCCCATTTTTTTAAAAGTCTTTTGATTATGGTCTGCCCTTGCATTTGCTGAGTGGAGCGTGTTGCCCTCATGACTTCCTAAAGGGCTTTAGAATTGGAGGTAACCACAGGGCACTGCCCTCAAGGTGGTCCCTCAGCCCATTCCACCATGTCCTGCTGAGAGTCACTGGCACTTCACCACCACCACCACCCTGGGTGTGTAATGCTGGAAATAAAGATTGCCTACAAGGTAGAGGGCTGTGACCATCAGCGGCCCTAAATGGGGGTATCTTTAGCAGTAAGCTTTTGACCTTGGGGATGAATTACACAGACAAGTGAGCCTGACTTCCTCACTGACTGGTTCTCTCTACAGGGGTAGAAAATGGTTCCAGTCAGGCCGGAGCCCTGGGAGCCCACAGTCACAGCTGCAGGATGGAGGAACCCACTCCTGAGCCAGTCTATGTGGATGTGGACAAGGGGCTGACCTTGGCTTGCTTCGTTTTCCTCTGCCTCTTCCTCGTCGTCATGATCATCCGCTGTGCCAAGGTCATTATGGATCCTTACAGTGCCATTCCCACGTCTACCTGGGAGGAGCAACACCTGGATGACTGAGGCACAGGACGTGTCATGGGACCCTGGGATGCGCCTCTTTCTACCCTGGCCGAGACCCGACAAGCACTTGGAGGCTGGGAGTGACGATGACCACTCAGAGATGGAGAAGGCTTGCCTTCACCTTATTGGTTCTCGCATGACCGCCGGAGGGAAATGCCAGCATGTTGGAGGCGAGGCAGTTTGGGGAAACCTGGGAAGTATGCTTAGCCATGACTTGGGCAGGTGGGGTCTATTCTGGGACTCCACTGGGAGACTGCAGGGTGATGGCCCCCTGTCTAGGCTCCTGCGCATCTTTGGGAAATGAACAAAGAACAGATATTCTGGTCTGCAAACAGTGAAGGGCAGGGGGAGACTGCCCTTCAAATACACAGCACAGAGAGGCTGCTGAGAGCCCAGGATCTTATCCACAACCTAGCAGCAGAGGGGCAGGAAGAACGGAAAATTCAGGGGGCTTCTCCTGCAAATTCTCACAAGGCACACAGCTACTTCCAAACAGTGTTTCTTTTTTTTAACTAAAATAGAGAGGGGATATATTTTTCCTGTTAAGAATGAGATGTGCATTTTAGACACTTGGGAAAATATAGAAGAAATATAAATATAATAAAACTACAACTAGAAGGAAGGGATGTGAAAAGCACTTATAACCCAACTTCCCAGAAGCCATCATTTTGATATACTTCTCCAAGTCTTTTTTACAAGAAATTTTTTTAGTAATTCACACCGTATGCATGATGCTGCATTGATCCATTCGACAGCTCAAATACCTTCTGCCTCTCAAGATACCATGGCTGGTTTCACTCACTGAAGAGTGTACTGTCTAGGTCATGACTGAGTATAGTCTTTTTCTTTCTCTTTAACATTTGCACAATGTTCTCACCCAAATTGCTTCACCCAGCAACCTTCAGAAGCTCTGCATCCCTGGAGCTCCAGGCAAGATCTGGGTTCTAGCCCTGCTTCAGCTACTCAAAGGTTGTACGATCTTGAGAAAGTCACCTCCTTCCAGGTACTTCAGTTTCACCATTGTAAGATGAGAAGGGGGAGTCTGCCTGTATGTCAGGGAAAGCAGCCATGCTACTGTGGGAGCTGAGCTAGGCTGCTGGTGATCACTCTTCTCTGGTCTTTCCTTCACCCTCTTCTCCCACACACTGTCACCAACATCTATGACCTTGCTGCAAGGGTTCTAGGTCAGAGCCCACATCCCCTTCCCAGCCTCCAATCCCTTGTTTTTGTTATATGACCCCTCAATAAATCAGTACCTGTGAGCGCCAATTTCCTCATCTATAAAACAGGGGATCACATCTACCTCACACAGTTGTTGTGGAGAGAGAGAAGATAGAGAACGTGAGCAAACAGGGGTATCCTTTCCTGAATCTCTCACTCTAGGGAAAGAACCCAGCCTTCCAAGAGCTAGAGCTCCCAGCCAGTGCCACTGGCCTGCAGGACATTCATAGCCACCTCCTCAACACATGACACCCCCGGGGATCTCCCGACTCACATAGTTGTCGCTACTGTCAGTGTTATTGCATATGTGAGGTGCGTCTATTGTGTCCTATCAAAAGAGACCTGTGCTGTGGACCTTAGACCTCCCCCATCACCTACACTCAAGCCATGGATCTCCATGCACCTCAGGCTATCCGGAAAAAGGTTTCCAAAGCACCATCACTGCTAGGTGATCCCTAAAGGTGGACAGATGCTGTTGAGGTGGCTTTCCAGGGCATGCCCAGTGTCTCTCTCTCCCTCTCTCTCTCTCTCTCTCTCCCTCTCCCTCTCTCTCCCTCCCTTTCTCACACACACACACACAATGGGATGCACAAAGAGACAGCTGGCACAGGCTCCAAACATGGCTATGGGGCATCACCTTCAGCCAAGCCCTTCCTCAGAAACCTACCTCACAGATGGGCAGGCATTTCTGCAGGAACCTGTTAGGATGGGTTTGCAAAGTCAGCCAAGGCCTGTTCCCAGCTATTAATGACAGAGCAGCAGGAATTGAGAAGACATCTGAAGAGAGCTGTGAAAACTTGCTTCTGGACCTTTTCCTTTCGGAGGGAAAAAAACGGGATGCCCCAGGCTGTGTTCCTCAGACTGCCTGCTGAGGGAAAACCACACCTTCTCAGGAGGAGCCTGCTAGAAGCCCCTCTTTCCTCCTCAGGCCTACAGACTTGGTAGACTAGAATCAGACTAGGCAGCCTGGGCCAGACCCCAGGATGACAGCACATTCCTGTTTGAGAAGCACTGCCAGGACCCCTGGTTTCTGACAACGTCCCAAACCTAGACGTCCTAGTACTTTTCACCTTATCTCTTTGTGCTGTTTTCACGGCGGCACGGGGAAAGAACGTTTGAGAAAAGAGGTGATTTTAAAATCCACTCTGCCCCTCCAGAAGCTTCTGACAAGCCAACAAAGCACTCTCCCATCTCCTGTCCATCCTCTTGCCATCTGTCCCTTGTTCGAGACAGTCTCTTCTTTGTTCACCACTTTAGAGCCCAGGTTAGGCAGCCCACGAGCTTTCAGGGATTCTCCTTTCTCCACCTGCCACCCCACCACGGGAGTACTGAAATCACAGCTGTGCACTGCTGGCCCCACCCACTTTTGCACATACGTTCTGGGGATTCAAACTCAGGCCCTCACACTTACACAGCAAGCACTTCGCTTCCTGAGCCAATCTCCCAGCTTCCCCGGCTTTCATCATGTTTAAGGTCTGTTTTTAAATGGATCCCCTTGTGTATGTGCTTAGCAGTGCAGACCATGACAGCAAATACGCTGCTTTCCTTTTTCTCATTGTACGTGTGCTGAGAAGGATAGATAGAAGTGGCTGGGCTGAGCCTGGGGTTGGCTCAGGAAGACTGAGAGCCCACTTCGGGCAAGAGCAAAAGGGAGGTCCCTATCTCTGTCGCTGGGTCACGCGCAGGCAAGAGAGAGGTGGAGAATTTCAAGGTTTTCTTCTCCTGTGCTTTCTGTTCTGAAGGATAGAGGAAGTGGTCCTTTAGTGACCAGAGCACCTGCATCTGTTTCTGCTAGCTGAACAAAAGTCTGTAGCTGTGGGTAGAGAAGGACACACTGCAGCAAACTATCAGGCTGCAGGCTGGAAGCTGGCAGAAAGGAAATGAAGAGAGGCTGGGGAAAGGGATAACTGTGGAGTCAGCTACAAGCCAGAGAAGAAGGCAAACTCTCTGGCAGGGAATGGATGACAACATCTCCCGACAAAGGCATCTCGAGGCTGGGTTCTGGTTGTTGCCTGTGATGTGCTGTGTGGAAGTCCCTAGGTGTCACCTCAAGCTCTCGGCAAAGGCAGGCACATGGTCCTTTCACACCCGTGTAACCTCAACAGTGGGTCCATCTCCGTAGACGGCCACAGAAAGGGTCCAGGTGGCCCAGAGACAAATGGGGTAATAAAAATATTCAGAAGCAGGAAATCCAGTTGATAGGCACCAGAAGGAAGTTGGTCCCTGGGCATGCTCAGAGGATGGGTGTGCTGGATGTGAGTGGTGGGACCCAGCTGCCCGAGCATGGCATATAAATTGCCATCAGGCCATTTTACTTTTCCAATTAATTTTTTTTCCTTTTTTTGTTTATTTATTTAAAAAAAAACAAACATCTTTTTTTTTATTATACATACCAATCCAAGTTCTCACTCTCCCCCTTCCTCCCACTCCCTCCACATACCTCCCACCCCACTAATGAATTTTCAAATGTCTACATTTGTTTTGTTTCGGTGGAGTGGTTGCATCGTTGGGTATGGAACTCACGGCCTTGTACTTATAAGGCCAGTGTTGTTAGTATTTGCCCCTAGCCCCACATGTCCTTGCTGGAATGAAAACAAACGGCTCTTTGCCCCCATAACTGCCTTCCAAGACCCCAGAGGTTCTCAAAAGAGGCCAGTCCTGCTTTCAAGCACCAAGTGGAGATAATTGCAAAGTCTTTTGTCCATGAGACCGGGTCCCTGTCCCATGGTCTTGTTGTTGAGGATTGGACCTGCTGTGTAGGATGGATAATGGCCATAGTAGTCCCTGCAGCTGATGGCCCAGGCTACTGGGAAGTGATCACGCCGAACCTCCAACATCAGTTCTGGCACAGATATAGACAGGCAGCCTCGGTTAGATACCTGCTCCTGTCCTTCGGCACTGACTCCATAAGTCCTTGACAGTCATCTCCAGAGACCACAGAACTAATTAGGAATTTGAACCCTAGACTTACAGATGTATCAAGTGTCCCAGTGACCCCTTGGGCTCTAGCGGGAGCTCCTTTGCCCCTGTGGGATATCAGTAATCCCATAGCTTGTAGGCTATGGGAAAATGTTGCCGGACAGTGTGGCCATCCCCTTTTCTGTACACTGGTTCACCCTAATAAGCCCCAAATGGCACAAAAGCCATCTTCCAAGTTACCAGACTCCCACCACGTTCGCTGGTGGAAGCATTCATCTGAGTCACCACAGATTCCCAACCCAGAACATCTACGGTTATTATAAGGGTGGAAAAGTCAATTTCATGAGTCACAACCCCCCTAGCTGGAAGATACGTTAACATAGCCATGATAGAAACAGCATGGGGTTCCTTATGATCTTAAAACTAGGCATGCCACATGATCCCCCATTGGGGTTTATCTAAAGGAAATGAAACCAGAGTTTCTAAGGACTCCAATCCCACATTGATGGCAGCACCAATCACAAGAGCCAAGAGCTGGGAAGCTTATAAATATCCATCAGTGGATGAGCGGATGAAGAAAATGTGGTACCTAAGCACAGTGGGATCTGATTCATCCATAGGAAGGATGAAGTCTTGTCATTGGGACATGGATGGAACCGGAGCCAAGTACAGAAAAGCAAGCACTCGTGATGTCACGGATGGAGTCAAAACTGTTGTTTACCCAGAAACTGGGAGGAAAATGGTGGTTACCAGAAACTGGGGGAGGAGTGGGGACCCTGGTCACTGGGTCCTAAGGAAATAAGTTCTATTGTATTTCTATGCTGTGGATTCGAAGGAGCTGGGAGAAAGGATTTTGAATGTTTCTACCACAATGAAGGAATGCTTGGGGTGATATATAGGGTTGCCCGGACTTGGCTCTGCACAATATACACACATATCAACACACCCTATGATATGCTATAAATATGTACAATTTGTGTATCAGTTTTAAAAAATAAATAAAATATAAAAGGCGTAGATATTGCTCTTTTTGTATGTCAGTCACTGAAATGAAGTCTTTCAAAAAAAAAAACCCATTCTATACTAGTTTTGCCAGCCGTTTCTGGGGGTGGGAAGCAAGGTAGATGGAGAAACAGTGTCCCCTGGTTCCCCTGGGGGGGAAGGCTGCAGCTTCTGCACTCCCTACACATTGCTGCCCCAAGCGGTGACTAGGGCACTGTAACCCATAAAATCTATTGCCTCTGGGTAGGTTGCATGCTGGAAGTAGACGTTCAGTCTGTATTTCTGAAAGCACACATGCTTTGGCTAAAGGACCTGTAGGAATCAAGCTGAGACTGACCTGGAGGCTCCCTCTCTGAGTGGGTTCTGCAGAACCCAGAGGTGCTCTACGGGCTTCAGAGGAAACTTTGTCACCGATAGTCCTCCTTGATTATCGACCTAGTGTCTACTGTACCATGCTGCCAGCATGCCAGGCAAGATGTGCCTGCTGGCACAGTAGTGGAATGGCTATTAGGAACTCAACCACGTTCTGAATAGAGTTAAGGTCTGTTCTATGTTTGGAATGAGAAGTATCCCATGTCTGAAACTGTAAGCCAGGTCATAACCCAGCAGTTGGGGACGTGACTCCTGTTTGTTAAATAGAAATATGTGCCTATCTTATGATCTCCTAAACATTTGCACACATACCCTGCCATGACTGCGACTATCAGGGGAACTTTTCTTTGTAGCGGGCAGGGGTTACTATGGAGTTTCATGAGGGGTCGAACTGGAGAATAAGTGGCCGTTGCCGTGGCACAGTGGCTCCACGCTAAGATATAAATGGGAGGAAATAAGCAGACGTCTATAGCATCCTCTCTAAGGCTCAAGGAACACTCCAGAAGAGAGAGGGGAAGGCTGGAGGAAGGGGCGGAGTGCTGTGTAGATATTTCCTCTAAAAGGAAGGTGGGAGTAAGGGTTATGAGACACATCAACAAACAAAACGAGGAGCTCAGGAAACTCCCAAGACTCAGGAAGGTCAGCGAGGTACAAAGCTCATGAATGAATAATGAAAGGCATGAATTATTAGCAGGCCTGGATTCTCACTCATCCAGCCCAAGAAGAGACATGGTTATCTTATCCTCTTCCATCTCTCAGAAACTAGGCCAAGGCTACTGTGTAGATTGGGTGGGGACAGAGGCTGGGCAGCATCTGAGCTCCAATGGGTATGAAGGATAAAGATGAGCACCAGGACTCTCGTCCATTCTGTCCTTGGCTCAGGTATACATGCTGGACTTGGTTACATGGTGACAGCCACAAGAGAAAAGAGAATTTTGCCAGATAACCTGCACTACAGATTTGGAGCTTTAAGTCTCTAGTCTCTATAATAATCCCCCCTCTGTGTGTGTGCACGCACGAGCGTGCATGCATGTGCGTGTTTAATGTGTCTTTCTTTCCATCCATACACGTGTATGTGTATATGCATGCATGCCATGCATACACACATACACACACACACACACACACACACACACACACACACACGGGCTGTATCTCTCTGGGGAGTACTGAACACTTTAGGGGCCATTCTCTTCCCACATTCCAGGGAGTACTGAAGGCCTGAGGAGTTCTGACGAAGAACCCCTACCAAGGCCTTCAGCCCTACGCCTGGAAGAGATGAACTAATGACCGTTACCATGGGAGCAGCGACCCGCTGTACAAAACCAGGGACAGAGAATTCTGTGGCCCTTCCCACAAGCCAAAGAACTTTATTTGTTCCCGGATGAAGGGCAGCCGCAGCAGGGTCCGCAGTAGGCAAGGCTGTGGTCTGTGGTTTCCGGAACCTCAGGCTGGCGAGAGGGCAGGCAGCACCTTTCCAGCACACTGGCCGAAACCAACGCGGTAGCCATCCCCCTGGCAGTAACCTGAAACACAGTGGGGCAGGATCAGCCACGGAACTGCGGACCTCCTGGGCTCAGGTGCTTCAGAGCACAGACTGGGGCAACATACAGTCAAAGGCGGCTGTTGCTCAGGATGGAAGGTGACCCGTGGCTTTGCACACCTCCACCCTGGAGACAGGTCCCCTGCTATTCAGTGGAAGAAGGAAAAAAATGGAGAGAAATGAGAACCCAGCTGCCAGTGGAAGAAAACACAAACAATCCTGAGAAGACAGGAGGTCAAAAAGTCCAATGGTTCTGTGGACCAGATGGGCAGCAGATCTGTGCCGTGAAGGATAGCAGACACAGAGGCAGGTGTGAGAGATGTCGCTGTCACATGACCGCACGGAGGGAAATGGGCTTGTGTCACAGTGTTTCAGATGCTGAGACAGAAGTCTCGACTAACTGTGAGCTGAAGGGCAGTGGGCAGTGAAGTGCCAGTCTCCGGGAACAGATCCCTGCAGGTCCAAAGCAGAATGCCCAGAGAGGACAGAAGGCAAGGCTTGGGATTGATGCCTGAAGCCACTTGCTCAAACGGATGGTGTTTGGTTTCTTTCTTCTCCTGTGTGACTCCCTGCAGGGGCCCATATTCAAATCCTGACCCTGTGCGACGCTGAATAAGGATGTGGGTTTCCTTTGTGGTCTCCATGTGTGAAGGATGAGGACTGAGTACACATGGACACACCTTGTACTGTGTTTCATATGAACTACACGAGAAGCTACCGCATACTCGGTCAAGCAGGGAGTGACGTAGGGACTTGTCTCTTCAAGGACAGCAGAAAGCAGGGAAATGACAAGATGAAGGAAAGTCAGAGGAAGTCAGTAGGAAAGAGCCAAGGAGAGCCAGAGTACGTGAAGTCGGAAGGCGGTATATGGGTCCTGGTGCCCTATGCCCTGTGGCCAAGGCAGGACAAACCAGGGCTCCTGTGGATCCTGCTTCCCACAACCACACAGAAAAGGACTTTCCCTTCCTTCTGTGGTACAAACATCAAGAACACCATGGGGCTTGCTGCCTCAGCCCTGGGGCCCTCTTTTCCAGGCCTGACAGCTGCAGAGACAATTCTGCATTGTTTGAGGCAGCTTATTCAGTCTCTCTCTCTCTCTCTCTCTCTCTCTCTCTCTCTCTCTCTCTCTCTCTCTCTCTCTCTCTCTCCTCTCTTTTCCATATCAGCACTGTAAAAAGCACTTTCTCTCAATCCACAGGACCCCACAGCAAGACCTGAGGCTGGCTGGTGGGCACTGGAGCAACACCAGACACAAAGCTGGCATACAGCAGTTGGTGTCCTTGCTGGACAGGCAGAGGTCTAGCCTTGGAGAGCAGCTCGCAACGGGAACTGTATCCTGACCTTGCCGTCTGTGCGATCTGCCATGAGTCACTTCCCTTATACGCCGCTAGGTTTTTTTACTTTGCAGAACTGGGGCAACGACACATTTCCAAAAGGCTCGGGCGAGTAGGAAGAGAAAGCATGGAAGCAGACACACCTCCAACACCGCTGGGCACTGCAGACATTTAGTAAGCACAGACGGCCCTCAGCGTCTCCAGGGTAAGCCCCTGGGCAGTCTGCATAGAACCTACACACACGGTCCCTACACACTTCAAATCATCTAAGGGTGGCTTACGGTGCCTAAGACAATACAAATGCCATGTCAAAAGTTACACTGTATGGTAGGGAAGAATGACAAGAAGACTGGCCATTTTCAGTACAGACACAATGTTTCTTAGTATTTTCCCTCTGTAACTGGTTGGGTACATGGACATTGAAGCACAGACACCATGAGGCTCTACATAGTTAACCAGAATTAGGATTAGTGGGAGCAAAGTAGGTAGTGATCAACCCTGGGGTGCTGCTTGCTGTTTTGAGCCCTGACTGTACCTTGGTTCAGCCCACTAAACAGTATGCCTAGCTTGTCACTATGCACTTCAGATTGAGCTATGAACTCCAATGATACCAGTTCCCACACTGGCACCTATTTCACAGAGTAAAGGCTTTCAGGTGTGACTATGGAAAGAATCCTCAAATAAGGCTATCTGCGTGGGTTCGGAAACCTACACAAGTATGTCATAGGAGGCAAGGAGGGAGGTTCGAGGAACAGAACAAAACTGTGTGTTGATGGGAACAGGGACTAGATCTCTGCTGGTGGCGCTGTAGCTAGAAGGCCAAGAATAGGCCTTTCCTCCAGACATCTGTAGGAAGCGCAGCCCCCCATCAGCTGCACAGCAGACTTCTGCCTTCCAGAACTGTAAGAGAAGATCATCAAGCTCATGCGCTCTTAGCACAGCACAGGAAAGGAACAGGAGACCTTGGCTGGGTACGGAAGCTGACAGTCATGCTGCCACCGTGAATGACATCGAGCTGCTGGCAGAGGACAGAGGTGGCAGGGAAGGCTGTGCCAGGCTGTGCCAGGCTGAGGTTGGGGGTCCACCGGCTCTAAGAAAAGCGATACTGTGCTAGCAGAGGGTCTGCAGGAGAAGGAAGCTGAGCCAGGCAGAATCACATGCTAAGAGGTGATAGATTGCATGGGGCAGCAGATGGGTACCAGGAGGGGATCTTGGACAGAAGAGGAGCATTGTGAAGCAAGCAGGAGGACCCCGTGAGCAGGACTGACTGAAAGGTCTATTGTTGAAGCCCTGTGAGGGCTTCAGCTGTGGGTCTGTAGGTGATCTAGGGCACACCAGCTGTACAGAGGGGACAGGGCACCTTAAAAATATGTTCAGCAGACTACAATAAGGAAATGGGTCCAACGTTCCAGTCCACAGGACAGACTGTTGGTACCAGGGCAGCATCAAGGAACTACGGGTCAGCAGAAGATACCCAAAAGGAAACCAGTGGCTGATGAGAGCAGACCAGGCGGGAAGGCAGGAGATAGTTATAGGTTTCCTCAAAGAAAGGTCAAGATTCTCATCTCTCTAGAGACAGCCGTGTAAAACAGCAGAGGGCAAGAAGACCTGAATACGCATCAGCACTAGTTCAAGTACTTTAGCTGTAACATACACTCTAGGCTTTAGATGCCCCAAGGTGACAAGAATTGGGACTGGACAGATCCACTGCCTGGAGGGGAAACCAGACTTCCTTATTCACAGTCTGCAAGGCCTCCACAGAGTGCCAACCTCACTGTGTAACCTGTACAATAGTGCACAGCCAACACCACAGTGTGAGCCAATGAGAGTCACCGCGGTATGAGCTACTCCTCATCTCTAGAGTTCCAGAATGCCCTCCAGGGAACTCCGCAGGGGTCCAGCACACTTCTACCAAGGGCACAGCTGTTGGTATAATCCCAGAGCTCTGTTATCATATTGTAAAGATGAGGCCAATCGAGTCTCAGAATGTTGAGTGCCTCAATTGTCACACTGTTGGTGAGTCCCTGGGAGGTCACCGGAATGGTGATGACTCCAAGAAGTAGTCTTATAATCATGGACCATGCCTTTCTTGCTATTGATAAACAGGTGAAAAACAGAATGGCAACCAAAGATATGGAGCCTCCAACTTCCTGGAAGGGGCTGGAAGAATTTTAGGTACTACCATAGTCATGCCCTCTGACTCCAGTTTCAGATCAGCCCCTGCCCGTGGTTTGATACATTGTCCAGAAAGCAAGCCCCCCCCCCCATTACTGGGTAATTTGCTGTGTGTGTGTGTGGTGGGGGGATGCAAAATGAGCTCTCACTGTGTTTCTTGTGTGGACACTAACATATGAAGTTTCCAGAAGCCCATGCGATAGACCAGGGCATACAGTGCAAACACAGAATCCAGAAACTCCAGTAAATGCACAGCAGACAGACTGCTCCATTGCCAGATGGGTATTCTCAGCCTGAGGGGTTTGTGGGCTGCACCTGTTATGATGACTTCATCACCGTCCAGCAGGAAGGTCCTGGTCTGCCCCTGGCCCAGATCAATGGCCTTTGTTCCCCTCCAGGACAGTTCTAGCATAGAGCCAAAGCTTCCAGGTTCCTTTATAAGAGAAAAGGCGGGGAGAGGGCATGCATTTATATCTTGGGTGATAAAATAGATCAGCTCTGTTGTGGACAGTATAATGAGACACAGGGGCCCATAAAACCTCTGAGACCACTGCAGATGAGTCCTGGTGGCTCAAGAGGGTGTGTCTCCATCCTTCCTGTAAGCATCTTGTCTATTACAGGCCCTGTGCCTATAGCATGCTCAGGGGCCTGCTTTACTGTGCCTTCTCTTTCCACTGACTGCAGCCCACAACCTCCATGCAGTACCATGCCCAGCACTATACCTCTGGCGAGAGACTGTCACCTCCCAGTCACCATGGCCAGGATCTCACAGAGTGAAGTCAACCTATTCACCACCCCACCTCACCATTTCCAAGTTGTGCACCCCTGTCCCCAGGCCCACGGTGGTGCGGGGGCAGATGAGAAGCCTACAGCCGTGAGGTCACCTCCTTCTGTGTTAGATGGAGTGATTGCTGCTTTCTGGGGAGACAGAGTCAAGCTCTGGTTCTCACGCAGGTCTCCTTTACCCCCAACTTGTTCAACTGGCCTATCCTTGGCTTGGGGACCCAGCAGGTATTTTGACACTCACGGATCCACTGATGGTTCCCGAAGCCAGGAGGTCCCCGGGTCTCAGGTTGCATCCATTAACGGAGTGGTGCGTGAGCTGCTGCAGCATGGTCCAGTACATATGCTGAGGGTACAGACACAGGAGGACATGTGTGGGCAGCCTGCTTCCTGGGCAGGATGTCGTTTGCTTGCTCCATGCCCATGCCTTCCCTGCCCCCCACACTCCATGCATCCTTACAATGTCTGTCTCATTTCAGTTGAGATTCTGCCTTCCTCTAGTCCCTCTCCAGATGACCTGCTGTCCACCTGCTAAGGTTCTGAGCCCCCTTGTCCCTCAGCTTCCACATGGCTTCCTCTGGAACCTCATCTCTCCCAACACCCTTTTCTAAGTTGCCTGAAAGCTCCATCTTCTTAGCCTTTTCTGTCTGCTCAGGTCTACATGTTCATGAGCACCTCAGGCCTGGGAGTTCCCGGAGCCATTCCTAGTGGACTGTCCCTCCTGCAGTAAGGCCTGGCTGACCAGCCCCCACTCCAGGACTTGGATCTGACACTATCCCCGGAGCTGAAGTAATTTTAACACAATGTCAGAGCAGGATGGCAATGACAGGGTGGGATGTGAGGTTTTATTTTTAAAGGTTTGATCAGAAGTAAGTGGGCTGCTGAGATGTCTCGATAAGTAAAGCTTGCTGCATAGGCATGAGGGCCCAAGTTTGACTGAGTCCCCATGGCCCACTGAGTGTGGTATGAGCCTGTAATAATCTGGGTGTGATGTGTGCCTGTAATCTCCGCACTAAGGAGGAAGAGACAGCAGGATCCCTGAGATTGCTGGACAGCAGGCCTAGCCCATCCATGAGCCTCAGGTTCAGGGAGAAACCCTGTCTCAAAAATAAAATGGAGAATGACTAAAGAAGACAGCCACTGTCAGCCTCAGGCCCCTTCATGTGTGCACACACACAGCACTTCCAATCAATCCAGCCCGTGAGGACACAGGATCCAGAGGCTGGACCTTACAGGATGCAAAATGCACCCAGAAAACTTTGGTCACATCCAGACAGCAGCCTCTATCTTGACAGGGCTCTGTGAAGCCACACATGTCTAGAAAGGACCAGGGTCATGGGGACTTCAGGCTTTCACGATGACTGTCATCTCATTCCTAGGTGGCTGCTATTCTCCTGTTCCTGTGCCCTTCTTTCCCTCCACACAGCAGTCCAGCGGCCCCCAAACTCACCTTAAAGTTGGATCTGCAGATGGTAGCCGCCTGGCTCATTCCTTCTCCTGTCAGAGATTGAGTAGAGACACTCATAAGATTTAGTCCCACTGATCGGAAAGGAAAGCTTTCAACTTGGCTCCACTTGTCTGCTAGGATTTCACTTAGTCTGTGGAACAATAAGCTTAGAGGGTGTCAGAGCTTGGATATGCCCACTGAGGCCACCTACTCCAGGGAGGGCAGAGACATGCACCTAAGCTATCGTTTTTTTTCTCCCATCCAGAGCAAGCACTGTGTGCTGCTGAGTTTAGACACAGCTTCAGAGCACCCCTTCCTACAGTGTTCCTAACATCCACTATATAGGCTGAAACTTACATATGACTTTGATCAAACACAGCCTGAGACTCTCTGGACAACTGGTCTACCTGCTATACTTCTGTAATAACAGATAGTGTAGTCATTCACCATTAATGTAGCAGTCCTTACTAAGCACCTACTTCATTCAAGAGCACTGCCATCTTCTGATAGCATGAACCCCTAGAATGTGCTTTCTCCCCTCAAATCCAGCCCCTCTACCACAGAAGGTATGCTCTGCAGCCCCACGGGAAGTCAGGGTGCCTACAGTGCAGCTTTGCCTCCCTGTTATTCTGATGTCAGCTTGGAACCTCAAAACTGTGGCTTGAGCTCTGTACCCCCGGATGTTGTGGGTTCACTCCCATCCCGTCCCTCTCCATCAGTGCCCTTCACTGACACAGGGAAATGACCAGAACAGGAGCAAGGTAGGAAGGCACTGCAAGGATGTGTCTGGGAGTGGAAGCACGATCTTGGAGTTTACAGCACTGGCACTTAGATCCAGAATGGGCCTAGCCAGCCCTGTTGGGAGCAGTGAGACCCCAGATCCTGAATTTCTTGTAAACAACTTGTTTTCCCCTGATCTGAGTGCCTACAGCTGCTCTGAGCACGAGACCTTCAGGAGTTCCTGATGGCAGGAGAGTGGTTTCTGGTGGGTTTGGCTGGGGCGTGGCTATCTCTGAACACAGTAAAGGGGGCATTCTTGGGGAATTCAAAGATGGCCCGTGTCGCTGTCTCTCTGTCTGTGTGTGTCTGTGTATTTTAACCTCCAGCCCCCTTGCCCGAAGCTCACGAACTGGGTGCCAGCGCACAGAGTACAGACATGGAGGCGCGGTGCAAGGCACAGTCCCATGACTCAGGGTGATCCTTCCTCTCTGGGCCTCAGTTTCCTGACCTGAAACATGAAAGTATGGGGCCAGCAGATTCCCAGAGGAGGGTGCTGCTGTGGCTCTCAGGTCTTTCCTAGATGGAGCATCCTGATACTTGATCCTTAAGAAACTGAGTCCAGAGAGAGAGAGAGAGAGAGAGAGAGAGAGAGAGAGAGAGAGAGAGAGATCAAGTTTCCTGCCTCTCATGAGGACTGAAACCCAGGAATTGACCTTAAGGACACAGAACAGAATGTGTGTAATCACAGACCAAAGGAGAGAAATTGAGGGAACAAGGATCTAGCTAGAGTTTGGCCTTGAGGAACTAGATGTCTCCAAATGTGTCCCCAGGCAAGCTCTCTTCCACCCCTGACATAAAGATGACACCTGCCCCTTCCTCGTGAAGGTTCTGTTCTCGGTCTAGGTTTAGGTCTATGGATTCGTTTCCTTGGTCATCACCACTGTACCACAAACCAAGGCTGTAATTCCCCTCTATCACAGATGACAAACTAGGGGATTGCCTGGTAACTTGCCCAAGCCCCAAAGCTGGACAGGAGTGGTGCTGAGTCCGGACCTCCACCACAGCCTGCACAGCAGCCCCTCCCACCACAGCCTGGTCTGTAGAGCCAGCCACTCACTCCACAGTTCAGTCTGTGGAGAGGCTCGGTGGAGCCAGGTCATCAGCACAGGATCTCGGGCTGCCCAACCTGCAGTTCAGGGCTGAGCCCTGCTTCCCACAGTCCCATGAGCCTCTGAGATCAGGCTTCCCAAGAGGCACTTGATGAAATGCGCCACACCTCTGGGGTGCAGGGTAAGGTTGGTGGCAGGGACAGATGTGACTAGAGACTAGGTAGACTGTGACTGGAAGAGCAGGCAGACACAGAATGAAGGACCAGGGTTCCCATGTGGGACAATGCCTCTAAACTGGAGGATGGCCCTCACATTCTTCTTTTCTTTACAAGAGCCCCATATAGCTCCAGACTGGAGCAGGTGCCTCTAGTGTCACCCAGCAAAGCTCAGAATCCATTGGGGCAACGACACCTGCTCATGCCTGCCTGCTGAACATGGGTAACACCGCTCACCCTGAAACATACCTTTCAAGGCAATGGACAGGTTGATATCAAATGTGTAGGGCTGGCTGTGGTAGAGATACGGCAAAGGCTTGGGGTCCTAGAGGGAAGAGTACATCAGAGAGAAGGGCTGAGTTCCAGCAGCCTCTGCACCCCAGCACAGAGTGTGCCAAGTGGCAGCAATGTTTCTTCTCCAGAGACCCAATCCCTGCACACTGTTCATAGATAGGACAGGAGGTCGCATGTGCTAGATTTGAGAAAGTAAGCCGAGGAGGGGGTGTATCAGCAGGTTAGAGGTCACAGGGCCAAAGGAGCAATGCTCTAGCGATCTCAGGGAGGACAGACTCGGGAAGGGGATCATGGGAAGCAAGATGGTCCATAGAGCCTGTAAGGAAAGACCAGGACAATAGAGAAGGGAAGGCAGATGCCCTAGAAAGCAGAGTGCCTAGCAACAGTGAATCTGGCAGGCTGAATTTGGTGCTGGGACACCTGGGGAGGCAGCTGATGGCCAGGCAGAGATGCCGCCCATTGAGCAAAAAGAGCATTTCCCCAAAAGACAATACAAAAATCATTTAGTGGGACATAAGATCACGCTGGGTGATTTGAATGGTTGTGTGTTTCTAATGGTCAGTGTGACCAGTGCATGAAGGTGGGAATACAGCTCTTTCCCAAGTGCATGAAGGGTTAAACTCGAAGCTGCTTTTGAAGAGAAGCAAACAAACAAAGATTATGATTCGTTGGGAAGGGACCAAAGTGGTGACAGCTGTATATAAATGGTACTGGGGAAGGACAGAGGCAGCTGGGGTCCAGACAGATCTGTGAAGATGGACATGGAAGGAGGACGATGAGGGAGGATGTAGGCCATTGAAGGCAGGGGTCCAACAGGTCCTGCGAAGGCAGAAAAGAAGAGGGAGGGTGGAGGGAGACAGACAAATGGGAAGGAGACCAGCAGAGGGGAGAGGTGGGTGCTATGATGGGGACAGCGAGGGAAGATCCAAGAAGACAGAGTCAAAGTCTTGCAGGGTCTTTTATGAAGGGCCGATTTGCAGGGTAAGTCCCCCCAGGTTGTGGAAGCAGAAAGATACATGGATGAGTGAGGGAGAAAAGCGGCAGCACACAGGCTCAGGAGACAATGCCAGGGAGAAAGCAGAGAGCCCTGAGCAGAACCTTCTGGACGAGAGTTGGACCCAGAGACAAGGGAGAACCAGAGAGGTCATCTGACAGAGCTACGTTTAAGAGAACATCCGTGAAAGCTGGGGCCCTACACGGTGTTGGCCTTAAGGCCATAAAGGCAGGGTGACTGCAGTGAAGGGGTGAGACAGAGCATACTGTGACAAAGTGGGGGATGGGAGCAAGGACCCCTGGCCCGGCCCTGGGCAAGGGGGTTGGGAAGAGTGACAGAGACAACGCACTTTTCCCTCTACTCCAATGCATTCTACAAATTAGACTCCAGAGGGAGCCATTGCACAAAGCAAAATTGAGCTATGGAGCAGCTATTCAATTTTGCCAGGCAGTTTCCTGAGTGCAGAGAACTCTAAAAGCTACAAAAGTATGTTTTCCCTATGAACTGTTAGAGGGACAGAAAGCCCTGACGTCACGGCTGTCTGACCTGCACCATGATCCTGCAAGCACGGCACTGTCTCTGTATTTGCTCAGTTTGCTCAGAGGGCAGCAGAAAAGGGCAGAAACAGGAACTTAGAGCAGAGGGGTGTTTACCTGCTCCGGGTTGGACACCACAAAGGGCATGAGGGCATCCATGGGCACCACCCATGGGGAGATGGTGGTTCCAAAGCTCTTCCCCAGGAACGGCCCGAGAGGGACGTATTCCCATTGCTGGATGTCTCGGGCTACAGGAGAAGAGCAAGCTTAGGGTTCATGATGGTGTACAGGCTCACTCCAAGCTGCTTCTTGTCCTGCATGGACCTCTCCACAGGACTCTGGCAAGCCAGACCTCCCAGGGAATGATGTGTAGGGTGTCCTTCTGTATATGTGTTGCTTTTATTGGCTAATGAATAAATGTGCTTTGGCCTATGGCAGGGCAGAATATAGCCAGGCTATACATATATATATATATTATACACACATATATGATATATATATATATATATATATATATATATATATATTAGAGAGAGACAGAGAGAGAGAGAGAAGGCAGAGTCAGAGAGATGCCATGCAGCTGCTGAAGGAGAAAGATACCAGAATGCCCGAAACCCTACTGGTAGGCCACAGTATCGTGGTGATAACAGATTAACAAAAATGGGTTATAAGAGTTATCCAGGAATATGCCTAAGCTATTGACCAAGCAGCATTGTAATTAATATAGCTTCTGTGTGATTATTCAGGTCTGGGCAGCCAGGAATGATAGAGCAGTCTCCATTTACAGAGGAATGAAAAGAAGAATGTTGTGTGAAGACAGAGGTCCTTGGAGACACTGTCCAGGGTAACAGGACAATCCCTGAGTGGGCGAGGCCCACTTCCTTTTACACATGGTATCGGGGTGGAGGGCTGGGGCTCAGATGCTAGGCTGCAGAACTTGAAGTCTCAGCTCAGTCACTGGCTAAAATCCCTTCACACTTAGCTCTTCATCAGCAGAATGGGATGCCGGTGCTGGCAACAGGGAGTGGAGATAGGTGGGGCTTGACAAAGGTTTAGGTACTGTCAGCACCGTCCTTCCATGTATGAGGAAGCCCCTAGGGGGAGCTGCGACTGGCCCACATCCTCAGAGCCACACGTCTGTGCGGCAGCCCCCTTGCAGTCCTTGGGCTTCCAGTCCCACAGTCAACCCCCGTGTGCCCATGCGCAGAGCAGTGGCGGAAGCCGAGCCTCCAGGCATTACCACTCCAGTCGTTCATGAGGACCATCCCAAAAATGTGCTCGTGGGCTTTGGAGATAGGGATCGGCTCTCCGTATCTGTTCCCAGGGCCTACAAAGAAAGCCTGTCACAGGGAAAGTCGGTTAGAATCAAGACGGCCTGTAAACCGGGTGGTGGTGGCGCAGGCCTTTAATCCCAGCATTCAGGAGGGAGAGACAGGTGGATCTCTGTGAGTTCGAGGCCAGCTCTGGTCTACAAGAGCTAGCTCCAGGACAAGCTCTAAAGCTACAGAGAAACCCTGTCTCGAAAAACAAAAAATAAAACAAACAAAAAGACGGCCTGTCCTTCGGGGTCACTGCCGGTTGCAGAGCCTGGGGACCAGGTGCTAATTCACTGGGTCTCTAAGACAAGAACTGCACTCACGTGTGCCCTGTTTTCCTAGCAGCCCCATGACCGTTTCCTCCTGACACTCAGGGCACCACAGGCCTTTCTGCTCCTTTCTTTGTTCCCTATACTGCATAACCTAATGTCTGACAGCTCTATGACGCTCGTGAAGAACCTAAGCATCAGGTAGAACCGAAGCATCAGGTAGACGACTCATGCCACAGCACCTGACACAGTGGCTCACAGTCCAACCTGTCCCCAGAGGAATGAGATGCGTGTGCCAGCCATGAACCAACACAACCTCCAGTCATGTCCATGGGAAACTAAAAGGTGCATGCAGGGTGGAGTGGGAGTGGGGGTGGGGGCGACTCCTTCAACAGCACAGAATCAGCTGATTCATGACGTCAGGGTCAGTTTTATTTGTTCGGTGACAGGGCCAAGTTTTCATCAAGATAAAAAAAAAAGAGAGAGAGATCCAAGGGCAGCGAGGCATGAAGGATGCCATCACGTTCAAGACCAGAGGATCTCCGCCTCATTTCTCATAGCTGCACGTGGGTCTTTGGCACTCCCATAATAAAAATGAGTAATTTAAATAAAAAGCGGAGCCTGACTGGGAGGGGAAACTTTTGGGAAAAAAAAATGATTTTAAATTATAAATAAATGTTTTTTTTTTTTAAAAAAAAAGCGGAGCCTTGGTGTAAGCGTGTTTCTGAAATGGTGCAGGCCATGCCACAGGTGTAACAAGGTGGCGAGGGCTGCTTGATGCTTGTTGCTCACATATGAACATATAAAATCACCACGAATGCCAACAGAACAGGTGAGACGCTGCTTCCCCCAGAAGCAAAGAAATGGTTTTTTGCAGCCTCCGACTGCAGCACTCATCAACAGAACGGTCAGCTGTTTTATCTAAAACCACACTTTGGTTCTGTTTGTTAATGGCATCTGTGATAGCGTCAGCTCATCAACACTGAATTCCCCATCGAGAGCTGCAGCTCAGGGGTGAAGGAGGGCTTTCTAGCACGGGTCTATAAGGGACCTCTGACCTCTTGAAGTTAGGAGCGCACAAGGGCTCTCCACTCAGAGAACACAATAAATAAAATCAACTCAAAACACATGAGTGTGTGGGAAATACAGGGGTGGGGGGGCAGACCAGAAAAATAACACGTTTATAGAATGAGATCTGAAACAGGAAGACAGGGAGCCCGGTGTGACCTCCACTGGGGACAAGTGTATGCATCAAGGAGACTCAAATTTTCCACTTCTCCCTGTGGCAATGACTTGTGTTACTATTTGGGTTGCAAATAAGTTTCGCGAGTAGGTGAATTCACGAACACAGGACCTGAAGGGCGAGCATCAGCTGCCCTCAATGGTCCCATGGGGTCACGGGGCTGCTGTCTGTGGCTGGACAGGTGTGAACTGCTGTCCCAGAAAGAGAGCTCGCCTGCTGCAGGTCTGTGTGGATCCCACTCAGTAAGGCTCGGCACTTAACTCACCATCTCCAACTCCATGTCCAGGAGTTTGCAGGCACCATACACAGGAGGCTTTGCTGGGGAAGACAGCAGATAAAAGAAGCCATCAACACCAGACTACAGAGCTCATAGCAACAGGGCGGGGCTGGGCATTGCTAGGGCCTGGATATTTGGAGTCCCTTACAGTTATCAGGTCTCATCTGTCCCATGGGTCTTCGGATTGGGGTGCCAGATACCACGATAGAGGAAGCCCGGCCATGGTATCCCACAGGTAAGTGGAGCCTAACAAAGAAGGGAGAGAGAGTGTGGGTGCCAGAGATGTTACATGTGGTGTAAAATAAACTTCAGAAAGAAACAGAGTCAGTTCACACTTACTATTCAAAAGTTCAAACATGTGCCCAAGTGTCCACGGAAAGAGGAATGGAGAAACCAAACACAGTACATCACGGGGGGGGGGGGTCAGGTTTAATAAGAAAAGGTGGCAGGGTGTGCTTGCAATCCCAGCACTGAATGGGCAGAGGCGGGAAGAGGACCACAAGCCTGTAGCAGCCTGGTGTACATGGTAGGTTCTAGGACAGCTAGGGCTAGCTCCACCGTGAGGAGGAGAAGGAGAAGGAGGAGGAAAAATAAAGAACCTGGGTTTCTCTGACTACAGGCAAGAGTTCTGTTGCCTCCTTTGTGGGCCCTGCTTGGAACAATAGCTATCCAAGGCTGGGGAACACTTTCAGAGGATGCCTGCAAGACAAGACTATGGAGAGGAAATAAAAGAGCTTTCCCAAATATCAAAGCACTACGGAGCAAGGTGGGGCCGGGGTGCTCTTAGATGAACACACGGAACTACATGTAGCGTAGGATACACACCGGTGGTTATTTTGAATAAAGCAAGAGGTTATGCCTGCAGAACAGTGAGTGGCGGCTCCCTCAAAAGCTCTGCCTACCTATACCCCAACCCCCCAGGAAGATGTAGGAATAATCTTTTTTTTTTAAAGATTTTTTTTATGGTCTATTTAACTTTATTTTATATGCATTGGTGTGAAGGTGTCAGATCCCCTACAACTGGATCTTCAGACAGTTGTGAGCTGCCATGTGGGTGCTGGGAATTGAACCTTGGTCCTCTGGAAGAGCAGTCAGTGCTCTTAACCACTGAGCCATCTCTCCAGTCCCTAGGAATAATCTTTTCAGACATAACTAACAACCTTGGATCATCTGAGAGTCCCTAGATCCCAGAGGGCCTTTGTACAAGGTAGAAGACACGGAGAAGACAGGGGCAGCTAAGAGTGATATAGCCACAAGGACTGTCCATAGCATCAGGGAAATGGATAATAAGGGTCAGTCTTGCAGGGCACAGCAGGCTGGGCCCGGTCTCCAGACTCCTACTTCAGGTGTGTAGATATGACAGACTGCCATCCTGCACAGCGCCAGGCTGCACTTATCAGTCATAAACTGTGTGTTCTCGTGACCTCAGGGAAAATGATCCACAGACTCTCTAGCCCCTAAAGGAGTTGCCTGTCACCAGGGAGCCAGAACTCGTCTAGCCAAAGAACAGGGCTCAGGAAGTGAGGGGCAAGGCCGGTGAAGATGTGCTTCCTTACCCTCATCTGGACCAAACTGGGAGCCACAGCCTTTGGCCGAAAGCTCCTTCACAGAGTAGGAACCAAGGCCTTCTCTGCATGATTCAGGGCGGTCCCCGGTGCTGCCTTTGTTTATATTATGCACAAGTTCTTTACTACAAAGATCATTTGGGTTGAGCCTCCCTCCTCTAAAATGCTTGAGACTGGAAGTATTTTAGATTTCTGATTTTTTTTTTTTACCCAGAATTCTCATGGGCTAGAACATAGGCAGTTGGCCAATGAAAGAATCTAGAGATCAAGCATCGCAGGGGATTCATCCCCATGTCTGTTCTCCAGAGCGGAGCTGAAGGGACAGACCCACAGGCCTTGACAGTCCCCCACCCCTAAAGTCTGAGGGGACCAGAAGCTAGGTCTGCTGTTTCCAGAGGCAGGGACGTCATCCCTTCTAGTTTTCCTCCTAGACTGCTTTGACCAAAGAGGGTCTTTGCAGCTCCTGGGGAAGGGAGAGATGATTTTGAATTCATCCCGACGTCTGGTCTAGGACATACCAATTGGGCATCAGCGCGTTCTCCTTGCCCCTGAACATAATGCCAACGTTAGTGGCGTGCTGCCGAGAGGAGTAGAAGTCTGTGTAGTCTCCTGCAGAAGGAAGACCCAAAACAGCCAGTGACCCAAGAGGAGGGACTCATACCCTTCTTCAAGATTCAAGGACCCCTTCAGGAAAAAGTTACCCACACTTCCTGATTCAGACAGTGAGATTTAAATATGAAATGGCTGCCCCCACTCCCTCCCACCTGGACCACATAGAGCTGCTATGGCCCTCATTGGGCAACCCTTGGCACGCCTTTGTTTAACGTATGCCTGCTCCCTAGCCTCGCTTCTCCCTCCCCTCTGTCGGTTTAAATCCTGGCAAGGCCTAGGCCCCACTTCTGAACCCTTCTTTGGGGTGGTCTTCACTGAGCTCCAGTCCCATGCAGGCAGATCTTCAGGAAACTGTCACCATTCAGGCCGGTCCCAGCTCGGCTCTTCTTATTTCACGTGACTGGCACTCGGCACCAAGAACAAGGCATCTTGTCTCTGTATTTGAACTTGTATATCAGTGCCTAATGATTGTGATGAACGTGGAGGTCCATGAGCTCCAGGTGCCCCTCTCTCACACGTGAATGAATTACCGAGATGCCAGGAAGCCCACTTACAGTACTTTGCTTACCCATCTTCCTGGACCTTGTACCACCCCCACCCCCACAGCAAAGCTGAGTACCCCTATCCAAGCAGCTTGGATGAGAAGTGGAGGTGGAAAGGGAAGGAGAGGGCACAGTCTAAGCAAGGGGCAGCCAGCCTGAGCCCTGCTCACTACTTCCCACCTTCAGTCTTGGGCACAGAAGCAAGAGCGAGTGTGTTTGTCAGAAAATAATCAGGTCCATGACCATAGAAAAAGGAAGTCACAGCATCCATTAACTAGAAAGGATGAAGGACCCCGAGAAGAGAACTAGTTTGCCTTGAAAGTAGAGCACTTTCCTAAAGGGAAACAGGAGATGAGCCCATCCTCAAGCCTGTCTTCTACCTAGCTGTGGGCATTAGAACCTCTGCAAGACTTTGCCGAGTGGAGGAACGGGTTCAGGAAATCCCATCCTTCCAGGCAGAACTATGCAGCTCTCAGACCACAGGTGTCCAGGTAAAAGCAGAGGCTCCCTCTCTTGGCTGACATAGAAGGATGCAGCCTACGCCTGGCCTCAGGTTGATGGGCCCATCTCATTTTCAGGCTATATCAGGCTGTACCGCCAGCAGCTTGCTGATTCGGTCAAATCAGATGCCAAGCACACATGGCTTTCCTCAAAACTCTCTCCTGACAGCTCACAGTGCTTCCCCCACAACCTTCCAGGAAGAAGGAGCAAATTGCTGTTGAGGGAGACATGTTGCTAGTCACACACTTAGACAGGCTGCTGTTTCTTTGGAAGAGCAGGCTTGAGACAACCTGAGCAGAGGCTAACCATCTGCTGAGCTTGGTCATGATGGGATCAGCACGCAATCCTAACGTCCTCACTCTGTTTTCTTCTCACCAAGATACAGGGATCCAAGCATCTGCCCAGCCAGCCAGGCCCACTAAACTACTCTGGATGACCTAACAGGGAAGCAGGACTCACCTATGGTCGCAGGAAGGTGCATTGTGGCAGCAGCCTGGGAGACGAAGGCACTGAAACACAGAATCAGGGGTTCCATCCGGTCTTCCAGGCCCAGAGCCCTCCCCTCCCACCGCATGCAACCCAGAACAGGGCTGGGTGAAGCGGCCAGGCAGCCAAGCAACGATGCATAAGGGCACTGCCAACTACCCCGGCCTCATCCCCCCTGCCACGTCCCTCTTTCCCCGTGTGTTCCTCACCGCTGCCGAAGCTTATTGTCATCTCGGAGCCTGGCTTGGCTGGCAGACAGCAAGTCCTGCAAGGATGCTCTTGCCTCCTTCCAGGCAGCTTGACCCAGGCCCATAAAGCTGTTGAGAGTTGTCTAAGGCCAAAACAGGATTAGAGATGGTTTATGCCTGAGAAAATCCTCGAGTCATCTCTCCTGCCAGGGTCTGAGTTCTCTCCATGCAGTCACAAGCTGGGACCCTTGTTCATATGTTTGTCCTCTCTGCATAGAGCTAGAGAAAGCTGGTCATCTTTCTTGACGCCCCATCTGTTCCTGGATGTGCACCTCACAATGCCAAATAGCTATTATGTGGACAGCCACCCCAGAACTGCACAAGTCCCATTTGTCTAGTGACAAGACTGACTCCGGGCCAGAGGTGGCCAGGAGGACCGATGGGGAAGATGTGTGCAAAGCTCCTGCACAAAAGAGGTCCTTAGGGAACACCATGAGCACCCCTGCCTGTGTGTCAGGAAAAAAGCAGATCCTACAAACCGACCTGTGATGAGGGAGGAAAGTTAGACCCATCCCCCATAGACATGGAGGCCAAACTGGCTGTCCCCAGGCACAACTGCACACCTAGAGGGCAGGACAGTCACTCTATGTAGGTACAAGCAAGGATGGATGCTCCAGGACTGTTCTCTTGAAGGACTGGGCAGCCATCCCCCATGAACAAGAAAGCCAGGATGACTGTATCAAGCTGTACCCCAAATCTGGACTGTAACAGTCACGGTTCCTTACCTCAAGGTTTTCCTGGGCCTTAGAACACCAAAGCGTGAATAGCCCAGGATAAAAAGAAACCGGAGTTATATACTATCCTCATCTCATAGGAGAGACCCACTGGAGTCAGGAGCTCACATTCTGCTGAGAGACCACCCTAAGGTGTCAAAGCTACCTCCTGTCACCTATATGTGTCAGAACAGCTCCCACTTACCCAGGGATAAGCTGTGACTAAGGAAACACTATCTCATTCACAGTAGATAGTAAAATGGACACAATTCATGACATAGCGTCCTACCTCATCGAAGACATGCTGGTGTTTGGAAAGGACAGGCCCGGTGAAGAGGTGTTTAATGACACTGAGGTCCAAGATCTGGTCACCGATGGCCACACCAATCCGTGGCTTTGGCTGGGAGGAGAAAGACACAGTCAGTTCTGATAGGCCAGTTCATTCACTGTAACAGAAACCCAATACTTAGGGACTGGTGGGTTCCTTTGGGACAACCCTCTCAAGGAGAGGACCAAAGACCAGGATAAGAAAGAAAGCAAAATTGTGATCTCTTGATGGAAAATTAATCAACCCCCCCCCCCCCCCGCCCAAAGACTAGAGGAAGACCAGGGAGCCTCTGGAGGCAAAGTTCCCAGCATTGCTTGCCTGCTCACCACCTTACCAAGAACCTGAATTCCTTTTCATACTGGGCCTAGGACTTTGCTCAGGGCCTTTCTCTTATGAAGCAGAGTGGTGAGTGTTCCACGTGTCGTAACTTGGAACAACAGCTCTATGGTAGCCTTAACTCAACAGAACTCAGGTAGCAGGGTGCTGAAGAAGCAACGGTGCTCTAACCACAGGGATGAATTTTGCTTATGCTCCCATAAAAGCTCTGCAGGAGTTCAGATGGATACAGCAGACCAAATATTTTGTCAAGGCTGGCCCCTGGCCCCACAACACTAAGCACATCAGAAGACTTCACTTCTAGTAGCATATAAAAGAACAGTAACTCCAGATTCGCCTGCAAGGGCAAGCCAGAGCCCCTTACTACCCAACCAAGTGCTGAGGATGGGCTTGCATGCACAAACTGTCCTGCCTGACCCATCTGGCGCTCCCAGAAAAGACTGAGAGTATCTCTGCTGAGGGCACAGTACTGTCTAGGGGAGGCCAGAGGGAGTATTCTGCCCCTAGAAGGTGGTTGGCTGGCACAGGTTAAGGCTCCACACACCTCCTATGTGGACAGGATGACCCATTAACTTTGCATCCTTGCAACATCTACTCATGCCTGGTGGTTGTGAAAACCACCAGTCAGCTCTTGTGACCAAGGCATTCAGCACAGGCAGGATACAAAAGGGCAGTCCTCTGGGCAAGAGATGTGGAGAACCCGACCAATTGCCAGGAATCCTTTTCTTCCTTCCTTCTGTTGGTGCTTGCTAGCCAAGCACTCTGCTACCTGTCAATCCTGGCCAAAAAAAAGAAAAAAAGAAAAGAAATTCTGACTCCTATTAGGTGCAAGCAGTTCCCATGGTTCTATGGCTTACAAAACTGAAGCAACAGTGCGAGCAAAAAGCAAGCAGAAAAATGCCACAGACATTTCAAAAGGTTGTGCTTTGCCTATCTGAGGACCCCTTTATGTATTTGTTGATAACTCAGCTCCACTAAAACCGTTTTCAAAGATTTCTTTCTAATCAGACTATGTGTACAAGTCAAAGTTCATTTCTCTTGCCCCACCGAGCTTGTGATCAGTTCAGGGAATGCCCAGCAGGTCACACTAGAGCAGAAAGAATTTAGGCTAGAGGTAAAAGAACCTGGTGTCTTAGACTGCACAGTTTCTAGGCCAGGAAGTGCTTGCTCAAAAATTATGGGAGTCAGCTGGTACTTTTCAGGTTGTAGGGTCAAGGACTAGCAGTAAAGTGAACGACCACCCGGCTTCTTGGAAGGAAACAGCCAGCAGGACTACACGTCCGTTTCTGGGTCACAATAATCGCACGGGACTGCTGTCTAGGCGAGGGGTGATAGCTCCCCTTTCTCTTTGCAACTGGTTCTCGCACAACCCCACAGAAGCTGAAACTGAATTTCAACATCCTACACAGCCGCATTCGAGCCGAGCCACAGGCGCCTTCCACCGAGGCTCGGGAGGAACCAACCGGAGCTCCCACCTCCCCATGCCCGAGCCCAGGCTCACGTGGCTTTGAGTGGAGAAAACGCCATAGGGCAGGTTTTGGATGGGAAAGTCCGAGTCCTCGGCCACCGGAATAAAGGACATGCTGACGAGCACCCAGCAGGAAAACCCGTGGCGGGCAGGGTTTGGTTAGCGGGGCTGTGTTTAGGGCTAGAGGAGCACTCAGACGCAGAGACCGCCCCAATCCAGGGACTGCTCTTCTCTGAGGCCCGTACCCGTACCCTGGCAACACCCCTAACCCGCCCCTCGGGACCGCCTCTCCCCCCCCCCCCCCCCCACTTTGCGCCTCCCTTACCCCCGGGTCCACCCTCTGTACCACCCAGCACCCGACCCGGGACCACCCTATTCCCATGCCCCTCGACCAGCCCCCTTCCACCCTGGAACCGGCCAGCACCCACCCCGGGACGACCCTATTTCGCTCTTCTGTGACCTCCCCTCACCCAGGACCACCTCACCCAATCGTACACATAAAACAGTCCTCCTTATTCGGCCCAGAGATGACCGGAACCCCGGAAACGCCCCGCCCCGCCCCCGGCCCTCCCCCAGGACCCGTCTACGCCCCGCCTTGGTCCTGCCCCCTCTCCATCCCGGAACCCAGGACCGTTCCGTCCCTGTGTCCATAGGGCCATCTATCTATCTGGTCCAACCCCTGTGTCCAAGTATTCGTTCTCACCTAGAACGCCCTAGCCCTAAGGCCCTGCCCCTGTAGGCGCCTCATTTCCAAGGCCCCGCAGTGCTTCAGAGCGGCCCCGCCTCCCTAGGAGCCCTGCTTTTTCTCGGACCCCACCTCCAGTTTGCACTTGGGGATCCACCTGGTGACCCCATTCTTCTGTCCAGAGTTGCCTCCAGCTCCTCCGGCGTCACTGGATACTACAGACACCCCAGCTCATCTGCCTGCATTAGCTTCACTCGGGGTCCGCAGAGATGCTTTCTAGAGCTTTTGCTAGTGAAGGGTGGAGTTGGAGCCAAGATCAGGAAAAGTGTGACACGCCTGTTTAACCTCTCAGGGTTCTTCTGCCTCACCTTTTTCCCCCTTTATAAAACTAGCGGGAGGTCCGCTTCTGAGTAGATAAAAGAATTCAATTAGTTAATGTTGGTAGACTGCCTAGAATCGTACCTGGCACACGCGCCAGGTGTGTAATAAGAGGGAGGGAGAAAAAGACTATGGACTCTGGATCTAAAATATTAGAAGTAGGATTAATCACTGACTAGAAATTTGGGCGTGCACGTTAGTTCAAGTAAGGTCTACAGGGGTACCCCTCAGATTATGGCTTTGTTGGTGAAAATGCTTCAGGAACGCAATCTGTTAAAATACAAAGGATTATTTGAATTCTTTTGTATTTGCGAAGACGTGCTTTATGGCTTAAACTGTGGTCTATTTTTGAGAAAAGTTCTATGGGCTTCTGGGAATTTGTACTCTCTAGCTGTTGGAGGGTTTAATGTTTAATATTGTCAACTTGACTATCGGATTTAGAATCACAATGGAAACACCTATGCGTGTCTGTGTTTCGCAAAGGTTAACTGAATGTGGGCAGCACCGCTCTTTGGGCTGGAGGCCTTGAGTAAGTGAAGGAGAAATGGAGCTAGATGCCAGCATTCATCTTTCTCTGCTTCCTGGTTGTGGATACAACCGTGCCATACCTTCTCAGGTTCCTTCCCCACTGCATCTCCTCAAACTGTAAACCTAAATAAACTCTTCCACCCTTAAGTACCCCTGCCAAGTATCTGGTCACATCAGTGAGAAATTAACACAGATGGAATATTCTGTAGATGTTAAGTCGGCTTCATTTAAATTGACCTCTGAAGTTTTTTTTTTAAATCGATTTTTAGTCTGTATGTATGACCTGCTTATGGATGAGAGTGAAATATTAAAGTCACTTAAGATTATTATATCAGAATCTCTGTTCAAGTCCATTGGTGTTTGCTTTATGAAACTGGGACTCCATTCAAACTTTTAGTGCATGTGTTTATGATTGTTGAATCTTTTCAGTGGATTTTTACTAATATGTAGTGACTTTGTTTTGGTTTGATGTCTACTTTTTCAGTTATTAGAATAGCTATGTCAGCTTCTATTCACTTGGTGAACTGAGTGATTTCACACAGATATGTTTCTTAGAGACAAGACACAGTTGGATCTTGCTCTTTAATCCAATCAACCAGTTGGCCTCTTTGAATTGAGTGTTAAAGATAGTTTGCTTTAGGCTATTGTTTTTAACATTTTTTTCTTTTGAGTCAAGGTTCTCATTCTGGTACTAAGGCTGATCTAAGTAGTCCAGGCTAGCCTCAAAGTTGTAGCTACCTGAGCCTCTTGAGTACTGGGAGTTTGGCATCACCATGCCCAGCAATTCAGGCTATTATTGTCAATTCCTACACATTTTGTTGGTTTTTCTGGTTGGTCAGGATGTTCATTCTTTTCTTCCCTATTTTGATTAGAAGTTTGCTTATTAGTTGTGTTGGACATGTGATTGTTCCTTAGTTCTCCTTTGCTTGTGTATATTCCTCTGATGAAATTTATCCTTTCCATGTTCTTGGCTGAGCCTATCCTTTCCTCTCTGTCTAAGATTCTCCAAGAACACTCTGTAGACCAAGACTAAATCCTGTCTGATTGTTGTGTGTTTTTAAAAGAATACATCTTTAGGTTCTACTTGCCACGTTTTTGTTAAGGACTTTTGCATTGACATTTATGAAAAGCACTGATCTACTATCTCATAATGTATTTAGTAGAAAACATTAGAAAGCATTCTCAGGGCTGGAGGGGTGGCTCCGTGGTTAAGAACACTTGCTGCTCTTGCACAGAATCTGAATTCAGTTCAGCACCCACATAGTGACTCACGACCACCCGTAGTTCCAGCTCCAGAGGACCTCTGATGCCCTCTTCTGACCTTTGCAGGTACCAGGCAGGCATGAGATGCATATATATGTGCAGGCAAAATACACATACAGAAATCTTTAAAAAAAAAAAAAAAGCACTCCCTTTGCCACTGCATTTTACATGAGAGACAACCTAATTTGTTTAGATTCACTAGCTTACCTACCAGGGGATTTCTTTTTTACTCCTCCTTGAAAGATTATATATTCTTTTTAATGTATAAACCCTGTTCTGTCTGTGGATTTAGAAGTTTGTTCCTGTGGCTAATTTTTCATCAACTTGACACACACTAGCATCATCTTGGGAGAGGGAAGCTCAGCTGAGAAAGTGCCTCCATCAGATTAGCCAGGAGGAAAGTTCATGACATTCTCTAAATAATGTAGGAGAGTCTAGCACCTATCCAGTTGTGGGCAGTGCCACCCTTGGGCAGGTGGTCCTGGGCTGTATAAGAAAAGCAAACTGAGCAATTCATGGGGAACAAGGCAAGAAACAGCGTCTGTGATGGAGCGGTTCATAGGGAACAAGGGAGGAAGCAGCATCAGCTGTTTCTGCTTCAGTTCCTGACGTCCTCAATCACTGATGGACTGGGACCCTTTCCTACCCAAATTGCTTCAGGTTACAGTGTTTATCACAACAGGAAGAACACTAAGGCTGGACTTTTTAAGGAACTGGGCAGTCATCTAAATTACCCAGTTTGTGGGCATAGAACAGTCCATAGGATTCTTTAATCTTTTTTCCTGGGATCTATACTGAATGGCTCTTCTTTCTTCTTAAAGCGACCACTCTCCCCTTTCAGCACTACAGAGGTTATTGAACGCTGGGGCCTCAGGTTTCTAAGTTGTAGAAGTCTTTCATTGGTTATATTCTGTTCATCTCATTTCCACGTTCCTCGCTTACTCCCACTGCCCACTTAATTCACCGCTTAAAAACATCTTTTAGATTTGTGTATGAATGTGTACCATACACACAGGGAGCCCAGGAATTGCAGATCCACCATGTGAGAGCTGGGAATTGAACCCAGATGTGTAAGAGCAACAAGAACTCAACAGCTGAGTCATCTCTCCAAGCCCCTGAGTTAATCTTAATGATTACATACCCCCCCCCCAAAAAAAAACATAAAGCTAAGAAGCCAGTATGAAAAAGAAGCAACAAGCTACATAGATCCTTTCCTAAATTCCCAAAAATATTCAGTTAAATGTTCTATTCAGTCAAGAGCTGACCTTATCTTAAGGTCTGGGATGGTCTAAGCATTAATCTTATTCTCTTGGAGTTCTAGAGTGCTGCTTTCCCTCTCTCCCTTTTAACATTCTTCTCTACTATGTGAAAGGATTACCCTCCCTTTTCTGAACCAACTCTTCCCTGCAGCTCTGTCTCCTATCCTTCCCTGAAACCAGAGCTCACTTAGGTCCTTTGCGAGGCAATCGAGTGGACCCCAAAGCAATCTCAAGATAACAAACTGGTGATGCACGCATGCTGCCGCGGAAGGTCGTCTGGCTTTTCAGTTAACTCATGGAAAACTGTGAAAACTGGCATTCTGACTTGCCACCTAGCTAAACCTTACTATTGATTTCTTCCTTGATTTATCAAGGCTTGCCATTTTTCAAATAAAAATCATAAAATGTTCAATGAGGCTGGTCTCAAAGTCACAAAAATCTGCCTGCCTTGGTCTCCAAAGTACTGGGATTAAAGGCATGCACCACCACTGCCAGGCCGTTTTGTTTTATAAATTTACTATTTTGTGTGTGTGTCCCCGCCCATGATAGTAGTTAAGGTCTCTGGAATTTGGTTCTAACAACAGGCTTTTCACTGGCCTCAGGAAATCCTTGTCTGGCATGCGGTCTGGACCCCATCTCCAGCATTACATACATACGCCTGCATAAATTAAGCATGGTGGGAAATGTCCTAAACTACATATTAAATCTAAGGCTGGGATATAGCAAACTTTTAACTAATCAACCAATCCCTTTCTAATGCTGTCATTTTGTTAACTATGAAAGGAATCCGCCCCCCCCCCCCCCAAGACAAATCCTCACTATATTACCCAGGTCTGATGTTTATTATAGAGACCAGATTAGTCTTGAATTTACAGTAATCATTCTGGTAAGTGCTGGAATAACAGACACATATCACCATACCTGGGTTACTTTATCTGAATCTGCTGAGATAGTCACAGTAGTTAATTTAAACTTATTTGCATGATCAGCTAAATATATAATTTTAATATTAAACCACAGTATATACACTAGTCAGTAATTAATATTAAGAAATTGTACATTAGCCGGGCGGTGATGGCATACGCCTTTAATCCCAGCACTTGGGAGGCAGAGGCAGGCGGATCTCTGTGAGTTCGAGACCAGCCTGGTCTACAGAGCTAGTTCCAGGACAGGCTCCAAAACCACAGAGAAACCCTGTCTCGAAAAACAAAAAAAAAAAAAAAAAGAAATTGTACATTAAAAATTATATTATAAAACAAACCATCGTCTGTTTTTTAAACAGGTTAACTTTCAAAAAAGTTTGGAAACCAGAGGACAAATAGGTCTTAGGAGGGCTTACAACTTCTATTTTAAAATTCTACTGATGCACAGTTTTAATGTCTTTAATCCTATGGAGTACAAAAGCCCCCATTAGATGTTAGTTTGGTGTGCCGGAGTGCAGGACAGTCAGATGAGGGCCAGAATACATGACATCGCAGCAACCTGGTTTTGAAAAAAATGCTAAGGTCTTCAATTCATAATAAAATTTGTCATAACAAATTAGCATGAATAGATATAAGACAAACAGTGGTACTCTTAACAAATTAGGAAAGCAAAATTGTAAAAGGTTTAAAAAGACAAAATTAACTACCAGAAAGAAGAAAAAGAAGCAGTAATTTTTCTCGTTTTCCTTTTTATTTAATCAAAGACTGGTGAATAAACATAAATACAGCACAATGACTTCAGATCATTCTTTATACTGTGCACACACAGACCAATCAACAGTAATCTGAAAGAAATTTGCAGTCAGCAGTGAAATGCATTCAGCTTTTCTTTCCCTTGCAAAATAAAAAGAAAAAAAACTAAAAAGAAAAAAAAACCCATAAATTTAGAATCTCAACAGCACATATTCTCCTGTGACAAATGATTCAGACATAAATAGTGGTGCAAAGAAACTATATGCTAACAACACATGTATAACCTTTGTTAATGAGAAAACAAACAGAAGCAGCCATAATGATTAAGATACATTCAGTTACTGATAACTAGTTGTGCCCAGAAGGGCATTATCAAAAGGGAATCGTGCTGCAGAGAAAAGCTATATATACATACACAATGAGAAATAAACTGCAAGATCAACACATGCATGTTTAATACTGGAAAAATCACAGCCCTCCAGAATTTCTCCACATTTGTTATAAAAGCCCTCTGCACTCAACTAAAATTAAAATGATCTTAAAAGGATAATACTTCTTTTTCAGCCACAGAAACTGCAATGGAAATAAATGTTCAGAGTCATTTTCAAAACAAAAACAAAAATCTATTCTTCTGATGACATGCATGATTCAAAGGTCTATGCAAGATACGGTGCTCTACATTCCCAAGGACTAGGAAAAAAACCTCAAGTCAATTTTTAGTTTGCAGATGGTCAAAGGGTTTTGTATTCCAGCAGGAGCTCAAATCTTCTGGATCTTTTCACCAACAACTACTGGATTTTCTTTTCTGATTTTTTCAGCAGCATCAGCTTTGTAATTGTAAGAGCAATTGTGCACATCTGAGTAGCGGTGCACACCACAGTAAACATTTCCACACCGGCATTCAAACCCTGGAAGTGGAGGAACATGTGTACAGCATGGGTTAGACGGGAGGGCGAGACTAGTTCGTCCCACAGCTAATGCTAAGCAACATAAGTCTAGGAGGAATCACTGCAACGTTCCAGAGCCACACTCTCAGCTCCCTAGCAGAGCTCCTCTTTCTTTCTCCTATCCTCAAATATGTTTGTACTTCTCTGAGTCGGTTTCACTGCTAAACTGAAAATGGGTCATTTTTCTTTTTAAACCGAAAAAGTAATATGAAAACAAGTGCTGCTGTCAGAAGGCAACCATGACACTTATTAAGGCCAGACTAGTGAGTCCTGAGCAGCTGCTGTTGGGTGATAATGTAACTCCTCCTCCTCCAACTTCTCAGGCGATGTGAACTTTGGGGAGACCAAGAAGGTGGACTCCGGGGTCAGGTTTCTGTGCATCAATGGCCTCATTATCAGAGGCAAAACACTAAGCTTCCCTGAGACTCACATGTGCATTTTTTATGGAATCATGAATTACTATATGGATCAAGTGACTGTCCAATATACAATAAACACCCAACAAAAGCTACTTAACTAGCCAAGCAGTGGTGGTGGTACACACCTTTAATCCCAGCACTCAGAAGGCAGAGGCAGGTGGGTCTCTGAGTTTAAGGCTAGCCTGGTCTACAGAGCGAGTGTCAGAACATCCAGGGCTACACAGAGAAACCCTGTCTGGAAAAACCAAAACGACAACAACAACAACAACAACAACAATAGACAAACAAAAAACTAAAAAGCTACTTTAGGGATAAGCTCTATGGGCTGAAACCCAAATACAGCCACAAACAAAGTGGCAGTCTTTTCCATCCAAATCAGAATTAGGTTATTATGGATTTGGGGAAACGTAGCTCAGGAAAAAAATCAATATTTTAACCAATAATTGACAATCACTTTTTAAACCACATTTTAACTGTAAATACATATTCTGAATCTTTATGTAATAAAAAATTAAAGCAAATAATAGACAAATTAGATAAAAAGTTAAAGTCCTAGACCTGTGGTCAGGAAGCCTAAGACTCTATGAATATATCAAATATGCATTTGATATTAAATTTGTGTTTTAAATTAAATATATATTGGAGAAGTGGGATAGTTTAGGTTAACCTTAATCTCCTTCCTTAATGACAATATATTCTGAAGTATGAAGTGATCCTAAGGTATTATTTTCTTTTCCATTTTTATGAGGCAAGATCTGATGTAGTTTATGGCCTGTGATCCTTCTGTCCCCACTTCCCAAGTGCTGGAATTACAGGCCATGTGCTACCATACTCCCATTTGAAGTACAATTTTCACTCAAAATCTTAACTGTTCTCTATCCATATTTCTAATTTTTATACAAGTATTTGTCATGATGCCTAAGTAAACAATCAGCAAAACTATTTGTAGCTGCATCACTCGAGAAGCCAAGCACAGAGCTTGCCGTGCTCTTATCTTAGCACACAGCTCCCTTGTCAGAGGAGAGACAGCACTTTTTCCTTTACAGGCTTCCACCCCCTTTGTTTCCTGATAACAGAACTCCTGTCCCTGAATGCTCAGGGCAGTCTGACTGTACTTAACATACATTCTTTTCTAAATTCTTTTGAATAGTTCCCCTTTAACAATTTTGACAACTGACTTTAGCAGCAGGCATGCACCAGTAAGGTCTTCTACATTGCACCAAGCTGGATTGCTTTTAGCTCACTGACCAAGCATGGTCCATGATCAGCACCGTTTCACATAAAGCACTTTACAGCTAACCAAAGTCCCTCCCAAATACCTTCTCCTTGAAGGTAGGAGACATTTCTACCCTTCACCAGCATTTGCTACACTGACCTTACTTATTAGCAAATACTCTCAAACCCAGTTGACATTTTTTTTTTTTTGGAGGGGGGTGGTCTTTAAGATAGGGTTTCACTGTAGCTTTGGAGCCTGTCCTGGAACTCACTCTGTAGACCAAGCTGGCCTCGAACTCACAGAGAGATCCTCCTGTCTCTTGCTAGGGTTAAAGGCATGTGCCACCACTGCTTGACCGACATAATTTTTTAAATGCTGAAGAAAAAAAAAGAAACCCAGAAGCTGACCATTTATGTACACCAATGATCACAAAGGCAGTAAAAATCTTATTTGGCCAGTAACAGCGAGCATATGTTTTCAAAACATGATCTTAACTTTAAACCGTCCAAGGAGGCCCTTACCAGTAAGTCCCACTTTCTTCCTGCACATGAAACAGCGATTCTTTTTTTGTTTTGGCTTTTCAAGAGACTTGCTTTGCTCTTCAGATGGCTGCTGCGTTGTATCTGATACTGAAGTTGAGAAAAACAAGAGGGTGGCAAATTTAACTATTCAGTAAGAGTTGGTGTTTGGGCGATGGTTGACCCTCACCCCATACTATCTCATGGATTTGTAATTTAAAGACCAGCTAAGGAACAGACTTATAGGTCAGGAAAGATATTCATAAATTTGTGTTATTATAAAACACGACCCTCCTTTCATTACACATAACATAATACACAGTGATTCTAAACGGTGGCTTACAAATTTTCTTTTCTAATCTAAAGTGGGCAAGGAGACAGAGAGACAGAGATAGACACTGCCTATGAAAGTCTAAGTTAGAAAACAGCCTAAGAAGAAGATAGCCGTAGGAGAGCATAACAGTTCACTGTCTGGTCTACATGGACTTCTCAGAAAGCAGAAATTTCCATGTTCTCAGAACATGTCACATAAAACCACTTAAGCCAAGTGTTGTGGCACATGCCTATAATCCAGCACCCAGAGGATTGCTGTTTACAGAGTAAAAGGCGAGAGAATGAGACTCTTTCTCAACCTTACCCCTACAAGACGCTAGGAAAAATAATCAGACACAAGGAAGCTTTAAAATGACACAATGAAGACTGAAACTAACAAACAGTGCATTTCCATACTAAGATCAAGAGCAGATGCATTGCAACTCAGAGTCACTGTTACTAAACTCTGTTAATGTGTCCTTTCCTGTCACTTGTCACCCTGGCCCTCCTGGGTGCCCCAGAGACAGCTGGAACCTTGCCTGGTACACATGACATCTAGCTAGGAAACAGTTAAGTAGCCTATCATGGATCAAACTCCAACTTGCCCATTTTGTCACAACCAGGGACTTTCCCAGGAGTCTAGGCTCACTTCTACAAGCTACCCCAAGAGGCTTTCCCATTCCAACCAAGGGTGTTCTTCAGAGTCAAGATCCAATAGCTTTCCCTCGTCAACACTTTGTGGCTTTCCACCCAATTACCCAGGCTTCATGTGTTGTAGGTGAAAAGTAAATAGTTTAAAACATTGTGATGGTTCCCCACTATTCCCCAGGCTAATGTCCAGGGATCTTCACCATTCCTGCCACCCTCTCCCTGGCCATATTATATCATTCCTCAAACTGACACATGCTTGTGCCACACTGCAGTGCCTGACTTTTACACATCTCTCTCACACCTGTGTGTGCTCGTTAGAGGTCCTTGTTGCGCCTGATCTTTAGCAACTAACTCCATCTTGTCTTTCCTGTTTATACTAATGGGGCCACCCCTACAGTCTCGGAGCAGGAACCCCTCCCTATCCTGTGCACCTATGCAGGTACTTCCTAGGTGCCTAGAACTGTCCATTTAACCTGGCCTACGTGAATTCTTTGATGACAGGAACCTGTCCCACCATCCCTATTACCAGAGACTATCATGATTCCTCTACAACTCAAGGAATAAATCTTTGTGGACCTGCATTAAGTCACTTACCCACTGTATCTACAGCCAGAGTAGAGCACCCCTTATAACCATCTACTTGCAGCAGACACTCACATACTTGTTTTAGTGGATCATAACTTATGGTAATTCATCTAGTATTTTAAAAAGCATGATGTCAGACAAAACACCAAACATTATGAGTGAAATATGGTAATGAAAATTTCTGCAGCGCAACTTCTCTACCAGAAAAGTTAAACCCAGGCCAGAGTAACTTCTACTAATATACAGCCTTATTTCTTATGGCTTTTGAGACAGGGTCTTAGTCTGTAGCCCAGGCTGGCCTCAAACTCAGTCTTCCTGCCTCGAAACAAGTGCTGGGATTACAGGTATAAGTCACCGCACCTGGCCACATTGTATTTTTAAAAACAAAACAGAGACACAAAGCTTTTTATTTCTATAAAAAGTGTCCTTAGACACGTCTTTAACAATGTTCATAGCATTGTTTGTCATAGCCAGAACCTGGAAACAACCTAAATACCCCTCAACTGAAGAACGGACAATGAAAATGTGGTACATTTACACAATGGAGTACTACACAGCAGAAAAAAATGACAGCTTGAAACTTGCAAATGGATGGAGCTAGAAAACATCATTTTGAGTGAGGTGACCCAGAAAGACAATTATCACATGTACTTACTCATAAGTGGTTTTTAAACATAAAGCAAAGAAAAGCCAGCCTACAAATCACAATTCTTAAGAACCTAGGTAATAATGAGGACCCTAAGAGAGACTTACATAGATCTAATCTACATGGGAAATAGAAAAAGACAAGATCTCCTGAGTAAATTGGGAGCATGGGGACCATGGGAGAGGGTAGACGAGGAGGGGAGCAGAGAAAAAAGTATAGCTCAATAAAATCAATTTTTAAAAAAAGTGCCCTTAGAATGTGAGATCATTATGGACAAGGGTGCCTTTTTCTGTCTCTAAAACAGAATTAGGTAAGGCTTGGGTGTATAAATGAACTCAAAAGCAATTTAAACTGTAACCAGAAATGAGCCTGTATATTTATTTTTTTAAATTTGTAAGCCATTACAGCTAACCTTCTCAAAAAATATAGTAGTCAAACAAATTAATACTTAAATGTCAGTAACACTATCCCCGATTTCTTTTCTAAACAGAATTGGTTTAAATACTGATAAATTTTGAGTAGTATCTGGAAATGGAGAAGCATAAAATTTCACGTCCTTCCTTTGAACACAAGCAGTGTTACATACTTCAAAGTGAAACTCGATTAGCCCTAAAGACCTAACACAAACTACTGATGGCAGATGCAACTTTGAAGTTAAAAGACTGGTCAGCTGTCTGAAAACGCCCATAAGCCAGAGCTTGCATTTGGCTTGCTGAGTATCAGATATAGCAGAGAGATGATGGGAACATCTGCTCACCCCAAACTATCAGCATAGCCTCAGTTCACAAGCGATATGTGAGTATTCTGTGAAAGACTGATTCTAAGAAAATACTGTTTCCTTGGGTAATATATGTAAGATATGAAGACCACAGAATGCCCTATCCAATTCTATTTATAAAAGAACTATTGAATCCCAACTAGGGCAATCTAGTAGCAAAGAAGCCAAAGAACCACAGTCTTACCGACTTCAAAGTTAAGAACAGTTTCTTTAGAACTAGACAGGTTTTCATACAGGGAAATGAGAGCTAGAAACACACGGTATATTGTTAGTATTTATAAACTGGTGACTCTCTGTCATACCCACTGATCATACAGGTATGTGGTGAGGTCGACAGGACAGCATAAAGGCAGCAAGATCATTAACAATATGCTGGCCAGCTGAACTGCTAACTGGAACCCTGACTAGACATGGTCTACTGGCCATTATTGTTAAGAGACTTCAGAAAGCACTGGACAGGTAAGAGTGGTTTAACTACCCACATGGAGGATCACATTCAAGAGGAACAAGGCCCTCTGCTCTGGGTCCTGCAAACAGAAAAAGAATACAAATGTAACAGTAAGTACACAACATGATTTAAATACTACCTATTGGGGCATATTCATAAACACAGTGAAAAACCAAACTAAACTTAAGGTGACATGATAGGTAACCCCAAACTCTATCTCACTTTCTCTTGGTGGGGGATACAATATCCCTCTCTCTCAATTTTTTCCTCAGAGTCTCAACAATTCCCAAGAACTAGACAAGGCATTTTTGGTGTGCAGCCTTTGCAGGGCCCAAGCACGTAAGACAAGCACTCTACCACAGACTTCCAGCCCAGTGAAGGATCAAAACTAAGGAACTTAATTGTTCTGCTTACTTCTGCTCTGAACCCAGTGCTAACACAGAACAAATGCTCTTTAGATACTCATGGTGGTTAAACCACCAACTGGGAAATTTTTCTTTTCAAAAGAGACCTCATTTTCTTTCTTTTTTTTTTAAATTAATTTATAATTTATTATGTATACAACATTCCTTCCATGTATGCTTGCCAGAAGAGGGCACCAGATCTCATTATAGATGGCTGTGAGCCACCATGTGGTTGCTGGGAATTGAACTCAGAACCTCTGGAAGAGCAGTCAGTGCTCTTAACCTCTGAGCCATCTCTCCAGCCCCCATTTTCTTATATGGAGATTTAAATTAAATAAAATTTAGACTCTTCCCAGTTTTAAAATTCTATGTAAAATGAGAAAAAAAATTAACTTCCAAGAGAAAAATCAGACTAGCTCTGGTACTAGCATCCAAAAGAAACAAGTCCAATTTTTATTATTTTCTAGGACTCATATTCAGTAGAAACAGGCCTGACAAGATGGCTCAGCAGGTAAGGCTGTTTGCTGCCACACCTGACACCCTGAGTCCAATACCCAGAAGCTACACGGCGGAAGGCAAGAACAACTCTAGTGAGTTCCAGCACCAAGGAAGGACATGCTTTTATTCTCTTCAGAATTAAGACTGAGGATATTAAGTCACCTGATAATTATCCTTAACTTTTTGAGAACACCAGATTGCTTTCCCAAGCATCTATACGATTCTGAATTTCCACAATGAGCAAGTGTTTCAGTTTACACAGAGCAAACCAACACTTGTTATTACTAGTGTTTGCAGCACCCTGCAAAGGGGTCACATGACAATTCATCATGGGATGCTTTTCCAGTTCCCTGGTGACGACTGATGCAGAGCATCCTCTCACTTGCTGACTGTTAGTTTGTACGTCTTCTCTGGGAAAGAAACTACTCAGAGCCTTTGCCCATTTTTCTTTCTTTTAAAAACATCTTATTAATCCTTTGAGAACTTCCCACACTGCATTTAATTTTTTATTAGACATATTTTATGTGAGAGTGTTCTGACTAAACATATGTATGGGCACCACATGCATATTTATGCCCTTGGAGTTAGAACTGGTTGCAAGGCCCTACATATGAGCCCTGGGACTAGAACTCAGTTCTTTGCAAGATTAGCAAATGCTCTTGGCCACCTAGCACGGTTCTACTTATTTTCACTGAATTGTCATATTTCCCTCTTTCTTTCCTTATTTTTATAGCTACTGCAGATTTAAACTAGGATCCCATGCATGCTGCCCAAGTGCCCTACCTCTGAACTATATGCTTCAACAGGAAATTTTTCTTTATGCATTATGAGATAGATGGTGTAAAACATTTTTTATGCTGCTTTTCTATTCTCTTCATGAAAACAAAAGTCATCAATCTTTGGTTGCTATTGCTTTAGGTGTCTTATCCAAAGGCACAAAATTTACACTTGCTTTAAAAGTTATTACAGTTTCAGCTCTTATAATTGTGTAGGCTTTGGCTATGTTGTGGGTGAATTTTTACATCTTTTATGAAATAGGGATCCAATTCATTCTTTTGATTAGACTTTCATTTTCTGACTGGATGACCTTAGACCTTTAAGTTCAACTGCCCTTAAGCTTCTGGGTGTTATTTCTGTGATGTGGGAGTCTTCTGTTTTGTGTTGATTTCATTGGTTAAATAAAGAAACTGCCTTAGCCCTTTAATAGGACAGAAAATTAGGTAGGCGGAGTAAACAGAACAGAATGCTGTGAGAAAAGCTGAGTCAAGCAGTTGCCATTGATTCTCCCACTCCAGACAGCCGCAGGTTAAGATCTTTCCTGGTAAGCCACCTTGTGGTGTTACACAGATTATTAGAAATGGGTTAGATCAATATGTAAGAGCTAGCCAATAAGAGGGTGTAACTAATGGGCCAGGCAGTGTTTAAAAGAATACAGTTTCTGTGTAATTATTTCAGGTAAAGCTAGCCGGGTGGCGGGAAGCAGCTCAGCTGCTCCAAATACTACATTTCTGGACTATCAATACTATCCCAATGATCTATGTGAGTATCCTTATGACAGCACTTCAGTTAGGATTACTATTATCTTCTAATAAAGTCTGAAACTGGGAACTATTAAGTCTTGTATTTTTTTTTCAAGAGTGTCTTGGCTGTTTTTACCCATTCTTCAAAATCTGATAAAATTCCTGATTCATTTCTTTTTTCTTTTTTGGTGTTTCGAGACAGGGTTTCTCTGTACCTTTGGGGCCTGTCCTGGAACTTGCTCTGTAGACCAGACTGGCCTTGAACTCAGAGATCTGCCTGTCTCTGCCTCCTAAGAGCTGGCTGGGATTAAAGGCCACCACCTTCTGACATGAGATCCCTGATTTCTACACTATGTAAGCTTTCCTAAATAATAGTCCCAAGTTAGCCCAAGAGTTCCTCTACTATGAACTACTGATTTAACAACTCTCTCTGCTTTGTCCTTGACAGCCCAGCCCTCCAAAAAGCTGATTCATTCTACACTGGAAAGCTTTAGTCATCTTTTATTCTAAGTCTCTAACTCTCAAATCATTTGGGTCATATACAAAACAAGAATACCCTCCACTGCTTGTACAGCTCATTTTGCCTCTGCAGTCTGAATTATTTTAAATTTCCTGTAAGGTGGACTTGATTAAAAGATAATGAAAATACAGTGCAAAAATGTTGTCAGTGGCACATGAAGATATGAAACCAGAAGTTCTACATCTAAACCCCATCTTCTTTTCAGTCTGCACCACCCAAGACCTGGAGGGCTGGGAGGGTAACCAAAGTTCAGCTCTATCTTCAATAGGGCAGTCAATCTAGTATAGTAGCACAGAATAATTGATGCATATGTATTTTGTCTTTAAACTCGTTTTTGTGAACTGATAAGTATGATTTAGATTTTTAAGAAGAGTTTGAGATACAGCTATCTTTTTTTAATTAAAAAAAGGAATGAAATAACCAATATAAAGCAATAGGCTAGCTTTTCATTTAACATGAGAAAAGTTCTTTAGAGCCATCATGCCAAAATAAAAGCATCACCTATTTGGTGGTACCATATTCTAATTATAAGAGGATACCTGAAGAGGGAATGCTATTCTGAAAGACCCAGTGACACTGGAATACACACGGATATCAGTCAGCTTGCCTAACCAATCGATCTGACCTACTAGGGGAACAAAGGAGGCTGGGCACACCAGAAAGTTGCATACAGTGAATCCCAGTCCATATGCACCACAGTGTCTAGTGAAGGGAACAGAGCCACACAGTGGATGCCAGGTCCCAGCTCCCCATGTGTGCTGCAGGAGCCTTTCTGTTTTTATTCATTCAATAGATGAAGACATCATTTCTCTGATTTGGTCAGCAAGGAAATTATGTACAAAGTGTGTGTACATATAAGTAGATATATATACAAAGAAGCATATTACATTTGTTGACAAAAAGAAAAATACATTTTAAATTTAAAAATAAAAAAATTTTAAAGACAATTGTTCTGGATAAGGTCTGTAAAGTGCTTTGTTCTGCAAGCATGAGGACCTGCGTTTAGCCCCACAGAACCTGCTTATAAAACAACAGGTGGGCCCAGTGATATGTGTCTGTAATCACTCCAGTCTCTTTACACAACGTGGTCAATTCTGGCCAGTAAGAGGATGTCTGAAAATAAGAAAAGTAACATAGGACAGACACCCTATGCTCTAGCCTCCACATGCAAACACACACACACACACACACACACACACACACACACACACACACACACGAGGCTGTTAAGAGACTTTATGAGTTGAAGACTAATCCCTTCCTAAACTTAGGTAAAAGTGAAACATATCTGACTTGTCAAAGAGTCTGTGTGCTGAAGTTATGAATGCTAAGTCTTTAGGGAACTTAATACTGACCCTAAATGTCATTCAAAACATACTTGTAAAAAAGAAACTCTAACTTTCAAAATCGTTCCACAATCTCTCTCCTAATACGACATCTCAATCACTTTCTCAGTTAATACACTCAAGGTGGGCTGGAGGGAACTAATATGTTCTCCATATATAAGAATGAGATGAAGCATCTACAATAAATATTACTGCACTATTAATTCACCTACCAATAATCTTTATCTTTTGTCAAACTGTTCAATTCTTACTGCATCTCTAATCTTATTTGTTGGTTCTGGTTCATTTTATCAGGACAGGGTCTTACTATGTAGCTCTGGCTGTTGTCCTGTTGCCCATGTAGACCGGGATGGACGTGAACTCAGAAATATGCCTGCCTCTTCTGGGACTAAAGGCACGCACCATCACAGCCAGCTGCATCTTTAATCTTTCTGAATTCTTTTCACAGACAACAATCTAAAAGGTATTCTGTTCTAACTCCTGGGTGAGCAGCAGCCTTTCTCCTCCTTCTCTGCTAGCCTCCCTCTCAAAACCATTTGCTCCTTGGAACTCCCCTTTGGTGGAGTCTACGGCCTGAAACTTATCGGGACCCAGATAAGTGACCTTGTTTTCTGCTCCACTGCTGGCTCACCTTCCTGCTTTGCTTTCAAACTCTCACTTCAGCCGCCTATACCAGATCACCCCAACTTCAGGTTCAATCCGCATCACCTTTCTTCTACCTACCTACATCTTCCAAATAAGCTCTCTCAAATTCTAAATTTATCACTTCTTCCTCACTCATTAACATTTTCTGTAGCAGACTAGAGAGATGGCTCAATGTTTAAGAGCACATACTGCTCTTGCAGGGAACCCAAGTTCAATTTCAGGGTCCACAATGAGCAGCTCAGCTCCATCCGATGCCTCTAGCATCTGCCCTCACATGCACATGATCACACACACAATTAAAAATAAAAATAAATATTTAAAACCCTTTCTTTTTTTCTTTTCTTTTTTTTGGGGGGGGGGGGGATTTTTCGAGACAGGGTTTCTCTGTAGCTTTTGGTTCCTGTCCTGGAACTAGCTCTTGTAAACCAGGCTGGCCTCGAACTCACAGAGATCCGGCTGACTCTGCCTCCCGAGTGCTGGGATTAAAGGTGTGCGCCACCGCCGCCTGGCTTTTAAAACCCTTTCTGTAACCAGTATCTTCCTCAGCTTCCCTGCCTAGGTAATCACATCACTGTCACTCTTATAAAGCTAAGCTTTGATACCACCTATTTTAGTTTATGTTACTAGTGGGTAACTTAACATTTTTTATTTTATGCATTTAAAATAACCCACACATCCCTACTTTTCCTTAAACTTTTCTATTTACAAAAAAATTGTACACTATACTTTATGAATTTATAGTGCTATGTGGGGGTAGGTTAAAATATTTATGTTGGTCACAAAGCAAAATTCACTTCCTGTAGCAAAATTTGTAAATAGGTAAATCTGCTTAAGCAATGACTGGGCAAGAAATAAATCACGGATAACTATCTATATTTTTTAATATAAAATTCAACAAACTTAAATGAATAGCATGTCACCAGGCTACCCATGCCATACAGGATGCAAACAGAGGTCAGTGTGCTCTCTCCTTAAACCCTGCCATGCTGTCACACATCCCTGAACTTGTCTTTGCACAGTACTCTCCCTTGATGGAGCCAGGGGGAAAGGGCATGGGGTGCCACACTAGGATTGCAAGCAGCTGGACATGTCTGCTGCACTGCAGGTCACATGGGGAGAGGAGTGCCTGGAGTGCCTGGCCACCCAGAAGAAAGGCCTCAGATAAGCAGTCAAAACCAGAGACAGCCAGCTTCCCCCAAGCCAGTAATCCCAGTGCTTGGAGAACAAAGGTTTTTTTTTATACTTAACTGGAGAAAACAACAGAACATAATAGTTTAATGCCTTTACTGGTCATTCTAATTATATTTTCAAACAGATTTGAGTCTTCTCTTTATGCTGATCTCATTATTTAAGTGGGAAGTGGATCCCAACATTCTAGTCAATTTAATATCTGAGACTATGAAATATTCTTCTCAAAACTATCAAAGAATGTACTCATAAGCAGGTACTTTTCTAATACCCACGTCTATGCTAACCTCTGGCCTCGCGAACTCAAGTGTTAATAAACAACAAACATATGCTCTATCATATGCAAACCTTGCAGGTCTTCTGTCTCGGATACTGCTTTGTCCACAGATGTACTGTCCACTTGGGAAGGTGCTACAGATTCTGATAAAAGTGACTGATTTGATACAGGGCTAGAAAAGCAAGAGATATTTTTATTTTTTTAACATAAAATTTTAAAAATTATTTTTCTTCTTTGATTCTGAAATAGGGACTTATTCTGTTTCCCAGGATGGTTTAAAACCCCTGGGCTCAAGAGAACCTCCTGCTTCCTTCAGTTGAGTTTCACTGTTCCCAGTAACAGTTTAATTTGAAAAGGTCACCTTCCAAATATCCATAATAACTGAAGGAACGTAGTAAGTACCACTTACTATAGAACACAGAGACACTCATAACCTAACATAATCATGAAGGCTTGGAAACCACAGGCTAATCTGGGTCTTAAGTTCATGCTTTGGAAACCAAAGCAACAGCATATATATGTAACAACCACCACAGGAACACTAAATGAAAACTAGAAAGATGCAGTCTTGCTTCAGAAATTCTAAAACAGAATTAAACAGAGTGGTGAGTGTCTACTTTAGATTTTTAAAAAGGAACCATAGTGAAAAAGTAACAGCCTGATTTGTAAGGGAACAAACAGACAAGTCTTTCCGGCCCTCCCCCTTCTTTCTCTTGTCTAGAAGGGTCTCAAATTGGCAGTGTTGTTGAGCCTGGCCTTGATCTTGATCCTCTTGCCTCCATTTCTTAAGCCTGAGATTACAGGCATGCACCAGGATGTTCAGAGGCTAAAACATGTACTTCTGTATGCATTCCTCTATCTCTGACTTCAGAGCTAAAAACAAAGTGTGTGTGTGTGTGTGTATGTATGTATGTATAAAACACTGAGTATTACCTCATGATAAAAACAAAAAGAAACAGAGACAAGGTTCTTCTGATTCAAGGCACTAATACGTGTAGACCATGGACTGCAATGTGAAGAACTAACCCGACACTGGGCTAGATTAAAGGGACTGCAGCACCAGGTCAGGATGTAGTTAAAGAATAAAGAGAAAGATGTCTCAAAGGGGGATTAAAGACTTGGAAGATCTCTCCCTTGACATAAAAACAGCAAAAAGCATCTTGTAACTAGTGAGCAGCAAGCAATGAGATACAGTGTTAGATCAATAGACCCTGCAGTGGCTTTAAAGTGCTCCTTAACGAAGTGATCAGGAACAAAAGACCAATACTCTAGTTTTCATCAGTCTTCGAGTTACCTTTCAGATGGCATAACCTTACCCTGGTTGCAGAGATGAAGACGTAGACTCTAGTGCTGACTGAGCGTCTGGGACACTGCTGTCTGTGCACTGTACTGGTAACGATTCAGACAGACTGCTGACAGAAGCTGCTGCAACACAACCACACTGCATGTTAGTAATTCCAACAGCCCAAGACCTGATCCAAAAGCAACATGCAAGATCAACTGCCCACAAAACATAGTATACGCATTTTCCTTCTTTAATTTACAACTTTGTAATAATTTGCTGATGGGGAGAAAACTTGGGGGGAGTGTACTAGTGGTTAAACTTAGGGACTTGTGCTCTACCACTGAGCAATACCTGTATCCCCCACCTCTTTTAAATGTGATTCAGTGATAGGAGTGTAGCACTGCACACATGAAGAACGTGAAAGGGGGTATTGCACATATCCCATGTGCTTGTCACCAACACTGCTGGGCTTTAGCTGGATCACTTACCAGGAGGGCTTATTCTACCACTGCTACTGTTCTGTCTTTGAAGGTGTTCTTTATAGCATACTGAACACATGCCATTTGTACGAGGGTTGCCATAAAATCCGCAGCCAGTGGAGCAAAGCATAGGTGCTTGGCTGTGATTAGTTTCTTGAGCCATGTTCTTCTGTTGTACCCCTGAAATTTGCAAAGAATAAGAACTTAATACACGACTTCAGTCTTACATCATCCAAATATCTTTTTATAATGAAAGGGAAACCACATATGTGCCCTTTCCCTAAGTACTCTATGGTTGTTCCTAAAAACAACAAAAGTAAAGAGCAAAGGATACTTGGTAACTTCTACTTCAAGCTACTCTATATAAGCAAGTCTGTGCTGGCTCAGAAACAATAAAACTTCTCTAGAGCAAGGGGCCTCTTTCTGAAGAGACTGCACCAGTCAAAGATTAACTTCATTTTGGACTCTTACAATAACCAGCAATCACTGAGTTTTACTGTAAGTTATACTATTTAATTTCTAGCTATTTAAATTTTGTTCTAAGTCCACATTAACTTGTGACTCATTCTGTTTAAAAATTACAGCTGAATGTAATATTCATTCTGGTAACAGTATGTAGAACTGGGCAGAGTGCTGGTGAAATAAGAAATGAATTCAATCATTTTGGAAGGCAATTTAGCAATTCACCTCAAGAGCCCTGCTAAATTGCTCTCTGAATCAATCACTGCTTTTCCTTAAGGGTCATCTATAGAAAAACATCTAACGTATAATTCAAAACAGAACAACGAATGCAGATATGCTTCGCGGGCTATCGTGGTGTTCATAACCTGACAACACCTCAAATGCCTAACATTAGAATAAAGGACTAATGACAAAAAGTATTAATGAAGGAAAATTCCAGAACCAGTAACATTATGACTTTCTCAGAGAAAAAAAATGTTGCTAGTGAAAATGTACAGCAAACTTTATATACAATTTGCTGCTGACCGCTGCTAAAGGAGCAGCTATGAACTATAAAAGAGCAACAGAAAACATATTCAAGAATAGCAATGCTAATTTTTTTCTGATATGTTCCTTTTTGCATTAGACTTTTTTTTTTCAAATGAAGATACCACTTGCCTAATTAGGGAAAACTTTTTTACTTTTTAAAGTATTGGTAATTTTCAAGAGTGAAATTAAAATCTAATGAGACAGAAACATTAATTCCAGCAGCTGGGACTCAGAACTGTTGGGAAGCACATGGAGCTGACCGTCAACCCAGAAAGACAGAAGGACTTCACTGCTACCTCTCCCAGGAAGCACCTGGCTATCTGGCACAATCAACCCTTCGGAGCAAACACTAGAACAGGCTATTAAAAAGAACCCCTTACTACAGGCACACCCTTGTGCATTACATACCAACAATAATAAGACACACAAAACAGAAAACACTTTGTCACTGAAACTGCCTTAATTTGGTAAACACCTAAGGAAAGCATTCACTGTTCATAGGAACCAGAGTTTGCTCTATCTCAGTATTTTGTAGATTGCTGACAGAGAAGATGTACCAAATTTAAGAACCAAGAACCCTTTATCTGGACTATAAAAGGAAGCTGCAGGCCTAGCATCTCCCATTAGTACTGTCCTAGCCCGCATGCCGGAGCACTCCTTTAGTCCAGCACCTGGAGACAGAAGCAGGCACATTTCTATGAGATCCAGTCCAGCCCGGTCTAAAAGGCAAGTTCTAGGCCAGCCAGTGTTACACAGTGAGACCCTGTCTCAAAATAAACAAATGAATAAAGAAAAAAATGTCCTAGTTCTGTGTGGTAATGCATACCTGTAATTACAGTTGAATCAAGACAATCCCTAGTCACCAATCTGAACTACACGGAGTTTCAGGCCAGCCTGGGCTACCTATACCTAGAGTGACCATGCCTAAAAACAGGAAATCACAAACAACAGACTATGTCTCAGGCTGTTGATAGTATTTAGACCTTTAGCTAGAAATACGACCTGAAGTTCTAATAAGCTCCCTTTTCACTGCATGACAAGTTCTTTCGGGATCTCATCCTTGCCAGAGTGTATGTGTGAAGCACATACTGCATCAGTCATCTCTCTTCTGTAGATTCACATGTCAACTAAAAGACAATTCAAATGGAAAGAAGCTAATATAAAAGTCTGATGGCAAGATGTTCCAGAAGGACGCTAATCTATTGCATTTTCTTTTGTGTTTGTTACTGTGTGTGTGCAGGTGTGCTGAGGCCAGAGGTTAAAACTAAAACTGGGAGACTTCCTTGGTCACTTTCTACCTTGTGTTTAAAAACGTATGTCTCACTGAATCTGGAGTTCACCAATACAGCTAGGCCGTCTGTCTGGCCGGTGCCAGGGATCCTTCGGTCTGCACTTTCACAGCACTGGAATTACAAAAGTATGCTGCAGTGCTTGGCTTTTTATGTGACTGTGGGGGATTGTGTATCAAACACTTTATCCACTGAACCACCTCCCTAGCCCTGTACTCTTTTTTCATGTTTGTCTAGTTTTCTTATCAGGATGACTACTCATCATTATAATGCAGCTGGGATTCATCCAGGTAGCCTGGCTATACCAAGTCCAGGTTTTAAGCTGGCAGTTTTAAAAGTATGGTGCGTGAGACCCTATGGAGGTCAGTATCTATCACCTGAAGATCAGCATTAACCAGTTATCTGCCCTAAAACAAACATCCTGCCAATGATCCTTAACAGTGCAAAAGTAGCGGTGTATTAACATCCAAAGCCTTTCAATGAGCCAAACAGGCAGTGGAATAAACCATACTAGCAGACATCATCAAGCTACACCCAGAGCAAAAAGCAATTTATTCATTAAATTTTGCCTAGGCACTCGTATCTTATTTTCTTTGAGACTGAGTTTTCTGAGGCCACAGGCATGTGCCACTACATAATTTTATTATTCTGTGTGATCAACTGAAGAGGTCACCTATGAAGCATTTCTACATTCTGGAGAAATATAAAAGAAAAAAATGGTTGTGCAACTATTTCAATTGTGAAGTGATTGAATTATCCTTTTAATGAACAATTTTATTTGAAAGAATGACTGATGAACTGGTGATTCAGATATGATTATATGGCCGACATTTCCTTAAAAATAAAATAAATGCACCTGCTACACCAAAACAATCAAACAAAAGTAGTCTCTGCCAAGGACAACATTCATGCGTTCAGACAGAAAAGGGCTTAACAAATCTCTAATATTTTGAGTATTTTAGTAAAATTATTGGTACTATTAATAGAATGATTAAATGATACTGAACCGATCTTTAAAAAGCTCTGTAAATCAGTGAATCAAGTACCGAATGTATGACAGTACAAAAGATCCATTCAAACTGAAAGACAGGCCAACAGAAGACAAAGAGGTTTTATATGATATCAGGGTCTTAGCTGCAACCATCCCTGAAGAAACTTTGAGATACTATTAAAGAACACCACCTTTTATCATCTAGAAAGGTTTAAGACATTCTTTTCTCAACTACAAGAGCCCAGATTTTCTTTACAGACCTGTATTATGTTAAATCCTCAGCCAATTATGAGAATCTTGTTTTATTAAGCCTATTACTAAAAAAAAGTGTACAAAGGAGTAGATGCAATTTTCCATTAAAACATTTTAAATGAATTAGTATTACATTTTCTCCTCAGTTTTACTTGTCATATGAAAAATAGCACAACACATAATATTCATTAGAAAAGCTTTTCATGGTACTCATCAGTTTGAGAAAGCCTAAGATTCTGGACCTAACACTGAGAATACACTGCTGCAGAATGCACATTTCTCAACACAGGCCACAGCACTTCAAGAGGGCTGACACGGATTCTTTTGGGAAGAGGAACAAAGCTGACTTACTCTTTTGTGTACAAACAGACACACAGTATTACCTCTGGATGTAAAATTTTATCAGTGGAGACTACATGGGACACCTAACAAGGCCCTGAGGATAGGTAACGGAGTAAAGACAACTTAGAAACAATCAGGTTCAAATGTTACTATGCCATATTTCTAAGCAACAGGTTAAAAAAAGATAAAACAAAAAGATAAAACAAAAGGAGCTTCCCCCACAATAGATAAGCATTTCAGTGTGACTGAAAAATCACAAAAACCCCAAAGAGAGAAGGGCGTACTTCTACAAAACGCAGGTAAACAGACACAGACAAAAGAGAGAGGGGATGCATTGCTATGAACACTCAGGTAAACAGACAGACAAAAGCATGACCATCAAGCTTTCTTATCACAACATTTAACTTCAAGACAAACATTAAAATTCTATACCATCTAATTCTAGCTATTTCCTAAGCCAAACTATACCCTGCACAATAGCAAACTGACAATAATTTTTCAGAATTCAAAAGATACAAGGTATTACACAGGTATATAAAAACATTCCATCTTATTTATTCATTTTCAAAACATTGAAAAAGTAACTTTTGTAAAGATTCAAAATTATCAAAAAAAATAAGTCACAAAAGTTAACAATTCATTTGAAGGCAACGGCACAGCAAGAGTCCATGGGAACACCAGAGTCTGCCCTCACACCACACTGTGCTTTTTCTGGCAGGTGAGTTTGCAAGGCATCAATCTAGCACTGAAACGAGCAGGGAGCAAAACAGGTAGGGGAAAAGAAGAGGGCAGATAGATTCTTCCTGTTGCACTGTGGGACTCCACAGCTAAAAATCCAGGAGAAAATGCCAGGCATAAGCTCGAGCACTGGCTAGCACGTACAGTAATAAAACAGCCCATGAAAGTGTTGAAGCAGTTCTTCAGAGTCAAATACAGCCCATCACTCCTGCTCGCTAATGCTTCAGTCATTCGGAACTTACTGTGGGACTATTGTTTTATCCTTATGCCATTTATCTCTAAACAACTCTCCAAGACGGTGCTATGAGACCCCCAGTTTAAAAATGAGGAAAATAATACTCAAAAAACTCAGTAACTAGTCCAAAGTCACATATCTGGTAAACAGACAGATCAGTCTTTTTATGTAAAAAAAAAAAAAAAAGGCAATCTATAGTATCTAAAAATAAATCTAATTTTGAAATATTCATGAATTTTTATTATCTGCATTTAAAGACTAGCTTAAATTTACGCAATTGTTCAGGCTTAAGATAATATGCAATTTTAACTAGCTGTAAACAACTGTACTCAAAGTTAATTTTTTCTTTATGTATTTTCCCTAACGAAGTCCTTATCTGTATAAAAATTCAAAATGACATCATCTGAAAATGCCAAAAAAATTCATTACTATTAAAATGCCTATAAAAATCAGCAATGAATGAAGACAAAGATGTAATTATAAGGGCATGCCTTTATTTCATTTCTTATAGTCAAATCACCAACCAGTTCTAGTGATTTCATCTGGGAATCTCTCATGTTACTTTACTTTCCATCCTTCACACTGGAGAGCAAGGGTGGGGGTGTTTTTAGGCGTCTCATGGGCACAATAGCGGCACTATTTTTAATATTTCTGTTTTACTACCCTGCTTTCAGTCCACTGACTTTAGTGTTCTTTGAACACTTAGTCTGAGTTACTATATAGTAACTGTCCTTGAAGAATACTCAACCAAGCATTCATGTTCCACATAATGTACCTAGCTCAGTCTACTTTCCAGGCAAAGTATACCATGTCAAATGAGAACAGCCTTGGAGTCAGTCAGCAACAATGCAGTTCCCAACTTTGCCATTTCCGTGTTTGGAAGAGCCTGAATAAGTCAGTAATCTACCCTAGTGTTGATGCTCTAGAATACACACATTACCTATGCAAGAGATTAAATCATGCACATAGCCCACCACACAGCTAAAGCTTCTCCAACTCTACCAGTCCCTTGCTTTATGTAGACTGCTGAGAGCTCTTGCCGCTCCTTCCCTGTAGATGCTGTCTGCTATGTCCCAACAGTCCTATTTCAAGAAGTCAGTCTTTCTTGAATTCCTCAGAAAGCTGCATATGGCACTCTTTATGATGCTTCAATCTTACCATAGGGCAATCTAATAACTCACTTTCCATCTGTACGAAGAGTCTTCAAATCCCTTTTATGCCCACATGAACCCTACATAGTATTTGCTGACTAACCACATCTCATTATTGTTGAAAGTAATGTGGAAATGTGATTTAGAACAGAGCAGTTAAAAGATGCATGCCCCATTGTTTTCCTGACTTGATCTAAAGGAAACTAGATAGAAAATTTACAGTCACTCAGAGAGCTGTAAAATACCAACTTAATCTTATTCGGCCATGTTTGGTTGGCCAGCACATATTAAAATTACCTACTTGTTAGTCTTCAGAACTTGGGGAATGTTACATAGAAGTTTCAGACTTCCAAGAAAAATAGGAAGACCTCATACAAAGTGAGCTCATGTTCTCAACACTGAAGCTCGGCTAGGCAGGCCTGAACTCTAGAATGCCCTCTGTGCCTGCCCACTTGGTCCAGTCTTCTTGTTATTTTTCAGATTTAAAACATAGTTTTTATTAATTCTTTGAGAATTTTGTACAGAATGTTTTGACCATGTTCACCCTCCTTCCCCCAACTCTTCTGAAGTCCACCCCACTCAACTTTGTGTCGCTCCCCCAACCCTATTAAGGCCAATTTGTGCTGGCCAATATTCTTGGATGTGTGGCCATCCACTTCATGGTCAACTTCTCAAAGGCTATATACTCTTTGGGCCCTTCATCTCCTAGCAGTAGTAAAAAATACACACACACACGTGTGCCTATATAAGTACATGTACTTCATGTATGCCTGGGGCTGGCAAAGGCCAAAATAAGACATCGGATCCCCTGGAACTGGGATTACAGATGACTATGGGTGCTAGGAACCAAATCTGAGGTTTTGGAACCACTGAGTCATCTCCCCAGCCCCTGACCAGAGTTTAGGACCTTACTAGTAATTTCCAAAGGAGTTGAGTAGTGTGCACACACATAATGTAGCAAGCAATTAAACTGTTAATCAGTGCTATAGTACAAACTCCTTAATGTCCCTCCACTCTTTTTCTGAATTTTTTTTTTTTTTTTTTTTTTTTTGGAGAGAGTCTCACTTTGTAGCTCTGGCTGGCCTGGAACTCACTACATAGAGGAGGCTGGCCTCAAGTTCAGAGAGATCATTTCCTTCTATCTCCTGAGTCCTGGGACTGCCCAGCTCCCTTTCATTAGTCACCAGAAAGCTTAGCACCCAGACATGGCTAGTTCTCTATTACTGTATAAAAGGAAATGGAATCTCAGAAGGCTGCAAAGAATAAAGGTACCCCCTACTATAATTTTTAATACACGAACCAAAGATCAATTAGTGGCCAATCTGACACAAAGTAATTTCTCAGAGTTCTGAACATCAGGATCTTTTTTGTAAAGATTTATTTGTTTGTTTGTTTATTTATTGTGTATACAACATTCTGCCTCCATGTATGCCCACACGCTAGAAGAGGGCGCCAGATCTCATTACAGATGGTTGTGAGCCATCATGTGGTTTCTGGGAATTGAACTCACGACCTCTGGAAGAGTAGTCAGTGCTCTTAACCACTGAGCCACCTCTCCAACCCAAACAACAGGATCTTTAATTCCATGAGTGAAGATCCCCCCCCCCCCTCTCTCTCTCTCTCACACACACACACACACACACACACACACACACACACAGTTGGGGGGGTAAGTGGTATGCAGAGATAAATAGGAAGGTCACAAAGCAAACAGAAAACACACCTTGACAGAAAACTCTTGGGAAGAAAGCTGCTCACTCTGATGAAAGAACAGGGACTTAGGTTAGAGTTCCTACTGTACTTGTTGTAGGCTTGGTAACTCTCTGCATAGCAGTCCCCAGATCCCTATATGTCGAGTTTTCTTTCCTGCTGTTGCTTGCACTGAAAGACAAAAAGGCCATTGAGTCCTCCTAACATATGGGTAAAATCTTTAAAAATATTTTCCTAGAAAACATACATCACATCATTCCTACATGCTAACCACATCAACATAAGAAGTATATTATAAACCCCACTTGCCTAGCTACTGCTACTGAAAGTTTCCACAGGCCTGAACAATAAATCTCATCAAAAGGGTCTGTAACAGCTAGACAAGGACACATGCCCTCTGCGAGTTCAAAGTCAACAAATGGGGCAAGGTGCAAGTGGTCAGTGTATGTGTGTTCATGCCTGAGTACTATACTCAGTAGTATCTCTTAAATTTTTGTAAAGAAATTAATAACATCTAACATTGTGGGACTCAGCTATGTTCTTTATGTAACTGTTTATTCTCATCCCTATATAGTATGCTCCATGGCATAAAAGATTATCTCATGTAGATGGGGGTTTTGGAATTTTCTTATATCTATGACTTCTACAAATACAGTTGTTGGGAATATTATGTAACTTTTGGTTAACATGCATTCATACTTTGGCTCAGTACATACCTAAGAGTAGAAAAATTGGATCATGGTATGTGGATATTCAACTTCAGCAGAGACCACCAGTTTCCCAAAGCAAACACAAATGCTTACATGTTCCTAGCAGCATAAGTCTCAGGCTATTCTTTGATTCTCCCTACACTGGGCTAAATGATGGCTCCAAAGATACCCATACCCTAACCTCTGAAACCCTATTTCCCAAATAGAGTAAGAATCTGAGGCCATCTCATCCTTGATTAACCAGGTAAGGCTTAGGAGAGAGACACAGCAAGCTCTAAGATGTTCAGTTGCACTTTCATTTCTGATTTCTGGACTCTAAAATCAAGAGAATTATTTTTCTTTGCTTTTTACTACTTTCCTTCTATTTAATGTCCTTGTGCCCCCATGCCTTACTGCTTCACCATCACTGGCACAGCAGAGGGCATCAGCATGCTGACTGGCTACTGGGCATCCTCTTCTGTCTTCACTGTCTTTTCTGTTGGATGATTCCACGCCCCCGATTTTGCCTACTATGTGCCCTGTCTTTTCCATTTTTAATGCAGCTTAATTCTATTGAATGTGTGTTCCCTGGCTGGTGGCAGTGCTTTAGGACGTTGTGGAACCTTTAGGAAGCTGGGCCTGCGGAACAGATTTCTGGGGGCAAACCTTTGAAGGTGATACGAAGTCCCTCATCCTGGGCTTGCACTCTTTGCTTCCTGGTTTGCTGTGAAACAAGGGGCCTATAACACTTTCTTTAATAACATGGACTTCCCTACCATGCTGGACTGAGTCATCTGAAACTGTGAGCCAAAACAGATTTTTCTTCCTGAAACTTCTTTCTGTCAGATATCTCATCACAGTGAGGTAAGTTAACAATGCCCTCGTATTGTTAGGTGCTATTTAATAAACTATTGTCTATTTCAAGATCATGAAGATATTCTATACTTTTCTTCTAGATTTTGTTATTTTATCTCTTATTGGTGATTTATATGGACTCAACTTTTAAAATGTAAAATAAGGCAGGACTGTATGCTTTAGGCATACATAACTACCTCAAAGACACTACTAAAAAGACCGTTCGTTCCTTGCTGCGAGGCACTATCAGCCTGTCCATATGCTTGTCACTTTGGGGAAGCTGGCTGCCACATCATCAAGACAGACCTATGTGGTAATCAGTTGGACCTCCAGCTAACATGCTCTCAAAACTGATATTGACTCTACTACTTTTCTTCAAAAAAATAAGTCAGTACTTACATACATAAAATCACTCAATACCCCCTTTATACAAAAGGCAGGAAAATACACTCAGAGCTCTCCAGTGGCTGCCTCATTTAGACTTTCATATGCTTTTCAAAACAACACACACACATACACACACAAAACCCCAAATATAAAATGTGATCTGTAATACACAAGATCCGTGCCTATAAGCCCTCTCATTTCCTCCTCTTTGACCTTCAAGTTTTTAAGTCATCCAACTACCACTTCCAGGCAGTCAGAGCAAGGAGTGGCTTTATCTCTTCCCTCCACATCTTTATCTCCTTCATTTCTCACAGCCAACTTAGTTTACAGTCTTTGTGAATGACTGGCTTACTTAAATTCTTCAGTAACATCTTTTTCTAAACCTCTTGGAATTTGTACAATGACTTTATTATAGATGTAGATACTTTAGGATTCAACCTAACCATTCTGGCCACTACTGGCTACAGTCTACCCTCTAAACCAAGCGTGCAAAGCCAACCTGGTTTCCCTGAGACCTTTTCTGAGTTTAGGAGATCAAAACTACTTTCATGATATTAACAACTTATAGCCCTAGGTAATATCATGTACCTGTACTTCTTGGTACTGAAAAGCTGGAGCAATAGGATCACTTCCACTTAAATTCAAAGGCAGCCTACATAACATAGAGAAAACCCCATTTCAAAAAAAAAAAATACCAAGTGTAGCACAGAGACAGTATAACAGTACTGGGAAGGCTGAGGCAAGATCAGACAGCAAGTTCCAGCACAGGCAGGCTGCCTTGTCTCAAACAATAAAACAAAGCGTGCGTCTTTTTCTGTGTCGGCATCTGCGCCAGCAGTAGAAGAGAGGATTAAACAGCTGACACCTTAGCAGTGGCACTGAGAAGTGAGAAGTGAGGAAACATTTTATCCCTAACCCTTAACATTCTTCATTTTATGTTCTGTAGGCTCTCCTAGCCCAGGCAGGCCTATGCAACAATTTAGCTTCACATTTAATCTTGCTACCATCCGCCTCCGAAGTGTTAGAATTGCAGGCATGTGCTACTACTCCAAAACTGTTGCTGGAGATGGAACCCTGGGCTTCGTGCATATTGGGCAATCACTCTTCCAACTTCACTATATCCAGAACCCCTGGAAAGGTCTTATCTCTTCTTAAAAGTTGATCTTGTAGTGGCTAAAGAGAAGTCTAGCTGTTTGGGCATGTTTCTCTGACGGAAACCATTACAGAAAACCATAACCAATCGAAATGCAGAATTGTGAAGTCCCAGTGGGTACACCTATAAAACCTTCCTGCCCCTAAAAACTCAAGGAACATTGTAGAAGACAGAGCAGAAAGACTAAAGAGCTAGAATAGTTCTATCGGCTGTGAACCCCCACAGGGATCACACACCAGATATTTACATTACAATTCATAACAGCAGCAAAATTATGGTTATGGAATAGCAACAGATAATTTTATGGCTGGCAGTCACCACAACGTGAGGAACTGTATTAGAGGGTCTCAGGATTAGAAAGTTGAAAACCACTAAATTAAAAAACCAGAGAGTTTGTCGTGATTCCTAGTAATGTCAAAAGCTAAACCCATAAAGTCTCCATGACTCCCCAGATAAGAACTGAATAAGGATGACAACAATGGACATGCCAGAATGCCTCAACCCTACACAAAGAATTAAGGGCAACTAAGAAATGGTGAGAGTAGGACAAACAGGCTTCCCTAAGAGAGAGCACACCAGTTGGTTACTGGATATCACATGGCCAGCTCTGAAACCATAAATACAAGAAATACCATATACACCAAACAGGCTTTATTTAGGAATGGATAAGTGTGTGTGTGTGTGTGTGTGTGTGTGTGTGTGTGTGTAGAAAACAACTATCAATGAAGAGGCCATAAATTTGAAAAGCAAGGTGAGGAGTAGTAATATGGGAGGGTTTGAAGGAAAAGACAAGGAGAAATGATGTAATTATATCACAGTCTGAAAAATAAAAGGGAAAAAATGCATATCTGGTGCTTGTAAAGATCAGGAGAGGATGTTGAATCTCCTGTAACTTAGAATTCGTATGGCTGTGAGCCACTGTAGTGGTCTGAGTGAGAGACTATGGCCCATAGTCTCATACTTGGATGCTTAATCACCAGGAACTGACACTATTTGAAAGGGTTAGAAAGACTAAGAAGTGCATCATTGGGGGTGGGCTTTGAGGCTTAAAAAGCGCGTGCCAGGCCCAGTTTGTCTGTCTCTGCCTCTTTCTTGGCCTTTGGATCAGCTACTGTTCTAGTACCATGTTTGCCTCTATGCTTCCATGCGGCCCACCAAGATGACAATGCACTAAACCTCAGAAACTGTGCGGCACCCACTTTAATGTTTTCTTTTACAAGAGTTGCATTGGTCATGGTGTCTCTTCACAGAAGAACAGGGACTAGATTAGCCAGCATAGGGGACTGCTAGGAACTGAATCTGAATAGTTTGCAAGAGCAGCAAGTGATTTTAACCACTGAGCTATCTCTCCATCCCAAAACAGGAGTTCCTAATAAAACAGTAAAATTATTGACTTTATTAAATCTTTGTACAGATTCTGCTTTACTTCCCTTCAACCCTTCCTTTATAAGATTTCTGGGATAATGGCACATTGGAATAAAGCCTTCCTCATAGTTTCCTGCCCATATGACACAGATAAAAGTCACCTTTTGGACAGAGTTAAGTTTCATGACTCCTTTTTTGGAGAACAGGCCTGCTGGGGGAACAGACACCTACAAACCCAGAGGGATTGTTACAGCACAGATGTCTATAATCAGCAGTGGTGCCCTTCAGATCAACTGACAGATGAAGGATACACAAATAACCTGTCAGTGAGGACAGAAAGAATGAAGACAGAAAAGGGAAACACCAAATTCAATACACAAACCACTTTCCCCTAGAGTTATATCTGAAAATACAATAGACTGATGTTGGCAAACTTTTCCTCTAATCACTAACAATAAATATCAGGCTTTGTGGGCCATATGGTCCCTACTGCAACTCTCAAGTTCTACCTTGGTATTACAAAGAAGTCACACACAAAAGTTAATTAATGAGTGTGTTAACAATAAAAGTTAACCGAGAAGTATTTAGTTAGTGGACCAGGGTCTGCCAATTCCTGACCCAGGTACAGTGTATCCAGCAGGCACTCAAGAAAAACCCAGAATACTTTCAAAACTTGTTTGGTTAGAAATGTTACTAGGAAAGACACAGCAAGACTCCATGACAGCAAACCACTTTTTCTTTTTTGTTACAGCTTTATTCAAGAATGATACACTGACCAGTGAGTGCTGCCTACTCTTCTGCTGGTCATTATAATGGCAATTTTATGACACAGGTTCTACTTGCAAGGATCAATGTAGAAAGATAAGAATGTGGCTCTATGGTAGGTCATTGGTAAGCATGGGTTCAATCAACAAGGGCAGATATTAATGTTTGATGTTCATGCACCTAAAAAGACAATCTACCTTCAAAATTAAAACATCCACAAAAACCACAAAGTCCTAACAAGTAACCAAAAAATTTAGGAATATAATCATTTTAACTTCACAGAGGTTAAGACAAAAAAGAAGAGCACAGTGGCTGAGAAGAGTGGTAGAGCTCTTGCTGACATGCACAGGCTCTAGATCTGGTCCCCAGCACCACAAAACAAGCAAGTAAAATAAATAACAACATGCGTGGCATTTCCAGAGGCTGATTTTTTTTTTCCAGCAAACATGCAGTCAATTGAAGTAAGGCTAACAAATATCCCGAGAAGACGCCTGACTACAATTCACTGCAGAACAATTAGATAAGCAAGGCCAACTTCATATACAGGGCAACGGTAAAAAGAACAGACTGTCTTAATTTTAACGCCAGCTTTGATTATGACACTGTCTACTAATGCTGAACCCAGACTCCTCACATGGAGGTAGGTGTGATACCTGTTTTTTTCTACAGGGAATTATTTCATCTTACAATTAGAAGGAGCCTTAACGAGCACTGCTCACCACATACTGCCATTCTCTTATGTATTTCATGTTGCTTTGAAAAGAATTCAGTGATAAAAAGGGATGCTGCATGACATCACAGTAGGTAAAAGTGGCTGTTAAAGGAAAACAGTAGGGAAAAAACAAGTCAGATGGTATCTGTGGTTGCTAATCTTCACTGTCAACTTGACTGGATTTAGAATCACCCCACATATACCTCTCAGAGTATCTATTACAAGGGTATTTTAGTGGAAGAAAAACCTACCCTGAAAGTGGGTGGAGCCATTGCATGGATCCCAGATTGCATAAAAAGGAAAAGAAGCAAACAGAGCTCCAGCACTTAAAGCTTTCTGCTTCCTGCCTATGGACACAATCTGACAACTGCTCCACAGATCTATCATCATAACTGTACCCTTGAACTGTCAGTCAACACAAACCCCTCCTTAACTAACTTGTGTTGTCAACTTTTACAGATCATAAAACAAAGCATTCATCCATTCCTTCATTGATTCAATGTGTATTGGCCCAGAGGCTAGCCCTGCTCCAGTAGATGGCCCTAAACCCTTGCACATACTGGTGGTACTAGCAGACTGAGGTGAGTTTATAAAAATAAAAGACACATGGGTGAGATGGTTGGTTCATCAAGTACTGTTTTTCAGTTTGGTTCCCAACAGCCACATCAGATAGCTCACTACTGCCTATAACTCCAATGCTCTCTTCTGGTCTCTATGGGCACCTGTGAGCCTGTGCACATATCCATACAATGACAAGCAACACACACTTGAGAAATAAAATAAGCTACTGACGGTGAGGTGCATGAAACTAGAAGGGAACAGCTGTGTAGAATGGAAGGAGTTGGAAGGGAGGGAGTATAAGCAGATTGATAATTTATTTTCTCTCTTTGGAAGATGGGATTTTGAGACAGGGTTTCTCTGTTTAACAGTCCTGGCTGTCCTGGAACTCCTTTTGTATAAGAGGCTGGCCTCAAACTCACTGAAATCTGTCTGCCTCCCAAGTAAAGGTGTGCATCACCACTGCCCGGCAATAATTTTTTTCTTAAAATATTAAAGTTAAATAAAAATTTAAACTTATATATGCGGTGGTTTGGCACTATGACAGGACGTGTGACCCGTGGGAGTGGGCTTTAGGGTTTCAAATGTGTAAGCCAGGCCCCCCTGTGTGTCTCTCCTCCCGCTGCCTGCCAATCCAGATGTAGAACTCTCAGCTACTCTCCAGCACCATGTGTGCTTGTGTGCTTCCATGCTTCCTGCCATGATAATGGACTACCCCACTGAATGTATTCAAGCCCCAATTCAATGCCTTCTTTTAGAAGACTTTTTCATGGTCTTGGTGTCTCATCACAGCAATAGTAGCCCTAAGACTATATTACCTTTATTTGTATTTTCTGAGTGACCTGAATTGGCATGTGTGTATGGTGGTGGTGGTGGGGACGACAGTGTATGGAAATCAGAGAACAACTCCCAGGGAAGGTCAGTCATCAACAGCTTAGAGCATAATAGCACCATCAGACCAATTATACAGCCACCCTAAGTTTCTCAATGGAGATGTTTTTCATTTAACAGTTTACCAATCCATCCTACATTTTTCAAACTTTACCCCCAGATTAAAAACTGGAGCCAGGCTTGGTTGTGCAAGTCTATAAACTCAGCACTTAGGTGGCTAATAGGCTAACAGGAAAGTCAGGGCTCGTGAACCTGCTACCCCTTGAAAGAAAAAAAAAATGACCAGGGACATAAAACTCTTGCCTAAAAGGTCCAAAGTCCAAATCTTTTGTGTGTGTGCGTGTGTGTGGGGGGGGGGGGTAGGAATTACCAAAAACTGAAAAATCGAAATTATATCACTAACCAAATACTGTAGGACACAACATCACATATCCCTTCCTCCCTCACATATCCCTTTCCCAATCATCTAGCAGTTACACATTGCTCAATGTGCTCCTACTAACATTCTGATAGTCTGCATTACCTACAGTGCTTAGGTCTTGCCAAATTTCTGATAACAGAGGAAATGCCTACGAACAAGCTACCTATAACCCAAGCAGAGGAGACAGAACAGCAGATACAGAAAGTTATAACTGCACTGTATAGAGGCATGGAAAGAAGGGGTAAAACCATCTGGCTGACATTTATTTATTTATTTATTTATTTATTTGTTTGTTTGTTTGTTTTTCAAGACAGGGTTTCTCTACGTAGCTTTGGTACCTGTCTTGGCACATGCTCTGTAGACCAGGCTGGCCTCAAACTCAGAGATTCATCTGGCTCTGCCTCCCAGGTCCTGGGATTAAAGATGTGCACCACCACCACCTGGCTCGTCTGACTATTAATAGTAATTCCTAGGATGTGAAACCAGGACAGACTGACTCTATAGTGTTGGCACTTAACCATGGCCACTGGCTCTCCCGTGGGCAAGAAGTTCATTTTAATCATGCTGTATAATAAATGCAGAAGCCAAAGAGGCCAAAATAATGTATACCTCTGGGTAAGAGAGTGGCTCAACAAGTGTACAGCCTTCCTGGTAAAGTAATCGGGCCGGGAGCCAAAGAAGAACGTGCACATCCCCCACAAAGACCTGCTGTTGAAGTAGACAGCTAGGCTACTGCACTGCCCTGCACACTCTTGACAAGAGTACTACAGAGCAGAGATTCACTTCAGAGTGGCAGAAGCCAGAACTAAACCTGCCACCCATTTGCCTAGTTCCTTGGCTCCCACAGCCTTCTCGTTATCGGGCATCCCTTTCCTACAGTCTCCTTTCTGCCTAATCTGACCGTGAGTTCGTCCCAAAGACTTCTTTCATTTCGAGTTGTCTTTATTTCTGACTCTAAAAAGAGAAGAAAGTGTTGGATTCCTGTGTGTGTCTGTGTGTTTAAAGACCAGTGCCAAACTGATCTTGGCTTCACAAGTCAGTGCCAAACATTTGGTTAGAGAGTAAAAATACCCGTTCAATAACCCAGAGCACCTGTTATCCTTAACCAAAGGATCACAGCATCAGCCCTCTGAGCTCCTTAGACTCCACGTGTATCACCTGACCAGAGCGGGCAGACAGAAGTCTTCACCTTTCAAAAAAATATCTATATTCAATGTGCATCTCCTTGTTCCCTGCTTTGAAGTATAGTCCATTTGTGACAGCAAAGAGAAAGGGACTCATATTAAATGCAAATACACCAAGCAAACAGCCTGTACCGCTCTCTGTCTCACCACAGCTAACTGTAACCAGCCTGCTCCATCTCACGCTTCCAGTCATTCACACACACCAAGGTAGAGAAGAGAATCCAAGTTAGAGTCTCATTCTAAAAACCACCACCACCACCACCACCACCACCACCACCACCACATCAGAGAAATGTGACTTCCTAAGAGCATTCTTGAGGTGATAACTTTAGGAAAAGAGAATCCCTTTTTTACCGTCACTATGAATTGATTCTGCCCAGTACTTTAACAGTATGTTAAAGTTAAATGTTTTAAGTATGTTAAAACATTTCAAACTTCATTTATGAAATAAGCATTCCTTTACTTTCAAGCAATGCTCTTTCTACATTATTAAATTATCAGGGACCATTTTCCATACTAATATCAAATTCCGAAAAAAAAATTTATGGTTGGCTGGAATTAACTCTAAAATAAATAGCAATCTAAAAGATCATAATCTCTTTCTCCACAAGAAAATTAGTCATGCAGAGTATAACTTAAAGATGTGTGGTCACCAGCATTGTGTTACTGCGAACAGTATTTTATGACTAAATACCTACTATCCACTCCACCCTCAAATCCTACCCACCAGAAAAACGAGGCTTTAAAGTCTTAGCATGCTGACTTAAGTCTATCTTCATGTTCTTTAGAGTTTTTTAAAAGTTAATTTCTATGTCCACTTACATAAAATTACAGGCTTATGTCTCTACTCACACAGTTGAGGTTGATGAGCAAACAGCTGTCTTGTATCTTGAGACAGACATTAGCTTCCTGCCTTCCCTATCCTCATAAGCAGCTACTTAAAGTTTGAGTTTTATGCAAGAAAACATTTTAAAACCTCCAGTGTTTGACTGCAGCAGACTTCAGACTCATTCCTGTAACACATTTAACATGAAACAGAGTTGAGAGAGTTAAAACTTATCATGTCATTTCATTACATTTTAATCATCTAAAAGTTTGAGGAATGCTTTCATTATTTCATGGACACAAAAAAAGGGGTGTTGAGACTAATAAATGTACAAATATTAACCATAACGTACCAATTCTACACAGGGAGATAGGCTTAGATGAGCAAGAGTTACTTTTTATAATCATTTAACCCAAAGTTAAACTAGATATTCTTCAATTTTTCTGAAGCTTGGCAATTTATTTAGAATAACTGCCACATCTTTACAAGTGGTGGATGAAAGGCCTTCAGTTCTCCAGAGACAGAGGTCCTAGTGTGCAGAACAGGTCCCCAGCCCCTACAGTAAGTACATACCACAGCTATAGGTTAAACAAATGAGAGAAGGCTTCTCTGGAAAATAAGACTACATTTCTGCAAGAATTATGTAATCCTACTCAAACTAAACTTTGAAAGCAAAACAGAAAACCAAAATGTTTAGAAATTAGGAAGTTAATTACAATTATGATAAACTCCTGTCTCCATTTCATTAATGTATACTTAGACAGCCATGATGACATTTTACACTGCAGAAACAAAGATTTTAGTTAGCAGATTCCATTTATTTAAAACAATTATACTCCTAGATAAAAATGATGTATTATTTGAAATTCTGAAGCAGGGACTAATAAGATGAGTCAGCCGGTAAGGGCCCTTGCAGCCAAGCCTGAAGACTTGAGTTTGTTTCCTAGAATCTTCTGATGGAAAAAGAGCTGACTCAGGTTGTTCTTGGACCTCCACGTGCATGCCATGACACATATGTACCCCTCTTCCACCTGCGCCCTCCATAATAAATAAATTATTGTAAGAAAACTGATGCAGAGTACTGTTAACGGTATTATTGCCCATACATTTATCCAATCTATTTAAAATTCTGGACTCACTGCTGTGACGGACAGCTACATACAGGGACAGATTTTAAGCTTAGATGGCTCAATGTTTTTCTTTCTTATTGGCAATAAAAGACAAATAAATTTCAATAAATTTCAGACAAAATAAATTTCAATAAAATTGTCCTTGAAAATCCAGATAACTATCTCCCTTCTATATGCACATGGCTTCAATGTATCTATTTTGCTCTCATTAGCTATAGTAAAGTTTAGGACAAGCTTTACTACTTCATGAATACAGGATAAATACTTAACATGACTTTTAAAAGTACAAGAAACAACTTTACAAGAATTATAGTAACTAATGCTAAAATACTACATATGCTATTCTATTCTATAAAGATAACTACATGAGTTCATTCAAAGCAAATGCTTCTTTATAATCTACTTATATAAACACAAATGATCTGAGAAATAACATTTCACAAAGTTTGTAACTTCCTAGAAAACCTTCCACACAAGTTTTACAGACATGTACTATCCTCCTTCCAACAAGTCTCTTGTACAATGCACACTCTTCACAGACTATGGAACTAGGCCTGGATCTTTCTCCTCAACTCAGTGCTTTTCAGCCTCAGGTGAGATTAGATAACAGGCCACAGTGATCCACTCTATTTATAGCAAGCCATGTCTGGAACTGTCTCTCGTATAGTCAAATACAACACTACTAAATTAGCTTTATCAGGAAGATGGCAGGATGGCTATAAATTTAGGAAAGCCATCTCTTCAAAGGAAGCAATTATGGGAAACTAGAGGGAATATCCTCAAGGGGGAAAAAAGAAACACAACTGAAATGCTGTCAATAGAGAGGAAAGAAGCAGAGGGTTAAAGCTGGTGGCTGAAGGCTACCTGAAGGTTGCTATACACTAAATCTCAAGGTGCATTCCATAGGTGACTTAGCACACCTGGAAATTAACTGATGAGGACCCGAGCGGATCTCATACTAATCAAATTATCAAAATTTATCCCTAACGAAGACACAGGGGAACACATGCCTCCTGATGTGGAATGCCAAGAATCTCATACCACAGACTGACATTCCTGACACATGAATGAGCCTGATTTGACAGATAGTCTATCTATAGTCTACAATAAAGTTTGCCACCCACTTCCCTAGCATCAAAGTCTGTAAATAAAAGAAAATTAAGAAAAGTCCCTAATAACATGAATAAGAAAAAAAGAGATGTGGCAGGAAATGGCAACGAGTGGTCCAGATCAGATTTCATGGACATTACTGGAGCTGGATATGGTGGTCTATGCCTAAACACCTAGCACCTAGGAGACTAATGCAGGAAGACTGTCATGATTTTGAAGCCAGTCTGGGTTTCAGAGTGAGACCTGGTCTCAAAAGACTAAATGAAAAAATAAAGTACCTCAAACAATCATTAAGAAAACTAGTGAAAATTTAATATACAGTGTATAGCAGACAATTAGACAATATTGATGTCATATTATATTAATCTGGTAACAGTAATGTCCTTAGGAAGAACATATGCGGTCCATATGCTAAAAGAACACAAGGTCACGTTGTAATGCACACAAGTCAGTTCTCGAGCATCAGGAAAACACTAATTGCTCTGCAAAAACAGGACTTCAGTTAGATGCCCAGAACCCATGTAAACAAACAAACAGAATACAGTGAAACACAATGCCAGGGAGTCAGGCAGGAGGCTCCCTGGGATTCTCTGGCCAGGCAGCTTCATCTAATGGGCTGGCCCCAAGTCAGAGAAATCAATCCTGCTTCAAAATACAAGGTAGACGTCTCCTAAGGAATGCCATCTGAACTTGTCCTCTAGCCTCCAAAACATGTGCATATAACCACAAAAACCAACAACAACCAAAGAACATTCTGACTAGAATACAATAATACTTTGGATAAAGTACTAATGGAGCTCGGACCCTCCTAAGAAGCACACAAGGAATTTATAAGGTTGCAGTAGCTTTCTATAAGCTTAGGTTTACAATATTTAAAAAATACTTGAAGCTGACATTCTGATGGTCCCCAGAGTTGAGCTGTGGAGGCCCAAAAGTGTGAGCTTATTTTCACCTTGTTCACAGTTGTTGACAAGTAAGGCTACACACCCTGACCTAGGGTGTGGTTACTTGGTGTTTTGTACATTAAGATGGCCCATACAGGTAGATCCACTCCACCCTGACCAATGGTTAGGATATTCAAGCATACTTTTGCTCTTTCTTTTAAATTAAGAGGTTTGACCTAGCGAGGAGCTGCCTTCGGGATACTTGGTCTAGGGTGGGTTCACTGCCTAAACAATAGAAGAATTAATGACTTGATGGTTCCAAGTATTGAAGCAAGTAACTGTTCTAGTTGTCCTTTGTATCACGTTAAAGCCGTCTTTTGTCTTCTCCCCGTTGTTTTGGGGTACAAAAGTGTGCGGAAAATTAAACTTAGAAGGATTTCCGTACTCACTGGAACTCCCTCCCAGTGCCATCCTATGCTTCTGTTGTACTCTTTTCATTCGCGTCTTTGTTCTCTTTACTTATTTTTCTAATCCCCATGCTCCTACCCTGCTAAGTGGTATCCTTTTCGAAGCTGGTCTCCGACATCTAGTAAAACAAAATGAGACTTCCTACCTTACAGCTGTATCCCTACTCCAGTGTAAGTAGGGTTGACATGTGGTCAGCAACCACAGTGAGTTACAGGAAACAGGGCCTGACACAACACCACAAAGTAAGTGCTCCCTGACACATGCCATGCAATGGTAACAAGTTCTGAGGCTCACATTTGAAATTCCCTCCCTTCCTTCCTTATTGTACTGATACAACCTTCCCCATCTCTCTTAAGAGTTGAAGAGCCGGGCGGTGGTGGCGCACGCCTTTAATCCCAGCACTCGGGAGGCAGAGGCAGGTGGATCTCTGTGAGTTCGAGGCCAGCCTGGTCTACAAGAGCTAGTTCCAGGACAGGAACCAAAAGCTGCGGAGAAACCCTGTCTCGAAAATCCAAAAAAAAAAAAAAAAAAGAGTTGAAGAAGCAAACCTTTCTACCAGCACCGCCTTTCCTAATCTGCAAACATGTTTTCTTCCTAGAAACCCAAATGACACTAATTTCTGGTTATGCCAGGTAGCAAGGCAGAAGCAAAGCAACAGCTAATGAGCAATCAAGAGCAGCAACTGAAAATATCAAGACACACCTTAAACCTAACAATGTTCTATAATGCCAACACGGGCTGAGGAGCAAACGCACTCACTACACAGCATCCTGCACTTGGAGAAGATAAAGAATGTTAACATCAAAACACCAGGGACAAACCACAATTATTTCAGTGACACACACAGAAGTGAAAGTAAAAAAGGAGAGGAGGTGGGTGGTGTTGCCCAGTAGTAGAGGGCCATTTTGCAGTTTGCAGATTCTATCCTCAGCAAAGGCAATTATGACCACCCTGTTCCTAATTCCTTTTCCTTAAAACTTGTGGATCACTAAGACAGCAGTCTCTGCACTAGATTCTCACAAAGAACACAGTAGGAAGGAGAGTGGTAAAATGTGTACTCTGGTCTCACAGAGGGGAAGAGGCAAGATTGGAGCCCCAATGGAGCCGAATCGGATATTAATTAATTAATCCACATACCTTCGAACACCTGATTTGACAAAAAAGCAAAAAATATCAAATAGAAAAAAGAAAGCATATTTGACAAATGGTGCTGGCATAACTGGATATCAACATGTAGAAGAATGAGGAAAATAGATGCAAACCTATCACCATGCACAAAACTCAAGTCCAAATGAATCAAAGACCTCAACATAAAACCTGCACCTGATTAAAAAAGTACACTCAAACACATTGGCACAGGAGACCACTTCCTAAATAAAACCCCAGTAGCACAGATACTGAGAGAAACAATAAATGGGACCTCCTGAAACTGAAAAGCTTCTGTGAAGCAAAGGACACGGTCAACAAAACGACAGCCTACAGAATGGGAAAAGATCTTCACCAACCCCACAGACCCCACAGGGGTCTGATCTCCAAAATATACAAAGAACTCAAGAAATTGATCATCAAAAGAACAAATAATTCAATTAAAAAAAATAGAGTACAGACCTCAACAGAGAACTCTCAACAAAGGAATCTAAAATTAAGGAAATGCTCAACATCCTTAGTCAGCGAAATGCAAATCAAAACACCTGTAAGAATGGCCAAGATCAAAAACACTGATGACAACTTATGCTGGAGAGGTTGTGGGGTAAAGGGAACACTCCTGCATTGCTGGTGGGAGTGCAAACTGGTACAGCCGCTGTGGATTTCAATGTGGTGATTTCTCAGAAAATTAGGAAATGACCTTTCTCAAGACCAGTAATACTACTTTTGGGTATATATCCAAAGGATGCTCAATCATGACAAAAGGACATGTGCTCAACTATGTTTATAGCAGCTTTGTTTGTCATAGCTAGAACCTGGAAACAACCTAAATGTTTCCTTGACTGAAGAATGGATAAGGAAAATGTGGTACACTTACACAATGGAGCAGAAAAAAATAACGACACCTTGAAATTTGCAGGCAAATGGATGCACCTAGAAAACATCCTATCAAGTGAGATAACCCAGACCCAGAAAGACAATTGTCATATATACTACTCATAAGTGGTTTTTAAACATAAAGCAAAGAACACCAACCCACAAATCCCAATCCCAGAAAACCTAGACAACAATGAGGACCCTAAGAGACCCATATATGGATCTAATTTACATGGGAAATAGAAAAAGAGAAGATCTCCTGAGTAAATTAGGAGCAACTTGTGCTGCATAGTGAAATTCTGCCTCAAAAGCAACACAAGAAAGAATAAATAGTGGAAGGAAAGAATCCACACTTAATGATTCAGGAAAGCTCCAAATTTTTACTGTCATTATTTGCTTGTAAAATGTCTCACTAAGTAGCATAGGGTGGCCTTGAACTACTAAGCCACCTGCCTAAGCCTTTGGAGTGCTGAGATAGGCATGCAATCACTATGCTTAGCTAATGCCAGCTCTTAAAACTTGTCTCTTCTTTTGAGTTACTGCATTCCCAAAAGAATTCTCTTAAGGGTGAACAAACAAAACAAAACCTCCATTGTAAAGTTTAAGAAAGAGGACTTGTGATTTTAGTATCAATAAATGCTTTTGGTTAGCTAGGATAAGAATGTGCTGGGGCTGGGATGTAGCTAAACAGGTAAAGTGTTCTACCAGCACAGATGAAATCCTGAGCTCAATCCCAAGCACAACATAAACTGGGCACAGTGGCACACACTTGAAATACCAGTATTTAGGAGGGAGGGTCAGAAGCTCAAAGTCATTCTGGACAGCAAGTTCGAGGGCATCCACCTAAGACACCACCTTTAGAAAATGTGATTTTTACTAACCATAAGTAGCTGGTAGGGGCCAAGTTGTATTTATCACCATCTTACTATCTAAAAGAAGGATACCTAAATCTTTATGTGAATGCTCAAATTAACAATACTCCAATTTTAGGGGAAATTAGGTAAAAAATTTCAGAGGTGGAGATTAAAGCGTATATGGAAGCTATCTAAATGGTCCACCATGAACTAATGCATAAGTATTCTCTTGCTATGGTCCACTTCATATTCTCTGTTCTGAACTACCGGACAGGCATTAAAAGAGGCATAAGGACTTCCAAATTCAACACTGCAGAGAAAAATGCTGCTGTCAAAACTGCCAGAAACAAGATGAGAAAAGGTAAAAGGGAGAAATGGTCTCCTGCAAATAAATAGCACCACTGTGAAATCAGCTGCCCAGTAGGTTAAGTGGTATTTGGATGGTAATATACAAGAGCCCCTCTCTGAGAGCTTCCTCTGAAAAGTCGGCATTGACTAGACAGCTGACAGAATTCTCAAAATCACCTTAAGTCACATATGGCTTGTATTTAGTAGAGAAAACGTCTAATTTGTAAACTAACCAGCAAAGCCAGTGCTCTCCAGTTTGGGTACCACAGATGAGGTTAAGCTGGAAAAGCTGTGGCACACAGGAAAACTCTCTTGGGGAGAAAAACTCCCAGCTTCATTTGCTCTCTCTACCCCAACTATTTCCAGAGAGTGATAGCCTGCTCCACATGAGAATGCTTCTCTCCTACAGTGGGAGGAGACAGAAAGGTCTGCTACATCAAGAGGGCAGTCAGAGGTCTGGGTGCTCCGTGGGTGCTCCACTCTCCCAGCTCTTTCTTTCTTTGGTTGGCATAATGCATCAGAATTTCACAAAACGCAGTTACAAAAGACCCGTGTTTGAATTATTTCAAAACATTCACAGTTTGCAGGAAGGAAAACGTCTATCTTTAAGTCAGTTCTTTTTTTTGCCTTTCTCTCTCGAAACTATAAAGCAAATTCTACGAAGTCCATCAGAAGGGGTGGATTGTCCAGTCAGAAAACGACATAGCTCAAGTAAATGACGTGTCTCAGCTAGGCTTTCTATTGCTATAACACCATGGCCAATGGCAAGTTGAAGGGTGTTTATTTGGCTTATGAGTCCACATCACACTATTCATCACTGAAGAAAGTCAGGGTAGGAACTCAAACAGGACAGGAACCTGGACACAGGAACTGATTCAGAGGCCACAGAGGGGTACTGCTCCCCACGGCTTGTTCAACCTGCTTTCTCTTAGCACCCAGCCAGGGGTGGCATCACCCACAAAGGGTGCAATGCTGTGGGACAATGTAAAGATTTGTCACTTGTATTTTAATAAAACGCTGACTGGCCTGTAGCCAAGCAGGAAATAGAGGCAGGGCAATAAAAATAGGAGAATTCTAAAAAGAGGAAAGATTCAGTCTGCAGTCATCACCCAGAAGTAGAGGAAGCAAGATGAGAATGCCTCGCGCTAATAAAGGTACAGAGCCACGTGGCTAACACAGACAAGTATTACAGGTTAAGATTTAGAAATTAGTGAATAAGAAGCCAGAGCTAATAGGCCAACCAGTTTATAATTATTAACAACTGCGGGATCAGATGGGACAGAAACCACTATCAACAGTGAGGCGCTCCCACATCAATCACTAGTTAAGAGAATGTCCTACAGGCTTTCCTACAGAATGAATTTATGGGAAGCCTTTTCTCAGCTGAAGCTCCCTCCTCTCCGATGACTCTGGATGTGTCGAACTGACATAAAAACTATCTAGCACATGATGAAATGACCAGATTTCTTGAGATCATAATTTCAGAAAAATTCTCAGTTTTGCTGGAGAGGTGAATCAGTAGCACAGAATTTACTCAGCATGCACAAGTCCCTGGGTTCCATCCACAAATATAAAAAAAAAAGTGGAATAAAAATGCTGCACTGTAACACCTTACCCATGGGTATAAGTATCTTACCTACTTTCTGTTTACCTGGAACATTATTTAATAATCGTTCATCTCTTTTACTCTGTTTAAGGTCCTAACAAACAAAGTATTTACTTGAAATATAAGATCTTCCTTCCTCTCCTATCAATCAATATTACCCTTTCTCATGACATTAACATGCAAAGTTCTAGTCAGAATGAAATATTCTTCCTACGGTTACTCATAAGACACGATAAGCCTAGATCAAATGACCACATACTAGTGAACTGGATTGTCATTCTTTCTGTACTGACAAACACTCAAGTTTTTCAGTGCTCTCTTGCTCTAAAAAAAGGTACTGAAAAGGCAAAACAGCTCTTAATCTGTCAACTAAATAGTCATTGTAAATGATTTGCTTGTAGTCTGAGATGTAAGATTTCTGCATTATCAGGAACAAACATTCAAACTCAGGAACATAATCAGTTGCTAATACAAATGGTTATATCAAGGATGAAATTAAGTATCTATTAAAATTAGAATGTTTATTAAAAAGAATGAATCAAGAACATTTGATCAAGGAATATTGAGGACAAATCACCTTAAGTGATTTTTTTAAAAATCTTTTTATCTAAGATATTTCACTTGATTTTCACTGTTAACACTGTATTATTAAAATACTGTTTTATCTCAATGGAACTCTCTATAAAAATGAACAAAAAGGTCCTGGTAACCCATTCCTTTTAAGGGACATTTGATTGCTCTAAGAAAACCATTCAAATTGTTAGAATACAATGTGGCTTGGAGTTTCACATGGACGGCCAGTCACTCGGCATCCTGAAGGGCCTTCGCTCCCTAGTTCCCATGTGGTACCTTTCTTCACCCTTCTCCGACATAAAAATCACCTAACACTTAGGAAGGACTAAAATGACAACAGAACATTAACGAAATCTTCCTGAACCCATTCCCAACCCCTGAAACAGGGTCTCCTACACTGCCCAGCTCAGCCCTGAACTCCTGGGCTCAAGTAAACTTCCCCGCTTCACTTCCCCAATCACTGGGTCTAAAGAACCACTCTGACTCACTGATGAAATTCTTTTTTGACAATATTTCCTTTTGGTGACTTCTGTTTGCAGAATGGAGTCAGAGATATGATAAGAAAACCTTCTAAATCAAAACCTACTGAAGTGTGACCCAACATCAAGGAATATTTTAGTAGAAACCCCAAAACTTTTGGTGACAGGTTTAAGACGGGGCAGGTGAGGGTAAGTTATGAGGATATGCAAAAGGAGTCTCTCATACAAGAGACTATGAGAAGCTAGCTGAGAATCAAGAATTCCAACACAAAAAATATCAAAATTTGCTGTGACAACCCTCGTTTACTATCGTTTTAGAGAGAAGTATGTTCCAATAATGTTAAACAGTAATCAACAAAGCTGGGCTTTGGGTTACATGTGTGGTCTTATTCCATTCTTGGATTATTTCTGGGACTCACACAAAAGACTTTTGTTTACAGTGACGATACCTACCTTTTAGCATCCCTGTGATCTAGAGTTTGACTTTATCCACTGTAATCCTGTCATTTCCCTCAGGAATTCTCCAGTAACTTATTTACATTTTTTAAAAAGTATTACATTTATTTGGTATGTGGACACACACAAGACTCTTAGCGAAGTCAGAGGGAGTCAGTTCACTCTCTAGCATGTGGGTCCTGGGAAACAAACCCAGATCATCAGCCTTGGCAGGAAGCACCAACACCATCTAGCCCCTCATTTACATTTCTCAGCAACCCTTTGAAGTTCATAGCTCTGAAACCCACAAAGTCACATATATGACTACTGTGAACACAATAAAGTACAGCTCTACCTCGAGAAGCTCATACATACACTTGGGTGTGCCGTGTACGTTCCCTCAATGTCTCTCTTTCTAACCCCTGCACTTAAAACCACATTTATGAAACATCCTTTTAATAAGCTCCATGTTGGGTTCATATTTGTCCACTCTGATATTTACTATTGTAGTCAAGGATTCAGTTTATCTGAATGGAGGTGTATGAAAAGAATTCAGACTGCTATAGGCAGGAGCATAGAACTGTGTCTACCTCTGCCACCACTGACAGGTCTAGTAAAGCAGCATTTAAATTTTCAGTGCTGCTTCAGGTACATGGTCTTATATTTTATGAATGCCAAAAAAAAGTATTTCTAAATGTTCTTAAAAATTAAAAAGTAAAAAGAAAATTAAGACTCTACTTCCTGGGTCTGGAGATAGGGCTCAGAGGTTAAGAGCACATGAGGGACCAAGCTCAATTCTCAGCACTCACATGGCAGATACAGGAGAAGTGATGGCCTCTTCTGACCTCAAAGGCAGGTTTGCACCTGCTGCATAGACATATATTTGAGCAAAACACTCATATACATAAATACACAATAAGACTCTGCTGCCCAAAGAGATACAATTCCTAGTATTAAAAATCACAATACCCACCACCTGCTACTTGTCACTTTTTGTTCCCATGCTCCAGTTTCAGAGTTCTAGCTAGTAGCAGGGAACAGATCTCTCTCCAATACAACTCTCTTAATACCTTTCTCCTGGTTCTTTTCTGTGGTGGGGGAGGGGAGTTAAGGGAGGTGTTAGGTTGGGGGTGTAGCCCCAGCCCCTGGCCTGAGCAAACCAAATCAAAATGCCCATCGTTTTATTAAGTAAGATGCTCTCGGGTGGCCGAGTGCATGGCGGGGAGACAGGACAGCAAGGAGCCCATGCAGACCCGAAAACCACGTGTTCCTCCTCTAGGAGGCCCCTTAAATACCCTGTTGGACTGGTCCTGACCCTCCACTCCCAGGGAGGGGTCAGAACCTTGCATGCTGGGATTTGGAGTCCAGAGCAAAGCAGCTCTCAGGCCAGGGGCTGGGGCTACGCCCCCAACTTAACAGGAGGGTCTCACACTACATAACATTAGTACCAGAATTACAGGTGTGTCTCCACGCCTGGCTATCTGGGTTTTCTCTACTAAACTGTCTACTGGAAATTCACTTAGGTAACTTCCTGCCTCTGCCAGTAAAAAGACAATGGGGTAGTACAGACTAAATAAACTGCCAGTGAGCTCTCAGCAGGACAAGGTAAGAACAGAAGAGGACTTCCAATGTTTTGTCTGCACTGTCCCCTCCAATCTTCACAATGTCCTTGGGAGGTAGAAACAGATGAGGAAATTAGAGAAATCATGGAACTGGCTCAAGTCACACTGCTGGCAAGTATTAGTCTGTTTTCTGTCCCTGTAACAAAATACACGAACATTTATAAAGAGGTTACTTAGCTTGTTGTTTTGAGTCTGACAGTCCAAGACTGGGTAGCCCCAGAGGTTTGACCTCTAGTGAGGGCCTCATGGCAGAGGACATATCACTGGGCAGGAGTCACGCAGAAGAACACATGATGAGACAGGAAGCCAGATTATGAAGCCATGCCTCTCTTTTATAAATATCATTCTCAGAGGAATTCACTCCCGTGGACCAATTTATTCTCTTCTGACCCAATTACTTTGTACAAATCCTTTACTACTAAAAGAATCTAACACTTCTCAGTATTGGTACACTTAAGCTTCTCACCTCTGTAGGACTCAAGCAATAGCCAAACCACTGTAGGGGTAAAGCAATGATCTGAACCAAGAAATTCCATCTAAAAGGCCAAGCAAGTGCAGAATGAGACATGGATTCTTTTTTTTTTAATATTTATTTATTTATTTATTAAGTATACAATATTCTGTCTGTGTGTATGTCTGCAGGCCAGAAGAGGGCACCAGACCTCTTTACAGATGGTTGTGAGCCACCATGTGGTTGCCGGGAATTGAACTCAGGACCTTTGGAAGAGCAGGCAATGCTCTTAACCACTGAGCCATCTCTCCAGCCCCGAGACATGGATTCTGATACACGAGTCAAGGTCACTAATCAATCATTTCAAGAGGCATTTCCATGAAGATCAAGTATTAAGTATATCTGGGTTGAGAATACAAAACACACACACACACACACACACACACTTCAAAGAATGTGTATACACACAAGTACCTGGTTCTAATTCTTGTTCTAAGAGTAATAGATATGCAACCTGGAAAAGTTCCAGAGCTACATATTTGAATAAGGAACAGCCACTAGTATCAGAAAGATAAGAAAGCTAGCAAATCACAAAACCATATGAAAAACAAAAGCAGACCAAACAAACATGCATAAACCTAACCAAGGAAGGGAAGCTACAGAACAGTGACTTGCTATGTCACAAGAGGGGATTGCTTTGTTTATGATGTTGCCTGGTTAGTATTTTAAAACAGGACAGATATTCTGGGTTAAAAAAAACTGATTCAATGTGAGCAAAGCCACAGTGGCCTACTATCCCTGATGTATAATACCTACAGGCTGGATTTGAGAAGGACAGTAGAATAATAAAACACAGTTCCAGCATTTACACAGATGTCAAGGTCTAGAGCCCAAACTAGTCTAAAGGAGACTAGGGAGAAAGAGCTCAGGCAGCTACAGGGAAGGCTAGTCACTTTTACAGACATGGGGAGCTACACAAATAGTATATTAACCAACAGAGAACATTTAGAGATAGAGGCAAAATTTCACCTCAACATTTATTTGAATATGAGCTCTGAGGAGACAAAGTAAGCACTGCAAGGTCCCTATCGTGCTGTGCTTTAACATAAAGGCAGACGTATTGAATTACAGCCGTCTTGTATGATGAGTGAAAAAGAAGTTGTAAACTGGAGTATCCTGTCAGGAATATATGAAGGTTTATACACACCAAACAGAACTATGTAAGGGTGATTAAGGCAAGACATCTGGTATCTGTAAAGAATGTATTTAATTCCTTGACCAAAACATAATATACACACAACTGTTTGACACATGAAGACAAATAGATAAAAAGCTAAAGACCATGGAGGGCCTCTAAGAAAATCCTTCAAATGTTAGGATATAAAGGAATCTAAACATGTGCTGTCCAATGAGTATCAATGAGCCACATGGAGTTTTCCAGCCTTTTAATTTCACTTAATTTAAATTTAAAAATTTGCCATTACCTACCATGTTAAACAGAACTGGCCTACTGTACATGTCAAGAGAATTTCCTTACCAAGGAGGAATGTGTATTTCCCATCATGAAAGAAACGAAGATGAAGGTACAGGTATTTGTGAATTAGGAGGCAGAAACAGGAAGCTGAGAAAATCTCATGACAATCTGGATGGTAACTATGAGATGAAATGCTATGGAAGTCCAAGTCCTGTAAAGCGACAACAGTTTAAACCAACCACACAGTTAGATGGGAAAAGGCTATTATTACCTAAAAGGACATCCAAGAAGGGGTTGTAAATTATAAAGTTCATACTGAAACTTCTATTTATTCTTTGGCCATCTCAAACATCTTTTGGTTAGAACGTCCCCACGTCTCTCTCTGGTCCCTGTTTTATTCCCCTATTTACATCCTCATTCCCAATACATCTCTCTGCTACTTTCAGATCAGTGGTAAAAAAAATAAATTATGATAAAAGATATTGTTGGGATCTTTGACAAAGCTGAATACAGACACAAGATTATGTCATACTATCCCCAAACATCAACTCATGGAATCTGGTAGTTTAATCTCACTAAGAGAATATTCTGTTAAGGAAGTACAAAGTACTTGGGGTACATGTCTCCAGCTTGCTGACACACAATTCTCATGTACACACACACACTGAGTATAACACAGCAAGTCAAACTGGAATGGACGACAGAATGTAAGGGCAGAGTAGGGTCAGCAAAGCTACTAATCGTTTCACACAACTTCTGCATAAAAGCCTGAAATAAAGCCAGGAGGCACAGGAGACAGACCTATGTGAGTTTGAGGCCAGTCTAGAGAGCCAGTTCCAGGATAGCCAGGGCTGTTAGAGAAACCCTGTCTCAAAACAAAACCAAAAAAGTTTAAAATAAAATAAAAACAAAGTTTTACCTTGAATAAAATATTTTAAAATTGCAGAAAAATGGTAGCTGTGTCAAAAACCACAAATATAATGTGCTTTTCTTCTGGTAGCTGAGGTTTAGAAGCAGAGTAGATGGAAGAACTGATCACCAGCTTTATAAGCCTTGAGTATTGGGAAGGAAGAAATGTGATTCAAGAGAGAATCAGAGGCTAAAGGAAAAGAAATTGAGTCTTGGTAGAATGAGAACTGGAAAGACAGAAAGACTATATCCACATAGAGGTAGGGTATTAGCATTAACTATGAACAACTATAAACATTTTTAATAGTTAGAAAATGCGAATTAGCATCAGTGAGGTATCTGCTCTATATCCACAGGATGATTAAAAATTTCAATCTGATCATACCAAGTACTATGAGAGGAAACAATTTCAAAGTATTACTAATACAAGTGAAAGACAAACTGTTTAACAGTTTCTTACTGAGTTATTATACACGACAAAGCATTTCCACTTATATAAAAAACAAAGAACAAGCCATAAAGATTTAATACAAGTAGCTAAAGAGAATGCTTCCCACACTGCAGCTCACAACCATGTACAACTCCAGTTTCAGGGAATGTGATGCTATCTTCCGACCTCCTCAGGCAACAGGCATACATGTGGGTGCACATACATGCAAGGAAAACACTCATGCACCAACTCAAAGAGAATTAAAAAGGACAGGTTCAGGGGCAGGCTAGTCACATAACTAGTGGTAGGGAACTTCCCTAGAAGGTTCAAAGCCCTCTGGTTACATTCTCAGCCCTGTAAAAACAGAGCAAATGTGACTGGGGGTTCAGTAGGAGCCGCTATCACGGAACCAATCTTCCTAAGCAGTTCTCACTACTCTGTAAAGAAAGAAGCTTTCACAGCTCAGTGTGGCTCACACTCACACCATTCTGTCACCCTAGTTCCCTAGGAGCCTCCTCCCTTGCCAAGAACTGCTTGAGTGAGGCCAAGCTACTGGACAAGTAGAATATAGGTAGCATCTGCTAACCAGCATGACTTTGGTTGCAAAAAGCTAAAACAAGCTTTTTTTCCTAACACAATTTTTTTCTCCATTTGACGACTTTTTGATCACATCATTAAAGGTGAATTATGCTTTTGAACCCTGTCTCGAAAAGCCTACACACACATACACACACACAAAATGCTACAGCTACTGAATATATGCTATATACTTGAAGCAACTGGCTAAAAGGTTCTGCACTCTATCTACATGAAATTCTTTCTAAATTACATACGTTATATAACATGAAAATCTATTACAGCATAAATTGTCACATTGTTATAACACATATATTGCTATTTTTCACTATCAAAAATTAGCTAGACATTATTTTGGATATTAAATATGCTACCTTAAAATTCTTTACAGCAGTTTAGTAGTTTCTGTTTCACAAAAATTTAAGTTAAAAACAAACCCTTTAGTTTTCAAACAACCTATGAAATATTTACTCTACCTTTATTTCCAATGGTGATTAAGTATGTTAATACTTCTTTAAAGAAATTAAATCCTAGCTCATTACCCCTTTCTTCAAAACTAAGATGGAAAGCTGTATTTTGCTGGTTTTCAATGAAGGACCTTTTGCTTTAAACACATACATTGTAGGGTAGATAACAGAGGACAGTAAAAGGGAAAGAAATATTTGAAATGAAAATTAATCCGAGCCAATGATTTTTTTTTTATCTCATCTTCATCCTTTTTATTGACATCATCTGTGGCAAAGTCTCATCTGATACAGAAGAACTGGTAAGCAGCCTCATCTGGCATGCAGTATGTTTACCCAGGAAGCCTGTTTGCCCTGTGCTCCCAAGCAGACACTTCACACACCTGGATGCAGGATAGACCTTTACCCAGGGCCCAGTCTATCAGCTACAGAAGCAATCATTAGCATTTCCACAGCTCAGATACAGCGCTTTCACACTCTGCCTAATCTTCCACTAACACAGCCTGGTCTCAAGCTTTTATTAAATGTGAGGAATTCAACAGTTTAGAAATTCAAAACAGGCCACATATGGAAAACTACCTTTACACTTTTCCTATGTCTCATTCTTTTTTCTTCTTATATCATGAAGATGCACACTAAAGTGTCATGTCTTTTTTTGGAAAGTTCCTCCAAAAAAATGTCAAAAAATTGAGTCTGTCCTGAAGAGAACTGTAAACAGCTGGTTAAAGAATAAAGTAGAGTAGTGTGAGAAAAAAAGCAGTAAAAATCTAGACAAGTACTCTTACACTCAAGTTTAGAAAGACACACTCAGCAAGGCATGGTGTCATCTGTAACCACTGCTCCAAGTTCAAAGACACCCGGGTTACAATGAGACCCTATCTCAAAACGGAACATAGCTTAGCAGTGGGAAAGGACTTTGGTTTCAATCTCATTGTGTTAGCTACACACGAAGGCAATTTTGGACAAATTAGCTAGCCTTTCTAAATGTCCCATTACTTTTAAGGTTGTTTAGAGACTACCAGAGAGAATGTTTAGTCCAGAATGAGCTGGCATTATTACTACCCCTAGGTAGTTACAGCTCCAGAGGCAGGTGTCCCCAGCTAGACAACACTGTACAGTCAACATTCTCTCTGCAAAGAATGGGGCAGAGGTCAGCGAGGTAGCTGTTCTAATAATTTTAAGCAAAAATCAGTGTGGCTCATGCTAAGGAGGTGAGGAAATGAAATGGACAGATCCTAGATATAACTACTGATTTAGAGTTAACACTTTGTGGTTACCTGGGGAACAGAAATCATCAGAATGACACCCAAGTCCGAACCCCCTGATCCCCCCATCCCCCACCCACAGTTTGGTAAGCAGGATGACTACAGGTCTCAAGTACCACACCCATGCACACACAGGCACACTCAGGTGCCTGCGTCCATGTCCCCCCACCCACGTTAAAGAATCCAGTCCTGGAACCAATAACAGTAAGGACACGTGGCTGGAATGAGGAAAGGGTTAAGAATCCTATCGAGTTCTATTACACACTTACAAAGGACACAAAGGTTTACAAATAGGAGCACAGATAGTGTCATTGAACTCATGAGAAGGTTTTCAAAGCTGTCAAGAGTACTAAATGTTACTGAGGAAATCAGTGCAGGACAAAAATCCATGAAGGGAAGAGATCCAGGTGCATGCACAGGGCAGAACTGAAATGTACAAAGATGGATCTGCTCTCATCTTCCCCACACCACTAACCACAACCTGCTTCAAGTGAATATCCAAACCAAGAAGACCAAATTCACCCAACAGAGTCAGATATCAGCTCATAAATGAGTACTTCCTATGTTACCAATAGAAGTCACCTCATAAAACACGTAGAAGCCAATACAGGTGAGACATTTCAAAACTCTAAAATCTGTTATTATATAGAACAAAGAAACCTCATAAAAAAACAAGCTTCAAGGTTGCCTCAAGTTTTATCAACTTACTGCCCATTAAAATTTTTCCTCATATGAGCCATGTGATGGTTCACAGCACTCAGCAGGCAGAGACAGGCGGATCTTTGTGAGTTTGAAGTCAGCCTGGTCTACAGAGCTAGTTCCAGGACAGACAGACTCCTTAGCTACTGAGAAATCCTGTCTTGAAAATAAACAAAACAAAAAAACAAAAAAATTTTTCTCATATGACTGAGAGGGAAAAATTATTACATCCTACTGTTATCCATGATAACAGTAGGGACTTTGACTGTTTCACTTCTCACATCTTTCCCCAACATCTAAGGTAAATTTACAAATTCTCTTCTCCCTATACTCACAGACATTTACTCTTCCACTAAGCCAATGAACTGAGAGGACAGTTCCTACTTGTCAACGAGAGACTAATAGAGCAGAGAAGCAGGAGAGAAACTGGTCAGGGTAATCATTTCTCAAAGTGTTAGTGCTCCCCAGAGCACATAAGCAGGTAAATCTTTACCTTAGTAACTATTAAAACTTAATCAACAGGCATCGCTTAAGTGGCTGCTACTAAAATTACTACGTATATAATTATTTTCATCTCTACTCGATGTGGTAAGGTTAAATTGTAAGAAAATCAGACATTTTTTTCTAAGAATAAGGGACATATTTATGATGGAAATACAAATAATTTATTTGTTTTCTTCTTTCCAAATATGAAGAAATAAAAATGTCTGGAAAAGAAAATCATTCATCAACCATAACAAAAAAATTGGCATTAAACAGCCTCCCCCCCCCCCAAAAAAAAACCTCTACTGCCCTGGAAACAAACATCAAGACAATCACAGCACTAACAGCTAGGAAAATAATGATACTAAGTCATCAGTAAATTATAAGAAAAATTTACAGGAAACAAACTCATTTACAATGCAAAATGAGATCAACTAAGTCAAGATTATATGTGCTCATTATGAGTAACAAAACAGTCCATGCTTATCATTATCCCTATTAAAAGTTAGTAATTTCGAATTTTGCCTTAAAACAACTGTCAAATTTATTTTGCAACATCAGTCCACCAGCTCTAACTCAGCTACAGCCTATCACACCTAGAGACCAGTTCCTGACAGCACTCTTGGAAAACAAAGCCTGTCCCTAAGCACAGACATGGGTGGAAACACTGTGTATAAAGTTATCTTTTACCTTTAACTAAAAACCTGCAAATACTGGCAAAGTATTGATATTTTAAAACATAGAACTATATAAATTTTGCCTTTTAAGTACAGAAACACAATTAACAATGGCTGTTTAATTATTACATGTTCAGAAAGAGGTAACAAGTGCTCTCACTGGGACTCTCTAAAAAAAGTTCCTGATATATTTTCTTTGGAAAAAACATGTTTGTTATGGTAATAAGCCTACAGAAGCAGCACATACTCAGGAGAGCTGGCTTCAACAAAGCCAGTGTAAAATGTTAAGCCCTGAACATGCTGAGAGCAATACGCATAATAAATAAATAAAACAGCCAACAGACACACAATTGCTTACTAAAGTGGGTAAGCTAATTTTAATAACCAGAAAATGCATTTAGATCCATCTGTATCTTGGAAAATGAAGTTTAAGATAGAATATTTGTTTAGACAAAAACTAATCAACAATGCGGAGCTCAAAAGGTACAAAGTTAACAGAAAATTAAGGGGTTATTCTCAGGGAACTCTGAAGCTGCCCTGTGGGCAGCGACAGAAAAGGGGAAAATCTTCCTGGAAAGCAACCTAGCCAGTGAGGGTTGATATCCTCTTATCTAGGTAAGCCTATTCCACAGGCGACTTTTTTCCTGAATAAATTAGTATTTTGCAAAAAGTACTGTAGTAGATACAGATAGTCACTGCAGTACCATTTAAAATAATGAAAAATGAAGAACAACCTAAAGATGAAAAACTAGAACTAGATCAGTTGAGAGGACTAAACAACTACCAGAACTAAGATTGTTTTAACACAAGACGTCCAATACACAATTTTACAACTATTGTAAAATGCAGAAATATAAGCTACAGAAGTAGAGGGAAAAAGAGGCCATGCAATTGTACTGTGAGCACGCATGTGACTTACTGACTGTACTACAGTATTGTTTAAGCAATAGCCACAGGAGAAAAGCATTCATTTAAATGCTTCGAGTGCTCTGGAACAATCAGACAGCAAACACACACACACACACACACACACTGGCTGGGAGGGCTGGGCTGGCAACTGTGTTGATATGAAAAAGAACTTTTTATACCTCGATTCCTGAGAGCAAAAGGCACAAGAGAAAAAAAAAATACTGACGCATACTTGCAATTACTTAGGTAAAAAAATGTTAACAGATCCATACTTTTTTCAAGTTTTGGTAGCCCACATATAGCTATTAAAAATATAAACCCACTTTTTCCTGTTTTAAAGAGATAACCACTATCTTTGCCTTTCAAAAAAATGAATTCTGAAGAAAGCAGTTTTGTTATATGTACTATCAATAACGTTTGTACTGAGATACTAAAAATGTCAACATATTCCTAAATTTAAAATACACTGGAGTTAAAGGGGGAGTGGTACACTAAGAGGAAAAAAAATCAAACAGTAGCATTTCTATTTTTTAAAAAGAACAAATTTCTCATTCTTTTAGCAAGTTAACAGTTTACATTTAAAGAAAATGATATCAAACAGACCTCCTCAAGATGTCATATATAAAAACTGACAAATGGCTGCTTCAATACCCGATTCAAGAGAAAAGCCTGCTAGTAAGGATGATTTTGACTGAAAGGTTTTTAATGGCAGTTGCATTCTAAAATAAAAATAATAATAATAATAACAAAGTCAGGCTTTGAGCACCTATTTCCTGTTCAAACAGCCCTTTTGTTCTGCTTCCCTGCTTAATTTTAATGTTCAGTTTGCATCAGAAAATACAAACAATGACAAAGCCTAGTATACAGAAAAGCATAAAGAAGCAAAAGTATAAAATATAAGATCATTAAAAGATTAGAACAAAAATCCTACCAACAAAACCTCCACAATTTTCTGTTTGCTTCACCTCAGATTAACTTCACTTGGAGCTGAACTCCAAAGCAACCAAACCTGAATACCAAGCTCCACCTCCCGCAATGCTAGTGGCTGGAGAGCCAAACCTCCTCCCTGTTAGTGAGGCTGACAGCTGTGATTGGACGCGACTAATATCCATTATTTTAAAGAACTTTTCCTCGCTAGCAGGTTAGGTTAAACACACTAAACCCCTGGATAAGCTGGTTTCTTAAAGAAACAGGCTGCAATGTTTCAGTTTTCCCATCATAAGCAATTTGCTTTCTTTTGTCTGGGCTAAAGTACAATGAAAATTCACAGAAGCAACTTTCACTTCCTTGGTGAAAAGCTATGAAGATACATGCTTTTTAACATAAACAACGTGGCATTTTTACGAAGCCACGAGTGTAGTTATTCTTTTAAGACTCTTAACAGAGTTCAGGTTTTTTTCAGAGTTCATATTTTATCTAAAAAATTTTAAACATCTACACAAAATCCATAGTAAAATCTCGCTAAGAACAAAGCAGTGTGTTCGCTAAGATTTAGTAAGGGGACCATTAACTTAAGAAAAAAAATAAACCAAAAAACAGCATTTAAAAAAACAAACCCTCAATGCTAGAGATTCATTTCTAAGCTAAACCCTAAACGCTAAACAGTGGCTTCTAAGCTATCTATCAAGTTCGCTGACACAGTCTTGTTATCACAACACACTGAAATTCTTAATGAATTGCTATTTCCAGTTAAAACTGCTTATTCACTGCAAAAGGAGATCTAAAGACACAAGGTAATTTGTCTGATGGCACATTCAGAACAAAGTTAATTTGGTTACTTCACAGTGCAAAGGGATCTAACCCAGAACCTCAACCATACTAGACAGCATCCTGCCATGACTTCCAGGTAGAAAGTTCAGGGAGGATTATGTCATTTTCCCCCCAGGTTGTTTTTTGTTTGTTTGAAATAGAGTTTGTACTCTATATAGCTGAGACTGTCTCACAACACACTATGCTGTCTTCTAAGCAAGAGGCTGCCTTAGACTCCTAAGTGCTGAGAAGGAAGGAAATCATTATTACCAAATGTAAAGTGTATTCCCTTTAAACAATCCAAGAAACTGCGCAGGATGGTATTTTTCCTGGACTCTGACTTAAGAGAAAGGACCTGCTGTCACTTACAGCCGCATCCGCTGTATTTTATGCTTTAATCAGAACTGCTTACATTTTAGTAACTTACCCCAAACTTTGACATTTTTGCATTACCTGATTGACTAGCATTTAAGATGTTTAGTAAGATGCACTTTTCAATTCTACCAATACTTTAATATATAAAATTAAGTCAAATTAGGATCTTCTGATTATTTTCTTTGCCTGTTTTATGAGACAAAGTGAAGCTGGCCTTGAAACCTCTACCTCCTGAGTTCCACTACTACAAGCGAGTGGCACCATGCTTGCTATTTATAGTGGGTTCTTAAAATGTTTTCAATACCCTTATGGATTACAGAATTTTAGATTTAAAGTTTTCAAAGTTCAAAATCTCACAACAATCTTTCTCAGAGAAAAATTGTATGTTAGAACAGAAAGCCACCAAAATTGTGTTGAAGACAGAAGTCTTTTAACAAACTGAAAATTCACATAATTGCAACTAGACATGAATATGGAGCAATACGCTGTTGAAGCCCAAACAGCTGCATATTCTATTATGCCCTTTAAGTGGACAAACTGAAAGAGCCAATTCACAGAGACCTCGGCCCAAGATCCCTTGCAACAACTCATTGCTTTGAATGCCCAGCACTTCTTGAGTCAAGTTCAGGCTTTCTTGCTAGTGTGTGATACTTGTGCAGAGCATCACTGGAAGACAAGTACCAGAGCAATAGGCAAAAAGAACACATCTAATTTAAAGTGCAGACGTGAGGAAGACAGATTGTGGATAACCAAAATGTTTACAACTTAGAGAAAAACAAAGTGAAAACCTGGCAAGTAGGATCAGATTGGTAAGATGGCTCAGTGGGTAAAGGCACCTGCATCTAAATGTGCCCACCAGAGTTCAACCCAACTCGATCCCTGGAACCCATGTGGTGGAAGGAAAGAACTGACTCCTGCCAAGTTGTCTTCTTCCTCCAGAAGTGCTCAAAGACATGAACTCAAAAGAACACACAAAAAAATAAAAAATTAGCCTAATAAAAAATGGCAATAATATACTGGTAGACAGAGCACCGAAGAAACTGCTGCTCCGGGTGCAATTTCCCCAAGTGAATTATTTGTAAGGAATAGATACTAATCATGCTAACATAGTACTAACACTAAAACCAGTCTACTACCAAGACGAAAGGGGAGATGTGAGCCAACTGTGTTGGTACACACCTGTAATCCCAACCCCAGGGAGGCTGAGGCAAGAGGATGACCACAAGTTTAAGGTCAGTCTGGAGTACATATCATGAGGCCAGCTTTGACTACACTTTTCGAGATTCTCTCAAAAAGACAAAAACAAAAAGGGCAGTTGTGGACTTGGAGACCAAGAAGTGAAAGAACTTCCAGGAGATAATCATGATTTTAGGTGGCACATATTAAAATTACAGTATTTTACTCTTTTTCTAACAGTAGAAAAGAGCATCAAAATCAAGTGCCCAGAAGCAGTATCAAACCCAGGAAGTATGTACCTAAATTCCATGACAACATACTGTGTGGTAAGAACAAGGAGCCTGCATGACGCTGAGAAGCTCTCTATGTGAAACTGCAGAGGACAGACTGCATATTCTTTATGGGAACCTAGGTTTCCCCAAACCTGCCCAGCTCAAAAACAATTCATAAAACAGTAAGTCACTACTCAACAACTTGGCCGACCAGGTTTGATTTAAAAAAAAAAAATTCCTGCATAGAGCTGGGGATGGGGGTGGGGGTGTTGATCAGTTGGAGAATGCTTGTCCACTATACACAAAGCCCTAGGATTGAACCCTAGAAGCACGTGGGTGTGACCTCCAGCACTACACACAGGCGTGCCAAAAAAATCTAGCAATCAGCAGGTGGCTGCAGGAAGATCAGAAGTTCAAGGTCATCCCTGGCTATTAATACAGTGTTAGGCCTGCCCACCCCAAAGAAGACACTGTCACAAAACAAAACAAAAAAATAGAAACAAAATCTAAAAAGAATAGCGTCCATTGTTGTTTTTACAAAAGCAATTCATCCTGGCACTTTCCCTGGAAAGAACAGGTGATGTGCAAAGTCACCAATGAAAAGACCACCCTGACTTCAGCATACAGCGAGAATAAGGTCTGAAATCAACTATCTATGGGGTAAGGGAAACAATTTTCAAAACTTATTTCCCTGGCAGACACGCCTTACCTCCAGCAGCCAGGGATGTGCTTTAGTTTGCCAGCCCTGGTGTGGCTTATCTTCTGACTGAGGGTGCAGGAGAATACAAAGCCTATGTGCTCAGAGGTTGGCCATGCCCATTCAACCACACACTGCACACAAAGGAAACATTAAGAAAATTAAAGACAGGCCAGGCAGTGGTGGCACACACCTTTAATTAATTCCAGCACTCTGGAGGCAGATCTCTGAGTTCGAGGACAGCCTGGTCTACAGAGCTAGTTCCAGGACAGGCTCCAAAGCCACAGAGAAACCCTGTCTCAAAAAACCAAAAACGAAAAAGAAAGAAAGGAAGGAAGGAAGGAAAAGAAAAGGAAAATTAAGACAAACTACAGATAGGAGAGAATGTATAATACAAGAGTCAGTAAGCTGCTGTTTAAGGTATGTAAATAGATTAAACAAAGTCACCAATAAGCACAAACTAAATGGGGATCAAAACAAAATGTAAGGAAAAGAAAGGCATTCATAATCCCCATGTATTGTTCTGGGCTGGAGGCAAACAATACTGCTTAATAACAGGAGTACGAACAATACAAATATTCCACGGGTCTAGATCAAACTGCTAGATGGAGAAAAACATACTACAGATTGGTAAGGTTTTTTTCCTCCCTACTTCGTTGCCTAAACCAGAAAAAAAAATTATTTTTTCAACAATAATTTATTTTCTATCATCTAAAAAAGATTAAAAAAATCATTTTAGGTGTTGTGACAAAAGCCAAAGACTAGTTATTAGATAGCTATCAAAAGACTATCGTGGCTGGGCGGTGGTGGTGCACGCCTTTAATCCCAGCACTCAGGAGGCAGAGGCAGGTGATCTCTGTGAGTTCAAGGCCAGCCTGGTCTACAAGAGCAAGTTCCAGGACAGGAATCAAAAGCTACAGAGAAACCCTGTCTCGAAAAATTAAAGAAAAAAAAAAAGGACTATCGTGGTTTTTTTCTTTTCTTTTTTTTTTTCCAGACAGGGTTTCTTGGTGTGACAGCCAAGACTCTCCCAGAATGAGCTTTGTGGACCAGGCTGGCCTTGAATTCAAAGAGGCTGAAAGGCAGGCGCCACCACACCCAGCTTTGTTTTGTTTTTTAGTCACTGATGCAAACAAAGCAATTTTACCACTTTTGAAAGCAGAAATTGAGCAGATAAGTCTCCTGTCAAGTGTCCTGCTCTTGGAGAGGACCCCACCTCCAGTTCCCAGTACCCACAATTGGGTGGCTCACAACTTCCTCCAGGGGATCTGATATCCCCTCTTCAGAATTCCAGGGGCACCTGCACTCACACATACATATAATTAGACCATGAAATAAATCTTCACAAAAGAATCTTGTATTTAAGTTAACCACCTCACCACACCTTCTGAACACTGCTTGGGTCTCTGAACATGGTCTCTACCTCTTTAGCAACTGTGTTAAGAGTAAGACCATGTCCAGATAAAAGTAACCAAAGCACACACGTCCAATTCTCTTTGAGTCAGAGTAAAACATTAAAATTGTAACTATATAATATACACCAATATTATTATTCAAGAAAAAAATTTTTTTTTGGACAAGGTCTTTCTATGTAGCCCTGGCTGTTTTGGAGCTCGCTATGTAGATGAGGCTGCCCTTGCCTGCCTGGGCCTTGAGTGCAGGGATTGAAGTCATGTGCCACCACTCCTGACTACATATTATTTTTAAACTTTCATTCTTGTTTTAAAACAAATGTCAAGTTTGTATTTCAATTCTCACTTATTAGGCATGGCTATTTTAATTACAATAACGTAGCCATTAGCCACATGATTCTAAAGATTAATTTTTATTACTGCAAAAGACTTCATATCTCTCCTATCCAATATAAGTCAATAACTACACATGGATACTGAGTACCTAAAATGTGACTAATATAAACGAAGAACTGTTGTTTAATATCACGCCATTTTAACTCCTTAAACAGAAAGAAAAGGCTGGTAGTTACCAAACCATCAAACATGTCACTGGTGGAAGAAACAGACATTAGAACCATGCTTGATTAATGGACTCCCATTGCTAACTGATTACAAAAGAACTGCGTACAACCAACAGAAAGATAAGGCCTATTTTGTAGTAATGGTAAAGAATTCTCGAGGAAATCACAAGGATGCAAAAACCTTATAGGTTGAGGTGGGGAGATGGGTACGTTTGAGGGGCTCAGGGGGGACAAAAGTAAAAAAATCGTCCAAACAGACAATGCATTAGGAATGGTGAAGAAAGGCACCCAGGGTCAAAGAACACAGAGAACAGAGGTCTCCAAAGTCAGAGTTGAGCACGTCCCACTCTGCCCTCACTCAGCAGACCCCAGGTGTGCTTCCCTCGCACTAGCCATTCCTCCCCTGGGCGATTCCAGTAACTCCTCCTCTCCACAGACCACAACCACAGGACTAACTTTAGGGAAGGCACGGCAGGATGACAGTGGATTCAAAAAGTACGCTTGACCTTAGGTTTAAAGATTTTGCCAGGTACAATGGCACACACTCAGTGCTCAAGAGGCTGAGGCAGGGGGATTGCAAGAGCAGCCAGGGGTCCACAGTGGGAAACAATTCTCAAAAATTAGAGGGGAAAAAAGGTTCCCCTAGGTTGGAGAAACTAAGAAACAACCAACGACCCAGGGTCAACTGTCAATCCTTAGAGATAGATACATGCTAAAAGCACCCAGTTAGCACTTATCATGTATTTCCAAACACTTTAAAATCTGAAAAGATGTCTGTGGCTTTAGTTGCCTCCCTTTCTTACACTTACAAACTCCACAAAAAAACAAGCACAACTAATCCCAGCACTTGGGAGGCAGAGGCAGGCGGATCTCTGGGAGTTCGAGACCAGCCTGGTCTACAAGAGCTAGTTCCAGGACAGGCTCCAAAACCACAGAGAAACCCTGTCTCGAAAAACCAAAAAAAAAAAAAAAAAAAAAAAAAAAAAACAAGCACAACTTGGTTATTACTGTCTCCTCAACACTAACACAAAGGCTGGGTGAATCAGGTGCTCAGAGTACGGAAAAGGAGAAAAACACAGCCAAGGGAACTTGCCAAACTCATTACATAGCAGGGCTCAAGGCAGGCCCCAGGGAAAAGTACTTGCCCAGGGTCAGAGACCCAGCAACCAAGTTTTGGGAGTGAAGGGAGTATTAATACCAAACCACTGTATTAATCAGAATTAATTAAATTAATAAAGAGAATCAAGTATATATTCATTTCAGTATGTAAATAAAGGTGGTGGGTTTCGTTTTGTCGGTTTTTTGAGACAGGGTTTCTCTATGTTAACGGTCTGTAGACCAGGCTGCACCTGCCTCTGCCCCCCAAGTGCTGGGATTAAAGGTGTGTGCCGCCACCTCCTGAGTGTTTTTATTATAGAGAAACAAGGGGGTTGTAGGTAAATTTAAATTTATTTAGTGTTTGTATGCAAAAGTATACACGATGATGTGAGGATGGAGGGTGCACGTGCCACAGGTATGTCTGGAGGCCAGAGAACACCTCTGACATCAGTTCTTTCCTTCTACCTGATGATGAACTCAGGTCACCAGACTTGGGCCTGACCCCAGTAATATTTTTGATAGAATTCTAATAACTGCTCAATCATCTAGTTATTTCAATTTACATTTATGTTAAAACACATCTCAGAGGAACACAGAAATACAGATAATGGAAAAAAATGAAACTTTAAAGAACTAAGAGAGATGCTGGAGAGATGACTGAGAAATTGAGAGTCAGTGCTGAACTTATAGAATGTAAGTTTCCAGCATCCACACCCACCTTTAACTCCAGCTCCAGGGGAAGGCAAAGCCTCTAGCACTCATGTACACACTGCCCCCCCACACACAATTAAACAACAATAATAAAACTAAATATTGGAAGAGAAGTAAAAGTTATCTTGGTAGGAGACTACTATAAATACAAAAGCAGTGTAAAGTTATAAAATATAACTGATGTGCTGGCAAGATGGCTCAGTGGGAAACGGCTTGCTATGCAAGCCTGATAGCCTGAATCCGAAGTTATATTCTGACTTCCATGTTTTGTTCCATGCATGCAAGCATTCACCTACCACCTATATCATATACACGGTAATAACTGAGATCCCAACACCCACATCAGAGAGCTTACAACCAACTGTAACTCCAGCGCCAGGGGATCCAACATCCATTCCTGGACTCCCAAGGGACCGGTGCTCCATGCGCGTGTGTGTGGGCATGTGAGTACGTGTGCGCGTACACCCGCGCACACACACAACACACACAATTTTTAAACAAATCTTTAAACTATATTAACCAAGATATTTTAAAAATTCAAGGAGGTAAACAGGTTGGGAAAGAAGAGACAGGAGGATGGCCTGTAAGCAAATACGAGGCAAATGAAGAGCCAGGAAAAATATTTGCAACAGAGCAAAAGGCTGCTATCCGAGATAGATAAAAGGCTCCATAGGAAAGATCCTACAAGTATAAACCCTGAATCATGGCCAACCAGAATAGGACACACTACAAGTGAATGATGCACACAACCTCTGAAAGCACAAACTATCCTACAAAGAATCTCTCACAGTCACCACTGAGAGCACTATATATATATTGGCTTTTAAAAAAATGTTTATTTATTTATTATGTATACAACATTCTGTCTGTATGCCTGCCTGAAGGCCAGAAGAGGGAACCAGACCTCATTACAGATGGTTGTGAGCCACCATGTGGTTGCTGGGAATTGAACTCAGGACCTTTGGAAGAGCAGGCAATGCTCTTAACCACTGAGCCATCTCTCCAGCCCTATATTGTCTTTTTGAGACTGGGTTTTTCTGTGGATCAGACTTAGCTGTCCTGGAGGTCAATCTGTTGATCAGGCTGGCCTCGAACTCAAAGAGACCCACCTTCCTCTGCCTCCCGAGTGCTGGGATTAAAGGCGTGCACCAGCACTGCCCACCTTGTGAAATATATTTTTATTTAAGATAAGTCTCTTGTGATATGAGAAAATTTTAAATTACTTATCATGACTCTGATGTGAAATCTGCACTGGCACAACCACTGTATATAAAACACAGTAAAACTGAGTCTGAATTTTATCTCAAGGATTAAAGAGTCACTGAAGGACTTTGGGCCTGGGAGTACTCTAATCTATAAACGCATTCAGGACTGGCAAGTCGGCTCAAGTGGGTAAAAGTTCTTGCTGTACAAGCCTGATGACCTGAGTTAGATTCCAAGAACCCATGTAAACATGAAAGGGGAGAAATGACTCTCCAATCTGTCCTCTGACCTCCACACACACATGGCCACACTCACAGTTTTTTTTTAATAAACATATTTAAATGGCCATATAATCTTGCCCCCGGAGCAGCCAGAGAAGACAGACTATAGGGATCAAAACCTGAAAAAAGGGTAATAATTAGATGACTACTGTTATCATCTTCTATAAAACAAAGGAGTTGAGACATCACATTTGGAGTAAGTTTTGAAAGCAGGGCCAGCCTATCTACATTTAGAACTCTTGAAATGCTCACACAATCCTGCCTCGTTCTCTAGAGTGGCTGGGACTTCAGTGGCATATTAACGCACACACACACTTTGGTAAAAGTTGTAAGAAAGATTGGGCAACAGTTATCAAGACTTTAAAATGTTCATATGCTCTGACTCAGCGTCTGTACCTAGAATGAACTCTAAAGAAACATGTAATAACTTAGGAGATACAAAATACAAAGGCCAAAGGTATGCTTGACAAAATGTTAATTAACAATGCTTTTATGAGTTAGTACCGTGAGTGGTTTTTCTGCCCTTCCTATTCATTTTCAAACTGTGCGGGAAATCCCCAAACTCTCCACCACTGCCATTATAATGAAATACAAAGCTATTTTTTAAAAGCAGAGTCTATAGCCTATAAAAACAAAATGTTTGCAAGCTACAAACATTAAAAATGCTCCTTTCAGTTCGATGTGGTGGCATATGCCTTTAATCCTAGCACTGGAGGCAGTGACTGGGGGAATCTCTCTGAGTTCCAGGCCAGCCTGGTCTACATAAACAGGTCTAGGCCACACAGTGAGACCCTGTCTAAAAATACAAAAAATAAAAAAGCTGTTCTGTCATGCCTTCAACAAGTCCTTTAAAGCTACACAGTTATCTTACTTACACACACACACCATGTTTGAGAAATTAAGAAAATATTGCTCCATAATTTGTCTGGAGTATTAAGAATGTGACATTTTTTAAAAATCCCTAAAAAATACTTCAGCATGTGGTTGACAAGTCTTGAAATATCTACCGCAGAGGCACACATCCTTCTCAAAAGCTGCAGTGACACGGGGGTCCTAATGTTTCTCTGCCCTCTGACAGAAGCTCCCTTCCGCCAAAGCCTGTGCCAACTAGGTAGAGAAAGCTTAGTACGTTTCTTTTGCAAGAGTGTTTTAAGGCCATGAAGATTCCTCAGTAATCTGCCAAGGGCTGTGCGGAGGGGAGGAGAAAGGGTGGCTTTACAAAACAACAAGGGTTTTCTCCAACTTGCTCTTTTTGCACTGAAAGGGAACCAAACAGTGCCAGACTTTCCACAATCTGTTTGAAGGACTTCAGTGTAAAGAGATTAACAGGAATCTTAGCTCCCCGTGCAAATATAACCAGGAACCAATCACAATGACAAAGAGTCTTACTGATTAAAGGAAGCAGAACCTCAATGTTTTCATTCACTTGACTTCTATTTTATTCCTGATTGCCTAAAACTTCGCCCATGAGCGACAGTATTTACTTTAGATGAGACAGCTTGTGCAAGGACAGCTGCAAGAAGGAAAGTTCGCAGAGTACATTTGTTAAAAGCAAAACAAGAAACACTATCGCAACACCGGGGTTAAAGATGAACACGTTATTAAAAAGCAATGAAACATGAACCACAACCATATACTATCTGCCCAAAGTTCAAAGGGAAAAGGGCACTAAAATGACATGGTTGGGAGATGATCATGTGACAAAACTATTAAAAAAAAACAGAGAATGATAAACAAAATCCACAAGTCTAGAATGTTTACCTCACACAGAAACAGTAAACTGGGGTTGGACAGATAAGAAACTCATGAGGACATACAAGTCTGGGTAATGTTCTAGGTTCTTGCTTTGGTCTGGAATTTTTCACGTGTTATGTACTCCCCTGGCTATTAACCTTATTACTTTTAAAACTGCGATATAACTCACATATAATAAACTGCACAGACTTAAAAACTAGTGAGTTTTGACGTTAACACAGGAAAGAATGGCTGCAGTCAAAATAAAAAAAAACAAACAAACCCGAATTTTTCCTACCTTACCCCACTTACAAAACAGGTTACCCTAAATTTTCTTTTAAAATCCTTTCGTACATCTAAATGTTCATGGCTTACAAAAATAATGTCCTGGTAGGCCTGGAGACAATACATAAAACAACAACTACCATAAAATACTACATAAGTAATCTCAAAAGCCTACGTGGCATTTTACATTAGGAAAAAAGATAAATTTCGAATCTGGTTTCAAAGTGGCGTTTAATTTCGCTTTTTTTTCGGAGCCACCAGGTGCTGACGACCGAGTATGCACGGCTTGGAGGTGACCCCGAGGCCCCAGCTCCGCACACGGGTGACAACTCTGGCGGCTGAAAGCAAATCACGGAGCTTTGATAGAGTTAAATTGACTTCAGACACCACACACCGCGGAGCTCGTCTACGCACCCAACGGTGAGAAACTTGAAAACGCTCTCAGAGGGGCAGAGACTGGCAGCGAGCAGACTCCAACCGAGTCTTCCCCAGTCTCAGACGACAAAAGGGACGTCGCGGAGACACAGCTCGGCCGGCCTCAGCTGCTCCGAACCGGCCCCAGGAGCGCAAACCACGACCCCAGCGCGCGCCCGGGGGAGTCCGGGACCGCGCCCCGCCGGGACCGCGCCCTCCGCTCGCCGCTGCGGGGCCACCTGCTGCGCCGCCCGCCGCTTCCGGCTCCCAGGCCGCCCGGAGGCTGCGCCCGCCACGGCCCGCGCTCCTCACCTGGCGGGCGGCCCTCTCCACCGGACGCGCCGCCGCCGCCGCCTCTCGCCGCCACCGACTGAGGACAGGTGAGGCCGCCGAACCCCCACTCGCTCCGGCCAGCCGCCACCGCCGCCGCCGCCGCCGGCCCTCCGTCCGCTGTTTATTAAACTTTTCTGTTTGGCTGCTCGGCTTGTGACGCGGCCTCCGGGAAGCGCCCGCGATTGGTTCGCGACGCGCGCTGACGCGGCGGTCCCAGCCCCGCTGCCTAATTATGACCGGGCCGGGCGGGGCCGCGGGCCGGCGGCGGCGTGGGGGCGGGGCTGAGGCTCGGAGCGTGCGGCTATTGGTCAAGGCGTTGGAGGGGCGTGACGCGGAGGCGATGCCCCTTCCTCGGCCACGCCCCTGCCCTCTTGGAGGTCGGCTGGGCTGGGCTTACCTCCTCCATTGCAGCCTCGTGGCCGGGAGGGTCCTGCGCCGGCTTTGGGGGTCCGATGACGTAGCTCCGGACTCTGCAGCCCCTCAGGGAGCGGCTGCCCACGTGTAGTGTTCACCTGCATAGCGTGAGAGGAAATCTTGAGCTTCTATTTTCCCGGCCTCCAGGTGGGCCCGAGCAAAGTCCAGGGTCTGAACTTAACTGAGCCTGGACTTAAACAGAGAGGAGACTTGGAGGTGTGTGTGTGCTCGCTTGTGTAACGCACACCCACACACACGGGCTCTAGGAGCCTCCTGGACCCCTATCTTTTGCGGAAGTGTGGATTCCAGTCTCAGCTACTCCTGACAAATCGTGCAGAGGAGCAGGGAGAGGCGGATTTGGGGAGCAAGTGTGATGTCGTGAGCGACTCCCCTGAGAGTCCCCAGCCCGAGCAGGAGTGCCAAGATTCCTGTCTTTATTTGAAATTCTGTTAATTTGTCAGTTAATTAATTTTGGTGTTTTAAAATATTTCTTTTGAAGTTTCTGCCCTACTTTTACAGTAGCAGGGCTCGCGGGCGCATGATTGGGATACAGCTGACCATGTGTTTGGGCTGCTTTCTATGGTCCTGCAGAATGAGAGGGTAGTTGGTGTGGGGGACATGCTGGAGGTCAGGAAGAATTATTCCAGGAAGAGCTAACTTTTGAAAAACGACTTCTTGGAAAGCCAGGGGATGCTCTCCTGAACAGGGCTTGAGAGATGACAGACAGCTTCTGGGGCAAGGTATTAAACTGCTAAAGCTAGACCAGCCATGATGGCCCATGCCATTATAATTCCAGCCATGGGACAGGCATATCTCTGGAGTTCAAGGTCAGCTTGAAGTACCTAGCAATTTCCAGCATGGCCAGGGCTACTTAGTGAAACCCAGCCCCAAATAAACATCAATAAAGCTAAGCCTACTGCATGAAAACGGAGCAGAATTGGAGGCCCTTACTCAGCTCCGGTGGGTATCCTAGGGGTATTTTTGAGAAGCATTCAACTTCCTGTCAATATTTCTGTTTACGGCTGGAACAATGACTCAGCAGTTATGAGCACTTAGTGCTCTTGTGGGGGACCTAGATTGGGCTCCCAGCGTCCACGTGCTGGCTCACAACTGTCAAAACACTGATACGCTTGAAAATAAATCTTTAAAGCCAGGTGTGGTGACTCTTGTCTTTAATCCCAGCACTAGGGAGGCAGAGGCAGGTGGATCTCGGACTTCGAGGTCAATCTGGTATACAGAGTGAGTTCCCAGACAGCCAGGGCTGCTTAGAGAGACCTAGTCCAAAAACAAAAACAACAAATCTCCTCCCTCCTTCCCTCCCTCCCTCCTTCCCTCCCGCCCTCTCTTTAACTCACAGGCTAAACCACCAAGAGAATTTTGCCCAAGGAGGAAAATGTAGAATTTGTTTTGGGGTTTAAATTGCTGCTCGGCCGCCTTTGACTTACTACATTGAGCCATGTCTAATCTTTCGGGGTCTTCAGTTTTCTACCCATTGGGAAACTGTCAGTGAGGGAAGCAAAGATCCCCCTCCTCGGTAGAGGGAATGCTGATGGAGGGCATGCAAATCAACCTAATAGCAAACGTCTGTTGGTCTGTTGTGAATCTTAAGGCCATAGGTGACCTAGGTGGAGAAGGTAGCCATCTAAATGGAGGCTTGGAGGCTGTAGCACAGTAGTCAGGACAGGCCAGTGTGAAGAGGAAGTTTGAACAGAAGTGTAAACAGTGAGAGTGCCCTGGGGAGGATTCCAGAGTGTGAGGATTGATAAACCTCATTGTCAAGCTAGGAAGGACAAAAAAGTGATGGTGGTGGGTCCTGTGACCCGGGAGGGTGGGGAAACTGTCAATCGGGTGAACCTGTGAGGTTTTGTAGATACCATGGGCTTACTGTAAGTAAAATGGACCAGCACAGGGTTTTGAACAGAAAAGTAACATGGAACACTTTAAGGGATAATTCCTTGTTAAGAGTAGTCCCGCCAAACAGTGGTGGCGCACGCCTTTAATCCCAGCACTGGGAAGCAGAGGCAGGTGGATCTCTGTGAGTTCAAGGCCAGCCTGGTCTACAAGAGCTAGTTCCAGGACGGGCTCCAAAGCTACAGAGAAACCTGTCTCAAAAAAACAAAAACAAAAGGGTAGTCCCAAGAACACTTACGTTAGCAGCAGGAGTCTATATGTAAGATTCTGTCTGACTGTGTGTGTTAGAGCTGATGGCGACTTACACCACGGCAACGAGGGAGGCTACCGGAAGAGACCAAATTGTGGGTATACTTTTAAAATAGAGCCAACAGAGTTTCCTGATCGGATGATACTTTTTCACTCCCGTGGAATGTGGAGTGAGAGAGAAATGAATCAGGCGAGATTGAGTTTTGGCTCGCGCAACTGAGAGGTAGAGTGAGAGAGAATTGAGGTCCCAGCCCATCCAAGCGGAAGGTAAGATCTGTAGGCAGATATCTGACATGTTTCAGAGGTTCTGGAACCTTTAGATGAAGGGACCCAGCTGGAAGAGGTAGGAGGTCCTTGAGGGTACCCCGCCTCTAGCCCCCTTTGTGTCTTTCTCTGATTTGCATCCATACCAAGCTGAAGCTCCCCAACCACGTGTTCCCCCCTCTGTGTCATTTGCTTCTAGTGCGCAGGTCCAAGACATCATGAACTGAATCTTCTGAAACCATGAGTCAAATTAAATCCTTGCTTAAACTGTTTCTGTCAAGTATTTGGCCGTAGCACCTGGAGTAACTAAAATAATCTTCCTTCTTTCCGGTTCTTTCCCACACCCCAGCCCTAGGCAACTACTGATGGAACCGTAGCATGATGCCTGGCTGCTCCCACTAAGGATGATGTTTGCAAGGTCCATTCATGCTTGCGTTGGTGCCGTAAGTCCTTTCACTGCTAAGAAAATATGCCATTGTATTTGATATGCCACGTGCCACGGTTTATTTATCCATTAATCAGCATATGAACATTTGAGTTGCTTCTTTCTGATTGGGAGCAAAATAAATAGTGCCATGGTGACTACTTCTAACTTTTAGTGAGAACATATATGTGTATCTCTCTCTCTCTGGTTTCTCTTTTTTTTTCTTTTTTCCTTCTTTTTTTTTTTTTTTTTGGAGTATCTATTTATTTATTTGGGGACAGGGTTTCTTTGTGCAGCTCTGGCTGTCCTGAAACTTACATTGTAGACCAATCTGGCCTTGAATGTAGAGATCCACTTGCTGCTGCCTCCTGACTGTTGGGATTACAGGTGTGTGTGTTACCAGTATGCATTTCTCTTGAGTATATGATTTTTTTTATCTTTTTATTGAAAATGGATTTTTTTCTTACAAATTTCCCCTCCTGCTGCTCCTTCTACTTACCCTCTACCTCTTCTCCCAACCAGATCCACCCTTTTCTGTGTCTCATTAGAAAACAAAAGACAGGCATGTCTCTGTGAGTTCAAGGCCAGCCTGGTCTGCTGAGTGAGTTCTAGGACAGCTTTAGATACACGAAGAAATGCTGTCTTGAAAAACCAAAAAGAAAAAAGAAAAGAAAGAAAGAAAAAGAAAATAAACAGCCTTCTAAGGGATAATAAAATAAAATAAAACACTAGCACATTACAGTTGGAAAAAGACAAACAGAACGTAAAGAGCCCAAGAAATGGCACAGCCCTCAGAAGCCCACTCATTTGCATACTCAGGGATCTCATAAACACACTAAACTGGAAGTCATAATATATACACAGAGGACCTGGTGCAGACTTGTGCAGGCCTTGCACAAGCTGCTCAGTCTCTGTGAGTTCATACGAGCTTTGTTCAAGCTGATTAGAGGACTCCGGTTTCTTGGTGTCGTCCATGCCTTCTGGCTCTTACACTCTTTTCCCCTCTTCTTCTACAGGGTTCCATGAGCTCTGAGGGAAGGGATTTGATGAAGACATCCCATCGGGGCTGAGTATTCCAAGTCCCTGCATAATATCTGGCTGTGGGTCTCTGTATTTGTTCCCTTCTGTTGCAGAAGGAAGCTTCTCTCCTGACGGCTGAGCATGGCACAAAGTGTTACTGTTGAATCTTGACGTGGATTCTTTTCTGCCTTGTGAGGAACCAGCACACTGATTCTCATAGCAGCTGCAGTAGTTTTCACTCCCATAAGTGTTAATAAGTGTTCCCCTTATCCCACATCCTCACGAGCAGAACTGGTATTACTGATCTTGGCCTTTCTGACTGTGGTAATAAGAAATCTGAGAATAGTTTTGATTTGTGTGTTTCCTTGATGCCTAATAAAGTTAAACATTTCTTTAAGTGTCTCTCAGCCATTGGAGTTTCTTCTTTATAGAATTCTGTTAAGCTCTGTACTCCAGACTTTAATTGGGTTACTTATTGTCTTGATATGTAGTTGTTTATGTATTTTGGATATTAGTTCTCCATCAGATGTGGAGTTGATAAAATCTTTTCCCATTCTGTAGACCGCTGCTTTGTTCCTTGTGGTGTCCTTTGCCTCACAGAAGCTTCTCAGTTTCATGAGGTTCGGTTTATTACTTGTTGATCTTAGTGCCTGTGCTAATGGTGGTCTGCTCAGACAGTTCTTTCCTGTGGCGATGAGTTGGAGTATATTGCCACATGTTCTTCTAGCAGGCTTAGTGTGTCTGACTGTATGTTTAGGTCTTTGATCCATTTGGAGTTGAGTTTTGTGCAGGATGATATATATGGGTCTATTTGGATTCCTTTACATGCTGACATCCAGTTATGCCAGCACCACTTATTGAAGAAGTTTTCTTTTTCCCCAGCGTATAGTTTTTGGCCATAGAAGTGTGGATTTATGTCTGGGTCTTCAATTTGATTCTGTTGATCAATGTGTCTATTTTTTGTGACAATACAATGCGGGTTTTGTTTGTTTGTTTGTTTGTTTCGAGACAGGGTTTCTCTGTAGCTTCGGAACCTGTCCTGGAACTAGCTCTTGTAGCCAAGCTGGCCTTGAACTGACAGAGATCCACCTGCCTCTGCCTCCTGAGTGCAGGTGTTAAAGGTGTGCTCTACCACCACCCGACCTAATTACAATTCTGTTTTTATTACTATACGTCTGTAGTACAAATTCTAATCAGAGATAGTGCTACATCCTGAAGTTTGGTTGTTTTTTTTCTTTTAATCATCGTTCAGGATTATTTTAGCCATCTTAGACTTTAGTGTTTGCTTATGAAGCTAAAAATTGTCCTTTCAAGGTCTGTGAAAAATTGTGCTGAAATTTTCATGAGGATTGCATTGAATCTGTAGATTGCTTTTGGTAGAATGGTCATTTTCAATATATTAATCCTAGTGATTCGTGAACACGAGAAATCTTTCCATCTTCTGATATTTTATTCAATTTCTTTCTTCAGTGCCTTAAAGTTTTTTTTTTTTTATCATATAGGTCTTTCACTTGCTTGGTTAGTTACCCCAAGATGTTTTGTGTTATTCACAGCTACTGTGAAAGGTATTGTTTCCCTGATATCGTTCTCCGTCTGTTTGTCATTTGTGTATAGGAGAGTTACTGATTTTTGTGATACAATTTTGTATGCTGCTCCTCAAAGGATTGAGTCGGCACAAGCACACACCAAACCAAGGATATTTATTTGCCCAGGCGGGACAAAGGGCAGGGAACAGAGACAGAGACAGGGTATAGAGGACTGGAGAGAAGAGAAAAGGAGCAAGGGAAAGAGAAAGGAATATTTGCCCCAAAAGTACATAGATGTGACCCGTAGGTAGATAACTGTTTATTAAAGGAAAAAAGGAAACCCACCTTAGGATGAGTTGGTTTGTTTTGATTGGGCATGTTAATTTTGTTAGCCAAAAGGGGGCTTTTGATTGCTTGACTTCAGTACTTTGATAGCTAACCCTTGGTGGTCAGCCTCAGGAAGAGGAAATGACCAAATAAGGGAATAGACCTTGGTAGCTAGTTTTAGGAGTGTAATCTTAATGTCTTGGGTTTTTTTTTTTTTTTGCTTGTGGGGGCTTTCAATTACAACTTCTGTTTCTCTAGGGGTTATATGCTGTAGTATAAATCTCTTGTACATTGTAAAGATTTGTCACTCGTAATGGTTTAGTAAAATGCTGATTGGCCAGTAGCCAGGCAGGAAGTATAGGCAGGGTGACCAGACTAAAAGAATTCTGGAAAGAGGAAAGAAAGAGACATAGTCTCAAGTTAGACTCAGAGGAAGCAAGATGAGAATGCCTCACTGAGAAAAGGTACCAAGCCACGTGACTAAACATGGATGAGAATTATGGGTTAATTTAAGTTGTAAGAGCTAGTTAGTAATAAGCCTGAGCAATGAGTTTATAATTAATATAAGCCTCTTCGTATTTATTTGGGACTGAATGGTTGTGGGACTGTGCAGGACAGAAACTCCTATCTATAGTTATAGATCTGTTATAATTGCTTATCTGATCTTGATTTAATTTTGATAAGTAGTATATACCTAGAAAATTTTCCATTCCTTTTAGATTTCCCAATTTGGTGGAGTATAGGTTTTCAAAGGATGTCCATATGATTCTCTGGATTTCCTTAGTGTCTGTTGTTATGTCCCCTTTTTCATTTCTGATTTTGTATATTTTAGTTTATTTGGATAAGGTTTGTCAATCTTACAGATTTTCTCAAAGAGGCAACTCTTTGTTTCATTGATTATTTGTATTGTTTTTGTCTGTTTATTTCTATTTTATTTATTTCAGTCCTCAGTTTGGTTATTTCTTGCCACCTTCTCCGTTTGCATATGATTTCTTTTCATTCTAGAGATTTCATTATACTGTTATATTACGAGTATGAGCTCTCTCTAGTTTTGTTTTTTTTTAAGAAAAAAAAAACACTTAGTGCTATGAACTTATCTCATTGTGTCCCATCAGTTTGGGTGCACTGTGTATTCATTTTCATTCAGTTGTAGGAAGTCTTTCGTTTCTCTCTTGACCCATTTTTTGTTCATTAGAGATTTATTCAGTTTTCATGGGTTTGTGAGCTTTGTGTCGCTTTTGTTATTGATATCTAGCTTTAGTCCATGGCTGTCAGACAGGATGCAGTATAATTTCAGTTATCTATCATCTGTTGAGACTTGCTTTGTATTCAGATATGTGGTCAGTTTTGGGGAAATTTCCATGAGCCGATGAGAAAAAGGTGTTTGGGTAAAATGTACTCGAAACATCCGTTAGGTCTATTTGGTTTATAATGACAGTCAGCTTCAGCATTTCTCTGATTAGTTTTTGTCTGAATGACCTGTCTTTTGGCAAGAGTGGGATATTGAAGTCACTGTGTGAGGGTCACTATGTTATTTAAGCATTACTTTTAGGAACTTAAGTTTCCTTGTGTTTGGTGCCTAGATAATAAGAATTCAATGTTCTCTTGAATTTTTCCTTTGATGAGTATGAAGTGTCCTTCTCTATCTTTTCTGATTAGTTTTAGTTTGAAGTGTACTTTGTCAGATATTAAAATGGCTACATGAGCTTGAATCTCAGGTCTATTTGCTTGGGATAATTTTTTCCGTTCTTTTACCGTGATGTGGATGTGTTTCTTGGAGGCAGTAGAAGGATGGATCTTGTTTTTGCATCTATTCTGATTTTTTTTTACTGGGGAATTGGTACCACTGATGTTGGGAGATATCAGTGAGCCATGTTCTGTGTGTGTGTGTGACCCTTCTTTTTATTTGCTGCTCTGGGATTGTTTATTATTGGGAGCCATGTTTGGAACTCAGGGAAACTGCTTTTTTGCTAGCGTAACCATGGTGGGTGAGCCTTGGAAAGGCAGAGCCCCAGAGACTGTTTCCCAAGGATCTCATGCTGTTATTGAGCATAGCTCTGCTTATTGCCCTCGGGATCACCATCCCTCATAATCTATAAATTGTAGGAAAACGGTAAGGGGTTTTAGCCCCTCACTGGGCAGCGTCACCAGTACTTAGGATTATAGTGATTGCCTTTTTCCAAGCGTTGCTGCTGAAGCAGGTTAATGATTCAACCACCACCCTTAGAAAGAATGTCGAGATGTACACTGTTAGTAAACTTACGGTGTTTTTGTTAATGGCTTTGTTGCAGAAAATCTTAAGGGACAATTTAAAGTTTAGAAAGGTACACTTTTAGGCTGTGGTGGTGCACACCTTTAATCTCAGCACTCAAGAGGCAGAGGCAGATGGATCCCTATGAGTTCAAGGCCAGCCTGGTCTATAAGAGCTAGTTCCAGGACAGGCTTCAAAGCTACAGAGAAACTCTGTCTCGAAAAATAAATAATTAAGTAAATAAATAAAATTGATAGAATGGAAGGAAGGAAGGAACGAAGGAAGGAAGGCACTCTTGTATGGCCTAATTTCAGACCAGTATGTGAGTGCTCGTCCAACAGGTCTCCAAGTGAGCCCATGGGGACAGTCTCACTCGGCAAGGACCAGTGGACTTGGGGACATTGCAGAGTACTGCTGGGACCACGCAGCCTGCACACTCTCTTCTCTCTCGTATTATTGATGATTCTCTTAGAGGTTTTTAATGTCACATTGTCAGTCATATATGGGACAAATATGATCATTCCCAGAAACCCCATTTTTTCTCAATTATTTTCCCTTAAAATTCATTGGGTGCTTATCCTTCTCAAGTTTCTCTTTGGGGATGCCAGCTGTCACTCCAGACCCTGAGAACTGTCCTGATTCAGTGCTGACAGGCTCGGAGGCAATTTACCCGTTTCTGTAAATATGCTTTGTTAAGTTTTGAAGAATATTGTTGTTCTTGAAGATGTATGCCTATGTTTACCACCTTTTAGCTTTGTAAAGACAGAATGTACCTGGCTCGGTATTTTGCAACCTAACAAAATGGTCAGTGTTGTTTTGATTTAAAGATGTTTTGATATAAAAGTTGGGGAAAAACATATTAGACATATTTGTTTTTGCCAGAGGTTAAGGTTGAAGGATCTCTGAGTTCAAGGTCAAACTAGTCTACAGAGTCAGTTCCAGGAATACACACTGAGAAATCCTGTCCTGAAAAGGCTAATAATGATAATGATGATGATGATATTGTGTCAATACTGCTTCATTAATTGTGACAAATGTACCACTAATAAAAGGTTAAATGAGGATTTTCGGTATCATCATTTTTTGGTGACTCTAGAGCTCAAATAAATTTTAATATATAAACTATCCTAAAATAAAATTTTCATTTAAGAATGCATTTATTCCACTTATTCATTTAAGTAACACCTCAGACATCCCTCCGCTAACCTATTTCTTCTCCCACAGATGTACATTGGTGGCCTGCTTTAGCCAAGTCTCGAGTTAATGAATATTGCTTATACATTAAGGAAGATGCACGGATACCCAGCTAGTGCCACAAACCCGGTGCCCATGTGCAAAATACAGGCTTTTCTGTCGTTTTTGATTATCCTTTTAGGTAACTTTTCCATGTTGTTGTTTTTTTTTTTTTCCCAAAAATTTCTCTGAGAGGTGAGCCACATGGAATTCCTCAATGAGCTCCCATGAGGTAGGGTGGGGGGAGTGAAATTGGCATGTTGATTCTCACATCTAACCTTGGTGCCTCACAGAAGGCTGAGGACATTCTCCTGCCAAAACCACAGCGTCTGTTAGCTGTCCTTTCCATCCATCTGCTCCTTCCAGGTGTCATTGCAGCTCACTCCTGTCCTCTGGTGTCCCTTATCAGTCTGAAGCACAGCCCCTGCTTAACACCACAGGGAGAGCTTATCTCTACCTCTGAGCAACCTCACCAGTGCCCTGGGCACCAGGCAGATAGATGCTTGCTGCATGAACCTGAGTCAGCCAATGAACTACAGACAGTTCACATGGTGAGAACCTGTAACCTTGCTTCTCAGCAGTTAGAGCAGTGGACCTCCAGAACCAGGCTCACACTGTGGGTCTTTCAACTTCTCAGGTGAGCTTAAGTGATTTTAGTTCTCCAAGACCTAGTTCCTTATCTTTATGGGTTATCTTCTTCTCTTGGTTGATGAAGTGTGAATAGCATAAGCAAAGTGCTTAGCACCTGTGGGAGAGTGAAAAGTGCTCATCAGTCTTACTCAGCTCAGTTGTAGCTAAAATTAGCTTGTCTTTTGCAATAGATAACATAAATAAATAGTTTATAAATAAATAAGTAGATAACATAAATAAATAGTTGATGAGCAACCCAAACAATTGGTTCAGTGTGTGTGGTGCCCAGGTTCAACCCTAGTACCACCAAAAAGAAAAAGAAAAAAGAAAAATGAAGTTGGCAAAAAAAAAAAAAAATTGTAAACTTATTCAACCTAGCTGGTTAGGCAAGAAATTGGAACTAATAGAAGAGTGTGCATGTCTCCCTTCCAAAAGTAAAATATTGTCCTGATAGTACTTAAAGCGGTTAGAACACTGCCTTTCTTTTTTTTAACTTGAGTTTGTTAAGAAAAGCCTATTGCATAGTTTGAAGCGTGAGAGAGAATTAATGTGAGAGAGAATTGCTCAGGGAAGGCTGGGACACACCCCAGTGTAGGTGTGAGCGTCTCAAGAGGCAGCTACCAACAATGCTGTTTTTTTTTTTTAAATAACCATTGCTTTTTTTATTTACTGTGTGTGTGTGTGTGTGTGTGTGTGTTACATGTGAGTATACACAAGTGTTCACACCTGTTCATGCACATGTGGAATTCAAAGCATGATGCAAGTCAGGACCTCTCACAGAACTGGAAGCCCACTGTTTGGGCTATGCTGACTAGCCAGGAAGCATTTAGGATCCAAGTTCCTCCATCCTCCAATGCTAGGGTACAAGTACATGAAATCACATGAAGCCTTTGTTTCGGTTTTGTTCTTTGTTTTTGAGACAGGGACTGGGTCTCTATGTGTATCCCTGGCTGTCCTGGAACTAGCTATGTAGACCAGGCTAGCCTCGAACTCACAGAGATCCACCTGCCTCTGCCGCCAGAGTGTTGGGATCAAAGGTGTGCACCACTGCTCCTGGCATGCCCAGATTTTTATCCGAGTGCTGGAGATAAACTCAAGTCCTCATGCTTACAGAGTAGTTAGTCACTCTTCCACTTAGCCCATCTTCTCAGTCCCTCAATGTCTTTTTGTAAAGAAAGAAAGATTTACAGTTGCTGAGAGTCTAAGTCAATGGTAGATCACTTGCTTGGTATCCATGGAGCCCTAAGTTCAATACCCAGAGTACACAGAAAAAAATTTTAAACTTAAGCAGGGATCAGCATCATGCTCCTGAAATCCTCATGCTAGGAGGTGGAGACAAGAGTCACTGGCTTTTTTTTTTTTTTTTAACCAGCCAAGCTGGAAGAATCAGAAAGGGGCTGAAGAGATGCCTCAGAGGTTACGAGACTGGCTGCTTTCTTGTAGAGGTCCTGAGTTCAGTTTCCAACAACCACATAGTGACTCACAACCATTGGCAATGAGATCTGGTGCCCTTTTCTGGCACTCAGGCAGAACACTGTATACATAGTAAATAAACAAATCTTTAAAAACAATCAGAACCGAGTGGTGGTGGTGCATGCCTTTAATCCCAGCACTTGGGGGCAGAGGCAGGTGGATCTCTGTGAGGGATATCCAGGCTATACAGAGTAACCTTGTCTCAAAGAAACAAAAAAAAAAAAAAAAAAAAAAGGAAAAGAAATTTGGTAAAAGTCATACTTTCATTTTTTCAAGTATAAGTTTTGTTATTTTCAGAGTTGTAAACTAAAAAGCATGAGTTTACAAGCTACAACAATAGTGATAATAATAATTAAAGCTATAAAGTACACAATAAATTAGGGATAACATTTGAGCTTCAAAAATAATAGAATGTGAAATTTTTCAAAGTATAAGCACACTTCATTCATACCTGTGCTTTTAGAAATGGCTGAATGAATCTGGCCTGTGGGCCATTGCTCTAGGCAGTGGGGACTACCAGTATCAGCAGTGAATTGGAGCCTTGGGGGAGAGAAACCAGAGTTACAGGGTGACAAGAAGTATCATAGTAGATCCATGGCATTAAGTTGGGTCACCCAGCAGAAGCCTTGGCCTGAACCAAGTCCCAGAACAAAGATGTATGCCATCTCAGACGGTGGTGACGACAGTGGTGGTACTCTTGGCGTATTGAGCAGAGACCCCGAAGGAGCTTTAGAAGTCTTCCACAGCATCCCACTCTGGGTTCAGTGATGTGGAAGAGGATGTTCGATGGCTGGCTTGCCACCCACATCTGGACTTTCTTCATTTCATTTTCACCCTTCTCACTGGCTTGGGCCAATCAGAGAGCATTTCAGAACTTTTAGTCATCAGTGGGCAGGCAGGGTATGTTTGTCTATTTTATGTACAAAAACAAAACAAAACAAAAAAAAAACAACAACTATGTTCCAAGTTTGTGGGCCAGGTCTCTCTGTGCTATCATGAAGACAGACTAGGAGAAAGGAGACAAGAAGGGAGTTAATGGACACCCTAGGAGGAGGGTTCCTGTAGGGATTGCTATCGAAGGTTCGCTAGCTGTAGCTTGGCCTGGCATCCTACACTGGTTGCCTTTCACTTTCTCAAAGCTCCAGGTAGCTCCGGTTCTATCTTGTTGGAGAACTGCTAGGGTAAGGGCTTGTGACCAGGAAGCATCAGTACCATCAGTGAGTGTTTTGGAAACAAAATCTCCCACACCACCAGGCCCTGCTGGATCATTGCCACCTTTTTAACAGGACCCCAGGGGAAGTTTTACTTTGAGACACGTGAGGCTTGGATTGCTGAATAGACCTTTAGAACAAGGCTCCAGGCTCAAAGAAACTTCAGCTGCTCAGCATCACTGTGTGCTCTGACAAGGACATAGAGAGTCCAGTCAAATAGGTACTCTCTGTAAGAAAATGGGTCCTCAGTAATACCACTTTGGGGCATATATCCAAAGGATGCTCAATTGCGCTACAAGGACATGTGTTCAGCTACGTTCATAGCAGCTTTGTTTGTCATAGCCAGAACCTGGAAACAACCTAAATGACCTTCGACCGAAGAATGGATTAGGAAAATGTGGTACATTTACACAATGGAGTACTATACATCAGAAAAAAATAATGGCATCTTGAATTTTGCAGGCAAATGGATAGAGCTAGAAAACATCGTTTTGAGTGAGGTAACCCACACCCACTCATAGAGGTTTTTAAACATAAAGCGAAGAAAACCAGCCTACAAATCACAATCCCAGAGAACCTAGATAACAATGAGGACCCTAAGAAAGACATACATAGATCTAATCTTCATGGGAAATAGAAAAAGACAAGATCTCCTGAGTAAATTTGAAGCATGGGGACCACGGGAGAGGGTTGAAGGCGAGGGGAGAGGCAGAGAGAGGAGTAGAGAAAAATGTATAGCTCAATAAAATTTTAAAAAAAATGGATCCTCAGCCTGGAGCAACAAAGAAATCTTGAAGAGTGACGAGACCAGACCAAAGCTGAAGGCCAATTGTAGTAAGCCCTGTCATTCCTCTCATAGATAGGGAGCCTCCTAGGCTTCCTGGGCCTGCCATCTAGATTTCCTGCCTTAGCCAGTCACATTCTGAATCATAAACGCTCAGATCTCTCACTTCCTTCATCCCACTCAGCTTTCAGATCGGATGACAAAACCTCAATCTCCCTGCTCCACAGCCTCTGGTGCCCAGTGTGCACCCATGGTAACTGGTCTAGGAAGCTCTACTGGAAAGCCTTCCCCTGCCTAGATCCACCTTAGCATTGGCTTCTGACTGTGAGTGGCAGGGTGGATAGGACCACCCAGGTCCTAATAACCCATCTCCAGCACACGAACCCACTTTCTAGGCTTCATAATCTCCCTAACTTTAGACCTGCTGCCTCAGGCAGGTCGCTGAGCTTTCATTATACTCCTGCCCTCAACTTGATCAGTAGTCCTTTTGAGGATAAATCTACCCATGGTGCTTTGAATGAGAACAGCCCCCATAAGCTCATATATTTGAATATTTGGTTCACAGCTGGTAGACTGTTTAGGGAGGATTAGGAGGTGTGGGCTTGTTGGAGGTGTGTTTTTTGGGGGTGGGGTTGCAAAAGCCTACACCAGGTCAAGTCTGTCTCTGTTTCTCTCTTTCTGTCTCTCTCTGCCAAGTGCTTGTGGATCAAGAGTGTCAGCTCTCAGCTATGGCTTCAGCGCCGTGCCTTCCAGCCAGGGATCATAGACTCACCCTCTGAAACTGTAAGCAAGCCCCCCAGTTAAATGTGTTCCTGTCTAAGTTGCCTTGGTAACGGTGTCTCTTCATAGCATAACTCAGAACATAGAACAGTAACTAAGACACTGTCTCACGTTGTCTTAACTTGAGTGGGATCATGGTTGGTACAGCTAGGCATGGTAACATCATGGAAGGGAGATATTACCCCAACTCTCAATGGTACCAATTGGGGAGACTTGCCAGAATCCGGCCTTGGATTACATTTACCACACGTACCACAAGGAGCTGCCTCCTTCGAAGAGATGAATATGGGGTGGGTGGGGGCATTCCTACCTATCAGCTGGCCACAGGAAAAGAAGGAAACACACATCCAGGCAGATCGGAGCAAAAGCCGACGCCCCCTGGTGCGCATCGTACAGCAAGAGTTCCATAAAAATGAGGAGCAGGGTTCAGTGACCCGCACATTTTCTCCCAGTTCTGAAACTGTGAGGCTACCAACAGCTCCTCTTTCTTCTGCACCCTCCTATAGACTTGGGGGGGGGGGGTGTAGGGGAAGGGGAACTACCTACCTGGTGGTAAATGTGTTGATCAGGAAGAGGAAAGATTGGCACTTTCCTCGGTGCCTCATTTTCACCTGGCTAAGGGTGACTGACCTTGAGGGTGCAGCCAGGTGGGGGTTGGGACAGAACCTAGGGATGGTGCCAGCTCAGAGGTTCAGAAAAGCCAACATGCAGATTTCCTAGAGCTTCTTAGCCTGGAAACCAGATCCTCAAACCGAGAGTAAGGAAGCCTGCCACACACTAGAGATCTGAGCAGGATGTGAAAATCCCAGCCCCGGACCACAGGAAGTTTGGCTCACACAAGGTAAGGTTACTTCAGAGGTAAAGGGTAGTGGGGTATTGTGGGATACTGGTCCGAAGGGCCTGGGAGGAGCTTTGGAGAGTTCCTGTAGAGAAGGTGTCCCGGGTTTTAGACAACAGGGATTTTCTAGGCTGGCTCTTGAGGTAGGGATGGAAGAGGGTGAATTGAGGGGGGTGGCCCATGAGGCAGGGGTTCTAGGATTTGCTCCAAGCCTCTGATTAGAGAGAAAGAGACCAGGATTACTGGTCGTCTATTCCTCACTGAGCTCTCTGTTGTGAGGCACGCAGCCGTAAACCAGAGCAACAGGTCCGTCTCCACTCTCCAGAGCTCAAAGCTGCTCTTCCTGTTGCTGCCAGGACAACTGACTTGGCAGCCCAGGTGTGGCTGAGTCAGCAGGCCCTGAGGTTCCAGTGGCCTGGATCTAGGGAACTGGGGTTGGCTGAGTGCCTGATCTGAGAGCCAGTTCCTTTGTGCGACAGGCGGGCGCCGCCTCTCCCTCTCAGCCAGCTCAAGCCGCCTGTTCTGGAAGGCTTTGCAGCAAAGAACACAGACTTGAGTTAGACCCACTCTTTCGGTTTGCCCAGGACTGGCTTGGTTTTATCGCTATCTTTGGAAACATCTGTGGTATAAAATGATGAGGTCTGAGGACTGAGAGCCTTGACAGGAGTGAGGAGTGGCCGTGTGCAGAGCGAGCAAGCGATGGTGCCAAGATGAAGCCCTGGGGCTTCATCATCCCTGCAAATGGGGCCAAGTTGGTGTTTGTGTCTAGCTCCTCTGAAGGACCACATGGCTAGGCATTTCGGAAGCAATTAATTAGTGGCATCTCTGACCTAAATACCTCCGATTCTGGCTTGTTACTCATCTTCATCTATGAGGAAATACATCTAAGGAAAATATTGAGATTAAATAGTATAGGCAGGATACAGGATCATACCTGTAACCTCAGCCTCAAGGGAAGCTAAGGTAAGAAGATTGTGAGTTTCGTGCCAGCCTGGAGCAAATAGTAAGACCCTGCATAAACAAGCAAACAAACAAACAAACAAATAAATAGAGAACACTGTATCGTGACTTAGTATCCAAGACATGCTAGGGTCTCAGTAAATATTTACTAAACCGCACATGAAGAATCAGGGTAGTCTTTGCAGAGACAAGGAGCCAACAGGGCAGAATGAAATGGATGGGACTGAGAATTTTGAAAGGTATTAAGTCAAAACTAGAGGAGCAGAACAGGCAGTGTAGGAAATCGGATTTCCAACCATCCAATGGAATTGTTCAGGCACGCCACAACCACCTTTGCAACGTAGTATTGGTATCTTTCCCATCAAAGTTCTGTTGGTCTTGGGGGTCTCCTTTCAACTGAACTGGTCACTGGTCCAGAGCTCAAATTTCTCTAGTAATTTTTTTCTGACTCTTCCAAAAGGCTGGCTACTGGGCTGGGCAGTAGCAGCACAAGTCAAGAGGAACAGGACATTCATACATGGGTGTGGGGGAAATTTGGACTGCACACATGCGTGTGTATGTGTACACACAATCTCTTCCCTAACCCCCTGTCTGTGCAGAAGGCTAAATGTCAAGAGCAAAGCTTCCTGAAGGCCACAGAATGACCTTAAAGCTATAAATCAGGCTCTGTAGAGCAGCCAGAAGGATGCCATACCCTAGAAGGCGTGGGCCCACCCTGTGGCTCCTCCTTGAGTCCTTTGCACCTGCTCCCTCGTTCACCTGCAGGCTCTGGGCTTGTCTCCAGACATGAATGCTGAATGCCCCTGGCATGTGTGTGCTCCACTTGGCGCTCAGCCCCTCCTGTGCTGGCAGCTGACTCCTATGACTCACTCTCAACTCCACCCTCTCCTGCCCTCCTGACTTTGATGCCTACCAACTCATTAAAATTTATATGCAACACTTCCTCTGTGCAGGTAATGAGCCGGGTGCCGGGGCTCTATTGGGAAACAAGTCAAGGGCCTATGGCTCTTATTATGGGGGAGAGGAGACAATCACCAGTCAATTATATGCAGCCTGATAAGTGCCTGGGTGGCATAAGTCGCTGTAAGGTTGGGTAGAGATTTGAGACTGCAGATTAGCAGGGAGGATGCAGCCCTGCCTCTCAGTTGTAGGTTGTGCTGTGAATGACGGCTACCATCTCTTTGTCCACATATCTTTATCATCCATCCACCTATCTATCCATTTTCTCCTCCAACAAACCATTGAAACCGTTGTTGTATGCCGGCATGCTGCCCAGTTCTGGAAGTATAGTACAAAGGATAGGCTCCTCTGTCGTATCAAACTTTTGACTTCCCAGATGTGCCCTGCTTCTTCCTATCTGACAACATCTATACTCACTGTTTCTTTTGTTTAGAAGATCTTAGCTCCGCCTACCTAGGTCAAGTGATCTCCTCCATCATTTGACCCTCCTCAAAGGTCATCTCTTTAGGATTGGCTTCCCTGGCCTCTTCACGAATGCGGGGCCCCATTGTGATGCTCTCACAGCACCCTGTAATTTTCTTTCATAGCATCTTTGATTATGTATTTATTAGAGGAACTGTTTTATTAGTGTTTATCATGTCTGCCAGGGATTCATTTATTATAGTAGTTATGCTGTCTGGCACAATAACATAAGGTGAAATGGTAGATGAATGGATGGATAGGGTTGCTGGGTGGTGGTTGGCTGGTGAGTGGAAAGATGGCTGTGTGTAGATGCATGGATGGATGACCGGGTGGGTGGAGAGATGATGGATGTCTGAATGTGTGGACTGGAACTGAGGCAGAACCAAGGCCAGTTAATAGACTGATCTAGAATCAAGGCAGAGTTAGTTAAGGGTTGGTGAACAGGCCACAGTGGGAAGGAAGGAGGGAAAACCAAGGAGGGGTTGGCTGGAGACTGTCTGTCTGATTTGGTCAGTGGTTGCCTGATAGGAGCTGCTTCAGGAGTGAAGCCGAGGAAGGAAGGAGTGACAGGTAATATTCAGGGTTCTGGCTGTGGCGAGGAGATTGACAATAAGAGAGAATAATCTGAAGGTACAGAATAAAAAAGATTCCTCAGTGGCCTTGAAGTCTCTGTTGAAGCAAAAAAGTGGGAATTCAAATTGTTTTTGGTTTGACTTTCTTTTTGTTTCTGTGGTCCCCATGATGGTCTAACCGTCCGTGTGTGGGGTGAGCACATATTCTGACGTGATGGCTTCACGGTCCCTGACTCCTCCATCTGTTATTACTGTAGCATTGTAGCCCCCAAATGCATCTAGCATCTAATCCCTCCCCTGAACTGATGTGTCAGAACCATAAGGCTAACCATTTGAAACTCTCAGATTTCCAAGGCTTGGGCGTCTGACTTCTCCTGTGTTGTTTAGTTGCTTTGCCTTCTGGCTTTGGTTTGGAAACCACGGCATAAAGAATCAACTGGCTCTGAGAAGGCAGTCAGCCGAGGGAGACAACAGCAGTGCCCTCCACAGCCAGGAGAGGCGGAAGTGGTAACTGCATGGGCTGCAGCACATCATGTCGGGGCTGCTCATACTTTTGTCTGCTGGTTCCAGCTCCGTGGAGTGGTCTTAGACATTGCACTTTGCTGGTCTTGATTGTCTCTCATGATTGTCTCTCAGGTTCTGTGAACTTCTTAATATATACTTTTACAACAGTCTCTTTCTCTTGTACAAACTCATCAGGTCTCTCTACTGCATTTAACCAGGCACTTGGTCCCATATAGACCTTCAAGTTTAGGTCACACTTGGATTGACAGGAGCAGGGTTTAGGAGATCTAGGACACAGCGATCATGGAGGACACTGACACTAAGGGAGTAGGTAAGATTTGTTGAGCAAGTTTTTATCACACAAAGCAGGAGGCAAGGTGGATAGGGAGGAACTATCTACTTGGAACACGTATGATAATGCAGACCTCTAGTTCCAGCCAGTGATGGCCCTGTATGAACTTTGATGTCTGGGAAACCAACTCCTGGTCCAACAAAGGAAGCCCCTTGCTTCTCCAGGTCACATTCTTCTGGGGCTGTTATCCTGTTGCTCCTTCAGTGAACTGGCCTTGTGTTTTTAAGGTGGCTGCATATGACATCTGACATTATGATGATAGCCACAACACCTACCTGTTGAGAAGAGTCATTCCAAATCTGTGACATCAGCGACATCCTTACTAATCAATGCTCTGCCACCAACAGCCTTTCATAATCGCAACAGGCATTTCTGTTCAACAACTGCTTCTTCTCCGCCAACCCAGAATCCTTCTCAGCCCAGTTTGCAAACAGTTCTGATAGCTTCATGATGATCAACTCATGAGATGTTGCCCTGGTCTTAATAGATCATGAGTTAGCTCCTGAAGTATATCCTACTTACTAGCCTGGGCCCTCCTATGTCAATTATCAATCAAGAAAATGCCCCATGGTTGTCCCTCCAAGTCAGTCTGATGGATACAATTCCCAACTAAGGTTTCTTCTTCCCCAGTATGTCAGGTTGACAACAAAGATTAATTATGCAATTTAGAATTCTCCTACCACGGCTTACTTGGTCACTAGGATTCCAGGTCTAGCTTAACCAAAATTTCAGTGTGTTGCCTTTGCTTTTCCTGCTAGTTTTATGAAAAAAAAAATAGTCTTTCTTCAGTATTCTTAGGGGCCTGGGGTTGAGATCCCTGAAGATGGACAAATCTGGAGATTCTCAGTACCTTCTATAAAACTGCATTGTGCTTGTATTTGGCCTATGCATATCCCCCTCTATCCTGGGACTTATCTCCAGGTTACTGGTAATACCAGATATGATGTAAATGCTTTGTAAATAGTTGCTATGTTGTAATTTAGAGAAGAATGGCAAAACAAGAAATCTGTACGTGTTTAGTACTTTTATCTATTTTAGTTACTTGAGATAGGGCCTTGCTATGTAGCCCAGACTGGCCACTCACAGTAATCCTCTTGCCTCAGCCTCTTCAGTACAGGGATTATGGGCATATATCACCATACCAGACTTACGCATTTTTCCTATTATTTTAAGTCTGTCGTTGACTGAATCGGTAGATGTAGAATCCACAGACATGGAGGGTGGACTGTGTTTGATAGTGGGATTGTTTTAGGAATGGAGAAAAGGAAAATCTCCAGGAGGTAAGTGAATGAGTTATCAAAATTACCCATGTGAGTAATTTATCAGAGAGTTAGGACTTGAACTCAGGCCTTTTGCTTATAAATCCAAGGTCTTTATCTCCGCTAGTAAGATATTCTGCACCCATGTGTCCTAGAGATTACAAGAGTTCCTTAATGAATTTCAAGGAACAGAAGAAGCCAGACCAGTTGCCGAATCTCCCAAGCTGGCTGTGTGAGAAGAGTGGTTCCCGTAGCTGGGGACTGTCATGCTCTAGGTTAAGTGGGTGAACCTCAAAATCTCTCACTGGATTAGGACAGATGTCTAAGAAGCGAGGAGCGTACACCCATAGGCGACTAAGCACAGTGACCCTTCAGCATCCCTCCAAAGGGCCTTGAGCCTCTGAGAAGCTGGACCATGGGAGGCAGTGCCATGGAGTTTTGCTGTTTTGTTACTCTAACCAAGGACAACTTTGTCAGAGTTTTTTTTTTTTTAATTAATTAATTTATTTAAGATTTCTGTCTCTTCCCCGCCACCGCCTCCCATTTTCCCTCCCCCTCCCCCAATTAAGTCCCCCTCCCTCGTCAGCCCAAAGAGCAATCAGGGTTCCCTGCCCTGTGGGAAGTCCAAGGACCGCCCACCTCCATCCAGGTCTAGTAAGGTGAGCATCCAAACTGCCTAGGCTCCCACAAAGCCAGTACGTGCAGTAGGATCAGAACTTTGTCTGAGTTTTAAAAGAAAAATTCCAGGTCAAGCAAGCTGTAGATCTCAGCAGCCACCTAGAGAAGGAGAATGGAGACTAGAAGGAAGAGAAAAAAAAATGTCATGCTTGTGCTCAGCTGCAAATAGGACATTTATACTAATCCCCACTCCCCCAGCAAGGCTCAGGGAGCATCTTGGGAGGGAGAACAGAACAATCATACTAGCCAGAGGTCAGGGAGGGCCATACTGTGTCATCTGAACACAGAAGGGCTTCTGCACTCATGAACTCAGAGTGGCTGTGGTCGCCTACACAAGCCCATTCAGCATTTTAGATCCTGATCCCTGCTCCCCAGCCACCAACTGTCAGGAGTTCTTCAGTTTTCTTTAAGGGCGTGTTCACAGGTAAACCAGTTGTCCTCCAGTGGCTAGCCCCAAACTCATAAGTCTATGGGCACCAAAGAACTTGGCGGTTTATAAAAGAAGTTAGGGCCTGGTAGTGATACATTCTGAATGGGTTCTTTTCCCCCACTAGTTGAAGAATTAAAAGGCAGGAAAAATCTGGAGCAAAACAGGTGGCAGCAGAGAAGTCTCAAAGACCACAGGCAGAATTAACACTTAAAGAAAGATGTTTATTGGGGGTGAGGAAACATAGGCATGCAGTGGACACTCAGGGGAAAGACCCTCTATAAAGGCAGGGTGGGGCTGGGGAGTGGGGTTGGCAGGCCTCAGAAATCCAGTCTTTTCTCAAGGCCTAGGAGTTTTAAAGTCTTTGAAGAATTTTTCTCTCTTAATTTAGGGTTGGTCATTTTGGAGAAAGCTGGATTGGCTGTGTAGCCAAGAACTGTTTTGTGACATGTTCTGAGAAGGCCTTGAACTTGTTGAGCAGTCCATCAGCAGAGGGCCTGCTGGCAGGAGACAGAAGCCTGCAAAGCCTTTGTTTTAAGCTATTAGGTTTTAGTCTCAAGTCAGAAGGGTGAGAAAGAAGCTGGAAAAGTTTGTAAAATTACCAGCTTTAGTACCTGTCCCCACTTCCTGTCTGTCTGCCTCCTAGGGGCTTTGTCTAACTTCTAGTGTCTTAGTAAGGTGGGAAAATAGTCTACAATGCCTCATGGGAAGAGTTGAGGGAGGAGTCAGAGGGGATTAGGATTAAAATACACTGTCTGAAATTATCAAGGGATTAATAAAATTAATAGATAACACATAAATAAATAAAATAAAGTAATATTAAGGGGGGAAAAACCATGCTAAGTTAAGCCTCATGGAGGTCAGCGAGCCACATGGTGGACAAGCATCCTATGGAAGGGAGGAGAGCTTCAGAGAACCATATAGCCCCAAATACCAAAGAGAGCACACTAAGAACAAAGATGGAAGAAAGGAAATCCCGCACTTTTCAGAAAAGTGTACACACTTATGAAGCCTCTTGGCTGTGGCCCTGTAAGCTATTGCTATGGAGTTTGGGAGACGGGAAAAGCTTCAGCAATTCACAATGCTCAAAACACAAGCAAATATAAACAAGTTAGGTGTGGTGGCTCACGCCTTTAATTCCAGCGCTTGGGAGGGAGGCAGAGGCAGACAGAGCTCTGTGAGTTCCAGGCCAGCCTGGTCTATGTACCAATTCCAGGCCAGATAGACCTATGTAGTGATAGCCTGTCTCAAAAAAAAAAAAAAAAAAACAAAAAACATGTTCTGGTCTTTTAGGGACCAGTGAAAATAGAGGAAATGAAGACATAATAGATTGGTACATTTCCTTTCTATTCTAAGAGGTGATAGTTACAAATGGTATTTTCCAGATTCCTGTGTGCCTAGAGAAGACATGAATTACTTTCCACAAAAGTAATTCATTTGTGTGTGTGTTTTATTTATTTATTTTGCACGTAATAATGAAAATAATGAATTTGGGAGAGAGAGAGGGAGAGGGAGAGGGAGAGAGAGAGAGAGAGAGAGAGAGAGAGAAGGGCTGCACAGAACTGGTGCTTCTGGATTCTTGACTTGGGAGATGTCTTCCTGGAGGTGACCGGAGTAGCGTCTTCCTGCTTCTGAAGCTTCCTGGCAGCACAGAAGCAGGAGGGGACTTGAATGCACAGGTCTCTATTGTGGTTTGGAGAGTCCTTCTGGAAGGTTCCTCCAGTGTCGGCTTCCTTTGTGCCTCCAGCAGTTCTGTGAGCCGTCTTTAACCCTTAATAGATACTTTTCTGTTTACACTTGCTGGGGTGGATCCTGTGGTCTGCAGTTGAGAAATCTGACTAATACCTCATGTCTGTAGCTGGGCTCTTCCTGGTTACTCACAGGGTGGTGGAAGTTGGCTTGCTGCCCTCTACTGGGATGGGGACAGACCACGATTCTGATGCTAAGTGATACTCAGTCTTCGGACACAGGCAGAAGTCCAGCTGCTGGGGGCTAACTGGATCTTATGGGTGGATCTTAACTGTTCCTAATAACCTTGGAAGAAAGGAAAAAGGAGGGGCGACCTGTCCGCTTTACTCCTGGAAAATTGAGAGCTGCATTTGAACACCTCTCTTACTATTGTTGACCCAATTGCTGGCGAATTAGGTAGTTATGATAAGTACCCAGGCTAGCTCAAGAGTAACAGGGATACTTTAATGGTTAAAGAGGGGAAACTTACACTGTAAGAATGGGAGTTCCGAAATCCGGTAGGTCCAGCGGGCACCGCGAAGAGAGAGCGTGCACAGGCATCTCCCGATTTTTCTGCTTTTGCTCCAGGTGGCCACACCCTAACCAGATTTGATTGGTTGAGCTTCTCCACCACCCAAAGGCTCTTGTCTCTGATGCCAAGTTCTTTGGTTGGGTACAGTTGTGTATAAGTGTATAACACACACATACACACACACGGAATGTTATAACTTAATCCCTGAGTCTCACCCCTTGTACTTATTAGTCACATTTCTTGTTTTCTACATTCAGAAAATTAGACATTCTGAAGCTTTGCTGGACTTGGCATGACTGCCCTCTCAGTTATATAAGTACAACCCAGCCAATCCAGAACCTAGATCTTCAACCCCCTCCTTTCCTGGCCTCTTCACTGCCGTACCTACTCCAAGACCAGGTGCTTCTCATAGGAGCCAATACAAGGGCAGGGAAATCAGAACTGTAATTGAAGAATTTCTGTGGACTCTGAGTAGACGGGTCTAGTGGCTAACACGGTTGGAGTCGATCACAGGGGATACCTATACCCCTAAATATTTACTCAACTTGATTAAAAGTGTCAACACGAAACTCTTCTCATTTGGCCTGGGGTGTAGCAGGGTGCTCGCCCACCATTTGTGAGGGTGTGGCTTTGATATCCAGCACCGTGAAAAAGAAAGCAAAACCCCCGAAGCAATAACAAAACAAACCACAAAAACCGGCTCACGAGTATCTGCAGCTTTATTCATTTTTCCAACAAACAAGATACGTTTTTATAGAAGTGATGGCTCACTGTCATTGTCTATTTGGTAGCACTTAGAATCATCTAGGAGACACACCCCTGAGAATTTCAATGGAGGTGTGTCCAGAAGGGTTTAACTAAGGAGGAAACACCCACTCTGAATATGGGCAACACCTCCCCCCTGCCACACCACCAGGTTTCTCTCTGTAGCTTTGTAGCCTATCCTGGAACTTGCTCTGTAGTCCAGGCTGGCCTCGAACTCACTGAGATCCGCCAGCCTCTGCCTACCAAATGCTGAGGTTAAAGGCATGTGCCACCACTGCCCAGCTGGGCAGCACCTATTCACGGGCTCATCCCCAGACTGAATTAAGGGGAGGAAACCCCAGGAGAGCAGCATTTACACTTTCTCCCTTCCAGACTGCAGGCTCAATGTAACCAACTGTCTCATACTCCTGCCATCAGGGATATGAGGTGGGAAAGCCAAAGGAAAACCATCTCTCCCTCAGAGAGCAAAAATAAAGCCCTCTATAAATTGCTTTTGTGAGGTATTTTGTCCCAGCAACAAGAACAAGTAAGGTAAATTGGCAAATGTAATCGTAAATGGATAAGCAATGTAACCATCGCACGTCTAGGCAGGTTGGCACTTTAGCTATTAAAAAAGAGATCTGCGAGCTGATGAAAGGATGAGGCAACTTAACTCTAAGTGACAGAGTCAAAAGACTCCCGTATGCGTAGTGCGCAGACGATGATTTCAGCTGTATGATGCCCTGAGAAGGGAAACCATGCGTCAGTGGCTGCTGGCGGATTGGGGTTATAAAGGCTGGATAGAGAAAGATAAGAGAACGAAGCCCAGAGGGATGTCAGAGCCACAAAAAAGCTCTGATACCATCATGGTCTAGGTACACGCCACTGTACATTTGTCCAGACCCATCAAGTGCCCAGTGCCCAGTCGCAACTTGGTGTGGACTGCAGACTTCAGGTGATAGTGACGTTTCCATGCCGATTTATCAGTTCTCACAAGTGGAACATTCAGTGCTGGGTGCTGATAGTGGAGGTGACGGTGCATGCATGTGGGGAACCGAGATTAAACCGGAAAGATCTGCATCTTCTGCTCAGTGAACCCACAACTACTCTGAAGAATGAAGTCTGTTTTTGGCTTTGGTGATTTTTTTGTTTGTTTGTTTTCTGAGACAGGGTTTCTTTTTGATTTTTCGAGACAGGGTTTCTCTGTGGCTTTGGAGCCTGTCCTGGAACTAGCTCTTGTAGACCAGGCTGGCCTCGAACTCACAGAGATCTGCCTGCCTCTGCCTCCCGAGTGCTGGGATTAAAGGCATGCGCCACCACCGCCGGCTATGAAGTCTAATTTTAAAGGAAATGTCTACCTCTCCTCAAGGTCACTTCTTGTTTTGGGGGGCCTTGTCCCATGCTAGGAAAATGCTCGATCACTGCTGCACCCCATCTCTTTCTTTCTTGGTACCAAACTGTCCCATCCTCAAAGAGTAAATAACTAGTTTTTCTATTGCAAAACAAAGGGGACTGGTTGTTTTTAAAAATAATTTTATTGGGATAAAGTTTATATCCATTTTAAATGCACCATCTGATGTGGGTTGGTTGGTTTGTTTGTTTTTGGTTGTTTTCAGTTAGAAGAGGTTTTGCAGTTCAAAACTCGTTCTGTAACCACAGTCAACATATTGAAGATGAGGAATATTCCTACCACCTGAACACACCCCTCCTACCCTGTGCAGCACCCTCCAGACACCGGCACTGGGAACCACTGATTCCTTTATTCTGCCCTTCCAAGACTGGCTTTGCCTGTTTAAGAATTTCACATAAACAGGTTATGAGCTATGAACTGTGTTTGTGGCTGGCTTCTTTTATGCGGTGTAATGTTTTATAGTTTCCTGTGCTGTCTCCTATCTTAACAATTCCTCCCTTTCATTACAGATTAGGGTTCCACTTGTGGTTTTTGGGTGTTTATCCACTCCCCTCTGACCAGACACTTGGGTTCTTTTCAACTTTGAGTGATTGTGAATGAACCTGCTATGAAATTTGAGTACACCTCCTTAGAGACACTATCTGCATTGACCCTGACTGCAGTGCCGATACTGGAATTGTGGATGACATGGGGATTTTTATGTTTTATGCTTATGCATTCCACTTTCTGCCAGCTCAGGTGAGAGTTCCGGTTGCTCTGCCTGCTTTACGCTTGGTGTCAGGTGATTTAAGTTCTGCCCCTATGGAAGGTACAGGGGGTTAGTCTCTGGGTGTGCTTTTAATCCATGTTTCCTTACAGGTTCATGACGGTGAGCTTTGCTAACTGGTTTATTTGATGATAAGATTTAAAATGACATTTAAATCCTCCGCCTAGTCATAAAAGTTGGGGTTATATTGTTCCTGAATTTTAAGAGTTCATAATATATTTGTGAACTGACTTTTTTTTTTTGTAAAGTGAATACATTCCTCCTTCTATGAACCCCACGACCCTTGTAAGATAACAGTTGAGAATGTGGATATTTGTTCTCCAGAAACAAAGAAGAATTCTGGATAAGAATATTTCTACACTCGCTAGGACCCTCCCTCAGTCCTGGACATAGCACCTCTGTGTCTCCTGCCTCCAGGTCCACGTCCAACTCTGTAATGGCCTTTCAATCCCTTGACCTTTGTTTTGTCTTCCAGTTCTGGGAAACCTACTTGGGCCCTTTCAACCCATTACTCACTGTCTGAGACTGAGAGCTGGGAGGAACAAGAAGATGCCAGATAGATTTTGTACTTCCTTTTTGATATGCTAAGTTGTTGGCTACTCTTTATAGAGTTTTTATTTTTGAGAACGGGTCTCACGTAGCCCAGGTTGGTCTCCACGGCAATAGGCAGCAAAGAATGAAGTTGGAGATCGGACTCAGGACTTGCTAGGTGAGCACTCTTAAGAAATGAGCAGAGTCCCTAGCCTCACTTTATAAAGAAACACGAGGGTTAACGCACATTTCAGAAGATGACAGGAGGAAACAAAACTTTCCTTTTATCTTTTTATGAGGGTGTCATGGCTCAGGACTTCATGCAGATACAGCAGATACTAGTGATCTACGCCCTAGACTCTGTTAACTTTGAAGCTATGTGAAAAGCGTGTACCTTCTCAACTCAGTCATCCTTCAGTGTGTTAAGAAAGGGAGCTGTCAGACACACTGTTGATGATAACAAACTAGAAGGAACTCATTGCGTATCATTAAAAAGTTCTCTTCAAAGATCGAAGGTTAAAAATTACTTTAGCTGGGCCCAAGCCTCAAGGGTTCTAAATGAGAGCAATGAGCTATGGGAAGTATTAGTAAGTCAAAGAGTTGATACAACGTGGTTGAGCTTTTAATGGAACTCACCTTTGGTGAGGTGTGAACAAGACCCCCAAGAGCATTGTAACCCATATGTTTTAAGAGAATTGATCTTAACTGGGAGATTTTTAACTTTCAGATATTGTCAATTAAAAAATTAATAGTTTTAAATTGTATTCTTTTTATTACATGGGGGTTATACTCTACTGAGTTTCATTTTGAGCCACTTAGGAGTCATTTTTTTTTCTCAGTGTTATGCAAAATGCATTAGTACATCAAATTAGGAAGGCCTGGCTTTTGTGCTACAGGAACAACCACCTCTGGTTTTCTTGGGACATGATTGAGTAGGGAGTAATAACTCCAACTAAGTGGAGCAGGTCAGCAGCACAGAGAGGCTGCAATTAGACAGGCTCAGTGGACACCTGGCTGTGAAAGCCGCGCGGTTGTTTCCAAGTGTGTGTCCATGGGGTGCTCCAGTGGTGGCCCTCTGGGATGAGACTTCGTACATCCTCATACATACGATAACAGGGCTTTCTCAATGTTTCTGATTAATCTACTCATGTCACACCGATATCCTGACTTCCAGAGCAGAGATGGAATGTACTGGCAAAGAATGTGGTCAGACATAAAATATTTATCACAGCATACAGCAGCATGGTGATGTTACTTACAGTGTAAATGACCCAATTTTGTTGAGAGAGAGGAAGAGAGAGAGGGAGGGAGGGAGGGAAGGAGGGAGAGAGAGAGAGAGAGAGAGAGAGAGAGAGAATGCATGCAGAAGATTCTCCCTTTCCATCATCTGGGTTCCCAGGATCATCAGGCCTTTTTTTTTCTTTTATTTATTATATATGCAGTGTTCTGCCTGCATGTACACCTGCAGGCCAGAAGAGGGCACCACATCTCATAGATGGTTGTGAGCCATCATGTGGTTGCTGGGACTTGAACTCAGGACCTCTGGAAGAGCAGTCAGTGCTCTTAACCTCTGAGCCATCTCTCCAGCCCTCATCAGGCCTTTTTCACCTGTCATCAGTCACCTAACAACTATATCCACTGGGTCAACTCACTGGTTCCCAATTTCTGTTTCCCCTTCAGTCATAATGAAGACTGAAGGTAGAGATAAGCACTGGACATCACCTCCTGCCAAGGAGAGCCTCTAAGAAACAGCAGGAATGCTGTACCAATGAAACACACAGGAATGGGAAGGTCAGACTAGCTCTATCCAGAAATCCAGGCCTCTCTTCAGGGCAGAGAACCAGACAAAGGGTCTCTGTAACCTATGGGCCAAGAGTCAGGCAGCCGTATTACTGAAGTTCTTGCCTGTCCCTTGTCCTGGAGCGTAGGGTGGAGAAAAGCCTGCAGACTGGAGTCAGAGGACTGTGATCCTAGGAACGGAATACAGGGGAAGGGAGCACTGTGGCCGGATGTTCTGAAAGACAGATGGTCCTGATGCTAGAACTCCCTGGCGCCTCCTGCCCCGTGCTCCCGCATTATTAGCTCACCTGGCAGCCTGTTTGAGCGATGTTAGTTTTTCTAACTTTGTTTTCTTTACCTCTGCTTACTGAGTAGGAGGAGATTTTCCAAGATTGCCAGGCAGTCCAAGAACTTAGTTGTAAAGGGTTAGGAAGCAAGGGTGTGGAGTGGGAGGAGGGATGAAGAAAAGCCACCTGGCTTGCCAGAGGCATTTGTCATCTTGTTTGACACTCATCCCAGGCCTAGAGGAAATCTCTGTAAACAGTCTGACGTGGTCTATATTTTGAAGCAGCTGGAACCTGCCTTACCTGTAAGATCGCCTCATCTCGCTAATGACCGTAATTGCTGGGGCCTTTGCCAGCCATGACCTAGCGTTGGTAATGGTGCTAAAAGTAGGCCTGGAGCCAGGCAGTCTGCAGGGCTTAGGGAGCCCTCCCAGGCACAGAGGACACCAGGCAGCTGGAAGGATGGTAGACAAGTCCGAGGTTAGAGGTGTTGTTCTTTCAGTGCCTTTGGTCTGGGTCAAACAGAAATACTGCACATACTGAAGAAGTTTGGTTTGGGGGACTGCCTGGTACACATTATTGGTTAGCAGTGCCCCCCCCCCCCCAAAAGGCTCACATCCTTACAATATTACAAGACGAAAAGCTTGTAAAATATAGGGGGTGAAAACCCAACCAAACAAAACCATGCTGACTGAGACTATAACTCAGTTGGTAGGAAACCTCCATCATTTTCGGAGCCCCAGGTCTGATTCCCAGAACCTCATAAAATAGGGGGTATATTCCTGTAATTCTAGAACTCAGGAAGTAGAGGTGATGGGAGGTTATTCTCAGCTATGCAGCAAGTTTGAGGCCAGCCCGGTCTACAGGAGACCCAGTCTCAAAAAAGCCCATAAGAGGATGCATCATGGGCTGGAGAGATGGCTCAGAGATGAAGAGAGCATGGACTGCTCTTCCAGAGGTCCTGAGTTCGATTCTCAGCAACCACATGGTGGCTCACAGCCATCTATAATGAGATCTGGTGCCCTCTTCTGGCGTGCAAGCATACATGGAAGGAATGTTGTATACATAATAAATAAATTTAAAAAAAAGAAGATGCATGGATCTTTGTGTACCAGTGGCAGGGGTAACACAGCAAAGTGACAATGCAAAACCAGATGGACGAACAGTAATTTATAACAAATATACAAAGGAATAAAACCATTTAAATGATCAAAACCGCTCTTGCACTGACTATTATGGTTTAAGTAAAATGTTGCAGGTCTCTGAGTGGCTGCAGTGGGCAGCGGGTCATGAGACCATGGCAACCATGGCGGGGAAGGCAGCTGGCCCCAGGCAACCCCCACCCCAGTGGCCCTGATGGCCCACTGGTCCTAGGCAGGGAGCCTAGGCAGGGAGCCTCATGGTGGGTGCAGTTTCCCGAGGGGTGGCAGTGGACCGTGGGCCACAAGGAGCAGCAAGTCCCAGGCAGGGAGCTGCATGGTGGGTGAGAGGCCAAGACAGATAGGCACACCATGCAGAGTGAGGTTGGATATTTATTTAGTGGGTTATGGAGGGGAAAGGGAAAGAGGGGAAGGAGAGAAAGAAGAAGAGCAGAGAGAGAGATGGGGGAGGGGGAGAAGTGGGGAGAAGGGAGAGAGGCAGAAGCTGCCTCTTCGGGAGAAAGAGAAAGGAAGGAGCTCAGACTGCCAACAGAAGGAAGATCTGCCTGCCTCAGTAAACTGGGAGTAAGGGTGGGTGGTGAGTAGGAGGGGGAAATGGATGGGAGTAGGCGGGACTTATCTCTTAAAGGGACAGGACAGACCATTACAGTTATGCCACCCCAAGGGAAGCGGGAAGATCAGGAGTTCAAGGACATTCTCAACCTAGTTCAAGGCTAGGCTGGGCTATAGGAGATGTTTCTAGAGACCAAAAAACCAAGAAGACAAAAAGTGCACTTGCGAGTAGCTGCGGCTGGACAATGCCCAACTTCACATCTTCCATGCTCATCAGTCCTGAAAACGACAAAGTTGCCCAGTTAGCACAATGTTGTGGGTGAAACTCAGCCCAGGAAACATCCCAGCAGAGGGTAGGTTGGTTACCATAGAGACCACATGGGTAGTCCTGGCTCCAGATTGGGCTTGGCATTGTATATTTGGGGGCCCCGAGGAACTATGGGCCTATCTGCTATCACCTGTGGAATATGAATGGGAGCAAAGAGAAGTAAAAAGGCTAAGGAGAAGAGAGAGATGGGGCAGGAAGAGGAACTGGAAAAGCCAGAAACCCCGGGGCACGCTCAACAGTCAGGCCAGTGAAGAGCCAGGAAGAAGAGGGAGGTCTGTTTGGGGTAGGGAGCCTGCTCTCAATGATGTGGAGGCATAAGGAGAGAGGGGCGGTCAGTATTGAGGGACAGAACTCCACAGATCCTGTCCTAAGCCTGGGACTGATTTGCTGTACTGTGTCTCATCTCTGTCCTGAGGTCAGTTGGGTGGAGCGGGGAAGTTGGAACAACCTGTGGCAGGCAGGCAGACTGTCTGCATTCAGATAACTACTTCACTTCCGGGGTCAAGATGCTTCTCTCAGGGTCAAACAGGCAGCTGGCTTCTCAGAACTCCAGCACCGCTTCGCTTGTCCTCTTCCTCCAGCTGAGTCACCCTCAGGTGTGGTCTGACACCCTGAGGGTGTGGGCTCACAAGTAAATCCTTGAAACACCTGGCACCTGCATTTCCTATGACAAAAACTAAGTGTTCAATGGGTTTTTCTTTTTGGCCGGTGTGTGTGTGTGTGTGTGTGTGTGTGTGTGTGTGTGTGTAAAAGCCTTGCAAGCCCAATGATCTGAATTCTACTCTCAGAACTCACCTCAAGGTGGAAGGAGAGAAATGACTCCCACCGTTTACACTCTCAGCTCTGTGTGTGCCCCGCGGAGTTCATACGCTTGCACTTGTGGGCACACAAACACACAATGAATAGCACGTTTTCTTTTGGACTCATCAAAGTTATGCTCAGCATACAAAATACTATACATATACTTATTATAAATCCTACTATAAAGTGCATATTTATTGGAAATACATCTCTGTGTGAGATAGGTGGAATATTAAAAGTTAATAATATTCCATCAGCCTATGTGTCCACAGGGGAAGTTTTCTTGCTAGGGTTCAGCATCAACTCTTATTTTATTTTTTATGATAAGCAGTGAGGAAAACATTTTTCAAACTCTATAAGGAAACAGGAATGGAAGTTTTGTTATATAAATGCCATTCAGCTGATGATGGGCCCAGACCAAAATACAGCCTGAAAATCTCCCGTGACAGAATTCTTTTGATGATTACCGCCTGCTTACTTGACTGTTTCCTAGAGATGTTCCATGTGTCTGCTCTAATACTGAGCTTTCCTTACTCAGGCACCCAGAGAGTTTCGTTCCACCAAGGAAGACAGCGAGCTGCAGGGATGTGGGGTCAGACATGGAAAAGAAAACGACCCGCTGAGCTCTTCTCACCCTGGCTCATCCACAAGGAAAGACGAGGCATGGTGGTTATGTGGGGCCCTCTAGAGTCCAGCGGGGGTCTCTTCAGGAAGTCTTCGTACTCCTACAAGCGTAGGTTACATCTGCACCTGGTTTTTAGTCCAACCTCCTTGGCCCCTTCTTCACGGTATGGACATAATACCATGAAGCTTGAAGACAAAATCGGTCGGGACTGTCCAATGTCATTTAGCCACCCATCTACTACCGCCCACCCTCAGGGACTGAATTCAAACTTCCAAGACTTCAGGGCCATAAAATACTTTCATGACTCCCTGTGTCCAGCCAAAACCTCTCCCATGCTCCTGCCCTAGTTCACCAAACACATCTCAACCTCTGCAGGATCCTTAGCGTAGACTTGGCATCTGGCATGCCTTTCTTGGGTTTCTTTCCTGAGCCATTGTCTTTCCCCTAGTTACCCCCGAGTTTCCCCCATTCTCACGCCACTGGTTCTTTCCTCCTTCATTTCCCATTCTCCCTCCCTCTTTTCATTCCTCCTTACTCACATCCTCTCTCCCTATCTGTCTCCCTCTTCCTTTTCCTTTTCTTCCTCTTCTTTCCATCTTTTTATTTCCAATAGAAAAGGAGGTAGTTTATTTAAAAACAACCAAACAAAGAAACCAAACGAGTTTGGAAATAGGCCGCGGGTGAACCGACTGAGGTTAGACCATTCTTTTCTATAGTACAGTGCCTTGCCTCAAGCCCTGCGGTCCACAGGCTGAGTTTCAACTGAGTGCCACTGAAGGGCGCTCGGCGACCTGCCCATGTCCCTTTTCCCACCCTTCCCTCTTCCGGCGCTTGTTGATTACACTCTGCTCCAGTTGAAACAGGGCGGTTTTTCCCAGCTTCCGTTTGCTTTCCTCCTTCATCCGTATGTGTCATTTATCTGCGCCCGCTTCCAGCCTGGTGAACTCCTACCCATGCTGAAACGTCAGTTCCCTGTAATCCCCTCCTGGAGGCTCTCCAGTTCGCCTGGTGTTCGTGGCTGTTAGCTAACGTGGCACGAGCTGGATAGAATTTTCATAGAGCTTCCTGTTTACCTCACTAAGCGGAGTAATTAAAGGGCTGTGCCTTCTCCCCCAAACCCCAGCATGAGAGTTCTTTATAACGCGGAGGATAATTGTGGCAGACACAGCCCTCTGACCTGCAGGGGTTTTCTTGTTCCCAGCTAATCATTCGGTATTGGGGACTGACTGCCGCACTTCCTAACCTGGTATTGAGAAATTCATAGTGAAATGTTCCACGCACCCTGAGCTACAGAAGCGCCCTTCTTCTAATGCAGTTCCACTCGAGAACACGAGATGGCACTCGTGGAGCGCGGTTAGCTTGGCCCTAGCAACACCCCCCCCCCCCCCAATAATCTCCATTTAAGTAGTTTGAGATGATAGGGAACTGCAGTTTATTGACATCTTCTGTCCCTCTCCCTAAAGTCACTTTTTGTCCTTGCGTCAAAGAAAAGCGGAGCTATCTAAGTCTGGGGGGGGGGGGGGTTATTTTTGTTTGAAAGCATGACCAAAAGCTGAAAGTCTGCTGCAAAATGCTTCTCTCTGAGCGCAGCATGGGTGGCTATTACAGTCTTGATGTCAGAGCAGCTGTGATTCCCTGCACCAGAACCTCATCGTTTAGGTCGTTTCTATACTCTTAGAGTTTACATTAATTGTTCTCAGCATTTTCTCATCTAAGGAAGTATATGGTCGCACAGAGTTAGACCATTGCTTCCAGCTTGGTTTTATAAATTCGCTGCCAGATTTGAGACAGCAGTGACCCCAAGAGACACCAAACACTGGACTCACTAACTTCCTTTGTGGAGGACAAGGAGGGCTTAAAAGGCCCAGCCTCTCCCTGAAGTTGCATAAACCCATTAAGCCATAGGTGGATGTTTGTGTTCCTATAGATAATCTCTCACCCAGTAAGTAACCCCAGTTATGAAGGCTTGAATAGAGTCATTTCTTTGATCTGCTGTTGGTGCCCAGTTTGGAGGGAATAGGTGTTTGTTCATGGCTTCCCTCAAAAAAGTGAATGCTATTTAATAAAACAAAATAAAAATCTTCTTCACAAAAAAAAGGAAACACAAAACAAAACACTGGCGTGGCATCGTATGGCTTTATAGTTCCAGCACTCGGAAGGTAGAGGCAGGTAGATCTCTGAGTTCAAGGCCAGCCTGGTCTACAAAGGGTTCTAGGAAAGCCAGGGCTATAGCCCCTTTCCCATCACTGCCTGAAACAAAGCAAACAAAACAAAAAAGGAAGGAAGGAGTGTACGTAAAACCTGGTAAGACCTGTAGTGAAGCTGTCTAGTTATTTTTCTCAGTGCTGTGCCAAAATGCTCGTTAAAAAGCAGTTTAAGTATCCTCTTGGCTATGGGAAGTAGACAAAATTGCCGGGGAGAAAATTGGGATCTTGGGGGTGGGTTGGGATGGGGGTAAGGGAGTTGGGGAGAGAAAAGTGAGAAGGGGAGGATGGGGGGAACTTGGGGAAACAGGAGGATTGGGATAAAGGAAGGTTGGATAGGGGAGCATGGAAGCACAATTCTTAGTTAAGGGAGCCACCTTAGGGTTGGCAAGAGACTTGAACCTAGAGTGGATCCCAGGAGCCCAAGGTGATGTCCCCAGTTAGTCCCTTGGGCAGCTGAGGATAGGGAACCTGAAATGACCCTATCCTATAGCAATACTGACGAATATCTTGCATATCACCATAGAACCTTCATCTGGTGATGGAGATAGAGACAGAGACCCACACTGGAGCACTGGACTGAGTTCCCAAGGTCCCAATGAGGAGCGGAAGGAGGGAGAAGATGAGCAAGGAAGTCAGGACCACGAGGGGTGCACCCACCCACTGAGACAGTGGGGCTGATCTATTGAGAGCTCACCATGGCCAGCTGGACTGTGACTGAAAAAGCATGGGATAAAACTGGACTCTCTGAACATAGCGAACAATGAGGACTGATGAGAAGCCAAGGACAATGGCACGGGTTTTGATCCTACTTCATGTTCTGGCTTTGTGGGAGCCTAGCCAGTTTGGATGTTCACCTTCCTAGACATGGACGGAGGGGGGCGGACCTTGGACTTTCCACAGGGCAGGGAACCCTGACTGCTCTTTGGACTGGAGAGGGAAGGGGAGAGGAGTGGGGGAGGGGGAGAAGGGTGGCAGGAGGGGGAGGGAAATGGGAGGCTGGGAGGAGGCGGATACTTTTTTTTCCTTTTCTCAATTAAAAAAAGCAGTTTATGGAAGGAAAGGGTTAATGTGCTCACAGAACACAGCTCATGGAGACAGGGAAGTCAGGCCAGCAGAAGCAAGAGGTCACTTAGGAGCTGTAGTCAGAAGTCAGAGCCAGCTGCTTACCAGCAGATCTGCTCAGCTTCTCTCCAGTGTGGGCTGTGTCCAAGGAACTGTGCTTGGTATACGAAGAGTCCTTTGCACAATTGAAGCCACCATCTTGGGCTCCTCCACGTCTGCCTGAGGTACCAGGTGTGACAGCATAATTCACAAGATGGAATGGGAGAGTCTGGGCCTAGGGATGTAGACTACACCATAGAGCGCTTGCCTGGTGTGCTGGAAGCCCTGGGTTTGATTGCCAGCACCATGTAAACCCGTATGGTAGTGCATGTCTGTAATCTCATCACAGAGGAGGTAGAGACAAGAGGATCAGAAGTTTGTTTGAGGTCAGTTTCAGCTGTATATTCAGTTTAAGGACAGCTTGGCTTACACTGGACCCTGACTGAAAATTAAGGAGGAGAAGGAGGGATGGGGAGACAGCAGGAAAGAGGGGTGCATGCATGGGGTGGAGATATTAGCCTTTCACCATCAACTCCTCTGCATTAAATGGCAAGGGTGGCTCCTGCAAGATTCCACAGATGGGGAATCTATGGGAGCCTCTTAGAGTCCCCAGCAAGGCAAGCATTGGAATTTTCTGTGTCCCGAATGATGTTTGTTAGTCTATATGTGGCAGCTTAAGGAGTCTGAGAATGTGAGGTAGAAAAAAGCTTCTAAAACCTGAGGTTTCAGAATAGCGCAGGTGTCGATGTTGTTACCAGGACAGAGCAGGGATATCAAAGATGACACAGGAAGGGGGTTTCCCTTGGAAGTGACACCTTACCAGACAGATGGAGGCTCACCAGTGACAATGGAGAATAAAGACTCTAAAGGCGTTTGAATTCTGAGAAGATTCTGTGTCTTTGGGGGAGTTTTAAAAAGACCTTTATGATGGAAAAATTGCGACACACTCAAAATAGAAGAGCGTGTCAGTACCTGCACTCCTCACCTCCTTCATCAATTGCCAACATTTTGACCCATTCTTCTTTTTTCTCTCACCTTTTGTATTTTTCTAGATCATTAACAAATCTGTGCTAGACTTAGAAGGCGGCAAAGCCCTTCCAGAAATCTAAAGTAAGCATCAAAGAAGTCAGACTGGGAGCTGCCCTATGCCAGTGTTCTCAGGCCACTGCACTGGGCCTTCCAGGGGCCACCAGCTCCATGTTTCTGGACTTCTCCCGCCCAAGTCACCTGTGACTTTCAAACTTTACACTCAGCAGAAAGAAGAGTGTCCTAAGAACCAGCAAGCCCCTGGAATGCTTAGAACGTGCTGACGCAGTTCACAGAGAACCGGAATCTTAGTTCAAAAGCCATCTCCGTTTTCATGAGTATATTTGATGCTGTGTCCTCTAGAAGGGGCGGGTGTGATTTTCATGAATACTGTGGATGATTCTGGAGGGAAAAGGGATTTAAGCTGCCAAGCCAGGACTAACATCCAAGGCCATAGGATGTCTTTTTCAGCATTGGGTCTTCTCTTCCCTGTGTTCCATTTGGAAGGTTCCTTGCCTTCTGGAACCCAGTCACCTTGGGATGCTAAGCCCCGCTGGCATCTCTTACAGTTCTATCCTGAAGAGGAAAGCACACAGACAAATACATATACAAAACCCTTACAGAAGTTTTGATAATGGGTGAGACCCAGTCACTGAGACTCTGCTGTGACTTTGAACTCAGGAGAGCAGAAGGTTCCCTATGGAGCCAGGTCAACTTTCCTGGTACAGCTGAAGGCAATACAGCCAGAGCCAGCTCAGAAGATTTCAGAGGCATGGGTCTGCAGGCTTTCTGGAATGAACCAGTCCCTCACCTTCTACCGGAACAATGGTGTGAGCAATAGACTGGCCATCACCTTGGTATTTCATGTGGTGAGGGCCTTTCACAACTGCTCTAAGTCTCATGACTCCGACTTTCTCTCCTTTGCCTCTTTCGTCATGCTCAAACACATCCACAACTGCCCTTATCAACTTAGTTGACAGAGGAAGCAGCCAACATGTTGAGAGGTTGTCTTCTCCAGTGGAGATGGAGAGCCAAGAACTATGTTCTATCATGTCAGTGGTGGGAATGCAAACTTGCACAACCACTCTGGAAATCAGATGGTGACTTCTCAGAAAATTGGGAATTAACCTACCTCAAGACCCACCAATACCACTCTTGGGATGCTCAATCATACTAAAAGGATGTAAACAATCTAGATGCCCTTCAACTGAAGAACAGATAAAGAAAAATGTGGTAAATTTACAGAATGGAATACTACTCAGTGGTAAACAAACAAACAAAAACAAAAAAATCAATAACATCTTGAAATTTGCATGCAAATGGATGGAACTAGAAAAAATCATCCTGAGTAAGGTAACTCAGACCCAGAAAGATGGGAGATGGTATATACTCACCAATAAGTGGATATTAGGTGTAAAGCAAAGGATAACAAGCCTATAGTCCACAATCCCAGAGAAACTAGGTCACAAGGAGAATCCTAAGAGAAACATATATGGATGCCCCTAGGAGGGGGAAACAGAAAAAAATCTCCCGAGAAAATTGGAAACATAAGGGTGGGGTGGGGGAAGAAGGGAGAGTGGAAGGGAGGAGGAGGGAAGAAGGGACCTTGAGGGAATGAGATGGGTAAGAACAGAGAGGGAAAGGAAGGAAAGAGATATCTTAATTGAGGGACTCATCATGGGGGTAGCAAGAAACCTGGTACTAGAGATATTCCCAGGAATCCACAAGGATGACCCCAGCTAAGACCCTAAGCAAAAGTGGAGAGGATGCCTGAATTGGCATCACCCTGTAGGTCATATTGATGACTATCTTAAGGTGTTACACAGAGAAATCCTGTCTCAAAAAAACAAACAACAAAGAAGTCATCATAGAACCTTCATCCAGCAACTGATGGATGTGGAGGCAGAGGTCCACAGAGGAACACTGGGCTGAGCTTCCAAATTCCAGTTGAAGAGAGGAAGGAGTAATAATAAGAGCAAAGACCATGATGGGGATACCCGCTGAAAGGCTTATTTGAGCTAATGGGAGCTCAGTGACTCCGGCCTGACAGTGGGAGAACCAGCAAGGACCAAACAAGGCCCTCTGAATGTTATGACTGTTGTATGGCTGGAGCAGGCTCTGGGGCCACTGGCAGTGAGACCACAATTTATCCCTACTGCTTGTACTGGTGTTTTGGAACTCCTTCTCTTTGGAGGGATACATTGCTTAGCCTAGATATTATGGGGAAGGCCTTTGTCCTGAGTCAAAGCAATGTGCTAGACTTCCTTAACTCCCCATGGGAACCCTTACCCTCTCTTTAGAGTAGATGGGGGTGGTAGGGAGTAAGGTGGGGGGAGCAGGAGGAAGGGGGGAGTGAGAACTGGGATTGATATGTAAAATGAGAAAAGAAAGTATTTTTTTTTTTTGGTTTTTCAAGACAGGGTTTCTCTGTGGTTTTGGAGCCTGTCCTGGAATTAGCTCTTGTAGACCAGGCTGGTCTCAAACTCACAGAGATCCGCCTGCCTCTGCCTCCCGAGTGCTGGGATTAAAGGTGTGCGCCACCACCGCCCGGCAAAATATAGTATTTTTTTAAAAAAATAAATTAATTCAGTCTATTTGGTGTTCTGTAAGTTTCTTGTATCTTCATAGGTATATCTTTATTTAGGCTGTGTACTCACTCATAAGTGGTTTTTAAATATAAAGCAAAGAAAACAAGCCCACAAATCACAATCCCAGAGAACCTAGACAACAATGAGGACCCTAAGAGAGACATAGATCTAATCTACATGGGAAGTAGAAAAAGACAAGATCTACTGAGTAAATTGGGAGCATGGGGACCATAGGAGAGGGTTGAAGGAGAGGGGAGAGGAAGGGAGGGATCAGAGAAAAACGTATAGCACAATCAAATCAATAAAAAATTAACTAAAAATAAATTCAAGATACAGATGATCTCCAACTCAGTAATTTATGGATGGCTATTTCATATTCCTTTCCTCTAATACACAAGTCAGTCGGACAAAAGATAGCAGAGAAACATTAGAATTAAATGCCATTATACATCAAATGCATCTAGCAGGTGTCTATAGAATATCCCACTCAAACATGAAGAATATATGTTCTATTAAGCAATCTATGGATAGAAGCCTGTCTCAAAGAGTCCACCGGATGGAGCACAGAACTGATACGGAGTAACTGAATTGTCTCATCTGACTAAAATATAGTAAAGCTTACAAGCAAAAGCATCTCTGGTAACTACACAAATGCCTGGAGATTAAATACCACATCATTGAATAATAAATGGGACAAAGGATAAATCAAGAAAGAAATAAAAAAAAAACACCTGCAATTAAATGAAAATGAAAACACAACAACAAAAAGCCCATGGGACACATTAAAATCTGTCCTAAGAGGGCAATTTGTAGTTGAATACACCTACTTTAAAAAAAGCCCTAAATAGCCCAAAGAAACAACTTAATGATTTAACTCAAGAATTTGGAAAAGCAGCAAATCAAGCCCAAGTGGAGTATATATTAAGACATAATAAAATCAGAATCTAACCTAATAAAACAGAAACAAAGAAATCAAAGACTCTAAGAGCTGGTATATTTTTGAAAGGATAAAACTAATTGAGAGACCTTTAGTCCAATTAACCAAAAGGCAAAAGACTCAGATTGATAGAATCTGAGATTAACAAAGAAATATTACAACAGATAAAAGTTGAGTATATTATAAAAGATAGTCAGGCAGTGGTGGCGCACACCTTTAATGCCTCCCAGCACTCAGGAGGCAGAAGCAGGTGAATTTTTGTGAGTTTGAGGCCAGCCTGGTCTACAGAGTGAGTTCCAGGATGGCCCCCAAAGCCTGAAAGGACAGAAAAATGCTGTTTGAAAAAAAAGAAACAAACAAACAAAAAACAAAACAAAAACTTTAAACTATGCTCCATTGTCTTAGGGCTTCCACTGTTGTGAACAGACACCAAGACCACACACACTTTCATAAAGGGAAACAGTTAATCATGGCTGGCTTAGAGTTTCAGAGGTTTAGTCCGTTATTGCCATGATGGGAAGAATGGCAGTGTGTGGGCAGACACAGTGCTGGAGAAGGAGCTGAGAGCTGTCCATCACAATCTGTGGGCAGCAGAAAGAGATTGTGTGTCACACTGGACATAGCTTGAGCATATGAGGCCCCAAAGCTCACCCCCACAGTGACACACTTCCTCCAACAAGGCCACACCTGCTAACAGTGCCACTCCCTATGACCAAGAATTCAAACACATGAGTTTATGGGCACCATTCCTATTCAAACCACTACATCCATTCTTTTAATATCCCAAGAAAATGGAAAAATTTTTATTCATGCGATTATATATTGTAGAATCATCTGAGCCAATAAAGCTAGACCGTGAAGAGATGAACATTTTAAAAAGACAAGTAATAAATAAGAGGTTGTAACAATAATAAAAACATTCTGACTAAGAAAAAGCCCAGTTGCAGATAGGTTCATAACAGAATTCTAACAGTCTCTTAGAGAATGCTGGAGAGATGACTTAGAGGTTAAGAACACTGGTTGCTTTTAAAAAGGTGCCTCGAGATCAAATCCCAACAAACACATGATGGCTCACAGCCATCTGTAGTGAGATCTGGCGCCCTCTTCTGGCATAAAGGAATACATACAGGCATAAATAATAAATATATATGAATAATATATATTTAACAATATGCTACATATATTATATATTAATATAAATATATACTGTATAAATAATAAATTTATATTAAAAAGATCTACAATCAATATCTTTTAATTTTTTAAAAAGCAGAAGGCATACTTTAAAACTCTTTCTACAGTATCACTTTAATATCTAAACCAGGTAAAGATACACCAAAAGAGAAACACAGGCCAATATCCCTATACAAAAATATACAAAGCCTCTCAATTAAATACTTCCAAAATGAATGAAGGCATAAATAACAAATATTATCCACCATACTAAGGATGACTTTATCATGGAGATATAGGGATAGTTAAACTTATTTAAGTTTATAAATGTAATAAACTATATAGAGGAACTTAATAAGAAAATCCCATTATCTAAAGAGATACAGAATAGACCTTTGATAAAATCCAACATACATACAAGATAAAAGTCCTAGAGAGAAAATGACTGGAGGAAGCATCCATCAACATGATAAAGACTATATATAGCAAACCTACAGATAGCATCATTCTAAATGGAGAAAAAGTTGAAGCAATCTCATTAAAACTGGGGATGACACAAGGCTGTCCGTTATCTCCACTCCCTTTTCAATACTGCACTAAAAGCTCTAGCCAGAGCAATAAAGAAAGAAAGAGAAGGAAATTAAAGGGAAACAAATTAAAAACCATGTAAAATAATCTTTACTTGCTGCTGATTTAGGTAGGAGATTTCACCAGAATGACTATGTCAAGAACTCTATCCTTAGACTCATGGAAGAATGGTAAAGCCTTTTCCCTAGGGTAAGGCCCAGAGGGATAGCAAAACCTTCCTCTGGTTCATAAGAGGGTGTTGACAGTGTGTGCAGAAATCTGCACCATTGTTTCCCCACCTCCTGGATATTTATAGCCTCACGACTGCTCTCCTACAGAGAGTACTCCTACCAAGATTATCTAAATCTATCTCCTTAATTCAGATATATATATATATATATATATATATATATATATATATCATAAACTCTGCCTACTCGATTTACCTACACACAATAACCCTGACTCCTTGTTCAACTGTGTGTAAGAAACATTCTGAACTTCCAGTGTGTTGGTCTTCTCCATCAGAGAACCCAGTCCAGTCCATGCCCAGGAGCCATACAAAGTCACAACCATACTTTCTAGAAAGTATCAACCCATTCAGCAACATGACAGGATATAAAATTAACTTATGAGAACAAGGACCCTTTACAGGATGGAGACCAGACTTGTAGACACAATGAATTCTAGGCCAGCAAAGACTTCATAGGGATACTGTATAAAAAAAATCAGTAGCCTTTCTATATGTAAGAAAAAGCATTCTGAGAAAGACATCATGGAAATACTCCCATTTTCAGAAGTCTCAAAGAAATATCTAAGAACATATTCATGAAGGAGATGAAGGAATGTCCTCAGACAGCATCCTGAGCCTATAGACAAGCTTTTCTCATTACTCTGTATCTGCATCTCTGATGTACCCACCAATTCTTTTTAAGCTTGCCTCAATTTATGACTGTTCTTGTTCTGCACAACTCCAAGAAGCTGATGGAACTCCTTGCACATCAGAACATAGAAATTGGGGTTAACCTAAATCTGTGTTCCTGGTCACTAAAAATGGTTTCCGAAGAAACATCGGTAAGCTAATGGAACACATTAAAAATAAGCAATTGGCAATCATCAAATGCTTAGAAGATAGGGAATTTTTCATTTTACTTACATCTTTGGCATGAACACCAGAACCAGATTTTGGAGATGAGCAAATGGGTCTACATGGTTTCCATTTATTCCATTCACCTCAATTAACAGGAACAAAGGAACTGAAAGCTGAAGATGGCATCTCTCTGAAAGTGTGATACATACCAACACATACATATTATTCTTGCCCTTAGTTGTGCACTTCTAGGAACAAAGAAATCACTTCCCATAAAAGGAATCCCTCCAAACATCTTAGTAAAGCATAGATTCCAAGACCTTTATAAGGTGGACAAAAGCCTGTCATTGATGGAGTGAAAGACACTGCATTCGCTGGGAAACTGTCCTATGGATTTGACTTGGCACCCCCACATGAAACGTGCCTATCAGAGTCTCTGACTCAGTTGAAGAGTTACTTTTCAGACCCTACTGGCTGAGAGTTCAGCCAAAGAGAAAGGCCAGCACGTTGACTACTGGAGTTCCAAATGAACAGGTGAGCCGGGCCTGCCCCCTAGTAATGGAAATAGCCTGTGTCCATTACAGAGATTCATCCTCCGGCATCACCTGATGGAGTGATAACAGAGGCACTGTAGCTAGTTAAAAAGTTCCAGCTATTCATTAGCCAGTAACAAAACAAAATTCCCACTAGATGCCTCTCTACAGACTCAGAATGATTTCAGCATGTCTGTAAACGAGGTTCTAGAACCATCATGAGGTAGTGTCATCATCAACCTCTGCTACCCTGGGAAACAAGCCATTCCTTAACTGTATTCCAGCAATAACTAATATATCAGATGGACACCCAGAAGTAAGGGATAATGACAGGAGTAGTCTAAACCAAGAAAAGACTTTGCAAATACTTAATTCAGTATTTCCCAAACAAGCCGATCTAGCTGTGATATAGGGAGGAGGTTCACAGGGAGTTGTCAGGGGAATATTCTGATGCTGACCTATCTCTAATGGTATTACCACCCGCAAGCTCCAGGGAGGAAATGGCAGCTGGTGAAGTTGAACAACGGCAGAAGACCCCAGTGTCAAATCCAGGACTACAGAGTAGAACTGAAGAAGTGGTTGAACCGAAAGCACAGGTGGGCTTCATAAAAAAACAAAAAGTAAATTCAGCTAGCTGTATGTCAGTGTATCCTGTGGAACCCAGAGAACCATTGAAAGAGACACAAAACAATGATTTAAAGACAGACACATTAATACTTTTTAAAGAAAATTGTGCCCCTGAGGTGGCAGAGGAAATTAACATTCCCTCAGGCTTCCCCTATTGTTCTCTAATAGAAGAAGTATCACCAGCTTCTAGTCCTGATCCCATGGCACAAACTGAAGAAACACAACCCTCTCCATGTTTAAAACGTCATGGTACACAGTCTGAGAAAAGTAGTGAGTTCTCCCAGATTAAGACAGGAGGTTTAACTGTAATAGGAAAAGGAAATTCTTTTGTTGGTCCTAAGACTTCAATGGGACAAGATTAGTTAACTGAAGTACAAGTGCATCTCTCTGCTGAAACGCCGCAGGTTCTAACCAGTGCAGACATAGAAGGCAGAGTAACTGCCCGGTGAGATATCTGAGTTCTGTGTCGAAAGTCAGCAGAATGAGAAATTATCTTTCTTAGAAAAGGTACAATGCGGGGGCTGGAGAGATGGCTCAGTGGTTAAGAGCATTGCCTGCTCTTCCAAAGGTCCTGAGTTCAATTCCCAGCAACCACATGGTGGCTCACAACCATCTGTAAAGACTTCTGGTGCCCTCTTCTGGCCTGCAGGCATACATACAGACAGAATATTGTATACATAATAAATAAATAAAATAAATATTTAAAAAAAGGTACAATGCCATGATACAGAATTAAACAGGCCCACCTCATCCCCCAAATTTGGAGGTAACTTTAAGCCTCTTGAAAAACTCATAAAATTAGGAAACTCATTGCAAGCAATTTGTATGAAAACAGAAATCTGGACACAAAACCTTTTTTGAGCCCAGTATACCCTTATGTAGTACTAGAAAAATTATTGAAAATAAGTCTTTGGCAGACACATTGGTTTCTATCACCACTGTAAGTGGAATAGTGAATACATCATTAAAACAGACTAGCTCTAAAACTGTAAGAAAAATAGCTCTGACAGCAATTGGAAAATGGAGGCTGATATTAATATGTAGTCTGGGTCTGTAAACTCTGTCTCCATTGACAAAACTGATGATGTACAGCCATACATTCACCCAGAGATCTCAAAGTATATTTCTTCCTCTGACAGTGCCCAGTGTACCTATTACACAAAGCCAGTAAGTGTAGAGCTAGGGTTTCGAACACGGGAAATACCTGTAGTTAGAATGGCCAGTGTCATCTTTGCTGGGGAGGACACCCCTGAAAACGTTCAGAGTGACACCTGCCAAGAGCTGTTTTGCCCGGGCAGCTTCGTGGTATCAGATGATGACATACTAGAAAATTTAACATTAGTACAACTGGAATTGTCAAAATCCTAAAAAAAAAAAAACTACATAAAATGGAAGATGGAAGTGGCTGCTTCACTACAGAGAAAATAAAAAAGTCAAGGAAGATGTCAGAGCAGATTCAATTGGACATAAAAGAACTTAATGCTGAAATCATATCAGAGTGTAAATATCATTGAATTGTTTCGTTATCCCAACTGTGACTCTCCATCACCAACAAAAGCTGAAATCTTGAAACGCTTGCTAAACCTGCAAATCCAACCTATTAGTGCCAGCTTTGTCGTTCCTAGCAGACAAGCCCGCGGTATCCACAGATGTCTCTGAAAATAGTGGAATGCTTGTTACAGGTATAAACTACTTCACTGAAAATATATAAAAGATAGCATTGGTGACTAAACTCCATCTTGGAGTTGAGGCTAGACACAGAAGACACCAACAATAAATTAGTATTTTCCTGTGTCTTAAAACCTTCAAATACATGCAAGTAATCCTCAATTGAAAAATCCATGTTTTGCTTTGCATACTTTGCTAGAATGTCTCATTTTGTCAGACCACAGTTGCCTTTAGCTGTGGGTAACAATGTTGAATATGGTTATAAATTATTTTCATTCTAAACCTAATGCCTTCAAAACTATTGAGCTTAATATTAAAATTGAGACCTTCACATGTTTACCTAGCAAAAGTAAAGTCTATTTTGACAAATAGCAGTTCTTGCATGTGGTCAGAGGCTTATGAAGTGCATGTTTTATAGGTTTTACCACACTGTATAAGAAATTATAATCTGTAATGATTTTGTTTGCTATTGCATAAGAAACAAAGAGAAAAGCCATTTTTTTTGTAAATGACAAATTTATACATTTTCCCACTTACTCGGGCTGTTTTTTTTTTTTTTTAATGTTGGACTACAAAAATCAATCTGAGGAAGAAATTATTTATGGTATTAGAACTTTCTTAAGTCTTTAAAATGAACACAAGAAGAAACCATTTGTATACTATCTATTTGGAACAAAAGTTTTTTTTCTTTTTTTTTAAATATTTATTTATTATGCATATAACATTCTGCCTACATGTATGCCCACATGCCAGAGGAGAGCGCCAGACCTTTTTACAGATGGTTGTGAGCCACCATGTGGTTGCTGGGAATTGAACTCAGGACCTTTGGAAGAGCAGGCAATGCTCTTAACTGCTGAGCCATCTCTCCAGCCCGGAACAAAAGTTTTATACGTAGTTTGGGGTTGGGTTGGTTGTTTTTTATATTTTTAAATAAAAACAGTTTAAATGCAAAAAAATGGGATGATATGTTCATCGAAGGATGTTTGTGGGGAGAAAAAGTCACTTACTATCACCAATGTATTTCTTAAGTTGGTTTGGCCATGTGATTACTGCAAAGCATTCTGTCTTGACATACCCGATGAGGCAAGTCCAACCTTTTATAACAAGAAAAGTCATTGTTATCTGCAGAAGAAACTCTTGAAAATAACAGCATAAATCTTACACCATATAATTAGCATTGGCCAAGTTCTTTCCAGGTGGGACAGTTCCATGAACCATTACAAGGAACAAAAATGGCACTCATGTAATGTAGAATTATATTAAAACTTTCATCAAATTGATGATCTCTGTGTCCCTATTAATAAGTTTTAGTAATGTGATTATTATCTCTAGAGTTCTTGCTATTCTGCATCCCTAAGGGGACAACGGGAATAATATAAATCATGGACTAACCCCTTGTGTGAGTCCTAAGAAAACCTGTTGACTTCATTTTTGTCTACTGATGTAATTTGTTGCTGGATCGTTTGATTTGTCTTGCTGAAACTATTTATTGGTAATATATTTTAATTTTTATATGAATACAATATTTTATTGTTATTGATAGATATGCTAATAAAATGAAGCCCTAAAGGTGCCATAATTTATTCTACATATGCTCTATTTTTACAAAATTACATCTCCTTATATCTTCCTATGTGGCAGAAATTTGATTATTTTAAAATGAAAAAATCTTCCTGTGTAGTAATTTTTGAATCCACCATACGAAAAGTTGTTTGTCAGAAATGGTAAGAAAGTCTATGTGATTTCCAGTAGAAATGGAATGGTTTCCCTACAGTCTTTTCATTAATTCCCACCTGTATGTTTACAATTTCCAATTATATCACATAATCATAAAATACCCTTGAAAAGATTAAATTTAATAAAGCTTACCTAAATCTCTGGTCTAGAAACTATTGATAACTACATAAGATTCTAAAACCTGTTTCTGATAACTGTTCTTGATAAAATCTTTGTTTTTAATTACATCACAAGTTGTTAAGAATAAATTATGCTGATATTAGAATAAAAGGGTTGATAAATATATGAAGTCTTTGCATGTGAGTAAATCCTGTGTTCTGTATAGCAAGGACCATCAGTTTCATAGAACACATTGAAACAATAGCACACAAAATTAAGAAAGTGTTACTGGGTTTTGTTGTGTACATATTGATTATATAATCTTAATAATAGAATAAATTTATCAATCAAAATATTCTAAAGTATATTTCTTATAGTTCATGTTTAAAGAACCAAATTTCTGTGAGAAAAACTGAGTTAGTAGATAAGTAAATATTTGTTCTTGAAGATGTTGCTATTGCAAAAAAAGAGCCGTATTTTGCTTTCATCTCTTCTATATTTGAAAGATTAACACATAGGATAAAATTTGAGCATTTCATTGGGCTTCTAAAATTCAAAACCCTAATAATTGATATGATTCATTTTGTTCCTATCATTGCCATTGTTTTTCACTCAGGAACACCCTTCACCAACTTCATAATGACATACACATATTTTGTAAATATTTTAATAGTTTTCTTTGTTATATTTCTAGATTTGAAGTGTCTGGCAATAGAAGTTTATTTACTCTGAAATATGCTCCAAATTTTTGTTGCTTGAGGAATAAAAAAAAGCACACCACAGTCCTATCTCTTTTTCTTTTATTTTGAAACAGGGCCTTGCTTTGTACTTTGGGGTGGCCACATATTCATCATTCTCTAGTCTTAGTTTTCTAAATGTAGGGATGTATTGTATGGGGGAAAGATGAACAAAACCTTTGTGCATTTTGGGGATAAAATCACTATGTATCATTTATATTATTTTTTTGTGAATTTTAACTTACTGAAGAATGTATTCATTGTTATTACCAGACAAAATAAATAGGAGTAGGATTATAAGATGTAAAATTTCACTTTATTTTCTAACCAGTTTTTCTATGAATTTTCAATATATGATGTTGTAGAAAAATATTTTCAAGAACCACAAGTCAAATAAAATACTAATTTTTGGCTTCTGTCTAACTTCTCCCAAACAGTCTGCTTAACATCTTTATTATGCATGAATTAATGAAAGTGCTATTGCTCATATCTTAAAAATGTGGTGTTAAAGTTATAGAAGCATTTCTACATTTATTTCTTCCAAGTAGAATATATGAGTCATTCATGTTTCTGATTCCATTGTTGAAGTGATTGCCTATAAACTTGAAGTTTTATCTATCAATGAATATATATGTTTATATAACATGATAATTAGGTAGTAGAAAATATGAAGTAGGCAATTATGTAATGGCCTAATTCAAACTTAATTTAGACTAAAGTAGTAGGTAGTGACATACACATTGAAATAAACCTTGACAAAATGAATCAAATGTTTATGGTAATGTGAAAAATAGATCAACATTTAATTAATTATGAAATAAAAGACATGAAGTTTTTCTATGATTAATAAAGAGATGAATTAGTTACTCACTAAATTTCCTCTTGATATGGGATGAGATTTTTTAATATTCAGAATAACTATGGATACCCAGAAGTTCTAGAACTTCTAAAAGGAAAATCCACAAGACAACAGCCATCAAGGAAATCCAGAGAATCATAAGACATGCTTTACAAATCATAAGGATATATTTTACTACACCAAACTTAAAAAGGTAAAAGAAATGAATAATTTTCTTGATAGGTACCATTTACCAAAGTTAAATCAAGATGAGATAAACAATTTAAATGTACCCATAACTCCTACTGAATTAGAAGAATTTTCCAACCTCCACCCCCCAAAAGTCAAGAATCAGATGCTTTTAGCACAGAATTCTACCAGTATTTCAAAGAATAGTTAATGTAAATGCCAACACTCCTCAAATTATTCCACAAAAAACAAACAAAACAAATCAGAAGAAGCACTGACAAATTCATTTTATGAGGCCACAGTTACTGTATTACTAAAACAATATAAAGACTCAACAAAATAAAAGAATTACAGACCAATTTCCCATATGAACATAGATACAAAAACACTCAATGAAATATTTGCAAAATAATGCCAAAAACACTACTATGATGAGAAAATAGTAAATGTGATAGAGGTAGGCAATTCTTCCAGCACATTCTGCTGTATTCCCATTTTCTCAGCACCAGGATCACTGACTTATCACTTGAAAATTTATTCTTTGCTTTCATTTCCCTTAGAAGCATCGTTGTGGACAGAGAAGATGGAAGCCTACAATCTTACCACAGTAACTCAGTTCATCCTCATAGGGCTCTCTGACCTCCCTGAGGTGCGTTATCCCCTCTTTGTGGCCTTTGTTATCATCTATCAGATTACTTTGCTAGGAAACGGGGCCATCCTCTTGGCCATAGTGACTGAGAGAAAGCTCCACACTCCCATGTATTATTTGTTGGCCAATCTGTCTGTGCTAGACATATTTTGCCCATCAGCTACTGTCCCCAAGATGCTCAAGAATCTCTTGACTGAAGATCACAGCATTTCCTTTGTTGGGTGTGCTTTGCAGCTCTATTTCCTGGTGGCCCTAGCTGGGACTGAAGTTTTCTTGCTGGCTGTGATGGCTTATGACCGGTATGTGGCCATATGCTTCCCTCTGCGTTATTCCCTCATCATGACCACGGTTCGCTGTGTGCAGATGTTGGTGGGGACCTGGGCAGCTGGGTTTCTTAACTCCTTCATCCACACAATGTCCACCTTTAGCCTGACTTTCTGCAAGTCCAATCGAGTAAACCAGTACTACTGTGATATCCCCCCTGTGGTGGCCCTGTCTTGCTCATCCACCTACATAGCAGAAATGCTTGTTTTAGTGGTAGGAGGTATTTTTGGTGTTGGTGCTTTTCTGATCACTTTGATCTCTTACATATACATCGTGTCCACCATCCTAAAGATCCAGTCAGTAGAAGGGAAGTGCAAAGCCTTCTCCACCTGTGCTTCCCATCTTCTTGTCGTCTTCTTGTTCTATGGCACAACAATATTTACCTATATCCGCCCGTCCTCCAGTCAACACTCTCCTGCCAGAGACAGACTCATCTCTATGCTGTATGGGGTCATTACCCCCATGTTAAACCCCATTATCTACAGCCTGAGAAACACAGAAGTCAAAGGAGCACTCAGAAAAGTTTTACGTCTTAGAATATGTTCACAGAAAACATGATTGTAGAGTCTCTCTCAAACTCTTTTTAGAATCAATATACAGAAACAGGTAGAAAAGTACTAAATCAATGTATGTAAAGAAAGAAATTGATAACAAACTTGCATTGAAGTTCACATATTGTTATACACATCTCTGTATCCACTTTAATGTTTGTAATTGAAAAATAAAATTATTTGAGACTGAATAGGATTAGTGGGTTATTTGAAGTAAATATATCTATTACTGTCTTATCTGTATCAACAGCTATATCCACATACATGCCTATAATTATATACCAGAATTCTGGGCTTATATTTATTATTTACATATATTACACTTCTAAAAACTGATTTTGTTCATTCCAAAAATCTTTGCCTTTTAAAAAATCTTTCCATCAATATCATGAGAGAATAGTTTGGTTTCCCAGAAGATAAGCCATAAAGGATATGATGGCTCTTCTTTAGTTTTCGTATCCATGATCTCTGTTATTTCAATTTTCTTTGACTTTGGAAGTTAGTGTCATTTTAAACCATTTAAACTGGTCTGACTTTAGTTTGTATGTACTCAGTTAGCAATTTAGAATTAAAGTTAGTACTAATTGTTATTTTAAAAATAAGAGAAATAATAATAAAAATAATTTCAAAAGGAGACCATCCTGTATGGAATAATAAGGTTACTCCCATAAGACATGGGTCATTAAATGAAAAACACAGAGCGAGGCATCGGACATCAAGGAATTATTGGTCAGGGAAGCTAAACAAAACTCTAAATTAACAAGATGTTCCCTTTAACTGGATATATTATTTTTATGATTATGTCTGTAAATTTCTCATTTTATTTGAAAATATATAGACAAAAATAAAACACTTTAGTGTTCATTAACATTCAATTTACATGCTTTTATTAACTGCAAGTACAAATCTATTATCTATCTACCTGCACTTACTATTTTATTTTGAAAAAGTTGTTTTTAGATTTTATTTCATGTGTATGAATATTTTGCCTGCATGTGTATATGTGTGCCACGTGTGTGCCTGGCGTCCATGGAGGATAGAAGAAGATATTAAATCTACTGAAACTAGAATTACAGATCACTGTGAGCCGCCACCATCAGTTCTGAGAACTGGAGCCAGGTCCTCTGCAAGAGCAATGAGTGCTCTTAACTGCTAAGCCATATCTCTAGCATCTGTCAATTAGCCAACTATTTTCATAATTACTGTGCCGGGAAGAGTCAAGTCACAAGATATGTGTTCAAATCAGTTACTGTTTCTATCCATACTGCGTTTGAGCTCTTTAATGTTCGTCATGAGGATGACATAACTTTCACAAGATTCATCGTATGATAATGTTAAAAAATTGTAAGCTTTGAGTCCAACAAAGAAAAGACATTGAAAATTTAATAGTTTAACTATATTTTGAAGCAATTTTTGCATACATTTATTCTTTGATGTTGTCCGGCCACAATATTCCATATGGCATGTCCATTTTTTTTTACATTGAGACATGTATCTGTCATTTATTTATTTTACATGAAAGCAACTCAATTGACTTTAAACAAAACGAAATTAATAGTTTGAAAAAGTTTATGAATATGTATTTTATATGTATCACTGACTGCGTTTCAGGGCCTGAACACATTTGGTGGGCCTTTACCAGAAACTAAAATGTCAGTGTTAGAATATTCTTGTGCTTACATTAAATTAATTAACTATGTGGTCCCATTATAGGTTGGCAGCTATGTGCATAGTCTCTCCACAGTTCCTGTTATCGTGACTCCCTAAGGATAAAGCAGGAATAATATAAATGATGCGCTAACCCTGATGTGAATCTTACATTCAAGTGTGGACTTCGTTTTCATCTACTGGTGTTATTTGTTGGCCAGGTCTTTTGCTTTAATTTTCTCAAGTTTTAACTGGTAATATGACCTACTTTTAGGGCAAAATTTGCCTATACTATTTTTTAATAAGGTTCTTATAATTAAACAAATACAGTTTTAATTATGCCCAGGTTTAAGGTTTATCTTTGATTTTTGCCTGCAGGATTGTGAGCATTTGAGAACTTAAGAACTGATAGAGCACAGTTTGGTTTTACTTATTAACAAACTGATTTTCAGTAGCAACTGATTCTTTTTCTGTGTACGGCAGTAACTTGAAAAATGCATTAAGAGCAAAGCTTCATATATTGGTATTTACCATATTAAAATTGGTAAGAAAGAACGATATTAAGAACATTTGAATTCTGGATAATTTGTAACAGTTGGTTAATGCTTGCCATGTATACCAATTCAATACACATTATACAAAGAACCACACAAAGCACATAGATTAGTAAAAGCTTGTCAGATTCTCTTAATTGAAAATTATTCATTTGTACATTAGGGGTGTTGCATAAAATTTTGTTGAGAAATACATGATGGTAGCATGTTGATCTTTGTTTTCTAATTATTCAAAAATCCTTAATATTTATGTTTGTATAAGGAAGAAGAAATTGTTGAAAAAATAAAAGCACCTTCTCCACATGAACAAGTTCCATACTGTGTGTACCAATACCATGTGTTTTATTAAATCTTTTCAAAAATCTAAGTGTAAAATATAAGGACAATATACTAGCACTTATTTTGGCTGCATACTAGTCATATAATTTTGGAACAAACAGGTATGTTTATTAGCCAGAAAGTTACTGGTTAATTTACTATATTCCTTGTGTTAAAAAGTCAATTTTGTCTGTGTGACTACAAAAATAGCTTATTGTGTAAACTAGAATTTGCTTTCTGTAGATTTTACTCTTTTGATAAAGGTGTTATATTTATGCACTTGCTGCAATATTTATATACCTACGGTGTTTTTATCAGATATTAATCAGACATATCTGTAGACAGATTTCTAACAGTTCGATAGGATTCTGATCTTTTGAAAATGAAACACTGATAGGAAACAGTTTTGTTTTAATCATTGTCATTCAGGTGTTCACTGTCTTTCATTTGCATAGTGATATACCCATTGTATTTTGTAACAAATTTCTTTGTTGTATTTCATGAATTGAAGAGATTGTCAGCCAGACTTTCTTCTCATTTTTTCCAATATATGCTGTTGTTTCAGAAGAGAAAATACCACTCTTCCAGGAATTGTTCTCTCTCAGTCCTTTGGTTTGAAAAAGAGCCTACCTTTGTAATCCAGGGTGACTTCAAATTAATTTTTTTTGCCTTAGCCACCTAAATGTAGGAATTAAAGGTCCACACCACCATATCAACAATCAGGAATCTTATTATTGCTTGTATATTTCTTACATAGGATAGAGTGATGGAAGAACTTTCAAGTCCTTTGTGAATAAAATTCTTTTTTATAACTTTCATTATTTGTCTTAAGCATTTTAAATGATGATAGAAAATATTTATTGTTTTATATGAAGAAAATAAATTGGTATGGAAATAGAATGTTCATTTTAATCTTCTTTTAAAATGTGATTTGATTTTTAATACAAATGAGATAAATACAATACATTTAAAGATATATAGTAGATATAAATACAAAGGATTAAAAAAAATCTCATCATAGTTGGACAAGGCAAAACAACAGAAGACATAAATACAAAGGATTAAAAAAAATCTCATCATAGTTGGACAAGGCAAAACAACAGAAGACTCAGAGCTCAAGAGAAGGCACTAAAATCTGAGATCTTCTTGTTCCCCCACTTAAGAGTCCCATAAAAACACCAAATTGATAACTATAATGTATATGCAGAGGACTTGCTGCAGACATATGCAGGTTCTGGACTTACTGTTTCAGTCTTTGTGAGTTCTTATAGACATTTTCAGTTCATTTACAGAGCATCGTTATCCTGTGGTCCTCTCTTCCCTCTGGCTCTTACACTCTTCCTGCCTTTTCTTCCATAGGATTCCCTGAATTTTGAGGGGAATGACTTGATAATCCATTTAGAGCAGCGTGTTACAAAGTCTTTCTTTCTCTCAACAATCTGACCCTTTTTTTTTTTTAGTTTGGGAGACTTATAATTACTGTTTTTTTTTAAAGTCACTAGGGGTAATATATCTGTTTATATCCTTATATAATCTTGATTTAACTCAGCATAATTGATATCTATTGATAAACTTATTCATTATTTTAGATTTTCCAGTTTGATTGAGTACAAAATTTTAAAATAAGTTCTTATGCTTTCCTAGTGTTCTTGGTGTCTGTTGCTATGTCCCCAGATTTTCTATGTAAACTTCCTAATATGTGATGGCAATGAAAAAACTACTTTTAAAGAAACAAAAATTAGTTTCCATTCTTCAGTTGAGGGGCATTTAGGTTGTTTTCAGTTCTGGCTATGGCAAACAATGCAGCTATGAACATAGTTGAACACATGTCCTTGTGGCACGGTTGAGCATTCTTTGGATATATACCCAAAAGTGGTATTACTAGGTCTTGAGAAAGGTTGTTTCCTAACTTTCTGAGAAATCACCACACTGACATCCAAAGGGGCTGTACCAACTTTCATTTTTACCAACAATGCAAGAGTGTTCCATTTACCCCACAACCTATCCAGCATAAGTTGTCATCAGTGCTTTTGATCTTGGCCATTCTTACAGGTGTAAGATGGAATCTTAGAGTTGTTTTGATTTGCATTTCTCTGATGACTAAGGATGCTGAACATTTCCTTAAGTGTCTTTCAGCCATTTTAGATTCTTCAGTTGAAAGTTTTCTGTTTAGGTCTGTACTCCATTTTTTTTTATTGGATTATCTGTTCTTTCAATGACCAATTTCTCAAGTTCTTTGTATATTTTGGAGATCAGATCTCTGTCTGATGTGGGGTTAGTGAAGATCTTTTCCAGTTCTGTAGGCTGTTGTTTTGTCTTGTTGACCATGTCCTTTACTTTACAGAAGCTTTTAAGTACCCAAATTTGTAACTGAACTAGAGCACACATAATTAGCCTGATATTTCCATTGTCCACAAGTTCCATGCCTTGCCACACTAATCTGTATTTTGTTCTTTCATTTCTATTAGAAACCCCTTTAAGAGAGAGGACATGGACGTCTACAATCTTACCACAGTGACTCATTTTGTCCTCATAGGACTCTCCGACCTCCCTGAGGTGCGCTATCCCCTCTTCATGGCCTTTATCATCATCTATCAGATCACATTGCTAGGAAATGGGGCCATCCTCTTGGCCATAGTGACGGGGAGAAAGCTCCACACTCCCATGTATTATTTGTTGGCCAATCTGTCCCTGCTAGACATATCCTGCCCATCAACAACTGTCCCCAAGATACTGAAGAATCTCTTGACTGAAGATCACAGCATTTCCTTCATTGGATGTGCTTTGCAGCTCTATTTCCTGGTGGCCCTAACTGGGACTGAAGTTTTCTTGCTGGCTGTGATGGCTTATGACCGGTATGTGGCCATATGCTTCCCTCTGCGTTATTCCCTCATCATGACCAAGGTTCGCTGTGTGCAGATGTTGGTGGGGACCTGGGCAGCTGGGTTTTTCAACTCCTTCATCCACACAATGTCCACATTTAGCCTGACTTTTTGTAAGTCAAATCAAGTTAAACAGTACTACTGTGATATCCCACCTTTGATGGCCCTCTCCTGCTCATCTACCTACATGGCAAAAATGCTTGTTTTTGTTGAAGGAGGTATTTTGTCCTTTGGTGCCTTTCTGATCACCTTGGTCTCCTACATATACATTGTCTCCACCATCCTAAGGATCCAATCAGTGGAAGGAAAGCAGAAAGCCTTCTCCACCTGTGCTTCTCATCTTCTTGTCGTCTTTTTGTTCTATGGCACAGCCATATTTACCTATATTCACCCCTCATCCAGTCAATATTCTCCTGCCAGAGACAGACTCATCTCTATGCTGTATGCAGTCATTACTCCTATGTTAAACCCCATTATCTATAGCCTGAGAAACACAGAAGTCAAAGGAGCACTCAGAAAAATTTTACATCTTTAGATATATTCAAAGAAAGCATGATGTAAGAACTTTTAAAAGTCTGCTTAGAATGAATTCATAGAAATAAGTAGGAAAAAATAAAACACTGTATTCACAGAATGTAATTGAACGCAAACTTGATATAAAATCAGATATTATTATGTGCATCTCTATATCTACTTGAAATAAAATATATGATGGAAAAATAAAACTATTTGGGACTGAATAGATTAAGTAGTCTATCTGAAGTACTTTATGTCGATTGTTGTCTTATATGTATAAAAGTCTATATCAACCTTCATGCCTACAATTACTTTTCATATATCTGTATTTTCTATTTTTCCAATTCTACATCTATCATGTAGTTGCAGATCTTTATCTTTTTCTTTTTATGTTTTATTGTTCTTAAGAGATTTTTATTTATGGCCATGAAGTCCTTCTCTGCACATATATATGTGCACCATTGTACTTGATATTCCTGTGTGTCCTCATCTACCTGTTCCTCACAGTATCCATAAGAGGGTTTTGGATCTCTGGAACTGGAGTTATAGATAGTAGTTAGTAGCCATGTAAATGTCAGAGTAAAAACTTCGGTCCTCTGCAAGAGCAGAAAGTGCTTTTAACTTCTGAAACTTTTCTTCTCCCATTAATTTTATTTAAATATTTGTTTAATTTTATGCATGTGGGTGTCTTGTTGGTAGAAGCCATGCTGTCATTCCTGGGAAAGGCACATAAATGTTTTCAAATTGGAGCTTCTTAGACTGCAAGTTGCTTTGGAGGGTCCCATCCATTTGACAAGAACCAATGGAAACAATATTGCAGACTCCGGCACTAATCCTAGGGAACTCATGGGCTTCAGGCCTCTGTAAATTTCCCTACTTTCATTCTTATGATAACTCTTAATTTTGCTATACTAGTCATGAATGTACCTGAGTTGGTAACAAATGCCCTCCAAAATTAAATTAATCTGATCTGTTAAAGAAACTGGTTTCTCCGGTTGCCCCTGGCTGCCTTTGCAGTGATCCTGAGTGAACAAGAGGGACTCACTAAGGCAATGATTATTGCTTATTCAGTTCCAAAAAGAGATAAATTTACTCCAAAGAACTTAAGAACTTCAAAAATGTTCTTTTAAAAATGACATCAAAATCTTATACGAACATATAAGGTAAGGATATAGGATATGAAAAGTCAGATATAATTCTGGTTCCCGGACATGAACACTCAGATATTTTTCCAATGTCAAAATATCAATAAAGAAATCTAAAACTCTTAGTTCTCTTAAAAGAAAAAAAGCAGGGGGCTGGAGAGATGGCTCAGAGGTTAAAAGCATTGCCTGCTCTTCCAAAGGTCCTGAGTTCAATTCCCAGCAACTACATGGTGGCTCACAACCATCTGTAAAGGGGTCTGGTGCCCTCTTCTGGCCTGCAGGCATATACTCAGACAGAATATTGTATACATAATAAATAAATAAATATTTAAAAAAAAGAAAAAAGAAAAAAAGCAGGCAGAAATTTCCATAAAGAAAAGAAAAACTCGCCGGGCGGTGGTGGCGCACGCCTTTAATCCCAGCACTCGGGAGGCAGAGGCAGGCGGATCTCTGTGAGTTCGAGGCCAGCCTGGTCTACAAAGGGAGTTCCAGGACAGGCTCCAAAACTACAGAGAAAAACCAAACAAAACAAAACAAAACAAAACAAAAAAACCAAAAAGAAAGAAAAAAAAAAGAAAAGAAAAACTTTAGTCCCAACCTTTAAAGAGTTAGGTAGTGATCATTACTATTTTTAGAACTCATAAAGTATAGTATTATTAACCGAAATCCACTTAATAAATGTGACATATAGGTAGCTTAGAATCTGGTATACACCTGAAAATATTCTCCTACACATCATAATATACTCAAATGCTTTAATATTGTTAAGAAATAATCACAAGGCTTCAATCTCTTACTTTGTAACCACGTGTTTGCTGCCGGCAAGGGCACAGTATGAGTAAGATGTGCCTAGCTAGATATAAACACTTGGCTTGCATTACAATGATATGGGGTAAAGGCTAATGACATCAAAAAAGTGGGAAAAGAGGAGAAATTAAAGTGAATAATTGTCAGTGATTCTTGTAAAATGATTAAAGAAGAGAAATGATTTGAGACTGCTCATGCTTGAATGCATTAGAAGTTGTATAACTAAAGATGGCTTGAGCTAGTTGGGGCTTTCAGTTTGAAAGACAACCGGTGGTCAGATTCTTCCTTCTTTGCCGACTTCGCTAAACAGTCCTGTGTCAAAAGAACCCAACTGGAGTTGGACTCTGGGATTCTGTCTCCATCTGGCTGTGCACACATGTGTGCAGTGTCCACGGTGGCCAGAGGGAGGGCACTGTATGCCCAGCAATGAGTTTCAGATAGTTGTCGTCGTCAGTTGTGTGGTTGGATTGGCCTTGGGTCTTTTGGAAGAGCAAGTTGTGCTCTTAACCTTTGAGCCCCTCTACAGGTACCATTTTATTTTTTTAACTGAGAAATTACTCTAAATATTTAAGGATTTATATTGTTTTTATGTTCACAGACACTGTGAGGAATAGCTAAATCTTGTTAGTTAGCATGTTACTCCCCTCAATATCTATTATTTTAGGTGAGAATTTCTGAAAGTTTCATTATTTTCTGTGCACCTATGTTACTTTTTGATTTATTTTACATACCAACCACATCTCCCCCCATTCCCTTTCTCCACCCCCTTCTATGCCACATCCACTCTTCCCCCCACTTCCATTCAGAAGAGGTAAGGCCTTGCATGGTAGTCAACAAAGCATGACTTAGCATGTTGAGGCAGGACCAAACTCCTCCCCATTTCAAATAAAGTATCCTCTCTTTGGAACCAAAGAGAATAGGTTCCAAAGAGCCAGCTCATACATCAGGGATGGGTCCTGGTTCCACTGCTAGATGCCCCACAAAAGAACAAACTACACAACAGTCAGTCACAAGCAGAGGGCTTAGGTTGGTTCCATGCCAACACCCTAGCTTCTTGTTCAGAGTTTGTGAGCTCCCATAAGCTGAGGTTAGCTGCCTCTGTGGGTTTTCCCATTACGATCTTGACCCTCCCTTCCTCATATAATCCCTCCCCTCTCTCTTCAAATGGACTCCTGGAGCTCGGCCCAGTGCTTGGCTGTAGATATCTGCCTCTGCTTCCATCAGTTACTAGATGAAGGCACTGTGATGACAGGATAGTCACCAATCTGATTACAGAAGAAGGACAGTTCAGGTATCATCTCCACTATTGCTAGGAGTCTTAATTTGAGTCTTCTTTATGGTTTCCTGGGAGTTTCCCTGGCACCAAGTTTCTCCTTAACCCCATAATGGCCCCCTCTATCAAGAAATCTATTTTATTACTCTCAAACTTCCATTCCACCCCCAACTCAACCATCCTGACCCCTCATGTTTCTAGCCACTCTTTTGCTCCCATCTAACCCCCTCTCCAGTTTCCCCAGGTGATCTCATCTATTTCCTCTTCCCAAGGATACCCATGCATCTCTCTTAGGGTCCTCCTTGTTACGAACCTAGGTTATTTTCAAATTATATTCAACATTTTATTAAAATGCAGTTCATAGGATTTAAATCTTATTTAATCTGATTAATTGTGCATGTGTTGCTGCAGGAAATGGCCAAGTGATGAGACACCCAAGACTGAATACCTGGAAGCAGTTTTATTTTATGCACAAAATAAGCCCATGGAACACCAGTCCATAACCTACAGCTGAATTCAGTTAAACAGTATTTTATCATTATCAGAGAGCCTTCTAGCAGCTGATGGGGGCAGATGCAGAGATCCACAGCCAAGTATCAGGCAGAAAGAGAGCCCAAATTAGAGATCTCCATGGGGTCTTTCAACTTGGAGCTCAGGGAATCTGCAGATAATGTACAAAATACATTTACCTGCATTATATAGTTTTTTTTATAGTTGTTTTTATTTTATTTTATTTTGAATTTTTGAGACAGGGTTTCTCCATGGCTTTTGGTTCTTGTTTTGGAACTAGCTCTTGTAGATCAGGCTGGCCTCGAACTCATAGAGATCCGCCTGCCTCTGCCTCCCGAGTGCTGGGATTAAAGGCGTGTGCCACCACCGCCCGGCTTATAGTTGCTTTTAATAATATATTTAAATTTTACTTAATTTTGAATATTTTATTCATGTGTACAATAAAATATGACCATATTTATTCCCCTTGATGTCATTCAAATGCACTCATATCCCTTCAATATGTGTCCCTCCTAACTTCAATTGTTTTTAAAAATCCATGAATCATTCCCATATGTGTATAAGGGTGAGAACCTCTCCTGGAGCATAGAAATCATACCTGTGCCTACATACTCAAATAGAATGATTCTCCATCCCCATCAATTACCAATTGTCAACAGTTTTCTCAGTAAGGGCTGGAATTTAGAAATCAATTACCCCATCTATACTAGAATTTTGGCTCTTTGGATCTTTTGTAATCTTATGCAGGCAACTATTGTTGCTGTGAATTTATTTATATTTTTTAATTAATTTATTTATTAAAGATTTCTGTCTCTTCCCCGCCACCGCTTCCCATTTCCCTCCCCCTCCCCCAATCAAGTCCCTCTCCCTCATCAGCCCAAAGAGCCATCAGGGTTCCCTGCCCTGTGGGAAGTCCAAGGACCACCCAACTTCATCCAGGTCTAGTAAGGTGAGCATCCAAACTGCCTAGGCTCCCACAAAGCCAGTTCGTGCAGTAGGATCAAAAACCCATTGCCATTGTTCTTGAGTTCTCAGCAGTCCTCATTGTCTGCTATGTTCAGTGAGTCCGGTTTTATCCCATGCTTTTTCACACCCAGGCCAGCTGGCCTTGGTGAGTTCCCGATAGAACATCCCCTCTATCCATAAATAAAGGACTTTGAGCCTATAATTAGTGATCCTAGAGAAGCTAAATAAGAAGGAGAACCCAAAGAAAAACATATAGGCATCCTCCTGAATATTAATCTTCATCAGGCGACGAAAGGAGACAGAGACAGAGACATTGGAGCACTGGACAGAAATCTCAAGGTCCAAATCAGGAGCAGAAGGAGAGAGAGCACGAGCAAGGAACTCAGGACCGCGAGGGATGCACCCACACACTGAGACAATGCTGTGAATTTATTATTTCCACAACTATGTTACCTTCAGGAAGCAAAACCACATAATACTCCCTCTATCCTGTTATTTGGTTCTGATGTTTGCTCTGTCTCTTCCATTATGCTCCCTGAGACTTGGTGGTAGTGATAGAGTTAATATTAATATACTATTTAGGACTGAGAACTTAGTCTTTTATCCGTAGGACTTTGGGAATTTCCCCATTGACTTCTGCCCATTGAAAAATAAGCTTTGTGACTAAAGCTGACATCAGTATAGCTCTATTGGTATGAACAAATAATTTGATGGCAACCTGATGGCATGATCATCTAGCCAGATAACAGTATGTTCAGTCTTGGATACTGTGGTGGCTTGAAAAGATAAAACCTTTATGTACTATCATTTTTTTAAAATATTTATTTATTATGTATAATTTATTTATTTATTTATTATGTATACAATATTCTGTCTGTATGCCTGAAGGCCAGAAGAGGGCGCCAGACCTCTTTACAGATGGTTGTAAGCCACCATGTGGTTGCTGGGAACTGAACTCAGGACCTTTGGAAGAGCAGGCAATGCTCTTAACTACTGAGCCATCTCTCCAGCCCCCTATGTACTATCATTTAAAAAATGTAGGTTTTGTGAGTTCGAGGCCAGCCTGGTCTACAAGAGCTAGTTCCAGGACAGGAACCAAAAGCTACGGAGAAACCCTGTCTCGAAAAATAAAAAAAAAAAAATGTAGGTTTTATTTCATATATATGAGTGTTTTGCCTGCATGTGTGTATGTATACCATGTGTGTACCTGGTGCCAATGAAGGTCAGAAGAAGGCACCAAATTCCCTGGAACTAGAGTTACAGATGGTTTTGCGCTCTCTTACGGGTGTTGGGCACTGAAGTCGGATCCTCTGTAAGAGCAAAAAGTGCTCTGAACTGCTGAGCTGCCTCCGTAGCTTCTATCTAGCTATCTTACCAGTCTGGTAGGCAGTCATCCACATCCATAATTTCATGGTGTTATCAGGAGGAAAGCAGCATGGTGTGTGTTTGGATCAGTTGTGGTTCTATCCACACTGGAGATGAACTGTTTAATGTTCATGTGGATGGCGCATACCTTCCACAAGACACACTGTCTGCATAAAATGAAAAATTTTCACTCAACAACGAAAAGACATATTTAAGAAAATTTGATAATATAATTATATTTTGAAGCAATGATTGGCTTACACTTATTCTTTGCAGCTGTCTGGTGTCATGATTAGTGTAAAATATTTTGTTTTACATCAATTCTACAAGACATGTGCAACTTTTTTACACTGGTACATTGGAAAACTGAGTTGTCATTTCTTTAGTTTATGTTAAAACAACTCAATTGAGTTTTTTAAATATAAAATAATTGTTTGAGTTAGTTTATGAAATTATATTTTATTTTCATCTTTGACCACATACAGGGGTTGAATACATTTTTCTGAACCATAACAAGAAACCAAAATATGACTCTTGTACCATAGAATTATTTTATAGTTTACATAAAATTAATTAGCTATGCAATCCCGTTGATAGGTTGATAGTAATGTGCATAGTCTCTCTTAAGTTCTTATTATCATGACTCCCCAAGGATATTCACGAGTGGTATAAATTATGTACTAACCGCTCATTTGAGTCTTACATTCAAGCGGTGAGTTTGCTTTTCTCTACTGATGTAACTTGTGAGCAGGTCATTTGCTTAAACTTGCTGAATTCTTTTTAATGCCAATGTGACCTACTTTTAAAGCAAAATTTGCCTATTTCACTAATGTTGCTGCAATAAATCAAATACAGTTTTAATTATGCTAAGTTTTAAGGCTTGTGTTTTATTTTTTGCTTAATTAACAACTAACTGTGTTCTCTCTATAACAGAAGTTTGGATATTTTCTGAAGAGAAAAGCTTCATGTAGCTGGCATTTACTATATTAAAACTGGTAAGGGAGACTGATAGTAAGAAAGTGTGAATTCTGGGATATTTCTAACAGATGGTGAACGCTATCTATACATGCCAATTCCCATTAATGATCATACATTATATCATGAACAAATTAAAGCACATGGAGCGCATTTCATGCGTGATTCTCAGAATCTCTGGTGTAAAAATTACACATCTGTCCACTGTGTGCTGCATGAACTCTTCTTGAGATATGTATGATGGGAAACATGGCACACTCCTAATTCATTCAAAAATGCTTAATATTTATTTATGTTTGAATTTGGAAGAGGAGGTTGTTGAGATGAATTCAAGCACTGTCTCCACATGAACAAGTTCTGTACCGTATATATCAAGTCCATGTGTTTCATTGAATATGTTCAAAAAGTTAAGTGTAAAATGTAGGAGCATTGTGATTTCAGGTACAATGGGCATATATTTGTCATATAATTTGGGAACCAACTGGGGATATTTATTAATAAGAATGCTGTTGATGAATATATTACAGCCCCTTTTAAAGGGTCAATTTTTATGTGAGTGAAAATAAAGGTAATTACTTGTATAAAGTGGAATTTACTCTGAAGACATTACTACTCTTGTGAAAAAAGGTGTCATCTTTATATACTTACACCTTCTTGCTGTTCTCAGAGACTAATTGTACTCAGTTGTCAACAGTTTAGCATTCTTGCAGGGTTGTGAGCATTTGGGAGATTAAGAACTAATATGGCACAGCTTTGTTTTAATCGTTGTTATTCGTTCATTAACCACCCTTCAGTTGCATAATGGCATACACATTTATTTATTTTTATAGTAAATTTCTTTGTTATATTTTATGATTTTAAGAGATCATTAATTAAAATTATTTTATTAAAAAAATTTTCCATAACTGCTCTTGCTTCAGTAGAAAAAAAAGTTATTCCTTCAGGACTTCTTCTTAACTTGCTTTGTTTTGAATCAAGGCCTTGCTTTGTAGTTCAGGGTGACTTCAAATTCAAATTACCCTTGTCTTAGCCTTTTGATATAGGAATTAAAGTCACATACCACTATAACTACTTTGTTAGGCACTCCCAGGAATCTTGATAGTCTTTATTTACGTGTTACCTAGGAAAACGTGAAGGGAAAAATCCTTCAACCCCTTCGTGAATAAAAATCATTACATATAACTTGCATTATTTGCCTTATGCATTTTCACTGACCAAAGAAAATATTTATTGTTTTTAAGCAAAAATGGATAGGATTGTAGAATATTCCTCTTTATTTTATTTTAATCAGGTTTTATATAAGAATTTCCAAATATTGACACTAAAGAAAAAAACCATTTTAAAGTGCCAACAATTTGCATTTCCATGTGTCCAACTGGGTTCTTCCAGACAGTCTGCTTAACATTGTTATTGTGCATCCAATTAAGTTAATGCTAGTAATTATATCTTACACATACGGATTTTAAAGTCATAAGAACATTTTTGCATTTATTACTTCCAAGTAGAGATACTTGGTTTAAGGAAGAAATTGCCATTCTTTTATATTCTTTACCCTAATATTGACTTGATTTTCCACATATCTATTAACTCCTAGTATTTTTGTTATGATAATTATACAATAACAATAAAATATACAATGAGTACATGACACACCTATTCTGTACTCTATTAATTTAACTTGAAAGTGTACCTAAAATTATGGATATTAATATGAGACTAAATGAAATAAATTTCTATGGAGATGTTAGAAATCATCATCTTTCATGAACAAAATTACATAATTGAAGGTTGCTAATGTCTATAATGGAAATATGCTTTTACATATTTCTAAAGGTTGGGAACAAAAGATAAGTATTTTAAGAAAGACTGTGACTAGTTATATTTTAGGCAGAAATGTTAAGAACTTAAAACCTTAATTATTAATTCATTATTATTAATTCACCATTAGTCTGATATTTCTATTGTCCATGAGTTACCTGCTATTCACTCTAATCTGAGTTTTTTTTCTTTTATTTCCCTTAGAAATTCCCTTTAAGAGAGGACATGGATGCCTACAATCTTACCACAGTGACTCAGTTCATCCTCATAGGGCTCTCTGATCTCCCTCAGGTGCGCTATCCCCTCTTTGTGGCCTTTATCATCATCTATCAGATCACTTTGCTGGGAAACGGGGCCATCCTCTTGGCCATAGTGACTGAGAGAAAGCTCCAAACTCCCATGTATTACCTGTTGGCCAATCTGTCCCTGCTGGACATATTCTGTCCGTCAACCACTGTCCCCAAAATGCTCAACAATCTCTTGACTGAAGATCACAGCATTTCCTTTGTTGGGTGTGCTTTGCAGCTCTATTTCCTGGTGGCCCTAGCTGGGACTGAAGTTTTCTTGCTGGCTGTGATGGCTTATGACCGGTATGTGGCCATATGCTTCCCTCTGCGTTATTCCCTCATCATGACCACGGTTCGCTGTGTGCAGATGCTGGTGGGGACCTGGGCAGCTGGGTTTCTGAATTCTTTCATGCATACAATGGCAACCTTCAGCTTATCTTTCTGCAAGTCCAATCGAGTAAACCAGTACTACTGTGATATCCCCCCTGTGGTGGCCCTGTCCTGCTCATCCACCTTCATTGCAGAAATTCTTATTTTATTGATGGGCAGTATCTTTGGTGTTGGTGCTTTTCTGATCACTTTGATCTCCTACACATACATCGTGTCCACCATCCTAAAGATCCAGTCAGTAGAAGGGAAGCGCAAAGCTTTCTCCACCTGTGCTTCTCATCTTCTTGTCGTCTTCTTGTTCTATGGCACAACAATATTTACCTATATCCGACCGTCCTCCAGTCAACACTCTCCTGCCAGAGACAGACTCATCTCTATGCTGTATGGGGTCATTACCCCCATGTTAAACCCCATTATCTACAGCCTGAGAAACACAGAAGTCAAAGGAGCACTCAGAAAAGTTTTACATTTTAGGATATATTTACAAAAAACATGATGTAAGAATTGTCACCGTTTCCCTAGAACAAATGCATAGAAGCATATACTAAGTAGAACGTGTACACAAACAGGGATTGATTGTATATACATGTAACTGCAAATATAATTTTTCATACACCTGTATATACTAGAAATTAAAAATTTTTTTAAAAGACTTTTTTAATTTTGCCATTGTTTTTATGATTGTTTTTCCTGCACATGTTCTTGTACACAACTGTGTTCTTGATACCTGTGGGGACATTAAGGGAATGTTGGATCTCCTAGACCTGTAGTTACAGATGTTTGTGAACTGCCATGTGGATGCTGGAATCAGAATTGACATCCTTTGTAATGGCAGCAAGCACTCTTTACTCTAACCCCTCTGTCTAGTCTTAGAAGCAAAAATTTGTAAACCAAAATTAAAAATTTTGGGATTGAATAAATTTATTGGGCCATCTGAAATAACTTTACATCTGTTGCTGCTTTATCTATATCAACATTTATATGAACATGCATGCCTACAGTTGTATTTACGTGTCTTCTTATATATTCGTTTTTATTTTTGTTTGTAATCTATATTTATTCATGTAACTACAGATCCTCATTTGAAAAATTTGCTGCTTTTATTTTTACAATTAAAAAGATTTAAGTGAGACAACGTAGTGTTATTGTTCATTAACACTTTCCATATAATTAAATAATACTAATCATCATTTTCCTGAGATTTATGTAAACTAAGAAATACACATTTATTATTATGTACTGCATTCAACATACTTTGAAATAAAAATTATTGAAGAAAAATACTGTTTCTCCTGAGAATATGAATATCTATGCTCTCACGTCACCGATTACCTGTTGTCTCCACATCTCTACAATCTGATAATGAAATTCTTTTGTCTCCAGTGCAATTCCCTTTAATTCCATGTGTCAGTTATAGCTTTTAGCATTGATCCTTCTGTTATCAGAATACTTTATTGAGTTTAATTATCTGCATCCATTCATGTTGTAACACATGATATTTATGTGTTTACTGTAGAACCTGTTTCATGGTATATTTATGTCAATGAATCTTTACTATTCATCTGTTAAACACACAATTTGATCTCATCATTTGACTCTTGTATTATATCTTGCTCAACATGAAAGAGCAGACATTTATTCTACTTTAATTTCAAGTATTTTTACTAAATATTTATATATGAGATTTTTTTATTTATATAATTGTTCTGTTTTGATTATTTAAAAACATTACTGAATAAAGAGTATCCAAATTAACAAACCATGTGTAAATACCCCTTTTTCTGAAATCTTCAAAAGCAATTATGTGTAGTATTTAATTTTTGCTTGTTTTCTTTTTTAAATTTATTTTTATTCTTATGCACATTGGTCGTTTGCCTGCATGTATGTCTGTACGAGTGTGTTGGATCACAGCTATATGGGTGCTAGGAATCCAACCAAGGTCCTTTGGGAGAATGGTTCATGTTTCTAACCACTGTGCCATCTCTCTAGCCCCGTTTTTCTTTATTCTTCTCCCATGTAATACATCTCACTCACAATTTCCCCTCCCAGTTCTCTTCTGATATCTATTCCACCTCTATTTCCCTTTAGAAAAGAACAGTTCTCCCAGGGATATAAACTGAACTCAGTGACACTAGTTACAATAAGACTAAGTGCAAACCCTGATATTAGAGCTGATTGAGGCAGCCCAGAATGAAGAAAAGGGTCCCAAGAGCCTACAGAAGAGTCAGAGACATCCCTACTCCCACTGTTAGGATTCTCACAAAACACCAAGCTAAGAAACATAACATATATGCAGAAGACCTGGTATAGACTGATACAGATTCCATGATTGCCACTTCAGTCTCTGTGAGCCACTAAGAGCCCAGCTTAGTTGATGCTATTGATTGTGTTCTACTGGTATCCTAATCCCCTTGGCTTCTACAGTCTTTGCTCCCTTATCTTCAGGAATGGTCCCTGAGCTCCTCCTAATGTTTGGCCATGGATCTCTGCATCTATTCCAATCACTTGCTAGATGAGACCTGTCTGATGATGATTGGACTAGGCACTAATCTACAAGTATGTCAGAATATCAGTGGAAATAATTTTATTGACATTTTCCCAGTCATATTTGTTTCTATACTAAGTGTCTGGGTTATCCAGCCTCTATTTTTTGTCCATTCAGCCAGTGTTGGGAATGGGATATCTTTATGAATTCGGCATCAGGTTAGACCAGTTATTGTTTGGCTACTTCTACAAATTCTTCACCACCATCACCCCAGCATGTCTTGCAGACAGGACGAGGGGTAGTCCAAAGGTTATATGACCTGGTTGGTGTCCATGCCCCATCACTGGTAGCCTTGTTTGTTTACAGAAGGCTGATTCAGGTTCCATATCTGGCATTACTAGGAGCCATGAATAGGGTCATTCTTGTAAATTCTAGGGAGTTTTCATGGCATTACTCCTCCAAGGCTCAGGGATCATCGCAGAGCAAGGAGTGTTTAAATTCAAGAGGCAGAGGAAGCGGCAGGGTGTTGTCTAGTGGTTTCCCTGAGATTAAAACTTCCTAACCTGTGGAAATCTCCTCAAGAAGTAAGGTAAACAGCTCAAAATAGCTTCAGTAGATCCTAGAAACTGCTCAGATTCACTAGTCCACTACCCACCCCAGTTGACATTAACAACTGGGTGTTGTCCTCAGACAAATAGATGCAGAGCTGCAAAAAGGGCTCCCAGAGGGTAAGTTTCGAAAAGTAGGCTCTAAAATCAGACCAACTGCCTTGAAGTAGAAACCAGGAAAGCTGCCTGCAAGAGATTAAGACAAGCATCATCTGGACTAACTCCTCCCTCTCCAACCATTAGATCTGCTTGCAGGCTGATAAGTGTAGTCCAGGTTCCCAGTTCTGTCAGCTGTCTCCTTTATTGGGTGGATTGTGTTGAGTTATTTCTTTCTCTGTAAGTAACTCTTCACCCACATTCCTGTAAGTAACTCCAAAAACTTATTGGGTCATAAAATTGCACTTTCATGCTATCTATATTTTTTTAGCTGTTGTGGGTCCACTGTCTTATGTGTGTGTTGCATATTCTCAGAGAAAGTTTTCTCAGACAATAAAATTCAGGACCATATGAAAACATTTGGGACTCCAAATCCCTATCACATTCTTAACATTATTCCCTTTACTTTGTAAAGTTCCGGAACTAGACACAGGTCTTCCTTGGGGTGCCTACTAGTGACATACATTGTCCAACAACTCCTTCCAAAAGTGTTATTTCCCAAGGATTATCACCATATCTGGAATTTTCCCAATATTTTATTCCTCTCACAAGATTTTTTTTCAAGGAAATCACTCTGACTTTCTTTAAAGACCCAATATCATTTATGTCAAGAATTTACAAAATATTTATAAATTCTTAGTAAATTATTGAGTATTAAATACAATAATTATGGCACACTTCCAGTCAAACCCCTTTATTGTCATAAATAATGTTACTATAAACTTACATACTGTTGACAGCTAGAGGGCTGTAAATGATAATGTGGTCCCAGTAAACACGATCGTTGTTAGCCATAACCATGTTTAGAAAAATGAATACAAGCTGGACTGTTATGCCACATGTCTTTAATTCCAGAGACCAGGCAGATCTATTTGAGTTTAAAGATTGCCTGGTCTGTAAGAGATAGTTCCATGAGGCTCGAAAGCTCAGAAAAACCCTGTCTTGACAAACAAAAGCAAAACAAAAATAAACAAAAAGAAAGTGAACAAAACACCCAGTTTTATAAATTAATCAGTATTAATTTTGCCTCTCCTCTATCTCTAATCTAAGCTCCTAGAAGGATCTCTCTATTTAGATCACTTAATAGATTATCTAGGTTATCTGAACTTAAAAATTCCAATATTGTACCAACATTTTAGCACAAACTAAATGAGAAGCACCCAGTCCCTCAAATATGACAATAAGAAAAGGCTAGTAGAAGGTATGGTTCATAGAACTGATATCATATGTTAAAACTTTATTACACAGCTTTTTTCTACATTTTACAGCAAAATCTTAATATGTTTTCAATATTTAGTGAGTAGATAGCAACTTTGTCATCTTGTGGATGCGTTTGCAGTTTTTAATAAGCTAGATAAATTTAATGAATATATTCAGCTTTATCATTTGTGACTCTGAACTTGTGAAAAGAATTTATCTGTGGTCTTAACAAAATAATGTAGCATTTTGGAGCAAAAATGCAAAGAAATAGTCCTGCACTTGAGGCCAAGATACAGAAGACCTCCACAGCCACCAGAGCCTTGCCTTTGGTGCTGTGATAGACAGTGAGGAAGGTGATCCAAACACTACAGAACACCAGCATGCTGAACGTCAGGAACTTTGCTTCATTGAATGTGTCCGGTAGATTCCTAGCCAGGAAAGCTACAACGAAACTCACTAGGGCGAGAGACCCCAGGTATCCCAGGACAAAGTAGAAGAAAATTACTGATCCTTTGTTGCAAACAATAATGATGTGGCCATGTTCCATATGCACATCAGTATTAACAAACGGAGGAGAAGTTCCTAACCAGACTCCACAGAGAATCATTTGGATCACGGTGCATATGGGGATGATGAAATTAGGTGCCCCTGATATGAGCAGTGACCTCATCCTTCTTTCTGGAGCAGTGACCTTGAATGCCAACACTACAGTAATCGTCTTTGCCAAGACAGTAGAGGTGGCCACAGTGAACACAATTGCAAATGTGGTCTGCTGCATTATACAGGTGGGTGTGTCTGGATGGCCAATGTAGAGCAAGGGACAGAGAAAGCAAAAGATGAGGGAGATGAGTAGGACATAGCTGAGAGCTCTGTTATTTGCCTTGACAATGGGTGTGTCCTGGTGCTTCAAGAAGACATACAGTACAGAAGCTGTAAGGGCTGAGAAGCATAGAGCCACGCAGGTCAGAGACATTCCCAAGGGATCTTCATAGGCCAGAAAGCTCACAACTTTTTGGAGGCAGTGAGTTTGATTTTTGTTGGCATACTGATCATGTGGACACTTCACACATTCATCCATATCTAGTAGAGGAAGGGCGTTATTATCAATTTTCATTTTTCTCTATGAGGGACTAGTTATGCTAAACTAATGCTTTGGAAAATCATAGCTCAACTATTATTACCTCTTTCTGTGTAAGAAAATTTAAATGTAGTTTATCGTAAAATTTAATCTGAATTTAAAATGATTATTATTTTTATGAAAGGCTTAGTTCGTATTTATCTTACAGACTCAAGAGTCTTTGATATTTTTCCCAAATAATGAAGTGTTGTTATATCATATTCATGTTTCTAAAACAACATAGTTTGGTAAGTTCAATCATGGAATTATACTGTTGCTATTTGTAATTTTGAATATTATGCAGAACATGAACTTAGAATGAGCAGTTTCTTTGCATGTTATGGTAGATCTCTGAACTTCAAGTTTGGTCTTGACCAAGAACAAGAGACTGACAAATTGGACTTGAGAAAGAGCATCAGACAAAAGCCCTATGCAGAGAACTACAGGCAACTAAGGAATACTGAAAATGGGAGAGACTGTCTTCCACAGAGAAGAGCACACCAACAGATGATATTTGGGTAACAAAAAGTTCAGCCATGAAAGCAAGCAATAAAGGCACTGATAATGTCAAGCAAGGCAGAGATAGCATGAACAAGTTACCACCTAAATTCTCTACATGGCAAAAGATCACCTTTGGTTTATGTTTCAATACATTAATTTTGGTAAGGCATATTATTTGCCAGTTTTGCTGATTTCTGTGAGATTCAACTACACAATATTCCCAGCAGTGTAGACGTCATGGAGAAGCATTATGCTCAAGATAATTTTCTAATCTCAAGACCATAATTTTTAAAGATAATAATGGGTAGGGGCTGAGGCATTCCTTACAGCTGTGTCTGTGTAATTTACAGCCTAATATATTCAGTTTTCTTCAATTACATTGAGACAGTGGATCAAACTGGAAGTGATGGTGTCTTACTATTACTGAGTCACTAAACTGATGGGTGTACATTCTCTTTCTGTTTATATATTCTCTCTGATTGTGAAAAACAGTGTTTCCTAAACTAGTGAATAAAAGTATCAAAATACTTCAACTCTATCTATCCATTTGAAAATTATAATGTATTTTAAAATATTGTATTTTGAAGCCCTTAGAAGTACATATAGGAACAAGGGGGAGTTTAATAGAATTTGATTTAGCATCCATGTATTCAATCAACACAAAGTTCACTAAACTTATATTTTAATTCAACTTCTTATATATGCTAAAGAATCATTGGAATCAATATATATTTATTAATTTATTTTGCATACTTTATTCTCTGCAATTGGTTTATATTCTTGAATGTTTCACTGGTTTCTGTAACCAAGTGTGTTTAATATTTCGTGTAATATAAATTATGTACTTTATCTTCACAATCCTTGTGTCTAAATCATATGAAACCATTTGCATTTTGGTTTAACTCTGAAATGAATATTGTCCATGAATACATGTTATGGTCATTCCAATAAAAAAAGTTTAATTCAGAGATCAAAATTTTGGCATCCAAACTCATGTGTGTACTAGGATATAATGAAAATGAATCTTACCAATAACTGTATTGATCTACCATAGCCCATGATAAAAACACATGTTTCTAAAGTATGATACAACAGTACCAAGCATTCATTTCCTGTCAGAGACATTGATTAGCGTTGGAAAATGTGGATGCTGTGGTAGTTTGAATACAACTGGCCCCATAATCTCATAGAAAGTGGCACTTGTGAGAAGGATGGGTTTTTGGAGTAGTTGTGGACTTGGTGGTGGAGCTGTGTCACTGAGGAGTGGTTTTTGAGCTCTCCTTTGACCTAGCTCAGTGTGATACCCAACTCACTTCCTGTTACCTTCAGATCAAAATGAAGAAGTCTCAGCTTCTTGAATATTATGTCCTATCGAGCACCATGTCTGCCTACATGCTTTTTGTCCTAACATGATGATAATGGACTAAACTTCTGAACTGTAAGCCATCCCAATTATGCTTTTTCTTTTATAAGATTTTCCGTGGCTGTGGTCTTTTCACAGCGATAGAAACCCTAAGTAAGGCAGATGTGTAGCAACTATATCATTAATAAAAGTGGAAAGTAAGTATATTTTAATGCAATATGCTGAATTCTAAGATGAAGGTGAGATGCTATAGTAATGCTTATTACTCAAAAGTAATGATTAAGGAAAAATACGTCCCTGCTTCTAGAATGATGAGAGAAAATAAAGTTCATGAGCAGTATAGTTTAATATAGGTAGTATAGTTTTCCAAATTGCAGTGTTATTATTTCTTCTGACTTTGTAATGAGGGTTTCCTCTTCCTTATCCCTGAAGGTCTCTTTGAGAATTGTATAAATAATGCAGAATGTAAACAATCTGTTGATTATTTTGGTAAAGTGTATTCTTACTTGTCATGTTTGAAATTTCATTTTCAGGACACGGGTTGCAATCAAAACAGCAGATAGCCCTCCCCTCTTGAGGGAATTTTCTTAGTCCTGGACGGCAAGGCATACTGCATATCGAGGGCGGAGTCTACGGTAAATCACATACATTTTATAAATTGAGTATAACTCATATGGGAAAAGCAGCATTGATTGACGCTGTGGAGTAACTGAAAAAAAAAACCTTTTACAGACATGTATACAATTATGAAACATAATTTTCATGTCTTTTCTGTGTCTCTTTTATCCCAAAAGCAGTTCCACAGGATTCTCCTAGCACTGCACTAGAACACCTGTTGCAGCCTTACTCCCCCTTCCCACATCTGCCATGGATTTCACAAACTATTGCTTTCTAACCTCCATTTTCTAATTCATTCCTATATCCCAGTCCTGAACTATACAGGTATGCCTTGATAAAACAGATTGCATTAAAAAGTCTACCAGGGAACCCGTACAGGTAATAAATATTTTCAGCTACATACAATATTATGTAAGAGGCTACATACAACATTAACTTAAAAATATCTCTCATGGATACAAATTTTGAGCAGAAAGTACTCAGGAAAAACACTTTTCACAATATCTTCATAATAGTATAATATATCTTGAGTAAACTCTAGGCAAGCAAGGGAAATACTTCTGTGATAAAAACTTCAATCTTTGGAGAAAGCAACTGAAGACAAATTCAGAAGATGGAAAGTGCTCCCATGCTCATGAATTGGTAAGGTAAACATAGTAAAAGTGGACATCCTACAAGAACAATCTAAATTTTTAATGCATTCCCAATAGAAATTCCAACACAATTCTTTACAAACCTTGAAAGGACAAGTCTTAACCTCACGTGAATAAATAATAACCTCAAGAGACCTAACCCAATCTTGAATTACAAAAAAGCAAAGAAAGCATCGCCATCCATGATTTCAAGTTGTGCTACAGTGTTGTAATAATTTAAACCATATGTTATTGTCATAAAAACAGAATGCTGATTGGTGAAATTTAAGTGAGGATCAGACATAAGTTTAGACCTATGTTTTGACAGAGAAATCATAAAAACACAGGAAATGAGACAAAATCTTAAACAAATGGTGTTGGTCCACTTTGATGTCTTCATGCACCCAAACGCAAATAGAACCATGATTATTCCAGAACAAATTTGAAGTCTAGGTGGATCAAAGACCTCAACATCAAGCCGGATACAATGAACCTGAAAGACGAGAAAATGAGGAGCATCCTTGGATGCATTGGCAAATGAGATGACTTCTAAATAGAACACTGAAAATGCAGGGCTAAGATTAACAATTAATAAATGAGACATTTTTAAACTAAAACATGAATATAAGGAAAAAATCCATCTTCATAAGACAGAAGAAAGTCTCTAGAATTTAAAAAGGGTTTTAAAATCAACTTGAAATGTGAAAGAGGACTAATATTGAAATTATAAAAGAAACTCAATCAATAAAATAACAGAAATTCGATTTAAAATTGTGAAATTGATTTAAACAAAGAATTCTCAATACAGAATCTCAAAAGGCTGTGAAACACTTAAATAAATGTTCAATATCCTTATCTATCAGGAAAAGCCAATCAGAACTACTTTGAGATTCATCCTATACCTTTCAGATTAGCTAAATTTAATCGCACAAGTAATATCTCATGCTCGTGAGGACGTGGAACAAGAGGAACACCCCTCCACTGCTGGTGAGAGTGCTAATTATACATACAGCATGGAAAACAAAATGTGAGTTTCCCAGAAAGATGAGACCAAGTCCATCTCTAGACCAGCCATACAGCTTTGGGGTATATACACAAAGGACAAACCAGCCTACAAAACATTTGACCTAAAATCTATCCTGCCAACAAATATGGCAGGGTCATAGTGGCACAGAATTCATAACAGTAGAAACCAATGTTTGGTTTGACCTTTATCCACTCTATGGGAAGTAATTCATACCTAACACAGCTTGGGTAACTATGAGCCAGAGACTGGAAAGAACAGAGAACAAATACTCATTGGTATAAAAACAAAATCAATAACATGATTCTTAATGATGTTTTGTTATATTTTCAGATCAGTCCCTCAACCAGTCATCAGCAAAGATACTTCCACCAACAGGAGTTCAGGGCTGATGCAGAAACTACAGCCATGTAGTATGTGGAGGGTCTAAGTTGGAAGTCTCCCCCAGATTTCTCCCCTTTGAGTTCAAGGAATCCTGTAGACGTGGAAATAGAAAACTTCTCAGAGCCAGAGGAGATAGAGGATAACAGGAGCAGACTTTCTGAATCATGAAGGAAGACACATGTGAGCTCAAAAGGACGGAAGCAAGAAATACAGGGCCTGCATGGGTCTGTAAAAGAGCCTCTGTATATATATTAAAATATTATGTTCGAGTTTTGGTGAGACACCTCACTGTGAGAATAGGTGGTCTCTATTCTTGTTCTAACTCATGGGACTCTTTTTTCCTGTTGGGTTGACATGACCAACTTCAATATAATAGTTTCTCCTTGATTTTATTGTATCTAGTTTTACTGTGCTTGTTTTTTATATCTAAGAATCCTGTATTTCCTACTGAGAGACACAAAGGGAGTAGACCTGGAGAGGAGTAAGGAGATGGAGAAATTGAGAGTGTGATCTATAATCAGTTTATTGTATGAGAAAAGATCCAATCTTCAATAAAAATTAGAATAAAATTTTACTACTTTATAAAATAAATATGAAGGTTTGGTCATTTATATTTTGTTAACACATGATAAAATGCTTTATTCCATGAGGAAGCATGAGCAAACCTTGCGATTTTAGGTATTTTTGGCACACGTAAATCGTTAGAATTAGGAACAACTCACCTGTCTAAAACCTGTAGCCCATTCTATCATTTCATCAGACATATATAACTGTTGATAATTTGGAAAATGACTGGAAAACTTTCCTAATTTCATCTTAAGTCCAAAATTTGGTGGAAAATCCATGATGTAGAAAATGTCATATTCTGTATCCAGTTTTACTTTCTGGTTCATGGTCACCAGGTCTCCAGCAGGATTTTCAAATCGTATGTTCTTCAGAAGAGAGAACATCTAAAACACATTTGTCATTTTAGTCATAACTATGCTAACATATTAGGAAGGAAAATAAAATATTTTAATGACCCTAATTTCCTTAACCTCTTCTAAAATATAACTTTATTAAAAGTACTTAGTAATAAAAAAGAAGATATTCCATGTATATGGAAAGATTCCCTATGCTTTAAAAATACATATTTCTTCCTTCAGTTGATACCTTAAAACATGCACATCTGAATTGTATGCCTGAAATGTAGTTGCGCATTCTCAACTTCTTTCTACTAACAGTGTTATTTAATCATGACCTAGGGAATTGAAATCCTTAGTTGGTAAAAAATGGCAAAGCCATTTTATATTTATATTATCTTATTTCACTACATTGATAAGAAACTTTTTGATCACATCAAAGGGTAGGCATTCTACTATTGCCATTTAATATTTTCGTGAGAAAATATTTCTTTTCAAATGTAAAAAACTGTATGGTTAAAACCGCTGAAAAAAATTCTTGACTAAGATTGTAAAATGCTGACTTGGGTGCCAGTGTTAACTGTATGATATTTTGTGACACTAACATGATTTGCCTTATATGCCATGCTAGGTTAAAGACACATATGAACTCAGGAAAAAGATTCCTTATTTGCATAGATTTGGACCTTGTGGTTCCTTTTAAGAACACCATCTCTGTGACATTCATGCCTTTCTGTATAAGACACATTACCTTCCAGGAGTCAAGTTCCAGCTTCTTACCAGCATTCTTTGGCCATGTGTCTACTTGCAGAAGCATCTCATGGAGTGTGTGAGCCACAGCATACACTGCATTGTATAAGTTATAAGCTGTATCACTCATGGACATTCCAAACGGTGTCCTAAATAACCATTTCAATAGGGTTCTTGTTGGACAGTTCTTCAGTTTGTTACAATTAGATGATGGTAAAGCACATTTAAAATAAGTCCACCATAGTTTTACAAGAGAAATTTCATCACTATAGTTTAAAGGATGCACTGTCTGCAGGAATTGTTTAAAACCAGACATCTCAGAATGCTGATGAGAGAAAATGAGAATCCCATCAGGGGAGTTAAGCATGAAATCTCCTTCAATGAACATATCAAATTTTGGCACACTGACCCAGATTCTCTGAATATTTAGAGGTTTCCACATCCAAAAGTTTAATGGCATATAAGTATCTCTGTCTCCATAAACAATCACTACTTTTGCTGACGATGTCATGACCTTGTTATAATTTTTCCTAAACATTTTAATGTATAACTCTATACTCAGTGGGATAATAGCCACAAAAGCTAAGCAGACGTTTTTTCTTTTCATCACTCCTCTCCATTCAGAAAGAAACTGAGTTCCAAGATCATCATCTGAAATGACCATTCCCACCCAGTTCCATCTGAAGTGAATCACTAGGGACACCATGGCCAGTGCTAGAGATGTGTCCTTGGGCGATATCTGGTAGAGATGAGGAAATTGTTCATGGGCATTCAGGTGAGGATGAAAATACCCATAGTAAAGCTGAAAGACATAGACCATAAGCAACAGTGTAAAGAAGATGGAAGCATGACACTCAGTCTAAGATCTATGTGTGCTAAGCAAATGCTAGGAGAGCTAGAAATTGTGAATTTTTCATTTAATTATTAAAATCATATCAATTTTTTGGTGATTGTCTAAACTATTATAGATTTAGAGTTTTGAAAAATGTTTCACATTTTTTGCTTCCTCCCATGTCCATTTCTTATAAAGTGTTTCCCATAGTGTTTGAGTATTTATGCTTTATGAAGCAGAAAATGCATAAACCCAATCTCTGTCTTCCCATCACCATTTGTACCCAGAATATCAGCCTGAAGGGAAAATATTTCATTAAAACTAATCCACTCAGGCTTACCTCTGGAGTTCTAGAAAAGTAGAGGCGGAACCCAAATTTGGCAGATTCTCGCCACCGTGGTCCTGTAAGTGTAATTAAATATCTTCTCTCTTCTGAGCAGTAGTAGTTAGGAAAGTATTCACTTCTTTTTGAAGATGAAATAGATTTTATGTGATCAACAAACACATTACATTTAATGGTAGCTAGCAGAGAAATGTTGGGTAAAATTTGAGGATTCCTATTGATTTCTTCCATGGCAAAATAAAGAGAGAAAATCAAGTTGATGTTGTTAGGTGTCAACCTGAAATCAGAGCACAGTAATCACGAGAGATTAGGTTCCAAACATGATAATCTTAATTACACTCAGTGTGGGTTCAGCACTGAATTATCTTTTCTTGACCCATTGCTAGGGTGATATACACAAGTCCTTGTATTGTGGTCTATTTTGATGTGAGACATGGAGAGGAATATAAAGATCATATGTTTTTTATGTTTGTTTCTTTGGCTTGGTGCGTTCTTTTTTTCTAACAATGGGATTCTGTCATTTTGAAGTTTTCTATAGATTCATCCTTTTTTTTTTGCTGAACACCATGAGAGAGTCTTTATGCAGTCCATGGAATTTTATTAATTCCATGAATTGATGTACATTGATCGACATTGAATATGCTCATACATGTGTACTGTAATTCTTTTACATAACATATTTGCAATACATCTGTATCATCTACTATCAAGGTAGTTATACTCTTTTACACAGAGGCAGTACTGACCAATGGCATGATGTTGTTATGGGCATAGAGAACATGTGGACAAATCGTTCTGTGTCCAAAGCTCTGAAGTTTCTAGCATATTCATAGGTAACGCAAAGAGCATGATCATTATTACTCTTCCTCGGTGCATCCACACAGTTTTCCTTTTATTCTCTATTTGAGACTTTGCAGTATTGGATGATATAAAATTGGGTATAACTACAGCTTTTTCTGAGAGGAATGAACAGTACACTCACGTGGACCCTTAGATGGTACCGATGTATTTCATTCTTTGTTCATAGATGGTTATCAGAGACTCGTCGTTGGATTCTAGTCCTTTCAGATTTGTTGTGATATGGTACAACTCTAACATATTCACTTTAGATTTTGTCTTTCATTTACATATTTAACTGGTCTAATTGCATTCATATAATTTTTGTATAGTTTCATAATCTTATTTAACAATAATGAACCATTTCAGCATTTGGTGGATTACTATGTTTGTTTTTGCCTCATTTACTGTATTTTCTGCACTGCTTTCTGGCTATAGTAAATGTTCAAATAACAAGATATCACATGTGGCTGGTACTTAATTCTGAATAATATATGCTCCCTCTACTTTTCTGTTTCTCATGCTTAAAAACTTTTATTGTGCTGTGTATTATTCTTGTATTTTTTACAGTTTTCTTATTTTTTTTTAATAAAGATCTGAAATTATTCCACATTTTCTAGGTCCTTGCCATTCTATATTGGAGACTGATATGTGCTTTTAAAATTGAGTTCTTTATTAACCCACTATTATTACCATTCTGTTAAAGATTCATGTTTCAAATAATATAGGACATTGTTTATAAATTAACTCTTTTACATCTTCAAAGAATTTTTAGCTTCATAAGGAACAGAAAAAAAACCAGGACAGCTTAAACAATCCTAGATATTGAAATAACTATTGAGGATACCACTATCCCTAATCTTACATTGTACTACATAGCTATTTTAAAAAAAACAGCAACATATTTTCACAAAAAATGTTGATTAATAGAATGGAATTGAGGACCACTACAGAAGTCCATACACCTATGGACAACTACTTTTGGATAAAGAAACTAGAAATACACACTGGAAAAAATAAAAAGCATCTTCAATAAATGGTGTTGGCCAAAGGGGTAGCTGCATGGAGTAGAACACAAAAATATCTATAACTCTCACCCCTCACAATACTCAACTCTAAACGAATATAGGACCTCAGATTAAGACCAGATACACTAACTCTGATGAAATAGAAGGCAGTGAAATAGTCTTGAATTCATTTGTAAGGCAAAAGGATTTTTTTGACAGGAGACCTGCAGCCCCAAAACAATAACAATAAATTAGTAGGATCTCATGAAACTTCAAAGATTTTATATGGCAAAGAAACCGCGTTTCAGACAGAGTCGCAGGCAACAGAATAAAAAATATATTTTTTACCAAGCAAACATCCAATGGAGTATGAATATCAACTGTGAAAGTAAGTAAATAATCTTGATAAGAAACATAGAAACATAAAATATTATAAAATATTTATTCAGCATAAAATACTGCTGAATAAACAATGTTGATTAGCCATGAAGTAAGCTCTGCTGTATAGGCAGAATATAAGAAGAAGAGAACACACTGGTTTGGAAACATTGTTTGCAGCTCAGAGATACTATCTCCCTCTGTAATGAACATATGTGTATATTATGAAAATCAAGGAAATGGCAAGGACCACATAACAATTTTCTATAACTGAGGAATGCATGCATCCATGAGTCAGTCTCTATATGAAGACATTACTTTTTATTGGTAGAAAGAGAAAAACAGGAATCTATATTGAATATATTTGCCTTACCATTTTCTTTATTACTCTTACATAAGGAAAAATTAAATTTCTTGCACTTCTCTGATCTTAAGCTATGTAAATATGTAATAATAGAGCCTGCAATTTCAAGTGTCAATGTGTCTGGATGGCTAAGTAAAGAACATTCTGGGAATGACACGTGGCAAGGCAAATACTCTTCCATTGGTGGTTGCAGGTGAAACTTGTACAGCTACTGTGAAAATAATTATGGCAGTTTTTCAGAAAGTTGGGAATCTACCTCAATACCCATTTATACAACTCATGGTTCTCCCTTGGGAACGGGAAATAGAATAGTTTGACTTGAATGGGGTCAGGTTGGTGATTGGAGTGGGAAGGATAAGGTCAGGGTATAGGGATGGAAGGAGAGAGTTCAGGGATTAACAGCTGGAACTCTTTTTGGTTGCTTTGGGAAAGGTAGAGTGGAAACTTCTTGATATCTTTGAGGGTTACTCTATTGTGGAATCCCTATAAGGTAGAATATGGATTGCACAAAGGCCCTGTTTGTATCCAGAAAAGGTTACCAGTTGTGGAATTGTGTTGTATTTGCTTGAAATTTTGCTTGATGGGTTCCTATGGAGATCAAAAAACAACCCAGGACGTTGCTAAGACAGAAGTTTGCTCTCTGAAAACAGACTGTCTCCCTATTGCCCAAAACAACAGACCCAAAGCTCATTGAACATGGAGAGCTTAACTGGGCCCTTCAATGATTCTTTTCTTCTATATTCTAGTCTCTTTGGTGAACGACGGTACCATGGAGGCTACTGCAAGATAACACCAGACCCTAACCCAATGATAAATCGTCCCACATCTCACCATTCCTGCCTGGAATATGCACTCAGACAATGGCAGCACAGAATTTGTGGGAGTAGACAACCAATGTATAGTTTAAAAGGACTTCCAGGCCACGAGAGGGAGTCCATGTCCTACACTGTCTGAATTTCCAGGACTTGGAGACTGGTTAACCCAGAGACCAAGGTGGAACCAAACATTACTGAAAAAGTATTTCCTCATGATATTATGCTGAATTTATAGACGGGTGTCTTGTCCAGTAGACTTCAGAGAAGTTTCTTCAATCACCAGATAGGTGCAGGTGCATGTCTCTACAAACAAATACTATTCCTCTCAGTACCCAGAGAATACAATATCTCCCATACTTAACTACAATTAATGAATCACAGATGTACTTACTTCTCATTTAGATTCTCAGTGAAATCGTTATTCTTCACATGCCCATCCTCTGTATAAATAGAAAAGAAACAATGCTCCTCTATATCTAGCTCTTTGTTGTTCTTCTTGATTCTCATGAAGCACTTGGGGTCAGTTAAACTGCAGAAAACGAGGGAAAGATTCAGGACCAAAAGGACAAAGATCAAAGAGAGCATCTTTGTCAAGTCTCTAGGTTAGGAGCGTGAGGGAAGTGCAGCATGAAGAGTCAGACAGAAACCCATGTATCAATTATGCCTGCCCGTATCCAGGTGTCTCTTTTTATCACTGCAGATTCTACTAAAGAGTGCCTGTACTTCTCTCTGTAGTGTTTTTCAGCCCATTGTTCATCTCTGGGGATTCTTTAGCATTCCTGGCCTGAGGCCCTGCATCTGAGTTCCTATGTTCAGGTGACAAAAAAAGGCATAATAGTTTTGTTTACAAGAATTACCTTTCCCTCCATATCCCTCATCGTTCCATCTGTTTCAGTGCACATGAAGGCTCCAGATATGATTTCTCTTGGGAAAATTTGCTAAAAAGCCTTGTTCGCCAACACAATTCTCTAATTCCCATTTGAATGTTTGGATTCCAGAACATATTCAAAGCAGTTTTTGAGATAAAATGTAAGGAATAGCTATTCCTAGAGAGGTCTTGTTATAGACATACAGGCAATATAAACAATAATGTTCATGGTTGGAAATAGTATTGCATATGTGTTGTCCTATGTCAATGGAGCATGCACTTATGATTCACACACATCTGACTGCCTGCTAATGCACACAGTCACATGTGTTAGAAATGCAGTCAAAATTACAAATCAAGAACCGGTCAATACTATCTGAATATCAAGGCTAGAAAGTTATTGCATATTAGAGTCCTAATACATGACTAAGACCTCAGTTCTCAATAATGTGTATTTTGTCATCAACATGGATCTTCATTTATGACACTGATTTCTTTTGGAGGCCCAAATATGTGACACTGTTTCCATCTTGTCTGAAGGTCAGAGAGCTTGATGTTGCTCAAAATTGTTGACAACAACAAGGGTTACACATGGTGATCCAGGGTGTGGTTACTTGGTCTTTTTGACATTAAGGTGGCCCATACAGGCAGATCCTCTCCACCCTGAACAACAGTCAGGTTGTCAGTGCATATTTCTGTTCTTTCTTTTGTAATAGGAGGTTTACCCTTGGGAGTGGCTGCCTTCATGAAACTTGGTCTATGGTGGGTTCGCTGTCTAAACCACAGAATGTTTTCCTCATGGATTAATTGCCTGAATGCGTGAAGTATTGAAACCAGTAACTGTTCAAGTTGTCCTTTATATCATGTTATTGTAGTCTTCTGTCTTCTTCCCCTTGTTGCATTTGGGTACAAAACTTTATGAAAAATTAAATGCATTTGAATTTCTGTATTTACTGGAACTCCCTCCCAATACTCTTCTATGTTTTCTGTTTTATTGTTTTTTCTTGCATTTTCATATTCTTCACTAACTTTTCTATTTGCCATGCTCCTGTCCTGGTAAATGGTATTTTTGTTGAAGCTGGTCCCTGACAATTTCTTGCATTTGAATGTTTATATTCGAAAAGAATGCTTGCTGGGGATTAGTTCTATAATTTATGGATTAAATGATTGTAAATGAAAATTAAATTTCTCCCTGGAAATGCTGAAAAATTTATGGGCAGCCAGTACATGGCAGTTCTATTGAACTTGTTCATATTGGATTTCATGGTCTAAGTTGCTAAGGATGACTGATCAGGTCTCTCCGTGAAGAGGACACCAAGTCTTACTACAGATGGTTGTGAGCCACCATATGGTTGTTGGGGATTGAACACAGGACCTTTGGAAAAGCAGGTAATGTTTTTAAGCAGGGAGCCATCTATCCAGCGTCTGCTAATTTAATTTTCCAGTAAGAAATTTTGTGTCATAATAGCAATACAGAATATATATTGCAAATAAGATAGTGCATTGATAGGTCTTAAATGAACTTATTTCTTACATTAATATGGGATGCTTGAGAAAGATACCCTAATGCAAAGCAATTGCTTTTGTTTTGAGGTGATTCAACCCAGAACATCCAATCTTGTGCCTCAAAGGTCTTAATACATTACTGATAGACCAAAAATGTGAATGGTTAGCAGTAAGGAAAAGAAATTAAAAACACCTTTCTTTGGTATAGCTTAACCAAGGACCAACCCAGATTAAACTTCTCTACTTCTTTCCGTGATCCTTTTTTCATTCATCTGCCTATCTGTTACATGAGTTTGAATCTGTGCCTGACCAAGTGGTATTTTGTCACTCAATCTGTCTGATGTCTATCTCTTTGTTGTCAATCTGTGCCTGTGTTTCTCTATCCTTATCCAAAGGCTTTGGTCTCTCTTTTATTAAATATCTCAGAAAGTATCACATGGGGAAAAACGCAAAATAATTTCCAGAAATTTTTTTTTAATTTTTTTTAATTTTTTTTATTAAGAAAAGAAGAAAAAAAAAACATAAACAAAAAACAAGTTTCCACTTCCTCCCAGCCTCCCATTTCCCTCCCCCTCCTCCCACCCTTCTCCCCCTCCTCCCACCCTTCTACCCCTCCCCCCACTCCTCTCCCCCTCCCTCTCCAGTCCACAGAGCAGTCCGGGTTCCCTGCCCTGTGGTAAGTCCTAGGTCCTCCCCCCTCCGTCCATATCTAGGAAGGTGAACATCCAAACTGGCTAGGCTTCCACAAAGCCAGCACATTAAGTAGGATCAAAACCCCGTGCCATTGTCCTTGGCGTCTCATCAGCCCTCATTGTTCGCCATGTTCAGAGAGTCCGGTTTTATCCCATGCTTTTTCGGTCACAGTCCAGCTGGCCTTGGTGAGCTCCCAGTAGATCAGCTCCACTGTCTCAGTGGGTGGGTGCACGCCTCGTGGTCCCGACTTCTTTGCTCATGTTCTCCCTCCTTCTGCTCCTCATTGGGACCTTGGGAGCTCAGTCCAGTGCTCCAGTGTGGGTCTCTGTCTCTGTCTCCATCCATCACCAGATGAAGGTTCTATGATGATATGCAAGATATTCGTCAGTATTGCTCTAGGATAGGGTCATTTCAGGTTCCCAATCCTCAGCTGCCCAAGGAACTAACTGGGAACCTCATGTTGGGCACTTGGGAGCCCCTCTAGGGTCAAATCTCTTGCTCACCCTAAAGTGGTTCCCTTAACTAAGAATTGTGGTTCCGTGCTCCCCTATCCACCTTTCCTTTATCCCAATTCTCCTGATTCCCCAAGTCCCCCCTCCTTCCCTTCTACCTTTTCTCTCCCCATCTCCCCTTACCCCCATCCCACCCCACCCCCAAGATCCTAATTTTCTCACCGGCAATTTGGTCTACTTCCCTTAGCCAAGAGGATAACTATATGTTTTTCCTTGGGTTCACCTTCTTACTTAGCTTCTTTAGGTTCACCTATTGTAGACTCCGTGGCCCTAATTTATGGCTAGAAACCAATTATGAGCGAGTACATCCCATGTTCATCTTTTTGGGTCTGGGACACCTCACTCAGGATAGTGTTTTCTATTTCCATCCATTTGCATGCAAAATTCGAGAAGTCATTGTTTTTTACCGCAGCGTAGTACTCTAGCGTGTATATATTCCATACTTTCTTCATCCATTCTTCCATTGAAGGGCATCTAGGTTGTTTCCAGGTTCTGGCTATTACAAATAATACTGCTATGAACATAGTTGAATAAATGCTTTTGTCATATGATAGAGCATCTCTTGGGTATATTCCCAGGAGTGGTATTGCTGGGTCCAGGGGTAAGTTGATCCCGAATTTCCTGAGAAACCGAAACACTGACTTCCACAGTGGTTGCACAAGATTGCATTCCCATCAGCAATGGATGAGGGTACCCGTTCCTCCACAGCCTCTCCAGCAAAGGTTATCCTTGGTGTTTTTGACTTTAGCCATTCTGACAGGTGTAAGATGATATCTCAAAGTTGTTTTGATTTGCATTTCCCTGATTGCTAAGGAAGTTGAGCACGACTTTAAGTGTCTTTTGGCCATTTGAACTTCCTCTGCTGAGAATTCTCTGTTCAGTTCAGTGCCCCATTTTTTAATTGGGTTAATTAGCATTTTAAAGTCTAGTTTCTTGAGTTCTTTATATATTTTGGAGATCAGACCTTTGTCTGTTGTGGGGTTGGTGAAGATCTTCTCCCAATCAGTAGGTTGCCTTTGTGTCTTATTGACTATGTCCTTTGCTTTACAGAAGCTTCTCAGTTTCAGTAGGTCCCATTTATTCAATGTTGCCCTTAATGTCTGTGCTTCTGGGGTTATACATAGGAAGCGATCTCCTGTGCCCAGCTCCTGTAGGGTACTTCCCACTTTCTCTTCTATCAGGTTCAGTGTGTTCGGGCTGATATTGAGGTCTTTAATCCATTTGGACTTGAGTTTTGTGCACGGTGATAGATAAGGGTCTATTTTCATTCTTCTACAAGATGACATCCAGTTGTGCCAGCACCATTTGTTGAAGATGCTTTCTTTCTTCCATTGTATACTTTTAGCTCCTTTATCGAAAATCAGGTGTTCATAGGTTTGTGGGATAAAATCCGGGTCTTCTATACGATTCCATTGGTCGACTTCTCTGTTTTTATGCCAGTACCACACTGTTTTCATTACTGTAGCTCTGTAATAGAGTTTGAAGTCAGGGATGGTAATGCCTCCAGAAGATCCTTTATTGTATAGGATTGTTTTGGCTATCCTGGGTTTTTTGTTTTTCCATATAAAGTTGATTATTGTCCTCTCCAGATCTGTGAAGAATTTTGATGGGATCTTGATGGGGATTGCATTGAATCTATAAATTGCCTTTGGTAGAATTGCCATTTTTACTATGTTGATCCTCCCAATCCAAGAGCAAGGGAGGTCCATCCATTTTTTGGTATCCTCTTCAATTTCTTTCTTCAATGCCTTAAAGTTCTTGTCAAATAGATCTTTCACTTCCTTGGTTAGATGTACCCCAAGATATTTTATGCTGTTTTTGGCTATTGTGAATGGTGAAGCTTCTCTGATTTCCCTCTCTGCTTCCATATCCTTTGTGTATAAGAGGGCGACTGATTTTTTGGAGTTGATCTTGTATCCTGCCACATTACTAAAGCTGTTTATCAGCTGTATAAGTTCTTTGGTGGAGTTTTGGGGGTCGCTTATGTACACTATCATATCATCTGCAAATAACGAAAGTTTAACTTCTTCCTTTCCAATTCGAATCCCCTTGATTCCATTATGTCGTCTTATTGCTATTGCTAGAACTTCAAGCACTATATTGAAGAGGTATGGGGAGAGTGGACAGCCTTGTCGTGTTCCTGAGTTAAGTGGGATGGCTTTGAGTTTCTCTCCGTTTAATTTGATGTTAGCTGTCGGCTTGCTGTATATAGCTTTTATTATATTTAGGTATGACCCTTGTATCCCTAATCTCTCCAAGACTTTTAACATAAATGGATGTTGAATTTTGTCAAATGCTTTTTCAGCATCTAATGAAATGATCATATGGTTTTTTTCTTTCAGTTTATTTATATGCTGGATTACATTGATAGATTTTCGTATGTTGAACCAGCCCTGCATCTCAGGAATGAAGCCTACTTGATCATAATGGATAATTTTTCGGATGTGTTCTTGGATTCGATTTGCCAGTATTTTGTTGAGGATTTTTGCGTCGATATTCATGAGTGAGATTGGCCTGTAGTTCTCTTTCCTGGTTGAGTCTTTGAGTGGTTTTGGTATCAGAGTAATTGTGGCTTCATAAAAGGAGTTTGGTAATGACCCTTCTGTTTCTATTGTGGAATACATTAAGGAGTATAGGTATTAGATCTTCTTGGAAGATCTGGTAGAATTCTGCATTGAAACCATCTGGTCCTGGGCTTTTTTTGGTAGGGAGGTTTTTGATAACCTCTTCTAATTCTTCGCGACTAACAGGTCTATTTAGATTGTTCACCAGGTCCTGATTTAACTTTGGTATATGATATTTATCTAAAAAAGTATCCATTTCCTTTACATTTTCCAATTTTGTGGCATATAGGCTTTTGTAGTAAGATCTAATGATTCTCTGAATTTCCTCTGTGTCTGTGGTTATGTCCCCCTTTTCATTTCTGATCTTATTAATTTGCAAATTCTCTCTCTGCCGTTTGATTAGCTTGGATAGTGGTTTGTCAATCTTGTTGATTTTCTCCAGGAACCAGCTTTTTGTTTCATTGATTTTTTGTATTGTTTTCTGTGTTTCTATTTTGTTGATTTCAGCCCTCATTTTGATTATTTCCAGTCTTCTACTCCTCCTAGGTGAGTCTGCTTCTTTTTTTTCTAGAGCTTTCAGGTGGGCTGTTAAGTCTCCAATGTGAGCTTTCTCTGTTTTCTTTAAGTGGGCACTTAGTGCTATGAACTTTCCTCTTAGGACTGCTTTCATAGTGTCCCATAAGTTCGAGTATGTTGTTTCTTTATTTTCATTGAATTCCAGGAAGACTTTAATTTCTTTCTTTATTTCTTCCTTAATCCAGGTATGGTTCAATAGTTGACTGTTCAGTTTCCATGACTTTGTATGCTTTCTGGGGGTAGCATTATTGTTGAATTCTAACTTTAATCCATGGTGATCTGATAAGATACAGGTGGTTACTAATATTTTTTTGTAACTGTGGATGTTTGCTTTGTTACCGACTATGTGGTCGATTTTCGAGAAGGTTCCATGAGCTGCGGAGAAGAAGGTATATTCTTTCCTATTTGGATGGAATGTTCTATAGATGTCTGTTAAGTCCATTTGATTCATTACCTCCATTAATTCTCTTATTTCTCTGTTAGGTTCCTGTCTGATTGACCTGTCCATTGGTGAGAGAGGAGTGTTGAAGTCTCCTACTATTAGTGTGTGCGGTTTGATGGCTGCCTTGAATTTTAGCAATGTTTCTTTTATGTACGTGGGTGCTTTTATATTAGGGGCATAGATGTTCAGGATTGAGACTTCATCCTGATGAACTGTTCCTGTTATGAGTATAAAATGCCCCTCTCCATCTCTTCTGATTGATTTAAGTTTAAAGTCAACTTTGTTAGAGATTAGTATGGCCACACCTGCCTGTTTCTTAGGTCCATTTGCTTGATAGGCCTTTTCCCAGCCCTTTACTCCGAGTAGGTGCTTGTCTTTGTGGTTGAGGTGTGTTTCTTGTAAACAGCAGAATGTTGGATCCTGTTTTCTTATCCAATCTCTTAGCCTGTGTCTTTTTATAGGTGAGTTGAGTCCATTGACATTAAGTGATATTAATGACCAGTGGTTGTTAACTCCGGTCATTTTTTTTTTAGTCGTAGAGTTTGTGTGTTTCCCTTCTTTGTTTTGTGTTGGTGAAGGGTCTCTAGATGTCTGAGTTATTTTTTTTTTTTTCGAGACAGGGTTTCTCTGTGGCTTTGGAGCCTGTCCTGGAACTAGCTCTGTAGACCAGGCTGGTCTCGAACTCACAGAGATCCGCCTGCCTCTGCCTCCCGGATGTCTGAGTTATTGTGGTCATTGTTGGACTCCTTGGTTAGTGATTTTCCTTCAATTACTTTCTGTAAGGCTGGATTTGTGGCTGCGCATTGTTTAAATTTGTTTTTATCCTGGAAAATTTTATTTTCTCCATTTATAGTGAATGAAAGCTTGGCTGGGTATAGTAATCTGGGCTTGCACCCATGGTCTCTCAGTTTCTGCAGTACATCTATCCAGGACCTTCTGGCTTTCATGGTTTCCATGGAGAAGTCAGGTGTAAGTCTGATAGGTTTACCTTTATAAGTAATTTGGCCTTTTTCCTTTGCAGCTCTTAATATTCTTTCCTTATTCTGTATGCTTTGTGTTTTGATAATGATATGGCGAGGGGATGTTTTTTTTTTGATCCAGCCTATTCGGTGTTCTGTATGCTTCTTGCACCTTCATAGGAAAATCTTTCCTTAGGTTGGGAAAGTTTTCTTCTATAATTTTATTAAATATATTTTCTGGACCATTGAGCTGCCCTTCTTCTCCTTCTTCTACTCCTATTATTCTTAGGTTTGGTCTTTTTATTGTGTCCCATATTTCCTGAATGTTTTGTGATGAGAGTTTGTTGGACTTGCTGTTTTCTTTGATCATTGTGTTTATTTTCTCTATGGTATCTTCAGAATCCGAGAGTCTTTCTTCTATCTCTTGTATTCTGCTGGTTATGCTTGTTTCTGTAGTCTCTATTCGTTTACCTAGATTTTCCATGTCCAGACGGCCCTCTGATTGTGTTTTCTTCTTTGCCTCCATTTCAGTTTTCAGGTCTTGAACTGTTTCCATTATCTGTTTGATTGTTTTTCCTTGGTTTTCTAGGGTATCATTCACTGATTTATTCAATTCTTCAAACTTTCTGTTATATTTCTCATCCATTTCTATAAGGGCGTTTTTTACATGCTGTTTAAGGGTGTCAATCACTTTCATGAAGTCAATCTTTTTTCCTTCCTCTTGATTAAGGGGTTCTTGTCCTCCCGTTGTGAGGTCGCTTGTTTCTGGTAGCTTCATGTTGCTTTTCAGCTTGTTGGGCGAATTCTTGCCTTGACGTCGGCCCATCTCTTCTTCCAAATGCTACCTATGGATCTTCTTTTACCGGATTAGGTCTCCTTGCCTACCAAACGCTGTCTCTCCCCAATGTTGGCTCTCCCAATGATGGGTCTCCTGGCGCCGAAAGATCAGGCCTCCGTGCTGGTTGGGCAGCTCGCAGACAAAGCGCCTACCCCGCTTGGTGCAGGCAGGCCACAGAAACAAAGGAACTGCTGCCCGCCCGGGAGCCCCGGGTACTCGGACCCAGCGCCCAGATAGGCTGGGCTGGGCGATGCCACGCGCCAAAAGAGGGCAGTGGGGGCGAAGTGGGGAGGGCTCTGGACGGAAGCTGGGTGGGCCAGGAAGAAAGAGGCAGCAGAGAGCCCAAGCAGGACAGGGGGCCAAGAAACCCCCGAGCTCCCCGTCCCAGGCTGGCGCCGTGGGCCAGAAACTCACCCCAATGCTGGGTCTCCTGGCGCCGAAAGATCAGGCCTCCGTGCTGGTTGGGCAGCTCGCAGACAAAGCGCCTACCCCGCTTGGTGCAGGCAGGCCACAGAAACAAAGGAACTGCTGCCCCCCCGGGAGCCCCGAGTACTCGGACCCAGCGCCCAGATAGGCTGGGCTGGGCGATGCCACGCGCCTAAAGAGGGCAGTGGGGGCGAAGTGGGGAGGGCTCTGGACGGAAGCTGGGTGGGCCAGGAAGAAAGAGGCAGCACCCGGGGAGTAGAGGCCCTGCAGAGAGCCCAAGCAGGACAGGGGGCCAAGAAACCCCCGAGCTCCCCGTCCCAGGCTGGCGCCGTGGGCCAGAAACTCACCCCAATGCTGGGTCTCCTGGCGCCGAAAGATCAGGCCTCCCAATTTCCAGAAATTTTAAAAAGTTTTATAAGAAATTAAAATCATTGACTTCAACTGATCTCAATACCACAGACCAAAAGCAAACTAATGTTAAAATTCAATACTTTATGTGTCTTTAAATAATTTCATAAGGATTCTTTCAAATCATTTTCTGATTCCTAAATTTATAATTATTTAATTTATTACTTTTGGTTCTGGGGCATGGAAATGTGCATAATTTAAGATTAAAATTATTTATAAGCTTAGAACAGAAAAGCTGATTTCATGGGTAATCCAAGGCAAGTCAGTTTAGCTGTTTCATTGCCTCTAAAAGGCAGGTTAAGATTATCAGTCTTGGCTTGGTGCCTCCCTGCTCAGCCTGCTGGGGTGCTGGGACTGAACCCGAACCGGGAGGACAAAGGGGTGTCCGGTAGCTCCTTTGTTCCCATAGCCTGCGCGCAGCGAGCAGGGTGGGCCCTTTGTTTGCGAGCTAACCAAGCAGCACGGAGTTTCGATCTGGGCACCTAGTGAAACATCATTGTGGTGAGTGAGTGTTGCGGCAGCTGGGAACATACCTCAGCCCGCCCACACTTCCTGGACATCCTACAGGGGCTAAACTGCCCATACTTCCTCTCTCTTCCTATCCCATCCAGCTTACATCCAGATCCCCCCACCCCCTGTCTCCCTCCCTCCCTCCCTTCTTTGGCGGCATAGCGCCTCCCTGCTCAGCCTGCTAGGGCGCTGGGACTGAACCCGACCGGGAGGACAAAGGGGTGGCCGGTAGCTCCTTTGTTCCCATAGCCTGCCTGCAGCGAGCAGGGTGGGCCCTTTGTTCGCAAGCTAACCAAGCAGCGGAGTTTCGATCTGGGCCCCAAGGGAAACATCATTGTGGAGAAACATCTCTGGGGAGTGACATCTCTGGGAAGGTACATCAGTGGGCAAGAAGACCTGATCCTGTAAAAGAAGATCCAAAGGGGAGTATTGGGAGGAAGAGATGGGCAGACGCTAATGCAGGAATTCTCCCAACAATCTGAAAAACAACACGAAACCACCAGAAGCCAGTGACCTCACAACAGGAGGATATAAACAGCTTAATCAAGAAGAAGTAGAAAAAACTGACTTCATGAAAGTGATTGACACCCTTAAACAGCATATAAAAAATGCCCTTATAGAAATGGATGAGAAGTATAACAGAAAGTTCGAGGAATTGAGTAAATCAGTGAATGATACCCTAGGAAACCAAGGAAAAACAATCAAGCAGATAATGGAAACAGTTCATGACTTGAAAACTGAAATGGAGGCAAAGAAGAAAACACAAACAGAGGGCCAGTTGGACATGGAAAATCTAGGTAAATGAACAGAGACTACAGAATCAAGCATAACCAGCAGAATACAAGAGATAGAAGAAAGAATCTCAGATTCTGAGGATAACATAGAGAAAATAAACGCTCTGATCAAAGAAAACAGCAAGTCCAACAAACTCTCATCACAAAACATTCAGGAAATATGGGACACAATAAAAAGACCAAACCTAAGAATAATTGGAGTAGAAGAAGGAGAAGAAGTACAGCTCAACTGTCCAGAAAAATATACTTAATAAAATGATAGAAGAAAACTTTCCCAACCTGAAGACAGATGTACCTATGAATGTTCAAGAAGCATACAGAACACCAAATAGGCTAGATCAAAAGAAAACATCCCCTCGCCATATAATAATCAAAACACAAAATATACAGAATAAAGAAAGAATATTAAGAGCCGCAAAGGAAAAAGGCCAAGTTACTTATAAAGGTAAGCCTATCAGACTTACACCTGACTTCTCCATGGAAACCATGAAAGCCAGAAGGTCCTGGATAGATGTACTCCAAAAACTAAGAGACCACGGATGCAAGCCCAGACTACTATATCCAGCCAAACTTTCATTCACTATAAATGGAGAAAACAAAATTTTCCAGGATAAAAACAAATTTAAACAATACGTAGCCACAAATCCAGCCTTACAGAAAATAATAGAAGGAAAATCACTAACCAAGGAGTCCAACAATGACCACAATAACTCAGACATCTAGAGTCCCTTCACCAGCGCATTTCAAGGAAGGAAAACACACAAACCCTACTACTAAAAAAGTGACCGGAGTTAACAACCACTGGTCATTAATATCACTTAATATCAATGGGCTCAACTCACCTATAAAAAGGCACAGGCTAAGAGATTGGATAAGAAAACAGGATCCAACATTCTGCTGTTTACAAGAAACACACCTCAACCACAAAGACAGGCACCTACTCAGAGTAAAGGGCTGGGAAAAGGCTTATCAAGCAAATGGACCTAAGAAACAAGCAGGTGTGGCCATACTAATTTCTAACAAAGTTGACTTCAAACTTAAATCAATCAGAAGAGATGGAGAGGGGCATTTTATACTCATAACAGGAACAGTTCATCAGGATGAAGTCTCAATCCTGAATATCTATGCCCCTAATATAAAAGCACTCACGTACGTAAAAGAAACATTACTAAAACTCAAGGCAGCCATCAAACCGCACACACTAATAGTAGGAGACTTCAACACTCCTCTCTCACCAATGGACAGGTCAATCAGACAGAAACCTAACAGAGAAATTAGAGAATTAATGGGAGTAGTGAAGCAAATGTACTTAACAGACATCTATAGATTATTCCACCCAAAGAGGAAAGAATATACCTTCTTCTCTGCAGCTCATGGAACCTTCTCGAAAACTGACCACATACTTGGTAACAAAGCTAACTTACACAGTTACAAAAAAATATTAGTAACCACCTGTGTCTTATCAGATCACCATGGATTAAAGTTAGAATTCAACAACAATGCTACCCCCAGAAAGCCTACAAACTCATGGAAACTGAACAGTCAACTACTGAACCATACCTGGATTAAGGAAGAAATAAAGAAAGAAATTAAAGTCTTCCTGGAATTCAATGAAAATAAAGAAACAACATACTTGAACTTATGGGACACTATGAAAGCAGTCCTAAGAGGAAAGTTCATAGCACTAAGTGCCCACCTAAAGAAAACAGAGAATACACATATTGGAGACTTAACAGCCCACTTGAAAGCTCTAGAAAAAAAAGAAGCAGACTCACCTAGGAGGAGTAGAAGACTGGAAATAATCAAACTGAGGGCTGTAATCAACAAAATAGAAACACAGAAAACAATCCAAAGAATCAATGCAACAAAAAGCTGGTTCCTGGAGAAAATCAACAAGATTGATAAACCACTATCCAAACTAATCAAACGGCAGAGAGAGAACACGCAAATTAATAAGATCAGAAATGAAAAGGGGGACATAACCACAGACACAGAGGAAATTCAGAGAGTCATTAGATCTTACTACAAATGCCTGTATGCCACAAAACTGGAAAATGTAAAAGAAATGGACGCTTTTTTAGATAAATACCATTTACCAAAACTAAACCAGGACCAGGTGAACAATCTAAACAGACCTGTCAGTCGCGAAGAATTAGATGAGGTTATCAAAAACCTCCCTACCAAAAAAAGCCCAGGACCAGATGGTTTCAATGCAGAATTCTACCAGAACTTCCAAGAAGACCTAATACCTATACTCCTTAAGGTATTCCACAATATAGAAACAGAAGGGTCATTACCAAACTCCTTTTATGAAGCCACAGTTACTCTGATACCAAAACCACTCAAAGACTCAACCAGGAAAGAGAACTACAGGCCAATCTCACTCATGAATATCGACGCAAAAATCCTCAACAAAATACTGGCAAATCGAATCCAAGAACACATCCGAAAAATTATCCATTATGATCAAGTAGGCTTCATTCCTGAGATGCAGGGCTGGTTCAACATACAAAAATCTATCAATGTAATCCAGCATATAAATAAACTGAAAGAAAAAAACCATATGATCATTTCATTAGATGCTGAAAAAGCATTTGACAAAATTCAACATCCATTTATGTTAAAAGTCTTGGAGAGATTAGGGATACAAGGGTCATACCTAAATATAATAAAAGCTATATACAGCAAGCCAACAGCTAACATCAAATTAAACGGAGAGAAACTCAAAGCCATCCCACTTAACTCAGGAACACGGCAAGGCTGTCCACTCTCGCCATACCTCTTCAATATAGTGCTTGAAGTTCTAGCAATAGCAATAAGACAACATAATGGGATCAAGGGGATTCGAAATGGAAAGGAAGAAGTTAAACTTTCGTTATTTGCAGATGATATGATAGTGTACATAAGCGACCCCAAAAACTCCACCAAAGAACTTATACAGCTGATAAACAGCTTTAGTAATGTGGCAGGATACAAGATCAACTCCAAAAAATCAGTTGCCCTCTTATACACAAAGGATATGGAAGCAGAGAGGGAAATCAGAGAAGCTTCACCATTCACGATAACCACAAACAGCATAAAATATCTTGGGATAAATCTAACCAAGGAAGTGAAAGATCTATTTGACAAGAACTTTAAGGCATTGAAGAAAGAAATTGAAGAGGATACCAAAAAATGGATGGACCTCCCTTGCTCTTGGATTGGGAGGATCAACATAGTAAAAATGGCAATTCTACCAAAGGCAATTTATAGATTCAATGCAATCCCCATCAAGATCCCATCAAAATTCTTCACAGATCTGGAGAAGACAATAATCAACTTTATATGGAAAAACAAAAAAACCGAGGCTAGACTCTTAGAACAGCAGGAAAAAGTGAAGGGAATTGACATTTCCCTAGATCAAATTCTAGGTGAAGGGCTCTTTTCCGATCCTCAGGAACAAGCTAATTTGGATGAAAACACACTCTCCATGTGTACTACAGCAGCCTTAAGGGCTTGGGACAGGGTACAAGACCCAGGACAGAGAATGGAATCATTTGTCAGAGTTAAACAGGGTCAGAGAGAACCCTTTAGTGACTTTTACAAAGATTAACTAAGGCTGTACAAATAGGGATATCTGACCCAGAAGCAAGACGTATAATGATTGAGTCTTTGGCTTATGAAAATGCAAATGTGGAATGCAAATGGATTTTGGGGCCTTTAAAGCTCAGATCAGCACCTTTGGAAGAATGGGTCTTGCATACACTCAATGTTGATACATTTGATTACAGCACTGAAGCATGGGTACAAGAAGCAATTTCCAATGGTAAAAGGAGACACCAGAATACCAAATGTTTTAATTGTGGCAAAATGGGTCATATGAAAAGGAATTGTAGACAATGGATTTTCAGAAATAATAATAATAATGCATCTTCTAGAAATAACAGAAATAGGAGGACTCAGCCTTCAGGTTTATGTAGAAGATGTGGAAAAGGCAGACATTGGACGAATGAATGCAGGTCTACAAGAGATAGACAAGGCAACCTGATACAGTCGGGAAACGTGAGGGGGGGGCCTCACAGGCCCCCATGGCAAACATGGTTCAATCATATCCAGTTTCTGCAGAGAACGTGCCTCATCAGGACAATTAGGAAGTCCCATGCCTACTGTTACAAGCAATAATGATCAGAAAGATAAGTTACGTGTGTTTTGGCAAACTTCTATAAATGATCAAAGACCTAAACTGAGAGTGTGTGTAAATGGCATTTTTATTACTGGCCTGCTGGACACAGGTGCTGATGTAAGTATCATTACCCCAGAATCTTGGCATCCATATTGGCCTCTTCAGAATGTAAATGTTCAGCTCCTGGGAATTGGAACCCTATCTCGAGTAAGGCAGAGCACGAGATGGGTTGAATGTATAGGGCCAGAGGGACAAATAGGAAAATTAAAGCCATATGTAGCCAATATTGCAATGAATTTATGGGGTCGTGACCTATTACAACAATGGAATACCGAAATTAACATTCCTGCTAAATCTAGAGCCTATATTTCTGAGAATAATATTAAAAGATATTACAAACGGAGAAAACCGGCCATTCGGGCTGTACAAGAACAAGCAATTGATGTCCCTTCAGAGATACCAACAGCCTTGCCTCTAAAATGGTTGACTGAGAAACCAATATGGACAAAGCAATGGCCTTTAGCTGAGGAAAAGTTACAGGCTTTAGAACAGCTGGTACAAGAACAATTAGATGCTGGACATATAGAAGAATCTACCAGCCCTTGGAATTCTCCTGTATTTGTGGTTAAGAAAAAATCAGGTAAATGGAGAATGGTGACAGATCTCAGGGCCATCAACAAGGTTATTCAACCTATGGGCCCTCTGCAATCTGGAATTCCTTTGCCCTCTTTATTACCAAAAGGATGGCCTCTCATAGTTATTGATTTAAAGGATTGTTTTTTCACTATACCTTTGCAAAAAGAAGATAGAGAAAAATTTGCCTTCACAGTGCCTACTTATAACAATTCTCAACCTTCGAGGAGGTACCACTGGACCGTCCTCCCCCATGGTATGTTAAATTGCCCCTCCCTGTGCTAATAATTTGTGAACCAACCATTGCAAATAATACGCAAGAAATTTCCCAAATCTATAGTATACCATTACATGGACGACATTTTGTTATCCGATTCAAACATGGATACCTTGAACAGACTGTTTGAAGAAATAAAGATACTTTTACCTAAATGGGGATTGCAAATCGCTCCTGAAAAGATTCAGAAGGGAGATTCTGTTAATTATTTAGGTTATAAAATAGGTTTGAAAAAATTAAGACACAAAAAGCACAAATTAGGAGAGATCGCCTACGGACTCTTAATGACTTTCAAAGACTGTTAGGAGACATTTCCAGTCTACGACCAGCTATTGGAATAACACCTGATCTAATAATTCATTTGAACAAAACCTTGGATGGTGATAAAGATTTAAACAGTCCCAGAGAATTAACAGCTGAAGCAGAAAAGGAACTGACAATGATTGAGGAAAAATTACAACAGGCACATGTGGACAGGGCTCGATTGTATTCTCGTCATACTACCATCAAAAATTTCTCCTACAGGAATTTTAATGCAGAGAGATGATATTATTCTGGAATGGATCTTTTTACCACATAAACCAAGTAAGAAACTGAAAACTTATGTGGAAAAAGTCTCTGAGTTAATTATAAAAGGCAAGCTGAGACTTCGTCAACTAGCAGGCATAGACCCAGCAGAAATTATAGTGCCTTTCACTGCTGATGAACTAAAGAAATTATGGGAAGATAATGAACCATGGCAAAGAGCTTGTGCTAATTTTTTGGGAGACATTAATAACAACTATCCAAAAAGCAAGAGGCTTAACTTCACAAAGAGAACTTCTTGGATTCTTCCTCGAATCGTCCGTGATGCTCCAATAACTGGAGCCCGTACATTCTATACTGATGCCAATAAATCAGGGAAGGCAGGTTACAAATCAGAAGACTTGGGTAAGGTGGAACAAAGTCCTTATAATTCTGTCCAGAAGGCGGAATTATATGCCATTCTTATGGTGCTAAGGGATTTTAAAGAACCTATTAATATAGTCACTGATTCACAATACGCAGAAAGAGTTATTTTACATATTGAAACTGCTGAATTTATACCTGATGATACAGAACTAACCTCATTGTTTCTCCAGGTTCAAGATTTGATCAGGAACAGGCTTTGCCCTATGTACATAACACACATCCGATCCCATACTGGTCTGCCAGGTCCTCTAGCAGAAGGTAATGCAGAAATTGATCAATTATTGATTGGTAGTGTGCTACAAGCCTCTGAATTTCATAAAAAACATCATGTTAATAGCAAAGGTTTGAAGAAAGAGTTTTCAATTACATGGCAACAAGCTAAGGAGATTGTAAAGAAATGCCCTACTTGCTCTTTCTATAACCAAACACCACTGCCTGCAGGGGATAATCCAAAGGGCACCCAAAGGAATGAAATCTGGCAGATGGATGTGATCCACTTTGCAGAATTTGGCAAATTAAAATATGTTCATCACACCATTGACACTTATTCAGGTATTCAGTGGGCAACTGCTTTAAGTTCAGAAAAAGCTGATTCAATAATCACTCATTTATTAGAAGTCATGGCTATCATGGGTATACCTACACAAATAAAAACGGACAATGGTCCTGCTTATGTTTCTAGGAAAATGAAATGGTTTTTTGATTATTACAATATCAAGCATGTTACAGGTATACCATACAATCCTACAGGTCAAGCAGTCATAGAAAGATCAAATCGAACTATAAAAGATATGTTGAACAAACAGAAAGGGGTGGAAAACACCCCCAGAAATAGGCTACATAATGCTTTGATAACCTTGAATTTTCTCAACGCTAATGAGAAGGGAACAACGGCTGCAGAAAGACATTGGATAATGGAAAAGTCTACTGATCTAAATCAACCAGTTTATTTCAAGGATGTGCTGACCTCACAATGGAAGCCAGGAGATGTGCTACGTTGGGGAAGGGGTTTTGCTCTTATCTCCACAGGTGAGGAAAAATTGTGGATACCATCAAAATTAATAAAGGTTCGGTTTGAAGAAGAGAAGCCACTTGGAAAAGATAAATAACAATTCTTTCATAAGGATGGCAAACATACTGATGGTAAGAAATACAGATAGGTTGGAAGCAGGGTTCTTTTCTTATCTCCACAGGAAAATACTCATCTTCAAAGAAATTGAGGGACCCTGAATATTTAATTACTGATGGATGGACACATTTTGTAAGTATTAATTTTTATTTATATGTCTTATTAAACATTTCTTTATAAATATATAGAGCTGGTTTTGAAGTTGGACTCTGGCTCAGTCCCTCTCCAATTCCAAGCCTGTTAGTAAGAGAAAAACCCAGAGTTTCTGGAGTTTCTGTCTCATGTCAAGAGCCATGATATGGGACAGAAAGAAATATGAGTTTAGAATACATCTTTGCTTTTCTTCATATGTATCATACTTTTCATTGAATATATCTATCATGCCTTTCATTGAATAGATATATATATATATATGTATGTCTATATATGTCTATATGATTAATGTTAAGTTTTTCACAATGAACAATGAGTTTTTCCTGAAGTGACATTTGAAGTTTCCAGGAAGAAGATGGGGCCCCACAACAACAACTCTACCTGGTTGATAGGACGTCATGATACTGATAGCGCTACTACAAGACCTGTTTTGGATACCAGCTGCACAAGACGATCCCAACTTGGTTAGCTGAAATGGTGCACATCTTGTACAACATTCTGGCCAGACCTCCACAAAATACTCAGAGACTGTTTGCAATTTTAAAAGACATTGATCTTGAAATTTAACCATCATTTTACTTTCACAGGATCCCCCAGAAAGAACGTCGCCCCCATGACAGCTGGAAGTAATTCTAGAGGACGACGTCCCCTCTCCCAGTAAAGTTTACCCCTGGGTTTAGGGACATCATTTAGGGGTTGGGAGGTTGGGGGAGGAATTTTATAAGCTCAGGGATCATTTTGAAAAAAAAAGAGGGAATGATGGGATAATAGATTTATAATTGTGAGTTACTGCTTTTAGACAAATATATTGGTATCAATTCTTGTATATTGAAACAAAGTTAAATTATATTGACTATTGTATGCATGCATGTTTCTATGTCTGTTTAAAACATTTTTATGTATTGACATATATTGTATTGATATATATATTGTATATATTTACCATATTGCAATGTACATTTCTATCTCTGATTAAGATACTTATATAATGTTTGTGTATTGATATATATTTGCCATATTGCAATGTATATTTGTACAGTGTTTATATTTGGAGGTCATTATCCTCATTTGTTACACAGTTGTTTATTGTCTTAGTCTTTAAGTTAGATAGATATTGAGAATTATATAGATAAATAGTCATCGAAGTTTGTCATTTATAATCAGTCTAATCAGGTTCTTTAGATATATAGAGATTATACTCAGTATAGATAGATAATCTTCAACCTCTTCAAAGAGCTGTAGAAAATGGCCTTTAATCTAACTCAGAGTTTCGTGATAGTGAGACACAATTGCTCCTGGCAACACCGCTCTATTCCCGAGAGAATGTTGAGCAACAAAGACACTCCATCTGGAGCCTTTCTATTTGGCAGAACTGGCCTTTGGACAAAGAAATGCCCATACCTCAACCACTGACAGAGATACAGAGCGTGCATCAATGGATAAAACAGGACTGTCATATCCTGCCAAGACAGGGTAAGATAGTTTTGAAAAGTTCCTTGCCTATAATAATGGTATGTCAGTTATGTTAGGCCTTAGCCAAAATTGGTTGACTCAACATTGCAAACGAGACTTTGGGTGATTGCCCAGGTAGTCAGTTGTCTCTGTCAATTGTTGTACATTTTGGATATATCTCGTTTGTTGAGTAGTGTTTATTCCCTTCTCAGATCTTTGACGGAGTTGAAGATTATAAAATTGTAGTTACTCTCTACATTATTTGGATTCCTTGAGATAGAATGTTTAGCAAAGCTTTTGTTCTCAATATTGTTTGTTATATTTATTATTTGTTGTTATTGTATATAGTTGTATTTGGTTTGGTTCTGTCTTATTTAGACAAAAAGGGGAGATATAGGGATAAGTCGGGCCCCTTGGGGGGCGTGTTCGCCTCGGGCTAATGTCTGCCTATAAATTTGGCGACCGTGCTCCCAGCCCTCTCTTCTGCTTTACTGGTCTCCACGGGAACGGTGGTTCTGTAAGTCTATTTCTACATTAAAACTATATATATATTTTTACAATCTGTCTGCATTCGTTTACGCCGCTACATATGAAAAAAGCATTTGTTCACCTATGTTCATAGCAGTATTATTTGAAATAGCCAGAACCTGGAAACAACCTAGATGCCCTTCAATGGAAGAATGGATGAAGAAAGTATGGAATATATACACGCTAGAGTACTACGCTGCGGTAAAAAACAATGACTTCTCGAATTTTGCATGCAAATGAATGGAAATAGAAAACACTATCCTGAGTGAGGTATCCCAGACCCAAAAAGATGAACATAGGATGTACTCACTCATAATTGGTTTCTAGACATAAATAAGGGTCACGGAGACTACAATTGGTGAACCTAAAGAAACTAAATAAGAAGGTGAACCCAAGGAAAAACATATAGTTGTCCTCTTGGCTATGGGAAGTAGACAAAATTGCCGGTGAGAAAATTGGGATCTTGGGGGTGGTGTGGGAAAGGGGTAAGTGGAGATGGGGAGAGAAAATTATAAGGGGAGGAGGGGGGGAACTTGGGGACACAGGAGGATTGGGATAAAGGAAGGTTGGACAGGGGAGCACGGAAGCACAATTCTTAGTTAAGGGATCCACCTTAGGGTTGGCAAGAGACTTGACCCTAGAGTGGCTCCCAGGAGCCCATGGTGATGTCCCCAGTTAGTCCCTTGGGCAGCTGAGGATAGGCAACCTGAAATGACCCTATCCTATAGCAATACTGACGAATATCTTGCATACCACCATAGAACCTTCATCTGGTGATGGATGGAGATAGAGACAGAGACCCACACTGGAGCACTGGACTGAGCTCCCAAGGTCCCAATGAAGAGCGGAGGTGGGAGAAGATGAGCAAGGAAGTCGGGACCACGAGGGGTGCACCCACCCACTGAGACAAGGGGGCTGATCTATTGGGAGCTCACCAAGGCCAGCTGGACTGCGACTGAAAAAGCATGGGATAAAACCGGACTCTCTGAATATGGCGGACAATAGGGGCTGATGAGAAGACAAGGACAATGGCACGGGGTTTTGACCCTACTTCATGTTCTGGCTTGTGGGAGCCTAGCCAGTTTGGACGTTCACCTTCCTAGACATGGACGGAGGGGGGAGGACCTTGGACTTTCCACAGGGCAGGGAACCCTGACTGCTCTATGGATTGGAAAGGGAAGGGGAGAGGTGTTTGGGGGAGGGGTAGAAGGGTGGGAGGACGGGAGGGAAATGGGAGGCTGGGAGGAGGCAGATACTTTTTTTCCCCTTTTCTCAATAAAAAAAAGAGTTTTAAAACAAAAAAGATTATGAGTCTTTTATTTCTTCCTTTTTCTTATTTATTTATTCGCTTATTTATATACTATATGTGCTTTTTACTTCATGTGTCTTGATAACATTCATTTAGCTGCCCTTTTACATCTCAGCTTTGCACGGGCATAATGCCCTCAAATAAAAAAAAGTATAAGAATAAAGAAAGGAAGTAAAATAAAAAATCAAAAAACTTAAGAGTCTTATCAAGGAACTGCAGTGTTACAGGGTGAGTCGTGCCATGACCCCTTTGTCCACATATCTTTCCTTGTAAGTGTTCATGTCAGGGTCTTTGGTTTAGTTCAAGGCCTCTGGTTTCTAATACCCTATTGATGAGCGTTTCTCAGTAGGATTCTTCCTGGATAGCCTATTGTTGTCCTGTATTGTAGAGATCCTACTGCTTTGGCTATGAAGTTCTGGTTCCCTCACATGCTCCAGCAGATCATCGATGGGGTGTATAATGAGGTGGACAAAATCATAACCATGGGTCTTGACCTGGACAATTGTAGAGTTGATCCATCAGATTTGAAATGGGGACAGCTCTCCCATGTTTAAAACTTCTAGGTTTGCTCAAGCAAACCTGCACTGGCAAAGTTGGCTTTTCCTGTGACAGTCCATTCAAAGCCATCGCTCATTTTCCTTTCTAGCCAGTCCCGTGTATTTGATTTTATGTTGAGGTCCTTTCTTTATTTGGACGTGAGTTTTGTGTGAGCTGATAAGTATGGATCTACTTGACTTATTCTTCAATTTTGATGAGTGACTTTGTTGAAGGATGCTGTGTTTTCTCTGGTGTGTGCTTACGGCATCTCTATAAAAAAAATCATGTGTCCACAATGTTTGGATTAATATCTAGATCTACAGTCCAAGTCCGTTGATTTATGTGTCAGGTTTTATGCCAATACTATGCTTATTTATTACTATAGATTTCTGATAAAACTTAAAACTAGGAATAATGATACTTCCAGCAGTTGTGTTATTTTTCATAACTTTTTAGATATCCTGATTATGTATGTGTGTGTTTCTATATGAAGGAGAAAACTGTCTTTTAATGATTTGTGAAGTACTGTGGTGGAATTTTGAAGGACATTGCATTGAATCTGTAGATTACTTTTCATTTTATAATGTTAATCCTATCAGTCTATGAACATGGGAGATCTCTGGATCTTCTGATTTCCTTTTCAATTCATTTTTTTTCAGTGACTTGAAGTTTTTATCTTAAAAATCTTTTGCTCGTTTACCTGGAGCTACCCAAAGATATTTTATGTTATTTGAAGTTAATATAAAATGTGTTTTCCTGATTACTTTTTCAGTTTATTTGCATTTGTATATAAGAAGACTCCTGAACTTTTAAATTTAATCTTATATATGCTTGTTTTTTCCAAACCTGTTTATTAGCCAAAAAAGTTTCCTATTGAAGTTTCTTGGGTTGTTCATTATTTTGGAATATTTGCTTATACTGTGTAAATGAGTGTCATGATGATTGGTTTAATGAAGAGCTGAATGTCTAACAGCTAGACAGGTGAGAGTAGGCATGATTTCTTGGGTAGACAGAGAAAACTCTAGGATGAAGAGAGTTGGAAAATTTAACAGCAGACATGGAGATAGTTGGACATGAAGAAACAGACTAAGAGAATCAGGCTAATTTGAGTTATAAGAGCTAGTTGGGGACAAGAATAAATTCAAAGCCAAACATCCATAATTAATGATAAATCTCCATGTAATTATTCAGAGGCTGGTGATCCAAAGATAGTCTGAAAAGTAAGCTTGCTACATTTAATGTGAGCATGGTACTTCAATAGGAAAATATAGCCTAAAATGCCAAGAAAGTTTTGGGTATGATTTCCTAGTACTTCAATCTCTCAGTTAGCCAATTCTTGCTCTATAGAAGTACAGCTCCTGGTCACTGCCTGTGGGCTGGAGGCCAGCTTCCAGCAAAGAACCACATAGTGGAAGGATTGACTCTTTAAGTTTTGGCTCATGGGATCAGAAATCACTGCAGAAAGTCAGAATCAGACAAGTCAACCTTTAATAAGGTACACTATGCCTAAACAGGTGCTTAGGTGCTGAACAAAGGAAAGAAAATGGGTATAGATGACAGAGAGACAAATAAATACTTTAAAAACAATAAAGTTTTCAAAGAAAGAATAAGTAATATAAAAATTAAGAAACATGAGAATGGGAAACATTATAACACGGGGAGATTAGACCTCATATATTACTTTGTTGATATTGAATGCTAATGATCAGAGAAAGGCAGCTGTTGGGAGACTTTGGATTGTAAACAGAACTCCTGAATTAAACCACCTTACATACCTTAGGGATGTCTTGTCTTCAGAATGGAAATCAGGAAATGTGTTACATTTGGGGAGAAATTGTACTTAGGTTTCCACAGGAAACGAAAAGCTATACCTTCTTGTATAAATTGAAAAAGATCAGATTTGATCAGTGGGGAAATAATGAGGATCTTGGCTGCAGACATGAGGGTGGAACCCAGGGAATATTCCAGGACTGCTGGCATGAATGCTGATCTCACTGCATGGGAATAACTCTGAGATGAGATGAGACATTATAAGATACTAGAAGATCTTCCTATTTAGGTCACTTAATAGACCATCTAGGTTATCTGAACTTAAGAATTCCAATATTGTCCAAACATTTTAGCACAAACTTAATGAGAAGCACACACTCCCTCAAATATGACAATAAGAAAAGTATGGTCATAAGGTTTGGTTCATAGAACTGATCTCACAGGTTAAAACTTTATTACATAGCTTATTTTTACATTTTACAAGAAGAATTATCATCTGTTGGCAATATTTAAGGAATAGATAGCAACTTTGTCATCTTGTGGCTGTTTCTGCAGTTTTAAATAAGCTACATGAATCTAATGAACATATTTAGCTTTATCATTTGTGACTCTGAACTTGTGAAAAGAATTTATCTGTGGTCTTAACAAAATAATGTAGCATTTTGGAGCAAAAATGCAAAGAAATAGTCCTGCACTTGAGGCCAAGATACAGAAGACCTCCACAGCCACCAGAGCCTTGCCTTTGGTGCTGTGGTAGACAGTGAGGAAGGTGATCCAAACACTACAGAACACCAGCATGCTGAACGTCAGGAACTTTGCTTCATTGAATGTGTCCGGTAGATTCCTAGCCAGGAAAGCTACAACGAAACTCGCTAGGGCGAGAGACCCCAGGTATCCCAGGACAAAGTAGAAGAAAATTACTGATCCTTTGTTGCAAACAATAATGATGTGGCCGTGTTCCATATGCACATCAGTATTAACAAACGGAGGAGAAGTTCCTAACCAGATTCCACAGAGAATCATTTGGATCACGGTGCATATGGGGATGATGAAATTAGGTGCCCCTGATATGAGCAGTGACCTCATCCTTCTTTCTGGAGCAGTGACCTTGAATGCCAACACTACAGTAATCGTCTTTGCCAAGACAGTAGAGGTGGCCACAGTGAACACAATTGCAAATGTGGTCTGCTGCATTATACAGGTGGGTGTGTCTGGATGGCCAATGTAGAGCAAGGGACAGAGAAAGCAAAAGATGAGGGAGATGAGTAGGACATAGCTGAGAGCTCTGTTATTTGCCTTGACAATGGGCGTGTCCTGGTGCTTCAAGAAGACACACAGTACAGAAGCTGTAAGGGCTGAGAAACATAGAGCCACGCAGGTCAGAGACATTCCCAAGGGATCTTCATAGGCCAGAAAGCTCACAACTTTTTGGAGGCAGTGAGTTTGATCTTTGTTGGCATACTGATCATGTGGACACTTCACACATTCTTCCATATCTAGTAGAGGAAGGCGTTATGATCAATTTTCATTTTTCTCTATGAGGGACTAGTTATGCTAAACTAATGCTTTGGAAAATCATATCTCAACTATTATTACCTCTTTCTTTGTAAGAAAATTTAAATGTAGTTTAACGTAAGATTTAATCTGAATTTAAAGTGATTATTATTTTTATGAAAGGCTTAGTTCGTATTTATCTTACAGACTCAAGAGTCTTTGATATTTTTCCCAAATAATGAAGTGTTGTTATATCATATTCATGTTTCCGAAACAACATAGTTTGGTAAGACCAATCATGGAATTATACTGTTGCTATTTGTAATTTCTTTGCATGTTATGGTAGATCTCTGAACTTTAAGTTTGGTCCTAACCAAGGACAAGAACAAGTGACATCACATAGTGGATAGGACAAAAGCCCTATGTGGAGAACTACAGGCACCTAAGGAATACTGAAAATGGGAGAGACTGTCTTCCACAGAGAAGAGCACACCAACAGATGATATTTGGATAACAAAAGTTCAGCCATGAAAGCAAGCAAAAAAGGCACTCGTAATGTCAAGCAAGGCAGAGATAGCATGAACAAGTTACCACCTAAATTCTCTACATGGCAAAAGATCACTTTTGGTTTATGTTTCAACACATGAATTTTGATAGGGCATATTATTTGCTAGTTTTGCTAATTTCTGTGAGATTCAACTACACAATATTCCCAGCAGTGTAGACGTCATTGAGAAGCATTATGCTCAAGATAATTTTCCATATCTCAAGGACATTATTTTGAAAGATAATACTGGGTAGGGACTGAGACCTTCCTTCCAGGTGTGTCTGTGTAATTTACAGCCTAATATATTCAGTTTTCTTCAATTACATTGAGACAGTGGATCAAACTGGAAGTGATGGTGTCTTACTATTACTGAGTCACTAAACTGATGGGTATACATTCTCTTTCTGTTTATATATTCTCTCTGATTGTGAAAAACAGTGGTTCCTAAACTAGTGAATAAAAGTATCAAAATACTTCAACTCTATCTATCCATTTGAAAATTATAATGTATTTTAAAATATTATATTTTGAAGCCTTTTGAAATACATATAGGAACAAAGGGGAATTTAATACAATTTGGTTTAGCATCCATGTATTCAATCAATACAAAATTAACAAACTTACATTTTAGTTCAACTTTGTATATATGCTACAGAATTATTGAAATTTTATTAATTTGTTTTTTATGCTTTCTTCTATGCAAGTGGTTTTTATTCTTGAATATTTCACTGGTTTCTGTAACCAAGTATGTTTAACATTTTGTGTAATTTAAATTATGTACTTTATCTTCACAATTCTTGTGTCCAAATCATATGAAACTATTTGCATTCTGGTATAACTCTTAAATGAATATTGTCCATGAATACATGTTATGGTCATTCCAATAAAAAATTTAATTCAGAGATCAAAATTTTGGCATCCAAACGCATGTGTGTACTAGGATATAATGAAAATGAATCTTACCAATGACTGTATTGGTTTACCAGAGCCCATGATAAAAACACATGTTTCTAAAGCATGATACAACAGTACCAAGCATTCACTTCCTGTCAGAGACATTGATTAGCACTGGAAAATATGGATGCTGTGGTAGTTTGAAAACAACTGGCCCCATAATCTCATAGAAAGTGGCACTTGTGAGAAGTATGGGTTTTTGGAGTAGTTGTGGATTGGTGGTGGAGCTGTGTCACTGAGGAGTGGGCTTTGAGCTCTCCTTTGACCTAGTTCAGTGTGATACCCAACTGACTTCCTGTTACCTTCAGATCAAAATGAAGAAGTCTCAGCTTCTTCTTGAATATTATGTCCTAACTAGCCCCATGTCTGCCTGCATCCTTTCATGTCCTAACATGATGATAATGGTCTAAAGTTCTGAACTGTAAGCCATCCCAATTATGCTTTTTCTTTTATAAGATTTTCTGTGGGTGTGGTCTTTTCACAGCGATAGAAACCCTACGTAAGGCAGATGTGTAGCAACTATATCATTAATAAAAGTGGAAAGTAAGTATATTTTAATGCAATATGCTGAATTCTAAGATGAAGGTGAGATGCTATAGTAATGCTTATTACTCAAAAGTAATGATTAAGGAAAAATACGTCCCTGCTTCTAGAATGATGAGAGAAAAATAAAGTTCATGAGCAGTATAGTTTAATATAGGTAGTATAGTTTTCCAAATTGCAGTGTTATTATTTCTTCTGACTTTGTAATGAGGGTTTCCTCTTCCTTATCCCTGAAGGTCTCTTTGAGAATTGTATAAATAATGCAGAATGTAAACAATCTGTTGATTATTTTGGTAAAGTGTATTCTTACTTGTCATGTTTGAAATTTCATTTTCAGGACACGGGTTGCAATCAAAACAGCAGATAGCCCTCCCCTCTTGAGGGAATTTTCTTAGTCCTGGACGGCAAGGCATACTGCATATCGAGGGCGGAGTCTACGGTAAATCACATACATTTTACAAATTGAGTTTAACGCATATGGGAAAAGCAGCATTGATTGACGCTGTTGAGTAACTGAAAAAAAAAAAACCCCTTTTACAGACATGTATACTATTTTTTTTTTTTTGGTTTTTCGAGACAGGGTTTCTCCGTAGGTTTTGGTTCCTGTCCTGGAACTAGCTCTTGTAGACCAGGCTGGCCTCGACCTCACAGAGATCCGCCTGCCTCTGCCTCCCGAGTGCTGGGATTAAAGGCGTGCGCCACCACGGCCCGGCTAGACATATATACTATTATGAAACATAATTTTCATGTCTTTTCTGTGTCTCTTTTTTTCTCAAAAGCAGTTCCACAGGATTCTCCTAGCACTGCACTAGAACACCTGTTGCAGCCTTACTCCCCCTTCCCACACCTGCCATGGATTTCACAAACCATCGCTTTCTAACCTCCATTTGCTAATTCATTCCTATATCCCAGTCCTGAACTATACAGGTATGCCTTGATAAAACAGATTGCATTAAAAAGTCTACCAGGGAACCCATACAGGTAATAAATATTTTCAGCTACATACAATAGTATGTAAGAGGCTACATACAACATTAACTTAAAAATATCTCTCATGGATACAAATGTTGAGCAGAAAGTACTCAGGAACAACACTCTTCACAATATCTTCATAATAGTATAATATATCTTGAGTAAACTCTAAGCAAGCAAGGGAAATACTTCTGTGATAAAAACTTCAATATTTGGAGAAAGCAACTGAAGACAAATTCAGAAGATGGAAAGTGCTCCCATGCTCATGAATTGGTAAGGTAAACATAGTAAAAGTGGACACCCTACAAGAACAATCTAAATTTTTAATGCATTCCCAATAGAAATTTCAACACAATTCTTTACAAACCTTGAAAGGACAAGTCTCAACCTCACGTGAATAATTAATAACCTCAAGAGACCTAACCCAATCTTGAATTACAAAAAAGCCGAGAAAGTATCGCCATCAATGATTTCAAGTTGTGCTACAGTGTTGTAATAATTTAAACCATATGTTATTGTCATAAAAACAGAATGCTGATTGGTGAAATTTAACTGAGGATCAGACATAAGTTCAGACCTATGTTTTGATAGAGAAGCCATAAAAACACAGGAAATGAGACAAAATCTGAAACAAATGGTGTTCGTCCACCTTGATGTTTTCTTGCAGGTAAATGCAAAAAGAACCATGCTTATCCCAGAAGAAATTTCAAGTCTAGGTGGATCAAAGTCCTCAACATCAAGCAGGATACAATGAACCTGAAAGAAGATAAAATGAGGAACATCCTAGGATGCATTGGCAAATGAGATGACTTCTAAATAGAACACTGAAAATGCAGGATTAAGATTAACAATTAATAAATGGGACTTTTTCAACTAAAAGATTTATATAAGGAAAAATACATCTTCAGTTAGACAGAAGAAAGTCTATAAAGTTTAAGAAGGGTTTTTAAATCAACTTGAGATGTGAAAGAGAACTAATATTGAAATTATAACAGAAACTCAATCAATAAAATAACAGAAATTTGATTTAAAATTGTGAAATAGATTTAAACAAAAAATTCTCTATGCAGAATCTCAAAAGGCTGTGAAATACTTAAATAAATGTTCAATATCCTTATCTATCAGGGAAAGGTCAATCAGAACTACTTTGAGATTCATCCTATACCTTTCAGATTGGGTAAGTTTAATAGCACAAGTAATATCTCATGCTCGTGAGGACGTGGAACAAGAGGAACACCCCTCCACTGGTGGTGAGAGTGTTAATTGTCCATACAGTGTGGAAATAAAAATGTTAGTTTCTCAGAAAGATAAGTCTAAGTCCATCGCTAGACAAAGCTAACAATTTTGGGGTATATACACAAAGGACAAACCAGCCTACAAAACATTTGTCCTAAAATCTGTCTTGCCAACAAATATGGTAGGGTCATAATGGCATAGAATTTATAAGAGTAAACAACCAATGTTTGTTTTGACCTTTATCCACTCCGTGGGAAGGAATTCATACCTAACACAGCTTGGGTAACTATGAGCCAGAGACTGGAAAGAACAGACAACAAATACTCATTGGTCTAAAACCAAAATTCAGTAACATGATTCTTAATGATGATCTGTTATATTCCCAGATCAGTCCCTCAACCAGTCATCAGCAAAGATACTTCCTCCAACAGGAGTTCAGGACTGATGCAGAAACCACAGCCATGTAGTATGTGGAGGGTCTAAGTTGGAAGTCTCCCCCAGATTTCTCCCCTTTGAGTTCAAGGAATCCTGTAGACATGGAAATAGAAAACTTCTGACAGCAAGAGGAGATAGAGGATAACAGGAGCAGACTTTCTGAATCCCGAAGACACATGTGAGCTAAAAGGACTGAAACAAGAAACACAGGGCCTGCCTGGGTCTGTAACAGAGCTTCTGCATATATATTAAAATATTATGTTCGAGTTTTGGTGATATTCCTGACTGTGAGAATAGATGGTCTCTATTCTTATTCTAACTCATGGGACTCTTTTCTTTCTGTTGGGTTGACATGACCAACTTCAATATAATAGTTTCTCCTTGATTTTATTGTATTTAGTTTTACTGTGTTTGTTTTTTTATATCTAAGAATCCTGTATTTCCTAGTGAGAGACACAAAGGGAGTAGAACTGGAGAGGAGGAAGGAGATGGAGAAATTGAGAGGGCGAACTATTCAGTATATATTGTATGAAAAAAGAATCAATCTTCAATAAAAATTAGAATAAAATTTTAATATTTGTGAAATAAATATGAAGGTTTGGTCGTTTATATTTTGTCAAATAAGAGAAAAAGAGAAGAAGAAAGAGAGAGAGAGTGATGGAGAGAGAGAGAGAGAGAGAGAGAGAGAGAGGTTGGAAAGGAGTCAGAAAATGAATAAATGACAAAATGCTTTATTCCATGAGGAAGCATGAGCAGACCATGTGAATTTAGGTAACTTTGGCACACGTAAATCCTTAGAATTAGGAACAACTCACCTGTCTAAAACCTGTAGCCCATTCTATCATTTCATCAGACATAAACAACTGTTGATAATTTGGAAAATGACTGGAGAACTTTCCTAACTTCATCTTAAGTCCAAAATTCGGTGGAAAATCCCTGATGTAGAAAATGTCATATTCTGTATCCAGTTTTACTTTCTGGTTCATGGTCACCAGGTCTCCAGCAGGATTTTCAAATCGTATGTTCTTCAGAAGAGAGAACATCTAAAACACATTTGTCATTTTAGTCTCAACTATGCTAACATATTAGGAAGGAAAATAAAATATTTTAGTGACCCTAATTTCCTTAGCCTCTCCTAAAATTTAACTTTATTAAAAGTACTTGGTAATAAAAAAGAAGAAAATCCATGTACATGGAATGATTACCTATGTTTTGAAAATACAAATTTCTTGCTGGAGTGGATGATGTCTTTAAACATGTACATCTGAATTGTATGCCTGAAATGTAGTTGCACATTCTCAACTTCTTTCTACTAACAGTGTTATTTAATCATGACCTAGGTAATTGAAATCATTAGTTGGTAAAAAATGGCAAAGCCATTTTATATATATATATTATCTTATTTCACTACATTGATAAGAAACTTTTTGATCAAATCAGAATGGAGTCATTTTATTATTGCCATTCAATGATTTCATGAGAAAATATTTCTTTTCATATGTAAAAAACTGTATGGTTAAAACCGCTGAAAAAAATTTCTTGACTAAGATTGTATAATGCTGACTTGGGTGCCAGTGTTAACTGTATGATATTTTGTGACACTAACATGATCTGCCTTATATGCTGTGCCAGGGTAAAGACACATATGAACTCAGGAAAAAGATTCCTTATTTGCATAGATTTGGACCTTGTGGTTCCTTTTAAGAACACCATCTCTGTGACATTCATGCCTTTCTGTATAAGACACATTACCTTCCAGGAGTCAAGTTCCAGCTTCTTACCAGCATTCTTTGGCCATGTGTCTACTTGCAGAAGCATCTCATGGAGTGTGTGAGCCACAGCATACACTGCATTGTATAAGTTATAAGCTGTATCACTCATGGACATTCCAAACGGTGTCCTAAATAACCATTTCAATAGGGTTCTTGTTGGACAGTTCTTCAGTTTGTTACAATTAGATGATGGTAAAGAACATTTAAAATAAGTCCACCATAGTTTTACAAGAGAAATTTCATCACTATAGTTTAAAGGATGCACTGTCTGCAAGAATTGTTTAAAACCAGACATCTCAGAATGCTGATGAGAGAAAATGAGAATCCCATCGGGGGAGTTAAGCATGAAATCTCCTTCAATAAACATATCAAATTGTGACACACTGACCCAGATTCTCTGAATATTTAGAGGTCTCCACATCCAAAAGTTGAATGCCATATAAGTATCTCTGTCTCCATAGACAATCACTACTTTTGCTGACGATGTCATGACCTTGTTATAATTCTTCATAAACATTTTAAAGTATAACTTTTGACTCAGTGGGATAATAGCCCGAAATGCTAAGCAGACATTTTTTCTTTTCATCACTCCTCTCCATTCAGAAAGAAATTGAGTTCCAAGATCATCATCTGAAATGACCATTCCCACCCAGTTCCATCTGAAATGAACCACTATGGACACCATGGCCAGTGCTAGAGATGTGTCCTTGGGTGATACCTGGTAGAGATGAGGAAATTGTTCATGGGCATTCAGGTGAGGATGAAAATACCCATAGTAAAGCTGAAAGACATAGACCATAAGCAACAACATGAAGAAGATGGAAGCATGACACTTACTCTAAGATCTATGTGCGCTAAGGTAGTGCTGGGAGAGCTAAAAATTGTGAATTCTTCATTTAATTATTAAAACCTTATATATTTTTGTGATTATCTAAACTATTATAGATTAAAACTTTTGATAAATGTTTCACATTTATGTTCCCTCCCATGTCCATTTCTTATAAAGTGTTTACCATAGTGTTTGAATATTTATGCCTTGTGAATGAGAAAAGACATAAACCCAATCTCTGTCTTTCCATCACCATTTGTACCCAGAATATCATCTTGAAGGGAAAAATACTTTATTAAAATTAATCCACCCAGGCTTACCTCTGGAGTTCTAGAAAGGTAAAGGTGGAACCCAAAAGTGGCAGATGTTCTCCACCGTGGTCCTGTAAATGTAATTAAATATGTTCTCTCTTTTGTGCAGTAGTAGTTAGGAAAATATTCACTTCTTTTTGAAGATAAAATAGTCTTTCTGTGATCAGCAAACACATTACACTTAATGTTTACTAGCAGAGAAATGTTGGGTAAAATATGAGGATTCCTGTTGATTTCTTCCAATGCAAAATAAAGAGAGAAAATCAAGTTGATGTTGTCAGGTGTCAACCTGAAGACAGAGCACAGTAATCACGAGAGATTAGGTTCCAAACAAGATAATCTTAATAACTCTCAGTGTGGGTTCAGCACTGAAGTATCTTTTCTTAACTCATTGCTAGGAAGATATTCATAAGTCTTTATTATGATGTGAGACATGGGGAGGAATATAAAGATACTACTTTTTTATATTTGTTTCTTTGGGTTGGTGGGTTCTTTTTTCTATCAATGGGATTCTGTCATTTTGAAGCTTCCTACAGATTCATCCTGGTTTTTTTTCTGAACACCATGGACGTCCTTATAGAGTCCATGGAACAGAATAGATGAACTGATCAACATTCAGTCTGCTCACACATATGTACTAATTCTAATCCATTACATATTTGTAAAATAAATTGGTATCATTTGCTATCAAGGCCATTATACTCTTTTAGACAGAGGCAGTCCTAGTCTTTTTTGGGAATGTGAAATAGAATAAATACTTTGAGGTGAGTGTGGTCAGATTTGTGATGGGAGTGGGAAGGATAAAGTCAGGGTAAATGGATAGTAGGAGAGTGTTCAGGGATTGACAGTTTGAACTGATTAGTCTTTTGGTTGCTTTAGAAACAGTATAGTGGAAACTTCTTGATATCTGCGAGGGTGACCCTATTGAGGAATCCCTAGAAGGGAGAATATGGATTGTGCAATGGCCCTGTTTGTAGCCAGAGAAGGTTACCAGTTGTGGAATTGTGTTGCATTTGCTTGAAATTTTGATTGATGGGTTCCTATGGAGATCAACAAACAACCCAGGATGTTGCTAAGACAGAAGTTTTCTCTCTGAAAACAGACTGTCTCCCTATTGCCCAAAACAACAGACCCAAAGCTCATTGAACATGGAGAGCTTAACTGGGCCCTTCAATGATTCTTTTCTTCTATATTCTAGTCTCTTTGGTGAACGACGGTACCATGGAGGCTACTGCAAGATAACACCAGACCCTAACCCAATGATAAACCGTTCCACATCTCATCATTCCTGCCTGGGATATGTGCTCAGGCAATGGCAGTACAGGATTTGTGGGAGTAGACAACCAATGTATAGTTTAAAAGGACTTCCAGGCCACGAGAGGGAGTACATACCCTACACTGTCTGAATTTCCAGGACTTGGAGACTGGTTAACCCAGAGACCAAGGTGGAACCAAACACTACTAGAGAAGTATTTCCTAATGATATTATGCTGTATTTATAGATGCGTGTCTTGTCCAGTAGATTTCAGAGAGGTTTCCTCTATCACCAGATAGGAGCAGGCGCATATCTCTATAACCAGACACTATGCTATATTTGGTTCTATGCCTCTGAAGGATAACACATGAGTCGATGAGGTGGAAAGGGTCATCTTAAGGTAATCTTCCTAGGAGCATGGTTTACATATGAGCTATTCATTCAGCTTCTGCCTGGAAATGTTGATTAAAGAATAACAAACACCAAGCTTTCCCATAAACCATTGGAGTTAGTGAACTAACCAGCAGTAAAACCTTAAATAAATTTGGGCTGTGCTATTGAGGAAGAAAGGCAACACAGATTGATGACATACAGAATTATGGTTTATTTCTCAGTACCCATAGTATACAACATCTCCCATACTTAACTACATATAATGAATCAAAGATGTACTTACTTCTCGTTTAGATTCTCAGTGAAATCGCTATTCTTCACATACCCATCCTCTGTATAAATAGAAAAGAAACAATGCTCCTCTATATCTAGCTCTTTGTTGTTCTTTTTGATTCTCATGAAGCACTTGGGGTCAGTTAAACTGCAGAAAATGAGGGAGAGATTCAGGACCAAAAGGACAAAGATCAAAGAGAGCATCTTTGTCAAGTCTCTAGGTTAGGAGCGTGAGGGAAGTGCAGCATGAAGAGTCAGACAGAAACCCATGTGTCAATTATGCCTGCCCGTATCCAGGCGTCTCTTTTTATCACTGCAGATTCTACTAAAGAGTGCCTGTACTTCTCTCTGTAGTGGTTTTCAGCCCATTGTTCATCTCTGGGGATTCTTTAGCATTTCTGGCCTGAGGCCCTGCATCTGAGTTCCTATGTTCAGGTGACAAAAAAGGCATAATAGTTTTGTTTACAAGAATTATCTTTCCCTCCATATCCCTCATGGTTCCATCTGTTTCAGTGCACATGAAGGCTCCAGACATGATTCCTTTTGGGAAAATTTGCTTAAAAGCCTTGTTCGTCAAAAAAGTTCTCTAATTCCCATGTGAATGTTTGGATTCCATAACATATTCAAAGCAGTTTTTGAGATAGAAGTGTAAGGAATAGCTATTCCTAAAGAGGTCTTGTTATAGACATACAGGCAATATAAAACATAATGTTCATGGTTGGAAATAGTATTGCATATGTGTTGTCCTATGTCAATGGAGCATGCACTTATGATTCACACACATCTGACTGCCTGCTAATGCACACAGTCACATGTGTTAGAAATTCAGTCAAGATTACAAATCCAGAACCAGACAATACTACCTGAATATAAAGGCTAGAAAGTTATTGCATATTAGAGTCCTAAAACATGACTAAGACCTCAGTTCTCAATAATGTGTATTTTGTCATCAACATGGATCTTCATCTATGACACTGATTTGTTGTGGAGGCCCAAATATGTGATGCTATTTCCATCTTGTCTGAAAGTCAGAGAGCTTGAGGTTGCTCAAAATTGTTGACAACAACAAGGGTTACACATGGTGATCTAGGGTGTGGTTACTTGGTCTTTTTGACATTAAGGTGGCCCATACAGGCAGATCCTCTCCTCCCTGAACAACAGTCATGTTGTCAGTGCATATTTCTGTTCTTTCTTTTGTAATAGGAGGTTTAACCTTGGGAGAGGCTGCCTTCATGAAACTTGGTCTATGGTGGGTTCGCTGTCTAAACCACAGAATGTTTTTCTCATGGATTAGTTGCCTGATGGCTTGAAGTATTGAAACCAGTAACTGTTCAAGTTGTCCTTTATATCATGTTAAAGAAGTCTTTTTTCTTCTACCCCTTGTTGCATTTGGGTACAAAACTTTACGAAAAATTAAATGCAGGTGAATTTCAGTATTTACTGTAACTCCCTCCCAATACACTTCTATGTTTTCTGTTTTATTGTTTTTTCTTGCATTTTCATATTCTTCACTAACTCTTCTATTTCCCATGCTCCTGTCCTGGTAAATGGTATTTTTGTTGAAGCTGGTCCCTGACAATTTCTTGCATTTTAATGTTTATATTTGAAAAGAATGCTTGCTGGGAATTATTCTATAATTTATGGATTAAATGATTGAAAATGAAAATTAAATTTCTGACCTGGAAATGCTGAAGCATTTATAGGCAGCCCGTATATGGCAGTTCTGTTGAACTTGTCCATATTGGGTTTTATGGTCTAAGCTGATAAGGATGACTGCTTTCTCTCACCTTCCAATGCACTTTTACAGTTTCTTGCTCAGACTCCCCCTGACTTTGACCAACCCTAACATCTGTATACTACTGGAAAAAGGGGAATGGCTCTAGGGTTTTGGGGACAAAATAGAGGACCACATTTTTCTTTGTTGCCAACCTTTCCAGAATCTGATATAACAATTCATGGATGGCCATCTTAATTAAGGTACTTAGTTAAGTAATTAAGGTACATAAGCCTTAATTAAGGCTACAAGTAGTAGTGTTGTGACTGTCAAAGAAGGCTTCTAAGCTCACTTTTGGTCCTGTCTCTCAGCAGCTAAAGTATTTCCTCTCACAGAAGACTCTGTCCACTCTGTCTCCTTCTAACCTTGAGCTTTTTCATTTTATCTTTCTAGAAAATGCCATATGTCATTTGGTTCTATTAATATCCTTTCTAAGGCTACTGCCCGCATTGATTCCTGCCCACATTCACTTGAAACAATTACTTACATTTATCTGCAACTTTATTTCCTCTCTGTCATGTCCTGACTATACTTGCTTTACAGATGGAAGCTTATCTCTCAGGTCCACTGTCTCCTACAAAGCAGACAATGCCATAGTCTTCTCTGGCCAGGTTGTATGATCTTCCCTTTTTCATTAGGAAATACTTCTCATACCGCTCACTAGAGCCTCACCTTAGCAGGAGACAAAAGACTGTATTTATACTTTCAACAAGCATCATGATTTGACTTTACAACAGTGAAGTTTTCTCTGCACTAGAGTACCATCAACTACCAATGGCCCTCAACTTCTAAAGCTTCTTGAAGGCTTTTATCTCCCCAAGCATGCCATAATTATTTATGGCTGTGTTCACAAGAGCCCTACTAATAATATAATTCTGTAAAAGACTTTTACTGACAAGATTGCTAAATAAGAAGGCCAATATTCTTTCTCTTATTTCTCCACTTTCTTCCTAGGCTCTCCAAACATAATCTCTACCTGGTTTGAGTCCCAGTGACAGGCTGTACATACTATGGGAGCTATCATGTGTCCTCAGTGCTGTTTTCTTCTACGGACTGATACTGCCTCAATTGGACTGATTGACTCAATGAGACCCAACCCTCAAAGTCCTTCCTGATGGCTATTCACAAGTCTTTTCACATCAGAGTTGAACTTCTGTCCTGATTTCTGTAGCTCCACTTCTTCCATCCGACCTTTCGGCCTTCCTCAAAGCTATCACCCTGAAATCTTTCACCTGTATTTAATTCTCCATACATGGGTCTTGCAACCCCACTTCTCTTTACCCACACCAAATTCCTGGTAGTTGTTCATGGAAAATCTCATAGACAGAGTTCACACACATTCCTCCGAATAACTACGTGAACATCTTACTATAGTAGATACTTTCTCAGGTTCGATAAATCTTTTCTAAACAAGAGCTGAGACTGCCGTGTTGCGGGAAGTCCTCCCACTCCTCCGGCCTATAGCTGCTGAGGTACCAGCCCATTGGATCTTGGTCTCTCTCCCTTTAAAAAAGCAACCAGTTCCCTCTCCTCTCTCCCTTCACTTCCTGCTCCGCAGGAGACTAGACTCCCTTCCTGGTTGCATAGAGAGCTGTTGCCTGGGACAGTGATGTGTAAGTTTTTTCCCCTTTAAATAAATACCACCCTATTAATCATAATTCCAAAGTGGTGTGGAATTGTTTGTGACTTATGCCTTCATTTCGGCGCCCAACGTTTGGTTTTAGAACCTCTCCTTTCCCTGCTCGGCTTCCAGCCGCAAGTTCGGCTTGGTGGGAGCCCTCCCTTCCTCAGTCGCCGCTTGTGCCTTGCAGCAGCGGCCTTGGCCTCCCCACGTGGATTTAAACTCCACAGGCCCGCGTGGTTTGCTCTTTTCTGAGTCGTTTTTAAATCTCCCTTGCAAGCACAGCTCTTAAGTGACCTGCAACCCCTCAGGGTGACTCTGTTTCGTGGAGGAATAAGCGGCTTCCAGGTTGCTCTTCTGTACCCCTGGATTCTGGGTTTCTGGTTCCGTCTCTGGAATTGATTTAATTACTTTTACTTTGTTGAGAAACTCGCATTTTCCAGTTTTCTTTTCTTTTTTTTTAATTTTTTTTATTGCGAAAAGAAGAAAAAAAACATAAACAAAAAACAAGTTTCCACATCCTCCCAGCCTCCCATATCCCTTCCCCTCCTCCCACCCTTCTCCCCCTCCTCCCACCCTTCTCCCCCTCCTCCCACCCTTCTCCCCCTCCCCCCACTCCTCTCCCCCCCCTCCCTCTCCAGTCCACAGAGCAGTCCGGGTTCCCTGCCCTGTGGTAAGTCCTAGGTCCTCCCCCCTCCGTCCATATCTAGGAAGGTGAACATCCAAACTGACTAGGCTCCCACAAAGCCAGCACATTAAGTAGGATCAAAACCCCTTGCCATTGTCCTTGGTGTCTCATCAGCCCTCATTGTTCGCCATGTTCAGAGAGTCCGGTTTTATCCCATGCTTTTTCGGTCATAGTCCAGCTGGCCTAAACACTATCCTGAGTGAGGTGTCCCAGACCCAAAAAGATGAATATGGGATGTACTCACTCATAATTGGTTTCTAGCCATAAATAACGACCACGGAGTTTACAAGAGGTGAACCTAAATAAGAAGGTGAACCCAAGGAAAAACATATAGTTGTCCTCTTGGCTAAGGGAAGTAGACCAAATTTCCGGGGAGAAAATGGGATCTTGGGGGTGGGGTGGGATAGGGGTAAAGGGAGATGGGGAGAGAAAAGGTAGAAGGGAAGGAGGGGGGACCTGGGAAACAGGAGAATTGGGATAAAGGAAAGGTGGATAGGGGAGCACGGAACCACAAATCTTAGTTAAGGGAGCCAGTTTAGGGTGGGCAAGAGACTTGACCCTAGAGGGGCTCCCTAGTGCCCAAGATGAGGTTCCCAGTTAGTTCCTTGGGCAGCTGAGGATTGGGAACCTGAAATGACCCTATCCTAGAGCAATACTAACGAATATCTTGCATTTCATCATAGAATCTTCATCTGGTGATGGATAGAGATAGAGACAGAGACCCACACAGGAGCACTGGACTGAGCTCCCAAGGTCCCAAGGAGGAGCAGAAGGAGGGAGAACATGAGCAAAGAATTCGGGACCACGAGGCGTGCATCCACCCACTGAGACAGTGGAGCTGATCTACGGGGAGCTCACCAAGGCCAGCTGGACTATGACCGAAAAAGCATGGCATTTTCCAGTTTTTAACATCTACTAAGGCACTGAAACAGGACCCCGTTTTCATCGCTACTGGGCAACATCGCCACCTGCTGGATAATAGGTAATATGGCAGTTTTCGTTTCTAATGCAAATTTTACTGCTTTGTTTTCACTAATACAATGGACTAGTAAATTTATATTTACTAATACAATGGATTACATCATACAAGGTTTATATGATTATGGGGATACCTTGATTTGCTTGTTACTAGGTTTCAGTTTTCTTTTCCATATTCTATCATTAAGGAAGAATATGGCACTCCTAAGAACGATAGAATCTTTACGAACTAATAATGAACAACTAATTGACAGGATTAAAATTATTGAAAATCAGAGGTTATCTGAACAAGTGGATACTATGACAGACAGAATTGACTCCATATCCAAGGGTATTAGAAAGTTACCTGAAAGGGTTCAGGCTGTTGAATTTGACGTTCAGACTTTATCACAAAGTTTTGATAAGGTAACAGACAGAATGTACCTCCAAGATGGGACTCTACATGATATACAAGAAAAGTTTAAGGAGGACATGGTATCTTTGAAGGAAAAAAAGCTTTGGAATCACAGGTGCAGAATGGGGACCAAAAAATTGATGCCTCTGTGAAATCACTGGAAATATATACAGGTCAGGAGATTCAGGATTTAAGAGAGACAATGATAAAAAGATTTGAAAAGATTGGAGAAATTATTGCAGCTGGTGAACAGAGTAAGGAGGCACAAGGACAGGATACAATGCCTCCACCAGCTATTAGAACTGGCTTACCCAGGTTTCTAGCAACATACCCTATACTTAATTCTGACAAAGCGTCAACTTCTAAAGGCTCAAAGGGAGTCAGAGGAGCTAGATGGACACCAATAGCAATGAATGATCTGAAAGAAATTAAGCAAGCTGTTGTTAATTTTGGCTTGCACAATGCATATGTAATGGAAATGATAAGGACTTGGGCTTCTAATGCTAGAGCTACCCCCCATGATTTCCATCAGTTAGTGTCTGCAGTTTTAAATAATGGACCTTCCTTGATGTTTGGAATTTATTTCAGAGAAGAATCCAAACATATGGAACAGCAAGGAAGAGCAAAAGGTGTTGAGGTTTCCCAAGATCAAATTCTTGGTGCAGGAGAATATGCTGATCCACAGGTCCAAGCTCTTTATGACAATGAAGTACTGTGTCTATGTCACCAAGCAGCTTTAAATGCTTGGAATAGGTTACAAGATCCAGCAAAAAGGGTTGAATCATATACCAGAATTAGGCAGGGACAGAGAGAACCCTTTATTGACTTTTGGCAAAGATTAATTAAGGCTTTGGACATAGGGGTAACAGACCCAGAAGCTAGACGAATACTTTTTGAATCTCTAGCTTTTGAGAATGCAAACATAGAATGCAAAAAGATAATTGGGCCTTTAAAGTCTAGATCAGCACCTATGGATGAATGGATTCAGCCTACGATGAATGTTGAGATGTTTAGCTATAATGATGAATCTTGGGTAGGAGAAGCGATTTCCAAAGCAATGAGGAGACATCAAACTGCCAGGTGTTTTAATTGTGGTAAATTAGGACATTTGCAAAGGGATTGCAGGCAAAGAATTTCTAGGAATAATATCTCTTCTGGGAATGATAAAAATAGGAGACCTCCGCCTTCAGGTATATGTAGGAGATGCGGTAAAGGCCGGCATTGGTCCAACGAATGTAGGTCAACAACAGACAGACGGGGCAATCCGATATCATCGGGAAACTCCTTGGGGGCCTCTCCCAGGCCCCCAAGCCAACAGTGGCCCAGTCATTCCCAGTCACAGTGGAGAACGTGCCTCACCAAGAAAATTAAAAGCTCCAATTTCTGCTGTAAAAAGTAATACTGGTCTAAATGATGAATTACGTGTGGAGGATGAGTCAAAAAACCCAGTAGGACAGAGTAAACGTATATTTTGGCAGACTTCTATTAATGATCAAAGACCAAAGCTAAGGGTCTGTATAAATGGCACTTTTATTGAAGGCTTATTAGACACAGGTGCGGATGTAAGTATCATTACCCCAGAATCTTGGCATCCAAATTGGCCTCTTCAAGAGGTAGATGTTCAGTTCCTGGGAATTGGAACCCTATCTCGTGTAAAACAAAGCACAAGATGGGTTGAATGCATAGGGCCCAAAGGGCAAATAGGAAGACTAAGGCCATATATAGCCAATATTGCCATAAATTTATGGGGCCGTGACCGGCTACAGCAATGGAATACCCAGATTAACATTCCTGTATTTCCAGGAACTCATAATTCTGGGAAGGATATGATGAGGTATTATGGAAAAAGGTCACCAGCCATTCAGGCTGTACAAGAACATACAGCAAACACCAAAACTTTAGAGGTACCAACAGCCCTACCTTTAAAATGGCTAACTGAGAAGCCAATATGGATCAAACAGTGGCCTCTAGCTGAAGATAATACAGGCATTGGAACAGCTGGTGCAAGAGCAACTAGATGCTCACCACATTGAAGAATCAACCAGCCCTTGAATTCTCCTGTGTTTGTTGTAAAAAAGAAAAAAAATATGGATACCATCAAAATTAATAAAGTTTCGATTTGAAGAGGAGAAACCTCTTGGAAAGGAGAAATGACAACTCATCCACAATGATGATATTCATACAGGTGGTAAGAAAAACATATAGAATGGGGGCAGGGTTCTGTTCCTATCTCCACAGGAAAACACTCATCTTTGAAAAATTCAAGGGACCCTGGATGTTTGGATACTGACAGATGGAAAAATACCTGCCCAATAGGAAATATCAAGAAAACTGAAGGGGTTGTGTAAGTAATATTAAACCATATTTCTAAATTTATAAATCTGGTTTTGAAGTTGGACTCTGGCTCAGTCCCTCTCCAATTCCAAGCCTGTTAGTAAGAGAAAAACCCAGAGTTTCTGGAGTTTCTGTCTCATGTCAAGAGCCATGATATGGGACAGAAAGAAATATGAGTTTAGAAAACATCTTTGCTTTTCTTCATATCTATCATACTTTTCATTGAATATATCTATCATGCCTTTCATTGAATATATATATGTATGTCTATATATGTCTATATGTGTCTATATGATTAATGTTTAAGTTTTTCACAATGAACAATGAGTTTTTCCTGAAGTGACATTTGAAGTTTCCAGGAAGAAGATGGGGCCCCATAACAACAACTCCACCTGGTTGATATGACGTCATGATACTGATAGCGCTACTACAAGACCTGCTTTGGGTACCAGCTGCACAAGACAGTTCCAACTTGGTTAGCTGAAATGGTGCACATCTTATACAACATTTTGGCCAGACCTCCACAAAATACTCAGAGACTATTTGCAATTTTAAAAGACATTGATCTTGAAATTTAACCATCATTTTACTTTCACAGGATCCCTCAGAAAGAACGTCGCCCCCATGACAGCTGGAAGTAATCCTAGAGGACGACGTCCCCTCTCCCAGTAAAGTTTGCCCTTGGGTTTAGGGACATCATTTAGGGGTTGATTATAATTAGTATATGATTGAGGGTTGGGGGACGAATTTTATAAGCTCAGGGATCATTTTGAAAAAAAGAAAAAAAAAGAGGGATGATGGAATAATAGATTTGTAATTGTGAGTTACTGTTTTTAGACAAATATATTGGTATAGATTCTTGTATATTGACACAAAGTTAAATTATATTGACTATTGTATGCATGCATGTTTCTACCTCTGTTTAAAACATTTTTTTATGTATTGACATATATTGTATTGATATATATTGTATATATTTACCATATCGCAGTGTACATTTCTACCTCTGATTAAGATACTTATATAATATTTGTGTATTTATATATATTTACCTACTACAATGTATACTTGTACATTGTTTATATTTGGAGGTCATTGTCCTCATTTGTTTCACAGTCGTTTATTGTCTTAGTCTTTAAGTTAGATAGATATTGAGAATTATATAGACTAATAGTCATCTAAGTTTGTCATTTATAATTAGACTAATCAGGTTCCTTAGATATATAGAGATTATACTCAGTATAGATAGATAATCTTCAACTTCTTCAAAGAGCTGTAGAAAATGGCCTTTAATCTAACTCAGAGTTTTGTGGTAGTGAGACACAATTGCTCCTGGCAACACCGCTCTATTCCCGAGAGAATGTTGAGCACCAAAGACACTCCACCTGGAGCCTTTCTTTTTGGCAGAACTGGCCTTTGGGCAAAGAAATGCCCATACCTCAACGACTGACAAAGATACAGAGCGTGCATCAATCGATAAAACAGGACTGTCATATCCTGCCAAGACAGGGTAAGATAGTTTTGAAAAGTTGCTTGCCTTAGAAAATGGTATGTCAGTTATGTTAGGCCTTAGCCAAAGTTGGTTGCTTCAACGCTGCTAATGTGACTTTGGGTGATTGCCCAGGTAGCTAGTTGTCTCTGTGATTTGTTGCATGTTTTGGAAGTTGTTTTACTGAACTTCCTAATTACCCAGGTAACATTATTTCCCTTCTCAGATCTTCTATGGGGTTGAAGACTATATAAATGTAGTTACTTTCTCTCATGACTTGGCCAAGTTATTTTTTATACAAGACCAAGCTAGTTAGAATAGGATATTTGTACTTATTGTATATAATCTCATAGTAGGTTTAGAACTCTCTTATTTAAACAAAAGGGGGAGGTGTTGCTGGAGGTCCTCCCACTCCTCCAGCCTATAGCTGCTGAGATACCAGCCCATTGGGGCGTGGTCTCTCTCCCTTTAAAAAAGCGGCCAGTTCCCTCTCCTCTCTCTCTTCACTTCCTGCTCCACCGGTGGCTAGACTCCCTTCCTAGTTACATAGAGGGCTGTTGCCTGGGACAGTGTTCTGTAACTTTTTTCCTCTTTAAATAAATACCACCCTATTAATCATAATTCCAAAGTGGTGTGGAATTGTTTGTGACTTACGCCTTCACTGCAGATGTTGTCTGCTCTCACCTCCCAACGATATTTTATCCAGATTTGGACATTATAGATTTGTGCCACCAGATGAATGGCCCTGCATTAATTTTTGTAGTTACTCAGTGTCAAGAACCTTAGGGGTATGTTACATACCAACCGCAGTCCTTGGGAAAGATAGAAAGGGATAATGGACCTATTAGGAGTCTTTTACCAAACCTATCTTCTGAACTTTCTCTTCTTAGACTCAACTTCTACCCCTTACCCTTGCTGACATTCGGATAACACCATGAGCCCCTGATTCCTCAGCAATTTTGAATTAATGGGCAGCAGTCTCTTTCTTCTAGAAAGTTCACCTCCTCTGTTATCTTTGCCATTCTGTGAGTATTTATCCAAGCCACATTGTCAGGTGATTGATATATTTTGCCTATTGTTCTTCAACAGTGGGTAGGCGCACATCTGGTCATCCTTAGCACACCAGCATTGGCTAAACTTCAAGTAATTAAAAGCTCTATCCACCTATCACAACTCCAACAGGCTCCCGCCCTCTTATCTGTTAAGTACAGCTGCCAGTATGGAAACTCTGCAACTAGAATTTCACATCTTCCAACCACTCTTGTAATTGTCTCCATTTTCATCTTCCTACTGTGTCTCTCAGGTATCCTCACTTCCCAGACCACAGGACACTGACAAGCCTCAGAGTTCCTGATATCCCACACAAAAAACAGATTCCTTGGTTCTGCCTTCTGTCTCACTCTGGCTACTGCTATGAGATCTCTGTAACATATGCTTCCCAAGCATTCTGTTTCTATAACTATAGAAAGGAACTATCTAGCTTCAACCTTGTGACAACTCTCTTAAGACAAAAAAGTATGGACTGCACTGATGATGCTGCCAGGCTGGGTTCCTATATTGGAACTATAAGTTCCATTATGCTGAACCAGGATGGGGCATACAGGCTCAGCAACTCTATCCTGGACCCACATTTTTCCTTTTGTTTTGTAAACTTCTGCACTAGATACAGGTCTTCCTTAGTATGCCTAGTACAGAAATACATTCTCCAACAAGTCCTCTCAAAAGTGGTATTTCCAAAGGGATCACCATACCTGTAATTTTACTAATAGTTTATTCCTGTTACAAGGTTCTTTAAGGAATCCACGGACTTTCTTTAAAGGCCCCAAATCATTTATATTAAAATTCTGGAAATATTTATAACCTCTTGGAAAATTATTTTGAGTATTAGATGCAATACCTATGGCACACTTCAAGTCAAACCCTTCTATTGTCCACAAAAATGTTACTGTAAGCTTACATACTGGTTGACAGCTAGAGAGCCATAAATGACAATGCGTTCTCAATCTACAGTATAGTTGTTAGCCATAACTATGTTTACAAAAATGAATACAAGCTGGATAGTTGTGCCGCACATCTTTAGTCCCAGAGAGGCAGGTATATCTCTGTGAGATTAAACCTAGCCTGGTCTACAAGAGCTAGTTCCATGACAAGCTCCAAAGCTACAGAAAAACCCTGTCTTGAAAAACAAAAACAAAACAAAAATGAACAAAAAGAAAGTGAATAAAAACACCCAGTTTTGCAAATTAATCAGTATTATTTTGCCTCTCCTCTATCTCTATTATAAGCTACTAGAAGATCAATGCTCTCCTCTATCTCTAATCTAAGCTACTTTAGATCAATGAATAGACCATCTAGGTTACATGAACTTAAGAATTCCAATACTGTCCCAACATTTTAGCACAGAATTTAATGAGAAACACACACTCCCTCAAATATGACAATAAGAAAAGTATGGTCATAAGGTTTGGTACATAGAACTGATGTCATGTGTTAAAAATTTATTACACAGCTTATTTCTACATTTTACATGCAGAATTATCATCTGTGGGTAATATTTAATGAGTGGATAGCAACTTTGTCATCTTGTGGATGTTTCTGCAGTTTTTAAATAAGCTAGATGAATTTAATGAACATATTTAGCTTTATCATTTGTGACTCTGAACTTGTGAAAAGAATTTATCTGTGGTCTTAACAAAATAATGTAGCATTTTGGAGCAAAAATGCAAAGAAATAGTCCTGCACTTGAGGCCAAGATACAGAAGACCTCCACAGCCACCAGAGCCTTGCCTATGGTGCTGTGGTAGACAGTGAGGAAGGTGATCCAAACACTACAGAACACCAGCATGCTGAACATCAGGAACTTTGCTTCATTGAATGTGTCCGGTAGATTCCTAGCCAGGAAAGCTACAAGGAAACTCGCTAGGGCGAGAGACCCCAGGTATCCCAGGACAAAGTAGAAGAAAATTACTGATCCTTTGTTGCAAACAATAATGATGTGGCCGTGTTCCATATGCACATCAGTATTAACAAACGGAGGAGAAGTTCCTAACCAGATTCCACAGAGAATCATTTGAATCACGGTGCATATGGGGATGATGAAATTAGGTGCCCCTGATATGAGCAGTGACCTCATCCTTCTTTCTGGAACAGTGACCTTGAATACCAACACTACAGTAATCATCTTTGCCAAGACAGTAGAGGTGGCCACAGTGAACACAATTGCAAATGTGGTCTGCTGCATTATACAGGTGGGTGTGTCTGGATGGCCAATGTAGAGCAAGGGACAGAGAAAGCAAAAGATGAGGGAGATGAGTAGGACATAGCTGAGAGCTCTGTTATTTGCCTTGACAATGGGCGTGTCCTGGTGCTTCAAGAAGACACACAGTACAGAAGCTGTAAGGGCTGAGAAGCATAGAGCCACGCAGGTCAGAGACATTCCCAAGGGATCTTCATAGGCCAGAAAGCTCACCACATTTTGGAGGCAGTGAGTTTGATCTTTGTTGGCATACTGATCATGTGGACACTTCACACATTCTTCCATATCTAGTAGAGGAAGGGCGTTATTATCAATATTCATTTTTCTCTATGAGGGACTAGTTATGCTAAACTAATGCTTTGGAAAATCATATCTCAACTATTATTACCTCTTTCTGTGTAAGAAAATTTAAATGAAGTTTATCGTAAAATTTAATCTGAATTTAAAGTGATTATTATTTTTATGAAAGGCTTAGTTCGTATTTATCTTACAGACTCAAGAGTCTTTGATATTTTTCCCAAATAATGAAGTGTTGTTATATCATATTCATGTTTCTGAAACAACATAGTTTGGTAAGTTCAATCATGGAATTATACTGTTGTAATTTTGAATATTATGCAGAACATGAACTTAGAATGAGCAGTTTCTATGCATGTTATGGTAGATCTCTGAACTTCAAGTTTGGTCCTGACCAAGAACAAGAGACTGACAAAGTGGGCTGGAGAAAGAGCATCAGACAAAAGCCCTATGCAGAGAACTACAGGCAACTAAGAAATACTGAAAATGGGAGAGACTGTCTTCCACGGAGAAGAGCACACCAACAGATGATATTTGGATAACAAAAAGTTCAGCCATGAAAACAAGCAATAAAGGCACTGATAATGTCAAGCAAGGCAGAGATAGCATGAACAAGTTACCACCTAAATTCTCTACATGGCAAAAGTTCACCTTTGGTTTTTGTTTCAATACATTAATTTTGATAGGGCATATTATTTGCCAGTTTTGCTGATTTCTGTGAGATTCAACTACACAATATTCCCAGCAGTGTAGACGTCATGGAGAAGCATTATGCTCAAGATAATTTTCCATATCTCAAGGACAGAATTTTGAAAGATAATAATGGGTAGGGACTGAGACCTTCCTTCCAGGTGTGTCTGTGTAATTTACAGCCTAATATATTCAGTTTTCTTCAATTACATTGAGACAGTGGATCAAACTGGAAGTGATGGAGTCTTACTATTACTGAGTCACTAAACTGATGGGTGTACATTCTCTTTCTGTTTATCTATTCTCTCTGATTGTGAAAAACAGTGGTTCCTAAACTAGTGAATAAAAGTATCAAAATACGTCAACTCAATCTAATCATTTGAAAATTATAATGTATTATAAAATATATATCTTGAAGCCTTTAGAAATACGTATAGGAACAAGGGGGAGTTTAATAGAATTTGGTTTAGCATCCATGTATTCAATCAACACAAAATTCACTAAACTTATATTTTAATTCAACTTCTTATATATGCTAAAGAATCATTGGAATCAATATATTTTATTAATTTTTTTTTAAATAATTTTTTTTATTAAGAAAAGAAAAAAAACATAAACAAAAAACAAGTTTCCACCTCCTCCCAGCCTCCCATTTCCCTCCCCCTCCTCCCACCCTTCTCCCCCTCCTCCCACCCTTCTACCCCTCCCCCCACTCCTCTCCCCCTCCCTCTCCAGTCCACAGAGCAGTCCAGGTTCCCTGCCCTGTGGTAAGTCCTAGGTCCTCCCCCCTCCGTCCATATCTAGGAAGGTGAACATCCAAACTGGCTAGGCTTCCACAAAGCCAGCACATTAAGTAGGATCAAAACCCCGTGCCATTGTCCTTGGCGTCTCATCAGCCCTCATTGTTCGCCATGTTCAGAGAGTCCGGTTTTATCCCATGCTTTTTCGGTCACAGTCCAGCTGGCCTTGGTGAGCTCCCAGTAGATCAGCTCCACTGTCTCAGTGGGTGGGTGCACGCCTCGTGGTCCCGACTTCTTTGCTCATGTTCTCCCTCCTTCTGCTCCTCATTGGGACCTTGGGAGCTCAGTCCAGTGCTCCAGTGTGGGTCTCTGTCTCTGTCTCCATCCATCACCAGATGAAGGTTCTATGATGATATGCAAGATATTCGTCAGTATTGCTCTAGGATAGGGTCATTTCAGGTTCCCAATCCTCAGCTACCCAAGGAACTAACTGGGAACCTCATGTTGGGCACTTGGGAGCCCCTCTAGGGTCAAATCTCTTGCTCACCCTAAAGTGGTTTTCTTAACTAAGAATTGTGGTTCCGTGCTCCCCTATCCACCTTTCCTTTATCCCAATTCTCCTGATTCCCCAAATCCCCCCTCCTTCCCTTCTACCTTTTCTCTCCCCATCTCCCCTTACCCCCATCCCACCCCACCCCCAAGATCCTAATTTTCTCCCCGGCAATTGGGTCTACTTCCCTTAGCCAAGAGGATAACTATATGTTTTTCCTTGGGTTCACCTTCTTACTTAGCTTCTTTAGGTTCACCTATTGTAGACTCCGTGGCCCTAATTTATGGCTAGAAACCAATTATGAGCGAGTACATCCCATGTTCATCTTTTTGGGTCTGGGACACCTCACTCAGGATAGTGTTTTCTATTTCCATCCATTTGCCTGCAAAATTCGAGAAGTCATTGTTTTTTACCGCAGCGTAGTACTCTAGCGTGTATATATTCCATACTTTCTTCATCCATTCTTCCATTGAAGGGCATCTAGGTTGTTTCCAGGTTCTGTCTATTACAAATAATACTGCTATGAACATAGTTGAATAAATGCTTTTGTCATATGATAGAGCATCTCTTGGGTATATTCCCAGGAGTGGTATTGCTGGGTCCAGGGGTAAGTTGATCCCGAATTTCCTGAGAAACCGAAACACTGACTTCCACAGTGGTTGCACAAGATGGCATTCCCACCAGCAATGGATGAGGGTACCCGTTCCTCCACAGCCTCTCCAGCAAAGGTTATCCTTGGTGTTTTTGACTTTAGCCATTCTGACAGGTGTAAGATGATATCTCAAAGTTGTTTTGATTTGCATTTCCCTGATTGCTAAGGAAGTTGAGCACGACTTTAAGTGTCTTTTGGCCATTTGAACTTCCTCTGCTGAGAATTCTCTGTTCAGTTCAGTGCCCCATTTTTTAATTGGATTAATTAGCATTTTAAAGTCTAGTTTCTTGAGTTCTTTATATATTTTGGAGATCAGACCTTTGTCTGTTGTGGGGTTGGTGAAGATCTTCTCCCAATCAGTAGGTTGCCTTTGTGTCTTATTGACTATGTCCTTTGCTTTACAGAAGCTTCTCAGTTTCAGTAGGTCCCATTTATTCAATGTTGCCCTTAATGTCTGTGCTTCTGGGGTTATAAATAGGAAGCGATCTCCTGTGCCCAGCTCCTGTAGGGTACTTCCCACTTTCTCTTCTATCAGGTTCAGTGTGTTCGGGCTGATATTGAGGTCTTTAATCCATTTGGACTTGAGTTTTGTGCACGGTGATAGATAAGGGTCTATTTTCATTCTTCTACAAGATGACATCCAGTTGTGCCAGCACCATTTGTTGAAGATGCTTTCTTTCTTCCATTTTATACTCTTAGCTCCTTTATCGAAAATCAGGTGTTCATAGGTTTGTGGGATAAAATCCGGGTCTTCTATACGATTCCATTGGTCGACTTCTCTGTTTTTATGCCAGTACCACACTGTTTTCATTACTGTAGCTCTGTAATAGAGTTTGAAGTCAGGGATGGTAATGCCTCCAGAAGATCCTTTATTGTATAGGATTGTTTTGGCTATCCTGGGTTTTTTGTTTTTCCATATAAAGTTGATTATTGTCCTCTCCAGATCTGTGAAGAATTTTGATGGGATCTTGATGGGGATTGCATTGAATCTATAAATAGCCTTTGGTAGAATTGCCATTTTTACTATGTTGATCCTCCCAATCCAAGAGCAAGGGAGGTCCATCCATATTTTGGTATCCTCTTCAATTTCTTTCTTCAATGCCTTAAAGTTCTTGTCAAATAGATCTTTCACTTCCTTGGTTAGATGTACCCCAAGATATTTTATGCTGTTTTTGGCTATTGTGAATGGTGAAGCTTCTCTGATTTCCCTCTCTGCTTCCATATCCTTTGTGTATAAGAGGGCGACTGATTTTTTGGAGTTGATCTTGTATCCTGCCACATTACTAAAGCTGTTTATCAGCTGTATAAGTTCTTTGGTGGAGTTTTGGGGGTCGCTTATGTACACTATCATATCATCTGCAAATAACGAAAGTTTAACTTCTTCCTTTCCAATTCGAATCCCCTTGATTCCATTATGTTGTCTTATTGCTATTGCTAGAACTTCAAGCACTATATTGAAGAGGTATGGGGAGAGTGGACAGCCTTGTCGTGTTCCTGAGTTAAGTGGGATGGCTTTGAGTTTCTCTCCGTTTAATTTGATGTTAGCTGTCGGCTTGCTGTATATAGCTTTTATTATATTTAGGTATGACCCTTGTATCCCTAATCTCTCCAAGACTTTTAACATAAATGGATGTTGAATTTTGTCAAATGCTTTTTCAGCATCTAATGAAATGATCATATGGTTTTTTTCTTTCAGTTTATTTATATGCTGGATTACATTGATAGATTTTCGTATGTTGAACCAGCCCTGCATCTCAGGAATGAAGCCTACTTGATCATAATGGATAATTTTTCGGATGTGTTCTTGGATTCGATTTGCCAGTATTTTGTTGAGGATTTTTGCGTCGATATTCATGAGTGAGATTGGCCTGTAGTTCTCTTTCCTGGTTGAGTCTTTGAGTGGTTTTGGTATCAGAGTAATTGTGGCTTCATAAAAGGAGTTTGGTAATGACCCTTCTGTTTCTATCTTGTGGAATACATTAAGGAGTATAGGTATTAGATCTTCTTGGAAGATCTGGTAGAATTCCGCATTGAAACCATCTGGTCCTGGGCTTTTTTTGGTAGGGAGGTTTTTGATAACCTCTTCTAATTCTTCGCGACTAACAGGTCTATTTAGATTGTTCACCAGGTCCTGATTTAACTTTGGTATATGATATTTATCTAAAAAAGTATCCATTTCCTTTACATTTTCCAATTTTGTGGCATATAGGCTTTTGTAGTAAGATCTAATGATTCTCTGAATTTCCTCTGTGTCTGTGGTTATGTCCCCCTTTTCATTTCTGATCTTATTAATTTGCAAATTCTCTCTCTGCCGTTTGATTAGCTTGGATAGTGGTTTGTCAATCTTGTTGATTTTCTCCAGGAACCAGCTTTTTGTTTCATTGATTTTTTGTATTGTTTTCTGTGTTTCTATTTTGTTGATTTCAGCCCTCAGTTTGATTATTTCCAGTCTTCTACTCCTCCTAGGTGAGTCTGCTTCTGTTTTTTCTAGAGCTTTCAGGTGGGCTGTTAAGTCTCCAATGTGAGCTTTCTCTGTTTTCTTTAAGTGGGCACTTAGTGCTATGAACTTTCCTCTTAGGACTGCTTTCATAGTGTCCCATAAGTTCGAGTATGTTGTTTCTTTATTTTCATTGAATTCCAGGAAGACTTTAATTTCTTTCTTTATTTCTTCCTTAATCCAGCTATGGTTCAATAGTTGACTGTTCAGTTTCCATGATTTTGTATGCTTTCTGGGGGTAGCATTATTGTTGAATTCTAACTTTAATCCATGGTGATCTGATAAGACACAGGTGGTTACTAATATTTTTTTGTAACTGTGGATGTTTGCTTTGTTACCGACTATGTGGTCGATTTTCGAGAAGGTTCCATGAGCTGCGGAGAAGAAGGTATATTCTTTCCTATTTGGATGGAATGTTCTATAGATGTCTGTTAAGTCCATTTGATTCATTACCTCCACTAATTCTCTTATTTCTCTGTTAGGTTCCTGTCTGATTGACCTGTCCATTGGTGAGAGAGGAGTGTTGAAGTCTCCTACTATTAGTGTGTGCGGTTTGATGGCTGCCTTGAATTTTAGCAATGTTTCTTTTATGTACGTGGGTGCTTTTATATTAGGGGCATAGATGTTCAGGATTGAGACTTCATCCTGATGAACTGTTCCTGTTATGAGTATAAAATGCCCCTCTCCATCTCTTCTGATTGATTTAAGTTTAAAGTCAACTTTGTTAGAGATTAGTATGGCCACACCTGCCTGTTTCTTAGGTCCATTTGCTTGATAGGCCTTTTCCCAGCCCTTTACTCTGAGTAGGTGCCTGTCTTTGTGGTTGAGGTGTGTTTCTTGTAAACAGCAGAATGTTGGATCCTGTTTTCTTATCCAATCTCTTAGCCTGTGCCTTTTTATAGGTGAGTTGAGTCCATTGACATTAAGTGATATTAATGACCAGTGGTTGTTAACTCCGGTCATTTTTTTTAGTCGTAGAGTTTGTGTGTTTCCCTTCTTTGTTTTGTGTTGGTGAAGGGTCTCTAGATGTCTGAGTTATTGTGGTCATTGTTGGACTCCTTGGTTAGTGATTTTCCTTCAATTACTTTCTGTAAGGCTGGATTTGTGGCTGCGTATTGTTTAAATTTGTTTTTATCCTGGAAAATTTTATTTTCTCCATTTATAGTGAATGAAAGCTTGGCTGGGTATAGTAATCTGGGCTTGCACCCATGGTCTCTCAGTTTCTGCAGTACATCTATCCAGGACCTTCTGGCTTTCATGGTTTCCATGGAGAAGTCAGGTGTAAGTCTGATAGGTTTACCTTTATAAGTAATTTGGCCTTTTTCCTTTGCAGCTCTTAATATTCTTTCCTTATTCTGTATGCTTTGTGTTTTGATAATGATATGGCGAGGGGATGTTTTTTTTTTTGATCCAGCCTATTCGGTGTTCTGTATGCTTCTTGCACCTTCATAGGAAAATCTTTCCTTAGGTTGGGAAAGTTTTCTTCTATAATTTTATTAAATATATTTTCTGGACCATTGAGCTGCCTTTCTTCTCCTTCTTCTACTCCTATTATTCTTAGGTTTGGTCTTTTTATTGTGTCCCATATTTCCTGAATGTTTTGTGATGAGAGTTTGTTGGACTTGCTGTTTTCTTTGATCATTGTGTTTATTTTCTCTATGGTATCTTCAGAATCCGAGAGTCTTTCTTCTATCTCTTGTATTCTGCTGGTTATGCTTGTTTCTGTAGTCTCTATTCGTTTACCTAGATTTTCCATGTCCAGACGGCCCTCTGATTGTGTTTTCTTCTTTGCCTCCATTTCAGTTTTCAGGTCTTGAACTGTTTCCATTATCTGTTTGATTGTTTTTCCTTGGTTTTCTAGGGTATCATTCACTGATTTATTCAATTCTTCAAACTTTCTGTTATATTTCTCATCCATTTCTATAAGGGCGTTTTTTACATGCTGTTTAAGGGTGTCAATCACTTTCATGAAGTCAATCTTTTCTCCTTCCTCTTGATTAAGGGGTTCTTGTCCTCCCGTTGTGAGGTCGCTTGTTTCTGGTAGCTTCATGTTGCTTTTCAGCTTGTTGGGCGAATTCTTGCCTTGACGTCGGCCCATCTCTTCTTCCAAATGCTACCTATGGATCTTCTTTTACCGGATTAGGTCTCCTTGCCTACCAAACGCTGTCTCTCCCCAATGTTGGCTCTCCCAATGATGGGTCTCCTGGCGCCGAAAGATCAGGCCTCCGTGCTGGTTGGGCAGCTCGCAGACAAAGCGCCTACCCCGCTTGGTGCAGGCAGGCCACAGAAACAAAGGAACTGCTGCCCGCCCGGGAGCCCCGGGTACTCGGACCCAGCGCCCAGATAGGCTGGGCTGGGCGATGCCACGCGCCTAAAGAGGGCAGTGGGGGCGAAGTGGGGAGGGCTCTGGACGGAAGCTGGGTGGGCCAGGAAGAAAGAGGCAGCACCCGGGCAGTAGAGGCCCTGCAGAGAGCCCAAGCAGGACAGGGGGCCAAGAAACCCCCGAGCTCCCCGTCCCAGGCTGGCGCCGTGGGCCAGAAACTCACCCCAATGCTGGGTCTCCTGGCGCCGAAAGATCAGGCCTCCGTGCTGGTTGGGCAGCTCGCAGACAAAGCGCCTACCCCGCTTGGTGCAGGCAGGCCACAGAAACAAAGGAACTGCTGCCCGCCCGGGAGCCCCGGGTACTCGGACCCAGCGCCCAGATAGGCTGCGCTGGGCGATGCCACGCGCCAAAAGAGGGCAGTGGGGGCGAAGTGGGGAGGGCTCTGGACGGAAGCTGGGTGGGCCAGGAAGAAAGAGGCAGCAGAGAGCCCAAGCAGGACAGGGGGCCAAGAAACCCCCGAGCTCCCCGTCCCAGGCTGGCGCCGTGGGCCAGAAACTCACCCCAATCTATTAATTTATTTTTTATGCTTTCTTCTATGCATGTGGTTTATATTCTTGAATATTTCACTGGTTTCTGTTACCAAGTATGTTTAACATTTTGTGTAATTTAAATTATATACTTTATCTTCACAATCCTTGTGTCCAAATCATATGAAACCATTTCCATTCTGGTATAACTCTTAAATTAATATTGTACATGAATACATGTTATGGTCATTCCAATAAGAAAAGTTTAATTCAGAGATCCATATTTTGGTTTCCAAACTCATATGTGTACTAGGACATAATGAAAATGAATCTTACCAATAACTGTATTGATCTACCATAGCCCATGATAAAAGCACATGTTTCTAAAGCATGATACAACAGTACCAAACATTCATTTCCTGTCAGAGACATTGATTATCTTTGGAAAATATGGATGCTGTGGTAGTTTGAATACAACTGGACCCAAAATCTCATAGAAAGTGGCACTTGTGAGAAGGATGGGTTTTTGGAGTAGTTGTGGACTTGGTGGTGGAGCTGTGTCACTGAGGAGTGGGCTTTGAGTTCTCCTTTGACCTAGCTCAGTGTGATACCGAACTCACTTCCTGTTACCTTCAGATCAAAATGAAGAAGTCTCAGCTTCTTCTTGAATATTATGTCCTATCGAGCACCATGTCTGCCTGCATGCTTTTTTGTCCTAACATGATGATAATGGACTAAACTTCTGAACTGTAAGCCATCCCAATTATGCTTTTTCTTTTATAAGATTTTCCGTGGCTGTGGTCTTTTCACTGCGATAGAAACCCTACGTAAGGCAGATGTGTAGCAACTATATCATTAATAAAAGTGGAAAGTAAGTATATTTTAATGCAATATGCTGAATTCTAAGATGAAGGTGAGATGCTATAGTAATGCTTATTACTCAAAAGTAATGATTAAGGAAAAATACGTCCCTGCTTCTAGAATGATGAGAGAAAAATAAAGTTCATGAGCAGTATAGTTTAATATAGGTAGTATAGTTTTCCAAATTGCAGTGTTATTATTTCTTCTGACTTTGTAATGAGGGTTTCCTCTTCCTTATCCCTGAAGGTCTCTTTGAGAATTGTATAAATAATGCAGAATGTAAACAATCTGTTGATTATTTTGGTAAAGTGTATTCTTACTTGTCATGTTTGAAATTTCATTTTCAGGACACGGGTTGAAATCAAAACAGCAGATAGCCCTCCCCTCTTGAGGGAATTTTCTTAGTCCTGGAAGGCAAGGCATACTGCATATCAAGGGCGGAGTCTATGGTAAATCACATACATTTTACAAATTGAGTTTAACACATATGGGAAAAGCAGCAGTGATTGATGGTGTGGAATAATGGAAAAAAAAACCCTTTTACAAACATGTATACTATTATGAAACATAATTTTTTATCTCTTTTCTGTGTCTCTTTTTTCCCAGAAGCAGTTCCACAGGATTCTCCTAGCGCTGCACTAGAACAGCTGTTGCAGACTTTCTCCCCCTTCCCACACCTGCCTTGGATCTCAGAGACCATTGCTTTCTTTCTTTCTTTTTTTTTTAATTGAGAAAAGGAGAAAAAAAAACAAGTTTCCAACTCTTCCCAGCCTCCCATTTCCCTCCCCCTCCTCCCCCCCTACGCCCCCTCCTGCCACCCTTCTCCCCCTCCCCCCACTCCTTTCCCACTCCCTCTCCAGTCCAAAGAGCAGTCAGGGTTTTCTGCCCTGTGGTAAGACCTAGGACCTCCCACCTCCGTCCATATCTAGGAAGGTGAACATCCAAACTGGCTGGGCTCCCACAAAGCCATCACATTAAGTAGGATCAAACCCCCGTGCCATTGTCCTTTGCGTCTCATCAGCCCTCATAGTTCGCCATGTTCAGAGAGTCCAGTTTTATCCCATGCTTTTTCAGTCACAGTCCAGCTGGTCTTGGTGAGCTCTCAATAGATCGGCTCCACTGTCTCAGTGGGTGGGTGCATCCCTCGTGGTCCCGACTTCTTTGCTCATGTTCTCCCTCCTTCTGCTCCTCATTGGGACTTTGGGAGCTCAGTCCAGTGCTCCAGTGTGGGTCTCTGTCTCTATCTCCATCCATCACCAGATGAGGGTTCTATGATGATATGCAAGATATTCGTCAGTATTGCTCAAGGATAGGGACATTTCAGGTTCCCTATTCTCAACTGCCCAAGGAACTAACTGGGGACCTCAGCTTGGGCACCTGGGAGCCCCTCTAGGGTCAGGTCTCTTGCCAACCCTAAAGTGGTTAAAACACTATCCTGAGTGAGGTATCCCAGACCCAAAAAGATGAACATGGGATTTATTCACTCATAATTGGTTTCTAGCCATAAATAAGGGTCACGGAGTCTACAATAGGTGAATCCAAAGAAGCTAAGTAAGAAGGGGAACCCAAGGAAAAACATATAGTTATCCTCTTGGCTAAGGGAAGTAGACAAAATTGCCGGGGAGAAAATTGGGATCTTGGGGTGGGGTGGGTTGGGGGTAAGGGGAGATGGGGAGAGAAAAGTTAGAAGGGAAGGAGGTCGGGCCTTGGGAAAGCAGGAGGATTGGGATAAAGGAAGGTTGGACAGGGGAGCACGGAACCACAATTCTTAGTTAAGAGACCATTGCTTTCTAACCTCCATTTGCTAATTCATTCCTGTATCCCAGTCCTGAACTATACAGGTATGCCTTGATAAAACAGATTGCATTAAAACGTCCACCAGGGAATACGTACAGATATTAAATATTTTCAACTACATACAATATTATGTAAGGGGCTACATACATCATTAACTTAAAAATATCTCTCATGTATACAAATGTTGAGCAGAAAATACTCGGGAACAACACTTTTCACAATATCTTAATAATAGTATAATATATCTTGAGTAAAATCTAAGCAAGCAAGGGAAATACTTCTGTGATAAAAACTTCAATCTTTGGAGAAAGCAACTGAAGACAAAGTCAGAAGTTGGAAAGTGCTCCCATGCTCATGAATTGGTAAGGTAAACATAGTAAAAGTGGACATCCTACAAGAACAATCTAAATTTTCAATGCATTGCCAATAGAAATTCCAAAACAATTCTTTACAAACCTTGAAAGGAAAGTCTCAACCTCACATGAATAAATAATAACCTCAAGAGACCTAACCCAATCTTGAATTACAAAAAAGCCAAGAAAGCATCGCCATCCATGATTTCAAGTTATGCTACAGAGTTGTAATAATTAAAACCATATGTTATTGGCATAAAAACAGAATGCTGATTGGTGAAATTTAACTGAGGATCAGACATAAGTTCAGACCTATGTTTTGATAGAGAAGCCATAAAAACACAGGAAATGAGACAAAAATCTTAAACAAATGGTGTTCGTCCACCTTGATGTTTTCATGCAGGTAAATGCACAAAGAACCATGCTTGTCCCAGAACAAATTTCAAGTCTAGGTGGATCAAAGTCCTCAACATCAAGCCGAATACAATGAACCTGAAAGAAGATAAAATGAGGAGCATCCTAGGATGCATTGGCAAATGAGATGACTTCTAAATAGAACACTGAAAATGCAGGATTAAGATTAACAATTAATAAATGGGACTTTTTAAACCAAAAGTATTATATAAGGAAAAATACATATTCAGTTAGACAGAAGAAAGTCTATAGACTTTAAAAAGGGTTTTTTTTAATCAACTTGAGATAGAAAGAGGACTAATATTGAAATTATAAAAGAAACTCAATCAATAAAATAACAGAAATTTGATTTAAAATTGTGAAATAGATTTAAACAAAGAATTCTCAATACAGAATCTCAAAAGGCTGTGAAACACTTAAAGAAAAGTTCAATATCCTTATCTATCAGGAAAAGCCAATCAGAACTCCTTTGAGATTCATCCTATACCTTTCAGATTAGCTAAATTTAATAGCACAAATAATATCTCATGCTCGTGAGGACGTGGAACAGAGGAACACCCCTCCACTACTGGTGAGAGTGCTAATTATACATACAGCATGGAAAACAAAATGTGAGTTTCCCAGAAAGATGAGACCAAGTCCATCTCTAGACCAGCCATACAGTTTTGGGGTATATACACAAAGGACAAACCAGCCTACAAAACATTTGACCTAAAATCTATCCTGCCAACAAATATGGCAGGGTCATAGTGGCACAGAATTCATAACAGTAGAAACCAATGTTTGGTTTGACCTTTATCCACTCTATGGGAAGGAATTCATACCTAACACAGCTTGGGTAACTATGAGCCAGAGACTGGAAAGAACAGAGAATAAATACTCATTGGTATAAAAACAAAATCAGTAACATGATTCTTAATGATGTTTTGTTATATTTTCAGATCAGTCCCTCAACCAGTCATCAGCAATGATACTTCCACCAACAGGAGTTCAGGGCTGATGCAGAAACTACAGCCATGTAGTATGTGGAGGGTCTAAGTTGGAAGTCTCCCCCAGATTTCTCCCCTTTGAGTTCAAGGAATCCTGTAGACATGGAAATAGAAAACTTCTCAGAGCCAGAGGAGATAGAGGATAACAGGAGCAGACTTTCTGAATCACGAAGGAAGACACATGTGAGCTCAAAAGGACGGAAGCAAGAAATACAGGGCCTGCATGGGTCTGTAAAAGAGCATCTGTATATATATTAAAATATTATGTTCGAGTTTTGGTGAACACCTCACTGTGAGAATAGGTGGTCTCTATTCTTGTTCTAACTCATGGGACTCTTTTCTTCCTGTTGGGTTGACATGACCAACTTCAATATAATAGTTTCTCCTTGATTTTATTTTATTGATCTAGTTTTACTGTGTCTGTTTTTTATAACTAAGAATCCTGTATTTCCTACTGAGAGACACAAAGGGAGTAGACCTGGAGAGGAGGAAGGAAATGGACAAATTGAGAGTGTGATCTATAATCAGTTTATTGTATGAGAAAAGATCCAATCTTCAATAAAAATTAGAATAAAATTTTACTACTTCATAAAATAAATATGAAGGTTTGGTCATTTATATTTTGTTAACACATGATAAAATGCTTTATTCCATGAGGAAGCATGAGCAGACCTTGCGATTTTAGGTAATTTGGCACACGTAAATCCTTAGAATTAGGAACAACTCACCTGTCTAAAACCTGTAGCCCATTCTATCACTTCATCAGACATATATTACTGTTGATAATTTGGAAAATGACTGGAAAACTTTCCTAATTTCATCTTAAGTCCAAAATTTGGTGGAAAATCCATGATGTAGAAAATGTCATATTCGGTATCCAGTTTTACTTTCTGGTTCATGGTCACCAGGTCTCCAGCAGGATTTTCAAATCATATGTTCTTCAGAAGAGAGAACATCTAAAACACATTTGTCATTTTAGTCTCAACTATGCTAACATATTAGGAAGGAAAATAAAATATTTTAATGACCCTAATTTTCCTTAGCCTCTCCTAAAATATAACTTTATTAAAAGTACTTGGTAATAAAAAAGAAGATATTCCATGTATATGGAAAGATTCCCTATGCTTTAAAAATACATATTTCTTCCTTCAGTTGATACCTTAAAACATGCACATCTGAATTGTATGCCTGAAATGTAGTTGCGCATTCTCAACTTCTTTCTACTAACAGTGTTATTTAATCATGACCTAGGGAATTGAAATCCTTAGTTTGTAAAAAATGGCAAAGCCATTTTATATTTATATTATCTTATTTCATTACATTGATAAGAAACTTTTGATCACATCAAAGGGGAGGCATTCTAGTATTGCCATTTAATATTTTCGTGAGAAAATATTTCTGTTCAAATGTAAAAAACTCCATGGTTAAAATCGCTGAAAAAAAATTCTTGACTAAGATTGTAAAATGCTGACTTGGGTGCCAGTGTTAACTGTATGATATTTTGTGACACTAACATGATTTGCCTTATATGCCATGCTAGGTTAAAGAGAAATATGAACTTGGAAAAAGATTCCTTATTTGCATAGATTTGGACCTTGTGGTTCCTTTTAAGAACACCATCTCTGTGACATTCATGCCTTTCTGTATAAGACACATTACCTTCCAGGAGTCAAGTTCCAGCTTCTTACCAGCATTCTTTGGCCATGTGTCTACTTGCAGAAGCATCTCATGGAGTGTGTGAGCCACAGCATACACTGCATTGTATAAGTTATAAGCTGTATCACTCATGGACATTCCAAACGGTGTCCTAAATAACCATTTCAATAGGGTTCTTGTTGGACAATTCTTCAGTTTGTTACAATTAGACGATGGTAAAGCACATTTAAAATAAGTCCACCATAGTTTTACAAGAGAAATTTCATCACTATAGTTTAAAGGATGCACTGTCTGCAAGAATTGTTTAAAACCAGACATCTCAGAATGCTGATGAGAGAAAATGAGAATCCCATCAGGGGAGTTAAGCATGAAATCTCCTTCTATGAACATATCAAATTTTGACACACTGATCCAGATTCTCTGAATCTTTAGAGGTTTCCACATCCAAAAGTTTAATGGCATATAAGTATCTCTGTCTCCATAAACAATCACTACTTTTGCTGACGATGTCATGACCTTGTTATAATTCTACATAAACATTTTAAAGTATAACTCTTGACTCGGTGGGATAATCGCCACAAATGCTATACAGACAATGTTTCTTTGCATCACTCCTCGCCATTCAGAAAGAAACTGAGTTCCAAGATCTTCATCTGAAATGACCATTCCCACCCAGTTCCATCCGAAGTGAACCACTAGGGACACCATGGCCAGTGCTAGAGATGTGTCCTTGGGTGATATCTGGTAGAGATGAGGAAATTGTTCACGGACACTCAGGTGAGGATGAAAATACCCATAGTAAAGCTGAAAGACATAGACCATAAGCAACAGTGTAAAGAAGATGGAAGCATGACACTCAGTCTAAGATCTATGTGTGCTAAGCAAATGCTGGGAGAGCTAGAAATTGTGAATTTTTCATATAATTATTAAAATCATATCAATTTTTTGGTGATTGTCTAAACTATTATAGATTTAGAGTTTTGAAAAATGTATCACAATTTTTGCTTCCTCCCATGTCCATTTCTTATAAAGTGTTTCCCATAGTGTTTGAGTATTTATGCTTTATGAAGCAGAAAATGCATTAACCCAATCTCTGTCTTCCCATCACCATTTGTGCCCAGAATATCAGCCTGAAGGGAAAATATTTCATTAAAACTAATCCACCCAGGCTTACCTCTGGAGTTCTAGAAAAGTAGAGGCGGAACCCAAATTTGGCAGATTCTCGCCACCGTGGTCCTGTAAGTGTAATTAAATATCTTCTCTCTTCTGAGCAGTAGTAGTTAGGAAAGTATTCACTTCTTTTTGAAGATGAAATAGATTTTATATGATCAACAAACACATTACATTTAATGGTAGCTAGCAGAGAAATGTTGGGTAAAATCTGAGGATTCCTATTGATTTCTTCCATGGCAAAATAAAGAGAGAAAATCAAGTTGATGTTGTTAGGTGTCAACCTGAAATCAGAGCACAGTAATCACGAGAGATTAGGTTCCAAACATGATAATCTTAATTACACTCAGTGTGGGTTCAACACTGAATTATCTTTTCTTGACCCATTGCTAAGGTGATATATACAAGTCCTTGTATTGTGGTCTATTATGATGTGAGACATGGAGAGGAATATATAGATCGTATGTTTTTTTATGTTTGTTTCTTTGGCTTGGTGCGTTCTTTTTTTCTATCAAAGGGATTCTGTCATTTTGAAGTTTTCTTTTTTTTTGTGATTATAATTTTTTTTATTAAGAAAAGAAGAAAAAAAACATAAACAAAAAACAAGTTTCCACCTCCTCCCAGCCTCCCATTTCCCTCCCCCTCCTCCCACCCTTCTCCCCCTCCTCCCACCCTTCTCCCCCTCCCCCCACTCCTCTCCCCCTCCCTCTCCAGTCCATAGAGCAGTCCGGGTTCCCTGCCCTGTGGTAAGTCCTAGGTCCTCCCCACTCCGTCCATATCTAGGAAGGTGAACATCCAAACTGGCTAGGCTTCCACAAAGCCAGCACATTAAGTAGGATAAAAACCCCGTGCCACTGTCCTTGGCGTCTCATCAGCCCTCATTGTTCGCCATGTTCAGAGAGTCCGGATTTATCCCATGCTTTTTCGGTCACAGTCCAGCTGGCCTTGGTGTGCTCCCAGTAGAAGTCAGTGTTTCGGTTTCTCAGGAAATTCGGGATCAACTTACCCCTGGACCCAGCATTACCATTCCTGGGAATATACCCAAGGGATGCTTTATCAAATGACAAAAGCATTTGTTCAACTATGTTCATAGCAGTATTATTTGTAATAGACAGAACCTGGAAACAACCTAGATGCCCTTCAATGGAAGAATGGATGAAGAAAGCATGGAATATATACACGCTAGAGTACTACGCTGCGGTAAAAAACAATGACTTCTCGAATTTTGCATGCAAATGGATGGAAATAGAAAACACTATCCTGAGTGAGGTGTCCCAGACCCAAAAAGATGAACATGGGATGTACTCACTCATAATTGGTTTCTAGCCATAAATAAGGGCCACGGAGTCTACAATAGGTGAACCTAAAGAAGCTAAGTAAGAAGTTGAACCCAAGGAAAAACATATAGTTATCCTCTTGGCTAAGGGAAGTAGACCAAATTGCCGGGGAGAAAATTAGGATCTTGGGGGTGGGGTGAGATGGGGGTAAGGGGAGATGGGGAGAGAAAAGGTAGAAGGGAAGGAGGGGGGACTTGGGGAATCAGGAGAATTGGGATAAAGGAAAGGTGGATAGGGGAGCACGGAACCACAATTCTTAGTTAAGGGAACCACTTTAGGGTGAGCAAGAGACTTGACCCTTGAGGGGCTCCCAAGTGCCCAACATGAGGTTCCCAGTTAGTTCCTTGGGCAGCTGAGGATTGGGAACCTGAAATGACCCTATCCTAGAGCAATACTGACGAATATCTTGCATATCGTCATAGAACCTTCATCTGGTGATGGATAGAGATAGAGACAGAGACCCACACATGAGCACTGGACTGAACTCCCAAGGTCCCAATGAGGAGCAGAAGGAGGGAGAACATGAGCAAAGAAGTCGGGACCACGAGGCGTGCACTCACCCACTGAGACAGTGGAGCTGATTTTGAAGTTTTCAATGGATTCATCCCTTTATTTTTTTGCTGAACACCATGAGAGAGTCTTTATGCAGTCCATGGAATTGAATTAATTCCATGAACTGATGAACATTGATCAACATTGAATCTGCTCATACATGTGTACTGTAATTCTAATACATAACATATTTGAAATATATCTGTATCATCTACTATCAAGGTAGTTATACTCTTTTACACAGAGGCAGTACTGACCAATGGCATGATGTTGTTATGGGCATAGGGAACATGTGGACAAATCGTTCTGTGTCAAAAGCTCTGAAGTTTCTAGCATATTCATAGGTAACGCAAAGAGCATGATCATAATTACTCTTCCTCGGTGCTTCCACACAGTTTTCCTTTTATTCTCTATTTGAGACTTTGCAGTATTGAATGATATCAGATCGGTTATAACTACAGCTTTTTCTGAGAGGAATAAACTATAAACTCACGTGGACCCTTAGATGGTACCGATGTATTTCATCCTATGTTCATAGATGGTTATCAGAGACTCGTCGTTGGATTCTAGTCCTTTCAGATTTGTTGTGATATGGTACAACTCTAACATATTCACTTTAGATTTTCCCTTTCATTTACATATTTAACTGGTCTAATTGCATTCATATAATTTTTGTATAGTTTCATAATCTTATTTAACAATAATGTAACATTTCAGCATTTGGTGGATTACTGTTTTTGTTTTTGCCTCATTCTTCTATTTTCTACACTGCTTTCTGACTATAGTAAATGTTCAAATAACAAGATATCACATGTGGCTGGTACTTAATTCTGAATAATATATGCTCCCTCTACTTTTCTGTTTCTCATGCTTAAAGAACTTTTTTGTGCTGTGTATTATTCTTGTATCTTTTACCGTTTCCTTTTTTTCAGAAAGACCTGAAATTATTCCACATTTTCTAGGTCCTTGCCATTCTATATTGGAGACTGATATGTGCTTTTAAAATTGAGTTCTTTATTAACCCACTATTATTACCATTCTGTTAAAGATTCATGTTTCAAATAATATAGGACATTGTTTATAAATTAGCTCTTTTACATCTTCAAAGAATTTTTAGCTTCATATGGAAACGGAAAAAAACCCAGGGCATCTTAAACAATCCTAGACATTGAAATAACTATTGGGGATACCACTATTCCTAATCTTACATTGTACTACATAGCTATTCTAAAAAAAAAAAAACCAGAAACATATTTTCACAAAAAAATGTTGATTAATAGAATGGAATTGAGGACCACTACAGAAGTCCATACACCTATGGACAAGTACTTTTTGATAAAGAAACTAGGAATACACACTGGAAAAATAAAAAGCATCTTCAATAAATGGTGTTGGCCAAAGGGGTAGCTGCATGGAATAGAACACGAAAATATCTATAACTCGCACCCCTCACAATACTCATCTCTAAACGGATAGAGGACCTCAGATTAAGACCAGATACACTAACTCTGATGAAATAGAAAGCAGTGAAATAGTCTTGAATTCATTTGTAAGGCAAAAGGATTTTTTTGACAGAAGACCTGCAGCCCCAAAACAATAACAATAAATTAGTAGGCTCTCATGAAACTTAAAAGATTTTATATGGCAAAGACAACGCATTTCAGACAGAGTCGCAGGCAACAGAATAAAAATTATATTTTTTACCAAGCAAACATCCAATGGAGTATGAATATCAACTGTGAAAGTAAGTAAATAATCTTGATAAGAAACATAGAAACATAAAATATTATAAAATATTTATTCAGCATAAAATACTGCTGAATAAACATTGTTGATATGAAGTAAGCTCTGCTGTATAGGCAGAATATAAGAAGAAGAGAACACACTGGTTTGGAAACATTGTTTGCAACTCAGAGATACTATCTCCCTCTATAATGAACATATATGTATATTACGAAAATCAAAGAAATGGCAAGGACCACATAACAATTTTCTATAACTGAGGAATGCAAGCATCCAAGAGTCAGTCTCTATATTAAAACATTACTTTTTATTGGTAAAAAGGGAAAAACAGGAATCTATATTGAATATATTTGCCTTACCATTTTCTTTATTACTCTTACATAAGGAAAAATTAAATTTCTTGGACTTCTCTGATCTTAAGCTATGTAAATATGTAATAATAGAGCCTGCAATTTCAAGTGTCAAAGTGTCTGGATGGCTAAGTAAAGAACATTCTGGCAATGACGCGTGGCAAGGCAAATACTCTTCCATTGGTGTTTGCAGGTGAAACTTGTACAGCTACTCTGAAAATAATTATGGCAGTATTTCAGAAAGTTGGGAATCTACCTCAATACCCATTTGTACAACTCATGGTTCTCCCTTGGGAACGTGAAATAGAATAGTTTGACTTGAATGGGGTCAGGTTGGTGATTGGAGTGGGAAGGATAAGGTCAGGGTATAGAGATGGAAGGAGAGAGTTCAGGGATTAACAGCTGGAACACTTTTTGGTGGCTTTGGGAAAGGTAGAGTGGAAACTTCTTGATATCTTTGAGGGTTACTCTATTGTGGAATCCCTATAAGGTAGAATATGGATTGCACAAAGGCCCTGTTTGTATCCAGAAAAGGTTACCAGTTGTGGAATTGTGTTGTATTTGCTTGAAATTTTGCTTGAAGGGTTCCTATGGAGATCAACAAACAACCCAGTTCGTTGCTAAGACAGAAGTTTGCTCTCTGAAAACAGACTGTCTCCCTATTGCCCAAAACAACAGACCCAAAGCTCATTGAACATGGAGAGCTTAACTGGGACCTTCAATGATTCTTTTCTTCTATATTCTAGTCTCTTTGGTGAATGATGGTACCGTGGAGGCTACTGCAAGATAATACCAGACCCTAACCCAATGATAAATCGTCCCACATCTCATCATTCCTGCCTGAACATGCACTCAGACAATGGCATCACAGAATTTGTGGGAGTAGACAACCAATGTATAGTTTAAAAGGACTTCCAGGCCACGAGAGGGAGTCCATGTCCTACACTGTCTGAATTTCCAGGACTTGGAGACTGGATAACCCAGAGACCAAGGTGAAAACAAACATTACTGGAAAAGTATTTCCTCATGATATTATGCTGTATTTATAGATGGGTGTCTTGTCCAGTAGAATTCAGAGAGGTTTCTTCAATCACAAGATAGGAGCAGGTGCATATCTCTACAAACAAATACTATGCCTCTCAGTACCCATAGAATACAATATCTCCCATACTTAACTACAATTAATGAATCAAAGATGTACTTACTTCTCATTTAGATTCTCAGTGAAATCGCTATTTTTCACATGCCCATCCTCTGTAAAAATAGAAAAGAAACAATGCTCCTCTATATCTTGCTCTTTGTTGTTCGTTTTTATTCTCATGAAGCACTTGGGATCAGTTAAACTGCAGAAAACGAGGGAGAGATTCAGGACCAAAAGGACAAAGATCAAAGAGAGCATCTTTATCGAGTCTCTAGGTTAGGAGCGTGAGGGAAGTGCAGCATGAAGAGTCAGACAGAAACCCATGTATCAATTATGCCTGCCCATATCCAGGCGTCTCTTTTTATCACTGCAGTTTCTACTAAAGAGCGCCTGTACTTCTCTCTGTAGTGTTTTTCAGCCCATTGTTCATCTCTGGGGATTCTTTAGCATTCCTGGCCTGATGCCCTGCATCTGAGTTTCTATGTTCAGGTGACAAAAAAGGCATAATAGTTTTGTTTACAAGAATTACCTTTCCCTCCATATCCCTCATGGTTCCATATGTTTCAGTTCACATGAAGGCTCCAGATATGATTCCTCTTGGGAAAATTTGCTAAAAAGCTTTGTTCGTCAAAACAGTTCTCTAATTCCCATGTGAATGTTTGGATTCCATAACATATCAAAGCAGTTTTTGAGATAGAAGTGTAAGGACTAGCTATTCCTAGAGAGGTCTTATTATAGACATACAGGCAATATGAACAATAATGTTCGTGGTTGGAAATAGTATTGCATATGTGTTGTCCTATGTCAATGGAGCATGCACTTATGATTCACACACATCTGACTGCCTGCTAATGCACACAGTCACATGTGTAAGAAATTCAGTCAAGATTACAAATCCAGAACCGGTCAATACTACCTGAATATCAAGGCTAGAAAGTTACTGCATATTAGAGTCCTAAAACATGTCTAAGACCTCAGTTCTCAATAATGTGTATTTTGTCATCAACATGGATCTTCATCTATGACACTGATTTCTTGTGGAGGCCTAAATATGTGATGCCATTTCCATCTTGTCTGAAAGTCAGAGAGTTTGAGGTTGCTCAAAATTATTGACAACAACAAGGGTTACACATGGTGATCTAGGGTGTGGTTACTTGGTCTTTTTGACATTAAGGTGGCCCATACAGGCAGATCCACTACACATGACAACAGTCATGTTGTCAGTGCATATTTCTGTTCTTTCTTTTGTAATAGGAGGTTTACCCTTGGGAGTGGCTGCCTTCATGATACTTGGTCTATGGTGGGTTCGCTGTCTAAACCACAGAATGTTTTCCTCATGGATTAATTGCCTGAATGCTTGAAGTATTGAAACCAGTAACTGTTCAAGTTGCCCTTTATATCATGTTAAAGAAGTCTTCTGTCTTCTACCCCTTCTTGCATTTGGGTACAAAACTTTACGAAAAATTAAATGCAGTTGAATTTCAGTATTTACTGGAACTCCCTCCCAATACTCTTCTATGTTTTCTGTTTTATTGTTTTTTCTTGCATTTTCATATTCTTCACTAACTCTTCTATTTCCCATGCTCCTGTCCTGGTAAATGGTATTTTTGTTGAAGCTGGTCCCTGACAATTTCTTGCATTTTAATGTTTACATTTGAAAAGAATGCTTGTTGGGGATTAATTCTATAATTTATGGATTAAATGATTGAAAATGAAAATTAAATTTCTGCCCTGGAAATGCTGAAAAATTTATGGGCAGCCTGTATATGGCAGTTCTATTGAACTTGTTCATATTGGATTTCATGGTCTATGTTGCTAAGGATGAATTATCAGGTCTCTCCCTGAAGAGGACACCAAGTCTTATTACAGATGGTTGTGAGCCACCATATGGTTGTTGGGGATTGAACACAGGACCTTTGGAAAAGCAGATAATGCTTCTAAGCAGGGAGCCATCTATCCAGATTCTGCTAATTTAATTTTCCAGGAAGAAATTTTGTGTCATAATAGCAATACAGAATATATATTGCAAATAAGATAGTACATTGATAGGTCTTAAATGAACTTATTTCTTACATTAATATGGGATGCTTGAGAAAGATACCCTAATGCAAAGCAATTGCTTTTGTTTTGAGGTGATTCCACCCAGAACATCCAATCTTGTGCCTCAAAGGTTTTAATACATTACTGATAGACCAAAAATGTGAATGGTTAGCAGTAAGGAAAAGAAATTTAAAACACCTTTCTTTGGTATAGCTGAACCAAGGACCAACCCAGATTAAACTTCTCTACTTCTTTCCCTGATCCTTTTTTCATTCATCTGCCTATCTGTTACATGAGTTTGAATCTGTGCCTGACCAAGTGGTATTTTGTCACTCAATCTGTCTGATGTCTATCTCTCTGCTGTCAATCTGTGCCTGTGTTTCTCTATCCATATCCAAAGGCTTTGGTCTCTCTTTTATTAAGTATCTCAGAAAGTATCACATGGGGAAAAACGCAAAATAATTTCCAGAAATTTTAAAAAGTTTTATAAGAAATTAAAACCATTGACTTCAACTGATCTCAATACCACAGACAAAAAGCAAACTAATGTAAATTTCAATACTTTATGTGTCTTTAAATAATTTCAGAAGGTTTCTTTCAAATCATTTTCTGATTCCTAAATTTATAATTATTTAGTTGATTAGTCCTGGTTCCGGGGCATGGAAATGTGCATAATTTAAGATTAAAATTATTTATAAGCTTAGAACAGAAAAGGTGATTTCATGGGTAATCCAAGGAAAGAAAGTTTAGCTGTTTCATTGCCTCTAAAAGGCAGGTTAAGATTATGAGTCTTTTATTTATTAGATGCTGAAAAAGCATTTGACAAAATTCAACATCCATTTATGATAAAAGTATTGGAGAGATTAGGGATACAAGGGTCATACCTAAATATAATAAAAGCTATTTATAGCAAGCCGACAGCTAACATCAAATTAAACGGAGAGAAACTCAAAGCCATCCTGCTAAACTCAGGAACACGACAAGGCTGTCCACTCTCTCCATACCTATTCAATATAGTGCTTGAAGTTCTAGCAATAGCAATACGACATCATAGTGGGATCAAGGGTATTCGAATTGTAAAGGAAGAAGTTAAACTTTCGTTATTTGCAGATGATATGATAGTGTACATAAGCGACCCCCAAACTCCACCAAAGAACTTTTACAGCTGATAAACACCTTTAGTAATGTGGCAGGATACAAGATCAACTCCAAAAAATCAGTTGCCCTCTTATACACAAAGGATATGGAAGCAGACAGGGAAATCAGAGAAGCTTCACCATTCACGATAGCCACAAACAGCATAAAATATCTTGGGGTAAATCTAACCAAGGAAGTGAAAGATCTATTTGACAAGAACTTTAAGGCATTGAAGAAAGAAATTGAAGAGGATACCAGAAAATGGATGGACTTCCCTTGCTCTTGTATTGGGAGGATCAACATAGTAACAAAGGCAATTCTACCAAAGGCAATTTATAGATTCAATGCAATCCCCATCAAGATCCCATCAAATTTCTTCACAGATCTTGAGAGGACAATAATCAACTTTATATGGAAAAACAAAAAACCCAGGATAGCCAAAACAATCCTATACAATAAAGGATCTTCTGGAGGCATTACCATCCCTGACATCAAACGCTATTACAGAGCTACAGTAATGAAAACAGTGTGGTACTTGCGAAAAAAACAGAGAAGTCGACCAATGGAATCGTATAGAAGACCCGGATTTTAACCCACAAACCTATGAACACCTCATTTTCGATAAGGAAGCTAAAAGTATACAATGGAAGAAAGAAAGGATCTTCAATAAATGGTGCTGGCACAACTGGATGTCAACCTGTAGAAGAATGAAAATAGACCCATATCTATCACCATGCACAAAACTCAAGTCCAAATGGATTAAAGACCTCAATATTAGCCCGAACACACTGAACCTGATAGAAGAGAAAGTGGGAAGTACCCTACAACAGATGGGCACAGGAGATTGCTTCCTATGTATAACCCCAGCAGCACAGACATTAAGGGCAACATGGAATAAATGGGACCTACTAAAACTGAGAAGCTTCTGTAAAGCAAAGAACACTGTCTCTAAGACAAAAAGGCAACCTACTGACTGGGAGAAGATCTTCACCAACCCTGCAACAGACAAAGGTCTGATCTCCAAAAGATATAGAGAACTCAAGAAACTAGACTTTAAAATGCCAATTAACCCAATTAAAAAATGGGGCACTGAACTGAACAGAGAATTCTCAACAGAAGAAGTTGAAATGGCCAAATGACACTTAAGGTCATGCTCAACTTCCTTAGCAATCAGGGAAATGCAAATCAAAACAACTTTGAGATATCATCTTACACCTGTCAGAATGGCTAAAGTCAAAAACACCAATGAGAGCCTGTGCTGGAGAGGCTGTGGAGGAAGGGGTACCCTCATCCATTGCTGGTGGGAATGCAATCTTGTGCAACAACTGTGGAAATCAGTGTTTCGGTTCCTCAGGAAATTCTTGATCAACCTACGCCTGGACCCAGCAATACCACTCTTGGAAATATACCCAAGAGATGCCCTATCATATGACAAGAGCATTTGTTCAACTATGTTCATAGCCGTATTATTTGAAATAGCCAGAACCTGGAAACAACCTAGATGCCCTTCAATGGAAGAATGGGTGAAGAAATTATGGAATATATACACATTAGAGTACTACGCTGCGATAAAAAACAATGACTTCTCGAATTTTGCATGAAAATGAATGGAAATAGAAAACACTATCCTGAGTGAGGTATCCCAGACCCAAAAAGATGAACATGGGATGTATTCACTCATAATTGGTTTCTAGCCATAAATAAGGGTCACGGAGTCTACAATTGGTGAACCTAAAGAAACTAAATAAGAAGGTGAACCCAAGGAAAAACATATAGTTATCCTCTTGGCTATGGGAAGTAGACAAATTGCCAGGGAGAAAATTGGGATCTTGGGAGTGGTGTGGGAAGGGGTAAGTGGAGATGGGGAGAGAAAAGTTAGAAGGGAAGGAGGGGGTGGGGGGACTTGGGGAAACAGGAGGATTGGGATAAAGGAAGGTTGGACAGGGGAGCACGGAACCACAATTTTTTTTTTTTTTTAGTTTTTCGAGACAGGGTTTCTCTGTAGCTTTGGAGCCTGTCCTGGCACTAACTCCTGTAGACCAGGCTGGCCTCGAACTCACAGAGATCCGCCTGCGTCTGCCTCCCGAGTGCTGGGATTAAAGGCGTGCGCCACCACCGCCCGGCTTGGAACCACAATTCTTATTTAAAGGAGCCACCTTAGGGTTGGCAGGAGACTTGACCCTAGAGTGACTCCCAGGAGCCCATGGTGATGTCCCCAGTTAGTCCCTTGGGCAGCTGAGGATAGGGAACCTGAAATGACCCTATCCTATAGCAATACTGACGAATATCTTGCATACCACCATAGAACCTTCATCTGGTGATGGATGGAGATAGAGGCAGACCCACAATGGAGCACTGGACTGAGCTCCCACGGTCCCAATGAGGAGCGGAAGGAGGGAGAAGATGAGCAAGCAAGTCGGGACCACGAGGGCTGCACCCACCCACTGAGACAAGGGGGATGATCTATTGGGAGTTCACCAAGGCCAGCTGGACTGTGACTGAAAAAGTATGGGATAAAACTGGACTCTCTGAATATGGCAGATAATTAGGGCTGATGAGAAGATAAGGACAATGGCACGGGGTTTTGACCCTACTTCATGTTCTGGCTTGTGGGAGCCTAGCCAGTTTGGATGTTCACCTTCCTAGACATGGACGGAGGGGGGCGGACCTTGGACTTTCCACAGGGCAGGGAACCCTGACTGCTCTATGGATTGGAAAGGGAAGGGGAGAGGAGTTTGGGGGAGTGGGAGAAGAGTGGGAGGAGGGGAGGGAAATGGGAGGCTGGGAGTAGGCGGATACTTTTTTCCCTTTTCTCAATTAAAAAAAAAAGAGTTGAAAAACAAAAATGATTCTGAGTCTTTTATTTCTTCCTTTTTCTTATTTATTTATTCGCTTATTTATTTACTATATGTGTTTTTTACTTTATGTGTCTTGATAACATTCATTTAGCTTCCCTTTTACATCTCAGCTTTGCACGGGCATAACACTCTAATAAAAAAAAGTATAAAAACAAATGCTCTTGTCATATGATAGGGCATCTCTTGGGTATATTCCCAGGAGTGGTATTGCTGGGTCCAGGGGTAGGTTGATCCCGAATTTCCTGAGAAACCGAAACACCGATTTCCAAAATGGTTGCACAAGATTGCATTCCCACCAGCAATGGATGTGGGTACCCCTTCCTCCACAGCCCCTCCAGCAAAGGCTATCTTTGGAGTTTTTTATTTTAGCCATTCTGACAAGTGTAAGATGATATCTCAAAGTTGTTTTGATTTGCATTTCCCTGATCGCTAAGGAGGTTGAGCATGACCTTAAGTGTCTTTTGGCCATTTGAACTTCTCTGCTGAGAATTCTCTGTTCAGTTCAGTGCCCCATTTTTTAATTGGGTTAATTAGCATTTTAAAGTCTAGTTTCCTGAGTTCTCTATATATTTTGGAGATCAGACCTTTGTCTGTTGCGAGGTTGGTGAAGATCTTCTCCCAGTCAGTAGGTTGCCTTTTTGTCTTGGTGACAGTGTCCTTTGCTTTACAGAAGCTTCTCAGTTTTAGTAGGTCCCATTTATTCAATGTTGCCCTTAATGTCTGTGCTGTTGGGGTTATGCCCTATCATATGACAAGAACATTTGTTCAACTATGTTCATTGCAGTATTATTTGTAATAGCCAGAACCTGGAAACAACCTAGATGCCCTTCAATGGAAGAATGGATGAAGAATGTGTGGAATATCTACACATTAGAGTACTACGCTGTGGTAAAAAACAATGACTTCTCAAATTTTGCATGCAAATGGATGGAAATAGAAAACACTATCCTGAGTGAGGTAACCCAGACCCAAAAAGATGAATATGGGATGTACTCACTCATAATTCTTTTCTAGCCATAAACAAGGGTCACGGAGTCTATAATTGGTGATCCCAAAGAAGCTAAGGAAGAAGGTGAACCAAAGTAAAAACATATAGTTGTCCTCTTGGCTATTGGAAGTAGACAAAATTGCCGGGGAGAAAATTGAGATCTTGGGGTGAGGTGGGATGGGGGTAAGGGGAGATGGGGAGAGAAAAGGGAGAAGGGGAGAATGGGGGGAACTTGGGGAAAAAGGAGGATTGGGATAAAGGAAGGTTAGATAGGGGAGCACGGAAGCACAATTCTTAGTTAAGGGAGCCACTTTAGGGTTGACAAGAGACTTGAACCTAGAGTGGCTCCCAGTAGCCCAAGCCGAGTTCTCCAGTTAGTTCCTTGGGCAGCTGAGGATAGGGAACCTGAAATGACCCTATCCTATAGCAATACTGACGAATTTCTTGCATATCATCATAGAACCTTCATCTGGTGATGGTTGGAGATAGAGGCAGACCCACACTGGAGCACTGAACTGAGCTCCCAAGGTCCCAATGAGGAGCAGAAGGAGGGAGAACATGAGCAAAGAAGTCGGGACCACGAGGGGTGCACCCACCCACTGAGACAGTGGAGCTGATCTATTGGGAGCTCACCAAGGCCAGCTAGACTGTGACTGAAAAAGTATGGGATAAAACTGGACTCTCTGAGCATGGCGGACAATAGGGGCTGATGAGAAGCCAAGGACAATGGCACGGGGTTTTGAACCTACGTAATGTGCTGGCTTTGTGGAAGCATAGCCAGTTTGGATGTTCACCTTCCTAGGAATGGACAGAGAGGGGAGGACCTAGGACTTACCACAGGGCAGGGAACCCTGACTGCTCTTTGGACTGGAGAGGGAAGGTGGAGGAGTTGGGGGATGGGGAGAAGGGTGGGAGGAGGGGGAGGGAAATGGGAGGCTGGGAGGAGGTGGAAATTTGTTTTTTTTTCTCCTTTTCTCAATAAAAAAAGAAAAAAAAGTATAAGAATAAAGAAAGGAAGTAAAATAAAACATCAAAAAACTTAAAAGTTTTATCAAGGAACTGCAGTGTTACAGGGTGAGTCGTGCCATGACCCGTTTGTCCACATATCTTTCCTTATAAGTGTTCATGTCAGGGTCTTTGGTTTAGTTCAAGGCCTCTGGTTTCTAATACCCTATTGATGAGCGTTCCTCAGTAGGATTCCTCCTGGATAGCCTATTGTTGTCCTGTATTGTCGAGATCCTACTGCTTTGGCTATGAAGTTCTGGTTCCCTCACATGCTCTAGCAGATCATCGATGGGGTGTATAATGAGGTGGACAAAATCATAACCATGGGTCTTGACCTGGATAGTTGTAGAGTTGATCCATCAGATGTGAAATGGGGACAGCTCTCCCATGTTTAAAACTTCTAGGTTTGCTCAAGCAAACCTGCACTGGCAAAGTTGGCTTTTCCGTGACAGTACATTCAAAGCCATCGCTCATTTTCTTTTCTAGCCAGTCCTGTGTATTTGATTTTATGTTGAGGTCCTTTCTTTATTTGGACGTGAGTTTTGTGTGAGCTGATAAGTCTGGATCTACTTGAATTATTGTTCAATTTTGATGAGTGACTTTGTTGAAGGATACTGTGTTTTCTCTGGTGTGTGCTTACGGCATCTCTAAAAAAAAGATCATGTGTCCACAATGTTTGGATTAATATCTAGATCTACAGTTCAAGTCCGTTGATTTATGTGTCAGGTTTATGCCAATACTATGCTTATTTATTACTATAGATTTCTGATAAAACTTAAAACTAGGAATAATGATACTTCCAGCAGTTGTGTTATTTTTCGTAACTTTTTAGATATCCTGATTATGTATGTGTGTGTTTCTATATGAAGGAGAAAACTGTCTTTGAATGATTTGTGAAGTACTGTGGTGGAATTTTGAAGGACATTGCATTGAATCTGTAGATTACTTTTCATTTTATTATGTTAATCCTATCAGTCTATGAACATGGGAGATCTCTGGATCTTCTGATTTCCTTTTCAATTCATTTTTTTTTCAGTGACTTGAAGTTTTTATCTTAAAAATCTTTTGCTCGTTTACCTGGAGCTACCCAAAGATATTTTATGTTATTTGAAGTTAATATAAAATGTGTTTTCCTGATTACTTTTTCAGTTTATTTGCATTTGTATATAAGAAGACTCTTGGACTTTTAAATTTAATCTTATATATGCTTGTTTTTTCCAAACCTGTTTATTAGCCAAAAAAGGTTCCTATTGAAGTTTCTAGGGTTTTTCATTATTTTGGAATATTTGCTTATACTGTGTAAATGAGTGTCATGATGATTGGTTTAATGAAGAGCTGAATATCTAACAGCTAGACAGGTGAGAGTAGGCATGATTTCTTGGGTAGACAGAGAAAACTCTTGGATGAAGAGAGTTGGAAAATTTAACAGCAGACATGGAGATAGTTGGACATGAAGAAACAGACTAAGAGAATCAGGCTAATTTGAGTTATAAGAGCTAGTTGGGGACAAGAATAAATTAAAAGCCAAACATCCATAATTAATGATAAATCTCCATGTAATTATTCAGAGGCTGGTGATCCAAAGATAGTCTGAAAAGTAAGCTTGCTACATTTAATGTGAGCATGGTACTTCAATAGGAAAATATAGCCTAAAATGCCAAGAAAGTTTTGGGTATGATTTCCTAGTACTTCAATCTCTCAGTTAGCCAATTCTTGCTCTATAGAAGTACAGCTCCTGGTCACTGCCTGTGGGCTGGAGGCCAGCTTCCAGCAAAGAACCACATAGTGGAAGGATTGACTCTTTAAGTTTTGGCTCATGGGATCAGAAATCACTGCAGAAAGTCAGAATCAGACAAGTCAACCTTTAAAAAGGTACACTATGCCTAAACAGGTGCTTAGGTGCTGAACAAAGGAAAGAAAATGGGTATAGATGACAGAGAGACAAATAAATACTTTAAAAACAATAAAGTTTTCAAAGAAAGAATAAGTAATATAAAAATTAAGAAACATGAGAATGGGAAACATTATAACACGGGGAGTTTAGAACTCATATATTACTTTGTTGATATTGAATGCTAATGATCAGAGAAAGGCAGCTGTTGGGAGACTTTGGATTGTAAACAGAACTCCTGAATTAAACCACCTTACATACCTTAGGGATGTCTTGTCTTCAGAATGGAAATCAGGAAATGTGTTACATTTGGGGAGAAATTGTACTTAGGTTTCCACAGGAAACGAAAAGCTATACATTCTTGTATAAATTGATAAAGATCAGATTTGATCAGGGGAGAAATAATGAGGATCTTGGCTGCAGACATGAGGGTGGAACCCAGGGAATATTCCAGGACTGCTGGCATGTATGCTGATCTCACTGCATGGGGACAACTCTGAGATGAGATGAGACATTATGAATCCGTATTACTTTTGCCTCTCCTCTATCTCTAATCTAAGATACTAGAAGATCTTCCTATTTAGGTCACTTAATAGACCATCTAGGTTATCTGAACTTAAGAATTCCAATATTGTCCAAACATTTTAGCACAACCTTAATGAGAAGCACACACTCCCTCAAATATGACAATAAGAAAAGTATGGTCATAATATTTGGTTCATAGAACTGATCTCACAGGTTAAAACTTTATTACATAGCTTATTTTTACATTTTACATGAAGAATTATCATCTGTTGGCAATATTTAAGGAATAGATAGCAACTTTGTCATCTTGTGGCTGTTTCTGCAGTTTTAAATAAGCTACATGAATTTAATGAACATATTTAGCTTTATCATTTGTGACTCTGAACTTGTGAAAAGAATTTATCTGTGGTCTTAACAAAATAATGTAGCATTTTGGAGCAAAAATGCAAAGAAATAGTCCTGCACTTGAGGCCAAGATACAGAAGACCTCCACAGCCACCAGAGCCTTGCCTTTGGTGCTGTGGTAGACAGTGAGGAAGGTGATCCAAACACTACAGAACACCAGCATGCTGAACGTCAGGAACTTTGCTTCATTGAATGTGTCCGGTAGATTCCTAGCCAGGAAAGCTACAACGAAACTCGCTAGGGCGAGAGACCCCAGGTATCCCAGGACAAAGTAGAAGAAAATTACTGATCCTTTGTTGCAAACAATAATGATGTGGCCGTGTTCCATGTGCACATCAGTATTAACAAACGGAGGAGAAGTTCCTAACCAGATTCCACAGAGAATCATTTGGATCACGGTGCATATGGGGATGATGAAATTAGGTGCTCCTGATATGAGCAGTGACCTCATCCTTCTTTCTGGAACAGTGACCTTGAATGCCAACACTACAGTAATCGTCTTTGCCAAGACAGTAGAGGTGGCCACAGTGAACACAATTGCAAATATGGTCTGCTGCATTATACAGGTGGGTGTGTCTGGATGGCCAATGTAGAGCAAGGGACAGAGAAAGCAAAAGATGAGGGAGATGAGTAGGACATAGCTGAGAGCTCTGTTATTTGCCTTGACAATTGGCGTGTCCTGGTGCTTTAAGAAGACATACAGTACAGAAGCTGTAAGGACTGAGAAGCATAGAGCCATGCAGGTCAGAGACATTCCCAAGGGATCTTCATAGGCCAGAAAGCTCACAACTTTTTGGAGGCAGTGAGTTTGATCTTTGTTGGCATACTGATCATGTGGACACTTCACACATTCATCCATATCTAGTAGAGGAAGGGCATTATTATCAATTTTCATTTTTCTCTATGATGGACTAGTTATGCTATACAAACGCATTGGAAAATCATATCTCAACTATTATTACCTCTTTTTGTATAAGACAATTTCAATGTGGTTTATCATAGGATTTAATCTGAATTCAAACTGATTATCATTTTTATGAAAGGCTTAGTTCGTATTTATCTTACAGACTAAAGAGTCTTTGATATTTTTCCCAAATAATGAAGTGCTGTTATATCATATTCATGTTTCTGCAACAATATACTTTGGTAAGATCAATCATAGAATCATACTGTTGCTATTTATAATTTTGTATAGTATGCAGAACAAAAACTTAGAATGAGCAGTTTCTATGCATGTTATGGTAGATCTCTGAATCTCAAGTTTGGTCCTGACCAAGGACAATAACAAGAGACTGACAAAGTGGACTGGAGAAAGAGCATCAGACAAAAGCCCTATGCAGAGAACTACAGGCAACTAAGGAATACTGAAAATGGGAGAGACTGTCTTCCACAGAGAAGAGCACACCACAGATGATATTTGGATAACAAAAGTTCAGCCATGAAAGCAAGCAAAAAAGGCACTGATAATGTCAAGCAAGGCAGAGATAGCATGAACAAGTTACGACCTAAATATCTACATGGCAAAAGATCACCTTTGGTTTATGTTTCAATACATGAATTTTGATAGGGCATATTATTTGCCAGTTTTGCTGATTTCTGTGAGATTCAACTACACAATATTCCCAGCAGTGTAGACGTCATTGAGAAGCATTATGCTCAAGATAATTTTCCATATCTCAAGGACATAATTTTGAAAGATAATAATGGGTAGGTGCTGAGACATTTCTTCCAGGTGTGTCTGTGTAATTTACAGCCTAATATATTCAGTTTTCTTCAATTACATTGAGACAGTGGATCAAACTGGAAGTGATGGTGTCTTACTATTACTGAGTCACTAAACTGATGGGTGTACATTCTCTTTCTCTTTTTATATTCTCTCTGATTGTGAAAAACAGTGGTTCTTAAACTAGTGAATAAAAGTATCAAAATACTTCAACTCTATCTATGCATTTGAAAATTATAATGTATTTTAAAATATTATATTTTGAAGCCTTTAGAAATACATATAGGAACAAGGGGGAATTAAATACAATTTGGTTTAACATCCACGTATTCAATCAACACAAAATTCACTAACTTATATTTTAGTTCAACTTCATATATATGCTACAGTATCATTGGAATCAATATATTTTATTAATTTACTTTTTATGCTTTATTCTCTGCATGGTTTATATTCTTGAATATTTCACTGGTTTCTGTAACCAAGTATCTTTAACATTTTGTGTATTTTAAATTATGTACTTTATCTTCACAATCTTTGTTGCCAAATCATATGAAACCATTTGCATTCTGGTATAACTCTTAAATGAATATTGTCCATAAATACATGTTATGGTCATTCCAATAAAAAATTTAATTCACAGGTCAAAATTTTGGCATCCAAACTCATGTGTGTACTAGGATATAATGAAAATGAGTCTTACCAATAACTGTATTGATCTACCGTAGCCCATGATAAAAACACATGTTTCTAAAGCATGATACAACAGTACCAAGCATTCATTTCCTGTCAGAGACATTGATTAGCACTGGAAAATATGGATGCTGTGGTAGTTTGAATACAACTGGCCCCAAAATCTCATAGAAAGTGGCACTTGTGAGAAGGATGGGTTTTTGGAGTAGTTGTGGACTTGGTGGTGGAGCTGTGTCACTGAGGAGTGGGCTTTGAGCTCTCCTTTCACCTAGCTCAGTGTGATATCCAAATGACTTCCTGTTACCTTCAGATCAAAATGAAGAAGTCTCAGCTTCTTCTTGAATATTATGTCCTACCAAGCACCATGTCTGCCTGCATGCTTTCATGTCCTAAAATGATGATAATGAACTAAACTTCTGAACTCCAAGCCATCCCAAATTTTGGTTTTCCTTTATCAGATTTTCCATGGTTGATGTCTTTTCACAGCAATAGAAACCCTAAGTAAGGCAGATGCATAGCTACTATATCCTTAATAAAAGCAAAAAGTAGATACAATTTAATGCAATATGCTAAATTCTAAGATGAAGATAAGATGCTATAGTTATGTTTTTTACTATAAAGAAACGATTAAGAAAAATACTTCACTGCTTCTGAAATGAGGAGAGAAAAATAAAGTTCATGAGCAGTATAGTTTAATATAGGCAATATAGTTTTCCAAATTGTAGTGTTATTATTTTTCTAAGTTTGTAATGAATGTTTTTACTCTTCCTTTCTCCTGAAAGGAAAAAACTATATAATTGAGGCAGAAAGTAAACAATCTGTTGATTATTTTGGTAAAGTGTATTCTTACTTGTCATGTTTGAAATTTCATTTTCAGGACACGGGTTGCAATCAAAACAGCAGATAGCCCTTCCCTCTTGAGGGAATTTTCTTAGTCCTGGACGGCAAGGCATACTGCATATCGAGGGCGGAGTCTTGGGGGTAAGGGGAGATGGGGAGAGAAAAGTTAGAAGGGAAGGAGGTCGGGCCTTGGGAAAGCAGGAGGATTGGGATAAAGGAAGGTTGGACAGGGCAGCACGGAACCACAATCCTTAGTTAAGGGAACCACTTTAGGGTTGGCAAGAGACCTGACCCTAGAGGGGCTCCCAGGTGCCCAAGCTGAGGTCCCCAGTTAGTTCCTTGGACAGTTGAGAATAGGGAACCTGAAATGTCCCTATCCTTGAGCAATACTGACGAATATCTTGCATATCATCATAGAACCTTCATCTGGTGATGGATGGAGATAGAGACAGAGACCCACACTGGAGCACTGGACTGAGCTCCCAAAGTCCCAATGAGGAGCAGAAGGAGGGAGAACATGAGCAAAGAAGTCGGGACCACGAGGGATGCACCCACCCACTGAGACAGTGGAGCTGATCTATTGAGAGCTCACCAAGACCAGCTGGACTGTGACTGAAAAAGCATGGGATAAAACTGGACTCTCTGTACATGGCGAACTATGAGGGCTGATGAGACGCAAAGGACAATGGCACGGGGGTTTGATCCTACGTAATGTGATGGCTTTGTGGGAGCCCAGCCAGTTTGGATGTTCACCTTCCTAGATATGGACGGAGGTGGGAGGTCCTAGGTCTTACCACAGGGCAGAAAACCCTGACTGCTCTTTGGACTGGAGAGGGAGTGGGAAAGGAGTGGGGGGAGGGGGAGAAGGGTGGCAGGAGGGGGCGTAGGGGGGTAGGAGGGGGAGGGAAATGGGAGGCTGGGAGGAGGTGGAAACTTGTTTTTTTTTCTATCCTTTTCTCAATAAAAAAATAGTTATTGATAAATGATAAAAAAATAAAAATACAAATTAAAGAAATTAACAAAAAAATTGAGTTTAACGCATATGAGAAAAGCAGCAGTGATTGTCGGCGTGGAGTAACTGAAAAAAAAACCCTTTTACAGACATGTATACTATTATGAAACATAATTTTCATGTCTTTTCTGTGTCTCTTTTTTTCCCAGAAGCAGTTCCACAGGATTCTCCTAGCACTCACTAGAACACCTGTTGCAGCCTTACTGCCCCATCCCACACCTGCTTTGGATCTCAGAGACCATTGCTTTCTAACCTCCATATTGTAATTCATTCCTGTATCCCAGTCCTGAACTATACAGGTATGCCTTGCTGAAAAGATTGCATTAAAATGTCCACCAGGTGAGATCGGTCGCTTTCAGGGTGGTAGGGCCGTAGAACTCAAGAAACTAGACTTTAAAATGCCAATTAACCCAATTAAAAAATGGGGCACTGATCTGAACAGAGAATTCTCAACAGAAGAAGTTCAAATGGCCAAATGACACTTAAGGTCATGCTCAACCTCCTTAGCGATCAGGGAAACGCAAATCAAAACAACATTGAGATATCATCTTACACCTGTCAGAATGGCTAAAATCAAAAACACCAATGATTGACTTTGCTGGAGAGGTTGTGGAGGAAGGGGTACCCTCATCCATTGCTGGTGGGAATGCAAAGTTGTGCAACCACTTTGGAAATCAGTGTGGCAGTTTCTCGGGAAATTCAGGATCAACATATCCCTGGACCCAGCAATGCCACTCTTGGGAATATACCCAAGAGATGCCTGATCATATGAGAAGGGCATTTGTTCAACTATGTTCATAGCAGCATTATTTGTAATAGCTAGAACCTGGAAACAACCTAGACGTCCTTCAATGGAAGAATGGATGAAGAAAGTGTGGAATATATACACATTAGAGTACTACTCAGCGGTAAAAAACAATGACTTCTCCAATTTTGCATGCAAATGGATGGAAATAGAAAACACTATCCTGAGTGAGGTAACCCAGACTCAAAAAGATGAACATGGGATGTACTCACTCATAATTGGGTTCTAGCCACAAATAAAGGTCATTGAGTCTATAATTTGATTACCTAAAGAAGCTAAATAAGAAGGTGAACCCAAAGAAAAACATATAGCTATCCTCCTGGTTATGGGAAGTAGACAAGATTGCTGGGCAAAAAATTGGGATCTTGGGTGTGGGATGGGAGGGGGTAAGGGGAGATGGGGAGAGAAAAGTGAGAAGGGGAGGATGGGGGGATTTGGGGAAACGGGATGATTGGGACAAAGGAAGGTTGGATAGATGAGCAGGGAAGCACATATCTTAATTAAGGGAGCCATCTTAGGGTTAGCAAGAGACTTGTACCTAGAGGGGCTCCCAGGTCCCCGGTGTGATGTCCCCAGTTAGTTCCTGGGGCAGCTTAGGATAGGGAACCTGAAATGACCCTATCCTATAGCCATACTGATGAATATCTTGCATATCACCATAGAACCTTCATCTGGCGATGGATGGATATAGAGACAGAGAAACACACTGTAGCACCGGACTGAGTTCCCAAGGTCCGAATGAGGAGCAGAAGGAGGGAGAACATGAGCAAATATGTCAGGACCACAAGGGGTGCACCCACCCACTGAGACAGTGGGCTGATCTATTGGGAGCTCACCAAGGCCAGCTGGACTGTGACTGAAAAAGCATGGGATAAAACCGGACTCTCTGAATATGGCAGACAATGAGGGCTGCTAAGAAGACAAGGACAGTGGCAGGGGGTTTTGATCCTACTACATGTACTGGCTTTGTGGGAGCCTAGCCAGTTTGGGTGTTCACCTTCCTAGACCAGGATGGAGTGGGGAGGACTTTGGACTTTCCACAAGGCATGGAACCCTGACTGCTCTTCAGACTGGACAGGGAGGGGGAAAGGAGTGGGGGGAGGGGGAGAGGAGTGGGAGGAGGCAGAGGAAAATGGGAGGCTGGGAGGAGGCGGGAAATTTTTTTCAATAAAAAAATAATAAAAAAGTCTGCCAGGGAACCCGTACAGATAATAAATATTTTCAGCTACAGACAATATTGTGTAAGTGGCTACATACAATATTAACTTAAAAATATCTCTCACATATACAAATGTTGAGCAAAAAGTACTCAGGAACTACACTTTTCACAGTATCTTCAAATAGTATAATATATCTTGAGTGAACTCTAAGCAAGCAAGAGAAATACTTCTGTGATAAAAACTTCAATCTTTGGAGAAAGCAACTGTAGACAAAATCAGAAGATGGAAAGTGCTCCCATGCTCATGGATTGGTAAGGTAAACATAGTAAAGTGCACATCCTACAAGAACAATCTAAATTTTCAATGCATTCCCAATAGAAATTCCAACACAATTCTTTACAAACCTTGAGCAAACAAGTCTCAACCTCTCATGAATGAATAATAACCTCAAGAGACCTAACCCAATCTTGAATTACAAAAAAGCCAAGAAAGTATTGCCATCCATGATTTCAAGTTGTTCTACAGAGTTGCAATAATTAAAACCATATGTTATTGGCATAAAAACAGAATGCTGATTGGTAAATTTAACTGAGGATCAGACATAAGTTTAGACCTATGTTTTGACAGAGAAGTCATAAAAACACAGGAAATGAGACAAAATCTTAAACAAATGGTGTTGGTCCACTTTGATGTCTTCATGCACCCAAATGCAAATAGAACCATGATTATTCCAGAACAAATTTGAAGTCTAGGTGGATCAAAGACCTCAACATCAAGCCGGATACAATGAACCTGAAAGACGAGAAAATGAGGAGCATCCTTGGATGCATTGGCAAATGAGACGACTTCTAAATAGAAAACTGAAAATGCAGGGCTAAGATTAACAATTAATAAATGAGACATCTTTAAACTAAAACATTAATATAAGGAAAAATCCATCTTCAATAAGACAGAAGAAAGTCTCTAGAATTTAAAAAGGGTTTTAAAATCAACTTGAAATGTGAAAGAGGACTAATATTGAAATTATAAAATAAACTCAATCAATAAAATAACAGAAATTCGATTTAAAATGGTGAAAGAGATTTAAACAAAGAATTCTCAATACAGAATCTCAAATGGCTGTGAAACACTTAAATAAAAGTTCAATATCCTTATCTATCAGGAAAAGCCAATCAGAACTACTTTGAGATTCATCCTATACCTTTCAAATTAGCTAAATTTAATAGCACAAGTAATATCTCATGCTTGTGAGGACGTGGAACAGAGGAACACCCCTCCACTGCTGGTGAGAGGGCTAAATATACATACAGCATGGAAAACAAAATGTGAGTTTCCCAGAAAGATGAGACCAAGTCCATCTCTAGACCAGCCATACAGCTTTGGTGTATATACACAAAGGACAAACCAGCCTACAAAACATTTGACCTAAAATCTATCCTGCCAACAAATATGGCAGGGTCATAGTGGTACAGAATTCATAACAGTAGAAACCAATGTTTGGTTTGACCTTTATCCACTCTATGGGAAGGAATTCATACCTAACACAGCTTGGGTAACTATGAGCCAGAGACTGGAAAGAACAGAGAACAAATACTCATTGGTATAAAAACAAACTCAGTAACATGATTCTTAATGATGTTTTGTTATATTTTCAGATCAGTCCCTCAACCAGTCATCAGCAAAGATACTTCCACCAACAGGAGTTCAGGGCTGATGCAGAAACTACAGCCATGTAGTATGTGGAGGGTCTAAGTTGGAAGTCTCCCCCAGATTTCTCCCCTTTGAGTTCAAGGAATCCTGTAGACGTGGAAATAGAAAACTTCTCACAGCCAGAGGAGATAGAGGATAACAGGAGCAGACTTTCTGAATCACGAAGGAAGACACATGTGAGCTCAAAAGGATGGAAGCAAGAAATACAGGGCCTGCATGGGTCTGTAAAAGAGCATCTGTATATATATTAAAATATTATGTTCGAGTTTTGGTGAGACACCTCACTGTGAGAATAGGTGGTCTCTATTCTTGTTCTAACTAAGGGGACTCTTTTCTTCCTGTTGGGTTGACATGATCAACTTCAATATAATAGTTTCTCCTTGATTTTTTTGTATCTAGTTTTACTGTGTTTGTTTTTTATAACTAAGAATCCTGTATTTCCTACTGAGAGACACAAAGGGAGTAGACCTGGAGAGGAGGAAGGAGATGGAGAAATTGAGAGTGTGATCTATAATCAGTTTATTGTATGAGAAAAGATCCAATCTTCAATAAAAATTAGAATAAAATTTTACTACTTCATAAAATAAATATGAAGGTTTGGTCATTTATATTTTTTAACACATGATAAAATGCTTTATTCCATGAGGAAGCATGAGCAAACCTTGCGATTTTAGGTATTTTTGGCACACGTAAATCCTTAGAATTAGGAATAACTCACCTGTCTAAAACCTGTAGCCCATTCTATCATTTCATCAGACATATATAACTGTTGATAATTTGGAAAATGACTGGAAAACTTTCCTAATTTCATCTTAAGTGCAAAATTTGGTGGAAAATCCATGATGTAGAAAATGTCATATTCTGTATCCAGTTTTACTTTCTGGTTCATGGTCACCAGGTCTCCAGCAGGATTTTCAAATCGTATGTTCTTCAGAAGAGAGAATATCTAAAACACATTTGTCATTTTAGTCTCATCTATGCTAACATATTAGGAAGGAAAATAAAATATTTTAATGACCCTAATTTTCCTTAGCCTCTCCTAAAATATAACTTTATTAAAAGTACTTAGTAATAAAAAAGAAGACATTCCATGTATATGGAAAGATTCCCTATGCTTTAAAAATACATATTTCTTCCTTCAGTTGATACCTTAAAACATGCACATCTGAATTGTATGCCTGAAATGTAGTTGCTCATTCTCAACTTCTTTCTACTAACAGTGTTATTTAATCATGACCTAGGGAATTGAAATCCTTAGTTTGTAAAAAATGGCAAAGCCATTTTATATTTATATTATCTTATTTCACTACATTGATAAGAAACTTTTTGATCACATCAAAGGGGAGGCATTCTAGTATTGCCATTTAATATTTTCGTGAGAAAATATTTCTTTTCAAATGTAAAAAACTGTATGGTTAAAACCGCTGAAAAAAAATTCTTGACTAAGATTGTAAAATGCTGACTTGGGTGCCAGTGTTAACTGTATGATATTTTGTGACACTAACATGATTTGCCTTATATGCCATGCTAGGTTAAAGAGAAATATGAACTCAGGATAAAGATTCCTTATTTGCATAGATTTGGACCTTGTGGTTCCTTTTAAGAACACCATCTCTGTGACATTCATGCCTTTCTGTATAAGACACATTACCTTCCAGGAGTCAAGTTCCAGCTTCTTACCAGCATTCTTTGGCCATGTGACTACTTGCAGAAGCATCTCATGGAGTGTGTGGGCCACAGCATACACTGCATTGTATAAGTTATAAGCTGTATCACTCGTGGACATTCCAAACGGTGTCCTAAATAACCATTTCAATAGGGTTCTTGTTGGACAATTCTTCAGTTTGTTACAATTAGACGATGGTAAAGAACATTTAAAATAAGTCCACCATAGTTTTACAAGAGAAATTTCGTCACTATAGTTTAAAGGATGCACTGTCTGCCAGAATTGTTTAAAACCAGACATCTCAGAATGCTGATGAGAGAAAATGAGAATCCCATCAGGGGAGTTAAGCATGAAATCTCCTTCTATGAACATATCAAATTTTGACACACTGACCCAGATTCTCTGAATCTTTAGAGGTTTCCACATCCAAAAGTTTAATGGCATATAAGTATCTCTGTCTCCATAAACAATCACTACTTTTGCTGACGATGTCATGACCTTGTTATAATTCTTCATAAACATTTTAAAGTATAACTCTTGACTCAGTGGGATAATCGCCACAAATGCTATACAGACAATGTTTCTTTGCATCACTCCTCTCCATTCAGAAAGAAACTGAGTTCCAAGATCATCATCTGAAATGACCATTCCCACCCAGTTCCAACTGAAGTGAACCACTAGGGACACCATGGCCAGTGCTAGAGATGTGTCCTTGGGTGATATCTGGTAGAAATGAGGAAATTGTTCACGGACACTCAGATGAGGATGAAAATACCCATAGTAAAGCTGAAAGACATAGACCATAAGCAACAGTGTAAAGAAGATGGAAACATGACACTCAGTCTAAGATCTATGTGTGCTAAACAAATGCTGGGAGAGCTAGAAATTGTGAATTTTTCATTTAATTATTAAAATCATATCAATTTTTTGGTGATTGTCTAAACTACTATAGATTTAGAGTTTTGAAAAATGTATCACATTTTTGGCTTCCTCCCATGTCCATTTCTTATAAAGTGTTTCCCATAGTGTTTGAGTATTTATTCTTTATGAAGCAGAAAATGCATTAACCCAATCTCTGTCTTCCCATCACCATTTGTGCCCAGAATATCAGCCTGAAGGGAAAATATTTCATTAAAACTAATCCACCCAGGCTTACCTCTGGAGTTCTAGAAAAGTAGAGGCGGAACCCAAATTTGGCAGATTCTCGCCACCGTGGTCCTGTAAGTGTAATTAAATATCTTCTCTCTTCTGAGCAGTAGTAGTTAGGAAAGTATTCACTTCTTTTTGAAGATGAAATAGATTTTATATGATCAACAAACACATTACATTTAATGGTAGCTAGCAGAGAAATGTTGGGTAAAATCTGAGGATTCCTATTGATTTCTTCCATGGCAAAATAAAGAGAGAAAATCAAGTTGATGTTGTTAGGTGTCAACCTGAAATCAGAGCACAGTAATCACGAGAGATTAGGTTCCAAACATGATAATCTTAATTACACTCAGTGTGGGTTCAACACTGAATTATCTTTTCTTGACCCATTGCTAAGGTGATATACACAAGTCCTTGTATTGTGGTCTATTATGATGTGAGACATGGAGAGGAATATAAAGATCATATGTTTGTTTTTTGAGAAATGATACAGTTTTATAGACTAATAATGAACAACTTGGTGAAAAAATCAATACCATTGAAAAGGATAACATTAATTTTACAGACAAAATTCAAACCCTGTCAAAGGGTGCTGAATATTTTCCTGAAAGAAATATTGAATCTCCAGCTTTTGAAAATGCCAACTTAGAATGAAAAAAAAATACTTGGGCATTTAAAGGTCAGATCAGCACCAATGGATGAATGGATTATGCAGATAATGAATGTTGAGATTATTGATTATAGTACTGAGGCTTGAGTAGAAGAATGAATTTCCAACGCTATGAGGAGACACCAAATTGCCAAATGTTTTAATTCAGGTATATAGGACATCTGAAAAGGCCTGAAGGCAAGGAGTTCCCTGAAACAAAGTCTTCTCTGTGAATATCAAAAATAGTTGGTCTCAATCTTCTAGAATATGTAGGAGATATGGTAAAGACTGATATTGAACAAATGAATGTAGATCAACAAAAGACATACAAGGCAAACTGATACCATCAGGAAACTCCTTGGGGGGGGGGTCCTCTCACAAGCTCCTATGTTAAAATGGTCTAATCATTTCCAGTTACTGTGGAGAATATGCCTCACCAGGAAAATTAAAAAATCCAGTGCCTACTTTTAAAACCATACTGTTCTGTATGTTGTAATAGACATGTAGGATGAAGACAAGAGTGGACCCTTTCTCAACCTTTTGAGTTTTTTTTTTCCACCTGTATGATTGTAACCTCTGTGGATGAGATGTTATTTCTCTTTCTTAAGAGGTTTCTCTTTTTCAAATGGAATCTTTATTAATTTTGATGGTATCCATAGCTTTTCTTCTCCTGTGGAAACAAGAGCAAAACCCCTTCCCCAACATAGCACATCTCCTGGTTTCAATTCTGAGGTCAACACATCCTTGAAATATACTGGCTGATTTAATTCAGAAGTTTTTTTCTATTATCCAGTGTTTCTCTGCTCCCATTGTTCTTTTTTCATTAGCATTAAGAAAATTCAAGGTTAATAAAACATTATGAAATCTATTTATGGGGGTATTTTCCTTTGTCTTCTCTATTACTGAAAGGATGGCCTCTTATAGTTACTGATTTGAAAGATTGTTTCTTCACTATACCTTTACAAGAAAAGAATAGAGAAAATTTTACCTTCACAGTGCCTACTTATAATAATTCACCCTACTAGAAGATCATATGTTTTTTTATGTTTGTTTCTTTGGCTTCGTGCGTTCTTTTTTCTATCAATTGGATTCTGTCATTTTGAAGTTTTCAATAGATTCATCCTTTTATTTTTTTGCTGAACACCATGAGAGAGTCTTTATGCAGTCCATGGAATTGAATTAATTCCATGAATTGATGAACATTGATCAACATTGAATCTGCTCATACATGTGTACTGTAATTCTAATACATAACATATTTGAAATATATCTGTACCATCTACTATCAAGGTAGTTATACTCTTTTACACAGAGGCAGTACTGACCAATGGCATGATGTTGTTATGGGCATAGAGAACATGTGGACAAATCGTTCTGTGTCAAAAGCTCTGAAGTTTCTAGCATATTCATAGGTAATGCAAAGAGCATGATCATTATTACTCTTCCTCGGTGCTTCCACACAGTTTTCCTTTTATTCTCTATTTGAGACTTTGCAGTATTGGATGATATAAGATTGGGTATAACTACAGCTTTTTCTGAGAGGAATGATGTACACAGTACACTCACGTGGACCCTTAGATGGTACCGATGTATTTCATCCTATGTTCATAGATGGTTATCAGAGACTCGTCGTTGGATTCTAGTCCTTTCAGATTTGTTGTGATATGGTACAACTCTAACATATTCACTTCAGATTTTGTCTTTCATTTATTTATTTAACTGGTCTAATTGCATTCATATAATTTTTGTATAGTTTCATAATCTTATTTAATCTTATAATCTTATTTAATTAATGGTAATCTTATGTACCATTTCAGCATTTGGTGGATTACTATGTTTGTTTTTGCCTCATTATTATATTTTCTGCACTGCTTTCTGACTATCGTAAATGTTCAAATAACAAGATATCACATGTGGCTGGTACTTAATTCTGAATCACATATGCTCCCCCTACTTTTCTGTTTCTCATGCTTAAAAACTTTTATTGTGCTGTGTATTAGTCTTGTAATTTTTACAGTTTTCTTATTTTTTTCAGAAACCTGAATTTATTCCACATTTTCTAGGTCCTTGGCATTCTATATTGGAGACTGATATGTGCTTTTAAAATTGAGTTCTTTATTAACCCACTATTATTACCATTCTGTTAAAGATTCATGTTTCAAATAATATAGGACATTGTTTATAAATTAGCTCTTTTACATCTTCAAAGAATTTTTAGCTTCGTATGGAAACAGAAAAAAAAAACAGGACTATTGGAGATACCACTATCCCTAATCTTACATTGTACTACATAGCTATTCTAAAAAAAAAAACACAGCAACGTATTTTCACAAAAAATGTTGATTAATAGAATGGAATTGAGGACCACTACAGAAGTCCATACACCTATGGACAAGTACTTTTTGATAAAGAAACTAGAAATACACACTGGAAAAAATAAAAAGCATCTTCAATAAATGGTGTTGGCCAAAGGGGTAGCTGCATGGAGTAGAACACAAAAATATCTATAACTCTCACCCCTCACAATACTCAACTCTAAACGGATAGAGGACCTCATTAAGACCAGATACACTAACTCTGATGAAATAGAAAGCAGTGAAATAGTCTTGAATTCATTTATAAGGCAAAAGAAAATTTTTGACAGAAGACCTGCAGCCCCAAAACAATAACAATAAATTAGTAGGATCTCATGAAACTTCAAAGATTTTATATGGCAAAGAAACCGCGTTTCAGACAGAGTCGCAGGCAACAGAATAAAAAATATATTTTTTACCAAGCAAACATCCAATGGAGTATGAATATCAACTGTGAAAGTAAGTAAATAATCTTGATAAGAAACATAGAAACATAAAATATTATAAAATATTTATTCAGCATAAAATACTGCTGAATAAACAATGTTGATATGAAGTGAGCTCTGCTGTATAGGCAGAATATAAGAAGAAGAGAACACACTGGTTTGGACACATTGTTTGCAACTCAGAGATACTATCTCCCTCTATAATGAACATATATGTATATTACGAAAATCAAGGAAATGTCAAGGACCACATAACAATTTTCTATAACTGAGGAATGCATGCATCCGTGAGTCAGTCTCTATATTAAGACATTACTTTGTATTGGTAAAAAGAGAAAAACAGGAATCTATATTGAATATATTTGCCTAACCATTTTCTTTATTACTCTTACATAAGGAAAAATTAAATTTCTTGGACTTCTCTGATCTTAAGCTATGTAAATATATAATAATAGAGCCTGTAATTTCAAGTGTCAAAGTGTCTGAATGGCAAAGTAAAGAACATTATGGCAATGATGTGTGGCAAGGCAAATACTCTTCCATTGGTGTTTGCAGGGGAAACTTGTACAGCTACTCTGAAAATAATTATGGCAGTATTTCAGAAAGTTGGGAATCTACCTCAATACCCATTTATACAACTCATGGTTCTCCCTTGGGAACGGGAAATAGAATAGTTTGACTAGAATGGGATCAGGTTGGTGATTGGAGTGGGAAGGATAAGGTCAGGGTATAGGGATGGAAGGAGAGAGTTCAGGGATTAACAGCTGGAACTCTTTTTGGTGGCTTTGGGAAAGGTAGAGTGGAAACTTCTTGATATCTTTGAGGGTTATTCTGTTGTGGAATCCCTATAAGGTAGAATATGGATTGCACAAAGGCCCTGTTTGTATCCAGAAAAGGTTACCAGTTGTGGAATTGTGTTGCATTTGCTTGAAATTTTGATTGATGGGTTCCTATGGAGATAAACAAACAACCCAGGACGTTGCTAAGACAGAAGTTTGCTCTCTGAAAACAGACTGTCTCCCTATTGCCCAAAACAACAGACCCAAAGCTCATTGAACATGGAGAGCTTAACTGGGCCATTCAATGATTCTTTTCTTCTATATTCTAGTCTCTTTGGTGAATGATGGTACCATGGAGGATATTGCAAGATAATACCAGACCCTAACCCAATGATATATCGTTCCACATCTCATCATTCCTGCCTGGAATATGCACTCAGACAATGGCAGCATAGAATTTGTGGGACAGACAACCAATGTATAGTTTAAAAGGACTTCCAGGCCACGAGAGGGAGTCCATGTCCTACAATGTCTGAATTTCCAGGACTTGGAGACTTGATATCCCAGAGACCAAGGTGGAACCAAACATTACTGAAAAAGTATTTCCTCGTGATATTATGCTGTATTTATAGATGGGTGTCTTGTCCAGAAGACTTCAGAAAGGTTTCTTCAATCACCAGATAGGAGCAGGTGCATATCTCTACAACCAAATACTATGCCTCTCAGTACCCATAGAAAACAATATCTCCCATACTTAACTACAATTAATGAATCAAAGATGTACTTACTTCTCATTTAGATTCTCAGTGAAATTGTTATTCTTCACATGCCCATCCTCTGTATAAATTGAAAAGAAACAATGCTCCTCTATATCTTGCTCTTTGTTGTTCGTTTTTATTCTCATGAAGCACTTGGGGTCAGTTAAACTGCAGAAAACGAGGGAAAGATTTAGGATCAAAAGGACAAAGATCAAAGAGAACATCTCTGTCGAGTCTCTAAGTTAGGAGCGTGAGGGAAGTGCAGCATGAAGAGTCAGACAGAAACCCATGTATCAATTATGCCTGCCCGTATCCAGGTGTCTCTTTTTATCACTGCAGATTCTACTAAAGAGTGCCTGTACTTCTCTCTGTAGTGTTTTTCAGCCCATTGTTCATCTCTGGGGATTCTTTAGCATTCCTGGCCTGAGGCCCTGCATCTGAGTTCCTATGTTCAGGTGTCAAAAAAGGCATAATAGTTTTGTTTACAAGAATTATCTTTCCCTCCATATCCGTCATGGTTCCATCTGTTTCAGTGCACATGAAGGCTCCAGACATGATTTCTCTTGGGAAAATTTGCTAAAAAGCCTTGTTCGTCAAAAAAGTTCTCTAATTCCCATGTGAATGTTTGGATTCCATAACATATTCAAAGCAGTTTTTGAGATAGAAGTGTAAGGAATAGCTATTCCTAGAGAGGTCTTATTATAGACATACAGGCAATATGAACAATAATGTTCGTGGTTGGAAATAGTATTGCATATGTGTTGTCCTATGTCAATGGAGCATGCACTTACGATTCACACACATCTGACTGCCTGCTAATGCACAGTTACATGTGTTAGAAATTCAGTCAAAATTACAAATCAAGAACCGGTCAATACTACCTGAATATCAAGGCTAGAAAGTTACTGCATATTAGAGTCCTAAAACATGACTAAGACCTCAGTTCTCAATAATGTGTATTTTGTCATCAACGTGGCTCTTCATCTATGACACTGATTTCTTGTGGAGGCCCAAATATGTGATGCTATTTCCATCTTGTCTGAAAGTCAGAGAATTTGAGGTTGCTCAAAATTGTTGACAACAACAAGGGTTACACATGGTGATCTAGGGTGTGGTTACTTGGTCTTTTTGACATTAATGTGGCCCATACAGGCAGATCCTCGCCACCCTGAACAACAGTCGGGTTGTCAGTGCATATTTCTGTTCTTTCTTTTGTAATAGGAGGTTTACCCTTGGGAGTGGCTGCCTTCATGATACTTGGTCTATGGTGGGTTCGCTGTCTAAACCACAGAATGTTTTCCTCATGGATTAATTGCCTGAATGCTTGAAGTATTGAAACCAGTAACTGTTCAAGTTGCCCTTTATATCATGCTAAAGAAGTCTTCTGTCTTCTACCCCTTCTTGCATTTGGGTACAAAACTTTACGACAAATTAAATGCATTTGAATTTCTGTATTTACTGGAACTCCCTCCCAATACTCTTCAATATTTTCTGTTTTACTGTTTTTTCTTGCATTTTCATATTCTTCACTAACTCTTCTATTTCCCATGCTCCTGTCCTGGTAAATGGTATTTTTGTTGAAGCTGGTCCCTGACAATTTCTTGCATTTTAATGTTTACATTTGAAAAGGATGCTTGTTGGGGATTAGTTCTATAATTTATGGATTAAATGATTGAAAATGAAAATTAAATTTCTGCCCTGGAAATGCTGAAAAATTTATGGGCAGCCTGTACATGGCAGTTTTGTTGAACTTGTCCATATTTGATTTCATGGTCTAAGTTGATAAGGATGACTGATCAGGTCTCTCCGTGAAGAGGACCCCAAGTCTTACTACAGATCTTTGTGAGCCACCATATGGTTGTTGGGGATTGAACACAGCACCTTTGGCAAAGAAGATAATGCTTTTAAGCAGGGAGCCATCTATCCAGCGTCTGCTAATTTAATTTTCCAGTAAGAAATTTTGTGTCATTATAGCAATACAGAATATATATTGCAAATAAGATAGTGTATTGATAGGTCTTAAATGAACTTAATTCTTACATTATATGGGATGCTTGAGAATGATACCCTAATGCAATGCCATTGATTTGTTTTGAGGTGATTCAACCCAGAACATCCAATCTTGTGCCTCAAAGGTCTTAATACATTACTGATAGACCAAAAATGTGAATGGTTAGCACTAAGGAAAAGAAATTTAAAACACCTTTCTTTGGTATAGCTGAACCAAGGACCAACCCAGATTAAACTTCTCTACTTCTTTCCGTGATCCTTTTTTCATTCATCTGCCTATCTGTTACATGAGTTTGAATCTGTGCCTGACCAAGTGGTATTTTGTCACTCAAGCTGTTTGATGTCTATCTCTCTGCTGTCAGTCTGTGCCTGTGTTTCTCTATGCTTATCCAAAGGCTTTGATTTCTCTTTTATTAAGTATCTCAGAAAGTATCACTTGGGGAAAAAACGCAAAATAATTTCCAGAAATTTAAAAAAGTTTTTTTTTCCATTTTTTTTATTGAGAAACGGAGGAAAAAAAAAGTTTCCACCTCCTCCAGGCTTCCATTTCCCTCCCCCTCCTCCCACCCTTCTCCCTCTCCTCCCACCCTTCTCCCCATCCCCCCACTCCTCTCCCCCTCTCTCTCCAGTCCAAAGAGCAGTCAGGGTTCCCTGTTCGGTGGCAAGTCCTAGGTCCTCCCCTCTCCGTCCATTCCTAGGAAGGTGAACATCCAAACTGGCTAGGCTTCCACAAAGCCAGCACATTACGTAGGTTCAAAACCCCGTGCCATTGTCCTTGGCTTCTCATCAGCCCTCATTGTTCGCCATGCTCAGAGAGTCCAGTTTTATCCCATGCTTTTTCAGTCACAGTCCAGCTGGCCTTGGTGAGCTCCCAATAGAGCAGCTCCACTGTCTCAGTGGGTGGGTGCACCCCTCGTGGTCCCGACTTCTTTGCTCATGTTCTCCCTCCTTCTGCTCCTCATTGGGACCTTGGGAGCTCAGTCCAGTGCTCCAGTGTGGGTCTCTGTCTCTATCTCCATCCATCACCAGATGAAGGTTCTATGATGATATGCAAGAAATTCGTCAGTATTGCTATAGGATAGGGTCATTTCAGGTTCCCTATCCTCAGCTGCCCAAGGAACTAACTGGGGACCTCAGCTTGGGCATCTGGGAGCCACTCTAGGTTCAAGTCCCTTGCCAACTCGAAGGTGGCTCCCTTAACTAAGAATTGTGCTTCCGTGCTCCCCTATCTAACCTTCCTTTATCCCAATTCTCCTTTTTCCCCAAGTTCCCCCCATCTTCCCCTTCTCCCTTTTCTCTCCCCATATCCCCTTACCCCCATCCCACCCCACCCCCAAGATCCCAATTTTCTCCCCGGCAATTTTGTCTACTTCCCATAGCCAAGAGGACAATTATATGTTTTTACTTTGGTTCACCTTCTTACTTAGCTTCTTTGGGATCACCAATTGTAGACTCCGTGACCCTTGTTTATGGCTAGAAACCAATTATGAGTGAGTACATCCCATATTCAGCTTTTTGGGTCTGGGTTACCTCACTCAGGATAGTGTTTTCTATTTCCATCCATTTGCATGCAAAATTTGAGAAGTCATTGTTTTTTACCGCAGCGTAGTACTCTAATGTGTAGATATTCCACACTTTCTTCATCCATTCTTCCATTGAAGGGCATCTAGGTTGTTTCCAGGTTCTGGCTATTACAAATAATACTGCTATGAACATAGTTGAACAAATGCTCTTGTCATATGATACGGCATCTCTTGGGTATATTCCCAGGAGTGGTATTGCTGGGTCCAGGCGTAGGTTGATCCCGAATTTCCTGAGAAACCGAAACACCGATTTCCAAAGTGGTTGCACAAGATTGCATTCCCACCAGCAATGGATGAGGGTACCCCTTCCTCCACAGCCTCTCCAGCACTGGCTATCATTGGAGATTTTATTTTAGCCATTCTGACACGTGTAAGATGATATCTCAAAGTTGTTTTGATTTGCATTTCTCTGATCGCTAAGGAGGTTGAGCATGACCTTAAGTGTCTTTTGGCCATTTGAACTTCCTCTGCTGAGAATTCTCTGTTCAGTTCAGTGCCCCATTTTTTAATTGGGTTAATTAGCATTTTAAAGTCTAGTTTCTTGAGTTCTCTATATATTTTGGAGATCAGACCTTTGTCTGTTGCGGGGTTGGTGAAGATCATCTCCCAGTCAGTAGGTTGCCTTTTTGTCTTGGTGACAGTGTCCTTTGCTTTAGAGAAGCTTCTCAGTTTTAGTAGGTCCCATTTATTCTATGTTGCCCTTAATGTCTGTGCTGTTAAGATAACACATAGGAAGCGATCTCCTGTGCCCATCTCTTGTAGGGTACTTCCCACTTTCTCTTCTATCGGGTTCAATGTGTTCTGACTGATAGTGAGGTCATTAATCCATTTGGACTTGAGTTTTGTGCATGGTGATAGATATGGGTCTATTTTCATTCTTCTACATTTTGACATCCAGTTATGCCAGCACCATTTGTTGAAGATGCTTTCCTTCTTCCATTGTATACTTTTGGCTCCTTTATCGAAAATGAGGTGTTCGTAGGTTTGTGGGTCAAAATTCGGGTCTTCTATACGATTCCATTGGTCGACTTCTCTGTTTTTATGCCAGTACCACACTGTTTTCATCACTGTAGCTCTGTAATAGAGTTTGAAGTCAGGGATGGTAATGCCTCCAGAAGATCCATTAATGTACAGGATTGTTTTGGCTATTCTGGGTTTTTTGTTTTTCCATATAAAGTTGATTATTGTCCTCTCAAGATCTGTGAAGAATTTTGATGGGACCTTGATGGGGATTGCATTGAATCTATAAATTGCCTTTGGTAGAATTGCCTTTTTTACTATGTTGATCCTCCCAATCCAAGAGCAAGGGAGGTCCTTCCATTTTCTAGTATCCTCCTCAATTTCTTTCTTCAATGCCTTAAAGTTCTTGTCAAATAGATCTTTCACTTCCTTGGTTAGAGTTACCCCAAGATATTTTATGCTGTTTGTGGCTATCGTGAAAGGTGAAGCTTCTCTGATTTCCCTGTCTGCTTCCATATCCTTTGTGTATAAGAGGGCGACTGATTTTTTGGAGTTGATCTTGTATCCTGCCACATTACTAAAGGTTTTTATCAGCTGTAAAAGCTCTTTGGTGGAGTTTTGGGGGTCGCTTATGTACACTGTCACATCATCTGCAAATAACAAAAGTTTCACTTCTTCCTTTGCAATTCGAATCCCCTTGATCCCCTCATGTTGTCTTATTGCTATTGCTAGAACTTCAAGCACTATATTGAAGAGGTATGGCGAGAGTGGACAGCCTTGTCGTGTTCTTGAGTTTAGTGGGATGGCTTTAATTTTCTCTCCATTTAATTTGATGTTAGCTGTCGGCTTGCTGTATATAGCTTTTATTATATTTAGGTATGACCCTTGTATCCCTAATCTCTCCAATACTTTTATCATAAAGGGATGTTGAATTTTGTCAAATGCTTTTTCTGCATCTAATGAAATGATCATATGTTTTTTTTTTCTTTCAGTTTATTTATATGCTGGATTACATCGATAGATTTTCCTATGTTGAACCAGCCCTGCATCCCTGGGATGAAGCCTACTTGATCATAATGGACAATTTTTCTAATGTGTTCTTGGATACAGTTTGCCATTATTTTGCTGAGGATATTTGCATCGATGTTCATAAGTGAGATTGGTCTATAATTTTCTTTCTTGGTTGAGTCTTTGTGCGGTTTTGGTATCAGGGTAACTGTAGCTTCATAAAAGGAATTTGGCAATGACTCTTCTGATTCTATATTGTGAAATACATTAAGGAGTATAGGTATTAGTTCTTCTTGGAATTTCTGGAAGAATTCCGAATTGAAGCCATCTGGTCCTGGGCTTTTTTTGGTAGGGAGGTTTTTGATAACCTCTTCTATTTCTTCGCGACTAACAGGTCTATTTAGATTGTTCACCTGGTCCTGGGTTAATTTTGGTATATGGTATTTATCTAAAAAAGTGTCCATTTCTTTTACATTTTCCAGTTTTGTGGCATATAGGCTTTTGTAGTAAGATCTAATGATTCTCTGAATTTCCTCTGTGCCTAGGGTTATGTCCCCCTTTTCATTTCTGATCTTATTAATTTGCAAATTCTCTCTCTGCTGTTTGATTAGTTTGGATTGGGGTTTATCAATCTTGTTGATTTTCTACAGGAACCAGCTTTTTGTTTCATTGATTCTTTGTATTGTTTTCTGTGTTTCTATTTTGTTGATTTCAGCCCTCAGTTTGATTATTTCCAGTCTTCTACTCCTCCTAGGTGAGTCTGCTTCTGTTTTTTCTAGAGCTTTCAGGTGGGCTGTTAAGTCTCCAATGTGAGCTTTCTCTGTTTTCTTTAAGTGGGCACTTAGTGCTATGAACTTTTCCTCTTAGGACTGCTTTCATAGTGTCCCATAAGTTTAAGTATGTTGTTTCTTTATTTTCATTGAATTCCAGGAAGACTTTAATTTCTTTCTTAATTTCTTCCTTAATCCAGGTATGGTTCAGTAGTTGACTGTTCAGTTTCCATGATTTTGTAGGCTTTCTGGGGGTAGGATTTTGTTGAATTCTAACTTTAATCCATGGTGATCTGATAAGACACAGGTGGTTACTCATATTTTTTTGTAACTGTGGATGTTTGCTTTGTTACCGACTATGTGGTCGATTTTTGAGAAGGTTCCATGAGCTGCAGAGAAGAATGTATATTCTTTCCTATTTGGGTGGAATGTTCTATAGATGTCTGTTAAGTCCATTTGATTCATTACCTCTATTAATTCTCTTATTTCTCTGTTAGGTTTCTGTCTGATTGACCTGTCCATTGGTGAGAGAGGAGTGTTGAAGTCTCCTACTATTAGTGTGTGCGGTTTGATGGCAGCCTTGAGTTTTTGCAATGTTTCTTTTATGTACGTGGGTGCTTTTATATTAGGGGCATAGATGTTCAGGATTGAGACTTCATCCTGATAAACTGTTCCTGTTATTAGTATAAAATGCCGCTCTCCATCTCTTCTGATTGATTTAAGTTTGAAGTCTGCTTTGTTAGAGATTAGTATGGCCACACCTGCTTGTTTCTTAGGTCCATTTGCTTGATAAGCCTCTTCCCAGCCCTTTACTCTGAGTAGGTGCCTGTCTTTGTGGTTGAGGTGTGTTTCTTGTAAACAGCAGAATGTTGGATCCTGTTTTCGTATCCAATCTCTTAGCCTGTGCCTTTTAATAGGTGAGTTGAGTCCATTGACATTAAGTGATATTAATGACCAGTGGTTGTTAACTCCGGTCATTTTTTTAGTCGTAGAGTTTGTGTGTTTCCCTTCTTTGATTTGTGTGGGTGAAGGGTCTCTAGATGTCTGACTTATTGTGGTCATCGTTGGACTCCTTGGTTAGTGATTTTCCTTCTATTACTTTCTGTAAGGCTGGATTTGTGGCTGCGTATTGTTTAATTTTGTTTTTATCCTGGAAAATTTTATTTTCTCCATTTATAGTGAACGAAAGCTTGGCTGGGTATAGTAATCTGGGCTTGCAACCATGGTTTCTCAGTTTCTGCAGTACGTCTATCCAGGACCTTCTGGCTTTCATGGTTTCCATGGAGAAGTCAGGTGTAAATCATTGACTTCAACTGATCTCAATACCACAGACAAAAAGCTAACTAATGTTAAAATTCAATACCTTTATGTGTCTTTAAATAATTTCATAAGGTTTCTTTCAAATCATTTTCTGGTTCCTAAATTTATAATTATTTAATTTATTACTTTTGGTTCCGGGGCATGGAAATGTGCATAATTTAAGATTAAAATTATATATAAGCTTATAACAGAAAGCTGATTTGATGGGTAATCCAAGGCAGGTAAGTTGAGCTGTTTCATTGCCTCTAAAAGGCAGGTTAAGATTATGAGTCTTTTATTTCTTCCTTTTTCATATTTATTTATTCGCTTATTTATTTACTATATGTGTTTTTTACTTCATGTGTCTTGATAACATTCATTTAGCTGCCCTTTTACATCTCAGCTTTGCACGGGCATAATGCCCTCAAATAAAAAAAAGTATAAGAATAAAGAAAGGAAGTAAAATAAAAAAATTAAAAAACTTAAAACTCTTATCAAGCAACTGCAGTGTTACAGGGTGAGTCATGCTATGACCCCTTTGTCCACATATCTTTCCTTATAAGTGTTCATGTCAGGGTCTTTGGTTTAGTTCAAGGCCTCTGGTTTCTAATACCCTATTGATGAGCGTTTCTCAGTAGGATTCCTCCTGGATAGCCTATTGTTGTCCTGTATTGTAGAGATCCTACAGCTTTGGTTATGAAGTTCTGGTTCCCTCACATGCTCTAGCAGATCATCGATGGGGTGTGTAATGAGGTGGACAAAATCACAACCATGGGTCTTGACCTGGACAGCTGTAGAGTTTGATCCATCAGATGTGAAATGGGGACAGCTCTCCCATGTTTAAAACTTCTAGGTTTGCTCCAGCAAACCTGCACTGCCAAAGTTGGCTTTCCTGTGACAGGACATTCAAAGCCATTGCTCATTTTCCTTTCTAGCCAGTCCCGTGTATTTGATTTTATGTTGAGGTCCTTCCTTTATTTGGACGTGAGTTTTGTGCGAGCTGATAAGTATGGATCTACTTGAATTATTGTTCAATTTTGATGAGTGACTTTGTTGAAGGGTGCTGTGTTTTCTCTGGTGTGTGCTTATGACTTCTCTATAAAAAAAAATCCTCCTTCCAGCTACCCCTTCCCCTCCCCCTCCTCCGACCCTTCTCCCACTCCTCCCACTCTTCTCCCCTTCCCCTCACTCCTCTCCCCCTCCCTCTCCAGTCCAAAGAGAAGTCAGGGTTCCCTGCCCTGTGGTAAGTCCTAGGTCCTCCCCCCTCCGTCCATATCTAGGAAGGTGAACATCCAAACTGGCTATGCTCCCACAAAGCCAGCACATTAAGTAGGATCAAAAACCCGTGCCATTGTCCTTGTCTTCTCATCAGCCCTCATGGTTCGCCATGTTCAGAGAGTCCGGTTTTATCCCATGCTTTTTCAGTCACAGTCCAGCTGGCCTTGACGAGCTCCCAATAGAGCAGCTCCACTGTCTCAGTGGGTGGGTGCACCCCTCGTGGTCCCGACTTCTTTGCTCATGTTCTCCCTCCTTCTGCTCCTCATTGGGACCTTGGGAGCTCAGTCCAGTGCTCCAGTGTGGGTCTCTGTCTCTATCTCCATCCATCACCAGATGAAGGTTCTATGATGATATGCAAGAAATTCGTCAGTATTCCTATAGGATAGGGTCATTTCAGGTTCCCTATCCTCAGCTGCCCAAGGAACTAACTGGGGACATCGCCTTGGGCTCCTGGGAGCCACTCTAGGTTCAAGTCTCTTGCCTACTCGAAGGTGGCTCCCTTAACTAAGAATTGTGCTTCTGTGCTCCCCTATCCAACCTTCCTTTATCCCAATCGTCCTTTTCCCCCAAGTTCCCCCCATCTTCCCCTTCTCCCTTTTCTCTCCCCATCTCACCTTACCCCCATCCCACCCCATCCACAAGATCCCAGTTTTCTCCCTGACAATTTTGTCTACTTCCCATAGCCAAGAGGATAACTATATGTTTTTCCTTGGGTTCACCTTCTTACTTAGCTTCTTTTGTTTCACCAATTGTAGACTCTGTGACCCTTCTGTATGGCTAGAAACCAATTATGAGTGAGTACATCCCATGTTCATCTTTTTGGGTCTGGGTTACCTCACTCAGGATAGTGTTTTCTATTTCCATCCATTTGCATGCAAAATTCGAGAAGTCATTGATTTTACCGCAGCGTAGTACACTACTGTGTATATATTCCACACTTTCTTCATCCATTCTTCCATTGAAGGTCATCTATGTTGTTTCCAGATTCTGGCTATTACAAATAATACTGCTATGACATAGCTTGTTCCTGGAGAAAATCAACAAGATTGATAAACCCCTATCCAAACTAATCAAATGGCAGAGAGAGAATTTGCAAAATACTATGATCAGAAATGAAAAGGGGGACATAACCACAGACACAGAGGAAATTTAGAGAATCATTACATCTTACTACAAAAGCCTATATGCCACAAACCTGGAAAATGTAAAGGAAATGGACACTTTTTTAGATAAATACCATATACCAAAGTTAAACCAGGATCAGGTGAACAATCTAAATAGACCTGTTAGTCGCGAAGAATTAGAAGAGGTTATCAAACACCTCCCTACCAAAAAAAGCCCAGGACCAGATGGTTTCAATGCAGAATTCTACCAGAACTTCCAAGAAGTACTAATACCTATACTCCTTAATGTATTTCACAATATAGAATCAGAAGAGGCATTGCCAAATTCCTTTTATGAAGCTACAGTTATCCTGATACCAAAACCGCACAAGACTCAACCAAGAAAGAGAATTATAGGCCAATCTCACTCATGAACTTCGACGCAAAAATCCTCAATAAAATACTGGCAAACCGAATCCAAGAACACATTAGAAAAATAATCCATCATGATCAAGTAGGCTTCATCCCAGAGATGCAGGGCTGGTTCAACATACGAAAATCTATCAATGTAATCCAACATATAAATAAACTGAAAGAAAAAAACCATATGATCATTTCATTAGATGCAGAAAAAGCATTTGACAAAATTCAACATCCCTTTATGATAAAAGTATTGGAGAGATTAGGGATATAACGGTCATACCTAAATATAATAAAAGCTATATACAGCAAGCCAACAGCTAACATCAAATTAAACAGAGAGAAACTCAAAGCCATCCCACTAAACTCAAGAACACGCCAAGGCTGTCCACTCTCGCCATACCTATTCAATATAGTGCTTGAAGTTCTAGCAAGAGCAATAAGACAACATAAGGGGATCAAGGGGACTCGAATTGCAAAGGAAGAAGTGAAACTTTTGTTATTTGCAGATGATGTGACAGTGTACATAAGCGACCCCCAAAACTCCACCAAAGAGCTTTTACAGCTGATAAAAACCTTTAGTAATGTGGCAGGATACAAGATCAACTCCAAAAAATCAGTCGCCCTCTTATACACAAAGGATATGGAAGCAGACAGGGAAATCAGAGAAGCTTCACCTTTCACGATAGCCACAAACAGCATAAAATATCTTGGGGTAACTCTAACCAAGGAAGTGAAAGATCTATTTGACAAGAACTTTAAGGTATTGAAGAAAGAAATTGAGGAGGATACTAGAAAATGGAAGGACCTCCCTTGCTCTTGGATTGGGAGGATCAACATAGTATAAATGGCAATTCTACCAAAGGCAATATATAGATTCAATGCAATACCCATCAAGGTCCCATCAAAATTCTTCACAGATCTTAAGAGGACAATAATCAACTTTATATGGAAAAACAAAAAACCCAGAATAGCCAAAACAATCCTGTACATTAATGGATCTTCTGGAGGCATTACCATCCCTGACTTCAAACTCTATTACAGAGCTACAGTGATGAAAACAGTGTGGTACTGGCATAAAAACAGAGAAGTCGACAAATGGAATCATATAGAACACCAGAATTTTAACCCACAAACCTATGAACACCTCATTTTCGATAAAGGAGCTAAAAGGAAACAATGGAATAAGGAAAGCATCTTCAACAAATGGTGCTGGCATAACTGGATGTCAACCTGTAGAAGAATGAAAATAGACCCATATCTATCACCATGCACAAAACTCAAGTCCAAATGGATTAAAGACCTCAATATCAGTTAGAACACATTGAACCTGATAGAAGAGAAAGTGGGAAGTACCCTACAACAGATGGGCACAGGAGCTGGCTTCGTATGTGTAACACCAGCAGCACAGACATTAAGGGCAACATTGAATAAATGGGACCTACTAAAACTGAAAAGCTTCTGTAAAGCAAAGGACACCGTCACCAAGACAAAAAGGCAACCTACTGACTGGGAGAAGATCTTCATCAACCCCGCCACAGACAAATGTCTGATCTCCAAAATATATAGAGAACTCAAGAAACTAGACTTTAAAATGCTAATTAACCCAATTAAAAAATGGGGCACTGTACTGAACAGAGAATTCTCAACAGAAGAAGTTGAAATGGCCAAAAGACACTTAAGGTCATGCTCAACCTCCTCAGCGATCAGGGAAATGCAAGTCAAAACAACTTTGAGATATCATCTTACACCTGTCAGAATGGCTAAAATAAAAAACTCCAATGATAGCCAGTGCTGGAGAGGCTGTGGAGGAAGGGGTACCCTCATCCATTGCTGGTGGGAATGCAATCTGTGCAACCACTTTGGAAATCAGTGTTTCGATTTCTCAGGAAATTCGGGATCAACCTACGCCTGGACCCAGCAATACCACTCCTGGGAATATATCCAAGAGATGCCCTATCACATGAAAATTGTCTTTTAATGATTTGTGAAGTTTTGTGGTGGAATTTTGAAGGACATTGCATTGAATCTGTAGATTACTTTTAATTTTTTATGTTAAACCTATCAGTCTATTAACATGGGATATCTGGATCTTCTGATTTCCTTTTCAATTCATTTTTTTTCAGTGACTTTAAGTTTTTATCTTAAAAATCTTTTGCTCGTTTACCTGGAGCTACCCAAAGATATTTTATGTTATTTGAAGTTAATATAAAATGTGTTTTCCTGATTACTTTTTCAGTTTATTTGCATTTGTATATAAGAATACTCCTGAACTTTCAAATTTAATCTTATATATGCTTGTTTTTCCAAACCTGTTTATTAGCCAAAAAAGTTTCCTATTGAAGTTTCTAGGGTTGTTCATTATTGTGGAATATTTGCTTATACTGTGTAAATGAGTGTCATGATGATTGGTTTAATGAAGAGCTGAATGTCTAACAGCTAGACAGGTGAGAGTAGGCATGATTTCTTGGGTAGACAGAGAAAACTCTTGGATGAAGAGAGTTGGAAAATTTAACAGCAGACATGGAGATAGTTGGACATGAAGAAACAGACTAAGAGAATCAGGCTAATTTGAGTTATAAGAGCTAGTTGGGGACAAGAATAAATTAAAAGCCAAACATCCATAATTAATGATAAATCTCCATGTAATTATTCAGAGGCTGGTGATCCAAAGGCAGTCTGAACAGTAAGCTTACTACATTTAATGTGAGCATGGTACTTCAATAGGAAAATATAGCCTAAAATGCCAAGAAAGTTTTGGGTATGATTTCCTAGTACTTCAATCTCTCAGTTAGCCAATTCTTGCTCTATAGAAGTACAGCTCCTGGTCACTGCCTGTGGGCTGGAGGCCAGCTTCCAGCAAAGAACCATATAGTGGAAGGATTGAATCTTTAAGTTTTGGCTTATGGGATCAGAAATCACTGCAGAAAGTCAGAATCAGACAAGTCAACCTTTAAAAAGGTACACTATGCCTAAACAGGTGCTTAGGTGCTGAACAAAGGAAAGAAAATGGGTATAGATGACAGAGAGACAAATAAATACTTTAAAAACAATAAAGTTTTCAAAGAAAGAGTAAGTAATATAAAAATTAAGAAACATGAGAATGGGAAACATTATAACACGGGGAGTTTAGAACTCATATATTACTTTGTTGATATTGAATGCTAATGATCAGAGAAAGGCAGCTGTTGGGAGACTTTGGATTGTAAACAGAACTCCTGAATTAAACCACCTTACATACCTTAGGGATGTCTTGTCTTCAGAATGGAAATCAGGAAATGTGTTACATTTGGGGAGAAATTGTACTTAGGTTTCCACAGGAAACGAAAAGCTATACATTCTTGTATAAATTGATAAAGATCAGATTTGATCAGGGGAGAAATAATGAGGATCTTGGCTGCAGACATGAGGGTGGAACCCAGGGAATATTCCGGGACTGCTGGCATGTATGCTGATCTCACTGCATGGGAACAACTCTGAGATGAGATGAGACATTATGAATCCGTATTACTTTTGCCTCTCCTCTATCTCTAATCTAAGATACTAGAAGATCTTCCTATTTAGGTCACTTAATAGACCATCTAGGTTAGCTGATCTTAAGAATTCCAATATTGTCCAAACATTTTAGTCCAAAGTTATTGAGAAGCACACACTCCCTCAAATATGACAATAAGAAAAGGCTGGTCATAAGGTTTGGTCCATAGAACTGATCTCACAGGTTAAAACTTTATTACACAGCTTATTTCTACATTTTACAAGAAGAATTATCATCTGTTGGCAATATTTAAGGAATAGATAGCAACTTTGTCATCTTGTGGCTGTTTCTGCAGTTTTAAATAAGCTACATGAATTTAATGAACATATTTAGCTTTATCATTTGTGACTCTGAACTTGTGAAAAGAATTTATCTGTGGTCTTAACAAAATAATGTAGCATTTTGGAGCAAAAATGCAAAGAAATAGTCCTGCACTTGAGGCCAAGATACAGAAGACCTCCACAGCCACCAGAGCCTTGCCTTTGGTGCTGTGGTAGACAGTGAGGAAGGTGATCCAAACACTACAGAACACCAGCATGCTGAACGTCAGGAACTTTGCTTCATTGAATGTGTCCGGTAGATTCCTAGCCAGGAAAGCTACAACGAAACTCGCTAGGGAGAGAGACCCCAGGTATCCCAGGACAAAGTAGAAGAAAATTACTGATCCTTTGTTGCAAACAATAATGATGTGGCCGTGTTCCATGTGCACATCAGTATTAACAAACGGAGGAGAAGTTCCTAACCAGATTCCACAGAGAATCATTTGAATCACAGCGCATATGGGGATGATGAAATTAGGTGCCCCTGATATGAGCAGTGACCTCATCCTTCTTTCTGGAGCAGTGACCTTGAATGCCAACACTACAGTAATCGTCTTTGCCAAGACAGTAGAGGTGGCCACAGTGAACACAATTGCAAATGTGGTCTGCTGCATTATACAGGTGGGTGTGTCTGGATGGCCAATGTAGAGCAAGGGACAGAGAAAGCAAAAGATGAGGGAGATGAGTAGGACATAGCTGAGAGCTCTGTTATTTGCCTTGACAATGGGCGTGTCCTGGTGCTTCAAGACGACATACAGTACAGAAGCTGTAAGTGCTGAGAAGCATAGAGCCACGCAGGTCAGAGACATTCCCAAGGGATCTTCATAGGCCAGAAAACTCACAACTTTTTGGAGGCAGTGAGTTTGATCTTTGTTGGCATACTGATCATGTGGGCACTTCACACATTCATCCATATCTAGTAGAGGAAGGGCATTATTATCAATTTTCCTTTTTCTCTATGATGGACTAGTTATGCTAAACTAATGCCTTGGAAAATCATAGCTAAACTATTATTACCTCTTTCTGTATAAGAATATTTAAATGTGGCTCATTCATATGATTTAATCTGAATTTTAAAAGATTATCATTTTTATGAAAGGCTTTGTTCCTATATATCTTAAAGACTCAAGAGTCTTAAATATGTTTTCCCAAATAATGAAGTGCTGTTATATCATATACATGTTTCTGCAACAGCATATTTCAATAAGATTAATCATGGAATCACACTGTTGCTATTCATAATTTTGTATATTATGCAGAACAAAAACTTAGAATAAGCAGTTTCTATGCCTGTTATGGTAGCTTTCTGAACCTCATGTTTGGTCCTGACCAAGGACAAGAACAAGAGACATGAAAAGTGAGTGGGAGAAAGAGCATCAGACAAAAGCCCTATGCAGAGAACTACAGGCAACTAAGGAATACTGAAAATGGGAGAGATTGTCTTCCACAGAGAAGAGCACACTAACAGATGATATTTGGATAACAAAAAGTTCAGTCATAAAAGCAAGCAAAAAAGGCACTGATAATGTCAAGCAAGGCAGAGATAGCATGAACAAGTTACCACCTAAATTCTCTACATGGCAAAAGATCACCTTTGGTTTATGTTTCAATACATTAATTTTGGTAAGGCATATTATTTGCCAGTTTTGCTGATTTCTGTGAGATTCAACTACACAATATTCCCAGCATTGTAGATGTCATCGAGAAGCATTATCCTCAAGATAATTTTCCATATCTCAAGGACATAATTTTGAAAGATAATAATGCGTAGGGGCTGAGACCTTCCTTCCAGCTGTGTCTGTGTAATTTACAGGGTAATATACTCCGTTTTCTCCAATTACATTAGTCAGTGGATCAAACTGGAAGTGATGGTGTCTTAACATTAATGAGTCACTAAATTGATGGGTATACATTCTCTTCCTGTTTCTATATTCTCTCTGTGAAAAACAGTGTTTCCTAAACTAGTGAATAAAGTATCAAAATACTTCAACTCTATCTAATCATTTGAAAATTATAATGTATTATAAAATACATATATTGAAGCCTTTAGAAATACGTATAGGAACAAGGGGTAGTTTAATAGTATTTGGTTTAGCATCCGTGTATTCAATCAACACAAAATTCACTACACTTATATTTTAATTCAACTTCTTATATATGCTACAGAATCATTGGAATCAATATATTTTATTAATTTATTTTTTATGCTTTCTTCTATGCACGTGGTTTATATTCTTGAATATTTCACTGGTTTCTGTAACCAAGTATGTTTAATATTTTGTGTGATTTAAATTATGTACTTTATCTTTACAATCCTTGTGTCCAAATCATATGAAACTATTTGCATTCTGGTATAACTCTTAAATGAATATTGTCCATGAATACATGTTATGGTCATTTCAATAGAAAGTTTAATTCAGAGATCAAAATTTTGGCATCCAAACGCATGTGTGTACTAGGATATAATGAAAATGAATCTTACCAATAGCTTTACTGATCTACCATAGCCCATGATAAAAACACATGTTTCTAAAGCATGATACAACAGTACCAAGCATTCATTTCTTGCCAGAGACATTGATTAGCATTGGAAAATATGGATGCTGTGGTAGTTTGAATACAACTGGCCCCAAAATCTCATAGAAAGTGGCACTTGTGAGAAGGATGGGTTTTTGGAGTAGTTGTGGACTTGGTGGTGGAGCTGTGTCACTGAGGAGTGGGCTTTGAGCTCTCCTTTCACCTAGCTCAGTGTGATACCCAACTCACTTCCTGTTACCTTCAGATCAAAATGAAGAAGTCTCAGCTTCTTCTTGAATATTATGTCCTACCCAGCACCATGTCTGCCTGCATGGTTTCATGTCCTAACATGATGCCAATGGATTAAACTTCTTTTTTTTAATTTATTTATTTATTAAGGATTTATGATTCCTCCCCGCCACCGCCTCTCATTTCCCTCCCCCTCCCCCCATCAAGTCCCTCTCCCTCATCAGCTCGAAGAGCAATCAGGGTTCCCTGACCTGTGGGAAGTCCAAGGACCGCCCACCTTTATCCAGGTTTAGTAAGGTGAGCATCCAAACTGCCTAGGCTCCCCCAAAGCCAGTACGTCCAGTAGGATCAAAAACCCATTGCCATTGTTCATGAGTTCTCAGTAGTCCTCATAGTCCACTATGTTCAGCATGTCCGGTTTTATCCCAGGCTTTTTCAGACCCAGGCCAGCTGGCCTTGGTAAATTCCCGATAGAACATCCCCATTGTCTCAGTGTGTGGGTGCACCCCTCGCGGTCCTGAGTTCCTTGCTCGTGCTCCCTCTCCTTCGGCTCCTGATATGGACCTTAAGATTTCTGTCTAGTGCTCCAATGTGGATCTCTGTCTCTGTCTCGTTCCATCTCCTGATGAAGGTTAATATTCTTGAGGATGCCTATATGTTTGTCTTTGGATTCACCTTCTTATTTAGCTTCTCTAGGATCACGAATTATAAGCTCAATGTCCTTTATTTATGGCTGGAAACCAAATATGAGTGAGTACATCCCATGTTCTTCTTTTTGGGTCTGGCTTACCTCACTCTGGATAGTGTTTTCTATTTCCAACGTTTTGTATGCAAAATTCAAGAAGTCCTTGTTTTTTACTGCTGAGTAATACTCTAATATGTTTATATTCCATACTTTCTTCATCCATTCTTCCATTGAAGGGAATCTAGGTTGTTTCCAGGATCTGGCTATTACAAACAATGCTGCTATGAACATAGTTGAGCATATACTTTTGTTGTATGATAGGGCCTCTCTTGGGTATATTCCCAAAAGTGGTATTGCTAGACCGTAAAAGGCTAATCAACCCAATTATAAAATGGGGCACTGAGCTGAACAGAGAATTCTCAACAGAAGCACTTCAAATGGCCAAAAGACACTTAAGGTCATGCTCAACTTCCTTAGCGATCAGGGAAATGCAAATCAAGACAACTTTAAGATACTATCTTATACCTGTCAGAATGGCTAAAATAAAAAACACCAATGATAGCCTTTGCTGGAGAGGTTGTGGAGAAAGGGGTACACTCATCCATTGCTGGTGGGAATGCAAACTTGTGCAACCACTCTGGAAAGCAGTGTGGCGGTTTCCCAGGAAATTCGGGATCAACTTACCCCTGGACTAAACTTCTGAACTGTAAGCCATCCCAATTTTGGGTTTTCCTTTATCAGATTTTCCATCGTTACGGTCTTTTCACAGCAATAGAAACCCTAAGTAAGGCTGATGCGTAGCAACTATATCCTTAATAAAAGTGGAAAGTAGATATAATTTAATGCAATATGCTGAATTCTAGGATGAAGATGACATGCTATAGTAATGCTTATTACTCAAAAGAAATGATTAAGGAAAAATACTTCCCTGCTTCTAGAATGATGAGAGAAAAATAAAGTTCATGAGCAGTATATTTAATATAGGCAATATAGTTTTCCAAATTGTAGTGTTATTATTTTTCTAACTTTGTAATGAGTGTTCCTTACCCCTGAAGGTCTCTTTGAGAATTGTATAAATAATGCAGAATGTAAACAATCTGTTGATTATTTTGGTAAAGTGTATTCTTAATTGTCATGTTTGAAATTTCATTTTCAGGACACGGGTTGCAATCAAAACAGCAGATAGCCCTCCCCTCTTGAGGGAATTTTCTTAGTCCTGGACAGCAAGGCATACTGCATATCGAGGGCGGAGTCTATGGTAAATCACATACATTTTACAAATTGAGTTTAACGCATATGGGAAAAGCAGCAGTGATTGACGGTGTGGAGTAACTGAAAAAAAAAACCCTTTTACAGACATGTATATTATTATGAAACATAATTTTCATGTCTTTTCTGTGTCTCTTTTTCCCCAGAAGCAGTTCCACAGGATTCTCCTAGCGCTGCACTAGAACACCTGTTGCAACCTTACTCCCCCTTTCCACACCTGCCTTGGATCTCAGAGACCATTGCTTTCTAACCTCCATTTGCTAATTAATTCCTATATCCCAGTCCTCAACTATACAGGTATGCCTTGCTAAAAAGATTGCATTAAAAAGTCCACCAGGGAACCCGTACAGATAATAAATATTTTCACCTACATACAATATTATGTAAGTGGCTACATACAATATTAACTTAAAAATATCTCTCATGGATACAAATGTTGAGCAGAAAGTACTCGGGAACAACACTTTTCACAATATCTTCATAATAGTATAATATATCTTGAGTAAACTCTAAGCAAAAAAAGGAAATTTTTCTGTGATAAAAACTTCAAGGGCTAGAGATGGCTCAGTATTTAAGAGCATTGTCTGTTCTTCTAAAGGTCCTGAGTTCAATTTCCGGCCACCACATGATGGCTGACAACCATCGGTAATGAGGTCTGGTGCCCTGTTCTGGCCTGCAGACATACACACAGACAGAATATTGTATACATAATAAATAAATAAATATTAAAAAAAACTTCAATCTTTGGAGGAAGCAACTGAAGACAAATTCAGAAGATGGAAAGTGCTCCCATGCTCATGGATTGGCAAGGTTAACATAGTAAAAGTGGACATCCTACAAGAACAATCTAAATTTTCAATGCATTCCCAATAGAAATTCTAACACAATTCTTTACAAACCTTGAAAGGACAAGTCTCAACCTCACGTGAATGAATAATAACCTCAAGAGACCTAACCCAATCTTGAATTACAAAAAAAGCTGAAAAAGTATCACCATCCATGATTTCAAGTTATTCTACAGAGTATCAATAATTAAAACCATATGTTATTGGCATAAAAACAGAATGCTGATTGGTGAAATTTAACTGAGGATCAGACATAAGTTCAGACCTATGTTTTGATAGAGAAGCCATAAAAACACAGGAAATGAGACAATATCTTAAACAAAAGGTGTTGGTCCACTTTGATGTCTTCATGCACCCAAACGCAAATAGAGCCATTCTTATCCCAGAACAAATTTCAAGTCTAGGTGGATCAAAGACCTCAACATCAAGCCGGATACCATGAACCTGAAAGAAGAGAAAATGAGGAGCATCCTTGGATGCATTGGCAAATGAGATGACTTCTAAATAGAACACTGAAAATGTAGGATTAAGATTAACAATAAATGGGACTTTTTAAACTAAAACATTGATATAAGGAAAAAATCCATCTTCAGTAAGACAGAAGAAAGTCTATAGAATTTAAAAAAGGGTTTTAATATCAACTTGAGATGTCAAAGAGGACTAATATTGAAATTAAAAAGAAAATCAATAAAATAACAGAAATTTGATTTAAAATTGTGAAATAGATTTAAACAAAGAATTCCCATACAGAATCTCAAATGGGCACCCAAGCGGGCGGGAGTCCCTTTGTTTCTATTGCCTGCCTGCACCAAGCCAGGTAGGCGCTTTGTTTGCGACCTGCCCACCAGCACGGAGGCCTGATCTCTCGGCGCCAGGAGAGACAGCGTTGGGGTGAGTTTCTGGCCCTGTGGCACCAGCCTGGGAAGGGGAGCTCAGAGGTTCCTTGGCCCCCTATCCTTCTTTGGCTCTCTGCAGGGCCTCCACTCCCTGCATACCGCCTCTTTCTTCCTAGCCCACCCAGCTCCCATCCAGAACCCTCCCCACTTCTGTCCCACTGTCCTCTTTCAGCACATAACATCACCCAGCCCAGACTGTCTGGGCACTGGGTCCGAATCCTCGGGGCACCCAAGTGGGCGGGAGTCCCTTTGTTTCTATTGCGTGCCTGCACCAAGCAGGGTCGGCGCTTTCTTTGTGACCTGCCCAACCAGCATGGAGACCTGATCTCTCAGCACCAGGAGAGCCAACGTTGGGGAGAGCCAGAGTTGGGTAGGTAAGGAGACTTGATCCGGTAAAAGAAGATCCATAAGGGAGCATTTGGAAGAAGAGATGGGCAGACGCCAAGGCAAGAATTTGCCCAACAAGCTGAAAAGCTACATGAAGCCACCAGAAACCAGCGACCTCACAACAGGAGGACATGAACACCTTAATCAAGAAGAAGTAGAAAAGATTGACTTCATGAAAGTGATTGATTCCCCTAAACAGCATGTAAAAAATGCCCTTATAGAAATGGATGAGAAATATAACAGACAGTTTGAAGAATTGAATAAATCAGTGAATGATACCCTAGAAAACCAAGGAAAAACAATCAAACAGATAATGGAAACAGTTCAAGACTTAAAAACTGAATTGGAGGCAAAGAAGAAAACACACACAGAGGGCCGACTGGACATGGAAAATTTAAGTAAACAAACAGAGTCTTCAGAAACAAGCATAACCAACACAATACAAGAGTTAGAAGAAAGGATCTCAGATTCTGAAGATACCATAGAGAAAATAAACACACTGATCAAGGAAAACAGCAAGTCCAACAAACTCTCATCACAAAATATTCAGGAAATATGGGACACAATAAAAAGGCCAAACGAAAGAATAATAGGAGTAGAAGAAGGAGAAGAAGTGCAGCTCAATGGTCCAGAAAATATATTTAATAAAATTATAGAAGAAAACTATCCCAACCTAAAGAAAGATATACCGATGAAGGTTCAAGAAGCATACAGAACACCGAATAGGTTGGATGAAAAAAAAAATCCCCTTGCCATATAATTATCAAAACACAAAGCATACAGAATAAGGAAAGAATATTAAGAGCTGCAAAGGAAAAAGGCCAAATTACTTATAAAGGTAAACCTATCAGACTTACACCTGACTTCTCCATGGAAACCATGAAAGCCAGAAGGTCCTGGATAGATGTACTGCAGAAACTGAAAGACCATGGATGCAAGCCCAGATTACTATACCCAGCCAAGCTTTCATTCACTATAAATGGAGAAAATAAAATTTTCCAGGATAAAAACAAAATTAAACAATACGCAGCCACAAATCCAGCCTTACAGAAAGTAATAGAAGGAAAATCACTAACCAAGGAGTCCAACAATGACCACAATAAGTCAGACATCTAGAGACCCTTCACCCACACAAATCAAAGAAGGGAAACACACAAACTCTACGACTAAAAAAATGACCGGAGTTAACAACCACTGGTCATTAATATCACTTAATGTCAATGGACTCAACTCACCTATTAAAAGGCACAGGCTAAGAGATTGGATACGAAAACAGGATCCAACATTCTGCTGTTTACAAGAAACACACCTCAACCACAAAGACAGGCACCTACTCAGAATAAAGGGCTGGGAAGAGGCTTATCAAGCAAATGGACCTAAGAAACAAGCAGGTGTGGCCATACTAATCTCTAACAAAGCAGACTTCAAACTTAAATCAATCAGAAGAGATGGAGAGGGGCATTTTATACTCATAACAGGAACAGTTTATCAGGATGAAGTCTCAATCCTGAACATCTATGCCCCTAATATAAAAGCACCCACGTACATAAAAGAAACATTGCAAAAACTCAAGGCAGCCATCAAACCGCACACACTAATAGTAGGAGACTTCAACACTCCTCTCTCACCAATGGACAGGTCAATCAGACAGAAACCTAACAGAGAAATAAGAGAATTAATGGAGGTAATGAATCAAATGGACTTAACAGACATCTATAGAACATTCCACCCAAATAGGAAAGAATATACCTTCTTCTCTGCAGCTCATGGAACCTTCTCGGAAATTGACCACATACTCGGTAACAAAGCTAACTTACACAGTTACAAAAAAATATGAGTAACCACCTGTGTCTTATCAGATCACCATGGATTAAAGTTAGAATTCAACAACAATCTACCCCCAGAAAGCCTACAAATTCATGGAAACTGAACAGTCAACTACTGAACCATACCTGGATTAAGGAAGAAATTAAGAAAGAAATTAAAGTCTTCCTGGAATTCAATGAAAATAAAGAAACAACATACTCAAACTTATGGGACACTATAAAAGCAGTCCTAAGAGGAAAGTTCATAGCACTAAGTGCCCACTTAAAGAAAACAGAGAAAGCTCACATTGGAGACTTAGCAGCTCACCTGAAAGCTCTAGAAAAAAAAGAAGCAGACTCACCTAGGAGGAGTAGAAGACTGGAAATAATCAAACTGAGGGCTGAAATCAACAAAATAGAAACACAGAAAACAATACAAAGAATCAAATGAAACAAAAAGCTGGTTGCTGGAGAAAATCAACAAGATTGATAAACCCCTATCCAAACTAATCAAACGGCAGAAAGAGAATTTGCAAATTAATAAGGTTAGAAATGAAAAGGGGGACATAACCCTAGGCACAGAGGAAATTCAGAGAATCATTAGATCTTACTACAAAAGCCTATATGCCACAAAACTGGAAAATGTAAAGGAAATGGACACTTTTTTAGATAAATACCATATACCAAAGTTAAAACAGGACCAGGTGAACAATCTAAATAGACCTGTTAGTCGTGATGAATTAGAAGAGGTTATCAAAAACCTCCCTACCAAAAAAAGCCCAGGACCAGATGGCTTCAATGCAGAATTCTTTCAGAACTTCCAAGAAGAACTAATACCTATACTCCTTAATGTATTTCACAATATAGAATCAGAAGAGTCATTGCCAAATTCCTTTTATGAAGCTACAGTTACCCTGATACCAAAACCGCACAAAGACTCAACCAAGAAAGAAAATTATAGACCAATCTCACTCATGAACATCTATGCAAGAATCCTAAACAAAATACTGGAAAACCGTATTCAAGAACACATTAGAAAAATTATCCATTATGATCATGTAGGCTTCATCCCAGGAATGCAGGGCTGGTTCAACATACAAAAATCTATCAATGTAATCCAGCATATAAATAAACTGAAAGAAAAAAACCTTGATCATTTCATTAGATGTTGAAAAAGCATTTGACAAAATTCAACATCCCTTTATGATAAAAGTATTGGAGAGATTAGGGATACAAGGGTAATACCTAAATATAATAAAAGCTATATACAGCAAGCCGACAGCTAACATCAAATTAAATGGAGAGAAACTTAAAGCCATCCCACTAAAATCAGGAATACGAAAAGGCTGTCTACTCTCGCCATACCTCGTCAATATAGTGCTTGAAGTTCTAGCAATAGCAATACGACAACATAATAGGATCAAGGGTATTCGAATTGGAAAGGAAGAAGTGAAACTTTCGTTATTTGCAGATGATATGATAGTGTACATAAGCGACCCCCGAAACTCCACCAAAGAACTTTTACAGCTGATAAACACCTTTAGTAATGTGGCAGGATACAAGATCAACTCCAAAAAATCAGTCGCCCTCTTATACACAAAGGATATGGAAGCAGACAGGGAAATCAGAGAAGCTTCACCTTTCACGATAACCACAAACAGCATGAAATATCTTGGGGTAACTCTAACCAAGGAAGTGAAAGATCTATTTGACAAGAACTTTAAGGCATTGAAGAAAGAAATTGAGGAGGATACCAGAAAATGGATGGACTTCCCTTGCTCTTGTATTGGGAGGATCAACATAGTAAAAATGGCAATTCTTCCAAAGGCAATTTATAGATTCAATGCAATCCCCAACAAGGTCCCTTCAAAATTCTTCACAGATCTTAAGAGGACAATAATCAACTTTATATGGAAAAACAACAAACCCAGGATAGCCAAAACAATCCTATACAATAATGGATTGTCTGGAGGCATTACCATCCCTGACTTCAAACTCTATTACAGAGCTACAGTGATGAAAACAGTGTGGTACTGGCATAAAAACAGAGAAGTCGACCAATGGAATCGTATAGAAGACCCGAATTTTGACCCACAAACCTATGAACACCTCATTTTTGATAAAGGACCCAAAAGTATACAATGGAAGAAAGAAAGCATCTTCAACAAATGGTGCTGGCATAACTGGATGTCAAACTGTAGAAGAATGAAAATAGACCCATATCTATCACCATGCACAAAACTCAAGTCCAAATGGATTAAAGACCTCACTATCAGTCACAACACATTGAACCTGATAGAAGAGAAAGTTAGAAGTACCCTACAGGAGATGGGCACAGGATATCGCGTCCTATGTGTAACCCCAACAGCACAGACATTAAGGGCAACATAGAATAAATGGGACCTACTAAAACTGAGAAGCTTCTCTAAAGCAAAGGACACTGTCACCAAGACAAAAAGGCAACCTACTGACTGGGAGAAGATCTTCATCAACCCCGCAACAGACAAAGGTCTGATCTCCAAAATATATAGAGAACTCAAGAAACTAGACTTTAAAATGCTAATTAACCCAATTAAAAAATGGGGCACTGAACTGAATAGAGAATTCTCAGCAGAGGAAGTTCAAATGGCCAAAGGACACTTAAGGTCATGCTCAACCTCCTTAGCGATCAGGGAAATGCAAATCAAAACAACTTTGAGATATCATCTTACACCTGTCAGAATGGCTAAAATAAAAAACTCCAATGATAGCCATTGCTGGAGAGGCTGTGGAGGAAGGGGTACCCTCATCCATTGCTGGTGGAAATGCAATCTTGTGCAACCACTTTGGAAATCGGTGTTTCGGTTTCTCAGGAAATTCGGGATCAACCTACCCCTGGATCCAGGAATACCACTCCTGGGAATATACCCAAGAGATGTCCTATCATGTGACAAGAGCATTTGTTCAACTTTGTTCATAGCAGTGTTATATGTAATCGCCAGAACCTGAAAACGACCTAGATGCCCTTCAATGGAAGAATGGATGAAGAAAGTGTGGAATATCTACACATCAGAGTACTACGCTGCGGTAAAAAACAATTCCTTCTCAAGTTTTGCGTGCAAATGGATGGAAATAGAAAACACTATCCTGAGTGAGGTAACCCAGACCCAAAAAGCTGAATATGGGATGTACTCACTCATAATTGGTTTCTAGCCATAAACAAGGGTCACGGAGTCTACAATTGGTGATCCCAAAGAAGCTAAGTAAGAAGGTGAACCAAAAAAAAAAAACATATAGTTATCCTCTTGGCTATGGGAAGTAGACAAAATTGCCGGGGAGAAAATTGAGATCTTGGGGGTGGGGTTGGATGGGGGTAAGGGGAGATGGGGAGAGAAAAGGGAGAAGGGGAGAATGGGGGGAACTTGGGGAAAAAGGAGAATTGGGATAAAGGAAGGTTAGATAGGGGAGCACGGAAGCACAATTCTTAGTTAAGGGAACCACCTTAGAGTTGGCAAGAGACTTGAACCTAGAGTGGCTCCCAGATGCCCAAGCCGAGGTCTCCAGTTAGTTCCTTGGGCAGCTGAGGATTCGGAACCTGAAATGACCCTATCCTATAGCAATACTCACGAATATCTTGCATATCATCATAGAACCTTCATCTGGTGATGGATGGAGATAGAGACAGAGACCCACACTGGAGCACTGGACTGAGCTCCAAAGGTCCCAATGAGGAGCAGAAGGAGGGAGAACATGAGCAAAGAAGTCGGGACCACGAGGGGTGCACCCACCCACTGAGACAGTGGAGAGCTGATCTATTGGGAGCTCACCAAGGCCAGCTGGACTGTGACTGAAAAAGCATGGGATAAAACTGGACTCTCTGAACATGGCGAACAATGAGGGCTGATGAGAAGCCAAGGACAATGGCACGGGGTTTTGAACCTACGTAATGTGCTGGCTTTGTGGGAGTCTAGCCAATTTGTATGTTCACCTTCCTAGGAATGGACTTAGAGGGGAGGACCTAGGACTTACCACAGGGCAGGGAACCCTGACTGCTCTTTGGACTGGAGAGGGAGGGGGAGAGTAGTGGGGGAGGGGGAGAAAGGTGGGAGGAGGGGGAGAATGGTGGGAGGACGGGGAGGGAAATGGGAGGCTGGGAGGAGGTGGAAACTTATTTTTTTTTTCTCCTTTTCTCAATAAAAAAAACTGGAAAAAAAAAGAATCTCAAATGGCTGTGAAACACTTAAATAAATGTTCAATATCCTTTTCTATCAGGAAAAGTCAATCAGAACTACTTTGAGATTCATCCTATACCTTTCAGATTAGCTAAATTTAATAGCACAAGTAATATCTCATGCTCGTGAGGATGTGGAACAGAGGAACACCCCTCCACTGCTGGTGAGAGTGCTAATTATATATACAGCATGGAAAACAAAACGTGAGTTTCCCAGAAAGATGAGACCAAGTCCATCTCTAGACCAGCCATACAGCTTTGGGGTATATACACAAAGGACAAACCAGCCTACAAAACATTTGACCTAAAATCTGTCTTACCAACAAATATGGCGGGGTCATAGTGGCACAGAATTCATAAGAGTAGACAACCAATGTTTGGTTTGACCTTTATCCACTCCATGGGAAGTAATTCATACCTCACACAGCTTGGGGAACTATGAGCCGAAGACTCGAAAGAACAGAGAACAAATACTCATGTAACATGATTCTTAATGATGTTTTGTTATATTACCAGATCAGTCCCTCAACCAGTCATCAGTAAATAAATTTCCTCGATCAGGAATTCGGAACTGATGCAGAAACCACAGCCATGTAGTATGTGGAGGGTCTAAGTTGGAAGTCTCCCCCAGATTTCTCCCCTTTGAGTTCAAGGAATCCTGTAGACGTGGAAACAGAAAACTTCTCAGAGCCAGAGGAGATAGAGGATAACAGGAGCAGACTTTCTGAATCACGAAGGAAGACACATGTAGCTAAAAGGACTGAAGCAAGAAATACAGGGCCTGCCTGGGTCTGTAACAGAGCCTCTGCATATATATTAAAATATTATGTTTGAGTTTTGGTGAGACACCTCACTGTGAGGATATTGGTCTCTATTCTTGTTCTAACTCATGGGACACTTTTCTTCCTGTTGGGTGGAAATGACCAAATTCAATATAATAGTTTCTCTTTGATTTTCTTGTATTTAGTTGTACTGTGTTTGTTTTTTATATCTAAGAATCCTGTATTTCCTACTGAGAGACACAAAGGGAGTAGAACTGGAGAGGAGGAAAGAGATGGAGAAATTGAGAAAGTGATCTATAATCAGTATATTGTATGAGAAAAGAACCAATCTTCAATAAAAAATAGAATAAAATTTTACTATTTTATAAAATAAATATAAATGTTTGGTCATTTATATTTTGTTAAATAAGAGAAAGAGAGACGGAGAAAGAGGGAGAGAGAGAGAGAGAGAGAGAGAGAGGGGGGGGGTGTTGGAAAGGAGTCAGAAAATGAATAAATGATAAAATGCTTTATTCCATGAGGAAACATGAGCAGACCTTGCGATTTTAGATATTTTTGGCACACGTAAATACTTAGAATTAGGAACAACTCACCTGTCTAATACCTGTAGCCCATTCTATCTTTTCATCAGACATATACAACTGTTGATAATTTGGAAAATGACTGGAAAACTTTCCTAATTTCATCTTAAGTCCAAAATTTGGTGGAAAATCCCTGATGTAGAAAATGTCATATTCTGTATCCAGTTTTACTTTCTGGTTCATGGTCACAAGGTCTCCAGCAGGATTTTCAAATCGTATGTTCTTCAGAAGATAGAACATCTAAAATACATTTATCATTTTAGTCTCAACTATACTAACATATTAGGAAGGAAAATAAAATATTTAAATGACTCTCATTTTCCTTAGCCTCTCCTAAAATATAACTTTATTAAAAGTACTTAGTAATAAAAAAGTAGAAATTCCATGTATATGGAAAGATTCCCTATGTTTTGAAAATACAAATTTCTTGCTGGACTTGATGCCTTAAAACATGCACATCTGAATTGTATGCCTGAAATGTAGTTGCGCATTCTCAACTTCTTTCTACTAACAGTGTTATTTAATCATGATCAAGGGTATTGAAATCCTTAGTTGGTAAAAAATGGTAAAGACATTTTATATTTATATTATCTTATTTCACTACATTGATAAGAAACTTTTTGATCACATCAAAGGGGAGTCATTTTATTATTGCCATTCAATGATTTCATGAGAAAATATTTCTTTTCATATGTAAAAAATTATATGGTTAAAACCACTGAAAAAAAAATTCTTGACTAAGATTGTATAATGCTGACTTGGGTGCCAGTGTTAACTGTATGATATTTTGTGACACTAACATGATCTGCCTTATATGCAGTGCCAGGTAAATAGAAATATGAACTCAGGAAAAAGATTCCTTATTTGCATAGATTTGGACCTTGTGGTTCTTTTAAGAACACCATCTCTGTGACATTCATGCCTTTCTGTATAAGACACATTACCTTCCAGGAGTCAAGTTCCAGCTTCTTACCAGCATTCTTTGGCCATGTGTCTACTTGCAGAAGCATCTCATGGAGTATGTGAGCCACAGCATACACTGCATTGTATAAGTTATAAGCTGTATCACTCATGGATATTCCAAACGGTGTCCTAAATAACCATTTCAATAGGATTCTTGTTGGACAATTCTTCAGTTTGTTACAATTAGACGATGGTAAAGAACATTTAAAATAAGTCCACCATAGTTTTACAAGAGAAATTTCATCACTCTAGTTTAAAGGACGCACTGTCTGCAGGAATTGTTTAAAACCAGACATCTCAGAATGCTGATGAGAGAAAATGAGAATCCCATCGGGGGAGTTAAGCATGAAATCTCCTTCTATGAACATATCAAATTTTGACACACTGACCCAGATTCTCTGAATCTTTAGAGGTTTCCACATCCAAAAGTTTAATGGCATATAAGTATCTCTGTCTCCATAAACAATCACTACTTTTGCTGACGATGTCATGACCTTGTTATAATTCTTCATAAACATTTTAAAGTATAACTCTTGACTCAGTGGGATAATCGCCACAAATGCTATACAGACAATGTTTCTTTGCATCACTCCTCTCCATTCAGAAAGAAACTGAGTTCCAAGATCTTCATCTGAAATGACCATTCCCACCCAGTTCCATCCGAAGTGAACCACTAGGGACACCATGGCCAGTGCTAGAGATGTGTCCTTGGGTGATATCTGGTAGAGATGAGGAAATTCTTCATGGACACTCAGGTGAGGATGAAAATACCCATAGTAAAGCTGAAAGACATAGACCATAAGCAACAGTGTAAAGAAGATGGAAGCATAACACTCAGTCTAAGATCTATGTGTGCTAAGCAAATGCTGGGAGAGCTAGAAATTGTGAATTTTTCATTTAATTATTAAAATCATATCAATTTTTTGGTGATTGTCTAAACTATTATAGATTTAGAGTTTTGAAAAATGTTTCACATTTTTGCTTCCTCCCATGTCCAATTTTTAAAAAGTTTTTCCCATAGAGTTTGAGTATTTATGCTTTCTGAAGCAGAAAATGCATAAACCCAATCTCTGTCTTCCCATCACCATTTGTACCCAGAATATCAGCCCGAAGGGAAAATATTTCATTAAAACTAATCCACCCAGGCTTACCTCTGGAGTTCTAGAAAGGTAGAGGAGGACCCCAAAAATGGCAGATGCTCTCCACCGTGGACCTGTAAGTGTAATTATATATTTTCTCTTTTCTGAGCAGTAGTAGTTAGGAAAGTATTCACTTCTTTTTGAAGATGAAATAGATGTTATGTGATCAACAGACACATTACATTTAATGGTAGCTAGCAGTGAAATGTTGGGTAAAATCTGAGGATTCCTATTGATTTCTTCCATGGCAAAATAAAGAGAGAAAATCAAGTTGATGTTGTTAGGTGTCAACCTGAGATCAGAGCACAGTAATCACGAGAGATTAGGTTCCAAACATGATAATCTTAATTACACTCAGTGTGGGTTCAGCACTGAATTATCTTTTCTTGACCCATTGCTAAGGTGATATACACAAGTCCTTGTATTGTGGTCTATATGATGTGAGACATGGAGAGGAATATCAAGATCATATTTTTTTATGTTTGTTTCTTTGGCTTGGTGCGTTCTTTTTTTCTATCAAAGGGATTCTGTCATTTTGAAGTTTTCTATAGATTCATCCTTTTTTTTTTGCTGAACACCATGAGAGAGTCTTTATGCAGTCCATGGAATTGAATTAATTCCATGAATTGATGAACATTGATCATCATTGAATCTGCTCATACATGTGTACTGTAATTCTAATACATAACATATTTGCCAAATATATCTGTATCATCTACTATCAAGGTACTTATGCTCTTTTACACAGAGGCAGTACTGACCAATGGCATGATGTTGTTATGGGCATAGAGAACATGTGGACAAATTGTTCTGTGTCAAAAGCTCTGAAGTTTCTAGCATATTCATAGGTAACGCAAAGAGCATGATCATAATTACTCTTCCTCGGTGCTTCCACACAGTTTTCCTTTTATTCTCTATTTGAGACTTTGCAGTATTGGATGATATAAGATTGGTTATAACTACAGCTTTTTCTGAGAGGAATGAACAGTACACTCACGTGGACCCTTAGATCGTACCGATGTATTTCATCCTATGTTCATAGATGGTTATCAGAGACTCGTCGTTGGATTCTAGTCCTTTCATATTTCTTGTGATATGTTACAACTCTAACATATTCACTTTAGATTTTGCCTTTCATTTACATATTTAACTGGTCTAACTGCTTTGATATAATTTTTGTATAGTTTGATAATCTTATTTAACAATAATGTACCATTTCAGCATTTGGTGGATTACTGTTTTTGTTTTTGTCTCATTTACTGTATTTTCTGCACTGCTTTCTGACTATAGTAAATGTTCAAATAACAAGATATCACATGTGGCTGGTACTTAATTCTGAATCATATATGCTCCCTCTACTTTTCTGTTTCTCATGCTTAAAGAACTTTTTTGTGCTGTGTATTATTCTTGTATCTTTTACCGTTTTCTTTTTTTCAGAAAGACCTGAAATTATTCCACATTTTCTAGGTCCTTGCCATTCTATATTTTAGACTGATATGTGCTTTTAAAATTGAGTTCTTTATTAACCCACTATTATTACCATTCTGTTAAAAATTCATGTTTCAAATAATATAGGACATCGTTTATAAATTAGCTCTTTTACATCTTCAAAGAATTTTTAGCTTCATATGGGAACAGAAAAAAAACCCAGGACAGCTTAAACAATCCTAGATATTGAAATAATTATTGGGGATACCACTATTCCTAATCTTACACTGTGCTACATAGCGATTCTAAAAAAAAACAGCAATATATTTTCACAAAAAATGTTGATTAATAGAATGGAATTGAGGACCACTACAGAAGTCCATACACCTATGGACAACTACTTTTTGATAAAAAAAACTAGGAATACACACTGGAAAAATAAAAAGCATCTTCAATAAATGGTATTAGCCAAAGGGGTAGCTGCATGGAGTAGAACACAAAAATATCTATAACTCTCACCCCTCACAATACTCAACTCTAAACGGATAGAGGACCTCAGATTAAGACCAGATACACTAACTCTGATGAAATAGAAAGCAGTGAAACAGTCTTTAATTCATTTGTAAGGCAGAAGAATTTTTTTTTTCAAGACAGGGTTTCTCTGTAGCTTTGGTGCCCGTCCCGGAACTAGCTCTTGTAGACCAGGCTGGCCTCGAACTCCCAGAGATCCGCCTGCCTCTGCCTCCCGAGTGCTGGGATTAAAGGCGTGCACCTCCACCGCGTGGTAAGAATTTTTTTTTACAGAAGACCTGCAGCCCCAAAACAATAACAATAAATTAGTAGGATTTTATGAAACTTCAAAGATTTTATATGGCAAAGAAACCGCGTTTCAGACAGAGTCGCAGGCAACAGAATAATAAATATATTTTTTACCAAGCAAACATCCAATGGAGTATTAATATCAACTGTGAAATTATGTAAATAATCTTGATAAGAAACATAGAAACATAAAATATTATAAAATATTTATTCAGCATAATATACTGCTGAATAAAAAATGTTGATTAGCCATGAAGTAAGCTCTGCTGTATAGGCAGAATATAAGAAGAAGAGAACACACTGGTTTGGAAACATTGTTTTCAACTCAGAGATACTATCTCTGTCTATAATGAACATATATGTATATTATGAAAATCAAGGATATGGCAAGGACCACATAACAATTTTCTATAACTGAGGAATGCATGCATCCATGAGTCAGTTTCTATATTAAGACATTACTTTTAATTGGTAACAAAAGAGAAAAACAGGAATCTATATTGAATATATTTGCCTTACCATTTTATTTATTACTCTTACATAAGGAAAAATTAAATTTCTTGCACTTCTCTGATCTTAAGCTATGTAAATATGTAATAATAGAGCCTGCAATTTCAAGTGTCAAAGTGTCTGAATGGCTAAGTAAAGAACATTCTGGCAATGATGTGTGGCAAGGCAAATACTCTTCCATTTGTGGTTGCAGGTGAAACTTGTACAGCTACTGTGAAAATAATTATGGCAGTATTTCAGAAAGTTGGGAATCTACCTCAATACCCATTTATACAACTCATGGTTCTCCCTTGGGAACGGGAAATAGAATAGTTTGACTTGAATGGGGTCAGGTTGGTGATTGGAGTGGAAAGGATAAGGTCAGGGTATAGGGATGGAAGGAGAGAGTTCAGGGATTAACAGCTGGAACACTTTTTGGTTGCTTTGGGAAAGGTAGAGTGGAAACTTCTTGATATCTTTCAGGATTACTCTATTGTGGAATCCCTATAAGGTAGAATATGGATTGCACAAAGGCCCTGTTTGTATCCAGAAAAGGTTACCAGTTGTGGAATTGTGTTGTATTTGCTTGAAATTTTGCTTGATGGGTTCCTATGGAGATCAAGAAACAACCCAGGACGTTGTTAAGACAGAAGTTTGCTCTATGAAAACAGACTGTCTCCGTATTGCCCAAAACAACAGACCCAAAGCTCATTGAACATGGAGAGCTTAACTGGGACCTTCAATGATTCTTTTCTTCTATATTCTAGTCTCTTTGGTGAACAACGGTACCATGGAGGCGACTGTAAGATAATACCAGACCCTAACCCAATGATAAATCGTCCCACATCTCATCATTCCTGTCTGGAATATGCACTCAGACAATGGCAGCACAGAATTTGTGGGAGTAGACAAACAATGTATAGTTTAAAAGGACTTGCAGGTCACGAGAGGGAGTCCATGTCCTACACTGTCTGAATTTCCAGGACTTGGAGACTGGATAACCCAGAGACCAAGGTGGAACCAAACATTACTGGAAAAGTATTTCCTCATGATATTATGCTGTATTTATAGATGGGTGTCTTGTCCAGTAGATTTTAGAGAGGTTTCTTCAATCACCAGATAGGAGTAGATGCATATCTCTACAACCAAATACTATGCCTCTCAGTACCCATAGAATACAATATCTCCCATACTTAACCACAATTAATGAATCAAAGATGTACTTACTTCTAATTTAGATTCTCAGTGAAATCGCTATTCTTCACATGCCCATCCTCTGTATAAATAGAAAAGAAACAATGCTCCTCTATATCTTGCTCTTTGTTGTTCGTTTTTATTCTCATGAAGCACTTGGGATCAGTTAAACTGCAGAAAACGAGGGAGAGATTCAGGACCAAAAGGACAAAGATCAAAGAGAGCATCTTTATCGAGTCTCTAGGTTAGGAGCGTGAGGGAAGTGCAGCATGAAGAGTCAGACAGAAACCCATGTATCAATTATGCCTGCCCATATCCAGGTGTCTCTTTTTATCTTTGCACTTTCTAATAAAGAGTGCCTGTACTTCTCTCTGTAGTGTTTTTCAGCCCATTGTTCATCTCTGGGGATTCTTTAGCATTCCTGGCCTGAGGCCCTGCATCTGAGTTCCTATGTTCAGGTGTCAAAAAAGGCATAATAGTTTTGTTTACAAGAATTATCTTTCCCTCCATATCCGTCATGGTTCCATCTGTTTCAGTGCACATGAAGGCTCCAGACATGATTTCTCTTGGGAAAATTTGCTAAAAAGCCTTGTTCGTCAAAAAAGTTCTCTAATTCCCATGTGAATGTTTGGATTCCATAACATATTCAAAGCAGTTTTTGAGATAGAAGTGTAAGGAAGAGCTATTCCTAGAGAGGTCTCATTATAGACATACAGGCAATATGAACAATAATGTTCGTGGTTGGAAATAGTATTGCATATGTGTTGTCCTATGTCAATGGCGCATACCCTTATGATTCACACACATCTGACTGCCTGCTAATGCACACAGTCACATGTGTTAGAAATTCAGTCAAGATTACAAATCCAGAACCGGTCAATACTACCTGAATATCAAGGCTAGAAAGTTACTGCATATTAGAGTCCTAAAACATGACTAAGACCTCAGTTCTCAATAATGTGTATTTTGTCATCAACATGGATCTTCATCTATGACACTGATTTGTTGTGGAGGCCCAAATATGTGATGCCCTTTCCATCTTGTATGAAAGTAAGATAGTTTGAGGTTGCTCAAAATTATTGACAACAACAAGGGTTACACATGGTGATCTAGGGTGTGGTTACTTGGTCTTTTTGACATTAAGGTGGCCCATACAGGCAGATCCACTACACACGACAACAGTCAGATTGTCAGTGCATATTTCTGTTCTTTCTTTTGTAATAGGAGGTTTACCCTTGGGAGTGGCTGCCTTCATGATACTTGGTCTATGGTGGGTTCGCTGTCTAAACCACAGAATGTTTTTTTCATGGATTAATTGCCTGAATGCTTGAAGTATTGAAACCAGTAACTGTTCAAGTTGTCCTTTATATCATGTTAAAGTAGTCTTCTGTCTTCTACCCCTTGTTGCATTTGGGTACAAAACTTTACGAAAAATTAAATGCAGGTGAATTTCAGTATTTACTGGAACTCCCTCCCAATACACTTCTATGTTTTCTGTTTTATTGTTTTTTCTTGCATTTTCATATTCTTCACTAACTCTTCTATTTCCCATGCCCCTGTCCTGGCAAATGGTATTTTTGTTGAAGCTGGTCCCTGACAATTTCTTGCATTTTAATGTTTATATTTGAAAAGAATGCTTGCTGGGGATTAGTTCTAAAATTTATGGATTAAATGATTGAAAATGAAAATTAAATTTCTGCCCTGGAAATGCTGAAAAATTTATGGGCTGCCTGTATATGGCAGTTCTATTGAACTTGTTCATATTGGATTTCATGGTTTAAGTTGGTCAGGATGACTGATCAGGTCTCTCCCTGAAGAGTACACCAAGTCTTATATCAAATGGTTGTGAGCCACCATATGGTTGTTGGGGATTGAACACAGGACCTTTGGAAAAGCAGATAATGCTTTTAAGCAGGGAGCCATCTATCCAGATTCTGCTAATTTAATTTTCCAGGAAGAAATTTTGTGTCATAATAGCAATACAGAATATATATTGCAAATAAGATAGTACATTGATAGGTCTTAAATGAACTTATTTCTTACATTAATATGGGATGCTTGAGAAAGATACCCTAATGCAAAGCAATTGCTTTTGTTTTGAGGTGATTCAACCCAGAACATCCAATCTTGTGCCTCAAAGGTCTTAATACATTACTGATAGACCAAAAATGTGAATGGTTAGCAGTAAGGAAAAGAAATTAAAAACACCTTTCTTTGGTATAGCTGAACCAAGGACCAACCCAGATTAAACTTCTCTACTTCTTTCCCTGATCCTTTTTTCATTCATCTGCCTATCTGTTACATGAGTTTGAATCTGTGCCTGACCAAGTGGTATTTTGTCACTCAATCTGTCTGATGTCTATCTCTCTGCTGTCAATCTGTGCCTGTGTTTCTCTATCCTTATCCAAAGGCTTTGGTCTCTCTTTTATTAAGTATTTCAGAAAGTATCACATGGGGAAAAATGCAAAATAATTTCCAGAAATGTTAAAATGTTTTCGAAATTAAAATCATTGACTTCAACTGATTTCAATACCACATACAAAAAGCAAACTAATGTTAAAATTCAATACTTTATGTGTCTCTAAATAATTTCATAAGGTTTCTTTCAAATCATTTTCTGATTCCTAAATTTATAATTATTTAATTGATTACTTTTGGTACTGGGGCATAGAAATGTGCATAATTTAAGATTAAAATTATTTATAAGCTTAGAACAGAAAAGCTGATTTGATGGGTAATCCAAGGCAAGTAAGTTTAGCTGTTTCATTGCCTCTAAAAGGCAGGTTAAGATTATGAGTCTTGGTTAAGATTATGAGTCTTTTATTTATTAGATGCGGAAAAAGCATTTGACAAAATTCAACATCCATTTATGATAAAAGTATTGGAGATTAGGGATACAAGGGTCATACCTAAATATAATAAAAGCTATTTATAGCAAGCCGACAGCTAACATCAAATTAAATGGAGAGAAACTCAAAGGCATCCCGCTAAACTCAGGAACACGACAAGGCTGTCCACTCTCGCCATACCTCTTCAATATAGTGCTTGAAGTTCTAGCAATAGCAATACGACAACATAATGGGATCAAGGGTATTCGAATTGTAAAGGAAGAAGTTAAACTTTCATTATTTGCAGATGATATGATAGTGTACATAAGCGACCCCCAAAACTCCACCAAAGAACTTTTACAGCTGATAAACACCTTTAGTAATGTGGCAGGATATAAGATCAACTCCAAAAAATCAGTTGCCCTCTTATACACAAAGGATATGGAAGCATAGAGGGAAATCAGAGAAGCTTCACCATTCACGATAGCCACAAAAAACATAAAATATCTTGGGGTAAATCTAACCAAGGAAGTGAAAGATCTATTTGTCAAGAACTTTAAGCCATTGAAGAAAGAAATTGAAGAGGATACCAGAAAATGGATGGACTTTCCTTGCTCTTGTATTGGGAGGATCAACATAGTAAAAAAGGCAATTCTACCAAAGGCAATTTATAGATTCAATGCAATCCCCATCAAGGTCCCATCAAATTCTTCACAGATCTTGAGAGGATAATAATCAACTTTATATGGAAAAACAAAAAACCCAGGATAGCCAAAACAATCCTATACAATAAAGGATCTTCTGGAGGCATTACCATCCCTGACTTCAAACCCTATTACAGAGCTACAGTAATGAAAACAGTGTGGTACTGGCGAAAAAAAACAGAGAAGTCGACCAATGGAATCGTATAGAATACTCGGATTTTAACCCACAAACCTGTGATCACCTCATTTTCGATAAAGGAGCTAAAAGTATACAATGGAAGAAAGAAAGCATCTTCAACAAATGGTGCTGGCATAACTGGATGTCAACCTGTAGAAGAATGAAAATAGACCCATATCTATCACCATGCACAAAACTCAAGTCCAAATGGATTAAAGACCTCAATATCAGCCCGAACACACTGAACCTGATAGAAGAGAAAGTGGGAAGTACCCTACAACAGATGGGCCCAGGAGATCTCTTCCTATGTATAACCCCAGCAGCACAGACATTAAGGGCAACATGGAATAAATGGGACCTACTAAAACCGAGAAGCTTCTGTAAAGCAAAGGACACTGTCACTAAGACAAAAAGGTAACCTACTGACTGGGAGAAGATCTTCACCAACCCCGCAACAGACAAAGGTCTGATCTCCAAAATATATAGAGAACTCAAGAAACTAGACTTTAAAATGCCAATTAACCCAACTAAAAAATGGGGTACTGAACTGAACAGAGAATTCTCAACAGAAGTTCAAATGGCCAAAAGACACTTAAGGTCATGCTCAACTTCCTTAGCAATCAGGGAAATGCAAATCAAAACAACATTGAGATATCATCTTACACCTATCAGAATGGCTAAAATCAAAAACACCAATGATAGCCTGTGCTGGAGAGGCTGTGGAGGAAGGGGCACCCTCATCCATTGCTGGTGGGAATGCAATCCTGTGCAACAACTGTGGAAATCAGTGTTTCGGTTTCTCAGGAAATTCGGGATCAACCTACGCCTGGACCCAGCAATACCACTCTTGGGAATATACCCAAGAGATGCCCTACCACATGACTGTAGGAATAAGTCCCGCCCCTTGGGGGGCGTGTTCACTTCAGGCTAATGTCTGCCCATAAATTTGGCGACCGTGCTTCCAGCCTGTCTCTTCTGCTTTCCTGGTCTCCGCGGGAACGGTGGTTCTGTAAGTCTATTTCTACATTAAAACTATATATTTTTTTACAATCTCTCTGCATTCGTTTATGCCGCTACATTTTGGCGTCCAACGTCGGGCTATTTTGCCCCCGACTCAAGCCCGCTAGCTAACACAGCACCCTCCTGGGTGCTGTTTTTCAGTTCGTGACTCCGGCCCCAGTGCCGAGTCCGAGAGATACTCGGCCACACAGGCCCATTCTGCCTTCCTTGGCTAAGTTTTGCAGCGGAACCCCACCGCCTGAATTAGCAGAAGCTCAAGTACCTGCGGTTTTGCAACAAAAGCTGCCACAGCGTCAGATTTGGTCTGATACAAAGTGACTTGGCTGGGCAGTGGTGGCGCACGCTTTTGATACCAGCACTTGGGAGGCAAGGGCAGGCGGATCTCTGTGAGTTTGAGGCCTGCCAGGCCGTGGTGGTGCATGCCTTTAATCCCAGCATTTGGGAGGCAGAGACAGGCAGATCTCTGTGTGTTCGAGGCCAGCCTGGTCTACAAGAGCTAGTTCTAGGACAGGCTCCAAAAACACAGAGACCACCACTGACAGGAACCGATCATTGCAGGTAAAAAATTTTTCTTTATAAATAAAATGTCTGAACACATTACTGTTCAAGAATTTAACAGTTTTTTTAATTGTACCATGTGGGAGATTTTACAAGAGGTGTCTATCACCCCACATCTATGGATCCTTCTGGGATTCGTAGTTTTCATTGGCACCAAATGGTTTGATAATAGAAATATGATAAAGTCTTTAAGAGACAAATCCAGGATTCTTAAGGCAGAGATTGAACGCTTAAAAACAATTGAGAATGATAACAATCTTCTCAAGAATCAGTTTGAAGTTCTCCAGGCTGATAACAATCTACTCAAGAATCAGTTTGAAGTTCTCCAGACTGATAACAATCTTCTCGAGAATCAGTTTGAAGTTCTCCAGGCTGATAACAATCTTCTCAAGAATCAGTTTGAAATTATCCAGGCTGATGTTAAGGAGAAATTCATTACTATGGAAGAGGGAACAGCTGATCTGGATCGTAAGGTTCAGTCCCTTTCTGTAGGAACTGAAACATTAGTGGGTGATATTAAGGAGAAATTCATTACTATGGAAGAGGGAACAGCTGATCTGGACCATAAGATTCAGTCCCTTTCTGTAGGAAATGAAACATTAACTGAGAGAATCAAAACTGCTGAATGTGACAATCGGATTTTGTCTAAAGCTTATGACAGATTCACGGAAAGATTGTCAATACAAGAAGGCACGGTTTATGCGATAAAAATTATGTCCAAAGATGAGATGTTATCTCTAACGGACAAACTTCATACTTTAGAATCCTCAATGAAGGCTTTGGAACATAATTCTGGACAGGAGATTCAGACATTGCAGAAGGCAGTGGTGAATAGAATTGAAAAGATTGAGGAATTTCTAAATTCTGATGAAGAAGAGCAAAGGGTAGAAAGGCAAATTTTAACTACATCTGTGGGTAAGTCTCTCTGGGACAATTTCCACAAAGCTCTACCTACAGCTCTACCTGCCTTTCCAGTAATAACAACAGAGAAGGTGATTGGTTCCAAAAACCCTAGGGTCATCAAGGAGGATACATGGGAGCCTCTCCGTATGAATGATCTCAAGGAAATAAAACAGGCTGTCATGACTTTTGGGATGCAAGCCTCTTTTGTTAAAGAGATGCTAAGATCTTGGGCCACGACAAGCAGAGCAAACCCCTCGGACTGGCTCCAGCTGAGCTCTGCAGTACTTGAGAGTGGACCGCAATTGAAATGGCAATGCTTATTCAGGCAAGAGGCTAGACTCTTAGAACAGCAGGAAAAAGCGAAGGGAATTGACATTTCCCTAGATCAAATTCTAGGTGAAGGGCTCTTTTCCGATCCTCAGGAACAAGCTAATTTGGATGAAAACACACTCTCCATGTGTACTACAGCAGCCTTAAGGGCTTGGGACAGGGTATAAGACCCAGGACAGAGAATGGAATCATTTGTCAGAGTTAAACAGGGTCAGAGAGAACCCTTTAGTGACTTTTTACAAAGATTAACTAAGGCTGTACAAATAGGGATATCTGACCCAGAAGCAAGACGTATAATGATTGAGTCTTTGGCTTATGAAAATGCAAATGTGGAATGCAAAAGGATTTTGGGGCCTTTAAAGCTCAGATCAGCACCTTTGGAAGAATGGGCCTTGCATACACTCAATGTTGATACATTTGATTACAGCACTGAAGCATGGGTACAAGAAGCAATTTCCAATGGTAAAAGGAGACACCAGAATACCAAATGTTTTAATTGTGGCAAAATGGGTCATATGAAAAGGAATTGTAGACAACGGATTTTCAGAAATAATAATAATAATGCATCTTTCAGAAATAATAATAATAATGCATCTTCTAGAAATAACAGAAATAGGAGGACTCAGCCTTCAGGTTTATGTAGAAGATGTGGAAAAGGCAGACATTGGACGAATGAATGCAGGTCTACAAGAGATAGACAAGGCAACCTGATACAGTCGGGAAACGTGAGGGGGGGCCTCACAGGCCCCCATGGCAAACATGGTTCAATCATATCCAGTTTCTGCAGAGAACGTGCCTCATCAGGACAATTAGGAAGTCCCATGCCTACTGTTACAAGCAATAATGATCAGAAAGATAAGTTACGTGTGTTTTGGCAAACTTCTATAAATGATCAAAGACCTAAACTGAGAGTGTGTGTAAATGGCATTTTTATTACTGGCCTGCTGGACACAGGTGCTGATGTAAGTATCATTACCCCAGAATCTTGGCATCCATATTGGCCTCTTCAGAATGTAAATGTTCAGCTCCTGGGAATTGGAACCCTATCTCGAGTAAGGCAGAGCACGAGATGGGTTGAATGTATAGGGCCAGAGGGACAAATAGGAAAATTAAAGCCATATGTAGCCAATATTGCAATGAATTTATGGGGTCGTGACCTATTACAACAATGGAATACCGAAATTAACATTCCTGCTAAATCTAGAGCCTATATTTCTGAGAATAATATTAAAAGATATTACAAACGGAGAAAACCGGCCATTCGGGCTGTACAAGAACAAGCAATTGATGTCCCTTCAGAGATACCAACAGCCTTGCCTCTAAAATGGTTGACTGAGAAACCAATATGGACAAAGCAATGGCCTTTAGCTGAGGAAAAGTTACAGGCTTTAGAACAGCTGGTACAAGAACAATTAGATGCTGGACATATAGAAGAATCTACCAGCCCTTGGAATTCTCCTGTATTTGTGGTTAAGAAAAAATCAGGTAAATGGAGAATGGTGACAGATCTCAGGGCCATCAACAAGGTTATTCAACCTATGGGCCCTCTGCAATCTGGAATTCCTTTGCCCTCTTTATTACCAAAAGGATGGCCTCTCATAGTTATTGATTTAAAGGATTGTTTTTTCACTATACCTTTGCAAAAAGAAGATAGAGAAAAATTTGCCTTCACAGTGCCTACTTATAACAATTCTCAACCTTCGAGGAGGTACCACTGGACCGTCCTCCCCCAGGGTATGTTAAATAGCCCCTCCCTGTGCTAATATTTTGTGAACCAACCATTGCAAATAATACGCAAGAAATTTCCCAAATCTATAGTATACCATTACATGGACGACATTTTGTTATCCGATTCAAACATGGATACCTTGAACAGACTGTTTGAAGAAATAAAGATACTTTTACCTAAATGGGGATTGCAAATCGCTCCTGAAAAGATTCAGAAGGGAGATTCTGTTAATTATTTAGGTTATAAAATAGGTTTGAAAAAATTAAGACACAAAAAGCACAAATTAGGAGAGATCGCCTACGGACTCTTAATGACTTTCAAAGACTGTTAGGAGACATTTCCAGTCTACGACCAGCTATTGGAATAACACCTGATCTAATAATTCATTTGAACAAAACCTTGGATGGTGATAAAGATTTAAACAGTCCCAGAGAATTAACAGCTGAAGCAGAAAAGGAACTGACAATGATTGAGGAAAAATTACAACAGGCACATGTGGACAGGGTGAATCCAGAGCTCGATTGTATTCTCGTCATACTACCATCAAAAATTTCTCCTACAGGAATTTTAATGCAGAGAGATGATATTATTCTGGAATGGATCTTTTTACCACATAAACCAAGTAAGAAACTGAAAACTTATGTGGAAAAAGTCTCTGAGTTAATTATAAAAGGCAAGCTGAGACTTCGTCAACTAGCAGGCATAGACCCAGCAGAAATTATAGTGCCTTTCACTGCTGATGAACTAAAGAAATTATGGGAAGATAATGAACCATGGCAAAGAGCTTGTGCTAATTTTTTGGGAGACATTAATAACAACTATCCAAAAAGCAAGAGGCTTAACTTCACAAAGAGAACTTCTTGGATTCTTCCTCGAACCGTCCGTGATGCTCCAATAACTGGAGCCCGTACATTCTATACTGATGCCAATAAATCAGGGAAGGCAGGTTACAAATCAGAAGACTTGGGTAAGGTGGAACAAAGTCCTTATAATTCTGTCCAGAAGGCGGAATTATATGCCATTCTTATGGTGCTAAGGGATTTTAAAGAACCTATTAATATAGTCACTGATTCACAATACGCAGAAAGAGTTATTTTACATATTGAAACTGCTGAATTTATACCTGATGATACAGAACTAACCTCATTGTTTCTCCAGGTTCAAGATTTGATCAGGAACAGGCTTTGCCCTATGTACATAACACACATCCGATCCCATACGGGTCTGCCAGGTCCTCTAGCACAAGGTAATGCAGAAATTGATTAATTATTGATTGGTAGTGTGCTACAAGCCTCTGAATTTCATAAAAAACATCATGTTAATAGCAAAGGTTTGAAGAAAGAGTTTTCAATTACATGGCAACAAGCTAAGGAGATTGTAAAGAAATGCCCTACTTGCTCTTTCTATAACCAAACGCCACTGCCTGCAGGGGCTAATCCAAAGGGCACCCAAAGGAATGAAATCTGGCAGATGGATGTGATCCACTTTGCAGAATTTGGCAAATTAAAATATGTTCATCACACCATTGACACTTATTCAGGTATTCAGTGGGCAACTGCTTTAAGTTCAGAAAAAGCTGATTCAATAATCACTCATTTATTAGAAGTCATGGCTATCATGGGTATACCTACACAAATAAAAACGGACAATGGTCCTGCTTATGTTTCTAGGAAAATGAAATGGTTTTTTGATTATTACAATATCAAGCATGTTACAGGTATACCATACAATCCTACAGGTCAAGCAGTCATAGAAAGATCAAATCGAACTATAAAAGATATGTTGAACAAACAGAAAGGGGTGGAAAACACCCCCAGAAATAGGCTACATAATGCTTTGATAACCTTGAATTTTCTCAACGCTAATGAGACGGGAACAACGGCTGCAGAAAGACATTGGATAATGGAAAAGTCTACTGATCTAAATCAACCAGTTTATTTCAAGGATGTCCTGACCTCACAATGGAAGCCAGGAGATGTGCTACGTTGGGGAAGGGGTTTTGCTCTTATCTCCACAGGTGAGGAAAAATTGTGGATATCATCAAAATTAATAAAGGTTCGGTTTGAAGAAGAGAAGCCACTTGGAAAAGATAAATAACAATTCTTTCATAAGGATGGCAAACATACTGATGGTAAGAAATACAGATAGGTTGGAGGCAGGGTTCTTTTCTTATCTCCACAGGAAAATACTCATCTTCAAAGAAATTGAGAGACTCTGAATATTTAATTACTGATGGATGGACACATTTTGTAAGTATTAATTTTTATTTATATGTCTTATTAAACATTTCTTTATAAATATATAGAGCTGGTTTTGAAGTTGGACTCTGGCTCAGTCCCTCTCCAATTCCAAGCCTGTTAGTAAGAGAAAAACCCAGAGTTTCTGGAGTTTCTGTCTCATGTCAAGAGCCATGATATGGGACAGAAAGAAATATGAGTTTAGAAAACATCTTTGCTTTTCTTCATATCTATCATAATTTTCATTGAATATATCTATCATGCCTTTCATTGAATAGATATATATATGTATGTCTATATATGTCTATATGATTAATGTTTAAGTTTTTCACAATGAACAATGAGTTTTTCCTGAAGTGACATTTGAAGTTTCCAGGAAGAAGATGGGGCCCCACAACAACAACTCTACCTGGTTGATATGACGTCATGATACTGATAGCGCTACTACAAGACCTGTTTTGGATACCAGCTGCAGAAGATGATCCCAACTTGGTTAGCTGAAATGGTGCACATCTTGTACAACATTCTGGCCAGACCTCCACAAAATACTCAGAGAATATTTGCAATTTTAAAAGACATTGATCTTGAAATTTAACCATCATTTTACTTTCACAGGATCCCCCAGAAAGAACGTCGCCCCCATGACAGCTGGAAGTAATTCTAGAGGACGACGTCCCCTCTCCCAGTAAAGTTTACCCCTGGGTTTAGGGACATCATTTAGGGGTTGGGAGGTTGGGGGAGGAATTTTATAAGCTCAGGGATCATTTTGAAAAAAAAAAAAGAGGGAATGATGGGATAATAGATTTATAATTGTGAGTTACTGCTTTTAGACAAATATATTGGTATCAATTCTTGTATATTGAAACAAAGTTAAATTATATTGACTATTGTATGCATGCATGTTTCTATGTCTGTTTAAAACATTTTTATGTATTGACATATATTGTATTGATATATATATTGTATATATTTACCATATTGCAATGTACATTTCTACCTCTGATTAAGATACTTATATAATGTTTGTGTATTGATATATATTTGCCATATTGCAATGCATATTTGTACAGTGTTTATATTTGGAGGTCATTATCCTCATTTGTTTCACAGTTGTTTATTGTCTTAGTCTTTAAGTTAGATAGATATTGAGAATTATATAGATAAATAGTCATCTAAGTTTGTCATTTATAATCAGACTAATCAGGTTCTTTAGATATATAGAGATTATACTCAGTATAGATAGATAATCTTCAACCTCTTCAAAGAGCTGTAGAAAATGGCCTTTAATCTAACTCAGAGTTTCGTGATAGTGAGACACAATTGCTCCTGACAACACCGCTCTATTCCCGAGAGAATGTTGAGCAACAAAGACACTCCATCTGGAGCCTTTCTATTTGGCAGAACTGGCCTTTGGACAAAGAAATGCCCATACCTCAACCACTGACAGAGATACAGAGCGTGCATCAATGGATAAAACAGGACTGTCATATCCTGCCAAGACAGGGTAAGATAGTTTTGAAAAGTTCCTTGCCTTTAATAATGGTATGTCAGTTATGTTAGGCCTTAGCCAAAATTGGTTGACTCAACATTGCAAACGAGACTTTGGGTGATTGCCCAGGTAGTCAGTTGTCTCTGTCAATTGTTGCACATTTTGGATATATCTCGTTTGTTGAGTAGTGTTTATTCCCTTCTCAGATCTTTGACGGAGTTGAAGATTATAAAATTGTAGTTACTCTCTACATTATTTGGATTCCTTTAGATAGAATGTTTAGCAAAGCTTTTGTTCTCAATATTGTTTGTTATATTTATTATTTGTTGTTATTGTATATAGTTGTATTTGGTTTGGTTCTGTCTTATTTAGACAAAAAGGGGAGATATAGGGATAAGTCGGGCCCCTTGGGGGGCGTGTTCGCCTCGGGCTTATGTCTGCCTATAAATTTGGCGACCGTGCTCCCAGCCCTCTCTTCTGCTTTCCTGGTCTCCGCAGGAACGGTGGTTCTGTAAGTCTATTTCTACATTAAAACTATATATATATTTTTACAATCTGTCTGCATTCGTTTACGCCGCTACATATGAAAAAAGCATTTGTTCAACTATGTTCATAGCAGTATTATTTGAAATAGCCAGAACCTGGAAGCAACCTAGATGCCCTTCAATGGAAGAATGGATGAAGAAAGTATGGAATATATACACGCTAGAGTACTACGCTGCGGTAAAAAACAATGACTTCTCGAATTTTGCATGCAAATGATTGGAAATAGAAAACACTATCCTGAGTGAGGTATCCCAGACCCAAAAAGATGAACATAGGATGTACTCACTCATAATTGGTTTCTAGCCATAAATAAGGGTCACGGAGACTACAATTGGTGAACCTAAAGAAACTAAATAAGAAGGTGAACCCAAGGAAAAACATATAGTTGTCCTCTTGGCTATGGGAAGTAGACAAAATTGACGGGGAGAAAATTGGGATCTTGGGGGTGGTGTGGGAAGGGGGTAAGTGGAGATGGGGAGAGAAAATTATAAGGGAAGGAGGGGGGGGAACTTGGGGAAACAGGAGGATTGGGATAAAGGAAGGTTGGACAGGGGAGCACGGAAGCACAATTCTTAGTTAAGGGATCCACCTTAGGGTTGGCAAGAGACTTGACCCTAGAGTGGCTCCCAGGAGCCCATGGTGATGTCCCCAGTTAGTCCCTTGGGCAGCTGAGGATAGGGAACCGGAAATGACCCTATCCTATAGCAATACTGACGAATATCTTGCATACCACCATAGAACCTTCATCTGGTGATGGATGGAGATAGAGACAGAGATCCACACTGGAGTACTGGACTGAGCTCCCAAGGTCCCAATGAAGAGCGGAAGGTGGGAGAAGATGAGCAAGGAAGTCGGGACCACGAGGGGTGCACCCACCCACTGAGACAAGGGGGCTGATCTATTGGGAGCTCACCAAGGCCAGCTGGACTACGACTGAAAAAGCATGGGATAAAACCGGACTCTCTGAATATGGCGGACAATAGGGGCTGATGAGAAGACAAGGACAATGGCACGGGGTTTTGAACCTACTTCATGTTCTGGCTTGTGGGAGCCTAGCCAGTTTGGACGTTCACCTTCCTAGACATGGACGGAGGGGGGAGGACCTTGGACTTTCCACAGGGCAGGGAACCCTGACTGCTCTATGGATTGGAAAGGGAAGGGGAGAGGTGTTTGGGGGAGGGGTAGAAGGGTGGGAGGAGGGGAAGGAAATGGGAGGCTGGGAGGAGGCAGATACTTTTTTTCCCCTTTTCTCAATAAAAAAAAGAGTTTTAAAACAAAAAAGATTATGAGTCTTTTATTTCTTCCTTTTTCTTATTTATTTATTCACTTATTTATATTACTATATGTGCTTTTTACTTCATGTGTCTTGATAACATTCATTTAGCTGCCCTTTTACATCTCAGCTTTGCACGGGCATAACACCCTCAAATAAAAAAAAGTATAAGAATAAAGAAAGGAAGTAAAATAAAAAATCAAAAAACTTAAGAGTGTTATCAAGGAACTGCAGTGTTACAGGGTGAGTCGTGCCATGACCCCTTTGTCCACATATCTTTCCTTGTAAGTGTTCATGTCAGGGTCTTTGGTTTAGTTCAAGGCCTCTGGTTTCTAATACCCTATTGATGAGCGTTTCTCAGTAGGATTCTTCCTGGATAGCCTATTGTTGTCCTGTATTGTAGAGATCCTACTGCTTTGGCTATGAAGTTCTGGTTCCCTCACATGCTCCAGCAGATCATCGATGGGGTGTATAATGAGGTGGACAAAATCATAACCATGGGTCTTGACCTGGACAGTTGTAGAGTTGATCCATCAGATGTGAAATGGGGACAGCTCTCCCATGTTTAAAACTTCTAGGTTTGCTCAAGCAAACCTGCACTGGCAAAGTTGGCTTTTCCTGTGACAGTCCAATGAAAGCCATCGCTCATTTTCCTTTCTAGCCAGTCCCGTGTATTTGATTTTATGTTGAGGTCCTTTCTTTATTTGGACATGAGTTTTGTGTGAGCTGATAAGTCTGTATCTACTTGACTTATTGTTCAATTTTGATGAGTGACTTTGTTGAAGGATGCTGTGTTTTCTCTGGTGTGTGCTTACGGTACCACTAAAAAAAAATCATGTGTCCACAATGTTTGGATTAATATCTAGATCTACAGTCCAAGTCCGTTGATTAATGTGTCAGGTTTTATGCCAATACTATGCTTATTTATTACTATAGATTTCTGATAAAACTTAAAACTAGGAATAATGATACTTCCAGCAGTTGTGTTATTTTTCGTAACTTTTTAGATATCCTGATTATGTATGTGTGTGTTTCTATATGAAGGAGAAAACTGTCTTTGAATGATTTGTGAAGTACTGTGGTGGAATTTTGAAGGACATTGCATTGAATCTGTAGATTACTTTTCATTTTATTATGGTAATCCTATCAGTCTATGAACATGGGAGATCTCTGGATCTTCTGATTTCCTTTTCAATTCATTTTTTTTTCAGTGACTTGAAGTTTTTATCTTAAAAATCTTTTGCTCGTTTACCTGGAGCTACCCAAAGATATTTTATGTTATTTGAAGTTAATATAAAATGTGTTTTCCTGATTACTTTTTCAGTTTATTTGCATTTGTATATAAGAAGACTCCCGAACTTTTAAATTTAATCTTATATATGCTTGTTTTTTTCCAGACCTGTTTATTAGCCAAAAAAGTTTCCTATTGAAGTTTCTTGGGTTGTTCATTATTTTGGAATATTTGCTTATACTGTGTAAATGAGTGTCATGATGATTGGTTTAATGAAGAGCTGAATGTCTAACAGCTAGACAGGTGAGAGTAGGCATGATTTCTTGGGTAGACAGAGAAAACTCTTGGATGAAGAGAGTTGGAAAATTTAACAGCAGACATGGAGATAGTTGGACATGAAGAAACAGACTAAGAGAATCAGGCTAATTTGAGTTATAAGAGCTAGTTGGGGACAAGAATAAATTCAAAGCCAAACATCCATAATTAATGATAAATCTCCATGTAATTATTCAGAGGCTGGTGATCCAAAGATAGTCTGAAAAGTAAGCTTGCTACATTTAATGTGAGCATGGTACTTCAATAGGAAAATATAGCCTAAAATGCCAAGAAAGTTTTGGGTATGATTTCCTAGTACTTCAATCTCTCAGTTAGCCAATTCTTGCTCTATAGAAGTACAGCTCCTGGTCACTGCCTGTGGGCTGGAGGCCAGCTTCCAGCAAAGAACCACATAGTGGAAGGATTGACTCTTTAAGTTTTGGCTCATGGGATCAGAAATCACTGCAGAAAGTCAGAATCAGACAAGTCAACCTTTAAAAAGGTACACTATGCCTAAACAGGTGCTTAGGTGCTGAACAAAGGAAAGAAAATGGGTATAGATGACAGAGAGACAAATAAATACTTTAAAAACAATAAAGTTTTCAAAGAAAGAGTAAGTAATATAAAAATTAAGAAACATGAGAATGGGAAACATTATAACACGGGGAGTTTAGACCTCATATATTACTTTGTTGATATTGAATGCTAATGATCAGAGAAAGGCAGCTGTTGGGAGACTTTGGATTGTAAACAGAACTCCTGAATTAAACCACCTTACATACCTTAGGGATGTCTTGTCTTCAGAATGGAAATCAAGAAATGTGTTACATTTGGGGAGAAATTGTACTTAGGTTTCCACAGGAAACGAAAAGCTATACATTCTTGTATAAATTGATAAAGATCAGATTAGATCAGGGGAGAAATAATGAGGATCTTGGCTGCAGACATGAGGGTGGAACCCAGGGAATATTCCAGGACTGCTGGCATGTATGCTGATCTCACTGCATGGGAACAACTCTGAGATGAGATGAGACATTATAAATCCGTATTACTTTTCCCTCTCCTCTCTTTCTAATCAAGATACTAGAAGATCTTCCTACTTAGGTCACTTAATAGACCATCTAGGTTATCTGAACTTAAGAATTCCAATATTGTCCAAACATTTTAGCACAAACTTAATGAGAAGCACACACTCCCTCAAATATGACAATAAGAAAAGTATGGTCATAAGGTTTGGTTCATAGAACTGATCTCACAGGTTAAAACTTTATTACATAGCTTATTTTTACATTTTACATGAAGAATTATCATCTGTTGGCAATATTTAAGGAATAGATAGCAACTCTGTCATCTTGTGGCTGTTTCTGCAGTTTTAAATAAGCTACATGAATTTAATGAACATATTTAGCTTTATCATTTGTGACTCTGAACTTGTGAAAAGAATTTATCTGTGGTCTTAACAAAATAATGTAGCATTTTGGAGCAAAAATGCAAAGAAATAGTCCTGCACTTGAGGCCAAGATACAGAAGACCTCCACAGCTACCAGAGCCTTGCCTTTGGTGCTGTGGTAGACAGTGAGGAAGGTGATCCAAACACTACAGAACACCAGCATGCTGAACGTCAGGAACTTTGCTTCATTGAATGTGTCCGGTAGATTCCTAGCCAGGAAAGCTAAAACGAAACTCGCTAGGGCGAGAGACCCCAGGTATCCCAGGACAAAGTAGAAGAAAATTACTGATCCTTTGTTGCAAACAATAATGATGTGGCCGTGTTCCATATGCACATCAGTATTAACAAACGGAGGAGAAGTTCCTAACCAGATTCCACAGAGAATCATTTGAATCACGGTGCATATGGGGATGATGAAATTAGGTGCCCCTGATATGAGCAGTGACCTCATCCTTCTTTCTGGAGCAGTGACCTTGAATGCCAACACTACAGTAATCGTCTTTGCCAAGACAGTAGAGGTGGCCACAGTGAACACAATTGCAAATGTGGTCTGTTGCATTATACAGGTGGGTGTGTCTGGATGGCCAATGTAGAGCAAGGGACAGAGAAAGCAAAAGATGAGGGAGATGAGTAGGACATAGCTGAGAGCTCTGTTATTTGCCTTGACAATGGGCGTGTCCTGGTGCTTCAAGAAGACATACAGAACAGAAGCTGTAAGGGCTGAGAAGCATAGAGCCACGCAGGTCAGAGACATTCCCAAGGGATCTTCATAGGCCAGAAAGCTCACAACTTTTTGGAGGCAGTGAGTTTGATCTTTGTTGGCATACTGATCATGTGGACACTTCACACATTCATCCATATCTAGTAGAGGAAGGGCGTTATTATCAATTTTCATTTTTCTCTATGATGGACTAGTTATGCTAAACAAACGCATTTTAAAATCATATCTCAACTATTATTACCTCTTTCTGTATAAGAAAATTTCAATGTGGTTTATCATAGGATTTAATCTGAATTTAAACTGATTATCATTTTTATGAAGGCTTAGTTCATATTCATCTTACAGACTAAAGAGTCTTTGATATTTTTCCCAAATAATGAAGTGCTGTTATATCATATTCATATATCTGCAACAACATACTTTGGTAAGATCAATCATAGAATCATACTGTTGCTATTTATAACTTTGTATATTATGCAGAAGAAAAACTTAGAATGAGCAGTTTCTATGCATGTTATGGTAGATCTCTGAATCTCAAGTTTGGTCCTGACCAAGGACAATAACAAGAGACTGACAAAGTGGACTGGAGAAAGAGCATCAGACAAAAGCCCTATGCAGAGAACTACAGGCAACTAAGGAATACTGAAAATGGGAGAGACTGTCTTACACAGAGAAGTGCACACCAACAGATGATATTTGGATAACAAAAGTTCAGCCATGAAAGCAAGCAAAAAAGGCACTGATAATGTCAAGCAAGGCAGAGATAGCATGAACAAGTTACCACCTAAATTCTCTACATGGCAGTAGATCACCTTTGGTTTATGTTTCATTACATGAATTTTGGTAGGGCATATTATTTGCCAGTTTTGCTGATTTCTGTGAGATTCAACTACACAATATTCCCAGCATTGTAGATGTCATCGAGAAGCATTATCCTCAAGATAATTTTCCATATCTCAAGGACATAATTTTGAAAGATAATAATGGGTAGGGGCTGAGACATTTCTTCCAGCTGTGTCTGTGTAATTTACAGCCTAATATATTAAGTTTTCTTCAATTACATTGAGATAGTGGATCAAACTGGAAGTGATGGTGTCTTACTATTACTGAGTTACTAAATTGATGGGTGTACATTCTCTTTCTCTTTTTATATTCTCTCTGATTGTGAAAAACAGTGGCTCTTAAACTAGTGAATAAAAGTATCAAAATACTTCAACTCTACCTATCCATTTGAAAATTATAATGTATTTTAAAATATTATATTTTGAAGCCTTTAGAAATACATATAGGAACAAGGGGGAATTAAATACAATTTGGTTTAATATCCATGTATTCAATCAACACAAAATTCACTAACTTATATTTTAGTTCAACTTCATATATATGCTACAGAATCATTGGAATCAATATATTTTATTAATTTACTTTTTATGCTTTATTCTCTGCATGGTTTATATTCTTGAATATTTCACTTCTCTCTGTAACCAAGTATCTTTAACATTTTGTGTAATGTAAATTATGTACTTTATCTTCACAATCTTTGTGTCCAAATCATATGAAATCATTTGCATTCTGGTATAACTCTTAAATAAATATTGTCCATAAATACATGTTATGATCATTTCAATAAAAAATTTAATTCACAGGTCAAAAAAATATGTATTTATTTTGTTTATTATGTATACAGTATTCTTCCTGCGGGCCTCATTTACAGATGGTTGTGAGCCACCATGTGGTTGCTGGGAATTGAACTCAGGACCTTTGGAAGGGCAGACAATGCTCTTAACAGCTGAGCCATCTCTCCAGCCCCCAAAATTTTGGCATCCAAACTCATGAGTGTACTAGGATATAATGAAAATGAATCTTACCAGTAACTGTATTGATCTACCGTAGCCCATGATAAAAACACGTTTCTAAAGCATGATACAACAGTACCAAGCATTCATTTCCTGTCAGAGACATTGATTAGCATTGGAAAATATGGATGCTGTGGTAGTTTGAATACAACTGGCCCCAAAATCTCATAGAAAGTGGCACTTGTGAGAAAAATGGGTTTCTGGAGTAGTTGTGGACTTGGTGGTGGAGCTGTGTCACTGAGGAGTGGGCTTTGAGCTCTCCTTTCACCTAGCTCAGTGTGATACCAAATGACTTCCTGTTACCTTCAGATCAAAATGAAGAAGTCTCAGCTTCTTCTTGAATATTATGTCCTACCAAGCACCATGTCTGCCTGCATGCTTTCATGTCCTAACATGATGATAATGAACTAAACTTCTGAACTCCAAGCCATCCCAAATTTTGGTTTTCCTTTATCAGATTTTCCATGGTTGTGGTCTTTTCACAGCAATAGAAACCCTAAGTAAGGCAGATGCATAGCTACTATATCCTTAATAAAAGCAAAAAGCAGATACAATTTAATGCAATATGCTAAATTCTAAGATGAAGATAAGATGCTATAGTTATGTTTTTTACTATAAAGAAACGATTAAGAAAAATACTTCACTGCTTCTGAAATGAGGAGAGAAAAATAAAGTTCTACTTCACTGCTTCTGAAATGATGAGAGAAAAATAATGTTCATGAGCAGTATAGTTTAATATAGGCAGTATAGTATTCCAAATTGTGGTGTTATTATTTTTCTAACTTTGTAATGAGTGTTTTTACTCTTCCTTTCTCCTGAAAGGAAAAAACTATATTATTGAGGCAGAAAGTAAACAATCTGTTGATTATTTTGGTAAAGTGTATTCTTACTTGTCATGTTTGAAATTTCATTTTCAGGACACGGGTTGCAATCAAAACAGCAGATAGCCCTTCCCTCTTGAGGGAATTTTCTTAGTCCTGGACGGCAAGGCATACTGCATATCGAGGGCGGAGTCTATGGTAAATCGCATACATTTTACAAATTGAGTTTAACGCATATGGGAAAAGCAGCAGTGATTGACAGTGTGGAGTAACGGGGAAAAAAACCCTTTACAGACATGTATACTATTATGAAACATAATTTTCATGTCTTTTCTGTGTCTCTTTTATCCCAGAAGCAGTTCCACAGGATTCTCCTAGCGCTGCACTAGAACACCTGTTGCAGCCTTACTCCCTCCCCCTTCCCACACCTGCCTTGGATCTCAGAGAGCATTACTTTCTAACCTCCATTTGCTATTCATCTCTGTATCCCAGTCCTCAACTATACAGGTATGCCTTGCTAAAAAGATTGCATTAAAAAGTCAACCAGGGAACCCATACAGATAATAAATATTTTCAGCTACATACAATATTATGTAAGTGGCTACATACAATATTAACTTAAAAATATCTCTCATGGATACAAATGTTGAGCAGAAAATACTCGGGAACAACACTTTTCACAATATCTTCATAATAGTATAATATATCTTGAGTAAACTCTAAGCAAATAAAGGAAATTCTTCTGTGATAAAAAACTTCAGGGGCTGGAGAGATGGCTCAGTGGTTAAGAGCATTGTCTGTTCTTCCAAAGGTCCTGAGTTCAATTCCCAGCAACCACATGGTGGCTCACAACCATCTGTAATGAGGTCTGGTGCCCTGTTCTGGCCTGCAGACATACACACAGACAGAGTATTGTATACATAATAAATAAATAAATATTTAAAAAAACTTCAATCTTTGGAGAAAGCAACTGAAGACAAATTCAGAAGATGGAAAGTGCTCCCATGCTCATGGATTGGTAAGGTAAACATAGTAAAAGTGGACATCCTACAAGAACAATCTAAATTTTCAATGCATTCCCAATAGAAATTCCAAAACAATTCTTTAGAAACCTTGAAAGGACAAGTCTCAACCTCACGTGAATGAATAATAACCTTAAGAGACCTAACCCAATCTTGAATTACAAAGAAGCCGAGAAAGTATCGCCATCCATGATTTCAAGTTGTGCTACAGAGTTGTAACAATTAAAACCATATGTTATTGGCATAAAAACAGAATGCTGATTGGTGAAATTTAACTGAGGATCAGACATAAGTTCAGACCTATGTTTTGATAGAGAAGCCATAAAAACACAGGAAATGAGACAAAATCTTAAACAAATGGTTTTGGTCTACTTTGATGTCTTCATGCACCCAAACGCAAATAGAACCATTCTTATCCCAGAACAAATTTCAAGTCTAAGTTGATCAAAGTCCTCAACATCAAGCCGGATACAAAGAACCTGAAAGACGAGAAAATGAGGAGCATCCTTGGATGCATTGGCAAATGAGATGACTTCTAAATAGAACACTGAAAATGCAGGACTAAGATTAACAATTAATAAATGGGACTTTTTAAAGTAAAAAATTTATATAAGGAACAAATCCATCTTCAATAAGACAGAAGAAAGGATATAGAATTTAAAAAAGGGATTTAAAATCAACTTGAGATGTGAAAGAGGACTCATATTGAAATTATAAAAGAAACTCAATCAATAAAATAACAGAAATTCGATTTAAAATTGTGAAATAGATTTAAACAAAGAATTCCCATAGAGAATCTCAAATGGCTGTGAAACATTTAAATAAATGTTCAATATCCTTATCTATCAGGAAAAGCCAATCAGAACTACTTTGAGATTCATCCTATACCTTTCAGATTAGCTAAATTTAATAGCACAAGTAATATCTCATGCTCGTGAGGACGTGGAACAAGAGGAACACCCCTCCACTGCTGGTGAGTGCTAATTATACATACAGCATGGAAAACAAAATGTGAGTTTCCCAGAAAGATGAGACTAAGTCCATCTCTAGACCAGCCATACAGCTTTGGGGTATATACACAAAGGACAAACCAGCCTACAAAACATTTGACCTAAAATCTGTCCTGCCAACAAATATGGCAGGGTCATAGTGGCACAGAATTCATAACAGTAGAAACCAATGTTTGGTTTGACCTTTATCCACTCTATGGAAAGGAATTCATACCTAACACAGCTTGGGGAACTATGAGCCAGAGACTGGAAAGAACAGAGAACAAATACTCATTGGTATAAAAACAAACTCAGTAACATGATTCTTAATGATGTTTTGTTATATTTCCAGATCAGTCCCTCAACCAGTCATCAGCAAAGATACTTCCTCCAACAGGAGTTCAGGGCTGATGCAGAAACCACAGCCATGTAGTATGTGGAGGGTCTAAGTTGGAAGTCTCCCCCAGATTTCTCCCCTTTGAGTTCAAGGAATCCTGTAGACGTGGAAATAGAAAACTTCTCACAGCCAGAGGAGATAGAGGATAACAGGAGCAGACTTTCTGAATCACGAAGGAAGACACATGTGAGCTCAAAAGGACGGAAGCAAGAAATACAGGGCCTGCATGGGTCTGTAAAAGAGCCTCTGTATATATATTAAAATATTATGTTCGAGTTTTGGTGAGACACCTCACTGTGAGAATAGGTGGTCTCTATTCTTGTTCTAACTCATGGGACTCTTTTCTTCCTGTTGGGTCGACATGACCAACTTCAATATACTAGTTTCTCCTTGATTTTATTGTATTTAGTTATACTGTGTTTGTTTTTTATATCTAAGAATCCTGTATTTCCCACTGAGAGACACAAAGGGAGTAGACCTGGAGAGGAGGAATGGAGATGAAGAAATTGAGAGGGTGATCTATAATCAGTATATTGTATGAGAAAAGATCCAATCTTCATTTAAATTTAGAATAAAATTTTACTTCTTTATAAAATAAATATGAAGGTTTGGTCATTTATATTTTGTTAAATAAGATAACAACAGAAAGAGAGAGAGAGAGGGAGAGAGAGAGAGAGAGAGAGAGAGAGAGAGAGAGAAAGAGAGAGAGAGAGAGAGGTTAGAAAGGAGTCCGAAAATGAATACATGATAAAATGCTTTATTCCATGAGGAAGCATGAGCAGACCTTGTGATTTTAGGTATTTTTGGCACACGAAAATATTTAGAATTAGGAACAACTCACCTGTCTCAAACCTGTAGCCCATTCTATTATTTCATCAGACATATATAACTGTTGATAATTTGGAAAATGACTGGAAAACTTTCCTAATTTCATCTTAAGTCCAAAATTTGGTGGAAAATCCCTGATGTAGAAAATGTCATATTCTGTATCCAGTTTTACTTTCTGGTTCATGGTCACAATGTCTCCAGCAGGATTTTCAAATCGTATGCTCTTCAGAAGAGAGAACATCTAAAACGCATTTGTCATTTTAGTCTCAACTATGCTAACATATTAGGAAGGAAAATAAAATATTTTAATGACCCTAATTTCCTTAGCCTCTCCTAAAATATAACTTTATTAAAAGTATTTAGTAATAAAAAAGAAGATATTCCATGTATATGGAAAGATTCCCTATGCTTTAAAAATACATATTTCTTCCTTCAGTTGATACCTTAAAACATGCACATCTGAATTGTATGCCTGAAATATAGTTGCGCATTCTCAACTTCTTTCTACTAACAGTGTTATTTAATCATGACCTAGGGAATTGAAATCCTTAGTTTGTAAAAAATGTCAAAGCCATTTTATATTTATATTATCTTATTTCACTACATTGATAAGAAACTTTTTGATCACATCAATGGGGAGTCATTCTACTATTACCATTTAATATTTTCGTGAGAAAATATTTCTTTTCAAATGTAAAAAACTCTATGGTTAAAACCGCTGAAAAAAAATTCTTGACTAAGATTGTAAAATGCTGACTTGGGTGCCATTGTTAACTGTATGATATTTTGTGACACTAACATGATTTGCCTTATATGAAGTGCCAGGGTAAAGACACATATGAACTCAGGAAAAAGATTCCTTATTTGCATAGATTTGGACCTTGTGGTTCCTATTAAGAACACCATCTCTGTGACATTCATGCCTTTCTGTATAAGACACATTACCTTCCAGGAGTCAAGTTCCAGCTTCTTACCAGCATTCTTTGGCCATGTGTCTACTTGCAGAAGCATCTCATGGAGTGTGTGAGCCACAGCATACACTGCATTGTATAAGTTATAAGCTGTATCACTCATGGACATTCCAAACGGTGTCCTAAATAACCATTTCAATAGGGTTCTTGTTGGACAGTTCTTCAGTTTGTTACAATTAGATGATGGTAAAGCACATTTAAAATAAGTCCACCATAGTTTTACAAGGGAAATTTCATCACTATAGTTTAAAGGATGCACTGTCTGCAGGAATTGTTTAAAACCAGACATCTCAGAATGCTGATGAGAGAAAATGAGAATCCCATCAGGGGAGTTAAGCATGAAATCTCCTTCTATGAACATATCAAATTTTGACACACTGACCCAGATTCTCTGAATATTTAGAGTTTTCCACACCCAAAAGTTTAATGGCATATAAGTATCTCTGTCTCCATAAACAATCACTACTTTTGCTGACGATGTCATGACCTTGTTATAATTTTTCCTAAACATTTTAATGTATAACTCTCTACTCAGTGGGATAATAGCCACAAATGCTATACAGACAATGTTTCTTTGCATCACTCCTCTCCATTCAGAAAGAAACTGAGTTCCAAGATCATCATCTGAAATGACCATTCCCACCCAGTTCCATCTGAAGTGAATCACTAGGGACACCATGGCCAGTGCTAGAGATGTGTCCTTGGGCGATATCTGGTAGAGATGAGGAAATTGTTCATGGACACTCAGGTGAGGATGAAAATACCCATAGTAAAGCTGAAAGACATAGACCATAAGCAACAGTGTAAAGAAGATGGAAGCATGACACTCAGTCTAAGATCTATGAGTGCTAAGCAAATGCTGGGAGAGCTAGAAATTGTGAATTTTTCATTTAATTATTAAAATCATATCAATTTTTTGGTGATTGTCTAAACTATTATAGATTTAGAGTTTTGAAAAATGTATCACATTTTTGGCTTCCTCCCATGTCCATTTCTTATAAAGTGTTTCCCATAGTGTTTGAGTATTTATGCTTTATGAAGCAGAAAAGGTATTAACCCAATCTCTGTCTTCCCATCACCATTTGTACCCAGAATATCAGCCTGAAGGGAAAATATTTCATTAAAATTAATCCACCCAGGCTTACCTCTGGAGTTCTAGAAAAGTAGAGGCGGAACCCAAATTTGGCAGATTCTCGCCACCGTGGTCCTGTAAGTGTAATTAAATATGTTCTCTCTTCTGAGCAGTAGTAGTTAGGAAAGTATTCACTTCTTTTTGAAGATGAAATAGATTTTATATGATCAACAAAAACATTACATTTAATGGTAGCTAGCAGAGAAATGTTGGGTAAAATTTGAGGATTCCTATTGATTTCTTCCATGGCAAAATAAAGAGAGAAAATCAAGTTGATGTTGTCAGGTGTCAACCTGAAATCAGAGCACAGTAATCACGAGAGATTAGGTTCCAAACATGATAATCTTAATTACACTCAGTGTGGGTTCAACACTGAATTATCTTTTCTTGACCCATTGCTAGGGTGATATACACAAGTCCTTGTATTGTGGTCTATTAGGATGTGAGACATGGGGAGGAATATAAAGATCATATGTTTTTTTATGTTTGTTTCTTTCGCTTGGTGCGTTCTTTTTTCTATCAATGGGATTCCGTCATTTTGAAGTTTTCAATAGATTCATCCTTTTTTTTTTGCTGAACACCATGAGAGAGTCTTTATGCAGTCCATGGAATTGAATTAATTCCATGAATTGATCAACATTGAATCTGCTCATACACGTGTACTGTAATTCTAATACATAACATATTTGCCAAATATATCTGTATCATCTACTATCAAGATAGTTATACTCTTTTACACAGAGGCAGTACTGACCAATGGCATGATGTTGTTATGGTCATAGAGAACATGTGGACAAATTGTTCTGTGTCAAAAGCTCTGAAGTTTCTAGCATATTCATAGGTAACGCAAAGAGCATGATCATTATTACTCTTCCTCGGTGCTTCCACACAGTTTTCCTTTTATTCTCTATTTGAGACTTTGCAGTATTGGATGATATAAGATTGGTTATAACTACAGCTTTTTCTGAGAGGAATGAACAGTACACTCACGTGGACCCTTAGATGGTACCGATGTATTTAATCCTATGTTCATAGATGGTTATCAGAGACTCGTCGTTGGATTCTAGTCCTTTCAGATTTGTTGTGATATGGTACAACTCTAACATATTCACTTTAGATTTTGTCTTTCATTTACATATTTAACTGGTCTAATTGCATTCATATAATTTTTGTATAGTTTGATAATCTTATTTAACAATAATGTAACATTTTAGCATTTGGTGGATTACTGTGTTTGTTTTTGCCTCATTTACTGTATTTTCTGCGCTGCTTTCTGACTATAGTAAATATTCAAATAAAAGATATCACATGTGGCTGGTACTTAATTCTGAATCACATATGCTCCCTCTACTTTTCTGTTTCTCATGCTTAAAAACTTTTTTTGTGCTGGGTATTATTCTTGTATTTTTTACAGTTTTCTTTTTTTTTCATAAAGACCTGAAATTATTCCACATTTTCTAGGTCCTTGCCATTCTATATTGGAGACTGATATGTGATTTTAAAATTGAGTTCTTTATTAACCCACTATTATTACCATTCTGTTAAAGATTCATGTTTCAAATAATATAGGACATTGTTTATAAATTAGCTCTTTTACATCTTCAAAGAATTTTTAGATTCATATGGAAACAGAAAAAAAACCAAGACAGCTTAAACAATCCTAGATATTGAAATAACTATTGGCGATACCACTATCCCTAATCTTACATTGTACTACATAGCTATTCTAAAAAAAAAAAAAAAACCCAGCAACATATTTTCACAAAAAATGTTGATTAATAGAATGGAATTGAGGACCACTACAGAAGTCCATACACCTATGGACAACTACTTTTGGATAAAGAAACTAGGAATACACACTGGAAAAATAAAAAGCATCTTCAATAAATGGTGTTGGCCAAAGGGGTAGCTGCATGGAGTAGAACACAAAAATATCTATAACTCTCACCCCTCACAATACTCAACTCTAAATGGATAGAGGACCTCAGATTAAGACCAGATACACTAACTCTGATGAAATAGAAAGCAGTGAAATAGTCTTGAATTCATTTGTAAGGCAAAAGAAAATTTTTGACAGAAGACCTGCAGCCCCAACACAATAACAATAAATTAGTAGGATCTCATGAAACTTCAAAGATTTTATATGGCAAAGAAACCGCGTTTCAGACAGAGTCGCAGGCAACAGAATAAAAAATATATTTTTTACCAAGCAAACATCCAATGGAGTATGAATATCAACTGTGAAAGTAAGTAAATAATCTTGATAAGAAACATAGAAACATAAAATATTATAAAATATTTATTCAGCATAAAATACTGCTGAATAAACAATGTTGATTAGCCATGAAGTAAGCTCTGCTGTATAGGCAGAATATAAGAAGAAGAGAACACACTGGTTTGGAAACATTGTTTGCAACTCAGAGATACTATCTCCCTCTATAATGAACATATATGTATATTACGAAAATCAAGGAAATGGCAAGGACCACATAACAATTTTCTATAACTGAGGAATGCATGCATCCATGAGTCAGTCTCTATATTAAGACATTACTTTGTATTGGTAAAAAGAGAAAAACAGGAATCTATATTGAATATATTTGCCTTACCATTTTCTTTATTACTCTTACATAAGGAAAAATTAAATTTCTTGGACTTCTGTGATCTTAAGCTATGTAAATATGTAATAATAGAGCCTGCAATTTCAAGTGTCAAAGTGTCTGGATGGCTAAGTAAAGAACATTCTGGCAATGACGTGTGGCAAGGCAAATACTCTTCCATTGGTGTTTGCCGGTGAAACTTGTACAGCTACTGTGAAAATAATTTTGGCAGTTTTTCAGAAAGTTGGGAATCTACCTCAATACCCATTTATACAACTCATGGTTCTCCCTTGGGAACGGGAAATAGAATAGTTTGACTTGAATGGGGTCAGGTTGGTGATTGGAGTGGGAAGGATAAGGTCAGGGTATAGAGATGGAAGGAGAGAGTTCAGGGATTAACAGCTGCAACTCTTTTTGGTTGCTTTGGGAAAGGTAGAGTGGAAACTTCTTGATATCTTTCAGGGTTACTCTATTGTGGAATCCCTATAAGGTAGAATATGGATTGCACAAAGGCCCTGTTTGTATCCAGAAAAGGTTACCAGTTGTGGAATTGTGTTGTATTTGCTTGAAATTTTGCTTGATGGGTTCCTATGGAGATCAACAAACAACCCAGGATGTTGCTAAGACAGAAGTTTGCTCTCTGAAAACAGACTGTCTCCGTATTGCCCAAAACAACAGACCCAAAGCTCATTGAACATGGAGAGCTTAACTGGGACCTTCAATGATTCTTTTCTTCTATATTCTAGTCTCTTTGGTGAATGATGGTACCGTGGAGGCTACTGCAAGATAATACCAGACCCTAACCCAATGATAAATCGTCCCACATCTCATCATTCCTGCCTGAATATGCACTCAGACAATGGCATCACAGAATTTGTGGGAGTAGACAACCAATGTATAGTTTAAAAGGACTTCCAGGCCACGAGAGGGAGTCCATGTCCTACACTGTCTGAATTTCCAGGACTTGGAGACTGGTTAACCCAGAGACCAAGGTGGAACCAAACATTACTGAAAAAGTATTTCCTCATGATATTATGCTGTATTTATAGACAGGTGTCTTGTCCAGTAGACTTCAGAGAAGTTTCTTCAATCACCAGATAGGAGCAGGTGCATATCTCTACAAACAAATACTATTCCTCTCAGTACCCATACAATACAATATCTCCCATACTTAACTACAATTAATGAATCAAAGATGTACTTACTTCTCGTTTAGATACTCAGTGAAATCGTTATTCTTCACATGCCCATCATCTGTATAAATAGAAAAGAAACAATGCTCCTCTATATCTAGCTCTTTGTTGTTCTTTTTTATTCTCATGAAGCACTTGGGGTCAGTTAAACTGCAGAAAACGAGGGAAAGATTCAGGACCAAAAGGACAAAGATCAAAGAGAACATTTCTGTCGAGTCTCTAAGTTAGGAGCGTGAGGGAAGTGCAGCATGAAGAGTCAGACAGAAACCCATGTATCAATTATGTCTGCCCGTATCCAGGCGTCTCTTTTTATCACTGCAGTTTCTACTAAAGAGTGCCTGTACTTCTCTCTGTAGTGTTTTTCAGCCCATTGTTCATCTCTGGGGATTCTTTAGCATTTCTTGCCTGAGGCCCTGCATCTGAGTTCCTATGTTCAGGTGACAAAAAAGGCATAATAGTTTTGTTTACAAGAATTATCTTTCCCTCCATATCCCTCATGGTTCCATCTGTTTCAGTGCACATGAAGGCTCCAGATATGATTTCTTTGGGAAAATTTGCTAAAAATACTTGTTCATCAAAACAGTTCTCTAATTCCTATTTGAATGTTTGGATTCCATAACATATTCAAAGCAGTTTTTGAGATAAAAGTGTAAGGAATAGCTATTCCTAGAGAGGTCTTATTATAGACATACAGGCAATATGAACAATAATGTTCGTGGTTGGAAATAGTATTGCATATGTGTTGTCCTATGTCAATGGAGCATGCACTTACGATTCACACACATCTGACTGCCTGCTAATGCACACAGTCACATGTGTTAGAAATTAAGTCAAGATAACAAATCCTGAATACTACCTGAATATAAAGGCTAGAAAGTTACTGCATATTAGAGTCCTAAAACATGACTAAGACCTCAGTTCTCAATAATGTGTATTTTGTCATCAACATGGATCTTCATCTATGACACTGATTTCTTGTGGAGGCTCAAATATGTGATGCTATTTCCATCTTGTCTGAAAGTCAGATAGTTTGAGGTTGCTCAAAATTATTGACAACAACAAGGGTTACACATGGTGATCTAGGGTGTGGTTACTTGGTCTTTTTGACATTAAGGTGGCCCATACAGGCAGATCCTCTCCACCCTGAACAACAGTCAGGTTGTCAGTGCATATTTCTGTTCTTTCTTTTGTAATAGGAGGTTTACCCTTGGGAGTGGCTGCCTTCATGATACTTGGTCTATGGTGGGTTCGCTGTCTAAACCACAGAATGTTTTCCTCATGGATTAATTTCCTGATGGCTTGAAATATTGAAACCAGTAACTGTTCAAGTTGTCCTTTATATCATGTTAAAGAAGTCTTCTGTCTTCTACCCCTTGTTGTATTTGGGTACAAAACTTCACGAAAAATTAAATGCAGGTGAATTTCAGTATTTACTGGAACTCCCTCCCAATATTCTTCTATGTTTTCTGTTTTATTGTTTTTTCTTGCATTTTCATATTCTTCACTAACTCTTCTATTTCCCATGCTCCTGTCTTGGTAAATGGTATTTTTGTTGAAGCTGGTCCCTGACAATTTCTTGCATTTTAATGTTTATATTTGAAAAGAATGCTTGCTGGGGATTAGTTCTATAATTTATGGATTAAATGATTGTAAATGAAAATTAAATTTCTGCCCTGGAAAGGCTGAAAAATTTATGGGCAGCCTGTATATGGCAGTTCTATTGAACTTGTTCATATTGGATTTCAAGGTCTAAGTTGCTAAGGATGACTGATCAGGTCTCTCCGTGAAGAGGACACCAAGTCTTATTAAAGATGGTTGTGAGCCACCATATGGTTGTTGGGGATTGAACACTGGACCTTTGGAAAAGCAGATCATGCTTTTAAGCAGGGAACCATCTATCCAGCGTCTGCTAATTTAATTTTCCAGTAAGAAATTTTGTGTCATTATAGCAATACAGAATATATATTGCAAATGAGATAGTGCAAAGATAGGTCTTAAATGAACTTATTTCTTACATTAATATGGGATGCTTGAGAGAGATACCCTAATGCAAAGCAATTGCTTTTGTTTTGAGGTGATTCACCCAGAACATCCAATCTTGTGCCTCAAAGGTCTTAATACGTTTCTGATAGACCAATAATATGAATGGTTAGCACTAAGGAAAAGAAATTAAAAACACCTCTCTTTGGTAGAGCTTAACCAAGGACTAACCCAGATTAAACTTCTCTACTTCTTTCCCTGATCCTTTTCTCATTCATCTGCCTATCTGTTACATGAGTTTGAATCTGTACCTGACCAATTGGTATTTTGTAACTCAATCTGTCTGGTGTCTATCTCTCTGCTGTCAATCTGTGCCTTGTTTCTCTATCCTTATCCAAAGGCTTTGATCTCCCTTTTATTAAGTATCTCAGAAAGTATCACATGGGGAAAAATGCAAAATAATTTCCAGAAATTTTAAAAAGTTTTATAAGAAATTAAAATCATTGACTTCAACTGATCTCAATACCACAGACAAAAAGCAAACTAATGTTAAAATTCAATACTTTATGTGTCTTTAAATAATTTCATAAGGTTTCTTTCAAATCATTTTCTGATTCCTAAATTTATAATTATGTAATTGATTACTTTTGGTTCCGGGGCATGGAAATGTGCATAATTTAAGATAAAAATTATTTATAAGCTTAGAACAGAAAAGCTGATTTCATGGGTAATCCAAGGCAAGTAAGTTTAGCTGTTTCATTACCTCTAAAAGGCAGGTTAAGATTATGAGTCTTTTATTGATTCGATGCTGAAAAAGCATTTGACAAAATTCAACATCCATTTATGATAAAAGTATTGGAGAGATTAGGGATACAAGGGTCATTCCTAAATATAATAAAAGCTATTTACAGGAAGCCGACAACTAACATCAAATTAAACAGAGAGAAACTCAAAGCCATCCCGCTAAACTCAGGAACACGACAAGGCTGTCCACTCTCCCTATACCTCTACAATATAGTGCTTGAAGTTCTAGCAATAGCAATATGACAACATAGTAGGATCAAAGGTATTCAAATTGGAAAGGAAGAAGTTAAACTTTCGTTATTTGCAGATGATATGATAGTGTACATAAGCGACCCCCAAAACTCCACCAAAGAACTTTTACAGCTGATAAACACCTTTAGTAATGTGGCAGGATACAAGATCAACTCCAAAAAATCAGTCGCCCTCTTATACACAAAGGATATGGAAGCAGACAGGGAAATCAGAGAAGCTTCACCATTCACGATAGCCACAAACAGCATAAAATATCTTGGGGTAAATCTAACCAAGGAAGTAAGTGAAAGATCTATTTGACAAGAACTTTAAGGCATTGAAGAAAGAAATTGAGGAGGATACCAGAAAATGGATGGACTTCCCTTGCTCTTGTATTGGGAGGATCAACATAGTAAAAAAGGCAATTCTACCAAAGGCAATTTATAGATTCAATGCAGTCCCCATCAAGGTCCCATCAAATTCTTCACAGATCTTGAGAGGGCAATAATTAACTTTATATGGAAAAACAAAAACCCAGGATAGCCAAAACAATCCTATACAATAAAGGATCTTCTGGAGGCATTACCATCCCTGACTTCAACTCTATTACAGAGCTACAGTAATGAAAACAGAGTGGTACTGGCGAAAAAAACAGAGAAGTCGACCAATGGAATCGTATAGAAGACCCGGATTTTAACCCACAAACCTATGAACACCTCATTTTCGATAAAGGAGCCAAAAGTATACAATGGAAGAAAGAAAGCATCTTCAACAAATGGTGCTGGCACAACTGGATTTCAACCTGTAGAAGAATGAAAATAGACACATATCTATCACCATGCACAAAACTCAAGTCCAAATGGATTAAAGACCTCAATATAAGCCCGAACACACTGAACCTGATAGAAGAGAAAGTGGGAAGTACCCTACAACAGATGGGCACAGGAGCTCGCTTCGTATGTGTAACCCCAGCAGCACAGACATTAAGGGCAACATGGAATAAATGGGACCTACTAAAACTGAGAAGCTTCTGTAAAGCAAAGGACACTGTCACTAAGACAAAAAGGCAACCTACTGACTGGGAGAAGATCTTCACCAACCCCGCAACAGACAACTGTCTGATCTCCAAAATATATAGAGAACTCAAGAAACTAGACTTTAAAATTCTAATTAACCCAATTAAAAAATGGGGCACTGAACTGAACAGAGAATTCTCAACAGAAGAAGTTCAAATGGCCAAAAGACACTTAAGGTCATGCTCAACTTCCTTAGCAATCAGGGAAATGCAAATCAAAACAACTTTTAGATATCATCTTACACCTGTCAGAATGGCTAAAGTCAAAACCACCAATGATAGCCTGTGCTGGAGAGGCTGTGGAGGAAGGGGTACCCTCATCCATTGCTGGTGGGAATGCAATCTTGTGCAGCAACTGTGGAAATCAGTGTTTCGGTTTCTCAGGAAATTCGGGATCAACCTACCCCTGGACCCAACAATACCACTCTTGGAAATATACCCAAGAGATGCCCTATCATATGACAAAAGCATTTGTTCAATTATGTTCATAGCAGTATTATTTGAAATAGCCAGAACCTGGAAACAACCTAGATGCCCTTCAATGGAAGAATGGATGAAGAAAGTATGGAATATATACACATTAGAGTACTACTCAGCGGTAAAAAACAATGACTTCTCGAATTTTGCATGCAAATGGATGGAAATAGAAAACACTATCCTGAGTGAGGTATCCCAGACCCAAAAAGATGAACATGGGATGTACTCACTCATAATTGGCTTCTAGCCAAAAATAAGAGTCACGGAGACTACAATTGGTGAACCTAAAGAAACTAAGTAAGAAGGTGAATCCAAGGAAAAACATATAGTTATCCTCTTGGCTATGGGAAGTAGACAAAATTGCCGGGGAGAAAATTGGGATCTTCGGGGTGGTGTGGGAAGGGGGTAAGTGGAGATGGGGAGAGAAAAGTTAGAAGGGAAGGAGGGGGGGGAACTTGGGGAAACAGGAGGATAGGGATAAAGAAAGGTTGGACAGGAGAGCACGGAACCACAATTCTTAGTTAAGGGAGCCACCTTAGGGTTGGCAAGAGACTTGACCCTAGAGTGGCTCCCAGGAGCCCATGGTGATGTCCCCAGTTAGTCCCTTGGGCAGCCAAGGATAGGCAACCTGAGATGACGCTATCCTATAGCAATACTGACGAATATCTTGCATATAACCATAGAACCTTCATCTGGTGATGGATGGAGATAGAGACAGAGACCCACACTGGAGCACTGGACTGAGCTCCCAAGGTCCCAATGAGGAGCGGAAGGAGGGAAAAGATGAGCAAGGAAGTCGGGACCACGAGGGGTGCACCCACCCACTGAGACAAGGGGGCTGATCTAGTGGGAGCTCACCAAGGCCAGCTGGACTGTGACTGAAAAAGCATGGGATAAAACCAGACTCTCTGAATATGGCGGACAATTAGGGCTGATGAGAAGACAAGGACAATGGCACGGGGTTTTGACCCTACTTCATGTTCTGGCTTGTGGGAGCCTAGCCAGTTTGGATGTTCACCTTCCTAGACATGGACGGAGGGGGGAGGACCTTGGACTTTCCACAGGGCAGGGAACCCTGACTGCTCTATGGACTGGAAAGGGAAGGGGAGAGGAGTTTGGTGGAGGGGGAGAAGGGTGGGAGGAGGGGAGGGAAATGGGAGGCTGGGAGGAGGCGGATACTTTTTTTCCCCTTTTCTCAATAAAAAAAAGTGTTTTAAACAAAAAAGATTATGAGTCTTTTATTTCTTCCTTTTTCTTATTTATTTATTCACTTATTTATTTACTATATGTGTTGTTTACTTCATGTGTCTTGATAACATTCATTTAGCTGCCCTTTTACATCTCAGCTTTGCACGGGCATAACGCCCTCAAATAAAAAAAAGGATGAGAATAAAGAAAGGAAGTAAAATAAAAAAATCAAAAAACTTAAAAGTCTTATCAAGGAACTGCAGTGTTACAGGGTGAGTCGTGCCATGACCCCTTTGTCCACATATCTTTCCTTATAAGTGTTCATGTCAGGGTCTTTGGTTTAGTTCAAGGCCTCTGGTTTCTAATACCCTATTGATGAGCGTTCCTCAGTAGGATTCCTCCTGGATAGCCTATTGTTGTCCTCTATTGTAGAGATCCTACAGCTTTGGCTATGAAGTTCTGGTTCCCTCACATGCTCTAGCAGATCATCGATGGGGTGTATAATGAGGTGGACAAAATCATAACCATGGGTCTTGACCTGGACAGTTGTAGAGTTGATCCATCAGATGTGAAATGGGGACAGCTCTCCCATGTTTAAAACTTCTAGGTTTGCTCAAGCAAACCTGCACTGGCAAAGTTGGCTTTTCCTGTGACAGTCCATTCAAAGCCATCGCTCATTTTCCTTTCTAGCCAGTCCCGTGTATTTGATTTTATGTTGAGGTCCTTTCTTTATTTGGACATGAGTTTTGTGTGAGCTGATAAGTCTGTATCTACTTGACTTATTGTTCAATTTTGATGAGTGACTTTGTTGAAGGATGCTGTGTTTTCTCTGGTGTGTGCTTACGGCTTCTGTATAAAAAAAAAATTATGTGTCCACAATGTTTGGATTAATATCTAGATCTACAGTCCAAGTCCGTTGATTTATGTGTCAGGTTTTATGCCAATACTATGCTTATTTATTACTATAGATTTCTGATAAAACTTAAAACTAGGAATAATGATACTTCCAGCAGTTGTGTTATTTTTCGTAACTTTTTAGATATCCTGATTATGTATGTGTGTGTTTCTATATGAAGGAGAAAACTGTCTTTTAATGATTTGTGAAGTACTATGGTGGAATTTTGAAGGACATTGCATTGAATCTGTAGATTACTTTTCATTTTATTATGGTAATCCTATCAGTCTATGAACATGGGAGATCTCTGGATCTTCTGATTTCCTTTTCAATTCATTTTTTTTTTCAGTGACTTGAAGTTTTTATCTTAAAAATCTTTTGCTCGTTTACCTGGAGCTACCCAAAGATATTTTATGTTATTTGAAGTTAATATAAAATGTGTTTTCCTGATTACTTTTTCAGTTTATTTGCATTTGTATATAAGAAGACTCTTGGACTTTTAAATTTAATCTTATATATGCTTGTTTTTTCCAAACCTGTTTATTAGCCAAAAAAGGTTCCTATTGAAGTTTCTAGGGTTGTTCATTATTGTGGAATATTTCCTTATACTGTGTAAATGAGTGTCATGATGATTGATTTAATGAAGAGCTGAATATCTAACATCTAGACAGGTGAGAGTAGGCATGATTTCTTGGGTAGACAGAGAAAACTCTAGGATGAAGAGAGTTGGAAAATTTAACAGCAGACATGGAGATAGTTGGACATGAAGAAACAGACTAAGAGAATCAGGCTAATTTGAGTTATAAGAGCTAGTTGGGGACAAGAATAAATTCAAAGCCAAACATCCATAATTAATGATAAATCTCCATGTAATTATTCAGAGGCTGGTGATCCAAAGGCAGTCTGAACAGTAAGCTTACTACATTTAATGTGAGCATGGTACTTCAATAGGAAAATATAGCCTAAAATGCCAAGAAAGTTTTGGGTATGATTTCCTAGTACTTCAATCTCTCAGTTAGCCAATTCTTGCTCTATAGAAGTACAGCTCCTGGTCACTGCCTGTGGGCTGGAGGCCAGCTTCCAGCAAAGAACCACATAGTGGAAGGATTGAATCTTTAAGTTTTGGCTCATGGGATCAGAAATCACTGCAGAAAGTCAGGATCAGACAAGTCAACCTTTAAAAAGGTACACTATGCCTAAACAGGTGCTTAGGTGCTGAACAAAGGAAAGAAAATGGGTATAGATGACAGAGAGACAAATAAATACTTTAAAAACAATAAAGTTTTCAAAGAAAGAGTAAGTAATATAAAAATTAAGAAACATGAGAATGGGAAACATTATAACACGGGGAGTTTAGAACTCATATATTACTTTGTTGATATTGAATGCTAATGATCAGAGAAAGGCAGCTGTTGGGAGACTTTGGATTGTAAACAGAACTCCTGAATTAAACCACCTTACATACCTTAGGGATGTCTTGTCTTCAGAATGGAAATCAGGAAATGTGTTACATTTGGGGAGAAATTGTACTTAGGTTTCCACAGGAAACCAAAATCTATACCTTCTTGTATAAATTGATAAAGATCAGATTTGATCAGGGGAGAAATATTGAGGATCTTGGCTGCAGACATGAGGGTGGAACCCAGGGAATATTCCAGGACTGCTGGCATGCATGCTGATCTCACTGCATGGGAACAACTCTGAGATGAAATGAGACATGATGAATCAGTATTAGTTTTGCCTCTCCTCTATCTCTAATCAAAGATACTAGAAGATCTTCCTATTTAGGTTCCTTAATAGACCATCTAGGTTATCTGAACTTAAGAATTCCAATATTGTCTAAATATTTTAGCACAAACTTAATGAGAAGCACACACTCCCTCAAATATGACAATAAGAAAAGGCTGGTCATAAGGTTTGGTCCATAGAACTGATCTCACATGTTAAAACTTTATTACACAGCTTATTTTTACATTTTACACGCAGAATTATTATCTGTGGGCAATATTTAATGAGTGGATAGCAACTTTGTCATCTTGTGGCTGTTTCTGCAGTTTTAAATAAGCTACATGAATTTAATGAACATATTTAGCTTTATCATTTGTGACTCTGAACTTGCGAAAAGAATTTATCTGTGGTCTTAACAAAATAATGTAGCATTTTGGAGCAAAAATGCAAAGAAATAGTCCTGCACTTGAGGCCAAGATACAGAAGACCTCCACAGCCACCAGAGCCTTGCCTTTGGTGCTGTGGTAGACAGTGAGGAAGGTGATCCAAACACTACAGAACACCAGCATGCTGAACGTCAGGAACTTTGCTTCATTGAATGTGTCCGGTAGATTCCTAGCCAGGAAAGCTACAACGAAACTCGCTAGGGCGAGAGACCCCAGGTATCCCAGGACAAAGTAGAAGAAAATTACTGATCCTTTGTTGCAAACAATAATGATGTGGCCATGTTCCATATGCACATCAGTATTAACAAACGGAGGAGAAGTTCCTAACCAGATTCCTAGGTCTTACCACAGGGCAGAAAACCCTGACTGCTCTTTGGACTGGAGAGGGAGGGGGAAAGGAGTGGGGGGAGGCGGAGAAGGGTGGGAGGAGGGGGCGTAGGGGGGGAGGAGGGGGAGGGAAATGGGAGGCTGGGAGGAGGTGGAAACTTGTTTTTTTTTTCTCCTTTTCTCAATAAAAAAAGAAAAAAAAGAATATTTAAATGTGGCTTATTCATAGGATTTAATTTGAATTTTTAAAGATTATCATTATTATGAAAGGCTTTGTTCATATTTATCTTACAGACTCAAGAGTCTTTGATATGTTTTCCCAAATAATGAAGTGCTGTTATATCATATTCATGTTTCTGCAACAGCATATTTTAATAAGATTAGTCATGGAATTACACTGTTGCTATCATAATTTTGTATATTATGCAGAACAAGAACTTAGAATAAGCAGTTTCTATGCATGTTATGGTAGATCTTTGAACTTCAAGTTTGGTCCTGACCAAGGATAAGAACAAGAGGCTGACAAAGTGGACTGGAGAAAGAGCATCAGACAAAAGCCCTATGCAGAGAACTACAGGCAACTAAGGAATTCTGAAAATGGGAGAGACTGTCTTCCACAGAGAAGAGCACACCAACAGATGATATTTGGATAACAAAAAGTTCACCCATGAAAGCAAGCAAAAAAAATGGCACTGATAATGTCAAACAAGGCAGAGATAGCATGAACAAGTTACCACTTAAGTTCTCTACATGTCAAAAAAATCACCTTTGGTTTATGTTTCAATATATGAATTTTGGTAGGGTATATTATTTGCCAGTTTTGCTAATTTCTGTGAGATTCAACTACACAATATTCCCAGCAGTGTAGATGTCATCGAGAAGCACTATGCTTAAGATAATTTTCCAATCTCAAGACCATAATTTTTAAAGATAATAATGGGTAGGGGCTGAGACCTTCCTTCCAGCTGTGTCTGTGTAATTTACAGCCTAATATATTCAGCTTTCTTCAATTACATTGAGACAGTGGATCAAACTGGAAGTGATGGTGTCTTAACATTACTGAGTTACTAAATTGATGGGTGTACATTCTCTTCCTGTTTCTATATTCTCTCTGATTGTGAAAACCAGTGTTTCCTAAGCTAGTGAATAAAAGTATCAAAATACTTCAACTCTATCTATCCATTTGAAAATTATAATGTATTTTAAAATATTATATTTTGAAGCCTTTAGAAGTACATATAGAAACAAGGGGGAGTTTAATAGAGTTTGGATTAGCAACCATGTATTCAGTCAACACAAAGTTCACTAAACTTATATTTTAATTCAACTTCTTATATATGCTAAAGAATCATTGGAATCAAAATATATTTATTAATTTATTTTTCATGCTTTATTCTATGCAATTGGTTTATATTCTTGAATGTTTCACTGGTTTCTGTAACCAAGTGTGTTCAATATTTCGTTTAATATAAATTATGTACTTTATCTTCACAATCTTGTGTCCAAATCATATGAAACCATTTGCATTTTGGTTTAACTCTTAAATGAATATTGTCCATGAATACATGTTATGGTCATTTCAATAAAAAAAGTTTAATTCAGAGATCAAAATTTTGGCATCCAAACTCATGTGTGTACTAGGATATAATGAAAATGAATCTTACCAGTAACTGTATTGATCTACCAGAGCCCATGATAAAAACACATGTTTCTAAAGCATGATACAACAGTACCAAGCATTCATTTCCTGTCAGAGACATTGATTAGCATTGGAAAATATAGATGCTGTGGTAGTTTGAATACAATTGGCCCCATAATCTCATAGAAAGTGGCACTTGTGAGAAGGATGGGTTTTTGGAGTAGTTGTGGACTTGTTGGTGGAGCTGTGTCACTGAGGAGTGGGCTTTGAGCTCTCCTTTCACCTAGCTCAGTGTGATACCCAAATGACTTCCTATTACCTTCAGATCAAAATGAAGAAGTCTCAGCTTCTTCTTGAATATTATTTCTTACCCAGCACCATGTCTGCCTGCATGCTTTCATGTTCTAACAAGATGATAATGGTCTAAAGTTCTGAACTGTAAGCCATCCCAATTATGCTTTTTCTTTTATAAGATTTTCCGTGGCTGTGGTCTTTTCACAGCGATAGAAACCCTAAGTAAGGCAGATGTGTAGCAACTATATCCTTAATAAAAGTGGAAAGTAGATATAATTTAATGCAATATGCTGAATTCTAAGATGAAGGTGAGATGCTACAGTAATGCTTATTACTCAAAAGAAATGATTAAGGAAAAATACTTCCCTGCTTCTAGAATGATGAGAGAAAAATAAAGTTGATGAGCAGTATAGTTTAACATAGGAAGTAAAGTTTTCCAAATTGCAGTGTTATTATTTCTTCTGACTTTGTAATGAGGGTTTCCTCTTCCTTACCCCTGAAGGTCTCTTGGAGAATTGTATAAATAATACAGAATGTAAATAATCTGTGGATTATTTTGGTAAAGTGTATTCTTTCTTGTCATGTTATAAATTTTATTTTCAGGACACGGGTTGCAATCAAAACAGCAGATAGCCCTTCCCTCTTGAGGGAATTTTCTTAGTCCTGGACGGCAAGGCATACTGCATATCGAGGGCGGAGTCTATGGTAAATCACATACATTTTACAAATTGAGTTTAACGCATATGGGAAAAGCAGCAGTGATTGACGGTGTGGAGTAACTGAAAAAAAAACCCTTTTAAAGACATGTATACTATTATGAAACATAATTTTTATGTCTTTTCTGTGTCTCTTTTTTCCGCAGAAGCAGTTCCACAGGATTCTCCTAGCGCTGCACTAGAACACCTGTTGCAGCTTTACTCCCCCTTCCCACTCCTGCCTTGGATCTCAGAGACCATTGCTTTCTAACCTCCGTTTGCTAATTCATTCCTGTATCCCAGTCCTGAACTATACAGGTATGCCGTGATAAAACAGATTGCATTAAAAAGTCCACCAGGGAACCCGTACAGATAATAAATATTTTCAGCTACAAAAATATTATGTAAGTGGCTACATACAACATTAACTTAAAAATATCTCTCATGGATACAAATGTTGAGCAGAAAGTACTCGGGAACAACACTTTTCACAATATCTTCATAATAGTATAATATATCTTGAGTAAACTCTAAGCAAGCAAGGGAAATACTTCTGTGATAAAAACTTCAATCTTTGGAGAAAGCAACTGAAGACAAATTCAGAAGATGGAAAGTGCTCCCATGCTCATGAATTGGTAAGGTAAACATAGTAAAAGTAGACATCCTACAAGAACAATCTAAATTTTTAATCCATTCCCAATAGAAATTCCAACACAATTCTTTACAAACCTTGAAAGGACAAGTCTCAACCTCACGTGAATAAATAATAACCTCAAGAACTAACCCAATCTTGAATTACAAAAAAGCCGAGAAAGCATCGCCATCCATGATTTCAAGTTGTGCTATAGAGTTGTAATAATTAAAACCATATGTTATTGGCATAAAAACAGAATGCTGATTGGTGAAATTTAACTGAGGATCAGACATAAGTTCAGACCTATGTTTTGATAGAGAAGCCATAAAAACCCAGAAAATGAGACAAAATCATAAACAAATGGTGTTCGTCCACCTTGATGTTTTCATGCAGGTAAATGCAAAAAGAACCATGCTTATCCCAGAACAAATTTCAAGTCTAGGTGGATCAAAGGCCTCAACATCAAGCCGGATACAATGAACCTGAGAGAAGAGAAAATGAGGAGCATCCTAGGATGCATTGGCACTTGAGATGACTTCTAAATAGAACACTGAAAATGCAGGATTAAGATTAACAATTAATAAATGGGACTTTTTAAACTAAAAGTTTTATATAAGGAAAAATACATATTCAGTTAGACAGAAGAAAGTCTATAGAATTTAAAAAGGGTTTTTTAATCAACTTGAGATAGAAAGAGGACTAATATTGAAATTATAAAAGAAACTCAATCAATAAAATAACAGAAATTCGATTTAAAATTGTGAAATAGATTTAAACGAAAAAATTCTCAATACAGAATCTCAAATGGCTGTGAAACACTTAAATAAATGTTCAATATCCTTATCTATCAGGAAAAGCCAATCAGAACTACTTTGAGATTCATCCTATACCTTTCAGATTAGCTAAATTTAATAGCACAAGTAATATCTCATGCTCGTGAGGATGTGGAACAAGAGGAACACCCCTCCACTGCTGGTGAGAGTGCTAATTATACATACAGCATGGAAAACAAAATGTGAGTTTCCCAGAAAGATGAGACTAAGTCCATCTCTAGACCAGCCATACAGCTTTGGGGTATATACACAAAGGACAAACCAGCCTACAAAACATTTGACCTAAAATCTGTCCTGCCAACAAATATGGCAGGGTCATAGTGGCACAGAATTCATAACAGTAGAAACCAATGTTTGGTTTGACCTTTATCCACTCTATGGAAAGGAATTCATACCTAACACAGCTTGGGGAACTATGAGCCAGAGACTGAAATGAACAGACAACAAAAACTCATTGGTCCAAAACCAAAAATCAGTAACATGATTCTTAATGATGATCTGTTATATTTCCAGATCACTCCCTCAACCAGTCATCAGCAAAGATACTTCCTCCAACTGGAGTTCAGGGCTGATGCAGAAACCACAACCATGTAGTATGTGGAGGGTTTAAGTTGGAAGTCTCCCCCAGATTTCTCCCCTTTGAGTTCAAGGAATCCTGTAGACGTGGAAACAGAAAACTTCTCAGAGCCAGAGTAGATAGAGGATAACAGGAGCAGACTTTCTGAATTACGAAGGCAGACACATGTGAGCTAAAAGGACTGAAGCAAGAAACACAGGGCCTGCCTGGGTCTGTAACAGAGCCTCTGCATATATATTAAAATATTATGTTCAAGTTTTGGTGAGACACCTCACTGTGAGAATAGGTGGTCTCTATTCTTGTTCTAACTCATGGGACTCTTTTCTTCCTGTTTGGTTGATATGACCAACTTCAGTATAATAGTTTCTCCTTGATTTTATTGTATTTAGTTTTACTGTGTTTGTTTTTATTTCTAAGAATCCTGCTGAGAGACACACAAAGGGAGTACAACTGGAGAGGAGGAAGGAGATGGAGAAATTGTGAGGAGTATTGGGAGGGCAAAGTATAATCAGTATATATTATATAAGAAAATAATCTATCTTCAATAAAAAATTAGAACAAAATTTTATTTTTTTGTAAAATAAATATGAACGTTTGCTCATTTATATTTTGTCAAAAAAGAGAAAAAGAGAAGAAAGAGGGAGAAAGAGAGAGAGAGAGAGAGAGAGAGAGAGGTTGGAAGGAGACAGAAAATGAATAAATGACAAAATGCTTTATTCCATGAGGAAGCATGAGCATACCATGTGATTTTAGGTATTTTTGGCACACGTAAAGTCTTAGGTTTAGGAACAATTCACCTATCTAAAACCTGTAGCCCACTCTATCATTTCATCAGACATATACAACTGTTGATAACTTGAAAAACGACTGGAAAACTTTCCTAATTTCATCTTAAGTCCAAAATTCAGTGGAAAATCCATGATGTAGAAAATGTCATATTCTGTATCCAGTTTTACTTTCTAGTTCATGGTCACAAGGTCTCCAGCAGGATTTTCAAATTGTACATTCTTCAGAAGAGAGAACATCTAAAATACATTTGTCATTTTATTCTCAACTACGCTAAAATATTAGCATAGCCAGAATATAAAATATTTTAATGACCCTTATTTTCCTTAGCCTCACCTAAAATATAATTTTATTAAAAGTGCTTAGTAATAAAAAAGGAGAAATTCCATGTACATTGAAAGATTCTTTATGCTTTAAAAATACAAATTTCATGCTACAATTGATGCCTTAAAACATGCACATCTGAATTGTATGCCTGAAATGTAGTTGCGCATTCTCCACTTCTTTCTACTAACAGTGTTATTTAACCATGACCTAGGGAATTGAAATCCTTAGTTGGTAAAAAAAATTGGCAAAGAGATTTTATATTTATATTATCTTATTTCACTACGTTGATAAGAAATTTTGATCATATCAAAGGGGAGTCATTTTATTATTGCCATTCAATAATTTCATGAGAAAATATTTCTTTTCAAATGTAAAAAACTGTATGGTTAAAACCGCTGAAAAAAAATTCTTGACTAAGATTGTATAATGCTGACTTGGGTGCCAGTGTTAACTGTATGATATTTTGTGACACTAACATGATCTGCCTTATATGCAGTGCAAGGGTAAAGACACATATGAACTCAGGAAAAAGATTCCTTATTTGCATAGATTTGGACCTTGTGGTTCCTTTTAAGAACACCATCTCTGTGACATTCATGCCTTTCTGTATAAGACACATTACCTTCCAGGAGTCAAGTTCCAGCTTCTTACCAGCATTCTTTGGCCATGTGTCTACTTGCAGAAGCATCTCATGGAGTGTGTGAGCCACAGCATACACTGCATTGTATAAGTTATAAGCTGTATCACTCATGGACATTCCAAACGGTGTCCTAAATAACCATTTCAATAGGGTTCTTGTTGGACAATTCTTCAGTTTGTTACAATTAGATGATGGTAAAGCACATTTAAAATAAGTCCACCATAGTTTTACAAGGGAAATTTCATCACTATAGTTTAAAGGACGCACTGTCTGCAGGAATTGTTTAAAACCAGACATCTCAGAATGCTGATGAGAGAAAATGAGAATCCCATCGGGGGAGTTAAGCATGAAATCTTCTTCTATGAACATATCAAATTTTGACACACTGACCCAGATTCTCTGAATATTTAGAGTTTTCCACATCCAAAAGTTTAATGGCATATTAGTATCTCTGTCTCCATAGACAATCACTACTTTTGCTGATGATGTCATGACCTTCTTAAAATTTGTATTAAACATTTTTAAGTATAATTTTGTACTCAGTGAAACAATAGCCACAAATGCTAAGCAGACATTTTTTCTTTTCATCACTTCTCTCCATTCAGAAAGAAATTGAGTTCCAAGATCTTCATCTGAAATGACCATTCCCACCCAGTTCCATCTGAAGTGAACCACTAGGGATACCATGGCCAGTGCCAGAGATGTGTCCTTGGGCGATATCTGGTAGAGATGAGGAAATTCTTCATGGACACTCAAGTGAGGATGAAAATACCCATAGTAAAGCTGAAAGACATAGACCACAAGCAACAGTATGAAGGAGATGGATGCATGACACTTACTCTAAGATCTATGTGTGCTAAGCAAATGCTGGGAGAGCTAGAAGTTATGACTTCTTCATTTAATTATTAAAATCATATCAATTTTTTGTGATTTCTAAGCTATTATAGATTAAAGCTTTTGATAATTGTTTTACATTTATGTTCCCTCCAATGTCCATTTCTTATAACGTGTTTCCCATAGTGTTTGAGTATTTATGCTTTATGAATCAGAAAAGACATAAACCCAGTCTCTGTCTTTCCATCACCATTTGTACCCAGAATATCAGCTTGTAGAGAAAAATACTCCATTAAAATTAATCCACCCAGGCTTACATCTGGAGTTCTAGAAAGGTAGAGGTGGAAACCAAAAGTGGCAGATGTTTGCCAGTATGGTCCTGTAAGTGTAATTAAATATGTTCTCTCTTCTGAGCAGTAGTAGTTAGGAAAGTATTCACTTCTTTTTGAAGATAAAATAGTTTTTCTATGATCAGCAAACACATTACACTTAATGTTAACTAGCAGAGAAATGTTGGGTAAAATATGAGGATTCCTGTTGATTTCTTCCAAGGCAAAATTAATAGAGAAAATCAAGTTGATGTTGTCAGGTGTCAACCTGAAATCAGAGCACAGTGATCACGAGAGATTAGGTTCCAAATATGATAATCTTAATAACTCTCAGTGTGGGTTCAGCACTGATTTATCTTTTCTTCACCCATTGCTATCATGATATACACAAGTCCTTGTATTGTGGTCTATTAGGATGTGAGACATGGGGAGGAACATAAAGATCCTATTTGTTTTATTTTTTGTTTCTTTAGGGTATTTGGTTCTATTTTTCTATCAATTGGATTCCGTTATTTTGCGGTTTCCTATAGATTCATCCTTTTATTTTCTGAACACTATGAAAGTCTTTATGCAGTCCATGGAACAGAAAAGATGTCCTTGTCAATATTGAATCTGCTCATACATGTGTGCTGTAATTCTAGTACATTACATATTTGCAAAAATAAATCAGTATCATCTGCTATCAAGGTAGTTATACTCTTTTACACAGAGGCAGTACTGACCAATGGCATGATGCTGTTATGGGCATAGAGAACATGTGGACAAATCATTCTGTGTCAAAAGCTCTAAAATTTCTAGCATAATCATAGGTAATGTAAATAGCACAATCATTATTACTTTTCCTCCTTACTTCTACACAGTTTTCCTTTTTTCTCTATTTGAGACTTTGCAATTTTGAATGATATGAAATTGGTTACAAGTACAACTTTTTCCTGAAAGGGCTGACTCCTTTCTCTTTACCTGGACTCTTAGATTGTACTGATGCATTTCATTCTACAATCGTAGTTGCTTATCAGAGAATTGTCCCTGGGTTCTAGTACTTTCCGATTTGTATTGATATGTTACAATTCTTTAATACATTCACTTTAGCTTTTGTCTTTCATTTATGTATTTAACTGGTTATAACTGCATTGATAGAATTTTTATAGAGTTTGATAATCTTATTTAACAATAATGTGGCATTTCAGTATTTTTTGAATTACTATTTTTCTTTTTGCATCATCTACTGTATTTTCTGCACTGCTTTCTGATTATTGTAAATATTCAAATAACAAGATATCATGTGTGGCTGGTATTGAATTCTAAATTATCTGTTTTCTCTCCATGTTTCTGTTTCTCATGATTAAAGAAATTTTTGTGCTGTGTATTATTCCTGTACCTCTTATAATTTTCTCTTTTTTTCAGAAAGACCTGAAATTATTCCACATTTTCTAGGTCCTTGCCATTCTATACTGGAGAGTGACATGTGCTTTAAAATTGAGTTCATTAATTAACTCCCTGCTATTACTGTTCTGTGAAGAATTCATATTTCAAATGACATAGGGCATTGTTTATAAATTAGCTCTTTTACATCTTGAAAGAATTTTCAGCTTCTATGGAAACAAAGAAAAAGACAGGACAGTTTAAACCAGTCCTAGACATTGAGATAACTATGAGCGACATCACAATCCCTGAGCTTACATTGTATTAAAAGGAGCAAGTTATTATCACAAAAAACATGTTGATTAATAGATTGGAATTGAAAACCACTACAGAAAGCCATATACCTATGGACAACTACTTTTTGATATAGAAACTAGAAATACACACTGGAAAATATAAAAAGCATCTTCAATAAATGGTGCTGGACAAAGACATAGCTGCATGAATTAGAACAGAAAAATATCTATAACTCTCACCCCTCGCAAAACTCAACTCTAAATGGATAGAAAACCTCAGCTTAAGACCAGATACACTAACTCTGCTGGAATAGAAAGTAGTGAAATATCCTTCATTTGTACGACAAAAGAGATTTTCACAGATGATCTGCAGCCCAAAAACAATCACAATAAATTAGTAAGATCTCATGAAACTGTAAAGGTTTTTTTTTTAATTTATTTACTTATTAAGGATTTCTGCCTCGTCCCCACAACCGCTTCCCATTTCCCTCCCCCTCCCCCAATCAAGTCCCCCCCCCCCTCATCTGCTCGAAGAGCAATCAGGGTTCCCTGACCTGTGGGAAGCCCAAGGACTGCCCACCTCTATCCAGGTCTCGTAAGGTGAGCATTCAAACTGCCTAGGCTCCCACAAAGCCAGTACGTGCAGTAGGATCAAAAACCCACTGCAATTGTTCTTGAATTCTCAGTATTCCTCATTGTCCGCTATGTTCAGCTAGTCCGGATTTATCCCATGCTTTTTCAGACCTAGGCCAGCTGGCCTTGGTGAGATCCCAATAGAACATCCCCATTGTCTTAGTGTGTGGGTGCACCCCTCGTGGTCCTGAGTTCCTTGCTCGTGCTCCGTCTCCTTCTGCTCCTGATTTGGACCTTGAGATTTCTGTCCGGTGCTCCCGTGTGGGTCTCTGTCTCTGTCTCCTTTCATCGCCTGATGAAGGTTAATATTCCTGAGGATGCCTATGTGTTTGTCTTTGGATTCACCTTATTTAGCTTCTCTAGGAACATGAATTATAGGCTCAATGTCCTTTATTTATGGCTAGAAACCCAATATGAGTGAGTACATCCCATGTTCCTCTTTTTGGGTCTGGCTTACCTCACTCAGGATAGTGTTTTCTATTTCCATCCATTTGTATGCAAAATTCAAGAAGTCCTTGTTTTTTACTGCTGAGTAATACTCTAATATGTATATATTCCATACTTTCTTCATCCATTCTTCCGTTGAAGGGCATCTAGGTTGTTTCCAGGTTCTGGCTATTACAAACAATGCTGCCATGAACATAGTTGAGCATATACTTTTGTTGTATGATAGGGCCTCTCTTGGGTATATTCCCAAGAGTGGTATTGCTGGATCCAGGGGTAGGTTGATCCCGAATTTCCTGAGAAACCGAAACACTGCTTTCCAGAGTGGTTGCACAAGTATGCATTCCCACCAGCAATGGGTGAGTGTACCCCTTTCTCCACAACCTCTCCAGCAAAGGCTATCATTGGTGTTTTTTACTTTAGCCATTCTGACAGGTGTAAGGTGGTATCTTAAAGTTGTCTTGATTTGCATTTCCCTGATCGCTAAGGAAGTTGAGCATGACCTTAAGTGTCTTTTGGCCATTTGAAGTTCTTCTGTTGAGAATTCTCTGTTCAGATCAGTGCCCCATTTTATAATTGGGTTGATTAGCCTTTTACGGTCTAGTTTCTTGAGTTCTTTATATATTTTGGAGATCAAACCTTTGTCAGTTGCAGGGTTGGTGAAGATTTTCTCCCAGTCAGTGGGTTGTCTTTTTGTCTTAGTGACAGTGTCCTTTGCTTTACAGAAGCTTCTCAGCCTCAGGAAGTCCCATTTATTCAATGATGCCCTTAGTGTCTGTGCTGCTGGGGTTATACATAGGAAGTGGTCTCCTGTGCCCATGTGCTGTAGAGTACTTCCCACTTTCTCTTCTATCAGGTTCAGTGTGTTCGGACTGATATTGAGGTCTTTAATCCATTTGGATTTGAGTTTTGTGCATGGTGATAGATATGGATCTATTTTCATTCTTCTACAGATTGACATCCAGTTTTGCCAGCACCATTTGTTGAAGATGCTCTCTTTTTTCCATTGTATACTTTTAGCTCCTTTATCGAAGATCAGGTGTTCATAGGTTTGTGGGTTAATGTCAGGGTCTTCTATTCGATTCCATTGGTCGACTTCTCTGTTTTTATGCCAATACCAAGCTGTTTTCAATACTGTAGCTCTGTAATAGAGTTTGAAGTCAGGGATGGTAATGCCTCCAGACAAACCTTTATTGTATAAGATTGTTTTGGCTATCCTGGGTTTTTTGTTTTTCCATATAAAGTTGATTATTGTCTTCTCCAGATCTGTGAAGAATTTTGATGGGATTTTGATGGGGATTGCATTGAATCTATAGATTGCTTTTGGTAGAATTGCCATTTTTACTATGTTGGTCCTCCCAATCCAAGAGCAAGGGAGGTCTTTCCATTTTCTGGTGTCTTCTTCAATTTCTTTCTTCAAAGACTTATAGTTCTTGTCAAGTAGATCTTTCACTTCCTTGGTCAGGGTTACCCCAAGGTATTTTATGCTATTTGTGGCTATCGTGGAAGGTGATGCTTTTCTGATTTCCCTCTCTGCTTCCTTATCCTTGGTGTATAGGAAGGCAACTGATTTTTTGGAGTTGATCTTGTATCCTGCCACGTTACTAAAGCTGTTTATCAGCTGTAGGAGTTCTTTGGTAGAATTTTTGGGGTCGCTTATGTACACTTTCATATCATCTGCAAATAACGAAAGCTTAACTTCTTCCTTTCCAATACGAATCCCCTTGATCTCCTTATGTTGTCTTATTGCTATTGCTAGAATTTCAAGCACTATATTGAAGAGGTATGGCGAGAGTGGACATCCTTGTCGTGTTCCTGATTTTAGTGGGATGGCTTTGAGTTTTTCTCCATTTAATTTAATGTTAGCTGTTGGCTTGCTGTAAATAGCTTTTATTATATTTAGGTAGGACCCTTGTATCCCTATTCTCTCCAAGACCTTTATCATAAAGGGGTGTTGAATTTTGTCGAATGCTTTTTCCGCATCTAGTGAAATGATCATATGGTTTTTTTCTTTCAGTTTATTTATATGGTGGATTACATTGACAGATTTGCGTATGTTGAACCAGCCCTGCATCTCTGGGATGAAGCCTACTTGATCATAATGGATAATTTTTCTTATGTGTTCTTGGATTCGGTTTGCCAGTATTTTATTGAAGATTTTTGCGTCGATGTTCATGAGTGAGATCGGTCTGTAATTCTCTTTCTTGGTTGGGTCTTTTTGTGGTTTTGGTATCAGGGTAACTGTAGCTTCATAAAAGGAATTTGGCAATGACTCTTCTGATCCTATATTGTGAAATACCTTAAGGAGTATAGGTATTAATTCTTCTTGGAAGTTCTGGTAGAATTCTGCATTGAAACCATCTGGTCCTGGGCTTTTTTTCGAAGGGAGATTTTTGATAACCATTTCTAATTCTTCGCGAGAAACCGGTCTATTTAGATCATTCACCTGGTCTTGGTTTAGCTTTGGTATATGATACTTATTTAAAAAAATGTCCATTTCTTTTGTATTTTCCAGTTTTGTGGCATACAGGCTTTTGTAGTAAGATCTAATGATTCTCTGAATTTCCTCTGTGTCTGTGGTTATGTCCCCCTTTTCATTTCTGATCCTATTTATTTGCGTGTTCTCTCTCTGTCGTTTAATTAGTTTGGATAGGGGTTTGTCGATCTTGTTGATTTTCTCCAAGAACCAGCTTTTTGTTTCATTGATTCTTTGGACTGTTTTCTGTGTTTCTATTTTGTTGATTTCAGCCCTCAGTTTTATTATTTCCAGTCTTCTACTTCTCCTGGGCGCGTCTGCTTCTTTTTTTTCTAGAGCTTTCAGGTGTGTTTTTAAGTCCCCAATGTATGCATTCTCCGTTTTCTTTAAGTGGGCACTTAGTGCTATGAACTTTCCTCTTAGCACTGCTTTCATTGTGTCCCTTAGGTTTGAGTATGTTGTCCCTTTATTTTCATTAAATTCAAGGAAGACTTTAATTTCTTTCTTGATTTCTTCCTTGACCCAGGTGTGGTTCAGTAGTTGACTGTTCAGTTTCCATGAGTTTTCCAGTTTTGTGGCATACAGGCTTTTGTAGTAAGATCTAATGATTCTCTGAATTTCCTCTGTGTCTGTGGTTATGTCCCCCTTTTCATTTCTGATCATATTTATTTGGGGGCAGCGTGGTTGTTGCCTTCTAACTTTAATCCGTGATGATCTGATAAGACACAGGTGGACACTGATATTTTTTGTATCTGTGGAGGTTTCCTTCATTTCCGAGTATGTGGTCAATTTTTGAGAAGGTTCCATGAGCTGCAGAGAAGAAGGTATATTCTTTCCTATTTGGGTGGAATGTTCTATAGATGTCTGTTAAGTCCATTTGCTTCATTACCTCCAATAATTCTCTTAATTCTCTATTAGGTTTCTGTCTGATTGACCTGTCCCTTGGAGAGAGAGGTGTGTTGAAGTCTCCTACTACTAGTGTGTGTGGTTTGATGTCTGCCTTGAGTTCTAGTAATAATTCTTTTACATAAGTAGGTGCTTTTATATTGGGGGCGTATATATTCAGGATTGAGACGTCCTCCTGATGAATTGTTCCTGTTATGAGTATAAAGTGACCGTCTCGGTCTCTTCTGATTGATTTTAGTTTGAAGTCAGTTTTGTTAGAAATTAGTATGGCCACACCTGCTTTTTTCTTAGGACCATTTGCTTGAAACACCTTTTCCCAACCCTTTACTCTGAGTAGGTACCTGTCTTTGTGGTTGAGATGTGTTTCTTGCAAACAGCAGAATGTTGGATCCTGTTTTCGTATCCAATCTTTTAGCCTGTGCCTTTTTATAGGTGAATTGAGCCCATTAATATTAAGTGATATTAATGACCAGTGGTTGTTTACTCCGGTTATTCTTATTGCTTTTGGTAGTAGAGATTGTGTGTCTCCTTTCTTTGAGATGTGCTCGTGAAGGGTCATTAGATGCCTGGGTTATTGTAGGCAGTGTTGGCAGTGTTGGATTCCTTGGGTTGTGATTTTCCTTCTATTACTTTCTGTAGGGCTGGATTTGTGGCTACGTATTGTTTAAATTTGTTCTTATCCTGGAATGTCTTGTTTTCTCCGTTGATAGTGAACGATAGCTTGGCTGGGTATAGTAGTTTGGGTTTGCATCCATGGTCTCTTAGCTTCTGCAGAACCTCTATCCAGGACCTTCTGGCTTTCATAGTTTCCATCGAGAAGTCAGGTGTAAGTCTGATCGGTTTACCTTTATAAGTTACTTGCCCTTTTTCTTTTGCAGCTCTTAATATTCTTTCTTTAACCTGTATATTTTGTGTTTTGATTATTATATGGCGAGGAGATGTTTTTCTTTGATCCAGTCTGTTTGGTGTTCTGTATGCTTCTTGAATATTTAAATGAATATCTTTCTTTAAGTTGGGAAAGTTTTCTTCCATAATTTTGTTGAAAATATTTTCTGAGCCTTTGAGCTGTGACTCTTCTCCTTCTTCTATTCCTATTATTCTTAGGTTTGGTTTTTTTATTGTGTCCCATAGTTCCTGAATGTTTTGTGTTGAGAATTTGTTGGCTTTGCTGTTTTCTTTGATCTGTTCGTTTATTTTCTCTATGGTGTCCTCAGCATCTGAGAGTCTTTCTTCTAGCTCTTGTATTCTATTGATTATGCTTGTTTCTGTAGACTCTGCTCGTTGGCCTAGATTTTCCATATCCAGCTGGTCCTCAGTTTGTATTTTCTTCTTTGCCTTCATTTCAGTTTTCAATTCTTGAACTGTTTCCATTACCTGTTTGATGGTTTTTTCTTGGTTTCCCAGGGTATCATGTACGTATTTACTCATTTCTTCAAACTTTTTGTTATACTTCTCGTCCATTTCTATAAGGGCATTTTTTACATGTTGTTTAAGGGACTCTATTATCTTCATAAAGTCGATTTTTTCCACTTCTTCGGTGTTAGGTTGTTCAAATACTTCTGTTGTAAGATCATTGGGTTCTGATGTTTTCATGTTGTTTTTCGGATTATTGGGTGAGTTCTTGCCTTGGCGCCTGCCCATCTCCTCCTATTGATCCTATCCAATGGATCCTTTAGACCCCTGATTGCTCTTCGAGCAGATGAGGGGGGGGCACTTGAACGGGGGAGGGGGAGGGAAATGGGAAGCGGTTGTGGGGACGAGGCAGAAATCCTTAATAAATAAATAAATTTAAAAAAAAAGAAAAGCAAAAAAAAAAAAAAAGAAACCGGATCAGGTTTCCCTGCTGGCCAAGGGCTCCGCTTACAAAATGCCCTCACTCTCTTTTGTGGTTCCTGCTGCAGGCCAAGAACCCTCTCACCCCTCCGAAGGATCTTCAGGACAGGACCAGGCTCCCCTTGTGCCAGTGACCTGGCCAACCAAAGGCCTACCTCTTTGATTCAATTGTAGTAGGGCGATCTGCTCTCCTTATTGCACGCCTGTCCCAGCCGCTTGGGTCTGGCCGCTGCTCAGCCGCGTCTGGCGCCGCCACCGTGCCGCCGCCACTGCGCCGCGTCTGGCGCCGCTGCCGCTGCGCCTCTGTGCGTCTGGCGCCGCCGCTGCTGCGCCTCTGACTGTAAAGGTTTTATATGGCAAAGAACACCATCATTCAGACAAGAGTTGTAGGCAACAGAATGGAAAAGATGTTTTTGCCAAGTAAACATCCAATGGAGTGCTAATATCTGAAATAAGGAACAAAAAAATTGACATCAAGAAGAGAAACAATTTAATTTAAAACGTGGTGATGAGTTGAGAGACCATGTGGGAAAAGGTCATGCTATCTGTCAGAACTTCAGGGAGGCCACCCATGCATGACTGCCCCAATCTCTCAGTGCCTGCCCACACTACTCCCAGTTACCCCTCCATTTTATCAGCTCTTGCCAGCACCTCCAGCAGAGTAACCTGCTAGAGCAGCAGCCATGTTGACCTCTAGAGCTCCATGTAGGCTATCCATCCACGGACCACTCCCACTCTCTCAGTGCCCAGATACCCTAACTCATATCCCTCTTCCATCCATTTCCTTCTCCTCCTCCTCACCATGTTCCAGGCCCTAATTAAGGCAGAGATGCCCTGTTTGACCAGAGGCTATGCAAGCCACATAAACTGCAGGTAGAGTGCTTGCCTGGGGATACTCCTCATTCTCTTGGTTTTCCCCCAACATATCATCAAACCACTACCCCTTGTCATTGTTGTGTCTTCAACCCCAAATCAGGCTGAGACCCTGATATCTACAAGATACACTGGTTAGAAGCCCACAAAAGAAACAGAACACTCATCCAACAAAGACAAACTTAGATATCATCACCTAGGCGTATAATTACCCCAAACCCAGATACCTAGACAATAGTTTAGGAATAAAATCAATAACATCAAAGGCAGTATGTCACTTCCAGAGCCCAGGTATCATACTAGAACAAGCCCCCGAATATTCCAACACAGCCGACGCACAAGGAAAGGATCGTAAAACCAACATTAAGAAGTTGATAGAGGTCCTTAAAGAGAAAATTAATAAATCCATTAAAGAAAGTCAAGAAAAACAAACAATTGAAGGGGACAATCAACACTGTTCCAGGCCTGAAAATGGGAATGGAAGCAATAAAGAGAACATTAAATGATGGTTTCCTGGATATGAAAACCTGGGTGAGGATACAGGAACTTCAGAAGTAAACATAATGAACAGAATACAAGAAATGAAAAAGAGAATCTCAGTAGGTAAAGATATGAAAGAAGAAGGTGGACAGTGGTGTCATGTACGTTTAATCCCAGTATTCAGGAGGCAGTGGTAGGCACATCTCTTTGCTACAAGAGCTAGTTCCACCAGGACAATTAAGGCTGTTACACAGAGAAGCCCTGTCCTACATATAGATTTATCTATTTCTTCTAAATGTTAAATCTAAAAAGTTCATGACACGTGCCATTCAGGAAATCCTGGTGGGAAATTGAGAAGACCAAACCTGAGTTCTACTTAAGTGGGGCCTAGACAGACGGGGTCCTCAAGGGCCAGGAGCCTTTGGTGTCAGACAGGTGTGCCGCATTATGATGGGAAAATGTAGTAGAGGGATGGGAGAGAAAGAGAAGCGGTTTATGTGCTGTGAAAAGAGGCAGGAAGGAAGAAATGAAGGCAATGAGGATAGGCTGTAAGGGTCCATGGTGATGTTCATGTCAGGCTACTGTCAAGGGCTACGTCTGGGTCCATGGTCCTAGAAAAGCCAGAGTTGACTTCCATGACTCCTGCTTCTGCCAAAGGCCATGTGGTTTCCCAGGGTCTGATGACCCACCTGGGATGATATTGGATCCCAGAGGTTATACAGCAGTCAGTGCCAGACAGATTTGAGGGGTACTTACTACTGCCTGGTACCATGGTGACATCTAAACCTGTGCAGCTGGGGGCCATGACTGTGTCTGTGACTGTACCGCAGACAGGATCTGGGTTGTCTATGGCTAGTGGTTCCATTGAGGGTCATGCTGATTCCAGGGGACTCGGTGGCCACCTGGTGCTGTGTTGATGTCTAAGGGCACCACTGTCACTGTTTGTTCTGATCTTGGTGATTTTCAGTACCCAAAGGTACCATGGTGATAATCAGTCTTTGGCTACTGTTAAGAACCAGGTTTGCGTCATGGTATTACAGCAGCCAAAATATGTATAAAAATTTGTGACCCTTGTCACCACCGAAGACCACATAAACCTGGCATCTGGGATGCAATCTGTGGCCTTGTTGGTAACCAGAGGCCATGCCACTTCCAGAGTCATCCTGATCTGATTGGCCAGAGCTCCTATCTAGAGCCAGAATATTGACTAGTCTGAGCAGCTGTCTGGAGTCATGTCTGGGTCTGTGGTCCACCTGTGACTGGTGTCTGTTTAAAATGCTGTGGCTCGGGTTGCCACTAGAGCCCATGCTGATGCCCTGGATGCAGACCACAGTCTGTGGAGTTGTTGGAGTTTGGAAGCCACTCTGCAGCAGGAGACATATAGATCTGGGTGGTATGTGCTGTGATTTGGGACCATGGTTTCATCCAGGCCCAAGCTGCTGCCAAGAGTCATGTCTAGTTCAGTTGTCTATGTGCAGCTGGGGTGTGCTAATATCTACGGCCTGAGTCATCTCAGGGGCACATAGTAATCATGTGAGATATAATTAGAAGGCCACACTGAGTCATCCCCACCCTTCTCAGGCTCAAAGAAATGAGAAGAGTGGAGGGAATGAAAACCATCATCAGGATGCAGTAGATGAGAAAACAGTAAATATATATCAAAAAGAAAAAATAAATAATGCCAAATAGGTGGTGGAGGTCTAAACATAACTCTTAAAAATGGCAACTCAAATATCTGAGAAAACATAAAGAAAACAGTCAAGCCATTTGTCATCAGGGAAGTTCAAATCAAGGGTGCTTTGAAATTTGATATGTTAGTCAGAATGGCCAACAGGAATCAAACAAATGTCAACTCATTGATGCGGGATTCCTTTCTGTATACTTTGAATATGTTTGATTGCTATTGGTTAATAAAGAAACTGCTTTCAGCCAATTAATTTTAGATGTAGGAGCTAGCTATAAATACAATTAAGCTATTGGCCAAACAGTATTGCAATTAATATAGTTTCTGTGTGATTATTTTGGGGCTGGGCAGCCAGGAAAGAAATGAGCAGTCTCTGTTTACAACCCATGCTACAAGAATGCAGAGTAATGGGAAAATTCATCCATTAATGATGGGAATTCAAACTTTTACAGGGTTATGCAAAGCAGTGTGGCAGTTTCTTGGGAGCCCTGGTATAGATCTATGTATAGATCCAGCTATACTACCTGTCTTGATTTTGGTTTCTATTGTTGTGATAAAACACCATGATGAAAAAGCAGGATGATAAGGAAAGTGCTTATTTGTGTCACACTTCCATATTCGTGTTATAGATAGAAGGCAGTCAAGCATATCAAAGATATCAATTGTTATTGGTAGAAGAAAGTTGATTATATCAGATTCTGCCTCCCTATTTTAGACTTGAACAAGAGGCCGAATCTGATATACAGGCTATGCAGGGGATTGTGTATTGGCCTGTTCTCCATGCCGTGTTCATTCTCTTTTTTATGGTCCTAAGGACTACATGCTCAGGGAAGGTTCCACTCACAATGTTCTGTGCCTTACTTCATCAATTACTAATTAAGAAAATGCCCCACAGGCCTTCCTAGAACCCAGTCCTATAGAAACATCATCTTAATTGAGGTTCCTTGCTCTCAGATGGCTTTAGATTGTGTCAAGTTGACTTAATGCTACCCAGTACACCACTCTTGGATATGTACCCTGGGGACTTTACATGCTACTCTGGAGACATTTTCTGAACCATGTTCATTGAGTGGAAACCTAAAACAGTATAAGCTTCTGATGTGGGAGTGTCATATATCAATCTGTTGATTTCATTGGTTAAGCAATAAAGAAACTGCTTGGCCCTCATAGTTTAAAACATAGGTGGGAGGAGTAAACAGAACAGAAGGCTGAGAGAAAGAAGCTGAGTGAATGAGTCGCCATGATTCTCCCACTCCAGACAGACGTAGGCTAGAATCTCCCTGGTAAGTGCACCTCGTGGAGCTACATAGATTAATAGAAATGGGTTAAGAGGCTGAAACTAAGGGGCCAAGCAGTGTTTAAAAGAATACAGTTTCCGTGTAATTATTTCAGGGCATAAGCTAAGCTAGCCATGTGGGCGGCCGGGTGCCAGGGACGCAGCCCCGCCGCTCCTATTTCAACAAGCTTCTTAAAATACCTATGTGTCCAAAGTCCTCCCCCCTCCGTCCTGGTCTAGAAAGGTGAACATCCAAACTGGCTAGGCTCCCACAAAGCCAGAACATGTAGTAGGATCAAAACCCAGTGCCATTGTCCTTGGCTTCTCAGAGAGGAGTGGGGGGAGGGGGGAGGAGTGGGAGGCTGGGAGGAGGCGGAAATTTTTTTTTCTCAATTAAAAAAAAATACTTATGTGTATGAAGACAATCTAAATAAAGCTGTCAAATAACAAGGGAGACAAATGCTCACAAAGACATCTCTTGAAGGGACTCTGCCTTTTATCAAAAGAGGAAAGTAAAAAACTAACTTTTCTACAAACTGTTAGATCTATAATGGCAACCTGCCTGAAAGATTCATTCAGCCTCTCCCTGGAAATGTTGACTCAGAAATGACAAACAAGAAACTCTCCAATAAATTAGAGTTAGCGAGATAACCAGCAGTAAACCATGAAATAAATTTGGGTAATATCATAGAGAAAGGAAGGCAACACAGATTAAAGACACAGAATTAGGTCTATTTCTCAGTGCCCATAGAATACAACATCTCCCATACTTAACCAAAATTAATGAATGAAAGATGTACTTACTTCTTTTCTAGATTCTCACTGAAATCATCATTCTTCACATACCCATGCTCTGTATAAATAAAAAAGAAACAATGTTCCTCTATATCTTTTTCTGGGTTGTTCTTGTCTTTTATTCTCATGAAGCACTTGGGGTCAGTCAACCTGCAGAAAATGAGGGAAAGCTTCAGGCCCCAAAAGACAAAGATCAAAGAGAGCATCTTTGTCATGTCTTCAGTTGGGAGCCTGGGCAAAGTGCAGCATGAAGAGTCAGACAGAAACCCCTGTATCAATTATGCCTGCCGTATCCAGGCGTCTCTTCATCACTGCAGTTTCTACTAAAGAGCGCCTGTACTTCTCTCTGTAGTGTTTTTCAGTCCATTGTTCACCCTGGAGGATTCTTAAGTATTCTCTGTCCTGAGGCTCTGCACCTGAGTTCCTATGTTCAGGTGACATGAAACAGGTAATTATTTTGCTTACACTTATCTTTCCCTCTGTATCCCTCATGGTTCCCTCTGTTTCAGTGAACCTGAAGGCCCCAGAGATGATTCATCTTGGGCAAATTTGCTAAAAAGCCTTATTCATCAAACCAATTCTCTAATTCCCATGTGAATAGCTGACTTGTATACCATAACATATTCAAGGCAGGTTTTGTAATGGAAATGTAAGAAATAGTTATTCCTAGACAGATCTTATCACAGACATACAGGCAATATGAACAATAATGTTCATGACTGGAAATAATATTATTGCATAGGTGTTGTCCTACATCAATGGAGCATGCACTGTACCATTCACAAGAACAGAAGCTACAAAGGGTTTTCTCACAATCGTGCGGTATAAACAAACTTGTTCTAACATATAGTGAAGCATTTCTTGTGGAAACTATATAAAGGAAACAGTTTTACATATCTAAACCATTGCAGCATGAATGTTCAGTTATCATGTACTTTGCTTTGGTCATGTGACTCAGTTATACATCCTCTGGAAGGAGATCATCAGGATGATATAAATATAATTGACAAGAAGACATTGAGCAAAGGAATCAGAGTGAGTAGTGTGACTTGTGATATCCCCAAATGATGTTTCATCTCTTCATGTTATCGCCATATCCACTGGCTCAAACTAAGAATTAAGCTTTTACGCAGTTAAACATTTGGAAAGAAACAACAACAACAACTGAATTCCACAACACATGTTCTGATTTAATGCGGTGACAACAATAAGCTTCATTTGCTCCGTTTTAATAATATATATGAAGATCCATTAATTTCCTTCATTACATGTATTCTAAACAAAATCATTTTTGGTAAGCTCAGTCAACGTGTGCCCAACCAATATATCCCAGTTGCAGCAAATGTATCCTATTAAGAAAAATATCTTCTTAATAGATATATCCTCAATAATTCCTGAACTGATGACTGGTTAATGTTCACATGATGTTAAGCATGGAAATTTTTATTTTCTTTCATAGCTTCAAGGTATAGTCTGCCTTGGTTGGGAATTTATGTGTAGAGATCTTAAAGCAACTAATGTCATCACATTTTTGGACAGGAAACCGACAAAGATGGATGCTTCTGCTGATTTCATGTTTTCCTTTATATTCCATCAGTCCAGGGACCCAGACATTGTAGGACTGCTACCTATGTCATTCAACCCAATGTCACTCACCAATGTAGATAGTACCTGATATAAGTTCTCAAAGGTTTTTTTTTTTATCATACTGGTTCAAAGTCCCATCAAGTTAAAAATCAAGAGTAACTATAACAACCTTAATTTTCCAGCAAAGTTTTGTGTTTAACTGATATATGGATTCTTAAATACATTCATTACTACTGTGCTCTCTAGTCCTCAATAGATTCTAAATCTACAACAACTTTTTTATACATTGAAATAGGAGTAAAAATCCAAAGCTATCAAGGGCTTGGATTCCAGAATCTACCAGTCCTTTTCTAGTTTTTTAGCTACACCTTCACCCAAAGTCCTCGATTCAACATGTTCCAAAATCTTCTGATATTCCATTTCTTAAACTAACTATCGGTCACAGTCTAATTTTCCCTTGAGTACTGCAACGTTTTTAAAAGATTTTGGTAATATGACACATTTTCCTTGGACCAATCACTGTACTGCGAGTCACCTGTTCATCAGGTTTGCAAAGATAGTCTCCACTTTATAATAAGCATTTTATTGTGATATAGAGAAAACTGATTTCACCCACCAACCTATAGAAGCTTAAGTATGGCACATGAAATGAATAACAAGATAGCAAAATGCTATCATTTTAAAGACATTTAAAGACAATCCAGTGTTTTCTGAAAAGCATGGCTGTAGAAAGACAGTTACGTTCATGTTTTGTAAAAAGTGAGAAAATTTTGAGCATTTACAAGAAATTAGACCAAATTTAGCATGCAGTAAGTGGTTAGATTTTGGAGACTTGTTTAAAATTTACCAAATATAGATAAATATAATTTGATAAATATAGATAATGGCAAAAAAAGAATAAAAAACATAGATAGTGGCTAGAGAATGGAAGGAGCTTGTTCTTTTAGGGAAAAGAATAGACATGAAAAATCAAAAAGAAGGAATCTTTATTAGTCTTGATAGCTTTAGCAATTCTCTGAATCTATTTTGAGTCATTTTACATTCTGGCTTAGGTGTTTTCTGCATGTTGGGAATTTTTATCTCAGGAGAAGTTGTTAGAGAACACTCCACCCCTTCTGCTGGCTCTTATATTATTTCTGTCACCTCTTCTACAGTAATCCCAAACCTTGGAAGGGGTGACTATGGATGTCCAAAAATGGCTAATTAAAACAAAACTGTGTCCCATATCAGAAACTTTTTCTCATGAGCTTTACCAGTGGTTGAGATGAGCCTGACAAGAACAGTGATCTATGGGAATAAACACACATGTTTAGAATGTTGTTTGACAACCACATCATGTTCCTCAAGAAAAAAATATAGAAGTTGCATCTTCAGCCACAGATTTTGGTTCTCACAATATCAGACTTGAACTCCCTCTTATATATTAACCATTAAATTCAATTGGAAGACTGTATTAACCCATGATAAACAAACCACTGTTGTATAAGAAGTCGCCCCTTGACTAGAATGTTGGTGGTTTAGAAGACAGAGCCCATATACCAGCAGGTATGTTGATGGCAGTTCTGCACTGTAAGACTGCACATCCCCTCTCAGAGACTCCATAAGGCAGATCGAATTATTAAATTAACTATTTAGGCCTAGTGCCTGAGGCCCACAAGTCATAAAAGCTATTGCTTATGCTCTTGATTGTATGTCAAAACTAGATGCTACGTCCCCATGGATAAAGACACTGGATATACATACTTTCATAGTAGAACACAAAGAAATTAAGCTGGAGCTAATCTGAAACCTCATAAGAAAAAGCTTCATATTGTGACATATATTCAGTCAGTAGAAAGGAGCCTTGTGATCTTGTAGGCATATGTACTATAGGAATTAAATTAGTTAAATTTAATGGATATTTTCTGTAGGAATAATTAAGAAGTCCATGAGAGCCCAGAATAAAGATAACATGTTTATTTGGGAAACACTCACAATAAGAAAGATACACTAATCTACCTATTATTCCATCCCAATCATTCCCCCTTTTACTTTTTTTCCCAAATGAGATTCCAGAGCCTTCAAAAATTTTCAGCTTTAGAATGTGTGTTCCTGAACTTATGAAAAGAATTTATCTGTGGTTTGAACAAAATAACGTAGCACTTTGGGGCAAAGATGCAAAGAAGCAGCCCTGCACTCGAGGCCAAGATGCAGAAGACCTCCACAGCCACCATAGCCTTGCCCTTGGTGCATTGGTAGACAGGGAGGAAGGTGACCCAGACACTACAAAACAAGCATACTGAATGTCAGGTACTTGGCTTCATTGAATTTGTCAGGCAGATTTCTGGCCAAGAAAGCTACAATAAAACTTGCCAGGGCAAGAGAGCCCAAATATCCCAGAACACATACCTATGCTGTGTATAAATCGAAAATAAACAATCAACCTCTTTATCTCCTTCCAGGTTTTTCTTGTCTTTTAGTCTCCAAAAGCACACGGGGTCAATCAGCCTACAGAAAAGCAAGGAAAGGTTCAGGACCAAGAAGACAAAGATCAAAGACAACATCTTTGTCTGGAAACTAAGACGAGAGCCTGGGCAAAGTGCAGCGTGAAGATTCAGAGAGAAAGTCATGTATGAATTATGGTAATACAACCACGAGTCTCTCTTTATTATTGTAGGTACTGCTAAGGGATGTATGTACTTCTCGGAATACTTTTCTTTCCGTCTGCTAGTTACCCCCAGAGGATTCTTAAGCACCCTCTGCCTGGGGCTCTGCATCTGAGCTCCTACATTTAAGTAACAACTAAGGGGTAATAATTTCATATCCCTTATGGTTAGATCCATATCATTGGGCACAAAATTCCCAGGTATGATTCCTCTTGTGCAAATTTCCTAACAAACTTATGTCATCAAACCAATTCTTTGCTTACAAATTGTGATAGTTGACTTGGATTACATCAGACATTGCAAATGAGTTTGAGGTAGACATATCAAAGACAGTTCTTCTTAGACAAGGCTTATTATAGACATACAGGAAATATGATCATTAGTGTTCGGGTTAGGAGTAGTATCTTATTGGTATGTGATGTGAGTATATTCTGTGCCTGCCTGTATGCTGTTTTGTGAATATGTTTGAGAACCTTTTGTATGGTAAAGAACATAGTCATTTATATAATGCAGTAACATACAGAATGAGAAAAATATTTTCATCTACTACATTTCAGATAGAAGAATAATGTCCAAAATTTCTAAAGATCTCAAAAAGATACATATGAATAAAAAATGTAGTGCAGTCCTTAACAGAATATTTTCTGTAGCAGAAACACAAATGGCTGAGAAACAAATTCTTAGCAACCATCACAATGCAAATAGAAACTCTACTGGTATTTTATTTTACATCTAGAATGACTAAGATCCATAAGAGAAGCAAAAGCAGAGCTGGCAAGGATGTGAAGTAAAAATGCTCATAGATTGCTGGTAGGAGTGCAAACTCATATACACACCATGAAAATCAGTGTGACAGTTTGTCAAGAAGTTGACAGTCAATCTCTCTCCAGATCTAACTAACCCACTCTTGGGCTTACGTCCAAAGGATCTTTTACCCTACCAATGAGGCATTTCCTCATTTATTTTCATTGTTGCACAATACAAAACCATCAGAAATTCAAAGCACTCTAGATTCTCTTCAATAGAAAAATGGATAAAAGATGTGGTACATTTAATCAGTGCAGTATTAACAAGCTGTTAAAAAAAAGTATCATGAAATTTGCAGGCGAATGAAAGGATTGGGAAACAAATTGTCATGAGTGAGAAAGAGATAAATGAGGAATGCATTTGCTTGTATATGGGTAATAGATGATATGTCAATGGTAACCTAGTTACAACTGATGGAACCAATGAGAGTATGTATCAAATATGGTACTAGAAGCCACAGATAGATGCCCATAGGAAAGGGGGATAGAACAGATGGTTATGGAGGTATTGCGTTGGAGGACTAGAACGGGAGGATAAAGTGACAACAGAATTGAGAGAGGTAGCTGTGGGAGTCAATACGTGATGAAATAACTGAAATCCTGAACATTTGGGGGATAGTATAGAAACGTAACACACTTGAAACTTCCTCAAATAGTATGTTAACGAAGATGTTCTACCACAAAGGAGGAGCAGAACTTCAGTGGGTGGCTGTCCCTAGCACCTAGTTCCCAGCATCTAGAACTGGTCTTGTGCTCTGTAAATGCGTGTGGCACACAGGATTTGCCGCTAGGCAGACCCGAGTGAGGTTCAGTTTCCAGCTCTGTCATTTACTATGGTCTTGGACAAGTTACCTAGCTACCTCCTTTCTCTGACCTTGACTGCCCTCTTGTGGGAACGACTAGAGCATGCATTAGAGAGCCGTTAGAGACCGTGCACACCAAGTGTCTAGTGAATACTTAATGCATGAGGTTCTAGCCCCACTGCCGTGCTCATGATGTCTAAGCAAGTTTTGCGAACATTTTGATGCTCAAGGGATCTGAGGTAGAATGACTCCCCACTGGGCTTTGGCGGATGCCAGATGAGCCTTCTCTCTAAGAGAACAAGCCAGGTGGTGGGGAGGAGGAGGGCAGTCACGAGCTGTTGACCAAGCTCAGCATACGCTCAGCTTAGCAGTTAACCGGCCTATGTTCATTCTCTTGTTGCCCGTTTCTACTCAGACAGTCAATGTCTGGCTTTGGTCCCACTGATTACCCCATAGGCAGTGCCTCTGGGTCAGGACCCTCCTAGTAATCATTCAACACTGCCAAGGTGTTCTCAGTGTCCGTGGAAACAGCAGAGCCGGGATGAGAGGATGCCTTGCTGAGAATCCACTTTCCATGCATGGGAAAACAGCTCACACATGCTCCTTTGAATTCAAGTTGCCAAGTGTTTCTTACAGAAGTCTCATGGGATTAAATGATCACACCTGGGAAACTAGCCATCCGTCACCACTTCTTACAGACGGCTGTGTCTGGGAGTCAGTCTCCCCGTCGCTAGAAGAGGGGCGAGGCTCACTCCCAACCTCGAAATTAAGTAGAGATGTTATGAGAATGAGCCTACCATTTTCATCTACTCATTTTTCTTGCATTTATGAAAATAGGGGTGTTGTTAGCCTCTCGAAGTAACACGTTCTTGTCTAAGACCCAGCTTGGTTGTGCAGCACAGCCTACGGAAGAAACCTGTTACCTAAGAGAAGCACATGGCCCAAGGAATGCAAGTGAAGCATCCACAGTGCTGAGGACTGGGTAAGGAGCTGGGGACTACGAGAACAGAGCGTTTGCAGCTGGGGAGATGGCTACCGAGAGCAAGCCGGAGAGCCAGACCAACTGGGCCAGTGAGCTTAAGGCTCAAGGGACAGTCCCTGCCTCAAAGAATAAGATGGAAGCGTGACTGAGGAAGATTTCTGACATCGACTTTGGGGCTCCACATGAATGCTCACATTCATGCACACACACACACATATGAACATGCAGACACCAATGTACACACACGAGAAAAGGAGGAAGAAGGAACCGAGGTTCAGGAGTAGGGTCAGGGTATGCAGGGATGACAGTAGGCCATAATTGGTCTCCTGCATATTTAAGCAATGTCATCTTGCAATCAAATTAATTTTCTTCAATTCTTTTCGTTATTAATGACCTTTTCAACTCAGTGTGGCTCAATAGCTCACGACCGGCTCCTGCCGATCGATCATCTATCGCTTTGCAAAGAAGCCTTTGGCTGATATTGCCTCCCATGGAGAGACCACTCAAAGCCAGTCGGTTCCATCACTGTGCACGCAGAGTTAGCCCATGTGCTAAGCATTACACTGGGTTCTGGTTGTTTGGGAAAAAAGGCCCAGAACACCAATGTGTGGCAGAGACAAAGGCAGGATATCTAATCTATGCTTGCAGCACAGTGGAGCATCTTTGTGTGCACACACAAGTCTCTGTGCCTTTCTTTATCCGTTCTCACCATGTGGACTGTCCTCCACAAAATCTCCATAATAAAATCATTTCATCCTTTAAGACTCAAACAAGGCCTCTCCAAGGTGCCTCCAAGCCTGCTTCGAAACATTTCTGAGGGGCTGGATATATAGTTAATGATAGAGCACTTGTCTGGTATGCCAGAGGCTCTGGTGTCAAATACCAGTATAGCAAACAAGGAAAACTATTCTCTCCTTCCTCCATGCTCCCACAATGCCTCACACCTGACTCTCATGAGAATTGGAGTTTACAAGTTTCCTAAATCTTAAGTGAGTATTGCATGTGCTGAGCTTGTTGAGTGTGTTTGTGAAGAAAGCCTCAGATGGGTGCCGGCAGGCCTCAGTTTCTCCCTTCCAGGGGCATACCGCACATCCATGCTTCTTTTGAGCAGGGCACAGCAAGCTACGAAAGCACAGGGATGGCTTCTTCTGTGCGATTCCAGGCAAAGAAGCAGAAGCCCTTCCAACAAGACTCTGGGGAGTTACACCAAGTCAGCTCCTCCTCTATCTCAGCCCACCGCACCCCTCTCCCCCAACAGCTCCAGTGTATGTGATGAATGACAGCCTGCCCCTACAGCCATATATGGCCTAGAGGGAGGGTAGGTAAAGATGGCAGAGAGGATGACAGAGAAGCTTGAGACTGAGGAGGCTGTGGGAAAGGATAAGAGATGCTCCCAAGAGACACTCAGGGCATTCATGAGCAGAAAAGGCAATGACTTCATGTTCCCCAAGAGCTAAGCAAAGCAGAAGAGCCACTGTCAATTCCCTACAGTGTAGGATCTTAAGCAAGAGGCAAAAGCTACCCTTTCTGTCCCGCTGGGGTGCACAGGTATACTGTGCATTGCTGTGACTGGACTGGTCCCCTTTAAGAGCAAGGGCACCTGGAATATAGCCTTGCTCTGTCGCTTCTCAAGTCTGATGCTTTGAACACGTTTTTACATTGCTCTGAAAGTCACCTAGTGGTAAACCAACCAAACAAACCAGAACTGGAAATGCTGTATGAGCAAGCTCACTCATTAATTCAGCTCCAAAGCCCAGCCTGAGCTCTGAGGGAACACGAAGGTGGAGGACGCACGGCTCTTTGCCTTGAATCGACTGACTACTGGCTCCCTTCAGTGATCAATCTGGGACATACAGAGCTGTAGCACGATTAATAAAAACCAAGAAACAGAAATTGGGGTTCAAGATGAAGGTCAGAAAAGCAGAGCAGCCAGCCACCGACTCTTATCTCGACCTCAGTTCAAAAATGATGATCCTGCCTCCGGGAATCTCAGAATGAGACTGAGAGCTGTCTCCTCCCGTTTTATATACCTCCTTTAGTTCTGGGATTAAGGGCGCGCACCATTAAGGCTTGGTTTCTATGACAAGCTAGTGTGGCTACTAGGATTAAAAGTGTGTGTCATTGCTGTCTGGTCTGTAAGGCTGGCCAATGTGACTGTTTTACTTTACTGATTTTCAGGCAGGATTTATTTATTAAAATACTAATGAAATGCCACTACACAGAGCAGCTATTGGGAGATCCCTGGGCTCTGACTCCTGCAGGTAAATTCACAGCAAGGAACAGGACAATGCTGGAATGCACGGTGAAGCAAATGGTCGACCTTTGAAGGGGTTAGAGAAGTTAGTCCTACTGAATGTTTTTGCATAAGAAATTTAGGTTCTTTTAGCATAAATCTGATTTGTTTAAGGTAAATTCGCTTCATAAAGCACATCAGGGCTAGGGTAGACCCAGGACCTTTGACTCTACACAGGTTTTTCCCCTCTAACACAGGGTGAAGGGAAAATGAGGAGTCCCTCCTGCTAGTAGACTTAGTCTCTCAGTGTCTGCCTCTGTTTATCTCTGTCTCTGTCTGTCTCTCTCCTGACCTCCTCTCTCTCTTTCCCTTTCCCCTTGTCTTCTTTTTCTTCGGTGCCAGCAAGATGCCATGGGATTAAAAATACACAAAGCACAAGACTCAAATAATTTTCTTACTGTTTTCAGATGATGGAAGAGCGCAACATCTCTTTCTGACCAGCAGAGGGCAGACTTGGACAGACTCAGAATCAAACCCTTCAACCCATCTTCTCTGGAATGGATGCACTTTTTACAAGAGGCGTTAAAAGGTACCAAAGCTAAAAGCCTTTTTCTAGCTATCCATATGCATCAGCACCACCCATCCTGTTTCTTGGAGGGATGCTTACAATGTGGTCACTCTTCAGTGTCTGAGCAATGGACAGGAATGTGAAAACATCGACTTCCATTTTCTGCAAGCAGACTGAAAAGCCTAAAGCCTATAGAGTGGTATGATTAACTAGCTGATACTAAAGGAAGAAAATTTTAATTTTATAAATGCGTACTGGCAAGTATATTAAAATAAATCGTTTTATTGAGGACTTAAATAATTGTTACCCCCTAGGAGTCATGTGTTTAGACATGACTAAGGTTAAGGTGGCAGACAAAAAGTGGTGTGCAAAAATCCAGTTACTTTTTTTTCTGTATAACAATATATAGTTCAATCTATATTCAACAATATAAATATATATGAAAATATATATTCAATATACAGTGAGTCTTCAGTAAATAAAAAGTTAGTGGCTTCCTACCTGCTTTAGATTTAAACTTGCAAATTTAGGATTTTTACTTGCCCCTTAAGGATGGATGTACACAGACAATGTTTGCAGTAATATATTTGTTTGATAGTTTCCATTATGTTGTTAATGTAGGATGCCGCTCTGTATGCTGTGAATATATTTTATGACCATTGGTTAGGAAATGATCTGCTTTGTCCTGTGGCAGGGCTGAATATAGTTATGTGGGAAAACCAAACTGAATACAGGAAGAAAGGAGGAGGAGTCAGGGAAGATGCCAGCAGGTACCAGAGAAGCAAGATGGGAGGTAATAAGCCATGAGCCTCGTGGTAAAACATAGACTAATAGAAATGTGTGAATTTAAGTTGTAACAGCTAGTTAATAATAAACCTGAGCTAATAGGTCAGTTTGTAGTTAATATCAAGCCTCAGAGTGGTTATATGGAAACAGGTGGGTGGGAGAGAAACTTCCAGCTACAAAACTGTCTCTGAGTTCATCTTCCTCTCCTCTCCAGGTGTCAGGCTCTTTTTACGTCTGTTTGGTAAGATGCTTGTTTCAGAGGTCACAGTTTTCTGTTGCATTTGCTTTTTATTGTTCTAGGTTTTTTTTTGTGCTCAATTCCTCATCTCTTCAATCGGAATATCCATCTTTCCCTTTAAATTATTAAGATATTTATAATCATTGCCTACTTATTCAAGCTCCTATATCATCTCTGAGATTATTTCTATTGATAACTTTACTTCCTAGCTGGGTTTTTTTCCACATTGAATACTTTTTATAATGGATTGGACATATGGTTTTCCTTTGAAAAGTCTGGGCCTTTTTTTGATAGGCAAGTTTCTAGAACAACTTGACCTGTTTGGGCTCGACTATGCACGTTGTTAGAGTGGATCCAGAATAAACCTTATTTCAAGATATGATCTCTACTCCTAAGATATGCATCCTGTGATGTCTTAACCCCTTCTCCGCATTTTTAGTGATTGTCACTCTTTGTATTTACAATTACAGCATCTCCAAGCACTTTGAGACCTCTGGGACCTCTCAGCTCCCTGTGAGTTCCTGTGGCGTCTCACCCTGTTTATAGGCATGTAGTATCCAACTCTTTGAGAATTCCTGGAGTTCCTTTCTGAAGAGCACGCTCTTTCGTTCTCTGCCCTACAACACACCTCACCCTCACCTCAGCAGCCCCCAGTTTCAGTGTGTACTTCTTCCACTCCGGAAGACTTCTGTTTTCTGTGCACGTTCGTCTTCCCAGCTCATCCTGGGAATTGCTCTTTTGTTAATAAGCCTCACAGTCTTGAAATTTTGAATGTACAATGGTTGGCAATAGTTGCCATGTGCAATTGTCATTAAAGGTAGGAGGAATCTGTACTCTATTCTTGGTGAGAACAGAGGGAAGCAGGGTGGAAAAATGAGCAGGAGGTGTTGAAGAACCCTTAAGGTCCTGGCACTCAGTTTATTCATAGTTCTCCCTATGGTTTGGTCAGACAATATTTCATTAATGTGGGGGTTCCATGGTTATTACTATGACGTGTAATTTCTGCAGATGTTGGTGGGAGAAATATAGAGAACAAGAGGAGGCAAGGAGAGGCATGTAGCCAAGTTGAGGGCCAAATCCTTTTGAAAAGAATAATGAGGAATGAAGAATGGGTAGAAAAGTCTTGGACTACAGTACAGTTTGAAGAAAGTTCAATTGATCCAGTGGAGAATTGCTGAACCAAAGTTATCCTTCATGTGAGCGTTCTGTCTCCAAAGAAAATCCGACAACAAACCCCGTCACATCTAGTCACTGTTCGGGAGTAGCATGTGTGCAGCGGCCAGACTAAACATAAGATGCCCATGTTCAAGTTGAATTTGCACTCAGATAATATTATTTAGTATAAGCAAATTCCTAATAGTTGCTGTGCAGCTGCGTTTTCAGTTGTGAGATCTGCCATCTCTAAGCTTGTGGAACCTTGGACGCATGTGTACACAATGAGAGATCTTACCAGAGCAGATGGGACCGTGATTCAGTTTTGCTCTCACAGAGGCAGAATTGTGAGGTAGTGTGTCAGGGCTCCCACGGTGCTTTTTCCAATACATCTTCTAGTACATTTTCTCTTAAGCTCATGTGCATTTTGTTCCACGATTTGTAGTTCAATACTACTATATTATCATTAGCATAAAATAAACCACCCGAAATTTATCATGTAAAATAAAAGCCATGCTATCATATCTGTGAATTCTGTCGACTATGAATTAGGACACATTTCAATGAAGAGAGCTGATTTCTGTCCCACAATGTCTTAGGCCTTACCTGGCACACAGAACACAAGTGTCCAAAGGACTGAAGCACCTGGTAGCTTCTTTCTTCACATGTCATCTGACGTCACATGCATATGTCATTGTTATGATGTGACTTATAAGGCCGAGGTCATCTATGATGCCAACCAGAACAGCTCCACGTATCTTCTTTTTGTGGTTGAGAATCCCTCGGGTATGGCTGCCCCCGGGGTAGTTGGACTTTTTACATGGTAGTTCTGGACACCAAGCTTGCCAGTTTCAGTAAACAGGGCAGAATGGCATGGTTTGAGCTTAGTTTCTCTTCTGCAGCATCCTCCTGGATAAAAAAAAACCACACGCCACTTACATTCAAGAAGAAGGGACTGAGATTTTTCCTTCTGATCGGAAAGATTGTTAAAATGCCACACTGATGTATCGACCAAACTAAGATCACTTTTACTAAAAACTCACTCTGCCCGTTAATGTCAGTTATAGACTCTCCACTAGCAAGGGTTGCCTCTCTCGCAAAGAACTAAGTGTTTATGACTTCAAAGCATAGAGGATTTCCCAATATTGTTTCAGACCACTCCCAAGTACTCAACAAGACCACTAACTTTCTCTGCACTATTTCTTGACAAAAATCTTTGATGAAAAATTTAAGCAACTGCATAGCATGGCGGGAAGATCAGACCAAGGGCATTTGCTTTATAGGCAGAGACCTCCAATTTCATCAATTATTCTCTGTTATTTGGTGGAAAGCTGGGGACAGCCGTGGCAACAGCTGGGAGGATGTGCAAGCGGAAGATGAGGTCATCCTTTTTTATCTTCAGAGATTTTGGACAGAACCATTTTCATTCTCATGGTCAAGTTTCTAAGGATTTCTGACAATTTAGATGCCGGTAATACCGAAGGAGTTTATTGACAAGTGCTCCTCCACCGTACGAAGCATCAAGGGCTCTGTAATTTAAAAGTTGGTTAAAACAGAGTTCCTTCAAAGAAGAACATAGACTTACATTTTACTTTCCTTTTTCCTTCTTATTTAGGTAGCTTTATACAAATAATCTCTCCTATCCAAGCCTTTGTTTTCTCATCGTGTGAGTCACTGTGAAGATAGGAACAGTGTTAGATTAAAGCCGTGAGACATTACACAGTAGCTTTGGGGCTAAAAAGGAAACCCTGGGATAAGGCAGCATCAGATATTTACCATATACCGGGTCCTCTGCTAGAGGCTGCTGTGAACACTGGGAGGTTGGTTCCTAACATTAAAAACATCAGGGCTGAGTCAGGCAGTACCACATCTGCTCTGATGCAGTCAAACAGCCTGACACCCTGATTTCCTCTGTCTAGCCAGTGTGTGCCTCAGTTTCCTCCTCTGCCATCATGCAAATAATGATAACCACCTTACTTACCCAATAAGATTTTTAATACATAAATATTGAGTATTAAAGTCCTTGGTAGATATTGAAATAATAAAGATATAATCTTGCCATGCTAATCAAAATGAACCATAGATCAATGGAATTGGAACATTGCCTGGAAATGCTAGCTCAAGTCTTATCCTGACCCACAGACTCTGAGTTTTCAGTTTAACAAGTGATTCAGTGGTCTATATAAAAATACAACATTCTACACAGTAGCAAAAGAGAAATTTCAGATCCATTATAAAGTGACCTATTGGCCAATGCAAAATAACCTAATAAAATTAAAAGTCTAAGGATGATAAAAATTAAAAGCAAGTGGGGGAGGAGGGGAGGGGCAGGGAGGGGAGCAGAGAGAAATGTAGAGCTCAATAAAAATCAATTTTAAAAAAGCTAAACATACACAAAAAAAACCCAAATGAAACTAGGGCTTAGTCAGTAATGTTCTTGGCTTGAAAACACAAGGACCTGAGTGTGAGCCCCAGAACTCACATTAAAAAAAAAATCATCTACCACAGGGCAGGGAACCTGGACTGCTCTGTGGACTGGAGAGGGAGGGGGAGAGGAGTGGGGGGAGGGGTAGAAGGGTGGGAGGAGGGGGAGAAGGGTGGGAGGAGGGGGAAGGAAATGGGAGGCTGGGAGGAGGTGGAAACTTGTTTTTTGTTTATGTTTTTTTTCTTCTTTTCTTAATAAAAAAAAAATCATCAAGCAAGGTGGTTTATAACCTCAGTGAGGGGGAAATAGATGATCCATGGGTCTCAGTCGCAGGTCAGCCTGGTCTACTTGGTGATCTCCAAGCCAGCGAAAGCCTCAATCTCCAAAAAAAAGGTGGATGGCATCTGAGGCTTAACAACTGATGCTCTTCTCTCACCTTCATATGTACATAGATGCAGAGAGAGACAGAGACAAAGAGACACAGAGAGAAAGACAGGCAGAAAGACAGACAGACAGGCAGATGGGGAGGGAGGGTGGACAAGCAAGAGAAAGAAACAGAGCACCAGGATATGCACTGTACATATAATCTATGTCCCTAGCAGGGGCGATACTATAATCACAAGGCTATTACATTCTTGATGCGCTGTCCCCTGAGGTTTCCCTAAATGGGGAAAATTTGACTTCATAATTTACAGTAGTATGGGGAAGGGGGGCTGTATTATTTTGCAGAGGAAGGAAGGCAGGGAGGGAGGATGTAAGTGAACTAGGTTGGTTCTACATTCCCAGACGTTGCGGGATTTTAAACACAGGCTTCAGTATCATTGCTAGTGTCGCCCTGTGAAGAGTCTCCATTATTAGATTGAACTGACTGAGCCTTCCTCTTCCCGCATGGCTAAGCCTTAGCTAAGCAAATCATTTTAGTCACCTCAATGAACAAGATGCCTCATGGTGCTCTTGGTAACCGTGTGGTAATCACAGTCAAACAAAGATGGGCCGCATGTAGGATGGGCGACAAGCACTTGCCATGCCTCATTCCCTCCGAATCCAATCATGTTCTGGTTTTTGTCCATGCTTGCCTCCTCCACCGCACAGTGGAATTATTGGGGTCAAGGTGAGTGTGTGTGTCTTCTCTGCATGTCCTAACTTCTCAGTACAGTGCCATTGTGGATTGGATGGGTCATATCTGTCTCACCCAGTGGGGTACCCACCTCATGACCCAGGATCTTGGCTAGGTTTCTGTGACATAGGCAACTTACCAAAGAAAGACACTGTGACCAAGGCAACTTACAAAAGAAAGAGTTGTTTAATTGGGCTTACAGTTCCAGAGGGCTAGAGTCTATGATGTTGGAGCGAAGCTGTGGAGACAGGCGGCTGGAGCAGCAGCTGAGAACTCACATCTTGATCTCCAAGCATGAGGCAGGGAGCACACTGGGATTGGCAGGAGCATGTTTTTTGAAACCTCAAAGGCCTTCCCCAGTAACACACCTCTTCTGACAAGACCACACCTCCTAATCCTTTCCAAATGATTCTATCAACTGGGGACGAACTATGCGGCTCACTCATACCTATGAAACAATCTCTGGACTCCTTTTCATGATGATGGAAGCCTCCAAGATACTATCACTGCTTCCTTAACCAACCTCATGTTTCATTATAGCCCCTGTACTGCCAAACCTTACTCTAGTCATACAGAATAAGTACAGATTATTGAACATGCTTCTGTCTTTCATGCTCTTCTATTCTCTTGACTGATGTGACTACTCCTTCTAAATTTAACATCCTTCCAATTGGCAGCTTTCAAATGTCACTCAAAGCCAACCCCTCTGGAAAGCATTTTCCATATCCCAGACACGCTTTACTCAAGATGCTTCTCCTGTACTTGAAATATGCTCTGCCTGCATCCCCAGTAAAGCAATTCTTTTATTATACTGTTTTATGGATATTTGAGTAGAAAACTGTCTATGGGGACAGAATATGTATTCTTTTATTTTCTGTATTCCAGTGCTAGAGTAAAATTTTGTCCCAAACAAATATTCAAAACCTAAAGTCCCATTGTTCAGTACTATACCACATATTATACTGCAACATGGAATTTCTCACACAATTAAAAGCTCAAAAATGTTTCTAGTTTAGTTATTACATCTGAAGTCCTATGTAATTTAACCATTACATGGTAAGTCCTATAACAACCCAGTTCCTATCCACTGCCTACCTGCTTCCAGGAACTGCACAGACAAAGGCTCTGGGTGATTGGAAGGAGGCAGGGTGAGAAAGGGGGGCATGGTTTTGGAGTCTGCATACTCCGACTGGGAATCCGCCTTACATTGTGCTTCAGAGTCATGGCAGAGAGCTCAGTCAACCTTTGGGCGAAGTTCAGTATCAGCCTGGGTGAGCGGTGAGCGATAATCAAATGTCAGTTCCACTCCAGATGTGAGATTGCCCTTATGAAGTTCAGGACGGGACATGAGACCATCCAGGAAGAAGACGAATATTCAAGTCCTAGGAGAAAACCCAAGAGTGTGGGAGGAGGACGTTCATCGTCCTTGGGGAGAGCATGAGGAAATGGATGAGAAGACTTAGAAAACATCACTTGCAAGCGCTTGAAACAAAACTTTAAGTCAAGCAGCCCAAACACCCACCATAAGAACAGAAGTGCCCCAGTACTCACGTTCAATCACAAGCTATTTACTCTGTAGCTATATGATCCCTGGCTTTAGAAGCTTGCAGTCCAGTAGATGAGAATGGAGGTGGGGTCCAGGCATGCAGATATATGTACTGAACAAGAAAGCAGCATGCCACACAAGGGGCTGGGGAGATGGGTTTGTGTAAATTCATACACGGTTTGCCGCACAAGCGTGAGGACCTGAGGCTGGATCCCCAGGACCCATATTTACATGTGTAGTACATATAGTAACCTGTGCCTCATATGTCGGGCATGCGTATCCAGGGGACATGCTGGCTAACCATTTTAGTCAAAGTGGCGAGCTCCAGGTTCAGTGAGAGACCTTACCTCAAAGTAAGGAGGACAGTGATAGAGGAGACACCTACAGTCTACCTCTGACAGTCACCTGCATGTGCAGGTGCACACACCCATACACAAGTGCACACAAATGCACACACAGAGAAGACACCACACACGCATGCTCACACACAAAATAAACTAACCAAAACCTCAGAAAAAAATAAAGGAGAGCATGCAGTGTTATCGAGCATCAAGTTAATACAGAGAGTAAACGGACAATGATGGCACGTTGATTCAAGAGGACCCCAAAAGACTTTAAGCAGAGGTACTAATTGAACAAGCCTTTGAGGGGTAACAGGACCGACCCGCTGTTGTTAAGGATGCCTCTTCTCTTCATAGAAGAAAAGACCGTATCATCATGCGCTTTTCTCCGGAAGGCAGAACACAAGCGATCCTTGCTTCGTTGTCTTACGATGCATGATGAACACTTGCTATTTTCTGTATTTCAACAACTGGGAGGAAAATCCTCTGGGAGCATCGCTGTAAATCCAGGCACTTCACCCTTTGAAAAGTTTGTCATGGAGCAAGAGAGATGGCCCTTTGAATTTACGTGTTACCAAACCCCGGCAGGACAACACGTGTGTGGGGAAGGCAGCCTCATTGGCGGAGCTGCACGCAGGAAGCAGATGTTCTTCTGCATTCTGAGAGATTGTTGATCATTCCTGAGACTTCGCTGAAAGGCTGCTCAATCATTTCTGAGCCACAACCCTCGATACTTAATGGCGAGCCCCATCCGAGGTCCTTGTAGTGGGCTTTTGTGTCTAGACCACAGGAATTCTATCCTTGGCCTCCAACACTGGGGTGTTTGAAATTGAGAAGGTAGCTTCTTGCTGACAGCCCAGCTACCAGCCAGATGGTTCAAAGCGGGCGGAGCCTACTGAGTGACTTCAGAAGGAAGAGTGCATTAACTCCTCATGCCGCCTGGTGGATGGCAGGTCAGCACTTGGGGAACGTTTGCTGCCAGGATGAAGTCATGTCTTTTGCAGTTACTGCCTCGTTATTTTTAATGGATGTTGATGTAGTACACCTTAGAAAAACCTGGGGATGGGCCTGGCCCAAATCCTTCAGAGGGGCTGTTTTGAAGATTTAAAGGAAGTGGAAATGATGCTTTCTGTCCATCTCTGTTAACAGCTAGTAGAAGCTAAGAGGCTTTTGACAGTCCTTCTGGTTCTCAGACTTCCTGTCAAAGTTAGTGGATGCCAGCAGACAGGCACAGCAAGCTCCCCGCTTGCCCCGCAGATCACAGACCACTGCGACCCAGAGATTCAGGCCCTGTCTTAAAATGCCCAGTGTCACAGTAAATACTCAAATCACTAAAATGAAAGAACTCATTCTAATGAGAGTTCTGTTCTTATAGCAAAAATATCAGAGTGGGCAATTAATAAAGAACAGAATTTTAATTCTCACGGTTCCAGCTTGGAAGGTCAAGAGTGTGGTTGCCAACAGGATAGGTGTCTGCTTTATTTGTCCCTTTAAGACTGTCCACCAGACCTGCCAAACCTTAGCTAGAGCCCCCTGAATAATAGATGTATATCTTCCTGTTCTATATCTTTTCCTTCTGTGCAGTGGTTCCCGTCCCCCTGAATCAGCCAGAGAGCTTTTTTGAAACACCAATAGCCAGGCAGCGCAGATGGACACTGGTTAAAAAGGGTTTGCTGAGCATCCAGAGAACCCAGTTCCTTTCCTCACAGCCTGGTAGGCTGCTCACAACTGCCTTAACTTCACCTACAGGCGGCTCAACATCTGTTTCTGCACAGGCATCTGTGCACGCATGTGCTCTCACAAGCAAGCACATATAAAAACGAGTCTTCTTTTAAAATGCCAATGTCAGGGTTGGGAGGATGGCTCAGCTGACAAAGCATTTGCTGCGTAAGTATGAAGACCTAAGTTTGATCCCCAGTACCTACACAGAAACCTGGGTATGAAGATAGTCACTTAGAATCCCAACAGTGAGGAAGCAGAAATGGGTAGGCTGAGGGCTTGCTGAGCGGCAGCTGTAGCCTTATAAGTGTGCCTCTGGTCCAAGTCACTCTTTCTTGTTTCAAGATCAAGGTAGGCAGCTCTTAAGGAACGACACCTGAGGTTGCTTCCTGCCACATGGATGTGCACATACTTGCATACATACCCATAAACACATGTACATGCATACTTAAACACATACACGCATGCACGCACACACTACCAATGTCACAGCAAGTACTAAAATCAACGAAACAAGAGCACCCATTTTAATCAGACAGCGTTATATTTTTTTAAATGCAAAGTTGAGGGTTAAACTCCTGAGATTTAAGTTTATTTGGTCTGGGGCCTTGGAAAGTCTCAAACTGTTTTGTTTTGATTTGTTTTTAAAATTACCCAGAGGAGTCAATATTGGAGGAAGTGTAAAGAAACATTGCCCTGGAATTTTATAGCTTAACACAAAGCATGCATGTCTGTATTCGACCTTATCCCAGAACAAAGATTTACATCAGCTGCTGATAATACGGATGAAAGCAAAATATTGTTCGTGATTCTTGCTTCCATTGCCCAGTCAAATGCCACGTGGGGCAGGGAGGGAGAGCAGCTCAAGGAATAAGCATGCGGCACATGACAGAGCCTGACCTAAAACACCCAGGCTCCTGCTTTTGGCACGGAACCTGCATACTTCCCCCTGGCTCCTCAATTACCGCGCCTGTTTTCAGTTATCACATGGAGGCCCCTGAGACATCTACAGCTGGCTCCGGACTGGGCTGGATCGTGGAGGTGATTTTCTGAGTAAGGCAGGCCGTGGCAGTTTATTTTTCTGAACTACCTGGATAATTGCCTCAAGTCTAATAAGATGGAATGAGGCCAAAGTCACCTTCCGACGGTTCTATTGCCTCTCAATGATGCATTCTTATTTTAAAAGGTCCCGGTTTGGAGAAGTGAGCAACTCTCTTCCTATTTCCCCAAGAGTTATTAATCATCCAGAAAAAGATGACAGTCTGTATAATGGTCTAGCCCCCGTGGCTGCTGACAGCTCTTCTGGGCCTAGGAACACAGCTGTCCTTGACTCCCAAACTGTTCCCTGGGCCTAAAAGTCCTCAGCTCAGCTCACAGGGTGACAAAGAAGGGGAGCTCTGAGAACTGGTCTTTCTTCTTTTTGTTATGCTTTCTTCTATTCTTAAGCTAAGGAATCAAACATTTTTGCTTTTTGTCCTATGATCTTGCTCCAGACTTGGCCCTATTGATACAAGAGTGTCTCATCCAAGTGACACACAGTATCACATCGAGGCTCATAGGCAAAACAGGTAACCTAAGCCAAACAAAGGAAGATGAACCCCTGGCTCTGCTGCTGTCATTATTTGTTTTGAAAAATCACTAAGTGTCTCAGTGGGGGTAGGGTGTATGTCCTCTTTCTAAGAATAACTCCTATAGTGAGCCTTGGGTCGTCTCTTTGGGGCCTTGCTTAATATTAACCGCTTCCTCACCTCTTCAATGCTTGCTGCCAACTGACCGCTTTCTTTCTGCACACAGATGGGATATATGGTCTTTCCCATCCTAGTGAGTTGGAGAAAATGAGTAAATAAGACTGGATGGCCCAGAATCCCAGAAGGGAGGTACTAGGAAATGGGAAGAAAATGGAAATCAGGATATAGAACCAGATCAAAAATGGTATATACTTAAGAAGGTGTTTGGTATCATAATGCAGACACAGACTTAGCAAAAGGCCACCCTTGTATTTCTTTGGGCCTATAAACAAAGATGAACTAACTAATGCTCTGCTCAATCCATGGCTTGATTAAAGGAAACTATTGGGAAGTGCCACAATTATTTGTAGAATAAAACTAACCAGTCATCTCTCTCTGGAGTCAATAAGGAAGAAAATCCAATCCAAATATATAATTTCTTTTAGCCTCCTAAAAACTTTAAATAGGGGCTGCTGAAAAGATAGCCAAAGAGGTAAAATGTTGGCTATCCAAGCATAAGGACACGGATCCTCAGAACCCACATAAAATTCCTGGTGTGGCAGCGTGTTTGTAAGTTCCTTCCAGTGGGCATGGCAGACAGGCAGATCCCTAGCTAGCCTAGCTGAACCCATGAACTTCATGTTCACTCAGAGACTTTGTCTCACGAAATAGAAGTGGAGAAGGATGGAAGAGCACATGGAACTCAGGCGCATGCCCGAGCACACACGTGCATGCACACACATGTGTGCACACAATGCGTGCACACCTGCCCAGGCTGCACATGTATACAAATCACACACAGTTTTAAATAAGTCTCAAATATGTGATTAAGACTATACATTTAGTTTGCCGGAAAAAAAAAAACCTCACTTGCAAATTTAATTATAAAGCAGTTACTTAAGGATTGGTATTTTGATAATTTTATTGACTCTTAAGGTATGTGCCATGCACGGCTCACTCTTCCTGTTTGGGGACTGTGTGAGGAAATGAGGAACGGAGAGGGGAATGGCTTGTTCAGCTTCCCCATTCTTTAATAAGACATTGATGCTTGTCAGAGAAGCATATATGGGCACATGCAAACAGGGACACCCATTTACCTTATTTTCAAATTTAAATTCTAGCATCTAGGCCATTCATCTTTGTCACAGCCCCACCAAACAGTTTTGTAAGAACGTGTCTCACAAACAAGCGCTCCTTTCAGCGACGGCCAGGAAGGTTAAGGTTGAGATCCTGTGCGATAGAAACCCTTTTTTGTAATTCTCCCCCAAACATCTGTTCAGTCGCTCAGCATAAACATCTGCCACCCATTTCTGGGCTTAGCCCAGACAAAGCTATGTTTTTCTAACAAGCTCCGTCCCAAATTGTTACCAAGCGACTGCTAGGCAGACTAATCATGCAGGAGCACCAGGAAGATGCCTTATTGCATCAAATCCATCTTCCATGAATGCAATGTCTACCCTACAGCTTTGGCAAAAACCCAGTGGCGCAGAGGAAGGCGAATGCCTTACGCTTTCCTGCCTTGAATGGTAATGTTGAACACTGAGAATTCTGCTTAACCCTTCAGGGTTCGTTAAACAACCGTCACTACCTACACACACATGTATCTTTAACTTACCCATAATTTATCCTTCTCAACTCGCCGCCGACCCCCGTGAAGTTACATTATAAAATAGCTGAAATGAAAACCTATGAAATATTTTTGAACATTTGGTCCCATTATTTTTTGTGAAATAAACCTGGAGTTTTATTTCTTTTGGAAAAAAAAACAACTAAGAGATTAGAAATGAGAAGAGAGGCTTGAACTGTTACCTTGGAATTGTTTTGTATAAAGGAGAAACCAGAGACTATTTAGTTACTGATTCTGAGCACTTATTTTTTAATGGAATAAAAATGAAGGACTTACAGAAGCATGAGAAAGAGAGATGCTACCTTTGAAGCACCTGGCACAGCGCCTGACACCTAGGAAACCACTTAGCTATAGGCAGCTCTTACTGTCAGCCTCCCTCCCCATCCTGGTCAAAGAATGATGGATTGGCTTTATCTTGTCTTTCCTGCCCTTTCTAATTTCATCATTCCCGTTCAAGCCAATATCAATTGAGAGCCAACTGGGGATTTAAACGTGTGGCAGTGATCAACATGATTCCCGGCCTCCAGGAACTCTCCCTAGCAAAACAGACAGGCCAGGCTCTGCTTCAAATCAAACTCTAAGTGCTACAACCTTACAATACTCCCCAGAGATTATTTGAAAGCGTTTTAAAAACCAAACTTCGGCCTGGAGGGATGGCTCAGCCGTTAAAGGCTAGGCTCACAACCAAAATAAAAACCAAACCTCCAGTGTTCTTATCACTAGTTTTGAAGTGGTGGCTCATCTTACACAATGAGCTGGGAATTTTCGCTGTAAGGCTGACCTCTCATGTCATGTCAATGACAGCCTAGCCGTTATAATTTAAGTCACAGTTGGAATGCCGGTGGTGCCATGAAGAGGAAAAGGGGTTTCATCTCCATTTTCCGGCATGTTTGGAAAGGTAATAATGAAGACCCCAAAATGGAAGCAGATGTGACAAGTGACTTAGTCTGACCTACTTACTCTTTCATAAGCATAAAACTGAGAAGCCTACCGTAACTCATTAGAGCCTATCTATTTTACAAGAGCACTGAATATTAATGACAATGTACAATATATAGATATACTATTGGGAAGCATAATGCTAAGGACTCCATTTAATAAGAAAGCAAATGTGGAGAAAGAGCTCCTCTGAGAAATCCATTCTACTCAGTGCTGTGGCTCACTGCACTGTCTGGAGAGACAGCAGGTGGAGCTGAGCACCCTTCAGAATTACATCCGTGCCGCCATTCCTCTGGGAGCCCCTGAGGTCCATACACCTCATCGGGGAGATGAGTGTGTCACAATGACGTGTAATGTATTGGTTGAAACCACAGCAAGAGCCTTGAGCTGATGGAGAATGAGGTGAGCCCCGACTTTACAGGCAGAGGGGGTTGAGTGTGCCATGTAGGAGTGGGGAGAAATGCAGGATGGGCGAACGTGGGAGGCTGGATCCTAGGAGGAATGAGCCAGGAGCAGCGTTCTCTGGACAGCTCAGGTGTTGTGTGTTTACTAGAGCAACTTCCTGGGAACAGGTGAGGCCCCAGACCCATCCTGGAGACCCCCAAGGATGCTCTCTGACTCCTTGGACGTGTCTTTATGGAAGCTTCATGATTTATAAATCGCTTTCTCATGACTCAACACATTGAGATGTTGCTACCTTCCTTCGGTGGATTGAGAGGGGGGTGCACCGGCTATGTCTCTGAATACTCCACTGTTCTGCACGTTTGGAGTCCCTACAAGGAGAACAACACCCACGTCTCTTAACTCTCAGGAGCATTCAGCTGCATTACCTACAAGTCATAGACATGTACTTATGTTAATTCCATCATTATCCCTGGCTGGACTATTAGCTCAGGGTAGAGACAGGGCCTTGCTTATCTTTGTGCCTCCTATGCTCAAGCCCTACAGACCATTCTATGTCTGAAGTGGCAACTGTGGGCAACGGGAATAGTAGCATCTTTCGCCCTCCTCGCTGACATTTGCGTGTGAAAAAGCTCGTGAAACCACTTTCCAGTAAGGACCCCCACCTGCAGAAACTGATCTCTGAGCTTTCTGAGAACATCACCAGCTGTCAATCTGGGAGAGTGGAGAGTCGAGAATGGATGAAATGTTCTGCCGGAAGCATACCCAGAATAAAAGAGTAAATCCCACCTGAAAATCTTGTTCCTCCTAGACTTAAACGCCTCAGAAGAAACAGTTGCTGCACTGTATTTTACAGGCCTACCTGAGGATGTGTGCTGAGTTGAAACATTTCTAGTAGTGAAATCCCAAAGCCACCCTCAAAGGCATGAAGAGCTCTGAAAGCCCAGAAATTCTAAGAGTTTGCCTCCTCCCCTTCTTTCAGATTTTCTTTAATAAATTCCCTTCCACATATTCCCTGAAAATGTCTATAGTCACATCTATAGAGACTAATAAATGTGGTGGATAGAGTCAGCAAGGTGGTTCAACTGGTAAAAGCACTTGCCACTTAAGCCTGATGCCCTGACTCCAATCCCCAAGCCACATAGACGCCAGGAGAGAACCAATTCCACAGAGTTGTCCTCTGTCCTCTACACGGCTGCTACGGCATGCACTCACACACAGAGACACACATGGTACTACTACTGCTAATGCTGAGGAATGGAATATAATAACAATGGAAGAGAGGTTAGGATCCTACAAAATGAGGGCACACGAGACCTCAGGGTGAATAAAAGAATGAGGAAATTCCTCTTTGCCGAGACATCTGCTCACGCTGCGATGCTAGCCTCTTCAGAAGGCATGTTGATGCTGCATCATTGTCATCAATAATACCACAAGGGAATTTTTGAACGGTTGTCCACGCCATCACTAGCACATATGATGATACAAGCCATCAGGTCTGCTGCTGATGGAGCACTTGCTGTATGCCGGGGTCCTTATTACATAACTTTGCTAAATATACATTTATTCTCCTCAGCCTAAGATAGCATTTATGTCTAGGTTGTAGAGTAAAAGAAGGCACAGTGAGACCAAATAGGAACAAGCAAGATCAGGGTGGGTTTCCATCCACTCTGCCCTGGAGTGAGATCTCAATGACATCGGGAAATGCATGGTTCCATGTATCTATCCCAAATTTATGAATTTTTGTACATAATCAAAGATGTGTGTGTGTGTGTGTGTGTGTGTGTGTGTGTGTGTGCATACACTCAGGTAGGCAGAAGGTAACTATTGGCACATCCTGGACATAGTTAATAATTTTGTTTTGCTTTCCACATAAGCACTGTAAATGAAAACAATTTCAATTACAAATGTGCAGTGTTTGTTTTGTATTAAGGATAACTAGGCTAAGTTGATAACTCTGTATGTACTTCTAAACGCTGCTCTCAGTGGTGTCCTCAAAGCCTAGCACTGTACCTGGTACATTCTAAGTGTACATAAATGTTCATGGAACAAATTGTGATTGAAAATCAAAGAATCAAAATGTCAACGGTAGCATTAATGCAGCTATCATTTTGATACTTCCAAACAAGGACTATTTTTCACTCAGCATGAGATTTACGGTCTTGAAATTCTAAGTGCACGATACAAGACTGTGTGTGGTAGCAGCATGCAGCAGCAGCATGCAACAACAGTACACAGCAGCATGTAGCAGCAGCATGCAACAACAGTACACAGCAGCATGCAGCAGCAGCATGCAGCAACAGTACACAGCAGCGTGCAACAGCAGCATGCAGCAGCAGCATGCAGCAACAGTACACAGCAGCATGCAGCAGCAGCATGCAGCAGCCCCATCCCCACCCAGGGCTGTTCCATTCTACAGGACCGACTTTACTTTCTTACAGCTCCCAATTTCCTCCCCCTCCCGACTATGGATGACTTCCTTTTTACTCTAACTTCTGAATTTTAGCTACCTCATGGAGGTGAAGTCATGCAGCGTTTGTCTTCCTGTGACTTGGCCCATTCTCTTAGCGTGATGTCACCAAAGTTCATTCAGGTGGAACAGGGCAGGATTTCCTTTTTCCCAAAGACTGAAAACACCACATTGTACGTATACAGCAATGGTCTTTATCTATTTGTATATCAGTGGGTATTTATACGGTTTCCAGTTCTGCACCATTGTGGAAACCCTGCAGTGAACACGGGGGTGTAGATGTCTCTTCCACATCCTCACTTCAGCCCGGTTTAATGAACTCCAAAGTGAGATTATTATGTCATACAGTAGTTCTGGTTTTGTTTCTAGTTTGTTTTTTTTTTTTTGAAACCCCTCCATTTTCTGGAGAGACTGCACTGGTTTATATTCTCACAAATAGCATGCAAGGGGAAAAAGTATGTGGAAAAATCAAAATACAAACATAGAGATCATTTTGTTGGGCTCTTGGAAAACAACACATCAGACAGATTCAGTCTCAGGCCAGTGTGTTCCTGAAGAGTCTTTCTGGAGAGGAATCAGAAAACAAGGGCCAGTGCCTCTAGTTAGATACCAACCTTCAATACATGAGCCCTTTGAAGGGGACAGACACTTCTTCACCAAATCATAACAATTCTTTCTTTGACCCATCCTCCTCCTAGCTTGGAGTGGTCAAGGTCACCATGGATGCTGCCTTCTGATTCTCTCTCAGGTAAGACTGCACGTCCTCAAAGAAAAACTCTGTTTAAGATGCAAAGTTAACATGTGACACTTCTTTGTTCCTGTGACTTTTTCTACTCTATAAGCTTGTTCTCTTTCGAGTGCCTTCAGGTAACTGGGATTTTTCGCCCTGTCTTTTCTAGGTTTTGTAGTTTTAATTTGTGGAAGGGTTGGCTTTATAGAAACTATTTTGCTGTAATAGCGACATCCATATTTCTAAGAAACTATTGCATGGGCATTCAACAGTGTGACTAGAGGGAAGACACCACTCAGCATCTGTGACGACAATGCAGGGAAACCTGCAGGAAGCTTCGGCAAGTGGATGAAAAGGAAAGCTTGCATTGAGAGAATCAGACCCCCTTATTTCCAGCTCCCCTAAGTGAATGAAAACGAGCCTGAATGGAAACATCAAGAGCCCCTGGATACAGATGTAGTTTGTTTTGAGAGGCAAGGACATGATCTGAAGTGGTATTTGCACAGAAGGGAGAGAAAGATGTGACTGTCCCTGAAGAGACGTGAGCAAACCTTCACACCCCACCCCCTGCATAGGGAACATCAGCAGAATGAAGAAATGGTTCCACTTAAGTCTAAGTTAATGAAATAGTGGGTTTATTGCTCAGAAGAGCATGGGTGGGGTTACTTTCAGAAGCACTCGTGATTCAAGGGCAGCTGCATTGCCCAAAGCCTACCTGCCCCTTCCATAGAGTTTCCTGAGCAATTGAAAGGTGGCTTGGCCTGTTTGAGAGCATTCCTTCCCCCCAGAAATTGTTACTGTTTCTGCAGCCTTGCAGAAGGGCTTTGTGAATCTTGTAAGCTTCAGAAGCGCTCTGAAACTTGCGAATTTTACTTCTTTTGTAAACCCTAATGAGCCACCATGCTCCAATATTTTAATTAGGAGAAAATTGCTACAGAACAGATGTCTTAGCTTCTTTTCAATTGCCGTGACAAAACACGGTGACCAAGGCAACTTATAAAACAAAGCATTTAATTTGGGGCTCAAGTTTCTAGAATCTGTGATCATCATGGCAGAGATCATGGCTGCGAGCAAGCAGACATAGCACTGGTACAGGAGCTGGGAGCTTATAGCCTTACTCATAAAAGGAGGCAGAGGGAGAGACACTGGGAATGGCATGGGCTTTTGAAACTTCAAATCCCACACCCAATGACACACTTCCTCAACAAGGCTGCCCTTTCTAATCCTTCCCAAACCGTTCCACCATCTGAAGCCTGATTAAGTATGAGAACCATTCTCGTTCATACCACTACAATGTAGCGTGAAAAGAGAAACAGAAACAGGAGTTGATCTCTGGGGAAGAAAGAGAGACAGTAGGACAGACAGATGACTAAAGAGATCCAGACAACCATAAAGAGTGGTTATGGTGACAGAAGAGAGTGGGCAGGGGAGTGCTAATGAATAACACCGGGAACTTCAAATTTAACCAGGGAAGCTGATGTCCCAGGAGCTTCCATTGGGCCCTCAGTTGGAAAGTTATTGGTGGCCTTTGTAGGAGCAATGAATGACTGATTGGAGAATCCTTAAAAGTTATTTTTTTTTAAAAAAAAAGGTGTGATGGGGTGCATATCATCCTGCATGTACATGCTCTTCAAAGCTTTTTCCATTTCCCATGCACATATTTCATAATCCTGCATCACATGATTTGCATCACAGATGGTTCTCAACTTACAGGAATTGATTTATACTTCTTTTTTTTTTAAAACTTTGCAATGGTTTGAAAGCAACACACTTCCAGTAAAAACCATACTTTTGTTTTGCAAATTTGATCTTTCCCCAGACTATACGTGAAGGGTTGCTCTATCACAATGCAAAGCACTGAGAGCAGCAGCTAGAGCTGCCAGCCGGCCATCACAGTGGTGGATAAGTGGTACTCTGAGCAATGATGGTAGGTACGTTACTATATTAAATGCATTTCTGACTTTCAGTTTTTGATTTATGAAAATTTGTCTGACCATAACCCCATCACAAGTTCCGTAGCATCTACATACAAAACCATTCCTGGTCAAATATTTATGTCGCTATCCTCTAAAATGAAGCCACCTGTAATACGCATTCAAAAAAATTAAAGTAAGCAATTGGCACAAAGATTATGGCAGGAAATCTCAGGACTAGATCAGCAATTTTTTTATTACCTCAAAAGACATAATTTCATTAATTCAGTCTTCCAGTTGATTTGAATCCCAAGCTGCCATTTTCTAATGATATGACTTTGGGCTTAATCTTTCTGAGAATCGGGTCCCTGGCCAAGATAAAAAGAACGATAGCAGCACTGTTTATGTAACTGCGCTCCTTGGGGCCACACAGATAACAACTGCATCATGTGGCGCTGCTCTTTCCCACTGCAGATGAGAAACACAAATACAGATATTTGCCTAAGCTCACATATCTCAAGGGGCAGAGCCAGGATTTGAACAAACAGACATGGTGATCATTAGGTGAAAACTATTATCATCATAATTTATTGATTCATTTAATAAATATGTTTTTAAAAAATCTTTGAATGTGAGTTTCAACTAGATAGGTAAAAAATTGGAATTCAAACAAAATACTGAAGCTTAAGGTGTGCTTTTCTAGGTTTAGATTCTTTGAGAAATATACTGAGCTAAAGCTGGAGAGGTGGTTCAGTGGTTAAAAGCACCGGACTGCTCTTCCAGAGGACCTGGGTTCAATTCCAAGCATCTACAAGGCAACTCTCAACTGTCTGTTATTTTGGTTCCAGGGGACCCGACAACCATGACAAAACACCAATGAGCATAAAATAAAAATAAGTAAATCAAAAAATATGCCGAGTTGCCGAGATTGTCTCGTATGTTGAGAAGTTTGGGAGGATATAAATGGGAACTCGAGAGGGGCACAGATAACCGTGAGGGCTTTAGTGAGTGTATCAGGATTCCGTTTTACAACCTGGGGACGTCGTTAAGCTCAAAGCCTGCCTGTCTGAGGACAGCTGTGAAGGGAAGGAGCAAATGGGACAGCAGTTGGATTCCGTCACCGGCATCCAGCTGCCAGGAACTGTACCATGGAGAGTGTTTAGCTGAAAGGGCCAGAGTCTGACCCAAGAGACCAGGGACTCAGTCGGAACATGAGAGGCACAACACCAGAATTGGGATTTTTTTAAATAAACCCAATACAAGAAAACTTTACCACCATGGATAATGATGTTCTGAGAAGACAGAAAGTTAACAACAAACTGGGGACAGACAGACAGACAGACACAGGGTGTTGGAATGAGCAGTGTTGGCTCAGGAGTTGGAAGGAGATTGATGTAAACCTGGCCTTGGCATAGTTCTTACTCCCTTAAAGTCTGGCTTACTTCATAAAGCAGTCTCGATGTCTGTTCTGGAGTCTTACCATGAAGAAATGAGAAAATGCAAGACAGGAGTCCAATGGTGTTACTAAATTATGTAAAATGTTGCTTAAACTTGTCGTAAAAGAATAGCAAAAAAATGGGAGAAAACGAAAACAGGACAGATTGGAAAACTGAATCACAGAGCCGCTGTATAACTGAATATTGTATAAGCATTTATTATTGTGTCTCAGATATAGCTAATGTGGAAATAGATAGCATAAAGTCTTATGAATAGTACTAGAAAAGTGCTCATAAATGTAATTTTTGTAGAAAATTGCTTATATAAAAATTTAACAGTGGCTGTTATTTGTATTGAAAGGTTATAGATGATTTTGGTTTCCTTCAAATATACTAAAACCCTATTTTTTTTTTTTTTACCTTTCTGGGTTTTGCAATGAGGATGCATGGCTTACTTGAAAACATGGATGTGAGCTTGACAATACATCATCATGGATGTTTTAATGTTAGTGCCTTTTACTCCTGTGAGGAGCTCTAATTTGCTGTTCCTCAAATTCACCCACAGCTTTATCCCTGGGAAAATGACCAAAATCTGGCACCTAGAGGAATGAAAAGAATTTTATTTCACTCGCTTTTTTTCCCCCCTTTGGTCTGGTTGGGTGTGTGCTGCTTGGAGAGGAAGTATGTGTCAATAGAAAAGAATGCAGTTCTTTACAAGGAAAAAGATGGCTAGAGAAACACTCGCACATGCTTCTCAAAGGTTTTCCTTCACGCTCAGACAAGCTGTCCTTCATAGTTGGAGCAGTCAGTCATCCACGCACTCACACATATCCAGGACCACCCTGTGTCTGGGGAGCAGGAATATGGGGTCTTCCCAATGCTCTTGAGGCTCCAGTGTCTTTTGAGCTTTGGCCTATGAAACTGGTTTTGGTTTGTGGAAAAGCTGACACTTCTTTGGGCCTCAGTTTCTCAACTATAAAATCCTAGCCATCTGCCACCCCTGAGGAAAAAAAAATCCCCTGACAGGGATTGTGTTTGGTCCAATGTTTGTACCCAAAGGTCACATATAAGCTCACTGTCCATCGAATAAAATGACATCGTTGAGCCAAGTGTTATTTAATGTACACAATCATTGTTGGCAATTACATCTCTGAGCGTGGTCCTCCAAGGTGTTTATTTATGCATGATATTTATTTCTTAGAAAAAAAGTCTAAGTTAACTGTAGGGAAGTGTTAAAAAAAAAAACCCACTTAATCCGTATGGTGCTGGTATCTTTAAACTTTGCTTTCTTTGTCCCAGAAACGATCTATCTTGTTGCATTGTTCCTGGGCTTGTCAGAAGTGTCATGTGCAAGACTAGGTACCTTTGCACCCTCACTAAATGTTAATTGTCTATCAACATGAAAAGTAAAAAGTAATTTCTACTCACTTAACAGCAGAATTGGACTATTTGATTTGAAGGACCTGACTTGGCTGCCATCCCATGGTGGCACATATTTTTCGATGGGATAGCCTGGACTCCAACAGGCTAACCCAGAGCCGCTTGAAATGCTAATGTACAAAAGTATCGTTGGCTGTGTATTAATTTTCCAAATTCCTGCCACAGACTAGGCATTATATTAGTACCTGAAAATGAAGCCATCGGAAGACAAAGCTTTTGGCTACAAAGAACTCACTGTGCAGGATCAAAGAAAGAGACAGAAACAAATTATTATAATACAGTAAATACGAGGTCATAGCCCAAGGGAGGAAGCATCACATCCATCCATACTTAGCCAGTGTTTTAGAATGGGAACTATAGCTCTCCTGTATCTTTGAAGCTTAGGAAAAAAATATGAAGATCCTTAGGAGGGAGAAAAGGCATCAACTTCAGAAAGGATGATTTTACTTATGAATAAAATAAAAGCAAGCTAAATTCTGAGTATGCATAAAAAATGAATAGAAATGAGGAGCAGAAGTTTGGAAAAGGAACGCATAATTTCCCAATATTTACTTGAAGGAATGAAAAATGGCATGAGGGTAATGAGAAGGATGCTCCTTGTTACATATGAGTTTCTGTATCTTCTTAAGATTTTGAATCAAGGATAGAATCACATATTGTTTTAGTGGTGAACATCATATCATGTTGCTATGGAGATAGAAGGAAAGCTAGGTCTTTCCCCCAATGCTACTTCACCTGTCACTTTCTGAACTTTCCACATTAATATTACCACCTAACCACCACCCAGGTCTTCATTCCATCATCCAGTTCATTTGTCTTCACAGAAGTTACCAAAATCTGGCACCTTAAGGTTGGAGAGACACTCAGCTTACTACTCTTACAGAGGACCCAAGTTCAGGTCCGATCACCCATGGCAGCTTGTAACGACAGCTTTAAAAGATCTGGTGCCACCTTCTGGCCTCTGTGAGCACCTGCACTCATGTGCACACACCAGCACAGAGACACACACTTATGGGTAATGGAAAATTTTAAATAAAATTTTAAGTGAATTAAAAAAGAAAGTAGAAGTCTCTTCATCCAGAGTATAGTATCTAGGCTCCGTATAAGCTGATAATGTTATGTGTTGGATTCATAACTTCAAACTCAGTAGCCTAGGACACCACAGCAGGTGCTCTGTAGACTGCTTCCTGAGACTAAGGAGCAGGATACCAACAATGGTTATTTCTGAATGGAGAGATGACAGACACTCCTCCTTCCTTCTCTGTGGTGTCAGGATTGTTTTTCTTTTAAATGGGAATGTATTCATTCATTTTATTATTTAATTTAATTAATTTTTTAATTCGAAACAGTAATATTGTTACCTGGTTGTTGATAAATGGGACTTTGCTTGAAACCACAGAGGAAGGAATATGGGTTAGAAGGAGTCAAGTCAAGGAGACTCAAGAAACCCGGTGAGGTGAAGGCAAAGTCCTCAATTCCTGCAGTCTCTTCTGTCGCCTGCTTTTTAAAACTTTTCTCCAGACGCTGGGATAAATGCCAAGTCAGGGGTCACTGGCTCACAAAGTGTCTTCTGCCCCCACAGTTTCCCATCCTCAAACAGTGGAGCCCAGAAAGTCACCCTCATCTTTCCACGCAGCAAACATTTTCTTTTTTGCATCTGGTTGCTACTTAGGTTTCAGCCAATTCTTTGCTGAGCCACCGGCTTCTTATTTTCCTTGGGAACCGAACTCTTTTTAAGCCATGAAAGGGTGACGGGCATCACCTGATACGTCTCTATTCAGCTATTGAAGCCGTGCCCTAGATGGAGGCCCCGTGGGCCGCTCTCTGCCATTGTGGACAGCAGCACCTACACCCAGCCCTTTGAAGACGGCACATGTGAAAATGATCTCGGAGCTTTTGCCGCTCTTTTCTCTCCAGTTTTCGCTCTGTTCTGTTGCTGGTTACAAGCCATTGTCTCCAGCGAGAGACGGCGGAGACACACGGCTCATCTCCATCTTTATTTTTTTTTTAAATTTATTTATTTATTAAGGATTTCTGCCTCGTCCCCACAACCGCTTCCCATTTCCCTCCCCCTCCCCGGATCAAGTCCCCCTCCCTCATCTGCTCGAAGAGCAATCAGGGTTCCCTGACCTGTGGGAAGCCCAAGGACTGCCCACCTCTATCCAGGTCTCGTAAGGTGAGCATTCAAACTGCCTAGGCTCCCACAAAGCCAGTACGTGCAGTAGGATCAAAAACCCACTGCAATTGTTCTTGAATTCTCAGTATTCCTCATTGTCCGCTATGTTCAGCTAGTCCGGATTTATCCCATGCTTTTTCAGACCTAGGCCAGCTGGCCTTGGTGAGATCCCAATAGAACATCCCCATTGTCTTAGTGTGTGGGTGCACCTCTCGTGGTCCTGAGTTCCTTGCTCGTGCTCCGTCTCCTTCTGCTCCTGATTTGGACCTTGAGATTTCTGTCCGGTGCTCCCGTGTGGGTCTCTGTCTCTGTCTCCTTTCATCGCCTGATGAAGGTTAATATTCCTGAGGATGCCTATGTGTTTGTCTTTGGATTCACCTTCTTATTTAGCTTCTCTAGGAACATGAATTATAAGCTCAATGTCCTTTATTTATGGCTAGAAACCAAATATGAGTGAGTACATCCCATGTTCCTCTTTTTGGGTCTGGCTTACCTCACTCAGGATAGTGTTTTCTATTTCCATCCATTTGTATGCAAAATTCAAGAAGTCCTTGTTTTTTACTGCTGAGTAATACTCTAATATGTATATATTCCATACTTTCTTCATCCATTCTTCCGTTGAAGGGCATCTAGGTTGTTTCCAGGTTCTGGCTATTACAAACAATGCTGCCATGAACATAGTTGAGCATATACTTTTGTTGTATGATAGGGCCTCTCTTGGGTATATTCCCAAGAGTGGTATTGCTGGATCCAGGGGTAGGTTGATCCCGAATTTCCTGAGAAACCGAAACTGATCTGAACAGAGAATTCTCAACAGAAGAACTTCAAATGGCCAAAAGACACTTAAGGTCATGCTCAACTTCCTTAGCGATCAGGGAAATGCAAATCAAGACAACTTTAAGATACCACCTTACACCTGTCAGAATGGCTAAAATAAAAAACACCAATGATAGCCTTTGCTGGAGAGGTTGTGGAGAAAGGGGTACACTCACCCATTGCTGGTGGGAATGCAAACTTGTGCAACCACTCTGGAAAGCAGTGTTTCGGTTTCTCATCTCCATCTTTAAGTAGAGCCTGCTCTGGGAGCGACAAGGGAAGGTGGCCGGTATGACTCCAAAGTTAGGGGACTTGGATTCTTATCACTGTTCCGCCACTAAGTTGCTACAGATCCTGCTCAGATTGTGTGGATTATACCCCAGTGTCTTCATCCTCGAAGACGGCTGAGGTGTTTCTACTGTCCCTGTCCAGGTCAGCTTTGTAAATTAATGATCAACAGTGACACCTGGTGGTCCCTTTTGAACCATGCCTTTCTTTTCTCCAGTGGACAGCTCAAGGGAAAGAAGCATCCCGGGGCCTGCTCTCCTTTGTGGCCTCGCCCCATCCCTGGCAGTCATCACTGCCCTTGTCTCCCACAGGACACACAAGAATGCTTCGCCTTCCTCCACAAGCTGCTTCCAGCCTCAATCTGGTAGATGCTGCTAAAACCAATGTAAAAACTAGAGACACACTGGTGAATGAGATGGCTTCAGACTCGGGTGCTGTGTCAGGACAGCTTTAGAGGGGACGTGGGCCACCACTGTTAGAGTAACAGAAGTAGAGGCTTGATTGTTTCCCAGCAATCTCCCTAACTTGGAAAACTACCAGACTCCAAATTGCTTCATGCCTCGGTTTCCCTATGTGTAGGATAAGGGAAAGTTGCCAAAAGCGCTCCCTTCAAACTTAGTCTATTTGTTTATTTATTCATTCATCCAACATTTAATGAGCATTGATCTGAGCCAGACATGCAAACTTGAAGACACAGAGGTAGAGTTTTCCAGGTTTGTTTTGTGTGATAGACAGGAAAGACAAGAAACCTCCTGATACCAGGCAAAAAGGTGTCTTCAGGTAAATGGTATGAGGGTTGGAGAAATCTCCACAGGCAAAAGCGTTTGCTATTCAGGCTTGAAGCTCTGAGCTGAAATCTCTAGCACTCACATCAAAAGCCGGGGATGCTGGATCAAGCACTTAAAACCCCAGAACTGTGGGGATCAGAAACCGGAGGATTGCTGGTCATCCTGTTAGTTCCAGGTTCAGTAAGAGAACATTTCCATGGAATAAGGTAGAAAGTAATGGAACAAAGTACTGAATATCTTCTTCTGGCCTCCTCTGTGTGCATGAGAGCATGTGCACACACACACGCGCGCATGCACACACGCATGTACACACACACACACACACACACACCAAATAAGGTATAAAGGGTGGACACACATGGTGCATGGCCTGAGAAGGAAGTCTGACAGGAAATGGAGCAATGACTAGGGTTTTTTCTGGACCTCCTAGAAAACAAGAGTGGAAATGGGCATATTAACGTGATCTGTATTCCCAGTCTCAACAGCAAAACCAGTGCGCTCTTGACCCAGACCCTTGTCTTCCAGTATGCCATTCTGCTGCTTCATATGTAGTCAAACTTTGTTGTTGTTGTTGTTGTTGTTGTTATTTTGAGACAGGGTTTCTCTGTAGCTTTGGAAGCCTGTCATGGGACTAGTTCTTGTAGACCAGGCTGACCTCGAACTCAGAGAAATTCGCCTGCCTCTGCCTACTGAGTGCCAGGATTAAGGGCATGAGCCACCATTGCCTGCCTAGCCAAACTTTTAAAAAATTAAAAATTCATGTCCTGCCTTCGCTTTTTACACCCAGTTAAACACAACCCGCCCTACTGTAGCTGCTACAGCCTGAGGACCAACATGGACAGAAAAACAAACGCATCTTGATGTTGTACCCAAGTGGCCCCTTGTCCCATCAGCTTAGTGTCCCTCTCAGTGGCATCTGCAAGAGTCGGGTGTCATTCCCTTTTGTAAATATGTTTTCTCTGACCTTCACGATAGCAACTCTCCAGGTCCCAGCACCCACATGAATGTGATGCAAGGCTCTGTGCATCATGTTCATGCTGAGACTTGCTGGCCAAAAGTCTAACCCAAGCACTGAGTTCCAAGTTCAGTGAAGAGATTTTATCTCAGAAACCAATGAGAAGAGGAAAGCGTCAACCTCTGACCTCCACATGCACCCACATGGATGAGGGCGTATGCCCACGCAACTCTCCAGCTCTCAGAACAGGAGACAGAAAACGACAGTCTAGGATGTAGAAAAGGAAATGTTTCTTAGTCTGACCCATAGTACCTGCAAAAAAGGAAGCATGCTCAGTTCAGAGATGCAGGTAGACTCCCACTGAAGCAAACTTGAAGCTAAGATCCCTTCCATGGTTAAGCCTGTAGAAACAGAGGAGTTCCCAGAGCCAAAGAGGACCAAGAATAGATCATCTTCATCTTCCCTTTGCAGCAAAAGCTTTCAGGAAGGGGATCACTGATCCTCTGGGGTGGACCACCAGTCACTTTAATCAGAAGGTTAAGGGATGCTCTATATAAATAGGCAAAACACAGCCATGGTAACAGAAATATTCTTCTCTCTTTTATCATGTGACATTGGCTGATCTAAATAAAATCAGTTTCTGAATCTGGATTCTGGCTCTGGGTCTCCTGAACTGTGTGTGACACTTGGATAGTCACTCAAACTCTCTGAGCCTTGATTCCTTCCCTATTTTTCTTCTACCCTTCCATTTTTGTTGTTGTTGTTGCTTGCGCCTTTGTTTGAACAGGATCTTGCTATATAGTCCAAGCTGGGCTTGAACTTGTCATCCTCCTTCCTCAGCTTCCCAAGTCCTGGGATCACAGTCTGTGTCTCTAAGGCCTCCTTAAAGTGGACAGAGTAATGCCCTCCCCAATCATTATGAGAATGAAACCAGATTATAACTGTCCAATACCAGGCACAATGCCTGGATCCGTAAATGTTTTTGTATCCCTTCGTGCCTGAGCAGAAGCAAATGTTTTGGAGACTAGAAACTTGTTCCAGAGAATCTTCTTCTCAACATGCTTTTTAAACAGACACATGAACAAGTAATCCAGTGACTTTGGATAAAGTGGGATCCCTACCCTTGCATCCTAGTCCGTGGTTCCCAGGGTCTTCTCACTTGTCTGTGTTATGTGTTTGTTTGCCTTCCATCTCTGTGCCTTTTAAGATGTCTGGCAAGTCATATATATATGAGCTCAGCATTACTGACTTGAATTAAATTGGACCTATAACATAGTCGTAAGTGGTTACTAAGCCCTTGAAAAGTAGTTAGCTTGAATTTTGCAGATATAAAATGCATATCTAGTTTTAAGTATTGGGTACAAAAAGTAAAATATTAATATTAATTACATAATGGAACAATAATATGTTCCATACCAGTGAGCTAACTAAAACTTGATTTTACCTATTCTCTTTCGTTTATTTAATGTGATTGATTATTGTAAATGTTGAAATCCTGTGTATAGTTAATAGGTTAAGTTTCTATTTGTCAGGGCCAGAGGAGACTGTCTACCTCTAACTGGGAGAAAGATCATCAACACCATCCTGAACTTCTCACTCTGAGACCTTTTATAAGTTATAGTATCCAGCGATTCTGTGAACGTTAGAATATAGCTTTGTTTGCTTTGGAATGAAGATTGATTAAATACTACTATGGGCCAAATACCTTTACATACATTGGTGTTCAGTCTGTAGAATAAGTACAGGGCTTTCCCTGTCCAAATGAGAAAGAGAATAGCTGTAGAATATAGATCGAGCAATAGGGACATAGCACTAGAGAAACAGAGCTAGACTGGAATCTGTGTTTCTCCCCTGGCTCTTTGAAAAATTAACCATAGAAAAAGCAGTTCAAATGCCTCTGTGGATGCGTTTACTCAGGTGCCCCAAAAGTGTGTTTTCTTGTTTAGCAGAATCATATATTGTTAGGAACATTGCAAAACTGTTCTCAGTAGGCTTCTTGAAAACTGGAGAGGAAGCCTCCGCACTGGTCAGGTTTGGTAGATCATTAACAGCCAGTAGAAAAGTGTTGGGGGCTCCCAGTGAGAGCGGATCAAGAGCCAGACAGGCAGGGGCTGCTGGTGGTTAATGGTTCATCTTGCCTGGGAGGGCAGCAGCAGTGAAACATTGACCAGCTCTGATTCTCATGCAGGAATGTGCTGGGGAGGCCAGGAAGGTCGTGGGAGCCTTTGGCACCTGAGACAGCTCCCATGGGCAACATTCCTGTGAGAGGAAGAGGGAGTGTGCTCAGAGGGGAGGAAAGGGCCTCTTGGCCTCAGAATTTGTTTCATTCAAGAACTCCTACAGCCACTTCCATAGCCTGATTTAAAAAAGAAAATAGTGGTGAGGTCATGTTTGGCTTTCCACCCCACCAAACTCTCCTAAATTTTATATCTGGGACCGCAGAGTGAGCTATGGGAGAAACAAAGACGAATTAGTAAGATTTTCGCCCTGACCTCTGAGCCAAACTGGAGAATGCAATGAACTGGTTTAAAGGAAAGCATCTTGGCCCTGGGTTCAAGTTCTGGCTCCACCTTGCCGTGCAATCTTAGGCAATTGAATTACTCTCTGAGTCTCAGTTTAATAAACTGAAAAAGAAAAGGGACAGAGCTTGTCACCCAGTGTTGCTAGTGATTAACTGGTGATAAGAAAGCTCCCGATTCCTCTTTCAATCATTGTTGAGCCGAAAGGAACGAAAGACAATATCTAGCTGTTTAAAATCCCCCAAGAAGCCGGGCGATGGTGGCGCACGCCTTTAATCCCAGCACTCGGGAGGCAGAGGCAGGCGGATCTCTGTGAGTTCGAGACCAGCCTGGTCTACAGAGCGAGTTCCAGGACAGGCTCCAAAGCCACAGAGAAACCCTGTCTCGAAAAAAGAAAAAAAAAGAAAAAAAAAAAAAAAAAGGAAAAAAAAAAAAAAAAAAAAAAAAAGAGCTACTATAAAATCCCCCAAGGCCTCCCACAGCCCCTGGGGGAAAGGCTTAAGCTTCCAACCCTCTGTGATCTGAATCCTGTTCCTCCATAAAACATCCCTCCTTCCCTCTGCCTCCTCCTCACTGCCATGTCCTCCTCTCTGGAAGTTTCTGACCTATGACATGACTAGAACGGGCCTGCTGGATGGTGAGGCTTGGTGCTGTATTCCTTAGCATTTCCTGAAGCCCCTCTGTCACCCAAGGGAGTCACCCTTCAAAGGCCCCTCTCTGGTGCAGTCCTCCGAGCTGCCCTGGTCCTTTCCTGGGCCTAGAATGTAGCCCCCAGTGGGACTGAGCTTGCTAGCCACAGATATAACTTGACAGGGAGCATGTTGTCTTTCTCTCGTAATACAAAAGTCAGCTGGCCGCCTGCCTGGTTTCTGTTATATAGACTTAGATTAAATTTCTCTTGGACTAGTTTGTAAAGCCCATCGATGCTGGACCGAAAAGTGATTTGCATTTTCTCTTGGCAGGGAATTCTCCAAGTAAGAACAGTGTTGAAAAAATAACTGCTGAGCGAGAGCTCTGGCGTGGTGTTTGCGTGCGCGCTGTCTGTGTGAACACGCACACGCATGTGACTGGGTCTGGTCAGGCTGATAAACTGCTTCTCATTGCTTGACAAACTCCAGAAGCAGAAAATCAAGATGGGGACAGTTTGAGAAACGTGATGACCTTAGTGGTAACATAGCTCGGTAGTTAGGTTTTAAAGTTGATGCTACAGTGGGAATAGAAGCAGATGGGAAAATATTAATCAAATCAAATAAAAACATAGCTTTCATCATCAGAAAAAAAAGTCTTGACCATGTTGAGGGGGGCAATTGAGAGCATTATAGTAACTGTTATTCGTTTTATTAAAGACCTATTATGCTCCATAATCTTGTTTAATGTTTACAATATAACTATCCACATTAGGTTTATTATTATTATTTTATGGATGGGAAAACTGGACTCAAGGGTGAAGAGTCTTAAAGACATTCCCATCCCCCACTGGTGAGAGAGGTCCAAATTACCATCTAAGTATGTTTGCCTCCAGCTCTTAACCTACACGTCTTAGCCTGTGGGAGACATAACCTTATGCAGTGTTTTGCTAGGAAATACACCACGGGGTTGGTCAGCTTCCAAGGAGAAGTTGTAGTTTTGGTTTGGTTTGGTTTGGTTTTTAACTTTGGGGTTTGCTTGGTGTCAGTCTGGAAGTTAGTTGAACAGGTAGCAGGTAAGTGAGACAGGCACCTTTGGGGACAAACTCCTCTTCTAGTCCACCTTCGAGGTGCTTTTTTTTTTTCTCTTCCCCTTTAGCAGCAGCTAAAACCTTTTATGAAAGAGCCAAGCTGTCTGAAAGTATTCCTGTTACCATCTTTAGGATACAAGCTGAACATATCCAAAGTAGTTTTGTCTATCGTCTTATTTTTTTCTTGAACAATCCTTAAACTGACCACACCCTCTCATGTACATCTTGTACATGCTCCAGATGTGCCTACCTTCAAACAACTTTATCATATTCACATATTTAGGTTCTCCCTCCTGCCCCAGATAAAATCCCACAGCTGCTTTGTTCATCGAGGGTGTTGCTTTGGAGATAATTACCACGCTCCCTTACCTGCTTCAGGGAATGAATCTTTCTTCGCTCTTATTTCTTGGCCGTGTTTGCATTGGCCTTGCATGACTAAGATGCTAACTCATTACTTTCAGTTGGAGTGACTGAAGCTTGGAGCTCTGCTCCTTCCTCTCTCCCATCAAAAGAGCGAAACTAAAATTAGACCAGTGTTAAATCCTCTGTCCCACATTATCTAACCAATTTCTATTTAAACTCCACCGAAACAAAAGCCGTGCTTGGAGTGGGTGCGTAGCATAAGAAGCTTGCTTGAGGGGACTCAGGGATAAGAAGTGTGGTTGGGTTTCATAAGAAAGTTGAGAAGGCAAAGCTGGGAGATCAGAACACAGATAGGAGCTGCTTCCAGGTTTTCTCTGCCTCTCCAGGTGAAGCCAAGCCTTTCCAGTTAGGGTTATTGTTTGGAGTTCTACCTGTGATTTGAGAGAATATCACATATCGTATAGCAGCCCTTTCTACTCCGAATCTCACTGGAGTCTTCAAAAAGCTCAGACTCTCCCTCCCTCCATTGGACAGCTTACCAGTACATGCTCATAGATCCTTTACAACAACAATTTTTTAAAAATATTTATTTATTTACTTATTTATTATGTATACAATATTCTGTCTGTGTGTATGCTTGCAGGCCAGAGGAGGGCACTAGACCCCATTACAGATGGTTGTGAGCCACCATGTGGTTGCTGGGAACTGAACTCAGGATCTTTGAAAGAGCAGGCAATGCTCTTAACCTCTGAGCCATCTCTCCAGCCCCTACAACAACAATTTGGTTGCTATCTAGTGCTTGGTTTTTTAAAATTATTCTCACATTAATTAATTAGAATTCACATTCATTGGAAGTTATACATGCATGTATATCTATAAAATGTATATTATTGTTGTAGCATTGTTTATAATAGTAAAAAATGGGAAATAACTTAAGTTGCCATCAGTCAAGGTCTAGATTAGGCATAGAGTAAAACACAGGGACAAAGATTAATTTCTGGAATGGGGATTTACCAAAATACATCCAAAACAGAAGCCAAGTATAGAATAAAGTGATACCCTATGTATCATGCATGCAAAATTTACGTATAAAAGTGTTCATCAATACTAAGACATTCCCACCCCCAACTGGTGAGAGAGGTCCAAATTACCATCTAAGTATGTTTGCCTCCAGCTCTATTACATGTGCTAATACAGTCAAGTGATATATAATTGTACTAAAAATAGAATAGTATATGCATGTACATATTGTTTTTATGTGTATAAAATTTTATATAAACATTATAAAATGTCTAGAAGGAATAAACTAATATCAAAATGTTATTTTTTGTTTTTCAAGATTTGGGTTTTTTTTCTATTTTAACTATGTATATGTGGAGGAGGTATGTACCCTCCGAAGCCAGAGATGCTAAATCCCTCTCAACTGGAGTTACAACATAGTCGCTGAGCTGCCTCTCAGATCCCATCTTCCATTTTTATATAAGATGGGAAAACCAACAATCAATGGGAAGAAAATTGCAAATGAAACTTTGGAAAGAATACCTTTTGATAATTCGGAACCTCATGAAGGTATGACTATTCGGAAATCCAAATAAATTCGTCTAATTTTCAAAGGAAGAGTATCGTGATGAATACTCGGAAAGAGAACTCCAGTGTCCTACAGGAGACCACAGCGTAGGACATAAGTCACCCTGTAGAGCCTGAGGGACGTCCCTGAGAAGTTAACCTCAAAATTGGGACTGGAAGAATAAATAGACAAAGGACAAACAGGTGATGCAAGGCTGCCCAGGGAAAAATAGAATATATATAATAGAATATATATATTTTACACACACACACACACACACACACACACACACACAGCCCAGAAAGAGCTCTCCACTCAAAGAACAGAAAGACCTACAGCTGACTTAAATGCACAAAAGAGCAGGCAGGCAGAGAAAGGAAGCAGCCGTTGAAGGCTGTGGGAAAACAAATGCATAGCCTGCTTTTAAAGTGACTGCCTTCCTACTCAGAGCGCTGCAAAGCCAATGAAGAGGCTGAGGCTGGAAAGTGATGGGACCAAGGTTACAGTTTTGATTACTCCAGAGCCAATGGGAATACCTGACTGGAGGAAGCAAGAGGGGACGTTGACAACTCGGATATCTGACAAATCACTTTGGAGAACTGTTTGGCAGTTCCTTTTAAAGTTAACCATACATCTACCCTATGACCTGGCAATTTCATTCTTAGGTTTTTTTATTCGAGTTAAATGAAAACACATGTTCATGTTCTTTGTACAAGATTTTATAATGGCAATATTTTCAGATTCATAATCTACACCGAAAAAAATCCCCAAATTTCTCTATCAAAAAAACCAATTGATAAACACACAGGGATACTACTCACTTCTCAGATGCACACTAAATGATTCTTAAATCAAAACAATTACACCAGCAGTAGGACAGGCCTCGACATGCAGCATGGTTTCATTGATATGAATGAAGCCCCAGTAAACAAAGTCTACAGTCACAGAAGTTAGAGGGGAACACCGGCTAGAAAGAGGAGTTAAGAAGCGTTCTAGGGTGATAGACGTGTTTTGTGTCTTTTATTTGGCAGTCATACATTCTGTATGCAATCGTCAATTCCATCAAGGTGAATAACTGGGCTTGGACCTTTTATTGTCTGTCATTAAAAAAAAAAGAATAGATATTAGGGAAGGCAGGAAGTGATTTCAATAACAGGGAAACATGAGGGCAGTCCAGCTGCCTGTCACGGAGATAAAATGATGTATATAAGTTAGCAATCTATAGATAGTTGATTACCAGCCGCGTGGCTTTATGTAAACCATGATGCTCAATGCGCAAGCATGGAATTGGCTTCACCTAACCTATTTCAAACTGTGGTGGCGGTGCTGACCTTCAGAATTTCCCGTGAAACAGTCCTGCTGGTCTGTTGTGAAATTGCGGGGTGATTCGTCATGATCTCCTTGTTGATTTGTCACAGTTTGGCAGGAAATGCTTGCAACTACTGCTGAGACCCTCAAACTACTTGACCTTGGGGCCAAGGAGAGTGGGACAGGAGCTATTTTTGCTAGAGGTGGAGGGCAGTTTTCTACTGAAAATTGGACTTTCCCAAACACCCGCCCTCCCCCCAGAAGGCATTCAATTGTTGGGCTTCAGTCTTGAGTTTATTTATTTATGTATTTAGGATAATTAGAGCCTGAAGGGTAGAGCAAAAAGGAAGCAGACTGTCAGTTCCTAAGGCAGGGACTATAATGATTAGTGACACAGGCCACCCAGGGTTCAGGGAGGTTGCTGGGAGCCGAGAGTAGATAGAAAATACATGTGGGCCGCTTGCAGTCATGTGCCTGGGTGAGACAGGCTTGGGGAAAAGCCTCAAATGGAAATCAGTCAGCAGCTATCTGGATGGCTGGTCACCAATCATGCTGCTGAATTCAACGCTTGTCAATGCATTTTCCCCCAATGTTAATAATTTCATCTTTATTTTAATTTCATATTTATTGTTTTCCTCTAATTTCCTTTAATGAGCAGACCTAGCTAGAGCCTCCTTATTCCTGCTAATAGATAGATACTACACACCCTGGTTGTCTACTTGGACTTTTAACTCTTGAATGGAAGACATCCATTATGGGGCAGAGTCTTAAACTCACAAACCTTAAAGATCCCCTGTCAGCTGTAGTAGACAAGTGTTCTGTTCTTATTCTCTGATGTCTGGCACCTCACGACTTATTTCCTATGCGTTGGTTTCCGCCATAGCATCTCTTCATATAAGATAGGATATCAAAAGTAAACATGACTTTTGACCTCTTAGAGGAGCAATGAAAGACGAAAGCCACCTTTTCCAAAGTAGCAGGACATGCGTGTTGATTAAACCGCTCCTGTCATATCACTATTGCTGTGGTTCATTTGACCAGGCCTTGGACCTTCCCCTAATTTCTACTCATTTCTAAGCTTACTCTCCCTATTGGCCCAAACTCTTCCCTTCTGCTTAGCTATCTAGAGTCTGCTTCCATCCCTGAGACGGCATACGATCATCAAACATTTCCTTTCCTATCCCAGGCCTTTCAAGCTTTGCCTTCAGTGTCTGGGACACTCAGATCCAAGACAAGACTTGGGTGACAATGACAAGACACTTGGGCGAGAGAAGCGTGGCAAGCGCTCAAGGTACGAGAAAGGGAGATGCTGGAGCCCGCGGTTTACAGCTGCGGTATTGGGTGTGCAGTTGCTCCGTGGAGGCAGAGGTACTCAGACACCAGGAGCTGCGGTAAACGCCCAGAAAGCTCGTAATAACGGCACCGGGAGGGAGGTATGTCTAAAGGTGGAGTGGAAAAATAAAGAAAGAAAGGAGAAAAGAAAACGGTAAGACTTAGACTAGAGGAATCACCCTAGATCACATGGCTCAGAATCCCGTGATCTGGAGGCAGGTCTCATTCCTGCCCAGGGTGGCCCCTCTCCACTCCAATAAATTTACTAGGCACTGAAGAGCAAACCAGATGCCATTGCTGCCTTGTAGATCTGGATTTCAGCGTTGCATCCTTGATTTGGAATGAATCCACCCGAAACTAATGATGAAACCAGATCACTGGATTACAAATGTTTTTATTTACTCTTAAAACACAAGGTTTAAAAAAAAAAATCCCCAAAGCCCATGAAAAGGCGAGATGGAGCGGCGTCGGAGCCTGTTTGGATCTAGGTGGACTAGATTCAGCTTGAGTGTAAATTCGGGACTGTTTGCTTACGTCACACGCCAGTCTTCAAATTACTTTCACCTGTCCCGTTTCACTCATCCCCCCCCCCACTCCTGGATGGGGAAACTGAGGCCTGAGACTTAAGAAAGCGCCCACATGTTCCCGTGGTAAATCGCCGCCAGAGCCAACACTGCTCCTTCCTGTGGGTTCAGAGGACAAGCTTGGGCCAGTTAATTGTGGTGGCCTGCATTGTTCATTCCGATGTTTTAATTTCATTCCTGGGACATTCAGGTAAATATTAGCCCAATATTTCATTTCCAACAGTCTTTCTCTGTGTGTCTCTGGATTTTTTTTTTACCCTTAATTATTTTTATTCTGCATTCTGCTCTCCCCGTCACTCTTCCCCTCCCCCTTCTCTATTCATCTCTCCTTCTTTCCTCACTTTCTCCTTCACTCACAGAAACGTGGGTCTGTCTCGTAAAAGGGCCATATCACGTGTGAGTGAGGGGCCAGAACTGAGAAGTCTCTCTTCAGGTCTTGGAAACAGAGTATTTTCTTATGGATTTTTTATTGTTTGGATTGTTTTGTCAGGGTAATGAAAACGGACCCTGAGGCCCCTTATCTCGGGGCAGCCTGGAGGGGTCTCAGCAGTTTTTGTTTTTCTTTCCAAGCTGGTTCCACACAAATGTGAGCCGAAGGTCACTCCGGGGTCCAGGAGATAGTGTTGGGTCATCAATCACGTCCAGCACAGAGGAGTCACAGCAGATAATCTCAGGACTGGAGCAAGGAGATGCCACAGCCTAAACTGTCCTGGGATTGTGTGCCCAGCAAAGGTGATCTGATGGATGGCTTTTGTCCAGAAGTTCTCCTAGAGTCAGATAGATTCCAGCTTAGCCGTCCTTCCTCCTTTCTGGTTCTATACTCAAAGCCAATAAGTCTGCACATATAGAAAAGGCTCGAAAATTTCCCAGTGGATCTCATCATTGCGATTCTGAAGGCGACACGGACATGCTTAACAGCTCCAAGGGATGGGTCCACATGGGGCCCTCAGCAGTGATTAATCCTTTCTAAATAGAAACAAACAGAAGCCCAGAAGGGACTCTGTGCATTGCCTTTGCTGAGGACAAGCTACGTAAACTCAATCAAGTCAGGTCAATTCTCTAGGCTTCGGCTTCCTTAACCACAAATTAATGAGTTGGTTTATTTCGACCACAAATTAATAAGTTGGTTTATTTCTTCCACGTGATGGTTGGTGATGGTGGTGAGCTCAGCCATGCATGTGTGCTTCGAAGCCAGAGCTCAAACTAGCTGTCTTCCTTCACCTTTTTGAGACCAGGTCCTCCCCATGAACCCGTTACCAGTAAGTCCTAAAGATCTGCAGTCTCTGCCTCTCCCTGCCCGGTTTACAGGGTTACAGGTACACACCCATCCCTGCCCACGCTGGGCGTGAGTTGTGGGGGGGGGGAGGCTTTTGCATGGGGATCTGAATGAAAGCCCTTATGCTTCTTTAAGCACTTTACCCATCAAGCCCTCTCCTTGGCCTTAGTTTATTGAAGTTAGCCTGGGCCACATCATGAGACCCTATCAAAAACGAACAAATAGAAACAAAACAAAACCCAACCACTCTGGGACAGATCTTATTAATAGGCACAGCTTCTGACCTCAGGGTCTTTCAAAGTGGAATAGAAAGGGGAAATAATGTAATCTAAAATTTTATTTTATTTATTTAGTGCATGTGTGTGTGTGTGTGTGTATAGGTGGGCATGCACGTGTGTACTGCATACCAGAGAGCACCTGGAGAGGCCAGAGGATATCTTTTGGGAGTCAGTTTTCTCTTTCCAACAGGTGGGTCCCAGGGATCAAACTCACATTGTCCTGGTTGCTAGCAAGCAAGAGTGAAGGCCCTCTGTCATTCATCAGCCTCTCTGGCTAGGGGCTTACGTTCAGGACTCTTACCAGCCTTAAAAGCTGATAGAGCTGACATTTTGTTTGTTTTTATTTGATTGGGTTTTTGTACTCATGTGTTTTGTTCCTCCTTGACTGCCCATTCTCCTACAGAGCACTGTGTAGACCTAGACTACAGGGAGTTTTCAGTGATCAGTTTTGCAGGCGGAGGTTCAGATGGTACCCAGAACCCAGTGCATGTCACCGAGTCGGACTTGTGGGCTCTGTGTGTGACTTTTCCAGCATACCCCTATTGTTTTACTCAGGAACAGTAATATTTCCAGTAAAAAGGACATCTGGCGAAATCTTGAGCTGGTAAGAGTTCCCATCATGGGGCTGGACAGATGGCTCAGTGGTTAAGAGCACTGGCTGCTCTTCCAGAGGACCCACGTTAGATTCTCAGTACCAACATGGTGGCTCACAACTATTCTTAACCGCAGTTCCAGAAGATGTGACACCCTCTCTGGCCTCTGAGGGCACTACACACACCTAGCAAACATACCTACATACAGGCAAAACACCCATGCACGTAAAATAGAAACCAAAGTTAAAAAAAAAAAAAGTTCAAACATGAGAAGCTGTTGATAAGTAATGAAGTTCAAATAGACCATGGCCAAAATCTTCTTAATTTTCAAATGTTTTAAAATTGCACACTGGGACCTGAAGGTATGCCCCAGCAAAGGGCAATAGAAGGAAATTTGCTAGACTTTGAACCTCTCTACTGAAGCATGAAAGAAGAGGATCACTTCCATAGACCCAGTGAAGATCAAAGGTTTCTTTTTCAGATTCTTTCACTTTTTATTTTATTTTATGTGCACTGGTGTTTTGCCCAGATGTATGTCTGTGGGAGGGTGTCAGAGTCCAGGGAACTGGAGTTACAATTTTGAGCTGCCATGTGGGTGCTGGGAAATGAACTCGGGTCCCCTGGAAGAGCAGCCAGTGCTCTTAACCACTGAGCCATGTCTCCAGTCCCTATTTCAGATTCTTAATCACTGGTCTTCAATTTCCCAATATCACAGCCTTGTCTATGAAAGATATAGACATTTTACTAGAAATAAAGGCACGCGGGCATGGGAAACAGTCTTGTAAACAATTAGAGAATTCTTGAAATGTCTCCAGATCTTAATAAACTCTGTGTGTTAGATGGTAGATTCCCTCACTAGTGAATGTGGCCATATCAAAACAAGTTAGAAGCTTAGAACTTAGTCCTCAGGGTAAAGGCTGAGGTCATTTGGGAAAACAAATTGTCATAAATGTTTTGGAAGCCTTAGACATCTAACTTCCAGCTCTGTGACTGCCGCACAACAAATTTCTCTCATTAAAACATTGTACCCACGTGGAACAATCTACGGCCACAAACAGCTGCTGCTTGGGCATCAGTGAACACTTGTGAGGCTTTTAGATGAGCCAGCGTGTCAGCCGATGAGTGGTTCTTGTCCACGAGACATACAGATGTCTAGGAGGCAAACTCACAGGAACAGTACAAGGTAATATGACACAAGCAATTACGGATGCTGGGAGGCAGTGCAAAGGGGGGGGGGGTGTCATCAGCTATTCTGGGGCAGACCATGGAAAGTTTCCTGGAACAGAACACAGAAACTTGAAGAATGAATTGACTCGACTTGACAAGACTTTGTCTTCTAAATGAGAGGGGATCAGTATGCAGAGAAGAAGAGCAGAGTCAAGGAGTATGTGTGCACGTATGTGTGTGTGTGTGTGTGTGTGTGTGTGTGTGTGTGTGTGTGTTAGGGAGTGGTGTAGAACTGCAAGCAGTTGGAGCTGGTTGGATCACAAGAAGAGGGCATGGAAAGGGGGGCGATAGAAGAACAGCCGGACTTCAGACTTTGGGCATCACACCAAGGGGCTGGACTTTAGGAGGAATCTCATCTCTTTTTTTTTTTATTGAGAAAAGGAGAAAAAAAAACAAGTTTCCACCTCCTCCCAGTCTCCCATTTCCCTCGCCCTCCCCCCACCCTTCTCCCCCTCCTCCCACCCTTCTCCCCCTTCCCCCACTCCTTTCCCCCTCCCTCTCCAGTCCAAAGAGCAGTCAGGGTTCCCTATCCTGTGGTAAGTCCTAGGTCCTCCCCCCTCCATCCATATCTAGGAAGGTGAACATCCAAACTGGCTAGGCTCCCACAAAGCCAGCACATTAAGTAGGACCAAAACCCCAGGCAATTGTCCTTGGCGTCTCATCAGCCCTCATTGTTTGCCATGTTCAGAGAGTCCAGTTTTATCCCATGCTTTTTCAGTCACAGTCCAGCTGGCCTTGGTGAGCTCCCAGTAGATCAGCTCCACTGTCTCAGTGGGTGGGTGCACCCCTCGTGGTCCCAACTTCTTTGCTCATGTTCTCCCTCCTTCTGCTCCTCATTGGGACCTTGGGAGCTCAGTCCAGTGCTCCAGTGTGGGTCTCTGTCTCTATCTCCATCCATCACCAGATGAAGGTTCTATGATGATATGCAAGATATTCGTCAGTATTGCTCTAGGATAGGGTCATTTCAGGTTCCCTATCCTCAGCTGCCCACGGAACTAACTGGGGACCTCAGCTTGGGCACCTGGGAGCCCCTCTAGGGTCAAGTCTCTTGCCCACCCTAAAGTGGCTCCCTTAACTAAGAATTGTGGTTCCGTGCTCCCCTGTCCAACCTTCCTTTATCCCATTCCTCCTGTTTCCCCAAGTCCCCACTCCTTCCCTTCTACCTTTTCTCTTCCCATCTCCCCTTACCCCCAACCCACCCCATCCCCAAGATCCCAATTTTCTCCCCGGCAATTTGTTCTACTTCCCTTAGCCAAGAGGATAACTATATGTTTTTCCTTCGGTTCACCTTCTTACTTAGCTTCTTTAGGTTCACCAATTGTAGACTCCGTGACCCTTATTTATGGCTAGAAACCAAGTATGAGTGAGTACATCCCATGTTCATCTTTTTGGGTCTGGGTTACCTCACTCAGGATAGTGTTTTCTATTTCCATCCATTTGCATGCAAAATTCGAGAAGTCATTGTTTTTTACCGCAGCATAGTACTCTAATGTGTATATATTCCACACATTCTTCATCCATTCTTCCATTGAAGGGCATCTAGGTTGTTTCCAGGTTCTGGCTATTTCAAATAATACTGCTATGAACATAGTTGAACAAATGCTTTTGTCATATGATAGGGCATCTCTTGGGTATATTCCCAAGAGTGGTATTGCTGGGTCCAGGGGTAGGTTGATCCCGAATTTCCTGAGAAACCGAAACACTGATTTCCAAAGTGGTTGCACAAGATTGCATTCCCACCAGCAATGGATGAGGGTACCCTTTCCTCCACAACCTCTCCAGCAAAGGCTATCTTTGGTGTTTTTGACTTTAGCCATTCTGACAGGTGTAAGATGATATCTCAAAGTTGTTTTGATTTGCATTTCCCTGATTGCTAAGGAAGTTGAGCATGACCTTAAGTGTCTTTTGGCCATTTGAAATTCTTCTGTTGAGAATTCTCTGTTCAGTTCAGTGCCCCATTTTTAATTGGGTTAATTAGCATTTTAAAGTCTAGTTTCTTGAGTTCTCTATACATTTTGGAGATCAGACCTTTGTCTGTTGCGGGGTTGGTGAAGATCTTCTCCCAGTCAGTAGGTTCCCTTTGTGTCTTAGTGACAGTGTCCTTTGCTTTACAGAAGCTTCTCAGTTTTAGGAGGTCACATTTATTCAATGTTGCCCTTAATGTCTGTGGTGCTGGGGTTATACATAGGAAGCGATCTCCTGTGCCCATCTGTTGTAGGGTATTTCCCACTTTCTCTTCTATCAGGTTCAGTGTGTTCGGGCTGATATTGAGGTCTTTAATCCATTTGGACTTGAGTTTTGTGCACGGTGATAGATATGGGTCTATTTTCATTCTTTACAGGTTGACATCCATTTGTGCCAGCACCATTTGTTGAAGATGCTTTCTTTCTTCCATTGTATGCTTTTAGCTCCTTTATCGAAAATGAGGTGTTCATAGGTTTGTGGGTTAAAATCCGGGTCTTCTATACGATTCCATTGGTCGACTTCTCTGTTTTTATACCAGTACCACACTGTTTTCATTACTGTAGCTCTGTAATAAAGTTTGAAGTCAGGGATGGTAATGCCTCCAGAAGATCCTTTATTGTATAGGATTGTTTTGGCTATCCTGGGTTTTTTGTTTTTCCATATAAAGTTGATTATTGTCCTCTCCAGATCTGTGAAGAATTTTGATGGGATCTTGATGGGGATTGCATTGAATCTATAAATTGCCTTAGGTAGAATTGCCATTTTTACTATGTTGATCCTCCCAATCCAAGAGCAAGGGAGGTCCATCCATTTTTTGGTATCCTCTTCAATTTCTTTCTTCAATGCCTTAAAGTTCTTGTCAAACAGATCTTTCACTTCCTTGGTTAGATTTACCCCAAGATATTTTATGCTGTTTGTGGCTATCGTGAATGGTGAAGCTTCTCTGATTTCCCTCTCTGCTTCCATATCCTTTGTGTATAAGAGGGCGACTGATTTTTTGGAGTTGATCTTATATCCTGCCACATTACTTATCAGCTGTAAAAGTTCTTTGGTGGAGTTTTGGGGTCGCTTATGTACATTATCATATCATCTGCAAATAACGAAAGTTTCACTTCTTCCTTTCCAATTTGAATCCCCTTGATCCCATTATGTTGTCTGATTGCTATTGCTAGAACTTCAAGTACTATATTGAAGAGGTATGGAGAGAGTGGACATCCTTGTCGTGTTCCTGAGTTTAGCGGGATGGCTTTGAGTTTCTCTCCGTTTTATTTGATGTTAGCTGTCGGCTTGCTGTATATAGCTTTTATTATATTTAGGTATGACCCTTGTATCCCTAATCTCTCCAAGACTTTTAACATAAATGGATGTCGAATTTTGTCAAATGATTTTTCAGCATCTAATGAAATGATCATATGGTTTTTTCTTTCAGTTTATTTATATGCTGGATTACATTGATAGATTTTCGTATGTTGAACCAGCCCTGCATCTCAGGAATGAAGCCTACTTGATCATAATGGATAATTTTTTGGATGTGTTCTTGGATTCGGTTTGCCAGTATTTTGTTGAGGATTTTTGCATCGATATTCATGAGTGAGATTGGCCTGTAATTTTCTTTCCTGGTTGAGTCTTTGTGTGGTTTTGGTATCAGAGTAACTTTAGCTTCATAAAAGGAATTTGGTAATGACCCTTCTGATTCTATATTGTGGACTACATTAAGGAGTATAGGTATTAGCTCTTCTTGGAAGTTCTGGTAGAATTCCGCATTGAAACCATCTGGCCCTGGGCTTTTATTGGTAGGGAGGTTTTTGATAACAGCTTCTAATTCTTCGCGACTGACAGGTCTGTTTAGATTGTTCACCTGGTTTTGGGTTAATTTTGGTAAATGGTATTTATCTAAAAAAGTGTCCATTTCTTTTACATTTTCCAGTTTTGTGGCATACAGGCTTTTGTAGTAAGATCTAATGACTCTCTGAATTTCTTCTGTGTCTGTGGTTATGTTCACCTTTTCATTTCTGATTTTATTAATTTGTGTATTCTCTCTCTGCCGTTTGATTAGTTTGGATAGGGGTTTATCAATCTTGTTGATTTTCACCAGGAACCAGCTTTTTGTTTTATTGATTCTTTGGATTGTTTTCTGTGTTTCTATTTTGTTGATTTCAGCCCTCAGTTTGATTATTTCCAGTCTTCTACTCCTCCTAGGTGAGTCTGCTTCTTTTTTTCTAGATCTTTCAGGTGGGCTGTTAAGTCTCCAATATGTGCTTTCTCTGTTTTCTTTTTTTTTTATTTTTTTATTGAGAAAAGGAGAAAAAAAGAAAATAAGTTTCCACCTCCTCCCAGCCTCCCATTTCCCTCCCCCTCCTCCCCCCCTACGCCCCCTCCTCCCACCCTTCTCCCCCTCCCCCCGCTCCTTTCCCCCTCCCTCTCCAGTCCAAAGAGCAGTCAGGGTTTTCTGCCCTGTGGTAAGACCTAGGACCTCCCACCTCCGTCCATATCTAGGAAGGTGAACATCCAAACTGGCTGGGCTCACACAAAGCCATCACATTACGTAGGATCAAACCCCCGTGCCATTGTCCTTTGCGTCTCATCAGCCCTCATAGTTTGCCATGTTCAGAGAGTCCAGTTTTATCCCATGCTTTTTCAGTCACAGTCCAGCTGGTCTTGGTGAGCTCTCAATAGATCAGCTCCACTGTCTCAGTGGGTGGGTGCATCCCTCGTGGTCCCGACTTCTTTGCTCATGTTCTCCCTCCTTCTGCTCCTCATTGGGACCTTGGGAGCTCAGTCCAGTGCTCCAGTGTGGGTCTCTGTCTCTATCTCCATCCATCACCAGATGAAGGTTCTATGATGATATGCAAGATATTCGTCAGTATTGCTCAAGGATAGGGTCACTTCAGGTTCCCTATTCTCAACTGCCCAAGGAACTAACTGGGGACCTCAGCTTGGGCACCTGGGAGCCCCTCTAGGGTCAGGTCTCTTGCCAACCCTAAAGTGGTTCCCTTAACTAAGAATTGTGGTTCCGTGCTCCCCTGTCCAACCTTCCTTTATCCCAAACCTCCTGCTTTCCCAAGGCCCGAACTCCTTCCCTTCTAACTTTTCTCTCTCCATCTCCCCTTACCCCCAACCCACCCCACCCCAAGATCCCAATTTTCTCCCCGGCAATTTGTTCTACTTCCCTTAGCCAAGAGGATGACTATATGTTTTTCCTTGGGTTCCCCTTCTTACTTAGCTTCTTTAGATTCACCTATGGTAGACTCCGTGACCCTTATTTATGGCTAGAAACCAATTATGAGTGAGTACATCCCTTGTTCATCTTTTTGGGTCTGGTATACCTCACTCAGGATAGTGTTTTCTATTTCCATCCATTTGCATGCAAAATTCGAGAAGTCATTGTTTTTTACCACTGAGTAGTACTCTAATGTGTAGATATTCCATTCTTTCTTCATCCATTCTTCCATTGAAGGGCATCTAGGTTGTTTCCAGGTTCTGTCTATTACAAATAATACTGCTATGAACATAGTTGAACAAATGCTTTTGTCATATGATAGGGCATTTCTTGGGTATATTCCCAAGAGTGGTATTGCTGGGTCCAGGGGTAGGTTGATCCCGAATTTCCTAAGAAACCGAAACACTGACTTCCATAGTGGTTGCACAAGATTGCATTCCCACCAGCAATGGATGAGGGTACCCCTTCCTCCACAACCTCTCCAGCAAAGGCTATCTTTGGTGTTTTTGACTTTAGCCATTCTGACAGGTGTAAGATGATATCTCAAAGTTGTTTTGATTTGCATTTCCCTGATTGCTAAGGAAGTTGAGCATGACCTTAAGTGTCTTTTGGCCATTTGAAATTCTTCTGTTGAGAATTCTCTGTTCAGATCAGTGCTCCATTTTTTAATTGGGTTAATTAGCATTTTAAAGTCTAGTTTCTTGAGTTCTCTATACATTTTGGAGATCAGACCTTTGTCTGTTGCGGGGTTGGTGCAGATCTTCTCCCAGTCAGTAGGTTCCCTTTGTGTCTTAGTGACAGTGTCCTTTGCTTTGCAGAAGCTTCTCTGTTTTAGTATGTCCCATTTATTCAATGTTGCTCTTAATGTCTGTGCTTCTGGGGTTATACATAGGAAGCGATCTCCTGTGCCCATCTGTTGTAGGGTATTTCCCACTTTCTCTTCTATCAGGTTCAGTGTGTTCGGGCTGATATTGAGGTCTTTAATCCATTTGGACTTGAGTTGTGTGCATGGCGATAGATATGGGTCTATTTTCATTCTTCTACAGGTTGACATCCAGTTGTGCCAGCACCATTTGTTGAAGATGCTTTCTTTCTTCCATTGTATACTTTTAGCTCCTTTATCAAAAATGAGGTGTTCATAGGTTTGTGGGTTAAAATCCGGGTCTTCTATACGATTCCATTGGTCGACTTCTCTGTTTTTATGCCAGTACCACACTGTTTTCATTACTGTAGCTCTGTAATAGGGTTTGAAGTCAGGGATGGTAATGCCTCCAGAAGATCCTTTATTGTATAGGATTGTTTTGGCTATCCTGGGTTTTTTGTTTTTCCATATAAAGTTGATTATTGTCCTCTCCAGATCTGTGAAGAATTTTGATGGGATCTTGATGGGGATTGCATTGAATCTATAAATTGCCTTAGGTAGAATTGCCATTTTTACTATGTTGATCCTCCCAATCCAAGAGCAAGGGAGGTCCATCCATTTTTTGGTATCCTCTTCAATTTCTTTCTTCAATGCCTTAAAGTTCTTGTCAAATAGATCTTTCACTTCCTTGGTTAGATTTACCCCAAGATATTTTATGCTGTTTGTGGCTATCGTGAACGGTGAAGCTTCTCTGATTTCATTCTCTGCTTCCCTATCCTTTGTGTATAAGAGGGCGACTGATTTTTTGGAGTTGATCTTGTATCCTGCCACATTACTAAAGCTGTTTATCAGCTGTAAAAGTTCTTTGGTGGAGTTTTGGGGGTCGCTTAAGTACACTATCATATCATCTGCGAATAACGAAAGTTTCACTTCTTCCTTTCCAATTCGAATCCCCTTGATCCCATTATGTTGTCTTATTGCTATTGCTAGAACTTCAAGTACTATATTGAAGAGGTATGGAGAGAGTGGACATCCTTGTCATGTTCCTGAGTTAAGCGGGATGGCTTTGAGTTTCTCTCCGTTTAATTTGATGTTAGCTGTCGGCTTGCTGTATATAGCTTTTATTATATTTAGGTATGACCCTTGTATCCCTAATCTCTCCAAGACTTTTAACATAAATGGATGTTGAATTTTGTCGAATGCTTTTTCAGCATCTAATGAGATGATCATATGGTTATTTTCCTTCAGTTTATTTATATGCTGGATTACATTGATAGATTTTCGTATGTTGAACCAGCCCTGCATCTCAGGAATGAAGCCTACTTGATCATAATGGATAATTTTTTGGATGTGTTCTTGGATTCGGTTTGCCAGTATTTTGTTGAGGATTTTTGCGTCGATGTTCATGAGTGAGATTGGCCTGTAATTCTCTTTCCTGGTTGAGTCTTTGTGTGGTTTTGGTATCAGAGTAACTGTAGCTTCGTAAAAGGAATTAGGTAATGACCCTTCTATTTCTATATTGTGGAATACATTAAGGAGTATGGGTATTAGCTCTTCTTGGAAGTTCTGGTAGAATTCCGCATTGAAACCATCTGGCCCTGGGCTTTTTTTGGTAGGGAGGTTTTTGATAACAGCTTCTAATTCTTCGCGACTGACAGGTCTGTTTAGATTGTTCACCTGGTCCTGGTGTAACTTTGGTATATGGTATTTATCTAAAAAAGTGTCCATTTCTTTTACATTTTCCAGTTTTGTGTTATACAGGCTTTTGTAATATGATCTGATGATTCTCTGAATTTCCTCTGTGTCTGTGGTTATGTCCCCCTTTTCATTTCTGATCTTATTAATTTGCGTATTCTCTCTCTGCCGTTTGATTAGTTTGGATAGGGGTTTATCAATCTTGTTGATTTTCTCCAGGAACCAGCTTTTTGTTTCATTGATTCTTTGGATTGTTTTCTGTGTTTCTATTTTGTTGATTTCAGCCCTCAGTTTGATTATTTCCAATCTTCTACTCCTCCTAGGTGAGTCTGCTTCTTTTTTTTCTAGAGCTTTCAGGTGGGCTGTTAAGTCTTCAATATGTGCTTTCTCTGTTTTCTTTAAGTGGGCACTTAGTGCTATGAACTTTCCTCTTAGCACTGCTTTCCTAGTGTCCCATAAGTTCGAGTATGTTGTTTCTTTATTTTCATTGAATTCAAGGAAGACTTTAATTTCTTTCTTTATTTCTTCCTTAATCCAGGTATGGTTCAGAAGTTGACTGTTCAGTTTCCATGAGTTTGTAGGCTTTCTGGGGGTAGCATTGTTGTTGAATTCTAACTTTAATCCATGGTGATCTGATAAGACACAGGTGGTTACTAATATTTTTTTGTAACTGTGTAAGTTAGCTTTGTTTCCGAGTATGTGGTCAATTTTCGAGAAGTTTCCATTAGCTGCAGAGAAGAAGGTATATTCTTTCCTCTTTGGGTGGAATAATCTATAGATGTCTGTTAAGTCCATTTGATTCATTACCTCCATTAATTCTCTAATTTCTCTGTTAGGTTTCTGTCTGATTGACCTGTCCATTGGTGAGAGAGGAGTGTTGAAGTCTCCTACTATTAGTGTGTGCGGTTTGATGGCTGCCTTGAGTTTTAGTAATGTTTCTTTTACGTACGTGGGTGCTTTTATATTAGGGGCATAGATATTCAGGATTGAGACTTCATCCTGGTGAGTTGTTCCTGTTATGAGTATAAAATATCCCTCTCCATCTCTTCTGATTGATTTAAGTTTGAAGTCAACTTTGTTAGAAATTAGTATGGCCACACCTGCTTGTTTCTTAGGTCCATTTGCTTGATAAGCCTTTTCCCAGCCCTTTACTCTGAGTAGGTGCCTGTCTTTGTGGTTGAGGTGTGTTTCTTGTAAACAGCAGAATGTTGGATCCTGTTTTCGTATCCAATCTCTTAGCCTGTGCCTTTTTATAGGTGAGTTGAGCCCATTGATATTAAGTGATATTAATGACCAGTGGTTGTTAACTCCTGTCACTTTTTTAATAATAGGGTTTGTGTGTTTCCCTTCTTTGAGTTGCGCTGGTGAAGGGTCTCTAGATGTCTGAGTTATTGTGGTCATTGTTGGACTCCTTGGTTAGTGATTTTCCTTCTATTATTTTCTGTAAGTCTGGATTTGTGGCTACATATTGTTTAAATTTGTTTTTATCCTGGAAAATTTTGTTTTCTCCATTTATAGTGAACGAAAGCTTGGCTGGATATAGTAGTCTGGGCTTGCATCCATGGTCTCTTAGTTTTTTCAGTACATCTATCCAGGACCTTCTGGCTTTCATGATTTCCATAGAGAAGTCAGGTGTAAGTCTGATAGGTTTACCTTTATAAGTAACTTGGCCTTTTTCCTTTGCGGCTCTTAATATTCTTTCTTTATTCTGTATATTTTGTGTTTTGATTATTATATGGCGAGGGGATGGTTTTTTTTTTTTGATCCAGCCTATTTGGTGTTCTGTATGCTTCTTGAACCTTCATAGGTACATCTTTCTTCAGGTTGGGAAAGTTTTCTTCTATAATTTTATTAAGTATATTTTCTGGACCGTTGAGCTGCACTTTTTCTCCTTCTTCTACTCCAATTATTCTTAGGTTTGGTCTTTTTATTGTGTCCCATATTTCCTGAATGTTTTGTGATGAGAGTTTGTTGGACTTGCTGTTTTCTTTGATCAGTGCGTTTATTTTCTCTATGTTATCCTCAGAATCTGAGATTCTTTCTCTATATCTTGTATTCTGCTGGTTATGCTTGTTTCTGTAGTCTCTATTCGTTTACCTAGATTTTCCATGTCCAGCCGGCCCTCTGTTTGTGTTTTCTTCTTTGCCTCCATTTCAGTTTTCAAGTCATGAACTGTTTCCATTATCTGCTTGATTGTTTTTCCTTGGTTTCCTAGGGTATCATTCACTGATTTACTCAATTCCTCGAACTTTCTGTTATACTTCTCATCCATTTCTATAAGGGCGTTTTTTATATGCTGTTTAAGGGTATCAATCACTTTTATGAAGTCAATTTTTTCTTCTTCTTCTTGATTAAGGTGTTCATGTCCTCCTGTTGTGAGGTCACTGGCTTCTGGTGGTTTCATGTTGGTTTTCAGATTGTTGGGTGAATTCTTGCATTGGCGTCTGCCCATCTTTTCCTCCCAATACTCCCCTATGGATCTTCTTTTACAGGATCAGGTCTTCTTGCCCACTGAGGTACCTTCCCAGTGATGTCACTCCCCAGTGATGTTTCTCCTGGTGTCCAGATGGATCTCCGTGCTGCTTGGTTAGCTTGCAAACAAAGGGCCCACCCTGTTTGCTGCAGGCAGGCTATGAAGACAAAGGAGCTACCCCCCTACCCTTTGCCCTCCACTTAGGGTTCAGTCCCAGCGTCCAAGCAGGCTGAGGTGGGAGGTGCTATGCCGCCAAAGAAGGTAGGGAGGGAGGGAGGGAGACAGGGGGTGGGGGAATCTGGATGTAAGCTGGATGGGATAGGAAGAGAGAGGAGGTATAGGGCAGTATAGCCCCTGTAGGATGACCAGGAAGTGTAGGCGGGCTGAGGAAAGTCTGTGTCCCCTGTTCCCGGCTGCCGCAGCACTCACTCACCACAATGATGTTTCACCCGGTGCCCAGATCGAAACTCCGTGCTGCTTGTGTAGCTTGCAAACAAAGGGCCCACCCTGCTTGCTGCAGGCAGGCTATGGAGACAAAGGAGCTACCGCCCTCCCCTTTGCCCTCCCGATTCGGGTTTGGTCCCAGCGCCCAAGCAGGCTGAGCAGGGAGGTGCTATGCCGCCAAAGAAGGGAGGGGGGGAGACAGGGGGTGGGGGGATCTGGATGTAAACTGGATGGGATAGGAAGAGAGAGGAGGTATCGGGCAGTATAGCCCCTGTAGGATGACCAGGAAGTGTAGGCCGGAATCTCATCTCTTGTGATGCACTAACAGATCCTTTTGTGGGCATGGCCCAAGGCGGCCAGAAATCCACTGGTTCTGGATAGCCTTCCATCAGGTCACGGACAGACGAGAGGTCAGTGAAGTACATCATCTGAGATCCCAATCACCCTTTTCCTCAAAACAAAGAAACAAACAAACAAAAAACAAAAACAAAACTTGATACTTCCCAGGTAAAGCAGTCACTTCATGAACCTAAAATTCATCTTGAGGATGGTCACGAGATGGCTTCAATAGGAAATTCTTCATTCTTCATCATTCCTCTCCTAAGAGACAGCTGAGTAGGAAGAGGCCTTCCCTAGTTACTCTCACTGTATCTCCTTCTAAGGGCTTCACCTTCTTCATCCACTCTTAAAATGCATCTGGTGTAACTCCCAGAAGGCTCTCTGAGGAGGAAGTGTCAATCAAGAGGAAAGAGAATGACGGGAAATGCTTGATATCACCTCACCTCAGCATTCTTGGTCTTAGGGGTACTTAGGGGTGCTTTCAAAGAGTGCATTTACTTCCAAGGAAAGGCATAAACAAACAAATTCCTTATTACTGGGCTACTGGCTTTAAATCCAGGCTGCCCTGAAGTTGTTCGACCTCTGTTGACCAGTAGGTGTCAGAAGACTCCAAACAAAAACAAAAAAACAAAGCCAGAAGCGCTTCAAAATTACTGACCTAAAGATAACAAATTTTTCAGTGTTCAGTTTTCTCAGTTAAAAAAAATAAGCAAAAGGAAATATTGCAACTGTGTGTAACCTATGTCTCCAGGAGCTTACTTAACTGACAAAATGGCTATAATTGCTCCGATTACCCGCAGATACAAAGGGACCTTGGTAGAACAGAGTTGGTTGAAATAGCCATAGTAAATTTACATCTTACGGGAAACTCCCTTGCATTTACACTGTTAATCTAATAGAAATAATCTCTGCAATGATTTGCATTTATTTCTGAAGGAGGATGTTTTCCCTTCCTTGGAATAGGCTCAGGAAATGACCGAAAAGTCCAGGAAGTTAGCTAAACGCTGATGTAAATCCAAAAGGAAGATCTGCTGTTGTGGGGCCAAGGGGGTTGCAAAAACAAAGATACCTAGGAAGTGGGTTTCTCATTCATTTATGGAAAATGTTATCCGGGATTTCGGATTTAAAAGGAAGAGAGCTAGGAAAAAGGTGTGCGCCCATGATATCTTTTTCAGAGAATCCGTCAGGCACCCCAGCTTTTCCTGGCAAAGAAACTGTTAAGCAAGAAAATCTAGATAGGCGATGACTGGGATTAAGGCTCTATTAAATCAAGGCTTCAATAGGAAACTGTGTCAACTATTCCAGGAAATATGTTTGGCAGGAAACTCCCGAGTCCTGAGTTGCTGCTGGTGGGTCCCTGAGCACTCCAGAAACAACTAGACATTTATCTTCTGTCACAAGGAATCTGTGCCTCTCACTGGCACACACTGTGCCACAGACCCTCAGCTCTACAGGAGTATATCACAGCACAGACAAACCCACGCCTGCCCCAGAACCTCCCAGTCAGTGCAGCGACCCCATGTTAGTAGTCTGAAGCATTCATTTTGAGTTCACTCTATCAGACGAACAGCGCAACAACTCCTTGCCTCTGAGACCCAGGAGCACACTTTAGAAATAAAAGTCTAGTTCCTCTAACATGGTTGCAAAGTACACGATTGTGTTTTGTGTGAACATTGCTGACCTGACCCCCTTGCATCCCTCAGCACCTTCCTTTCTGCCGTCACAGTTTCTCCTCCATGCTCCCCCGCTTGCCGGTTCAGCAGCCCACACTTCACACAGCAGCAAGAGCAAAGCCCAGAAGGCCACCAACATAGAAATCGTTCTGGCTTTCCAACTGACTCCCTTATTCCACCCCAGGAGAGAGTATGACCTCCAAGGTCTTTCACAACTTGGCCTCAGCTCCAGTTCCCTCCCACTCCAAGAATTTCGGGCTCCAATCATGCTGAAATGACTTGGGGCCGTGTGCCTACCTCCAGGCAACACAGGGTCAAGTTTATTCACACATTTATCCTTTTCACTTAGTTAAAGGAGGACAAATGGGCATAGACTTCCTTTAACATGAATAGAACAATCTATCTGGGGATTATTTATGACATTATGACATGACAGTATTGACAGAGGCAGCTCCAAAGACATAAAGCAGGCTCACCTATAGAAATGTCCTGCCGGGTACAAGTGTTGTATATCAGTGTATTTAGAAAAGATGTCCAACTGGAGGTAGTTAGCTTGGTCTAATGATTAAATGTCTCTCGTGGCGCATCCGTGGTAGCTTTTAGCTTTCATGTTTCACATATTGAATATAGGGGGTCACTAGGCAGAACAGAACCGGGCTTCTAAGAGCCATGGTTTCTGTTGCACCTCCCCTTCCCTTCCCCTTGAATGGTGAGCTAAGAGCAGATGAGAGAGGGTTAAATTATGCTGGGTATTAGGAAGCCATTCTATCCAAGCTAAAACCATCAAAGCCTCCACTCCAGGAAGAAACAATATCATAGGTACAACGAGCTAGTTGCACCAATTTGAGAGAGGGGTTCAGGGAGGGCTATGTTCCTCTTAGCATTTTCCCAGTACAGTGGCTGGCCCACAGCGGACCCTTATTCTGCTGTTCAACCAGTATTTACAAAGCAGTGGTTTTTCCAGGTTTAAATCTTGTTACTACGACCTAAGTCCCTTTTCTGTCCTTGAACCTGCATTTGGGGATGACACAAAGGCAAAGCTAGACTTTGTCTTTCATGGGTTTTTTGTTTTGTTTTGTTTTTAATTGCCTCCTCTCTCCTTCCTTTTCCTACTCCAGCGTTGAATATGCAGGAGATGCTCTGCAAACATTTGCAAGGGCAAAGAAAAATGGCAAGGGACAGAAACCTAGAATAAGTAACGCTGTCTGGTAGGTCTTTATTCTGCAACCCATTTTTGAGACAAGAGAATGTTCTCCGAGGCTAGTGTCCTAGCTTTTTCCCCAGAGAATCCTGCAGTCTGATGGCTTTTGTTACCTTTGGCTTCCTTCTGCTAGCCCCATGCTGCTGAAGTTCCTTGGTCAAGCCCCTGCCTATCCCACCTGCTCCGCCTTTCTTATTCTGTTCCCATTTCCCCTTTTTCTTCCTCCACAAGTAGATTTGAGACCTGTGCTCTATGGCAGCTGCAACGCTAAGATACAGAAGTATGTAGAGAAACCGTGCTGGGTGCTCAGAGTTGGCTGGAAGCTTAATCTGGTAAGCAGGTGGATACCCATGCACACCACTTCGGATGGTACAGGAAGCCCCCCCCCCAACCCCGAGTTCAAAACAAAGACCATGGTTGACCATAGTGAGGAAGAAAAGAAAATGGGAAGTCATAGGCATGAAGACCAAGGGCATCATCCCAGAAGAGGCAAAACAAGAGTTCAGCCACGAAGACAGAATACATATAAGCTAGTTGAAGAAAGACAGAGTGGGCATTCCAGACAAGGGGAGAGCACATACATTCACACATGCAGTGCATGCATAGGCCAGGAGGTGAGGGGGAAACTAGGTCTGGCTTTCTCTGTGACTTACTGTTCTATCACGCGGTTCATACCCTGGCCACTTACCGCACAGCTAATGGAACGATGCCATCCTCAGGCCTTTCAGGAAATTTGGCTACCCAATCACTTACTCTCTCATTAGAAAGGTAGCCTAGCCAGAAGAATAAACACATTCCTGGGTGCCAACAGGATTGGATGTGAGGGAAGCCAAAATCTCCTATGCTACACAATGCTCTTTGGCTTGCCTTAAGCTGGTTGTTTGGAGAAACTGCAGCCTCTGTAGGGACGGGAACAGGAATGGCTCCAGAAAGGTAACCTTTGGAAACAAAAACCTGATCTGTCAGGATTAGTAAACACCAGAGGCAAACACAGCCTTTTCTGCTCTTCCTCCTCCCTCTCAGTCTAGCAGAAATCCCTATGGGAAAGAGAGACTTGGGTGTGACACCTGGCTCAGAGAGACCGCTGGTTGCCAGCAGTGGCGGCTTCCAGAAGTGCACACCCTCCTTCCCAAGGCCCTTCTTGACCCTACTCCCTTGCCATTTTTCATAGCCACTATCACCTCCTTCCCTCCCAGAAATCCTGGCCCCTTTCTCTTTGTATTATCTCTGTAAGGTTCAATAATTTTGCCCTCTTTCGAGTCGGGTGCTCAGTTCTATAGATGCCATGCTTAAGCATCGTGGCAGAATTTATTGTCTTTTCTCTTCTCCCCTCACCCAAACTAATAGTCCTCAGAGGAAGAGTGTAAAACTTCCCTCTCAGTGGTGACAGAAATCCTGGGCGGGGGGTGTGGGGGAGGCTGATGGAAATCACACAACGCCTGGGCAGTGGAATGAAATACATTCCATTTTGTCAGAATCGACATCTGTGGGAATTTTAAGTCAGAGTCTTTTGCCATGAAGGGCCGCTGATCAATTGCGCCATGGATATCATAATCTTAGGATGAAAGGGTCTAAAGGAAGAGGGCAGGGTTTTTTAGAAACCTCTGGTCCATTTTGAAGCCATTTGGACTAAACCTTTTCGAGGCCAGCACATTTGCAGAGCACCGGGTAGGTCCTCTGAATCCCACCGGCGCAGCTGCTGAGAGAGGGAAAACTAAGAGGGCTGAGCCCTTCTCCCAGTGCAGTTTATTTCTGGGCACAGAACCTCCAAAAACAGGAGGCCAAGGCTGACCTCTTTGGTCAAGAGTCAGCTCAACTTTAAAATTATGATCGCGTGTGAAGGCTAAAACGGGAAAGGAAAAACTTGGTTCTCAGCACAGAAATGCTGAAAACCCTTAGCCTGCATTCCAGTTAGGGTCTTGCCTCGCCCCCCCCCCGCATATAGATCTCCCTTTGGGGGTAGGTGGGTAGGAGACCAGCCAAATTTGTTTCAAACTGGCTGAGTGTCAGGGATCATAGAGTTGACCCTAGAGGTGTCAGTTTGTGGATAAAACTATTGACTGTAGCGATTATGTTTTATAAACCCTAAAAAAAAACAGGACCTTGTGAGCAGGACTCATTGAGAGGGAGGCCTGCCAGTCTTCACTTAGACTCAGTGAACCTTGGAATTGATGAAATGGACAGAGTTTAAGGATGGAGTTTGTTCAGGTCCCGAAGGGTCTTCATAAAAAGTGATCTTTACTGGCAAGTCAAAATAGCAGCAACTCATTCTCAGACAGCTCTGGAAACAAGAAACCTGAATCCAATAATGATTCTTTCTGCAAACTCGTAGAAGACTTCTTCATGACTTTCTCTTTCTTGTTCAGGAGATTTCTAGCAAGCTTTAATATTTTTTTCCTTGGCCTATTAACCACAGAACTTCAAACTCTTAAGCATGTGACATTTCCCTCTGTCTTGTCTACATGAACCACTATTTGATAGATAACAGTTATAGGGTTAAAGTAGACCCCAATGTAATATGAGTTCACTTTAATTTGATTACATCTACCAAGACCCCCTTTCCAAATAAGGTGACATGCACAGATATCCAGGATTAGGACTTCAACGCATATTTTGAAGGATCACAATACAACCCACGGGAATGTAAAATGAGACCAAAATTTGATGTAGAAGGAAAACAAAATCCCAAGGTTGACATGATACGATCTGGCTTTCCATCTGTCCCACTGGGATACTCTCACCCTCTGAAAGTCTTGGCTTCTCTCTGCAAGCAATGCTTGCCCTACTTACTTCAGAAACGCCCTGAGACTAAAACAAAATCATACACGGTATTTTCTATTGGAAAGTGTTTCTGCAAGTGCAAAGGATTATTATGAATTCATTCCAGATTGTGTTGACTTTCCCTTAACTTCGTAACTACTTAATGAGTAGGTAATGGAATAAGAAACACAGCCTGACTTCCCAGGAAGAGAATTTAAATTACATGCCTCCCTGCATTTGGGTTTGAGATAAAATTATAACAGAAATCTGCAGATAAGGCGACTAGTATTGCAAATCCTTGGACGGAGCTTTTTATTCACTCCCAAGCAGGGTGGTACTCAAATGCAGTTAAAAGGTGGCAAGCATTTAAAGCATTCAAATCAAGAGGGACAATCTCAGCCATGACATCAACTGATATCTGCGTTGGCTGTGGCTCGCCTGTTCTCTGGGTGGTCCATATTACTGGATCTGATGATAATGTCCTGAAGGGTTTTATTTTGCAGTGCTGGGTATGAAACCCAGAGCCTCACACATGCTGGGCAAGCATTCCACCGTTGAACTACATCTCACCTCTAACGCTAACATAGCTACTTTGTCCAGTGACTTCTCTGGATATAGCGACAGAGACCACCCAACTTAGAAAATCAGCCCAAGATGGCTTTTTTTTCCCCACCAGAAGGATGGGATATACATAAAACAGAACCATTGTGTAAGAGGCTTGGTGCTCCAGCAGCAAGAAGAAATCTGTTTTCAGGCCACTGGACTAAACTTCAAAGGAAAAGATGGCCCACCCTTGGAAATACCGAGAGGGGGATGATATCATTGGGGTAATGGCTTGAGAACTTTAGCCACAACCCAAGCATCACGTGATCTGCTTGCTTGCCCTGACTTTAGATTGTGGGGGTTTGACGACCTAGGAGAAATCCCACAGGGAAAAAAATTAGCCAGCAGAGTATTTCTTAATTTACCGAACAAAGTGATGCTTCCCTTTCTCAGTGCTGGGAATGTATGCTTCCCAGGACTGTCACAGACCTTCAAGACACACTGGAGCACACACACCAGTTAATAAACAAAACTTTATTTTCCTTTGATACAAAAATTAAATAGCAAGTTTTTTTTAATACAGTGATAAATTAGAGATTTACAGTACAGACATTAATGCAGACACACTTTTGTACATCCTTACAAGGAGGGTCTATTTCCTTTGAGATTCAGCAATTTATTCAGGGCGTGTAGAGCAGGGTTTGCCTGGTACCTCGATATCAAGCATTTGAATGGCCCCAGGTTGTCTCCAGATTTCTGGAGCTGTTAAGAGGCATGAGGATCCAAGAAAACGCCAGAGAGCAACTAGCCAGACTGCTGCACAGAAGAGCTCTAACCGTATTTTATCTTCCTGAAGAGTGGGACTGTCACTTAGTTCATATTTCTTATGAAGAACTCAAGGGGCCTTCATCCTTGGGCCTTCTAAAGCCTCACATCATCTCTGTGAGGTAGAAGAGCCTCAGAACCGCCCAGATGCCCACTAGGAAAGCTCTAGAAGGCAACTTAGCTCTTCCTATGCCCAGAGTCAAGTCAGGCCCTTAGCCTAGTACACTTCCAGGGTTTTGAAACGTGCACAACTTGGGAGGGAGGACATTTTTTAGAGGGTGCAGAGCTCCCCTTAAACCCCTTTCAGAAGCCTTCTGGGATAACATTAGCTGGACATTCCGGGAGATGAGGAAGGCACAGAGCCTCAGAGGATGCCGCTCACAGGGGATTCCAAAAAGACTCTACCAACTGCCTGGGTGAATCCCAGGAATTGGCTGCTGCAAAGAGGCAAATAAGGCAAGTAAGGAACCAAAATAAGTAAGCATCAGGGCAAATGTGCTTCCCAGGTGAAGAGGTGGGATGGGGCTGGGGGTTGGGTGCATGGCAATGGGCAGGAACAGAGAGCTCTATCCAGGCGCCAGCGAAGCAGAATCTGTAACTTGGGGCTTCAGTATGTGATCCTTTGTAGGAACAAAATGCTCTCTCAGGAGTTTCGAGGTCTTTGACCTCGGCACAAAGGGAAGATGATATCCGGGTCCTTTGTCAGACATACCGCAAACCTGGACAGGGACTCTGACGTCAAATACAACAAAAGAACAAAGAGCATGGGCCAAGTCTGGGGACTCGTCATGACTGGCAGAAATGGCAACTCTCTCCGATGCCCTCCGTCACAGGATGGAATTAACACACTAAGCAGTTCCTGCTGGAGTCTGTGCCCTCTTAGTCTCCCTTCCTAACTGTTGCTATGGGCACCTTAGCAGACATGTCATGCTGGTGAAACCTCTTTCAGCTGCGCCTGCTCTTTCAGGACGGAGGATGCCAAGCTCATCTTGGTGTCCCATGACCCAACTTTGCACCCACTCCCGAAGACACTTAATTCTGTGAGCAAAGGGCTGGAGATGTCAGATAGGGCCAGGACAATTCAGGATCTGATAATGGGATGTCTCTGGTTCTAGGTTTAGGGAGTACAAGAGATTGAGTGATGGAAAAGAGAAAGCAAGGGGGACATCTCAGGAAACAGTGTCACCTTTCCCTTGTTTCAGGCCTCTGGGCCCTGGGCCAGCTCAGAAGCCATCTCAGCAACCAGGAAATGGGTCACCACAAAGGAAGAAAGATATGATCAGCCGAGCAGTTCAACCAGGCGGTTCTGGCCACTTCTACCCTAGACAAGCGGTCCTCTGCCCTAAGGTTTGGCTTTTATGATGCAAAGACCAAAGAGTTTATCAAAGAAAAGGTTGGGCAAAGGTACCCTGAGCTATGCTTAATAGAATATCTGGAAGCTTGCAGGCTTTTCTTGAAAATTACATACTCGTTCTAGGGCTCAGAGAAAGGAAAGAAACCCAACTTGTCCCTCAGCAAGCTGCTGTCCTCAAATACACCTACATTAAGTCCCGTGGAACACTAAGTCCTGACCCTCCTTTGCCCAAGGCCACAGTAGGTGCTCAGACCCTGGGGCCTACTCTGATTGTCCTGGGGAGTTTATATGGAGATTGCCACGAAGCAAAACTGATGCATTCTGTTATTAATGTAGAAGGAATTCTGGGAGAAGTAGAGAGACCTAGGAAGAGGCCTGCGAGAGGAGCTAGCAGAAAAACACGATGATGAAGTGGAAAAGTGGCTTGAAGGGTGTTGGTAAGGGACTCCTCGGCCACTAGGTCCTTCTCCTGTAAACTGGGAACATTCTGAATCACCTGGAACATGAACGGGAAGGCCTAACATCCCCATGGCATTGCTAAGACTACCAAAGCAGTCTGGAGTGACAAGCCCCTCTGCTCAAGCAGACAGACAAACTGTCAGGACACTAGTAGCTCCAGAATTCAGAATGCAGGTGGCTTGCTGTTGCCATAGCTGTTGTTGACACCTGCCCACTACTTAGTTCTTGCCCCGCCCTTTGGAGGGCGCTGTCTTGGTCCCACCATCGCTGAAGTATTGCAAAGAGAACGACACACAAAGCCTCCACGGCAAAGGCAGTCAGCCATGGCCTGGTCCTCCATCCCCTTCCTGGGCCAGAGTCACTGCACAAGTCCCAAGACACCACAGCAGAGCGTGAGTAAGGGCAGAATCTGCCCTTGGGTGCACACTCCAGGGCCCTGTGCAGCTATGGGAACTGTCTGCAAGCAGCATGGGGTGTGGCCCCTCCACATTTCCTAGGCAGCTCACTCAGGAGTTCAACTGGCCCTTCCAGGGATCAGTTCTCATGCTCCTGGAGCCTCATGCCCTGGTCCAGCCTAGGAACTTAGATTGTGCAAATCATCAGGGGCCACCCAGAACCATGGAGGTTTCTACCGCACAAGCTCCAACTCTTTTCTGAACACACATTGGGCCTTACATGCATCTTGATCACAGACACCTTGCAAAATCAAAGGGTGTGGGGGAGACAATGTCAAGTCATAGACAGAAAGCTCAAACCCAAAACAAACAAACAAACAGAAACCAAAAACAAACAAAAAATCTTCAATTTTTAAAACTTTCTATTTCCAGAATTTGATCACTTATTTGATTTGGAGTCTGGGAAATGTCTCTCTGCGAAGTATGATTAGGAAAACACGAAGATTTTTTTATTAAAAGGACAAAGCTTGAATCAGCCAAAAACTGCAGTTGCTGAAGCAGATAGGTATGAAACACGAGGAGAGCGACCTGTGACATGTACAACAGTTTGTCCCAGAGATCTGGTGATTAAAAGGCCTAAGGCAGGTTAAGAAAAAGGCCAGCTACAATTGTAAAGACACTGCAACTTTTGATAGGTTGTTAGCGGGTACCCCCTTGTGAGGGACTTAAAGCATAAATTTTAAAAGCTTTGGATACCCCAGCAAAGGCAATTAAGACCCGTGCCGCTGTTAGACCTTGCAGCTCATTTCATACGGTCCATACCATATCCCTTGCTAACCAATCCAGCTTCTGGCTGGCACTCTGGAGATTCATTAGGTACCATTCATTAGGTTCCAGGCCACACCGGCTCTAATGAAATCTTATAAGGAGCCTTTGCCAATTACTAAGGAACAATTATGCACCCGGTATTTAGATCTGCTGTCCTTAGTTGCCTTTGCAAAGCTGAATAAGTCTCCATTGTGGTAAGTCGACCCAACTCCGATAACATTCTTATGCTACAGGGGAAAAAAGGCACTATCGCTCTGCGAATGTAAGCTGACCATAGTTTTAAAGTCAATTGAGTATACTATGTCATGGTCCAAGAATGTGCTCTTAATTGTAATTGACACACACAAATTACACAGTTAATCTGTGTGAATGCAGAGTTGCCAAGAAATTTAACATTTCAGTTCTTCCAGACTGGCGTCTGCCTAGATGCAATCACACGAACTAAAATATTTCAAGTCCCAATTGCTTAGCATTACTTAACGCAATGGGTCTCTGGGGTCGGGAAGGGAAGTCAACTTAGTAAATCTCGTTTTCTTCTGAGTTAAGTGATTGTCAGAAAGTGAATCGCCCTTCCTTCCCCCCTCATTAGGCATGCTGCAGTGCAAAAAAAAATTCCTATAAAAATAATTTTTTTTGAGTCATTAGTGTAAAGTGAAGAAAAGAGGGAGGGGCTGCCTAGAATAGGGATGCTGAAATTTAAGAGAGAGAGAGAGAGAGAGAGAGAAAATCCATTGGATACCTACGTGTGTTAGTACAGTACTTTTGTTTGTTCAAACAATTCTGTTTTACGACAAAGGCACTGAAGGATTTTGACACCACCTCTTGGGAGTGCGCTCCAGAGTTCCAAACAGCCGACCGTGTAGGCCACGCGATGTTTATGTTAGACCAGCCAAACTATCAAACCCTGCAACACGTCTCCCACCCCAGTGTTTCCAGTGTTTATAGATCACTTGGCTATCTGAAAGACCTAGTTACTATTTAAAATTTAAGAGTTTTTTAAAAAAATTAATCTTTCTCCCTGCGAGTTCTCAACTCACAGCTGAAATCCCACCCAGTAGGGGTAAACAGGGAACTTAAGCAGGACCTCAGCGCTCTGAGCTGCGACCTGCTAAAGGGATCAACATTTTGATTTTTCACAGCTTTGAAAGCCTCTCACTGGCTTCCCATCTTAGATCGTTCCAATGTCTGCAGTGGAACCATTGCTTTTATGAGGCTGGGTGTGGTGAGGGGTGCTGGGCCTACAGTGGGGGTGCTAACGTGTTTCTAGTTCGTTCAAACTGAGATTCACCGCGTAATTCCCTCCAACATAAGGAAAGCGTAGAAGCTGGTTAGTCTTAGACAACGGTCTCATTGCCTTTGCCCGGCTTCACCCAACTGTTCCCCCTCTTCTCTCTCTTTACCTTCCCAGAATTCACCAATCGGTTGGAACATTTTTGCCATGTGTGAAGGGTTTTGGCAGACCAAATCCACATGCCTGAAGTGATGCCCACGAGCAAAGACATAAAAATTTTCAACATTTCAACAGCCATATTAGAGTCATCTGCAGAATACCGAAAGAGCGTCCAGTTAGAGATTTCATAGAAGTAACAGGCAATCACGCATGTGGCAGGAACTGTGTATAGGACGGAGAAAACCCCGATCTTGACCATTAACCTTTCCAACTTATCGGTCTTTGTCCCATCTTTTTGAAGATTCGACCGAATTTTGAATAAGGCCACCAAACCCGCTGCAATGAACAGAGTTCCTATCACCAAATAAGTAAAAAGCGGAGCCACCACGAAGCCAGTGAGGGCGTCTAGGTTTTGGTTCCCAACATAGCACAGGCCAGTCAGTTCATCAGCATCCACTAGTCTCATAATCAAGATGACAATGGTTTTCACAGCAGGAATCGCCCAGGCTGCGATGTGGAAATAAGAACTGTGCATCTCAATGGCTTCGTGACCCCACTTGAGTCCTGCTGCCAAAAACCAAGTGAGTGTCAGAATAACCCACCAAATGGAACTGGCCATTCCAAAAAAGTACATCAGCAAGAAAATTATTGCACATCCTGTGTTCTTAAGGCCTTCTTGGATGAGAACAGGTTCTGCCGCCTCTTCAAAATCACAGGATATCCTTTCCCGGCCTACAGTCAGCCGAACAATATAAGCAATGCTATAAATATTATAGCACATACTGAGAAATATGATGGGGCGCTCAGGGTAAGAAAACCTGGACGAATCGATCAGGAAGGTCAGCACGGTGAAGGTGGTAGAGATGAAACAGAGGCTGGCCCACACCGCCATCCAAATGTCCGTAAACTCCTTGGCTGAGCGGCTGTACAAGCCAGCATCGTAGCCACACTTGAGAACGCAGGTCAGGCTTCTTTTCACCCAGATGTACTGATCGGAATTGGTTCCCACGGAGTGGCACTCTTCTCCCGGCTGGATGGGGGTTTTGTGAGGTAAGGGCACCTCTTCATCGCCAGGTCCTTCCATGCACATATGGTTGTGGTCATTCTGGGGTGGGAACTTGCTGCAGTTCAGGCTATCCGGCCAGGCAAAACCAAATTCTTTCAGGACAGGTTCGCATCGCCTCTTGACGGAGAGACACATGCCACCGCACGGGCCAATGGGGATGTTGATCTTCTCCGTGCACATTGGCACATAAACCGAACAAAGGAAGAACTGGGAAAGTAATGAAACGAACAAAAAAAAAAAAACAATGAGTGGCGGAGGGGTTGACCAAAAGCACAAAGCTGAGTGACCGCTTCCAGGCAATATCTAAGCCAGCCTACTGGGAATATGTATGTTTACTCTGACCTGAAACACCGGTGCCTAATAATCCATCACTTTTACAGTTTCCTTAGATGGGCTCTAGTAATCCTTTTCAGAAGAACACAGATGAATTTAGATAAGTAAGAAATGTATGAAGAATCACATAATCTTTTTCACATAAAGCTTATGAAAATAAACTTTTAAAAACTGACTTCCAATATCCCTCTCCTTCGAGCTACCATTTGAAAGATCAAAAGAGTCTATTAAAGTGACTTGGTCACTTAGGTGATGGGTGCTTGACCTTTATCTTCATTTCTCTGTCACCTTAAAAATTAATGTTAACAAAGTGTAGCTCCCATCACCATTCTAGTTTTTCCTAATTTCCATCTTAATTTTCAAAAGCCAATCCCATATTTAAACAGAAAATGTACTAATCTGAGACTCTGTTAGATTCAAGGAGGAGCTATGAGTTGGGGGAGGGGTCTCTGGTCTCCAGGGATTCGTTTGGCTAGCATTTCCGCAATGAATAACAATGAAGCACAATAGGAAGATGTAAATGCTAAGCCCCTGAGATTGTAATACCAGCAGGCGGGAGTCCAGTTGCTGCCCTCAATTCCTCCAGCACTGATAAACAGTCTCCTTGGCTCCTTACAGATGTTGTCTATGAAGTCTAGAGTTACAAGTAACTATTTTCCAGCATGTAAAGGGATCCAGTCTCGTCTTTCAAAACAGCTTGGCTGCTTCCCCAGGATACATGTAATTAAAAATATATATCCCTGTGAAAACTGTTTCTCCAACAAAATTGCCACTGATGTCAGCTATGCCCTGTTTCCAAACGCAGAGGACAGGGTTATTTTTTAAGCTTTTATAATCCAGTTTTGAAGTCCTGAAACTTCCACAAGGATATTTCACCAGCAACAGGTTTAATCCCCACCATCTTCCTCAACCACAACCCAGCTTTTAAAGTGACCTATGTAAAAACACGAGCTGGGAAGTAAAGTGTCTCTGTATCTCTCTACAGCCAGAGCTACAAAGTTCTTGAGGTTTCAGTCTGAACAGCTCTAACCTCTATTATTTTTTTTTACCAGCTGCCCTCTTTTCTAGTTTTATTAAAGTCACTTGGCCTCACCAACCAAAATATGAGCAGTGTTAAATTTTAAAAACTTCATTCCAATCCACCTCCCCATTGAGCTGGCTGTGTATGCGAAAATATAACCACACTGTATATGCAAATTACTTTTCACCTATTGTTGTGGGAAGGATTTCTATATCATTACACATATGTAAGTTTGAACATTTTAATGACTGCCCCCGCCCCCCAAAGGGTGGGGAGAAAAAGAAGTTCTTTAGATAGGCAAACTATCCACCTGGAGCTTTTCCAGTCCCTTCAAAAACTAAACCTGCCTCCAACCCTAAGGATAAGAAAGAACTCAAGCCAGCTCTCTCCTGTGTGACCTCTGAAGAGCGCTGGGTGATGGCGGGGACACTCTGCAGAAAACAGGCGGCGATGTTTGATTTGGTAAACTACACTCAAAAATACAGGGAGAAAGGAGGTCGATGAGTGACCTGGAAGGGCGAAGTTCTGTCTCCTTATCACTCCTTCCAAGTTTTAGGTGCAACCGGCTGCCCTGCCAGGACTCGCCCACTAAGCAGCGGCAGCCGGAATCCTTGGCAAAGATAACCCTCAGCTCCACTGGGGTTAGGGGCTTGGCCAGACATGGGCAGGGGAGAAAAACGGAAGGGCGGGGTGTAAGAATGGGTTCTTTCGCGGGCCAGATGACTTACACAACGTTTTGGCTTCCAGTCTCCAAGAGGGACAGAAAAGTGGGGGGTGGGGTGCGGGCTGGAAATCACTTTTCCAGGAGCTGTACCCTCAAGTTAGGAAGGGAGCAGGGGGCTCGATCTGTCAGAGATTCTAAGGAAGGAGTTTGGGAGTCCCTGTCTGCCGGGTCCCTACAAGGGTGGGGGTAGGGGCGCCCACCTGCAGCTGGCTGGAGCAGCCGTACTGGATGAGCGGCGTGAAAGTTGTCAGCTGCAGCTCGGCATCCGTCTGCAGCTCGTGTCCCACCAGGTTGGGCATCTTGGTCACGTTGTAGCCGAGGTTCTGGCACATGGCGATGCGGATGGGGTCGCAGCGCCTCTCCTCCTCGTCCCCGAAGCCCAGTGCCGGCCGCAGGAGCAGGAGCAACTGCAGCAGCAGCAGCCCCAGCCTGACTCCTCCAGGCGCCCCCGGGACCTTCGGCCCTGTGCCCCGCCAGGCCATGGCCAGAGCCGCGGGCAGCAGCGGCGGGGGCTGCTCCAGCAAACACCCCCAGTTTGCACGGGGGCGCCGGTGGCCGCGCTGCTCCCAGCTCCGGATAGGGAGTCCGGTAAGGCGCCAAGGGCGACGAGGGGGCAGCGGCCGCCTCTCCAGAAGCTGGACGAGACTGTGAGGGGTATCAGACCCCCGGAGCCGGGGCAGAGAGACGGACTGCTAGGGTCATGGCTGCAGTCGGCGATCCCAGAACCCGGCGCCGGCCGAGTCCGGCTTTCTCGGCGAAGCCCGCCAGCACTCTACACCGCGCTGCTCTCACCGCCTCAGCGCACCGCGGCGCTGGAGGTTCGCAGGGCAGGGGCGGGGCGGGGCGGGACGGACAACGTTATTGTCCAATAAGAGGCCACGTTTGGCAGAGGGGGCGGGAAGGGGCGGGGTCTCTCTCCTGCTGAAAGGGTCAGGCCCCGGCCGGCAGCCTGATCCTCCCTTCCCTGACTCGCTCCGGAGCCGCCCCGCCCCGCCTTACTTGGCTTCCAGGCGCTCGGCGTCCTCCCACCCCGATCCGTTGCACCCTGCAGCCAGGCGTCGATTGGAGCCCCGCGGCTCCTGCCCAGCCAACGTGCCCTCCTCTCTCAGGTGAGAAGTGCTCCCGCCTCGACGTCCCGTTCATGTTTGTCCCCTTCCAGATGTCCACTCCAGTCCCTTGGTCACCTCTATATCAAGCAAAATAATGAACACAAAGAACACGACTTTTAGGATTTACACAGAGGGTGACTTTAAATCCTCGCTGTGTGACCTTGAGCAAATTGCCCAATCTCTCAGCGTCAGGTTCCTCACCCGTAAAGTGACTTGGGAGGATTAGCGATAAAGCTTGAAATGCTTAGAGCTGGTGCCTGGTACAGAGCGAGTTCGCAGCAATTTTCACCCCCAGCCCGTGGGGCTGGCGCCCGGCCCCCCGGCCCCGCCCCGCGCTCGGCGCGACCTGCGCCCGAGAGCAGCCCGGTGGGGGAGGCGCCCCGGAGCCGCCGAACAGCCGACGGGCTCGCGCTCCGATTTCCTCACCGTACGAAATGAAATTCCACAGGGGGATTCGAAAGGAAATGAGGCCGGGACGCTCCGTGCTTCTCGGCCCGCCGCCCTTCCTGTCTCGGGGACACGGTTTCTAAATAAGGTTGGGAGGGTGAGAGCGCGGGAGGGAAGAGGCTTGACCTGTGCACCCGAGGCGAGGAAGGCGCACAAGCCACAGGGACGCCCCCTCCCAGACCTGGGGCACCCTTCCTCTGCATCCTGCACTCCTTTCGCCCCCATTCTCGCACTGCATGGAGCTCTGGGGTTCGGCAGACCTTTCCACTTGGGTTCCAATCCAGCTTCTCTCTTTTTCACCCACAAAGGGCTTTGTGTTGGTTCACCCTCTTTCTGCTTCCTTCGGCCAGTGGTACGTTCAGCAGGTGATTTCCTAAACTTTTTGCTTGTTAGTTGTTTGGTCAAACTAATAGGAGCCCCAAACTCCTATTTGGCAGGCCAACTTGTGAGTGAAGTCTATGTTCTTCTGTCTCAAAGTGGTTCTCAGTACACGAGGTAACCTCTGCAGTGTAAATCACCTAGCACGGTGGCTCTTGAATAACACAGAAACTCAGGTATCTTTTGTTGTTGTTGTTGTTAACCGGAACAGTTCCTGAAAGTCAGGTTATGACTACCCAGGCTTGACAGTCTCATTTTAAATACACCTCCGGCAGCCCAGGTTTGAGGGTATGGGTAATCAGTAAACGGAATCCTACCACTTCTTCACATCTGTTTGCCTAAGCACTCCAGTGTTTTCCCTGGAGCTGTTTGTGACTTCCCAGTTCAGCCGATCCTCTGGCACACAGCTGAGGTAAGGTATAAACTGGAAGGATATATGCACTCATATTTTATATTTTTAGTTTTCTTATGTTGGCCGGACCCATTTGAGGGATAAGAATGGAATCAGCTGGTTTTGGCATTTGGCTCTGTGTCTGGAAATGTCGGGGACATCAAAGCTGTATCGTCCCAAACCATTGTCATAACCTCCTGGTAAAGGAAATTTATTGACCCCTTAAGTAGACTGGGAAACTGAGTCTGGAACCAAATCAATAATTTGGAGTGATAGGACTAACCAAATCAGGGCCCAGTCTTTTAAAGATGGAGGGCAAGATTACTACCCAGGAGTTCAGGACCGGGTTGAGTCCTCTGTATGCTGGCTTCAAGACCACAAGCTTACATGGATGCATACATGGTAAGGTGAACACAGCAGTGGCCTAGTCACTATTTGAGAGAAGGAAATCAGATGAATAGATGAAATGAATCCACAATCCCTATCCTCTAGGATCACATACGAGACAAGCAGAGCAGACTCAGTATGGTAAGCACACTGAAAATTGTGAGCAAATTGGAGGGAGAGGTAGCTGAGTCTGGAGAGGGTACTCGAAGAGATAACCCGCGACACCGTGAGCTGCTTCTCAAAGTGAGCTTGGTATACGGCTGGTACTTCTCCTAGAGCAGGGTGCATGTGTGGTTGACTTTAGGAAGGAGGAGGAGGAATCTGTCACTCAAAGAGCATCTGGCACATAGGCGGGACATCATTTGTGTTCGCTGAGGGGGTACTATAATCAAATCAGGAACAGATTTAATAAAAAACCTTATTCTGCACCTTTGTTCATTATACTCCCTATTGTATTTAATGCTCATAACCCCCCGAGAAAGCATGTTCAGAGAGGTCAAACAGTCTGCTCAAGGTGCCTTACTATATGGTAGAGGAGGGCTCAGGCTCATTCATGATAGTCTAATCTTTATGTCCATGTTCCTACTCTCAGAGAAAACGGCTTAATTCTCAGCCTTAGCTCGCATTAAGCCTTTTCTCTCTGGGAGTCCTGACCTTTTCTAGCCTGGAACTCTTCCTCAAGCCAGTTTGAAGCATCTTGTCTCCGGTTAGAACTCACGAAGAAGCTCTTTCCCCGTCAGAGACTTTTCCTGTCAACAGCTTTTCTTTCTAGCCAGGCTATTACTCATCACAGGTATTTTCCAAAAAAGAAAGCCAGGGGAATCACATTTCAGTCTGAATGTGGAGAGAAGACAAAGGCCAGGACTTCAGGCTAAGTCTGGATGGCCCCTTGGCCTCCCTTTGGTGGAGTTGTTCACACGGTCCACAACTGCCCCTGGTACCAAATACAGCATGCTTGTCTTTGTTACAGAGACTACTTCTCAGATGGATCCAGGCAGAGGGATATCAAGCAGCGACAGGCACAGTGTATCTGAGAGGGAAAGATAGAGACACGTGAATGAACCTTCAGTTACCCTAACATACAGGTCACCTGCCCCTAATGGCTTTGTCCCAAGGGCTGGGCAGTTTTTCTCGGTTCAGCCTTCTAGCTTTTAGGATGCAAACCCTTTGGAGCTGCCACAAATGTGACTTCTGCAGTGGCCAGGCAGTTGGAGAATTCTGCACTTGTATCTGTTGAGAGGCTGGGATCCGGTGAACTCCTGGAATGTGATAACTTTGCAGTGGGACATTTCTGCTATATTCGTGTAACGGCGCCCAAGTTAAAGGTTGCCTCTGAAGGGCAGCAGTTAGGGTAAATTCCACCACCTAAGGGGCTGGGTGCAGTAAACATGCTTCCCCTCTGTAGTAGTTCTTTGCTAACCCAATTAAATGTTGAAGTGGTCACCCCAGAGCCTGCTTTTTATTTCCTGAGAAACAATCTGAACTAATCCATATTCAGTAGCTTCTTAGAAAAGTCTTATTCCAACCACTCAAGAAGAAACCAGCTTCTTTGAATCTAGACAGAACGTTTAGAAATCACAAGGAGCCGTCTTGATAGAAAATGCAAGAGCGCAATTCATTATTACTCTGATTGGTTTGGGAGGGAAAATTCACTGGGATTAATACCCGGACCTATTGGGAACTTACCGTGGAGCCTCAGTACCACAGGGAGACACCAAACCACATCCTATTGACTTACAAGTATCTTGGGCACTATGCCTACACTCAAACTAGGTATAAAACAGAAACATGTCTGCTGTGTCAGGTAGGAGAGAACAGTAATCTCACTCCAAGCGAAGCAAATGGAAGTCCTAAGAGACTGAGTAAGAGCTATTAAATGGCAGAGTCAAAGTCCCTTCTTAGTCCCTTGTGCTACTGGTCTGCATCAAACTGTCACCCAGAGCTCTTGTCAAAGAACCAACCAACTCCTGTTTCATCAACCATATTTTCAGCAAGCATGATAAGAAAGATTGGGCATTGTTACTTATCAGTGCTGATGATACATTATGCAGATAAGCAGCCAAGAACAAGTCTGTGGGAGGCTAAAATGAATGAAAATGCTCTGTATGCCCCCAAGGCTCATCTCATTGTCGGAGCCAAATTCATGGTGTTAGCTCATATTTAGTGATGGGTTGCTGTCATCCGAGCTGGGTACATAGATAAGGTAGGTAGACATATGCAAGTACACATACATTAGATGGTCCTTACCTTTAAGGAGTTTACAGGTCACAATCACATGAGATAAAAAAGAAGCACATTTCGTTCTTTGAGACATGTTTTCTCTGGATGTCACGAACTCACTCTGTACACTAGGCTAGCCTCAAACACATAGAGATGCACCTGGCTCTGCCTCCTGGTGATGGGATCAAAGGCATGCGTCACCACTGCTGTCCACCTAGAGAAACACATCGCTCTATGTTTAGTGTTTTCTCATGACCTCCCTTAGCTCCATTCATGCCCATTGTCATACACAGAATTCTGTATTATAAGCTTAAAGGTCATTTACTTGGTTTCCTTCACTAACCTTTGAGGTCAGAGTCAGTGTCATGTTCTCCACTGTGCATATGAACAGTTTAGGAAAACCCTGCCTGATCCATAGAAGGGACTCAATAATTTTTGACTAAATATAAAAAACACCAAAATGCAATCAATTAGGTTCTGTAATTCCCATAAGTCAACCATGATTCATAGTGTTCAACTTTCTCTTGGTGTCAAATGTTTGACAATCATTTATCTTCCTTTTATATTTTACTGTGCCTGTTCTTAAACACTTTAAGATGTACCAGTCTTTGGGCTGGAACTAGGGTTTAATTTAGAGGCAGATGGGTTTCTTTACTTCATGAATCAAACCCAGATATTTCTTAGTACTGTGCATTAGCCCTTTGACCATGGTCCACTGAAATCATTGAGAGTCCCGTATCCCACAAGACAGAGCAAGGGTTTCAAACCAAGATGGTGTAAGTCAGGAGATGACTGCTTGGTAAAATTATAGAAAAATTAGAACATGAGCTTAGCTTTGAGGAATGGCTAAGTTTCCAAGGGACCGAGGGGAGAAGGGAGGCAGCAAAATTGTCTCACGAGCAACATTTATTCTCCTTGATGGATTCAGATCAAACAAATAGGAGTAAAAATAACAGGCAGAGGGGTCACTAGCCAGTGTTGTATGAAACCACTCATATAAAGACCGAGGGCTTTGTATCCTCTGTCAAGGAAAGAGCAGGGACGGCTATGCCATGTGCCGTGGAAGCGGAGTTACTTTTTTCCCCCATTATCTGAATCTGGAAGCTAAGTGTGCTGACACGATGTGTGTTGATGAAGAGTGGAGCTGTATAACTCTGAACTGTGTCCGTTTAGCTGAACTGTGCACATGTGCAAGAGTGTGTATGTGTGCGTGTATGCTGTGTGTGCACATACACACATGCATACATATGTACATACGTTCGTGTGTGTATGAAGGTCAGAGGTTGACATCTGTATCTTCCTCTATTGCCCTCGATCATTATGATATCATCATCATCATCATCATTATTTGAGGTAGGGTCTCTCAGTGAACCTGGAGTCCACTGTTCAGGCCAGAGTAACTGCAGAGAGGCCTGCAACTCTTTCTGTCTCAGTTCTCCCCCCATGCCCTGCCAGTGCTATGGGTACCAGGATCTGAGCTTAGGTCCCTATCATTGTACAGCAAACACATTACCGACTAAGTTATCTCTCCTACCCACAGACTTGAACTGTCTTTCTGAGAATTTCCTCCCCTGTACCACCCCAGATTAATGAGGACCACAAGAGGAATTGGCACGAGATTGAGGTGAAAGAGAAGCAATAGCTTGGAGCTCTGAAAGTCAGATGTAAGCGCGGGACACCGTGATCATACAGACACTGTTACTCACTTGCTGTCTCTCCCCTATGCGCATGCAGTAGGAGCCAGACCCGAAGTTCCTTCAGCTGCTGGTAAAACCACTTCTTCCAGTCACTTGCTTGACCAGGGTTGGAAGAGGTTAAACAGTTGATCACTGTACGTTCCATTTTGCCCTGCATTTTACACCTCACACCCAGCTTCCAGCCTTTCTTCCTCATTGCCAGCCCTAGCCAGTCTTAGACGACTTCAGGAACACCATCAGGCATAGAGGCAACACCTCGCATGGCGTATTCATAATAAACCCTTTATTCTTCCTCGCTCATATTGCCCCTGACTGGTCTATCTCGTAAAAAGATACGTTGAATGTTAGTACTTCGAAACTGCTCCTCAATCTGTAGGGAAGCTATAGAAAGCAAATAGAACTTGCCCACGTGGTATACAAATGAGCTATTGGACCAGTTTGCTAACTTGCGCCTTAGATTTTTGACCTAAGTATGTCTTAGGTCATACTTCTTCTTTGATGTTTGTATGGGGCCTGCAATCAGCCTACTGTATCAGATTCTATTATCTGTAGCAAGCTTTTAATTGGCTGAGGCACTTATACATAAAGTAAGTATTTTACATATGTTGTCTTATTTAATCCACACTATCCCCAGAATAGATATTAAATCTGACTGACTTCTCTCCAACTCCAGCACTCTGGGCTGTCCAAACTCCTTCTCCAGCTCTCTGGTTTTGCTGCTCATCAGTAATCCAGTCTCTGTACAAGAGGAGCTTTTACATCAAACCCCACAGGCTGGGTTCCTTTTTGACTTAAAACTTCTGAGGTTTTTCTTCATCGCGACTGGAATAAAATTTACCAGGCCAAGAAGACCAGTAGGAGCTCTCTCTTTTTGGTCATACTCGCTTTTTTTTTTTTCCACGTTAAACCACTGTGTCCATCTCTCTTCCTAAAGCGTTCTAAGCTAGTCCCTGGCTATCTTGTCTGCCTAAAATGTTCCGTGTTATCCTCCGCATAGGAGATGTCATTGCCTCTGAGAGCTCTTCCCTGCACTCTCATGTCCCACCCTTCCCTTTGACCATTACTCCTTAACCCTGTTTTACTTCCTTCAAAATTGTTCCTTTCCATTTTCTCAAGAAACTTGCCTGAGTTGCTACAGTAAATGGCAGAAACAATATTCTTGCTCGGGTCCATTTGGCTCTATGGGTGGTGTTTTATCCATCATAACTATCTTAAGCCTGTCTTCACTTTATTTTCCCCTACAGGTCTTCTTTGCACTCAGTAAATATATCATAGGATTCTAGAACCGAATGGAACTTTTTATGATTAGCTATTACCTTGTAAAGTCATTATAGTACAGGTAACTGTTTAACAACTACTTATTGAGGCTTCGCGGTGTGCATTGCTAAGGTAATTGAAGATCACTCATAACATCCTAGGGCTTTCCAGATACCTCGTTTTGTTTTGTTTTTTTTTTCCCCACCTGGTTTTGCTTCAGTAGCCCTTTAGTTTTCAATTTCAAGAATTTGAATGAAGCTGGATCCAGTGGTACTTGCCTATAACTGTAGTACTTCCTGAGGAGGCTGAGGAAGGAGGAGCTAGACTAAGGGAGACCCTGCTTCCGAACAAACAAAAGTGACTGGATTATAAATACCCCGTCTCGATTTTTCTCTGTTTATCTAATTGTTTATGAGAATCCAAAACTCATGGTTTCCGTTCTTCAAATTCTAAAAGCAGGAAAAAGAATGCCTTTTAAGAGAACGACGTTTTGCAGGCATACGTCAAGAAAAGACAGGAGCTGATAGCATCTGATAGCCAGAGACCTGCGAGGTCGTTTCCAGATCGGCTGCAGAGCCCTGTTTAGCAGATAAAGAAGCTGAGACCCCATAGAAATGACTCACGGAAGAACGGGGTTAGAACCATGGGTGTGATTCGGGTGGCGCATCAGTCTGTCTTTCTGTGCCCCCTTTCTTCGGTAGACAGTACCCAGGGAGCAGGGTCCTAGACTGCCCCTCCTTGTGTGACAATACCCATTATCCCTCCTTCACTGGCTGGGAACCAGCGCCCCACCCGCCCGCCTGCCTGCAGTGGCTAATCACTCTCCTCTCCGTCTGCCACCAGCTCTTTCCTCCTTATCAGAAGATTGTTTTCCAGAAAAGTGCCCTGTTGAATTTCTGCCTCCGTGACTCTGCTGAAGGCTTCATGTTGGGATAGGCTAGTGAGGTCTGAATTACAGCCTCCATACCACATACATCCCAGATAGAGAAGATGGGGGCTCAGAGGGTTTTAGAGTCATAGTTACCACAGAGGCCACAGACTCTCTTATCACCAATTTTGCAGATAAATGACTCGGAGAGAAAAGAGGAGAATCAGTCAACTGTCCGCATTGGTACTGCTAGCTAGACACAGGGTGAAGCCAGAGCCTAGGGCATCAGTTCATTGTGCCAAAACCATAGCACTCAGAACACGGTGATGCCATGACGCCGGGCTAGCCACAGCACCTTCCACCATGGAACTAAAGAAACTCTTATTTAGAATCAAAACCTGCTGTAGTACCTTTCTCCAAGAAGAACAAAAGCAAACATAAAATGTCTTTATTATTGTAAGAATTTTGTGATAATAAGAGATAAAAATATGAAATTTCTTGCCATGGGGGTTAGAAAATGCTGTTAGCTCGCCCTGTCCAACTTCATATGACAATTGAAACTGTATATGTTCATGGTGTACAACACAGTCTTTTGACTATGACATGACATACTTCGTCAAATTATAATCAAAATGAAGCTAATTAATCGATCCATCACCTCACATACTAGCCCCCTTTTTTATATGTGTCAAAATGCTTCATAACTTATCTCAGCAGCTTTCAAGTGTATAAAAGCCTACTAATTGTAGTCACCATGCCATACAGATCTCTATAGCTTATTCATCTGGCTTGACCAATATTTTACCCTTTTGACTAAAACATCTCGTTTCCACAAACTCTGTACCTTAGCAATGTTATCTTTCTGTGAGAGCAAAGCTTTTGGGTCTCATCTGTGAGAATACACAGTACTTGTCTCTTTGTGTTTGACTTATTTCTCTAAGCACACTATCTTCCAAGTTCATAATACTATCTCAAGTGACAGGATTTCCTTGTACTTCTATGAAGTTGAGTAATATTCCATTTTATATGTGTGTGGTGTTTTGTTCATACATTTGCCCACTGATGGATGCTGACTTTGTTTTAATACCTTCACTGTTGAGTGCAGTCAGTGACTGTAGAGATAGAGACATCTCTTTGACATGCTGATGTCATTTTCCTTAGAGATGTACATGTGTGCACACACACGCACACGTACACGCACACACATCTCCAGTATAGATACCCAATAGTTGGGTTTATATAATAGTTTTATTTTTATTTGTTGAAAAACTTCCACACTACTCTGAACAATGTCTGGGCCAATTTAGATTCATACCAACACTGTGAAAGAATTTCTTTTTTTCCATATCCTTTAACCTTTGTTATGTTTGCTTCTTTGATGACATTCATTCTGACAGACGTAAGATGGTATCTCATGGTGATCTTGACTTTCATTTTCTTGATGATACTGATAGTCAATACTGTTTTCCAAATACCTATTGGCTACTTGTGAATCTTCTTTCGAGAAGTATCTTTGTTTGTCCTTTGCGTATTAAAACTAGGTTATTTTTTTTGCTGTTGAGCTGTTGCGTATCTCATCAATTTGGGATAATAACCTCTTATCAAATGTAGAGTTTACAAATATTTTTTATAAATCACGTTTTCCTTTTCTCGGTTGCTATGTTTATTCTTTTATATTATTTTATTATTATTATGTATTCTCTCATGCATGACATCCTAACTACAGTTTCCCTTCCCTCCTTTCCTCCCAACCTCCCCCTCACCTCTTCTGTCCCCTAGATCCATTCTTTCTCCATTTCCCTTCAGAAAAGAGCAGGCCTCTCGGGTATATCTAATGAACATAGCATAACAAGTTAAAATAAAAATAGTTATAAACCCTCCTATCAAGGCAGGGCAAGGCAACCAAGTAGGAGGAAAAGGGTCCCAAGAGCAGGAAAAAGTCAGAGACACATCTCACTCTTGTGGTTAGGAGTTCCACAAGAACACCAAGCTACCCAACCATAAAATACATGCAGAAGACCTAGCTAGTTCAGACTCACACAGGCTCCTCTTTGCGAGCCTCTGGTTAGTTGATTCTGTGGGCTGTGTTCTTGTGCCCTTGACCTCTCTGGCTCCTACAGTCCTTCCCCTTTTTTCTGCAGGCTTCTCCTTGTTCTATGTAGTGTTTGGCTGTGGGTCTCTGCACCTGCTCCCGTAAATAACTGGATGAAACATCTCTGATGATGATTGGGCTAGGCTTCAATCTCTAAGTATAGCAAAATATCATTAGGAATCATTTCACTGAAAAAATCTTATTCTGATATTATACCTTTTGTCTGGTTTTGCTTTTTCTGCCTGAATTTTTCTATTGACAATTCTGCACATGCATATATTGAGATTTGGGTATTTTCACACACGTGCGTGCGCATACACACACACGTGCTCACACACACACACACACACACACACACACACACACCATTGCTCTTTCTCATTCCTCTTCTATCCCACTGAAACTCTCCTTTTTCCAATAATCATTTTGTGTTGTGTGTGTGTGCTCACACACGTACATGCACCCACCCAGGAGTTTAATTAAGACTACTGATGAATATCTTGCATATCACCATAGAACCTTCATCTGGCGATGGACGAAGCTAGAGACAGAGACCCACATTGGAGCACTGGACTGAGTTCAAAACCTCCTGGCCAGGGTGACTCCCATCTACTCTAGGTTTCTCCTTCACCAAGGACAATTCTCCAAAGAAAAGGATACCTGCCTATTGTATTAGAAATTTCCCCAGCAGCTGAGAGGAACTGCCTGGGTTCACTGGTTAGTAGAATGATCTGAGCAAGGTACCAACAGCAATTACGATATAAAACATAAAATCGTTTAAGTTTAAATATTGATTCACTAATCTGACAGTTCCCAGAGACTGTGCCTCACTGAATACTCTTTTCCACTGTGTATACATACATACATACATACATACACATGTCTGTATACACATAACAAAAAGAGTCTTGTGGGTTAGAGTGACCACGACTAGAGACAATATCCAAACACAACACTCGATGTCTGTGTTCCACCAACTTTGTGAAATACATAATCTTAAATGTTATACCATAAACAACATTTACCTTCATTTTAATGACCCATGATACAGCTCTATAGTTCAGTCTTAAAGACTGACCAATAGGTGGCACCAGGAACACCACACTTACTACAGCTAATCTATACAGTATGTGTTTATGTGCTGACACTTCAATCTCTTTCTCCATGGGTCTGCCATATTGAAAGGGGATTCATAACATTTACTCCAACCCCAGACTGGGCAACTGACAGTTGAGCTATTTTGCTATTTGAGTTCTTTTCATAGGCTAATTTGAGTGGGGGAACAAAAAGGGATGATAGAGCCTCCGAATTCAGAAAGAAAACATCTCCTCATTAGCAGCAGGAAGGAAAAACAGCTGGAAATCTGCCTCCTTTACCTTCAAGGTCTCTCGAGTGTATAGATTCTGAAGATTACTAGGAAATATTTGAATAACAGGATAAAAAAAAGTCAAGGATCCTGCTTCCAAAACATGAACTTTATTCTCCACTAAAAAGAGACTTGGATGGCGACCAGGTCACCCGAGGACCACAGTCGCCAGTATCTGACCACAGAGTTCCACCCTGGGAAAGGTCTGTGAGTCTGCCGTTCCTCACCTTCAAATTTGTGTCTTTTGAAGTTTGCACTTTATTGTTGACGAAGGGAAGTAAAGCAGAGGGGCACTGACTCTTTCGGCTCGCTTTTTCTTTTTTCCAGAAATCCAGTTTGTTAGTGGGGAAAGTGATGGGCTGAACTGGGATGCATTTACTCAGAATTTACTAATACTCCTGCAATCATCATTTGATCTTCAAACCATATCAAATGTCAGGGTACTAAGTCCCAGAAAAGTCAACAAGTCAGGAACTCTGACCAAATCTAGTTTCTCTGACCGGAAGTCCAAGGCTAACCCTAGATATGCAAACGGCTTATTCTATAAGCATGGACCAGCCCTTCTACCTCACCAGCCTTCAGTGCCATCCAGAGCTTCCAGGCAGGCACCTTCCTGCTGGAAATGTGCAGATTCTGAGCAGTACGTGTGGAGTGTGGTGTCTTGTGTACTGATTGGGACTAGAGGTGTGGCTTGGCACCGTAGTCAATAGGAAGGGAGGGTAAATCTCGCTTTGATAGTGGTCCAAGGTGGAAGGTGACGGGGCTGTTATACAATGTGTTAAACAGCCTGGTTCTTGTGTTGGGAGGGAAAAGCAAATACCAAGAACTGATTAGCCTTTCCTATACCTATCACCAGCTTATTAGACCATGGACATTGTGCCTCTGGGAGCTTTCCTTTCCGAAGGAAACCATTCCAAGCTTTGGAATGTCTCTTTATGTGGCATAACCCCTTCCATGCATGCTGAGAATTCTTCTCACTCTCCTCTGTTGAGACTCCGCTGGTTCTGCTCTGCTCTGTTTCCATCGCCATTACTGTCACTGCTATTGCTGTTATTAAAAGGGAGTCTCGTTATGTAGCCTAGGTTAGCATCATACACATTGTTCTCCTGCCTTTCCCTCTGCGTGCTGGAATTACAGCAATAGACTTCCTCTGCCCCTTTGACAGCAGGACTGATTGAAGAGGGGTTGTTTTCCTTTTGCTTAAAAGCTAGAAGCCACGCCTGGTAGCATAGGTCTGTAATCCTAAATACTAAGGCAGGAGGATACTGAATTCAAGAACTTCCTGGGTTCCATAGCGAGTCTGAGGGCAACCTTAGCAACTTAACATGACACTGTCTCAAAATTAAAATACAAAACTAAATATTAATTTAAAAGAACTGAAGATGTAGGTCCATGGTAGAGTGATGTGTAGCCCTGTGGTCACATTTACAAATGACCAAACTTTTGTGAGTTCATCTGCTATTGAAAAACAGGAGCCGGACTGGACTGGAATGGCGAGTCAGTGTTTTCTGACGTCTGGTCCGGGGGATGTACATGTGATCCATGCAAGGCAAAGTCCTGTTGGGAGAGAGTTTGTGCCTCTTCCTTTTAGCCATGATGGCTGCAGTCATCTTTGTTGACAGATGGAGCAGTCTGACCTATGGCAGAGGAGAATGAGACCAACAATAAGAAGAATCATCTCGTAGAAGAACCATCTTCTAATAGAGCAAGAGAAACCTGGTCCTGCAGACTTCACATCGAGGTCAGCTCTGTCTATTAGTCCCATGTACTCGTGCCCCTCCTTCACCCTCTGCTGGCTAAGTTAGGTTTTTGGTCTCTATGATTCAGTTCGGATACCTTGATATAACTTGTTTTCTTTGCATTGACCACAATGAATTAAGAAAAATTGAAGGCTGGTATATACTTACCATGTGCCAGGCAATTTAGCCTGTATTTTTCTGTGTGATCTCTCACCACATACGGTAACCTTCTGAAGTTGGCATTATTGCCATAATTTGACCAAGAACATAGATGTATTTGATGCCAACTGATTTTGTTGGACTCTAGCGTCCAAACACCGAGAAGGAGTCGCCCCCAGAGACCATCTCATACACACAGCCGATGCTAAAGCATGAGGATTTTATTAATTCTGTCATGACAGGGTCCCCCAGCATTCAGGAAGCCGAGGGACCTCGAATAGCGGGTACAGTCTACTTTTAAAGGGGCCACAGAAGCAAGGGGGGTTGTTCTTTGACTATTCTGATTGGCTTATTTGAAAGGACTATTACCAATGATTGACTGGAGAGCTGTTGCCAGATCAGATGAGGTAAGAGGTCATTTTGACCCCGTTTCCCAGGGGACCGAACCAAAACTTACGTATATGGGTAATTGTTCAGGAACTGAGTATGTGCAAGTGTAGCTGTTAGGTCCTTGGTTCCCAGAGGAGGAGGGGAAGCACTATGGCACAGAGGCTGAGAGGATTCAGAATTGTCAAAAATGGCTTCAGGATTGTCTTAAAGTCTTACAATTTTTTTCTTAGATACCATGTTTGATATTTTTTAAGAACGTGGAGTGGACATTTCAGGTTCCATTTCGTGTCTCTCTCAGTCTCCAAGGAAGAATGCTGGAAGAGCAACCTTTGTCAAGGCACACTTAATCCTCTTCTGGGAAAAAGGGCATGTCCTGACCAGGAATCCTCACTGTTCCCTTTGGCCCTTTTGGGCAGCGGGGAGTGGCAGTCTTGGAGTTTCTGCCCAGCTGCCCAGAGGAGAGTAGATGAGCAGCTGAGGCTGCTGATAAACAGTCTTGAGTTAATCCAGGCTGCAGTTTGTAGTTCTCTTGCAAGACCTGTGCAGGGTTTTCCTCCAGCAGTCTTGTCTCACGGCAGCTGGCTGGCTTGTGCTCACTTACCACACCTGACTCCTGGAGAGGCAGAGTACTTCAGCAGGTAGAATGGAGCTGACCTGAGTAGACACAGCTTCAACTCTGGGGATAGAACAGGAAGGCTTGCATACACAGGGCTTTTGTGACAGAGGATGAAAAAGAAGCCAGGGGAGATAATTAATCCCCGTCTCCATTAACAGTCCTCATCTTGAGCAGCAGTTCTTTGTGTTTTGGATAGAAGTCAAGGAGCTGCCAAATTAATACTTCGTATTGGACAACTTCTGTGTCTTGTTCCATTTCTTACTGAAGCAGCTGTCATAGTTTATGTTAGGCACTTAACCTGCATTATTTTTAATTATGTCAGCAGTTCTGCTGAGTAGATATAAAATGCCAGTAACTAAAGAGATGAAGAGAGGTCAAAAAATAATGAAGACCGGGAGGGAAATCTGCCTGTGTTTATACCACAGTGCGGGGAGGCTTTTATAGCATTCAGTTGCTTAGAACAGGTCAAGACACCAGGAATAGAAGCAGAGCTTAGGGGTGCACCTCTTCCTACGTTCTCAGACTATTTGAAGGGAGAGAACCGCATGACTTTGTGTTTGGTTGAGGTACTGTAAGCGCTTGGCTAATACCTCACCCAAAGCAAGGGATCAACAAATTTGCCTTGATTGTATGAACCAATGAGTCCACGTGTCTGCTTTCCACAAAACAGCAACGCTGAATTGATGCGTTGAGGGTCTTAGCTCAGGTCTTTCTGGCCATCTCACCACTTTTAAGATTAATTTTTATTTATATGTTTTTCCCATGTGTCTCATGAGCGAAGCAGTCACATGAGCGAAGCAGTCGCCAGCAGAGGTTAGAGAGGGTGTTGGATCTCCTGGAGCTGGCGTTACTAGCCGTTGTGAGTCACCTCAAGTGGCTGCTGGGAGCTGAACTCTGCGAGAGCAGGGCATGCTTTGACGACCGAGCCGTCTCTTAAGCCCCATGCTACTTTTTAGTGTAAGCGAGTGAAAGGTTACCCAGTAAGGAGCTGATTTAATACAGCAGGACTATAGAGTTAACGTCCCCTGGAAGTTACTGTCACAGGACTTCTGCTCACTCAGCTTTTGCATGTGGGAGAGAGAACAGGTGTACTTACGTGCTCACGCATGGAGAGGCCAGAGGTCAACCTCCAGAGTCTTTTCTCAGGAGCCGTCCACTTGGACTTTTGAGACAAAATCTCTCTCCCGCAGCCTGGAACTCGCCACATAGGCTGGGCTGGCTGGCCAGCGAGGCTCAGGGTTCTGCCTGTCTGCCTTCTCCTCAGCAGTGAATTCCAAGTTCATACCAACATGCCCTGCCTTTTTATATGGGTGTGAAGGATTGAACTCGGGCACTCATGTTTGTGTGGCAAGCTTTTTACAGACTCAGCTATCACACTAAATTTTTAAATTTAGATAGTTTATTTTTTGCTTGCTTGTTTTGCAATAAGATCTCAATAGGTTACCTGTGTTGCCTAGGTTTGTAGTAATATGGGGACGGCGGGGCTGCATCCCCAGCACCCCGGCTGCCCACATGGCTAGCTTATGCCTGAAATAACAACACACAAACTGTATTCATTTAAACACTGCTTGGCCCTTTAGCTCTAGCCCTTACAGGCTAATTCTCACATCCCGATCAACCCATCTCTAATAATCTGTGAGCACCGGTCTTACCGGGAAAGGTTCAGCATGTCTAACCTGGCGGCTTGCTTCATCGCGTGTGTCTGGCCGGGAGAGCGGAGCATGGCGTCCCTCTCTGAGGCGTCTGCTCCCGAGAGGAGAGCTGTGGAGTCTGAGCTCACTTCCTCTTCCTCCCAGCGTTCTGTCCTGTTTACTCCTCCCACCTATCTTCTAACCAATGAGGGCCAAGCAGTTTCTTTTTATTTAACCAATGACCTTCCTCCATCATAGGTTAGACCCAATTCCAGTTTTTTCCTGCCTTAGCCTCCTAAGTAGCTGAGGGTATAGGCATGGGTCACCCTGTCTGGCCTGGGCTCCCGGAAAAGAGCTCACAACAGAGAGAGAAACTGATTACATGGATTCCCTTTAGGCTTTTTTGTGATGAGCCTTAACTAGACAGTTACCAAGCTCTGTCTGCTGAGAAAGTTGAACAGAGACCCTTAGGATGCAGGCCTTCCAAAAGGGGAGGTTATGGGTAGAAGGCAAAAGGGAAAATTGTGGGCAGCGGTGGAGGTGGAGTAAGGCAGAAGCTTTGCCTAGGCCTTGCTCCACAGGCAGAACCCCAGCCCGGTTCCCCTCTGCTCGCTCTGCGGGGCTAGGCTGCATCAGCGAGCTGTAAATTCCACCAGTGTAAGGTTGAGGAATGTGGAGATGAATGCGAGGGAGTTTATTCCAGAGGAAAGGGCATGATAGTGGGCCAGCTGGAGATGGAAGACAGAACCGCTCCCAAGTGTGAGCCAGCGGAGATTTGAAATTAGAGTCTAGGCTCAGCCTGCATCTGGATTTTAAGAACTGGTTGTAAGTGATAGGGCTGTCAAGTCACTGGAAATAAGTCTGTAGAGACCTGAGGTGACACGGGATGGATTTATCAGGAAAAATGACCAGTGTATGTATCCGATCATTTGAGACAACCTGTCCCTCTGGCAAGGAGGATCATCTGTGCAGGGAATTAAACTCGGGGAAGGAGTTTAAAAGTAGCAGAGGCCCTGTAAAGATGAGCAGGCTGTCAAGTATCCAGAGAAACCCATCTGGGTTTGCCATCAGCGACAGCCGGGTAGAGATAGGGAGTGTGAGCAATTGGCCCAGCGTCCTGGGTATTGTGGGTGATGTCCTGTCTTTAGACCTGCGGTTACTCCTTTGGAAGTCACAGGCAAGGATCATTTTCCATCAGGCAATGAGATTTAGGAAGGAAAACTGTTGAAGACTGTTTAGAAGATGTGTGTTAGCTGAATGCTCGCTGGAACCCACAGACGGGCTCTCGGTTCTTGGAAAGTTAACAGAATGACCTCTTTTCTTCCTCATAATTTGGCTAAGTATAAACAGAGACTTATTTATAAAGGGAAGAAGAATTTAAGCACAAATACCCTCCTGAGGCTTGCTTTGAGTGGAAAGATTTGAAAGCGACTCTGTCTAGGCAGCATAAGAGATGGCACAGCAGCCCAGAGCACTTGCTACAATTGCACATGTCCTAGGTTTGGTTCTCAGAACCCACGTGACAGCTTATCTGTAACTCCAGTTCCAGGGTAGCCAGTGTGCCCTTCTGACATCCGCAGGGACACCAGGCATGCATGTGGTGCCTTTACATAGTGTAGGTCTTCACCCATACACCATAAATTATAATAATAATGAAAAAACCCACAAAATAGCTTTCTTAGCTTCACCCAGTCATAGAGCACATGGGCAGTAGAGCACATGCATACATATTTCATTAATGCCCCAATTGCGGGGGGGGGGCAGGTCAATACTTCTATTAATGGTGGAAGCTGGAAAAAACATTTATCTCTGTGTTTCATTTTCTTTACCTTTGAAATGGAGAGAATACTGTCTCCTCTCGATTTCTGACAGAAGCTCTTAACCAAATGAAAGTTTAAAATGATTGAGTTGTTTTCTAATGTGAGCACTGAGATAGACATGTAGGCATGTTTCCTGTGAACCTTGGGGCAAGGTACTGCTTCCTACACATGGTGACTGGGGACACCTTCCGGTCAGGGATTCCCCGGATGGAAGACCTCTAGAGAAGAGTCACAGGGCGCCAATGTTCCTGCCTTGACCAGCTTGGAGTTGGACTAGGGAACCATTGTTGGGTTCTATCTCACTGTTTATCTCACAGTGCTCAGGACGGACTTGGCACCTGTCTCTTTGTGCATCAGGAGGAACGTAATGATTAGCCCTGAGAAGCGGTTCTACCTCTCAAGCAGAGGATGAACACCTGGCCTGAAAGAAGGTGGGGAGGCATGGCGAGCTGAGGATGTACAGCCACACCCTGTGCATGTGGAAACCTCTGTGTAGTTGTTGTGCAACGCGACGCCCCTGCATCTGCACCAGAATGGCTAAAGTTCTAAAGATGGAAAGCTTGTAGAGCAACTGAGACTCTTCTGTGTGGCTGGGGAAGGCAGAGGGGGAGGCCCACCCACCATAGAGAACTGGCAGCATATGCTCGAATGGGACCCATGTGCCTCCTACAGCAGGCACCGGTACTCCAGTCCATGCACCAGAGGCCCATGTATGAGCTTTCGCGGAAGGAATCTTCCCTCAACGTTCTTTGGGAGCCACATAGATGACTAGCAGTTAAGAACCCTTGCTGCTTGCTCTTTCAGAGGATCCAAGTCTATTTCCAGAATGTTCCTAGCAGCACTGCATAGTGGAGCCCAACTGTAAACGCCCTAAGAACCATCAACAATAAAATGGATCAATAATCATGAATGATGTACAAATTACCAGACACTGCATGTATGAAGCATGCATGTACAGCTTGACTGTTCAGAGTTAGAAAGCAGACACGACCCACTTGGGTTGCTAAAAACTTGTTGGTATTGGGACATAGGGGTGGGGAGACTGAGGTGAAGGGAACATGTGATAGCGTTTGGGAGTTCTGCTTGCTTTATTTCTTGAGCTGGAGGTTGGTACAGGGCCTGTCTAGTGAGTTACACATGCTGGAAAGTGGAACTTTCTGAAAGCTGTTATAATTCAGTGAAAAAGCAAAAAGGTGAAGCCAGGCATTGTCAACATACTCTTCCTGTGTGCACGAGCCTGAGGCACGGAAATGGAGAGTTTGAGACCCTACTGAACCACACAGCTGGAGGGTAGCCTCGTTTAAATAGCAAGATCTTGCCACCAACAAATACAACAGCTACAGAATGGAAACAACTCAGATTCCCATTAATGGCTGCATGGAAATGCTATGCTCCAGGATAAAAAGAAATGACCTGTGGATGTCATTTGACCCTGTCACAGCGACAGGGTGACTGTGACTGCAGAGATGACTCGGCCACTAAGAGCACTTGCTCCAGTGACAAGAGGACCAAAGTTGAGTTCTCATGAGCACCCATGTTGGCCAGCTCATAATTGACTGAAACTCTAGCTTCAAAGGATTCAACATCCTATGCTGGCCTCCTCAGACACCTGTATACTCCCAACATCTACACACAGACACATACACATAAATAAAAATTCAAAACAGACAGACATGGATAGAAGTTAAGTATCTGGAGTGAAAAGAGACCAGGAAAAAGAATAGGAAATGGTTTTTATTTTTGTTCAATGAAATGGGCTTGGGAGCTGAGTTTAACCTCTGCTTCTGTTATTAATCACCTGCGTATTCTGGGACACGTTTCTTATCAATGCCTCAATTTTCTGGTCTCTAAATGTTTATCAGAAGATTAATGGAGATTGAGTAATGTATGTCAAACACTTAGCCAATACATAAGACTTTGGAGAGGATACAGGTTATGATTACGATCTTTTGAGACGTACCTCTCTCTGAAGCCCACATTGTCCTGGAACTTACTGTATAGCTTAGGCCAAGCTATGATATCCTTATGCCTCAATGACTCAACCTCCTGAATACTGAGATTCTGAGTACTGAGATGGGGATTAGGATTCTAATTAAGTAAGAAATACACGTTAAGTGCTAGTCTAGAACTTCTCCTGGTGCATTGCATGGTAAGCTCTGCTGCTGGCTGTTAAACTGAAAGTCTTGACAAGATATGGAACGCTAACTACAGACAGAGTGCCTCCTCTTGTCTCTGGAGAATAGCGGGACAAACCAGAAGGGAATCCAGCCCATGCAAATCAGCCTGCACTGAATTGGACTTAGACCTTTTTCAACACCTGGCGAAGTCAATATTGTTTTATGTAGTGGAGACAGGGAAGGGGTGCTTTATAACTGTGTTGAACGCATAGGCAAAGCAAGCCTTGGTCAGGATTCCTCGGCAGGCAGTTAACTCTGGAGAAACCATAGCATCACCAGAAGCCTCAGAGTCTGGGTGGTGCCGCTCTACCAGCTCACCGCAGGAGATTGTACCAAAACCGTGGGCAGGAGCCCACAGTGGACAAATTACAGGACAGAGAACTGGAAGTCCAAGCAATCCCGGGCAGAATGCAGAAGACTCTCTCAGAGTTGGTCACTGCTGAGAGAAGACTAGCTACACAGGGTGGACATTGGTAAATACTATGGTAGGGTAACAAAATTGCTGTACGCTTGCTAGGGAACTAATAAAATACCCAGATATTTGTTTTTCTAGCCCAAGGGCCTAATGGTTCCTTCTTAATATTTTTCTACTCATTATATCTTTTGGGGGAGGTGCTGTATTTTTGTGTTTAATGAATTCCTGAAAATTTATGTGAAAAGTATACTATATAAAAGTAAAACAGCAACCTTACCTATTACATGAGGAATTTTATCCCGAAGAGCTAAACAAGTTATAAATTCCCCAGTATACATTTTAAATATTTTAATCTTAGGTTAAAAATAGAACCCCAAGTACTATTATTTGATTATAACCCAAGTGCTTATATTTGATTATTTTAAATGTAAAGCCAGCAACCACAATAACCAACCAAGACAGAGTCTATGGAGATGGCTTGGGCAAAGAGCTTGCTGTGCAAATACATGGACCTAAATCCGAATCCGCAGTGCCCACTTAGAAAGCTGGACCCAGTCACGCATGTCTATAACCCAGAGTCAAGGAAGGGTAGGGGTCTGGTGTGTGAGGGGTAGAGGTGTGGAAATAGGCTGGACAACCATTCTAGCTGAAATGTCAGGCTCTGGGTTCAGTGAGAGACCCTACCTCAGAAAAAAAAATTAAGAAGAAGAAGAGAGCAACAGTGTGGATCCTTTTCCTTCTGCATGCTCTTCAGAGGCTAGCTATCTGCTTGTGTGTTTGCATGTGCGCATACGTGCGCACACTCCCCCCCCCAACACTAAAATTATTTCTCTGTAGTAATTTCTTACCTTAAATTTCTGTCTGCTCTTGGTCAACTTGAAGCACTATTGTGAATTCAGCTGACCCAGGTGCTGGGTGAATGAACGCATGTGCAAGTCCTGAGGATACAAGTACAGGGAAAAGGGGGACCTGAGTCACACATGGTGACCTTCTAGAACAGCAGGGCGAGCAGCAACAACAGCCGGAGGCTTTGGGTCGAAAGCACAGCAGAATAGTTCTCCAAATGTGTGTCCCTCTGATGTAGGAGGAATAGTGATCTCCAGGTAGAGGGCGGAGGCAGATGACTATAAAAACTTCTAAAATGGTCTCGGAAGGAGCAAAAAATACATCGTCTTTGTTTAGAACAAAAATCCGCTGAAGCTGTACCAAACTAAAGTAAGCCATCTTCAGTCTTCAATGAAGGGAGAAGGAGGAGGAAGGGCAAGGCCACTCCAGCTGCCTGTTGTCCTGTGCCCATGGTTTCTAAAGTATCCCCCCTCCCCATGGTCAAGTTACCCAAGCACTTATATGAACACCACAATCAATCTTTCTTCTAGGCCAGAGAACTTTAGGGAAAAGCAAGTCTGCACAGCTGCGGAGGGGACCTGTGCCAGATACCCAAGCTTATAAAATACACAGCTAGGTTAACCAGACATAAGACTGAGAAGGAGCAAGAACAGACTGAGCAGAGGAAACAGAGAAGAGCCTGAAAAAAAGCACTGATTTGTGAACGAGAAGGTCTGTAAGGCCATCACACTCATAAAACAAAAATAGGACCAATCACAACCCAAGCCTGCCAAAGAAATATAATAGGAGCTCGGATGACTAAAGACAGTTTTCGCCTCTTGTTTGCTTTGCAAACAATAGTGGTAAGATGCAGTAAAAACACACACACAAGAACTTTAGACAGGAAAAGAAGTGAGCTTGCTGGAGCCAAGCTGTGGCTGGCTGGCGGGGCAGCCACAGGATGCCTCAAATTGCCCATTAAGCTGGAAGTGTACGGAATTCCAGATTCGGTGTGGGAAAGGCATTTTAGGGTGGCATATGTAATGTGTGAAAATTGGGTTGTGTAAAAGTTAAATACGTGAAAGTTAGGAACCATCTGTGTCCACATTCCACTGGGCTCTCCCCCGGGCCTGAAAATATAAATCTTCCGTCCTAAACTCAGGGTCACCATAACAATGACTAATGTCTGTATACGACTTCACCACTTAGGAGTTTACAGAACACTCTTACTAATTCTTCTTCTTAATCCTTATCTTGGAAGGCTACTGCATCCGTAGTTTACTCCTGAGCAAAGAGAGGGGACAGAAATTTGTGTCTGTAAACTTACAGAGGATAAAAGTGTTTCAGAAAGGCAAATTTACAGACTGTTTCCCAAAAGATGGTTCACAGATTGTCTGTCCTTTAGGAAAAATCTTGGTGGGCATTATAATTTCCTGGGAGCTTGTAAACTTTTAAACACACACACACACACACACACACACACACACACTCATACACACATACACGCAGCTACTCTAATCTTCCATTTCTGATCCAGTAGGAGCCCAATAACTTGAATTTCTCCTAACTTCTTTTATTTTTTTATTTATTTTTTTATTTTTTGGTTTTTCGAGACAGGGTTTCTCTGTGGCTTTGGTTCCTGTCCTGGAACTAGCTCTGTAGACCAGGCTGGTCTCAAACTCACATAGATCCGTCTGCCTCTGCCTCCCGAGTGCTGGGATTAAAGGCGTGCGCCACCACCGCCCGGCTCTCCTAACTTCTTAAGTGACTTTGCTGGTGAGACTCTAAGACCTGCTAGTGCAGGAGTCTTAGAGGAACGTGCAAGACAAGCTGTAATGTGCTGTCTGTGACACGCACAGCAGGGGCCTCGGCTCTGTGAAGAAGAGGATGGGTAACGTGACATAATTACACTAGAACAGTGGAGCTGTGTGTAACTCTGGTCTGAAAAGCATTTCTAATGCTACACGTTCATCTTCTACCTCAAAATGGAGAGACCTATAGCGTACTAAGGATAACTAACCTAAGGGTATGTATGACATGCTGAAATATTCTCAGGGGTCTGGGAAATGTTTGTGACGGCCAGTCTGTCAGTCACAGGTCTTAAGATAGAGCTGTTTTGAGGGGTTGGGAGGAGAGAGAACAGAACTGGGTGCAACTTCCTCAGAATTATTGCACTGGCTGTCTCTGGATTTGGGGTTTAGAGATAATTTTTAGTTCCTTCTTTTTATTTTTTTTAATTAATTTATTTATTTAAGGATTTCTGCCTCCTCCCCGCCACCGCCTCCCATTTCCCTCCCCCTCCCCCGAACAAGTCCCCCTCCCTCATCAGCTCGAAGAGCAATCAGGGTTCCCTGGCCTGTGGGAAGCCCAAGGACCGCCCACCTCTATCCAGGTCTAGTAAGGTGAGCATCCAAACTGCCTAGGCTCCCCCAAAGCCAGTACGTGCAGTAGGATAGTGAGCCCATCTTATTTATACAGCAAGTAAATACATCTGTCCTTAAAAGGTTCTCAGAGACTTTTAGAACCCCCGTTTAAAGGGGAAAATACCATTTTTAAGGCCACTGTTAAAATTCTATCCCCTTTGTTTAAGCAATCTCTCTGATACAGTTACACATTTCTTGTAACATAATTCATATAAATGGCAATTTGGGACTATTTACCAGTGCAAAAAAGGGGATTATACCACTCAATCAACTAGTGTGGAATTGCCACATTTCATGGCGGAAAGGCTGTTATTAAGGCAAGTCTAAACTAACCTCCCATTCCTCTCCCCGCTCCTCATAATAGTCCCTTTGCGTCTGTATCCTTACTGCTCTGACGAACTTTGTTTCACTGTGTCTGGATACTTCCCCAAAGATACAGGCCAGCCTCTGATATTTGGATACAATAAATGTTTCCTTTCAGTACAATAACTATAAGCTGGTGCATGCTGTGGAATGCTGCCTACAACCTGTGCCTGTAGCAGAATTCACACTGCACGGGACTCAGTGCAAGGAAATTATGCTCCCTAGAGGAAGAATGAATCAATGCTTCAGACATTAGCTGCACTTAAATAAACATTTCCCAGGCAGACCAAATAGAGTTGTTATTGTTTCTCTATAGACAGCTTAACTCAAATTGTTTAAAATCATTCTTATTTTATAATTTTTCCATAAATGTACCCCTTTGAAAATTAAGCTACTACTACATATTTTGTATACATAAATACCTAGTTCTGTGAGGTCTACAAGAGTCGCCTACCAGGGGAATGTCTATATCTTGGATGATTTTTACAGTTAAATCTGTGCACATAAATCACTTTGAAACACGTGACAGACATTGTGGATGAGTGGTTCCATGGGGTTAGTTCACTACACTACCCCAGGAAGGTAGCCATCTTCAAATAAATTCGTGTGTATCTATTTTTGTGTGTGTGTGCCTGCATGCACATGCTCTCTATATGTGTGTAGAGGCCAGAGGTCAACCTGGGAGCATTCAGCTTTGCTTTTTTTTTTTTTTGTCTCTCTTTAGCCTAGAGCTCCCCTGCCAGCCCAATAGATCTGCCTGTCTCTGCTTTCCCAGTGCTGGGTTTGTAGTTCAAGCTCTTTAAACACTACAGTGACAGACTTTTGGTAGCTCAGAATGCTGGCTTGATAGTATACTAATCCAAACCAAGGCTGTCAAGCTTATTAAACTGAAACGAACCCTCATTCTGAGAAGTCTACAATAAGGAGATACCCCTCCCCACCCCCACTCAGTCACCCTTAGACATCACCTCTCATCCTGCTTCTTCATTCTGCAGCTACAAGCCTTTAGTGTACTAATGATCCTGGGAACAGACCAAGGTGAAGTGTCGCTTCTTAGCCAAGCATGGCAGGTGGGATGCTTTGGGCCTCAAGTAAGGCTCACAAGCACCAACTGAAAAGATAACTTCACATGGTCCTGGATAAGAAGCTCTGAGTGAGGGTGGGTGGATGCAGCAGGTTTAAAGGTTCCCACCCAAGACCAGGGCTTTCTAATCTCATCAATCTCTCTGCGCTGTCAGGCTGGTAGCAGTCATGCTGTGCTCCTCAGATACCAATATAGGCAGGACAAGGATAGGCAAACTGACCCAAGGGAGTGGCCTGGACCATTGCCTGGTTTTATAAGTAGGATTTATGGAAACGTATCTAAGGCTATGTCTTTTATAGAGTATCTGTGGCTACATTTGGATCATAATAGTTATGAGTAGCTACGAGAGAATTTGAAAATTCTGAGAGTCAGGTCAAGATAAGAGACAGCCAGCTCACTCCCTGCTGCTCATGTGCATATTATCTGTTACTGTTTCCAAGGGGCCATCCATCTATCCCAACGGTGACTCACACTTCCACCAGTGTTTATTAGACGCCCCACGTGTGTACATGGGCCAACGGGGAGCTTCTCACCTTCTACATCGTCACGTTGTGCTTGCTGTGGCATGAGAGATGGCCGCAGGACTTTGTGCAAGTGGACTTTTCTTTTACTTTCATAGAAAGGCAGGGAAGGTGGAAGAGGAAGGAGAGAGAGAGAGAGAGAGAGAGAGAGAGAGAGAGAGAGAGAGAGACAGAGAGAGACAGAGAGAGAGACAGAGAGAGAGACAGAGAGAGAGAATGAGAATCTGGAGATCTGGACTGGATATACATTTCTCCAAAACTGGTTAAATTGAGCCTGGGCATTTCTGAACTCTTATTCCTTGGTGTTCCCAACCTCTGAACTAACCACTAACCACTCTCTGATCTCTCTTCTAGTTCATTCTAAAGCTGTCTTCTTCGTGGGGCTCTCTTCCAAACTTAATCTGATTCTGTAACAATCCCAGGGCGAGAGTGCCAGGTGGAGAGAGGAGAAGAAAGACATGAACTACGTACTGAGAGCCTGGTACGAGACAGACATGGCACCGGGCAGCCCACTTGCTTCCTGTCTTCACGTCTGAAGCTGGCCAGGATGAGCGCTCTTGGTATGCAATGCAGGCTGGGCAGCAGAGGGAGACTTTGATTCATAGTTACCACGGGAAGTGCAGGTCCAGTGTGCTTGGCAGTCAGCTGACCACCTTTCATAATTAGGCTCTTGCTAAATGTGATGTTCTCTCGAGTCCTTCCTTTTCCTAGTTTGAGGTCTTGGAAGTGTAAAATGAAGTTGCAACTAGAGAAGATCCTGAAAAATAATTCACATGAGGGGGACACATTCATAAAAGGAGATTATGCAAAGTGCCCGTGCTGATCACAAAGAGAATGACGTCAGTTTCCTTTGAAAGGCGATGGAGAGAAAGCCAGCATTTTCTCTGTGCCATCTATGCTGACATTCACAGTATCCAGTGACTTATTATAATGGCTCGCTAATTCATCTGGCTTACAAACAGAAAAATCTGACCATAGTGAGTGAAAAGATGGTTTATTAGGCCCATGGAGGCTGTTAATATTTGTTCGGCTTTCCAGGGAAATATAAAGGAAGTAGCCTTGATGGGTATCACTACATTGAAGCCAAATAGTACCACAGGGTACACAGATACTTCTGCTTCTGCCTCCCAAGTTGCTGGGATTACAGGCAGGTGCCCCAGCAGTTGGTCTTTTTGTTCTGTGTGTAATATCTCAGAGGGATGACTGCATCAGCTCCAGAATTTGCACATCTCTTAGAAGAAGGAAAAGATCGGGCTAGCATATTAGTTTTTATTTTATTAACAAAACAAAACCTTTTCCCCAAACCTCCTCATCAGACGTGGTTGCAACTGATCCCGTGGTTACCAACCAAGGAAAGAAGGGGATAACTAGCACTGCCAAGGCCACCAGAGACTAGATGTGTACAGACAATAACCAAATCTGAACGACTGCCTGTTTGTTATAGACTCTTCTTGCAACTCACCAGCATCCATTCACTGCCCATTGTTTGTGGCTGTTTTCTCATTATAGCAGCAGAGCTGTGAGAGACTGGAGGGCTTCAGAGTTCAGTGTATGTACATACAGTCTGGCCCTTTACAGAAAAGTTTGCCAGCTCCTGATTACTCATGAGCCAGTATCTACGGTTGGCATTTTCCTGTCCCAAACCAAACTGGGAGAAATTCTGATAGAAAAAAAGTAAAAGAAAATGTCAGATCTGCCATTCTTTCACTGTGGTTGTTCAGAAAAGCTAAGTCAACAGAAGAAGCATGTAAGTTTTGAATCAATGTGGTCTTGAGTTCAAACTCCGTGTTCTCTGACGTCACATCTACTATGAAGGCTTGGGCTCCAGCTGGTATGGCACTGTTGACATTGGACCGTGGAGGTGCTAACCTCAACAACGGACTGATCATTGCTGAAGTCATTCTTCCCGTGCTCTCAGGAGGTGGGGACTGGTTGAAAAACATAGACACATCTTGGAGAACATGTGATGCCCATGACCATTCCCGTCTCTGTCTCTGCCTCCTGTCCTCCATGAGCTGCTATGTTGATCTACTTCCTTCTCCTCATCATGCACAGGGTCCAGAAGCAATGGAACCAAGTGACCATGACACAGAGCTCCGAATTTATGAGCCAAACTGAAGCTTTCCTGCCTTGTGCTGCTCTCTTGTGTGTGCAATCACTGTGATGAAACGCTAACCAAAACAGTGTTCTTTTGACTGTATATTTGGGGGAGCTTTTTCTTCTGCAAAGGAGCTGTAAGATCTGCCCTGTAGTTCCATTAAGCCTAAGCCGTTAAGTGAGTTGTACAGAAGCTATAAGAACAATCCATCTAAATTGCTTTGCAAAACAATTGATTTTGTTTTACGAGACAGGGTTTCTCTGTGTGGCTTTGGAGCCTGTCCTGGAACTTGCTCAGTAGACCAGGCTGGCCTCGAACTCACAAACATCTGTCTGCCTTCTCCCCAGTGCTGGGATTAAAGGCGTGTGGCACCACCATGCGGCGATCATTTACTTTTGAATTGTATGTCAATATTCATTTCCTGTTCTGTCCTCTTTCCCATGCATGTGTACACTAGATAATGAAGCTGAGCTACCTTAGGGGTTCCCCCCCACCTTTTACTTTTCAAACACGGAAACACACAGGAAAGACTCAATGAAAGTGTTACATCCCATCCCATTGTTATACCATATCAAAGAAATATATGTCGTTTAGGTTTGCCTGTTACCTTCCACATGACACTGTGTAATCAGTGCACACATGCATTCTTAACACATGACGTGTGTATGGCAGCTGGATGGCATCTGGCCACCCATTATCTGGTCCCTTGCCGCAAAAAAGGATTGTAGTTGCAGTTGGAAGGTAGTATGATTATCTAGTCATCTGGGGCTTGGCTGATCATATTGTTTTATACGATGGCCACAGCACCTCCGTAGGTTAGAGGCCACATGTCCTGTTTCCAAGCGTTCATTTGGTCTGCAACCTTGAAAGGGCATCACAGATGGCCAGAGAGCTAAGAGGTACGTATTTTGTAACAAAAGAAAAGGTGACAAAGTAGGTGACTGTAGAAAACCTGTTTTTCTCTTTTTTTTTTCTCCTCTCACCTTCTCTATAAATCAATCTGAGGGGAGCCGGAAATGTCACTTGTCCATTTCCTGTCCTTTTTTCCATACTCGAGAAGCTCCCTGAAAAGCTCTCCACCTCTCATGCATGTCTTTGCATCCTCTTCTGCCTGCCCGATGCTTCTTCCTTTCTGAAACACCTCCCATCCCTGGGACAACTCTTCTGAAGTTATGCCTTACAGCCGGCTTCCTCCAAAAAGCTTTCCTTGGTGTGAAAGTGACCTTGATACCATAGTTGTGTCCTATGGGGCTGATTGTTGGCCTGTTTGCCCCTTGTGTGATTCTATTAGCAGAACCTGTGGAGAGCCACCTGGTGCTTATTGTATATGCTCAATAAATGAATAGCAGATGTAAGAATAAGGAAGGGTCCCTGAGAAGATCAAATTGGCCAGGCCAAGATTTGTAACTCACATTTGATTCTCTACCCCTTTCTAGGAAGTCTTATTTGCTCTTCAGGCCTTGGAAAATGTGAAGCAGAATCCGAGACTCTGTTTGGAGATCTTATCTTCAGGGCTCCCCACTGGGTGTCCTTTCTTCCTCTATCTCTCCAGCCTGGCATTCCTCCTCCCGTCCTCTTAAGTGCCCGGAGTCTGTCATCCTGTGCAAAAGCTACAGTGTAATCTGACTTGCTTTCAGGGCCACTGACCAGAGGAAACAAAAGCTAAGCCAGAGAGGCTCTCCTGATGTTGACCAGCCAATGGCTCTGCAGTTTCCTTCTGTGTTTAAAATTCCTTATCTGGTAGGGCCAGCAAATCCTTAGGCTCACAAGTCAGCTTATCTCTGGGGCTGGCGCTTCAAAGAGATAGACGCACACTGTTCCTCGGGGTCAGATGCTCTGTGTCAGTCTGAGACGGGAGGCATTTGGATCTGTCAATTTAACACGTGTAACACAACTCATTAACTTCTTTTGTTTTGAAGCAGAGTTCATTTTCCCCTTATTGTATAATAGTTCTTTGTTGGCAAAGAACAAAAGGTGGAAAGAAAGGGTTTCTTAACACTTTAGTCCATTTGACATACTTCCCTTGAATATTTTACTGTATTATTTAATGGTTTAGATTACCTACACTTTGAAATATATATAAATGGTTTTTTGACTTTTAAACTATAAAATTAAAATGATTTCTCATATTTTTTATGCCATTGGATAAATGTGATCTTAATGGCTGATCCATTTCGTTTGTGTAGAGAAGGCTGTTTTATTTCGCTCTTTAGGTGCAGTAGGTATTTTTTTGGTTTCCAGTGGTTTCCATTTGTATTGTTATAGTGTCTTGATTGGAAAGCCTTTTTCTTATGTGTCCTAACTTCCTTAGCTCAAATTTGCTGGAGCGATAAAATGATATGGGCACCACATGGTGACTATTCCAAGACAACTTGACAGGAAGTTGCTTCTGGTTTATTACTGCATATGGAGGGTTGCCACTGAATTATATGGTGGCCTTATTTAATAAGAAAGGATCAACAGAGGTTTTGCTATCATTATGAATAATGACCAATATTTTTCTTATTAAAGTTATTTTGACTTACTCTATTTATGCCCCTTTCCTATGCTTCCATTTCCAGTATTTTTCTTGTTCATTTCTGTGTGGGTTGCTGACCTTCCCTGATGTTGCAAATTTGAGTTTGTTGTTTTCCATTTGATTTTGACTTGTCTGGGTCACAGTTTTTTTTTTTTTTTAAGCACTTCAGTTATATAGCATTGTGTTACTTTTCTGTTACTTTTAAACTTAAATTCTCACCCTCCCGATCTTTGGTTAGCATTTTTGTTGTTGTTAGCGTGCTTTGGATCCTTTTTCTCTTCTCTGAGCTGTTGGCTGTTTTTTCAACCTCAGTTCATTGTCTGACTTTACCCATCAGTCAGTCTTGACCAGTTGGAGCCCCACGGCCCTCCAGTCACTGTGGTGAGTGTAGGGATAAACTTTCAATGGAGTTCAGACCACTGAGAGACCCATACAGGAAACACGTATGAAACATACATCATACTATTATGGAAGAGAAGTCAAACTTTCTGCTCGACATGAATGTGGGTGGACACAGACCAGGGCTGTGGTAAGTCATTTTCCCATCACCCAGCCTGTGGGGGTGAAGCTATCACTCAGGGGACCAGACCCAGATAGGATTTAGATTCTCAATGATCCTGCTTGAACCAGTGCACCCACCTACCCTTCAAGCTAACATATCTATACTTTTAATTCCACGAAATAATACTTCTTATTTTCATTTACGCCAGATTAAATGGAGTTTCAGTGAATACCAGCAGAGACCTAATGCATGGGATATCATTGCCTCCTTATTGTCTTCCCTAATGAAGTGTTGGCTATAGTGGGCTGATCCTGCCATCTTTCTGTTTCTGTTCAATTGTGCAGCGGTTTCCTCAGAAATCAAACCTTCCCTCCTGTAGGGAAACTCATCATGACCCAGGAGGTTCCAAAATGGGCTGATTAAAACTTAGAGAGAAAACGACTCAGGAGCTTCAGGAAGTACCTGAAACTGGCCAGAGCACTAGCACCCCTACCCCCCCCCCCCCCACCTTCCTAAGTTTCTGTAAGCAGTAAAGACTGCTAAGGTCCACTCTTAGCCAAGCCAAGCCACCCAGAAGAGTCTCAGACCAGACAACCTGCCTGGAAGTGAGTCTAGGTCTGCTGTCCCCAAGAGATACAGGCCAACTGAGTCGCCTGAAGAGACACACTCAAAGCCACAGAGCAGCCTGCAAGTTGTGTGAGGAGCTCCAGGGTTTCTGGTTTTGTAGTTTGTAGAACCATGCTGGCCTGGGCGTTTGGAGATGCAGTTGTTTTTCATTGTTTTCGCTTCTGTAAGTAACCCCGCTAAAGCAGCTTCCTTCTCACCAGTGCCTATGTGGTACCTGATAGGCAGCAATCTCAGCAAATGCCCGATGTGTTCTGTCGAATCAAATGTGAGCAGACCCCACGTTTCCTAAGAGTCGGCTTGTGAAAAGCCTGCTCTTCATAAGCTCACCGCCTTTTGCCTCTTAATCAGGAAAGTAATCTATAGAAGAAGTTTCAAATATTTGGTCTCTCTGTGTGCTTCAGTCCACATTTAACCGGAGCTGTATGTAAACACGTGCGTGGAATGTTCACTGCATGCTTCAACAAAACAGAGGGGAAGATGCGGACGGCCTCCCTCTTGAATCGGTGGCTCAATAAAATGTGATGTTTACTTTCCATCCTTTGTAAAAAAAAAAAAAAAACCGGTTTTTCTTTGGAGCTTGATTCCTTTCACACAGAGCTAGTGACATCCTCTCAAATAAAAAGGGGCTGAGAAGTGAGACGTTTTCCTGGTGATTACCGTGAAAACTTGGCAGCAATTCTGTGCCCGAATGCCCAGGAGCTACTGCTATTGTTCACTGTTTAGGAAGCCTGCTCTTTTCCTTTGCACCCTTTAGACCAAAATGTAGTCAGAGGGACGCACTTGCAGAGCACAGTGGGGGAGAGATTAAATGATGTATCATTGTGGGGACAGCTGGCCATTCTTGATCTTTTGTTCCTTTTAATAACTGCTGAGTTGGACTTCGAAGTGAACTAGGTAGGGGAGGGCCTTCTGCCGTATCTTTATGCAAAACAAATACTCGAGGAAAACAATGAATCGACCGTATGACTGTCCCGTCTATTCATAACTGTGACTGTAGCTGAGCCTTCTGGGGTGTTTACTCTGTGCCAGGTACCGCCAGGCATTTGCCACACATCACACCCATTAGCATTAGCATCATTACATCCATGTTTACACAGGGCACTTGGATAAAGTGCAGTTGATTAATGAGTGTGCGGTTATCCAGGCAGGCGTAGAAGAGCCAGGGTGCATAACAGGTAGTCTTGCTTCAGAACTCAGCCATACATCTTATTGGTTTCCAGAATAAGTTGACAAGCTTGTGGTAATAAAGGAATGTGGTCTTTGGGGACAAGTCATCTTTCAAATCTGTTCATATTTAAACTACACTCACTTTTGACTTAACTCAAAGACGTGGGATTTACATTTAAGAATGTTGATTGCAACGTCGTTGGCGAGGGCAGGAACGTACTGAATGTTCATCAATAATTAATGCTCTACTTAATAGTGATATGATCATACTTGTCGGGAATCTCTTGAATGAATTGGATCTAGATCTGTTGACTTGGAAGTTTATTCATAGTATCATTAAGTAAGAAAAGCAAACCACAGAGAACAGTATGGCGTGTGATTCATTTTTATCAAGTGATAAGCAAATACATTTCGTATCTGGGGAACAAAGGGAAGGAAGTGAGGCTAAACATGGTAAGAAAGTAGACTGGGGTTCTTTGTCTCAAGAAGGTAACGACCAACACATGAGGTTACATCCAGTCTCCACAAGTACTATGGCATTCATGTACCAAAATACACATAAGTGTGCAGTGTATGTGTGTGTGTGTGTGTGTGTGTGTATGTGTGTGTGTCGGTGCATGTTCAGAGGCCATAGCAAGACATTGAGTGTCCTGCTTTGTTGATTTCTGTCACATGCCTTGGACGGCAGGCCTCTCACAGAATCTGAAGCTAGGTTGGGGGACAGAAAACTCCAGCAATCTTCTCTGCACCTCCCAGAACTGAAATCACAGGTTTATATACTAGACTTTTTCACACAGGTGATAGGGTCTGAGCTCAGGTCAACAAAGGCTTCTACGCACTGAGCCACCTCTTGAGCCCAACGTTTGGTTTGCTTTGAGTGAGGAAATAATAGTAGTGGTACTCATGGGAATGGACTGCAGAAGAATGTTGGTTTCAGGTGAATATACTCTAAAGTCACAATGGAAACTCAAATGGAGGGGACAAAATGCAGGTCTGGAGAATAAGGTAGAATAATTACTTACGATCACGGCACTTGGGAATCTGAAGCAGGAGGATCTAGAGTTTGAGGCTATAACAAGACCTATACAGCAAGACCATGTCTAAAAAAAATAGAATAACTAGATTATGAATGATAATTGAGTCAAGGCGGTTGTATACACAGTGAAGATGAAAGCCGGTGAAGGATAAGAGTCTGGGAGCAATGAGATGTCTGGACGGCCAATGGAGGAAGCAGCCAGGTGGGAAAGCTGAGAAGACAGCAGAGGCATCGAGACCCAGCGGGAGAATCAGAGGGGTTATCATGCAACAAATGGTGAGAGACACCCCAAAGGAGCAGTGTTTGGTGATATCAAATACTCCATAGAGAGCAAGGGAAACAATGGGAAGTATTCACTGGTCATGGCAATCCGAGGGTTGCTGAAGATCTTTAAAAAAACATCAAAGCACACAGGCGACAAAAGCAGAAATGAAGAGGCAAGACTGCATCAAAGCGAAACGCTTCCCCACAGGTGAAGGGACCGACCAGCCAACACAATGAAAAGGCGACCCATGGAACTGCAGAAAATATTTGCAAATCATATATCCGACGAGGAGGATAACATTCCAAAATAAATACAAGGCACTTAGGCAACTCAATAGCAAAAACCAGATAACCCATTCTAAAACTGGACAAAGGACTTGAATAAAGATATGAGTTTTCCCAGAGAAGACAGATAAATACACCCACAAGAACCAGAAAAGCTGCTCAGTATCACTAATCCCCAGAGAAATGCAAATCCAAGCCACAGTGAGACATTATACCTCTCTGAATGGTTATTAAAAAGACAAAAGAGCTGGAATGATGGGCTCAGTGGCACAGTGCTTGCTGTAAAAGCCTGGAGACCCAAATCAATGGGGGAGAAGGGACTCAGCTCCAAGTAGTTGTCCTGTGACTTCCACACATAGGTCATGGCACTCATGCACCCTTCCATACACAATCATAAATGAATAAATGAACGAATGAATGAGTAAATAAATCTAATTTTTAAAGACACAAGAGATGATTGTTTGAGGATGTAGAGAAAAGAGAATCTCCACACACTGCTGGTGAGAATGTAAATTGGTACAGACTTTATAAAAAAACAACAACAACAACAAACCAGTATGGAGGTATTCAGGATAGGATCCAAAATTAAAGATAGGGTTACCATGTGACTAAGGGATCACATTTCCCCTTTTATTTCTTCCTTTAAAATGAAATGAATACACGAAAGGAATGCCTGCACTCCCAAGTACATCGCAGCTATGTTCACAGTAGTGAAGACATGGGAACAGCCTTCAGTGCCCATTGTTAGATGAACAGATAAAGAAGCTGTGTTGTATATACAGTAGACTATCAACTGGTCATCCAAAGACAATCTGTCGCTTTGACTATGTGGCTGAATCTTGTGGGTGTGCTGACAGAGAAAGACCAATCCTGGGTGATGTCATGTATGTGTAGAACCTAAAAGCACCGAAGTCGGAGAAACAGAAATAAGATGGTGGCTACTGGGACCTGGGAGAGGGTGGTGAGAAACACAGCAGATCTTCGTCAAGGGGTTCAAACTTTACGTTTCCAGATTGGTAAATTCTGGCGAGCTCATGAATATCATAGCGACCAGAACTAAACTGCATCGCAGCACTGCAAGCTCTTGATCCGTGAATGTTCCCGCCATTCATGTAGAACAGAACTAGATGAAGTGACGGATATAGGACTGTAACGGTCATTTCACACTATGAAGACGTATCAAATCATCACACAAACATTCTAAATGTATCCAGTTGTGTTTCTATCATACCTCACTAAAAAACTGGACAGTTCCCCCACCAGTTAAAAAGCGAAGGGATGGATGTTAATTTGCCTAAGGTTTGCAATCATTTTGATCTGCCAGGTATAGCCGACATCCTATTGCCCACCTTAAATACAGGCTCCAAGAAAGGAACTCCTTGAAATATAAGTAAAGAACAGCAAAGGATGTGGAGCTCAGACTGGACCACAGTGTCAATCAAAGGTAAGGAGTAAACAGGCAAAGATGGATTTGGTAATGAAGAAAATCAGTAGTAATACCTAACGTTTGTTAGGTGCTTGTGTTGTTAACCATTATGCCCAGCCTGTGACGTCTCATCTGATTTTATGAGCTACAACCAGTTATCTTTTTATACAGTAGAAACATACTTTGGAAGCTCAAAGAAGCAAAGATCACATAACAATTGTAAAATGAGATTCAAACCTAGTAGGGACTGACATAAACCTGAGACATGACAGAGGAGAAGATGGAGGCAGAGGGCACCCCTGTTTATATGTTTTAAAAAGTTTTATATACGTATGGAAGGCTTCTTAAGAAACCATGGGGGGTTGTTTTGTTTTGAGATGAAAATCACGTCATACATACACAAAATCACAAGACAAGGATAGTTCTTGTATTACTATCCTGATATCTTATCCGCCAGCAATGTGATTAAATGACTCCAGTTATTTGCAAAGGGACCTTTGCACTTAATTAGTTATCTGGTCAGTGATTGGTATCAGAGGATTGTGAACATCAAGCAAACACCATCCTTAGCTTTCTGGACCTTTCGGGAAGAGCAGCAGGTGGAATGACGGAGAGTCCCAGATCCAGCCTTTGTCTGGAGCTGAAGGGAACTCAGAAACGTACTGTGTGTGGCTTCAGTGCACAGGCAGGTCCAAGTGTCGTGAGAGTGGTCCCGTGACACTATTTTGCATTGGGATTTTTATGGTTTTTTAGCTCAGATTCTACATAGAAAGTTCTGAACTCTCAATTTTATTATGAAAGTGTACTTCCTGAGTTGCACCCACTGTGTGCTAGCTGTGTGCCAAATTTTCCGAGAGTAGAGTGACAGTCAAAAATCTAAGTGCCACTTGTCACCCAGATTACATCTCCTTAATTTCTCCAGTTAAGTGTACTATCTCATAAGCCTTTTAAACAGAAACCCAGCTTCTCTTCCTCCTGTCTTACTTAAGAAATAAAAACACTTCCTTGATCCAAAGGGTTAAGACCCACTTCTAAAAGCCATTTCTGGAGACCAGGGAAGTAACTGATCCAGACATTTCTTCTCTCTGTTTTGCCATGTTTGTCCCTGCTCTGAGCCTTCAAAGTCTTCTGGGCTTGGGTTTTGTAGATTAGTTGACTGGTCTCACTTGGATTTTAGAAGCTGGTCAAAGCCCTTTAGACGGAAGAAATGTTTTGATTTCTTAAGTAATTCTGAGAAGATGGTACTTAGATCCTGTTCTGGCTACAGGGACCACGGAGCTGTACACGTAAGGTAAGTTCCTCAGAGTCCTTCATCTACACTCAGCATGCTCTGTGATAGCCCAATGGCATCCAGCGTTAGTCAGAAAGCTTTGTGTGCCCAGCACTGTGCAGATGGTTCTTCCATGACAGCAAGGGTTTCTAAAAGGCCTTGTTCTCGATTCATTTTAAGGGATACAACCATGACCCCGCAATGGGCCAGAACCTGTTTTCTTTTTCTTTCCTCTGAGCTGCCTCTTTGAACCAGTAAAATGTAATCATCAGGAGTCTGTCCTTCACAGTACAGCCATTGTAACCGATTAGAACATGAATAGTTGTAACCGATTACAACATGAATAGAATGGTTCTCCACCAACTTATACCTTTCACCCCTAATCTCAGCTTTCTATCTAAGGGGAATGGGAAAGGAGATAGATCTAAGATTAAATCCATCCCATTATTCCATTATTTTAAGGCAGTGGGTTTCTTGTAGTTACATAGTTCACTTAAGTGACTTGCAAAATAGAGATGCTCTGTTCCAGTCTTCTTTTAGAAAAATATATATTTTTCTGGTTGTCTAGGCACTTCCTTATAGAAATAATGATGACCATCATTTGTTCAGTAGAGATGGTAACAAGACTTTACATTCATTATCTCATCTCTCTTAACGAAGAATTGTGAGTCTAAAAGAGGATGTAATATGCACAGAAATTATAGTCCAAGATAGAATGTGAAAGAGGCTACAGAAGGGGGTAAGGGCAATGCATCAAGGGAACTCTTAGAAGGGAGGAATTGCTTCTAACCAGCGAGGCTCATTCAATCAACTTCCGGCATTAAAAAGCGTGTGCATTTTCCATCCTGGCCTCAAGAATCTCAGAGACCATGAAGAAACAGACAGAGACACGAAGATCACCCCCCCACACACACACACACAGTGTGATGTCATCTGAAGATGGCAATCAAACCCATTTGCATGGACTTCTTGAAAGAGGTAAGCATGGGAGCTACGTAGGCTAAAGGATCCAGAGACTTCTGCTAAGACTGAAGTGGGCATCCCTTGGTATCGCAGGGTTACACCTGGACCTCATTATGCCAGCCCCATTCCCCGGAAGAGAGAGAGAAGCAAGGGGTTGTTAACTTATCCACTCATTTCTCCTTTGAGGCCCTAATTTTGAAGCCTTTAATGGTAACCAGTCCTCCCCTTTCATACAACTGGCTTTTTTCCCACTGCAGATTGCGCTTCACGTTGCTTTCCTTAACTCCGTGCAGTGTGTGACCTCCTCTCCAATTTACCAATTCTGATTCACGTGTTCCTTCTTCCCCCTACAGAGAAGAAACAGCCAGCTCTTGTAGTTCCAAACTTCTTGGAAAAAAGCCAAGCTTCCATAAGCCCCAGAATATTATTGTGTGAATTAAAATGTTCACGTGCTATCAGCCATGCAGTTACTCTGACGTTTATTTTTGGAAAATACTACATTTGGAAAATGGGAAGCCTTCCAGGGCATTCCTTTACCTTGGGATATCAGTAGACACAAGGGTATTTTGAGATCATTCCTTGCTCAAAAGTTAGCAAATAATCTGTACAAATAGACACATAAAATTGCCTTCAATAACGTTAGTTAAGGGCCCTGGGGCTTTACAAAGTTCCTATAGGCTATTTGTTGAGAAACATGGGATCCAGGCTGCAATTCTAACTCACTAAAGCAAACTTTCAAAATGCCTTTGAGTTAACTCCCATTTGGCTCTTCTTACCCGTTTCTCTTCCAATCACTGACCTTACTTGCTGAATTTTATCCAAGATCTTACATGCTTCAAGCCGTCTCCCTGACTGCAAGAGGCAAATCAGCCTGAGTCCTGGAGCAGACCATATCTAAAACCAATGGCTTTAGTACCCAAGAGCCAAAAATTAAAACATCCATATTTCTCCCTCAAATCCTCTTCCACCTTTTCCCCCCCCTTCTTGGCTTGACTTTATAATGCCAAATCTTCAAGAAGAGAGAGCCAAGGGTCTGATATGATTACTAATGCACTTCGTTCTTTTGAGTGGCTCAACTCCCAGCGATTATGATATGTTTTCAGTGGCTACAATACAAGCAATACAAGCCAGAGGGCAGGGACGGCCTTGCGGGGAAAGGGCTGGAGTGATGGACAGAGTGCAGGCCTTCTTGACTGTTCTTTAGGCTTTGAAATTTGATAAGGACTAAAATTCAACATTGTTCATCATTTCGTTTATGAAAGCAGAAAATCCAAAGTCATGGAGAGGGTGCGTAGGGAGGGAGAAAACAGGAAAGATGCATAGAGAAAAAGTAGGAAGGCATATTTTAAAAGTCAGCCATGATTACCTATGGGAAAATAAGTATTATGCGATGGGAGGGAGAGGTAAAGGCAGACTCCTGAATTACATGTCGTTCTCCAGTTTTTCTTTTACATTGAAGATGTATTTTTTATAGTGTATGAGTAATGAAACATGATTAAGATAAAACAAAAAGCACTGAAAAAAGAATATAGAATTCTACATAAGAACTAAAAGCTAGCCAAGCAAAGCCAAATTAAACATAGCAAGTCTAAAGTGGTATTGTAAGTTCAATCTGGGGGAAAATGTGAATACACTCAAAACCAACTGATAGTATGCATACAAATGAGGCTCTATTTCTGGATTAAAAGAAAATTTAACTTCTACTTTGTGTGATTCCTCTGCTATTTGAAATTTTAGCTTTCATGTGCATTTATTTTCTTCTGTTCAAATAATTGGATGGCTTATATGGTATTATGAATTGATTTAGTTGGTATTGCCCTCAATGGACTTTCTGGTTTAGCTCTCATCTGCCTGTCTGTTCATCCCTCCATCCTTCACTTCCCCTCCCTCTCTCCATCCCTCCTTAACCTCCATCTCTCTGTCTCTCTCTCTGTTCATTTCTATCTCTCTGTCTCTCTCTCTCTCTCTTTCTCTGTCTGTCTCTGTTTCTCTGTTTCTCTGTTTCTCTCTCTCTCTGTCTCTCTCTGTGTTTTGATGGGAATTGAACTCATGGCCTTGTGTTTGTTAGTCGGGTTCTCTACCACTGCAATACCTCCCCAGTCCTTCCTGGCTAGTTTTATTGGACTGATATTTAACACCAGGCTAGATGGCCTGCTGTGGTAGTCATCCCCTAACTCAGATGACCGTGGGAGAGGCTCAGGCTTTCTATGTACCCCAGCTTTTACACTTGTGTCTCCCTTATACATGAAGTTCCTTCTGCTACATACCCCTCTTTCCTTTCCCTAATACAACTTGTGTTCATCCCTTAACTCAGCCTAGCCAATAGTTTTCAATACCTCCCGAGGTGCAATGTCCACTTTGTTCCTGAAGCATTTACACAGTGAAGAATTGCCAAAGTGAATTGGAATTTGTGGGTTTCCAATTAAAGTGTTTATTTCTCCAGCCTTTTCTAATAAAAGAGTTTTAAGTCTAGTGAACCCCAGATATGGCTATCATCAGAATCACCAAGAGAAGACTGATCGGGAGAGGCACAGACAAGGCGTAGTGCTTTCTCCACTCTTTACCGTCTGTCTGCCTCCCAGAGAGCAAGAGGGTCCCTTGCCCTGCACCCTTTCCTTTCTCCCACAGCTAGAATAGGGTCACTCACACTGTGCACATCCAGTAGATACTTGCTGAATGAGCAAGGAATGAATGAATGCCCGGAGTGACTTAATAATCCTGCGTTCACCAGGTTAATTTCTAGTATGCTTTTAAGATTAATTTCAAAGTCTTTGAACCCATCTTGGTCCATTTTTCCGGATCCCCAAGCCAGACACTTTTGTGCCTATATGTGCCGTGTGTTTTATGGTATGCTTGCATTTTAACTCCACGGTCTTCTTTGTTGCACCTGAGAACTCAACGGCACTGATGGGGTGTCTTTAAATCTTAGATAAAATAATGTCTTGGGAGGAACTACATTTATCGTTTTGTCTGTGCTTAAGGAGGGTCTAGTGGGGGGAATTAGTGAGGTACAAAAGTGGGAATCCTGGGATTTGGAGTTTGGGGTCTTATCCCAGGCTTTCTAATTTCCACTTGCGAGGAAGAACCTTTGGCATTTAAAGGTCAACAAAGAAATGTTGCCAGGAGAGTGGTGGCCCTGGAGACCACCTAAGAAGCCCCTTTAGCTGAGGGCATGAAAGGGCCTGCTGTCTGAGAGAGGAATGAAAATAACACCTCTGTATTTTTATGGTTGAAACGAAAAGGAGGCTGGTCTCTGGTTTGGCAGTCTGGGAAGAGCCAGCACCTGAGCTAGTCAGTGTGAGGTTTGACGGTGTCTGAAGGAGAATGCCCACATGAGGTGCAAAGGGCTGGCACTAACTGCTACAGACAGTGAGATGTCGTGAAGGGCATTCTCTACTAGGCATTGAGAGACAGGTCTCTCGTGATGCTTCTTCCACACCGTGGGCTGATCTGGCAGCACTATCAGTAAGAAGAGCCCAAGTTTCAACAGCACTCTTAGGCCTCATTCAGTAGTAGTGGATGCATGGATACAGGACTTGGTTTGAAGTGAAAGCCAAAGAGACCACCTAATTGGATACTGCTCTCACAAGGGGGTCCCCAGAATACCTAGAAGAAAAGGGGGTCCTCATGAAAGTGCCACCATTTTCACCACTAATATGATTAAACACACGATCATCGTTATACCTTGAATCTGAAAAGTCTACACTAAATCTTCTCTGGTTTCTGCTGCACTGCTTGGTACCTCGTGGAGATTGGTATGCTCTTAATAAAATATAGGTCAGAGATTGACGTCCATAAAGTTATGAATGTACTTTCCATAAATTAAGATGGGGATCCTTTAGGATTTGTTAGATTGCTCAGGAGGTACATTAAATGGTCACTTGGGTACAGAGACTATTTTATGGTACGTTGTGGGTATGCAGAGCCAATTTTCCTGGCCCCCACTGCACTGTGATTAAAGATGAGGTCAGGTCTTGTCATGTCTGCGTTACTGTGCTGTAGGCTTCCACCCCCTCTGATGACGGGACTGGCTTTTATGGGGCTCCCTATGCAGGTTTGCGATCACACCCCATGGCTGCTCATACGTTCCATGCATCCATGCTTCTCTGTCCACTGTGCCTCCAGGTTCTCGCCGTAGCTCAACCGCTCGTGTCCCCTTTCTCTGCCACCCTAGAGATGGTGACACCTCAACTGTGCTGGCCTTAGTGGGTCGGGAGGCTTCTCTGTCCTTCGCTAGATATTCCTAGTGGAGGTTCTGTCTGTGTTTTAAAGCTGACCTGTTTATAAATGACTGATTCTGAGTGCTCCCAGCCCTCCAAAAGCACACTGTGTGACTTGGGACTTTGCGAGGTGCCTCCCTGCTTAGTTCCTGATGTGGGGCTGTCTCCTCTAAAAGTGCCAATTAGAAGACTTCACGTCTTATTTGAGTTTCTCTAGTTTCATTTCCTGTCCACACTCTCTAGGAAGATCTAGTTCTTCCCTGTTCATAGCCCTGAAGTTTCTGTGAGATCATCACGTAAAAGCCAAATAGCCTACGGAACCACACTCCCAAAGTCCAGTCTGAGTACCTCTGCCTGTGGATAGCACGCCAGCCCTTCTGCTTCAGACCTAGCCCAGTCTCATTGGTTTTTATGGCATTTTATCCAGTGAGATCTTGAAATCGGGACTGTAGTTTTCTATCGTCAGAGAGCATTCACTTCTGAAATATCTCCTGAGAAGTTATTTAAACAGGAAGTCCAAGCATTTCTAGGAAAATAAATAGCATGCTGTAGACTACACACACACACACACACACACACACACACACTTAAAACATTTCTCAAGGCTTAGAAAGCTGCAGAGATGCAGCTCTGATTGCAATAAAGATGATTTTTAAATATCCTTATGTAGACAAGTTTAGCTCTCTGGAAATGCATCTGTCCAACTTCCATGCCAGAAGCATGTGGCTCCGTAAGAGCAGAAAATCTGGTCCATGTAGGTGGATATCTTCAAGCCAAGGAGTGTTCGGCTTCAAGATGAAAGAAAGCTTCTGTACCTTGCAAAAATCAGTTGAAGGTCTGACCTTAAGACATACAAGTCACTATGTCTACTCCTTGGGCCATTTTGACAGAGTTCAGGTTCTAAGTCATAAGGACCATCTGTCCCAGCAGCCTGAGATTTCCCAAGGTTATCACTTATGAAAGAGAGTCCAGCCTGAAGATCCAGCCAGTAGAAAATGGCTACCCTTTTCTAGGGACCACAGCCCTTTCCCCTGCCACATAAATATGGAACTAATTTTGATTTCTTTTTCTTAAACCATAGATATCTGGCTTGTCAACAATAATTCAACAAGAGTTTTCTGAAGGTTAAAGAGTTAGCTAAATAGTGAAATGGAGATCCTTTGGGGATTCAAGTTCTGTAGTCGGAGGTCACGCAGAATTAACCAAATTTGGAGGTGTAGATTTTAGTGGGTTTAGATTGCAGAGAGTGTCAACTTAGATAAACTGGAACAAAAAAAGGGTAGATTTGCAAAATACATTCCTGAACAGACTTAAATTTCATAATTAAAAACAGCTACCAGATGCTGTATGTTTGTTCCCATTTATATTGGTCACTAATTGGCTACTCGTCCAAACAATAAAAAAATGGATTTTTATCAATCATTTAAAATTACCAATATTGAATGTCATTAAATTAAATTGTGTGTATATGTGTATGTGTGGAGGTCTGAGGGCACCGTTCAGGAGCTGGTTCTGGCTTTCCATCTTGTTGAGGCAGGGTCTTCCTGGTACCTGCAGCTTTACTCTGGGCTAGCCGGCCAGTGACCTTCCGCCTCTGCGTCCCATCTCACTGCAGGAGTGCTGAGATTACAGATGCAAGCCATTATATTTGGACTTTTTCAAAGGTTCTAGGGCTGTTAGGGTTGCACTACAAGTATTTTTAACCAATAAGACATTGCCCTGGCCCCATTTACAACTTTGAAACAGAAACAGATATATAGTAGAACAAGGAAACACTGAGGAGTTTCTGCTTTTTTTTTTTTTTTAAAACCCTCTCAGTTCTATTCATTCAGGTATTGATTGCCAGACATTGAGCACAGCCTTATAGTATACAGCAAGATGAATTCTTGCTCCTGGCCATGTGTAGGCAGAGGCTTCTGTCCTGCCTGGTCCCATAATAATCATTCAAAAACTATATTATTTAAAACACTGCTTGGTTAATAGCTTAAGTGTGTTTCTGCCAAATTCTAATATCCTAAACTAACACATCTCCATTAATCTGTGCATCACCACAAGGTCATGGCCTACCGGTAAAGTTTTGGTGGGCTCCAGTCCAGGCGTCTGTCCCTGGCGGCTACATGGCTTCTCCCTGACTCCGCTTTTTTCTCCCAACGTTCAGTTTAGTTTACCCACCTAGCTCTTTTCTGCTATACCACTAGCCAAAAAAGCTTTATTCATTAACCAATAAAAGGAAAACGTAGACAGAAGGACTTCCCACACTATCCATGGGTGGATATGTGGGGAGGGAATGGCAGGAATCTCTTTTCCAAAATACTGAAGTAAGAAGGCTGCTGTCACGTGGTATTAGAGATGTGGTTCCTATGTATGAAACCTACAGCAGAAAGTGCCTAATTCTGTTCAGAAGGCTTCATAAAAATGTTATATTTGAGTTGGACCTTGAAAGGTGAAGAGAAAGTCACCAAAAGACAGGGGTAGGAACTAACTATTTCTCTGGTGCTCGCTCTATGAGAAGATTGATGAAGTTTTACATGGGTGGAGACCAGGCCTCGTTCAATACTATATTGCTGGAGCTTGGCCAGTCCTCACTACACATCAAGAGTTTAAAGAGGTTTGTTGGCCAATAGATTGAAAAGCTCCAGAGAGAAGCATCTGTGCAATAGCAAAACAAAGAACACGATGTGTTTTTCCCTCTAGACGGGAGATTATACCATCAGGATCATTCGCTCCCTGAAAGGGAAGCGATGTGTCCTAAGAGAACTGAAGAAGAAAAGCATTACAGAAGAAACACATTGGCCTCCTAGTCTCAGCCCTGCTGTTAACCAGCTGAAAGGCTTTGAATAAATGCTTAGCCTATAGTGCTTTTGTTTTTCTCATTTGTAGAACAGCCTTTGGTACATTAGTACAAGAAGAGTGGGGGACATTTAATAGGAAGGGAAAGAACATGGCACGAACCTTCCCCAAATTCCAGTTTAATACATGCATTCCAGTTTTAAGATAGCACACTGTGTACATACTGATGATTTCCTCACCAAAATTATAGTCTTTTGAAGAAGCAGATTAATAGATGCTCAAAAACAAGAGCCAGTCCCCTTGGATCAGAAGCTGGCATGAAATAAGAAACCAAAGCAGGAAGCTTTGGTTCTTCCCATCACAGTGATGTGGACACGTGCATATATGACTGGAGTCTTCTAGTTCTCTCTCGTCCTGTCAGACAGAAATGGAAAACGACTGGAATGAAAACTGCCAGGGAGGGCAATGCCAAGAGGTAAAGCAGCTGCAGAGGTTTTACTGGAAAACTAAAGCAGTCATTTAAAACTCAGTTTGGGGACAGCCTACAGAATGGGAAAAGATCTTCACTAACCCCACATCAGACAGAGGTCTGATCTCCAAAATATACAAAGAAATCAAGAAATTGGCCACCAAAAGAACACATAATCCAATAAAAAAAATGGAGTACAGATCTAAACAGAACTCTCAACAGAGGAATCTAAAATGGCTGAAAGACACTTAAGGAAATGTTCAACATCCTTAGTCATCAGAGAAATGCAAACCACAACAACTCTGAGATTCCATCTTACACCTGTAAGAATGGCCAAGATCAAAAACCCTGATGACAACTTCTGCTGGAGAGGTTGTGGGGAAAAGGGAACACTTCTGCATTGCTGGTGTGAATGCAAGCTGGTACAACCCCTTTGGATATCAGTGTGGCGATTTCTCAGAAAATTAGGAAATAACCTCCCTCAAGACCCAGTAATACCACTTTTGGGTATATATCCAAAGGAGGCTCAATCGTGCCAAAGGACACAGGCTCAATCATGTTCATAGCAGCTTTGTTTCTCATAGCCAGAACCTGGAAACAACCTAAATGCCCCTCCACCAAAGAATGGAGAAAGAAAATGGGGTACATTTACACAATGGAGTACTACACAGCAGAAAAAATGACATCTTGACTTTTACAGGAAAATGGATGGAGCTAGAAAACATTATTTTGAGTGAGGTAACCCAGGCACAGAAAGACAATTATCATATGTATTCACTCATAGGTGGTTTTTAAATAAAAGCAAAGAAAACCAGCGTACAAACCACAATCCCAAAGAACCTAGACAACAATGAGGACACTAAGAGAGACTTACATAGATCTAATCTACATGAGAAGTAGAAAAAGACAAGATCTCCTGAGTAAATTGGGAGCATGGGGACCTTGGGGGAGGTTTGAAGTGGGGAGTGGATAGGCAGGGAGGGGAGCAGCAAAAAATGTAGAGCTCAATAAAAATCAATAAAAATTAAATAAAACCCAGGTTTGGGTATGGATATCTTTGGAAGTATAGGGACCAATATAGATCTTTTCTCAGAATACTCCTTTGAAATGTATAAAGAGGAACACTTTGGATAATAAAAGAAATTGGTTCTGTAGTCAAAATAATACAATTTTTGTAATATCATAACAGCTGTAAATGATAAAATACCTGACAGCTAACTGATGATTTTTTTAAAGACATCTGTCATAATTGTAGCGTGAATTGATCCGTGAACTCTACTGGCCGTAATGTCAACAGACATTGGCAGTGCTTCCGTGATTATTGCCTTTGACCAAATGGTCAAAATATTCTCTCAGTTAGAAGCCAGAGAAAAAGAAACTGCTGTTTTTATTCTAGTGGGAGTGAAGTTGTGGTGAATTGACACCCAAAAGATTAGCAAAGAGTTTCTCTGGGTGTGTCCAGGTGTTTCCAGACACAGGTAGACTCTGAGGATTTGGAATTGATCTGTGGATCAGTCCTGTGAGGGACTCCTAATATGAAAGCATTATTATGAGGTGGAAAGGCAGGAAGTAGGGGTGCTATTTGGCAGTTAAAGGGTTTGTTCTTAAGGCTACATTTTGTCTTTTCTAGTATACACCTCTCCTCCTCCCTTCCCCCTCCCTGCTTCCTCTCTGCCATGAGGCAAGACCCTCTGCTGCCTGGTATTTCTTCCACCATGATGCTGGGCCCGAGAATGTGGAGACAAGACCATGAAACCACGAGCCAAAATAAAACCTCCTCCTTTAGTTGCTTATGTCAGGCATTCTGTCCCAGGGAAGATAAAGGAGGAATCAATAACACTGAATTATCCAATTTTGTATAAGAAAACAAATATTTTAAAAATGTGATGGAATTTCATTGTGAGCTTTAATTCTATACATAAGCAAATACTGTTAGTGTGAAGTGAAAAGGAAGTAAAATAGTGACTTTTTTTTTTTCTGTTTTACCTTTCTCACAGCAGCTGTGCTTTTAACTACTGCTCAGGCCATGGCCTAAGGGAATTCTGTTCCTCCAAACAATGGCTCTGTTAAGCCGCTAAAGACAGATTTATCTAAATCTCTATTGTTCTAATAAAATTTGAGATTGAAGGCTAGAGTGAAAACCTGCGAGCTCAGAGAGTTAAAATATCAACTGGCTAACTTTCTTTCTTAGCTAGTGTTCCAGAAACCTCTTTCCTTCCACACTGCCCCAACCAAAAAAACCCACTCTACACTCCTTCCTGCTATTCCCTGTCAACTAGTTGCTAACCCCTTCTCTAGGAGCTCAGGTTAATTTTATTTAATTAATGTAACTGCAACATCATCTTTACATAGTTAAACAAATGCACCATAAACACATGTAATACAGCTTTGCCTAGTTATACAAATATTCTACAACATTTCCCCATTTTTTGTCTAAAAAAGAAAGATCTTAACTTTAACACAGTAAAACTACATGCAATAAAAACAGTTATCAAGTAAGAATTATATTTACAATATCCAGTCCCTTTGCATTTGGCAAATTTGGAGAAATTACTCTATTATCTATCCTTTCTTGATGAGTCCAAAGCTTTGTATCTAATTTATGTTCTATCATAATGAAGGAAAACTGTAATTATAACTATTTAGTCTTCAGATCCATGAAAGATCCCAGAAAGATACATAATATTAGCTGAATAAGCAGAAAGTACAGAGAAAACACATTCCAGAACTATAAAAGCGACAGAGACAACTGGTGGTCTGGACAATCCCCCAAGCTTCCTCTGCAAAACTGAGGCTACTGTCTCTAGCATCTAAGCCTAGGTAGAATTTTCTATGAAGCAGGACTTTTGGGGATCATCCAATCTTATCTTGGCAAAGTCCAGCAGTTGCTTTCCTTTGTGTACTGCCTGTCCAGTTTGGACAGTATACTGTCATCAGTAGAGACAAAGACAGTTTCTTGCCCAAATGGCAAGCTTTGCCACATTGAAAACTAACTCCATATGGAGGCTCTTTGATGCTCGTCATCCTTTTATGATGTAGATTGTTGCTGCCAGGAGTAGATGTGTCTTACTGTCATGAAAAGTCCTATGTTAACAAAACATTTTAAGTGCCATATTCTATAGGTATCTGAAGTGTTTGAAGACCATTATCTATCTGAAATATTTCTGTGTGATCTTGAAGACATACTTAACATAACTACAAGTTTGATTGTTATAGATAACTAATTACTAACCTGTGTTTCTTAGTTATCCTAAATGACTTCTAGCTTTCAAGGTCTAGAGCTTTACCTTAGATTTTTTAAGTGAGTTACATAGGTACAATACCTTTAGCATGAGTAGAAATATATATACAGTATGTTGTAACAAAATAACTTTAAATTTGTATCAATATACAAAAATTCGTTAAACAAGAGTAGAAACATATACAGTATAACAAATTAACCTTAAGTTTGCATCAATATACAAAAATACATACTAATGTAAAATATTTGAGATTAATAGTTGCTTTTTAGTTTAAGGTAGTTTCAATAATCTACCTTTTCATCCTATATTCCTTTATTTATTTCTTTCAGAAAGAGATCCTTGAATCTAAATTCCCTTCCTTAGTTTTTCCTCTTATTATGGCAAATAACACTTTGCAAACAGCGCCCCCCCCGCCCAAATGATGATAAGCATCCATAACCCACCAAATGACCAAACCCACCCACCCTACTTCTTGGGAATATGAGTGTTGTGTTCTTTAAATTCTTTCCTCTTGTCTGGGGTGACAGTATATTTAGGGGACCCTGAGAAAATTGAGATATTGGTCAAGTCTTGGGAAAACTAGCTGTAACATTGGTTGTCCAGTGACTGTATAATGGGAAAATGCAATGCTTATCTGAAGTCCTGGCTAGAGTAGTTTGTAAGGTTGGACCCTCCCAGTTGGCAGCCTTGAAGCTGACCTGACTGAGCAGTTTGCAGTCAGAAACTGATCTTTGGGTGGTGTTTATCAGCTTAATAGCATTACCGCAATCTGGGTAGAATCATCGTTGTGGGGCCCCATCGTCTCTTTAGAGACTTCAAAGGTCTCTGTTAGTGATGGTTATGGTTCACTGCAGAAAACTTAAACATTGTAAATGTCACATGCAGTAGATCTCAGAGAAGTTGAAGGACCACAGTCTATTAAGTATATCCCAGGTGCACAAACTTAATTCCTAGTTAGTTACCTGCTTCAAACTCAAATTCAAAATTGTGTACAAGAAGCTTGATGAAGCCTACTTCTAGAATTAGTTCTATGACCATTAATATCACAACAGGAAGAGTCTAAATATGAATGTATTTTATATATGTATAAAATATTATAATTTTAGTGCTAATATTTATACTTTAGTGATTAGTGACAATAGAAGTCCCAAATTTTGGGTTTCTTCTGTCCCATACCAGATGGCTCTTCTGATGTGAGATAGAGATTTTGGATTTTTCTTTAATGGCATGCTTGGGTTTAGAGAGGGAGAGAGTCACACTCCAGTTCCAAAGCCAACTTTGATTTTTTAATTGAATTGGGATCACAAAAAGACCATTTATCTTTTTTGTTTGTAAAGAACAGCTGAAATAACTGTTTGCAAAATTTTATGAAATTTTATACAATTGAAAATGTACTATACCATTAGGCCATTTTTTGTTTTGTTTTGTTTTGTTTTTGATTTTCGAGACAGGATTTCTCCATAGCTTTTGGTTCCTGTCCGGGACTAGCTCTTCTAGACCAGGCTGGCCTCGAACTCCGCCTGCCTCTGCCTCCTGAGTGCTGGGATTAAAGGCGTGCGCCACTACTGCCTGGCCCATTAGGCCAATTTTACTCTTTTTCTTGGGACATTTTTCTCGAAATAGTTCATCTTTATTCAGATGACTTGTTTGTCTAGGGGGTCTTTAGATTCCTTAGCTGGATACTTTCATTCTCCTGGAAAGACAAAAACAATACCCTCACCAACCTTAACTTTGGGGAGTTCCTGTTCTGTCAGATTATATCTTTGTTAAGGCAAAACGTTTTGTGGCAACAGAAAAAGATATCTTTTAGTAATAAAAATTATTATTTATTTATTTTTCATACCCGATCAAGTGAAAGGCATTTGTTTGTCTTATAGAAGGCTCTCCTGTCTGAATCTAAACTTTGTCAATCTTGATGGTATCCATAGCTCTTCTTCTCCTGTGGAAACAAAAGCAAAACCTCTTCCCCAATGTAACAGATATCCTGGTTTCCATTGAGGTTAACACATCTTTAAAATATATAGGATGATTTAATTCAGCAGTTTTTTTTATTTTCAATGTCTCTGTATATCTGTTTTTTCTTTTTAGTTAGCATTAAAAAATTTAAAGTTAGTAAAGCACTCTGTAATGTATCTCTGGGGGGATTTATTTACCCCTTTCTGTTTATTAAGCATACCTTTTAATGGGCAATTATATCTTTCTATAAATACTATAACTGCTGTCTTGTAGGGTTGTGTGGCATACCTGTAATATGCTTTATGTTATAATATGAGGAAAACTGCTTCATTTTACTAGAGACGTATGCTAAGTCATTGTCAGTCTTAATTTGTACAGATATCCTCAAAATGACCTTACTTCTAATAAATGTGTAATTACAGAGTCAGCCTTTTCAGAACTTAAAGCAGTGGCCCACTGAAATTCTGAATATGTATTATGGTATGGCATACATACTTTAATTTTCCACGTTTTCCAAAAATAAAACCATCCATTTGCCAAATTTTATTTCTTTGAGTACATTTTGGGTTACTTTCTTTAGGTAATGGACTTTGATTATACAAAGAACAAGTAGGACATTGCCATATAATTTCCTTGGCTTGTTGCCAACTGATAGAGAAAAATCTTTCTTCAAATCTTTGCTCTTAACATGGTGTTTCTTATGAAATTCTGAATTTCTAGTACATTTTCAACCAACAGCTGATCAATTTCTTCATTACCTTGTGCTAGACGGCCTGGTAGACTTGTATGGGGTGTGATATGTTTATATATCACATATATTATATTGTATTATATTATTATATACAAGGGATGATTTCTATTTCTGATTATTTATTGTATTTGAAAATATATAAAGTTATTATATGCTAATACTAATGAGGAACACCCTGGCCTGTGCTTGTTTCTAGCCACAATGGAATGCTGATTTATACCAAAAAAAATAAGAGAAGCAAAGATGAATTAGAAGTAGATTCTGCCTTCAGTGAGCTCCTCCCTTTTGGCTCTAATTCTATACTAAGACTTTCAGAAATGTCCCTGAGTTACTCTGTCTCCTTAGGACACTGATGGCCTCTGATGTATTTCTTCCACACATCCACTCTTATCTACTTTCTACTCCTTTTGTACTTTTTCTCTCAAAGAATAATCATAAATTATCAAAGTAATATAGATACCGGGTATGCTATAAAAGTATAGCTAAACACTGTCAGGTTGTTTGAGAGTAATTTTGGCAACTCTTGAAGGCTTGCTGTGAAGAAATTATCAGAGGCTGGAGAAAAAGGAATCCTGGTCACCTAGTAAAGTTTGGCAACATTGTTGCCTGTTAAAATGTGGAGAACAGAAACTGTGTTTGATCCACGTCTGCATTTGGTTAAAGAAGTTTCTAGGTAGAATATTGAAAGTATCAAGTGGTTTTAAAATACCAAACATGTTTAGATAGGAAGCAAAGCGCTACAAAGGAGCTTCTCAAAATTCTTAAGATTTTGAGACAAATATCAAGAATCCAAGCACTTCCATTTTAAAAACAGACAAGACAACACCTGTTTTTCATCCCCTGCCTCTCTAGATGGTAAAAGGTTCTGAAATCAAAGCTTTCTTTAAGGAAAAGTTCAAATCCAGGTAGAGCTATATGGATCTTTGGATTCTTTGTTAAGGCTCTAGTGGTTTAGAGATTTTCTCCTCCCTGGGTCCTTTCAAGGCTGGATAGAGGGTTTCCAAGCCTGTGAAAGGCATTCTCCACCCAACTCTCAGTCCAAGTTAGAAGTGTTTGTTTCAGGGACTTTAGAGTATTTGGCTTTTTTTCTTTCTTTTTTTGACTTTTTGGCCATAGAAGGAGCTTCCAAATTTTAAAGAGACTTGCATTGACAGAATCACTGGCTGCTTGATCTGAAAGAGAATATTTCTCTCAGTAACCATCTTTTAATGTTTCTAGGGGAAAATGTGTATTTAATTCTTTTAAGAGTGTCTCTTGTGGGTCAGGCTGGTTTGGCATTTATTATATAGCCAGGGAGGATGATCTGTCCTTGAGCTTCTGGTCCTCGTGTCCCCTCCTCCTGAACACTGGGGTTGCAGGTGTACATTACTACATCCAGTTTGTGTGATGCTGGGGGTGGAACCCAAGGCCTAGTGCATGATGAGCTAGCACTCCATCAACTGAGCCACAGCTTCCTGCATTTACATCTTAAAAGCAGAAAATGTTACTTTAAATAAAATGGTGAGGGGAGGGGGCGTGAAGCTTTGTTGAAACAAATACTGTGCTATATGTAACTATTCTGAAAACTTTGTTTATTGTCAACAAAGTATAGGTGGACACTGAATATTGTAGCGATGAACCGGGGTCTGCTTTGTGTAAGCCATGATTTGTATCATTCTTTTGTCTGAATATATGTCTATAATGGCTTTATACAAATCTGAAAAAATTCATCATTGATAAATATGAACTTTGCATCTCATGGGCATTCCCGTTCCTTTCCATTGACGCCTACAAAGGTAGACTAATACAAGAAACAACCATTTTCAACTCATGTCTTCAAGTCTCTGAATTCTACCAAAATAGTCAGAAAACACCTTTCCCCTATTTATTGTGCATCTTATTCGAAGAAATTCTGTTTCACCTTGCCAAAGAAGTCCAAGGCCCTTCCTCCCCTTGTCCTCCTTCCCTCACTTTTTTTTTGAAAGAGAAACAATGAAGGCCCAAGAAAGTATCAGTCAAACACTGTCATAATCTTCCCCCCAAATAACAAATGATCCATGCAGAGGAAATGTTTACATCGATTTTAATGGCAGTGTAATGAGAAGCCTGCTTTGAAAACCAGTGCGAGACTATCAGCGTTCTCAATCTGTGGTCATGACCCTTTGTGGGGGGTCAAATAACCCCTTTATAGAGGTTGCCTTAGACTACTGGAAAACACAGATATTTGTATTATGATTCATAACAGTTTTAAAATTATAGTTATGAAGTAGCAATGAAAATAAGTGCTTGGTTGGAGGTCACCACAACATGAGGAACTATATTAAGAGTTGCAGCATGTATGACAGGGCATCTCTTGGGTATATTCCCAAGAGTGGGACAATGAGTGCTGCCGAGAACTCAAGAACAATGGCACTGGGTTTTGATCCTACTGCACACACTGGCTTTGTGGGAGCCTAGGCAGTTTGGATGCTCACCTTACTAGACCTGGAAGGAGGTGGGAGGTCCTTGGACTTCCCACAGGGCAGGGAACCCTGATTGCTCTTCGAGCTGCTGAGGGAGGGGGACTTGATCGGGGGAGGGGGAGGGAAATGGGAGGCGGTGGTGGGGAGGAGGCAGAAATCTTTAATAAATAAATAAAAATAAAAAAAGAGTTGCAACATTAGGAGGGTTGAGAACCACTGAATGAATATATATATATATATATATATATATATATATATATATATATTCTTGGAGCCTATAAATTAAAAATGTAAACTACTGCAAACAAATTTTGCCCAAGTTTTTTTTTTATTATAAACTATAGAACCTGAATTGTTCAATGTTCTATTTATGTGAAGAGGCACCATGAACCATGACCTGATGTGAGATTTCCATCTTTATGCTGTGATTTTTATGGCAGCCTGTGGTAACACAAACCATAGATATCAACACAGACCACAACTGCAACAGGACCGTGGAACTAGCTTTGGCCCTTTGCAGCAAGTTGGACCTGGATGTCACCATGGCCTCCGTGGCTGCTCAGGTCACCCAGATCAGTATGGTCCCAGTGACAGCACAGCCCTTGGACATCAACATGGTCTCAGGTGGCTGGCTAGACCCTGGACTTCTGCATGGCCCTTGGTGGTAACAGGAGCTGTGATGTCATCTCAGACATGGCCCTAGACAGCATCTCAGGCCTGGATGATGGCCTCGGGTGACAGTATGGGCCACTCAGATCAGCATGTCCCTTAGACACCAACAAGGCCACAGGTTGTGACCCAGTCCCCGGCATCTGTGTGGATAGCTTGTTATTTATATTTAATATTTTACTTCAAATACTTGAAGAAGGGAGGCTTATGTATAATTCACTTTATTTTTCTCATTTAAAGCTTTTCAGCATTTTTCTTGAAGACCATCAGGTTTTCAGGAATAGATTATTGATGTTAGTAAGACAGGCTTGCATATCTATTCCTGTAATGGCTAGGGCAAGTTTATACTGTGTGTTTCTCACCCACTTCCTTTCTGAGCTGGAGATCTTTGTAAATACTGTGATTTGTTGGCTCCATGCTAGTATTCTCTATTGGGAGGGGGGGATGATAACTTGAACAGCAGATCTTCAGGAAGATCTTGGACTTTGAACAGGATGTGGTAGCAATTGGGTATTTTCAGTTGTCTCTCTTGGGCAGAATGAGTCCAGATGTTTGGGTAGCCAGAGGCACAGCACGATGGCTGATGCTATTAATTACCCTGGTATCTGTTGTGCCATTCTGTGCAGGGATACAGTCATCTGATGTTAGCTGCCATTTGCCCAAGCTGACGTCCCATTACTCAGTTAGGTGACTCATTTGTACCAGTCTACGGTAAAGTTTCTTTCTCTTTTCCTTTTTGGAAAAGGCAAGGTCTCATGATCCAGCCCTAGGCTGGCCTCAGATTCACTCTGTAGCTCAGGCTGGCCTTGAATTCCAGACCCTCCTGCTTAGCCTCCATGCACTGCCAGATACAGCCTGAGAAGTTTGCTGTCTTTCCCCCTCTCTCTGGCCATTTTGGTTAGCAAGTGGATGCCATGTTATCGAAGTGGTCATTTTATTATCACTGTAGCAATCTAAGGTGACAGCTCGCACTTTACCCTGAGAAGAATCTGTGATGTTCTATAACATAATATATATATATATATATATATATATATATATATATATATAGTCAGGCATCCTTCAGACAACTCACACTTATTTTACCTGTGTGTTGTCTAATGTCTAGAATACTACTCTTTCGACAGCAGGAACACATCTTTTCCACACAAGTCTCTTCAGGGTATCAAACAGGGCTTGGGAAATTTTATTAGTTTAGTAAATATTATGGAAGGAACTGGATGGAGATGAGGGACCGACCCAGAGGTAATGCATTAGAAGTCCAAAGAAAAGAGGCTATTATACGCAAAGAAACAGACACTAAGGAGCTAAATGGCAGGTGGTTTGTCAGGGTTATCAGTCTTAGGTCAAGTTCTCAGGCCAGGCAGGAGTACTATCTGCACCGTTGCTATCTCTGCTGTGTGCCACTTGGGTAATGAGGATTTGTCAAGGACCCTGTTGGTAGGACTGCTTACTCATTAGGGTCTGGTGAGGCCTCACTACTGCCTTTCTGAATATGGTATGCATTTGAACACAGCCAAATGAGCATTTTCATGGCTTTCCAGGCAAAACAGCACTTAGGCTGCGGTGGTTGAGCAAGTAGCGAGAACATTGAGGTTTTGTTGCAACCGCAGGCAGTCGTAGGTGAACACCTGGGAGAACCGGCACAACAGTGGAGCAAGCTTCTCCAGGCTGGTCCAGTGGCGAACTTTTCTCCTCCATCTCCCAGCAAAGATACTGAATCCTTTTTTTCCACTACCCTCTTCCCTACTTGGCCGGCCTTTGAAAGGTCGCCCGCTGAGACCGCCGGGCTCTCGCTAGCGCGTTCCCGAGCCACGATAGCTAGGGAAGGCTGAAGGCGCTCACTTCCCCGGCGCGTCCGCCCACCCGCGAGAGCGCGCACGCACCGTCCCTCCCCGCCTCCGCCGTGCGCGCCCCGCCCCCTCGCGCTGCCATACGCGGACCGGCCAACATCCGAGGACTCCGGCCCTGAGTAACCCCCTCGCGTGACCTTTCCGCACCCCGCATACCTCGGCCAGCTCGGCTCCGGGTCCTGCCGTTGTGTGCCTGCCGCCCCCCGCCGAGCCCCGCGATCCCCTGACCACGCGCAGTCACCCCCGCCGCTCGTCATGGCGGCCCTCAGCAAGTCCATCCCTCATAACTGCTACGAGATCGGCCACACTTGGCACCCCTCCTGCCGGGTCTCCTTCCTGCAGATCACTTGGGGCGCCCTGGAAGAGTCCCTCAAGATCTACGCGCCCCTGTACCTGGTGAGCAGGGTCAGCGTGTGTGCAGGACGGGCCTCCCCTGGAGCATTGCTCATGGGGCAGCTTTAGGGGTGGTGGGAGGCCAGGGCGGGGGCGGGGACGGAGAGTCCTCGGCGGAAGGAGGGGGAGGGGACCCCGAGGGCGAGCTGTCACCGGACGCCTGTTGCTAGGATGGGGATGTGCACCTAACTGGCAGGGTCAGAGAGCAGGACACTTGAGGACCTGGATCCAGGGACTTTGTGATGGATTGGTATTGGAGCATACTTAGTCAATGCATACCCAAGTTTCTCCTCAGCTCCCTTGACCTCTTCTTCGCGCCCCTTCGTCCTATGAAAAAGGGTATGTCCCCGTGGCCACAGATCTTGGCGCAGTTTGAGATGACAGATCTGTGGCTTGAGGGTTTTTGCTCTTTCGCAAGTTTGCAGAGTAGACTCCTGGTTTGAGATTTTGTGCGGTGATTTCGGAGTCATTGAAGGTGTTAGGAGATCTGACTTATGTCGTCGAGGTCATTTTCTTATACAGGTTTGCATGCAGGGAAGTTTATAGAGAGTATCTGGAAACCCACCTGTAACACTGAGAACTGGGAAAGATATGTTCTCGTAAAGAGCGCTGTTTCCTTCAGTCATTATCACATCCTTGGCATTAAAGATCGATTATTTGATCATTGAAGTTCACTGTCATTTTTTTTAATCTGTTGAAGTCTGTGTACTAAGAAGGTAGACACCCTATTTTCCGTGTTTACTAGAAGTTTATTCAATATCTAATGGATGACACACTTTTTGTTGAAGTAATAATTTGGATCCATGACATCCTGGACAGTATGATTATGCCTGTAACTTAGAGAGAAGTTTAATTAGTAACTATTGACAGAACACAGCAAGGGATAGTAACTGCCTCTTGAGAGTGTAAAAGCCAACTTCCAGAGGTGCTTCCCCACCTTTATGTATTTCAAGAAAATCCCAGGGGTCATGTTAGAATGGGGTTTCCAATTCAGTAGGTCTCGGTGGGGCCTGGAGAGTAAATTTCTGATAAACTGTAAAGGAGTGTTGATACTGGGGACTGCCCCCTTTAGTAGGAAGGATCTGGAGGCCTGTAATAGAGTCTTATTTACATAAATCTATATCTTCATGTCCATTTTTCCCTCATACTGCTGCTATTGGCTCTTCTATATGAATTGGGGACAGCCTATAATTTGTATTTATTACTATGTTATTATCATTTGGTGTTGCTGGGGTTCTTAACCTGTTGTCTTGTACTGTCAAGACAAGAGTTCTACTGTTGAATTCTGCCCCAGTTTTTTTTTTTTAAACATCTACAAGTTCTTTGGGCTCTTGATCATCTGCACAAAATAACTGTTTCCACGCCATGGGGTGGGGGGTAGCTTAGTGGTCCAGCCTTTGCTTAGCATGTGCCAGGTCCTGTGTTCTGACTGCTTGCCCTGTTCGACCCCCTCTCATCCTTGACAAGACAAAGCAAAGCAACACTAATCCAGGTAATGTGTTCCTAGATTGTTCATGACCTCAGCGATTAGAAATTAGGTGGGAAGAAGGTCGACACAATGCGATTTCTCCTGAGATCAACAGGATTATACATTCATTCATTTGACGAGTATTTGTGGAATGTCTGTGTTGTATCTACAGCATAGGCAATTCATCGATCCTGTTCTGTGTTAGCATAGTTTAGGGAAGCAGCTGGGGCAGAGATTCTCCGACTCTAGGAGATAGGATCAGTGGGGATCTAGAAAGACTTGTTTTGCTATTGCATTTTCAGATACGTTAAATACCGCTTCAGAACAAATTTCCTATCTCATGCGGCCTTATCGTTTTTTACAGTTGTGTATTTCAAATTGTTGCTTATTGGTGGTTGTGAAATGAACTTAGAACTGACTAGTATTTTAAGTGAAACAGAGATTAGAAAATGTTAGCCCATCTCAGGCTATACTTTTTGTAGGCGTTCTGTAGTTGATCTGGATTTGATCCCTTCTATCAGTTACCCTCTCACTTTATGAATGTTTGGTTTCTATGTTTGTGGGTGTGAGAGAGAGTTGAGGTAGAAGAATGCACTGGTGATCTTCCATACATTTTGTATGTTGTTGCTGTTATTATTATTATTTAAGGCAAGGACTTTTGACCTTGATCTTTGGATTCTCCAGCCTCTACCTCTCAGGTCCTGGGATTACAGGTGTGCACCTTCAAGCATTGTATATACGGTGCTCCTGTGAAACTCAGCCTTATGCATACTAGGTAGGCACTCTACCCACTGAGTTCTATCCCTAGCTCCTAATGTGTCTTGAATATGTGTATTTTTCTCTCTCTCCTTCTTCAGTGGCTCTTGCTGCCCGTTAGAGTTGGTGGAGTTTGACTTTGGCCTTGAAAATAAGGTTGGACCTTGATTCATGAACGTATGGGGTGCACATCAACAGAGGGAGCTAATAGTGTGACTGGGGGGGGGAGAAATCCAAGAGTTTTGTAAGAGAAACAATGTGTTCAATGTACACAGCAAAAGGTTTTTATGCAGTTAGATACTAGTTCCTGTTGAACAATCTGTGTTTGCGTCCTCATTCATTTCATCCTGTGCAGCTGTGACGCCATCTGAAGCCTGTCCCCACTTCATGAATAAGAAATCGGAAAACCAGAGAGATTCATCTTGCTTCATAAGATTTTAGGGCAGTAGATAAAAGGGCAGGGTTATGGCCTTGTTTTGTGCTCTGGTATCTGACCAAAGGTCAGGCCAAAGGAACAATTTGTTTTTGTTTTATTTTACCTTTTTAGCCAAGGAGGTTACAGGAATACATGCTGCTTAAGGACGAGGAGTCCTGTGGCAGTTACTAGTTGAAGTTGGAAGGGTTAGGAGTTGTCCTTTTGACTGATGGTTCAGAGCATTATATGCCCATGGAATCCCACCTGTGTGTGCCTCACTAGCAGAGGGATCGAAGGAAAGTTAGATTGCCTCTGTTTCTGGCTTGCTAACAGAGCATTTGTTTGGACTTAGAGAAGAATGGCAGTAGGAATAGTAGCTGACATAGTAAGCCCCTAATGCAGTGGATTTGCTGTTGACGTATGTCCTCATGATGGCTGGATCTCCTGTTACAGCAGGTAGCTTTTATTCAGAACCAGCGCTGTTTGGAAGTTCTGAATGAGTGCATGTGTGAGTGAATGGACTTTAGAATAGTTCAGGAGTAGGCTGGTATTTGGTATACTTGCCAGAGAAAATGAAAGGGCAGTTTTAGAGGCATCTCACTGGAAGAGTAAACGGGGTATGGGAACGGAGGATTTGGAGACAACACGACGACCTGCTTATATGATATTATAAATCATATTCTGGAACCTGTAAAATAGCCTTACATTATTTCCCTTTCATTTGAAATGCGAGTTAATCTAATGGATTCCGTAAATTCCTCGTATTATTCTCTTGTTCTGTGCATTTGCCCTCATGCTTCTACTTTCTGCTTAAGATATTTTGAAATGTAGACTCACTGGTTTTATTCTGTTGAACAATTTGTAATTCATTTATAAAGAAATATAAAATCCCAATTTTGATTTGGTGATTAATAACAGTGGATTAATTGATAAAGAGAACGAAATGTTTCAGAAAGTTATTAGCTAATCATTTCATAAAGTTCTGTGAAATCATACACAGTTCCTATCATGAGAACTAGGTCATGTTAAATCCTGAAGTGATTTAAACCCCTAGTATTTCCCACGATTCACAAAGAATGGTTGTTAGTAAGAACTGTTATTCTCTGTGTAAATATACATTGTCACAGATGAATTTATCTTGGAAACTATGGAGCCCCTAAAGACAGGCCCAGACTGAAAAGATGAGAGTCAACGTAGCTGGGAATGAAATTTTGATCCGCATCTGTTGTATCTGTAACTTTAAACACACACACACACACACACACACACACACACACAAACACACGTGTGTGTGTCTTAGCCTACTTTGTGATAGTGGCATCTTCAAAATCTCCTGACACCAAACCAACCCTGCCTTTTATTGAAGCAGCCTGCCTGCAGAGAGCTTTATTCTATTGTTCTCATTCCTCATCTTTAAATTTTTTACTCCCTTTTTTCTTTTTTGTTAACATTCACAGATATGGGTTGAGGTTTTAGTGTCTTGGGAGTAGGATTGTGCTGCTGCAGATACAATCACTGTACTGTTTTCTTTCCTGTTTGTATCTGTGGGCTGAAGAAAAGACGGTATATTCTGTATTCTTTGTTTATTTTTAGCTTGGATAATATATCTAGAGAAGAGTGGGCTATTCAAGTTACCTAATATTCTTGTATCAGGACATATCTAACTTTTCATGGCCTATTATTATTATCATTATCATCATTATCATCATATTCCAAATGGAAACCCCAACTCCCAACATTAAATGCCCACATCTTTACAATTTTATGTCCTGGTGAATTGTTCCCTTTATCAATATGTAGTGGCCTTTGCCTCTTCTGATTAATGCTGGCTTGAAGACTAGATCCTTAGGTATCAGCATCAGCTACAGCAGCTTGGGTTTGGTTTATAGTGACATCATAGATTGATGCATACTTTGACTCTCAGTCTGTGGCTGTCCTTTCCAGGAGGGGACTATTTCTCAGAGACAACAGGTTGTGCTATTATTATTATTATTATTACATCATCATCGTCATCATCATTATTAACCCTGTCAACTGGTCTATAATTCTTTACTGGGGAGTTGAAGCCATTTACATTTAAAGTTACCACTGGGAAAGTTTTGCTGCCTGGCTGTACTCTGCTAAGTCATTGACCAAAACAGCTTTATTCATCAACCAATAAAAGCAATACATATAGAGAAGGACATCCCACATCAAAGAAAAGAAAGAGAAATTGTCTAATAATTGAAAAATATTATATATATTTATATATAATATATATTATAAAAAGTTATATCGTTTTATGAAGGAGAATAAAAGATAATATCATAAAAGCTGTCTAAAAAGTGTACTAACCTTATATTGGGGAAAAAGGGGGGTGCACATGGGACCAAAAACAAAAGCTGTCTTGTTTATTGGAGAGGGTTCCTTCTGGGTCCTTCAGTGTTGAGGACTGTCGAGTGTAGTCAGGGGCAGGCTTGTATCAGTGGAACTTGTAGGGTCTTAACTGATGTGACTTACGCTGGTGCTTGAGCCTGTTTGGAGAAGCCACCAGTAGTACTCTTCCCTTTGTCCACCAGGAACTCCTGCTGGCCACGCTCAGCCTTGCTGTCTGTGAACTGAGCAGGTTTTTCCAGCCTGCCGAGACTCTTGAGCATGGCCAGTGTTCTTTCTAGGCAGGATTGTCCGGCATTGTGTGGGGAATCAGGGAGGAAAGCATCACATTGAGATCTGTACTGGCTGTCCTGTTTGCGTGCCTGCAAAACTCGCTATGCATTGATCATCCTGCTGGGCCTTCTGTTTTCCCCAGTTCCACAGCTCTGAGCCACACAACAGTTAGCTTGAACCAGAGGTTGATAGACTATCAGACTTCTGTCTCAGGGTTTTATATTCAAGAGCAATGGTTCTCAACCTGTGAGTCATGGCCCTTTTGGGAGCTGCATATCAGATATCCGACATCTCGGATGTTTACATTACAGTTCTTAACAATAGCAAAATTACAATTATGAAGTAGTAACTAAATTGGGGGTCACCACACCATGAGGAACTGAATTGAAGGGTCACAGCATTAGGAAGGTTGAGAACTACTGTTCTAGAGTAACTCTAGAGTATGCTGATCAGATGTTTCAGGCCTTAAGCACGAGGCTAACTTTTCCCATACATTCCACCACCTGGACTTGTCCAGCGACTGCCAGCGCTTTCTGGCTTGTCAGCATCCAGCCCTCTTGCCGTCCACACCTGTCTCCCCAGGCTTCCCTCACTGAGTGTGGTAGGTTAAGTTCAGCATTCCCAGATTGGTCCTGTTCTCAGGGTGCCAGGGTAAGTCAGTTTTAAACCATTGATTCCCTCCCAGATGGCACCTGGTCACATGTCACTGACCTGGGGGACCACCTGCTCACTTCTGCAGAGGTCGCCATCCCACCAAGACTGGGTTTACGATGTGCTTCCTGTGGGTTTGCCCTGTGGTTAGGACCCTGCAGCTCTTCTCTCTGGAGCTGCATGGGTTTCCTTTTGGATGGGGATGGTGCTTCGGCCTCTCCCACGGCCGGAGCAGAATTCAGGCTGCTGCTTTCCAGTCAGCGCCTTTCTTTCTCTCCGTATTTTTCAACTGACTCCTTCAATTTGGGAATTTTTGAAGCTCTTTCTTCTCTTTCTGAAACAGTTTGTTCCTTTTCTTTTTTTCTTGTTTTGACAATTCTCCTTCACTGGCTCACACATAGGTGGCCACTATTATTCATTTTACCCAAAGTCTTATACTATTCTTTGTACTAGTAATCTTTGTATTTTTACAATTTGTGAAAAGATTGATGCTCACTTAAAAGTTCATGTGTAATATTTAATACTCCTATGTATTTTATTACTTATACTAACAAAATATATAAAAATAGACTTTTAGAAATTATGTCTTAGGGCTGGAGAGATGGCTTAGCAGTTAAGAGCTGCTGCAGAGGACTCAAGCTCAGATCCCAGCATCCACATCTGGTCGTTTACAAGCACTTGTAACTCTAGCCACCAGGAGATCCAGTGCCTTCTTCTGGCCTTCTCAGGCGCTGCACTCATGTGTACATAACCGCACACAGACACATGCATACACGTGATTTCAAAAACCATTTTTTTTTTAATTTTGAATGTTAGCCGTCACTTCACATCTAAAGTAGATGGAGTTCCACACCGCCTGCATACACGAGAGACCATTGTAAACTGTAAGCCAAGGAAAGCACAGTACACAGTCTGTTGTGGTATTTTCAAATGCTTCCTCACTCACTAGAAGTATTAATTCTGTGCTGTTCAGTCCCTAAGAAGGAAAAGTTGTTCATTAACCTTTTTGAGTTATCATTTTCCTAGGCAGCTTCCCTGGACTCCTGACCAGTGTGCCAGCTATCTATCCCCTTTGCCGAGTCAAAGTACATACCCTCGTTTGCACTTCGGGAAGGGATAATTTAACAGCTGTGTTTTCACTTTGAGATGCATAGGACTCTTCGGAGTGTGCAGTGTGTATTTAGTATTTACTTGAACTGTAAAACCTAACAAATCTGTTATAATCTCATAAGCCTGTCCATGATAAAGTCGTTATCTTTAGGCCTTGAGTACACATTTAGCTACGAAGCTAAGAATTGGGATACCTAGGAATAAAAAAGTTTATTGAGCATCCAGTTATTTGGCAAAAGGCCTGGAAATGACCATTTGTGAAGAAATCAGTGATATGGTTGCAAGTTTTAAAGCCATTGCCTTAGCCCAGTTTTTATAGAGAAGGAGAGCTACATGAATGTTTTGGTAATAGACTTTCGGATTATTTATGTATTTATTTCTAGGCAGGGGCTTACTCTGGCTGGCCTGGAACTTAATTGTGTAGCTCACACTGACTTTGAACTCACAGGAACCCACGTGCTTGTCTCTGGAGGGCTGGGATTAGCGGTGTGTGTCATCTCACTTGGCTGTAATAGACCTTTTAAAAAATTTAGAACAAAACTAACCAAGAATCCCTGAAGTCATTTAATAACTGAACCTGCTGAAAAATATCTGCTTGCTTATCTGAGCTCAGGAGATCATGGAGTTGTAAACTGACTTTGCTCGAGGTCTCATTTAGGGGTGTAAATAAGAGGTTTATTTTATCTCTGGCTCCTCATTGAGCAACCAATCCTTTCCTTGCTTTGTTAGTATTTGTTTGGAAATGGAGTGGTGTCTTTGGTGTTTTTTTCATTTAAACGATGAGCATATTTATTAATGTGCCTGTTTTAGTCCCTTGACCTTGTTTCCTGTGACTTCTTGTCCGTTGTGTGCACAGTGTGACCACCAGCACACCATTTCCAGTTGAGTGTCGAGGGCCTGCTATTGCATTAAACACTTGCTCAGTCCACCCTTTCCTTATTGGCTATGGAGCGTTGCTGGCCCCAGGGTTGAGGTTTACCCTTAGCTGTCCCATAGGTCAGGGATGGAATTAACACGTGGAATTCATACTCTAAATGATGATGCAGTTGCTACTGCTTATGTTTTGGATCCAGCAAATTCTCAATAAAGCAGGTATTTATTTGATTAAAAGAAGCTTGGAAGACCTTCAAATCCCGAATGTTTTCAGTGCCAAAGTTATTTCCTTTTGTGTGGTCACTAGGAAATTCTCTTCAACTGAGTAAGAATGGCCTACCTGGAAAAGTTCATAGTCTCCAAAACTAATCTATTTGGAAAAGAAAAGTACATTTTGGTAGCAGGACCCACTAGGAGTCCAGTGAGCGGAGTCCACACTTCGGCTGCACAGCGACTAATCGGGCCTGGTTCTGTACCCAGGATCCCTGGTGGTGTCATTAGGGTGCAGATTGTTTAAAGCTGTTAAGTAGCTGTAGCTATCAGCTGCTGTAGACTGATGTCTAGACTCCATCCAGACATCTCAATCTCCCTGCCTATATGAACTCGGGGCTTTAGGTATGCAAGGCCGACGCATTACTACTGAGCTCCGTCCTCATGTCAGCTCACAAATTGGTTGTTAATTAAGACATTTCTGAGAATATCTGTGGTTTCTTCCATTCTACTTGCTTGCCTTTCTGCATGTGAACTCTGAGTTTGCTTGCGTCCACTTTGAGGGTTCAGTTCATTCATTCACATCGTTATTCCTGGTGTTCTTACTGGGCAAACAGGAACAAAACATAGATACCATCTGTTTCTCATCTGAGTTAAGGGCTTTATCTAAAAGGGCCTTGCTAGACTGTTATTAGAAGGACGTAACAGTAGGATGTCAGACTGTAGGGTACCGGTTAAGGTTGCAGTCTTGCATAGCATGCTGCCTGGTAACAGCTGATGCGACACTACTGTTTGCAGTGTTGTCCCTGCAGTGCCACGACATTACCACTCAGCTTGTGAGGGTCATGGGTCCCGGGCTTGCCCTGAATCTTATTCTTGGTCACGTTTGTCTCAGTAGTGTATCTTAAGCATGTTTCCAGGCTGTCTTTAAAGGTTCCCTTACCTTCTCTATCAATTTGAAAGTGGAGGACAGGGAGGATATTAGAGGTGAGCAGTGGGAGGTTTAATGATCACCATTACAGCTTGATGTATGATTTTCTTGTACGATAAAAAGTCAGGGTAAACTTTGAAGATCTTCCCCCCCACACACTGTTAATGAGTTGCCCTAGTTTTTAGTTTAATTTTTACTCATCTTATTACATATATTTGGTGTGTACGTGCATGTATACCTACATGTGCATGTGTGTACATGTGTGCGTGTGTCTGTGCATGTGTATGTTTGTCTGTCTGTCTGCTGTCTGTGTGCCATGGCATTTGTGTGGAGGTCAGAGAAGAACTTGTGGGAATTGTTCCTTTCCTTTCACTCCATGTATTCATGGGGTTGGACTTGGGTCACCAGGCCTAATAGTGAGGACTGCTGAGCCATCTCTTTGGCCCTTACTTGGTTTTTAAAATAAGACTGGTCATCTTTATCTGATGAGGCTGCACAGTGCGGTGCATTGGCTGTAAGTTATGTGATCTGAGGGTTGGGTTTTTTCTCTCTGTGATAGTGTGAGTGCCACCTATATAAATAGAGAGTAATCACACTTTCACTCCTTTGTGGCTTTCTGTGGGACACTTGAGAAATACTGTGTAATTGATATCTTTGAAAACTGTAAAGAGATGTGTAAATATATGTGGTACTTGGATTATCCTTTTCTTTTGAGCCATTTAAATTAGACTTTTATAGCTTATAATTTTAACCTTACAAATAGTAATGTTGGAAGCAATTCAGATGCATTGTGCCTCTTAAAGGGCAGAATTGTGTGTGTGTTGTGTGTGTGTGTATACATGTACTTGGCCTTCTTTATCAATGAATCTGTGGCTGGGATTCTGTCAAATGTGGATTGAAAATACAGTTGCATGCCGTAGAGGACATTTCGGTCAACAAGACCATGTGTACGACAGCATAGACCATGGGACTCTGTGAAAGTGTCTTCTCTACTTCGCAGGAGGGTATTCAGCTAGGGACAAAACATGTGGATCTCTGGAACATTTAAGTTCCAAACTGTTTCATTTATATCTGGCACCCAAAGGCTTATGTCCTCACAGAGCAAAATGTATTCAGGCTGTGTCTGAGAGTTCCTTCAGTGTTAACTGCCCTGCGATTGCTGGAAAGTCTAAAGTCCAAAGTTTCCTCTGAGGTTCACTGCATCAACTATGAACTTCTACAGAAATGTAAAAAACAAGATTGCTTCCAAGATACACAGAGTAAACATTCCAAAAGGGAGGTATTCAGGAATAAAAGGCAGGGATTATATCACAGCAAGACTAGATCCCAGCATGGCGAACTCCCCATCTTAACTCTGTATCTCACCTCTGGTATCTGTCCTGGTTATCTAATTTGCAAACAACAAAGATTATTGGAACAGTTTTGGGACTCTCACCCTGTAGTTGCACGGTCCTGTTGCCTTGGGGCCTCTGGATAGGCAGGATAGACCCTCTCTAGGGCTTGGATGGCTTCACCCTCACGGCCATTCTGGCTGCAGTCCATTTGGCTGCTCTCTTAGGCTGTCTTGCTCTGTGCAGCTTTTCTTGATAGATATGCTATGTTCCAGGTACTCCATCTTCCTGGAGCCTCCAGGGCTTCACACATCGCCCCGCATGGAACTCTGCTAGAGAAATGGCTGTAGTTCTCCCTGCCTGGCTTCCAAGAATTTCCTTTGAATCTTTGTGACTCCACAATTCTTGTATTTTGCATGTCTGAAGACTCAGTATAATGGCAACACTGTGGTCTGCTGCTAGCCCAAGCTATACTTGTGCCCATTTGTTCTTGATCCGTAGCTGGCTCTGCATTCATGCTAGTGGTACACACGACAGTTCCCAGGCCATTCTGATCGATCATGGTGTCAACTAAAAGTCCTTGAAACAGACTTCTGCATGCTCTCCTTTGAACCTGTGATGGCATGGGTGGTGTCCTGCTTATTTCTGAGCTGTCCTCAAGGTATTTTCATCCTGTTTTCCCAGATACAAAGTTCTTCATTTCTTTATAAAAAAAATTTAAAACAATTAAAAAAAATTCTATTCTATATGTATAGTGTTTGGCCTTCATGTATGTCTGTGCACCGTGTGTGCAATACCTGTGGAGGCCAGAGAACACATGGTGTCAGATTCTTTAGAAGTAGAGTTACAGACCATTGTGAGCTGAGAAAAGGATGTTGGACATGAAACCTGGGTCCTCCGGAAGAGCAGCAAGTGGCCTTACCTGCTAAGCCATCTCTCCAGCTCCTACTTGGCTTTTTTAGTATTTTCAGTCTCCTCAGCAATTGCACCCTGTCTGGTAGCATCTTTAAACTCTTTCCCCCCTAAGCTGAGAGTATTCAAATCTTTCTCCTTTGCCTTTTGCTCCCAGCTCTTATTGAAAGTCTGGCTAAGCATAGCTATTATTACCCGTGCTATTGTGCAGATGCTGTGCTGCCCTGAGACTCCCCTATAATCTAGCTTATCACCTCGAATCTCTGCTTTCCACAAAGTCTCAGGCATGAGCACAATGCAGCCATTTCTTGCTTTCCTTTTTTTCTCTTTTCTTGTGGTGTCATAAGGTCAGCACACAGTCATTTCTAGCAGTCTTCGTTCCTACCTGAAACTTCATCTGCACAGACTTCACCATCCCTGTTTCTGTCAGGGAGTGTTTTCTCTGCCCCACAGAATCAACTACTGTTTCTTGCTTACAGCATTCTCTGCCTTGTCTCACCTATACCTGCTAATTCTTTTCTCAGATTCTTCCAACACATCAGTTCCACAACCCTGTTCACATTGTCTTGGCATGGACACAGTTCCAACCCGACAGTTTTCTGTGTTAGTTTTGTAACAAAATGCGTAGGTCAGTCAGTATAAGAAGAGGAACCACTTATTTTGTTTCCTGGTTTTGGAGGTGTCTGTGCATCGCTGACTTGGCTGTGTTGAACTTGGAGCTCTAAATGGGCAGCAGATACATCATTGTGGTTGCATGTTTCAAAAGACGCAGTCTTATCTGATGGCAGTAGGAAGCAAGAAGGAGATTGCAGGGGACTATCTCCTGTGTTCCATTCAAAAGCATACCTGAGTGGCCTAACACCTTTGACTGGCTCTCATCTTTTAATGTTCCCATGCTCCCCAAATCTGCCACAGGCTGGGCACCAAACCCATATCTTTGGAGGACATTTAAGACACTATAGTAATTTAATACAAATACAGTATAGTTGTATTTGCCACTTTCTTTAAAGCAGTTTCTTTTCAATAATGGACAGTTTTACCTCCCAAGAGATTTTTGGAAATGTCTGCAGATCATTTTGGTTGTCAAGAAAAGGGATGCTGTTGGCATCTTGTCCCATTAGGAAGGTGGGTGCAGGGATAGTATTAATCTTATACAGGATAGCTCTTAAAACATCAGATTGGCTCCAAATGTCAGTAGTGTTGAGTTGTTGGGAGGTCTTGCTTTAAAAAATTCCTTATTTCTTAGTGATTACTTTAAGAGTAGATACAGTGGTGCATGTGTTTAATCCCAGGTGGGTCTCTGTGAGTTCAAATGCAACTTGGTCTACAAGAGCTCGTTCCAAGACAGGCTACAAAGCTACAGAGTAACCCGTCTTGGAAAACCAAGCCAAATCAAAACAAAACAAAAAAAGCAAAACAAAACAAAAAACAAAAGCAAAAAAATAGGTCCAGCATAAAATATGTAAAGAGTAGATACAGCATGAAGTCTGTTACTGTAAAGAGTGGATACAGCATGAAGTCTGTTACTGTAAAGAGTGGATACAGCATGAAGTCTGTTGCTGTAAAGAGTGGATACAGCATGCAATCTATTACTGTGAAGTATTTTATTTTTTCAGAGAAACTAGATTTGTTGCATGTAGAAACAGAGTTATTCAGAAGAGACGAATGATCAGTCGCTGGGATAAAAGTGAAGGGTAATTTACAGCTTGGTACTAATTAGGCTAAGGCCGCAGTTAGCCCCTTTGAGAGCCAATTAGATTTGTCATAGTCCATGGTCAAGGACTGCAGTGTCAACACTGGTATACTATTGCCGTGGAAAATATATGGCGCTTATCACGTGGGAAATCCCAAATGACTAGCAAGGGAATATCCATGCCTGAGGTGAAGCACGTATATCCTTGATGGATCCTAAGTGATGAGTGATGTAGCCTGGGAGTGTGGGCCCACGGAGGGCTGGAGGGCTCTGTGTCTATAGTGCCTGTGCCTTGAGAGGCCAAGCTCTAGGAGGGGAACTTTAACACTGGGACCTGGCCCCACAATTTTGTCTCTCCTCTGCACTTTGTGCTCTTGGGCTTGACCACATTGGCCCTTCATGAGCTCACTCATGCTGCCGCTGCTCCTTAAAACATGATTGTAATTTTCAAAAAGGCGTTTACTTCTGGTTTAGATGTTCTCATATTTTATGGTTTTAGAATTTAGGTCTGAGAGCCATCTCAGAGCACTTCTTGTGTGAGGTATGAGAACTTTGTTAGTTGTATCCATATCTGCTGATACCCGATGTTGCCACTGTCATTTGTTTAAATATCACCAGTTTCTATTTAAAGTGGAAAAATGGGGTCACTGTTTTATTTAATTTAGCCTTTTTATTATTGATTAATTTATGGTTTTAAAAAAGATTTTTATTGTATGTGTGCTTATGTGGATGTATATCTCTTGTGCCACTGGATGCCAGAGGAGGGAGTTAGGTCCTCTGGAACTGGAGTCACAGATAGTTGTGAGTTGCCGATGTGGGTCCTGAGAACCAAACTCAGGACTTCTACAGGAGCAGCAAATGGTATTCACCTTTGAGCCGTTGCTCTAGTTCCTTCACCTCTTTATTTCAGAAGTGAGGAAATTGAACTCTAAATATGTAAGCAAGAATCCTCCATATACATGTTGTAGAGTGGAGATTAAAAATCAAGTATGATTATTTTGTATTATATCTTTGTGGTTATTGCTATTTTCTAATTGTATTTTTAATAACAAATAATTTTTACTCTCTCTTACTTATGTCCGCACCCTCTTATCATAAATTATAACACATTTTATGTAGAATACCGGAAATACGTGATCGCAAAAGAAAAAAATTAAATAAGCAATTTGTGCATCATTTAGTGATAGCAATGCATAACATTTAATATTTGACATATATGTCCCTTATTGTTTTGCAGTCTTTTTCTTTTATATCTTACTTTTAGATATTATTAATCTTCTAAAACAACATTACGTAGGTATGAATGTTTCTATATAGTTTAGCCATAATTTTGTGTTATACCTTATTTCAGCTAAATTTCTATATGAACACTAGAAAGTTCACAAGGAATTGACAGTTATTGGATGAGAGCATGTGACCTGTGCAAGGGCGTTGAGATAAGACATGTGATGCTTCTGAAGGTGCTTGATGGTGCCACATCTGATCTTGAAGGTTTTAGAAGTAACTGCCAGGCTAGCAGTTGCTGGTCTTTCGCTTGCTTAGACGGGGTTTTAAGCTGCTCACACTGTGTGTATGGAGAACGAGAATGTCATGTTGCACACTGTAAACCTTAGGCAATCCCACTGTCTGAACTCCAGGCTCCTCCTGGTCACAGATTGCTCAGAGTATCAGTGTCTCAGCTACTTGTGAACCTGGCTGTAAGCTCTGGATAACAACAGCACAGTGATGAGGAAAGTCTCGATTTCTTGAGCTTTGCGTCAGGTTTTCCCTTTATGTCAACAGACTCTACAGTTTACTTTTTGCCAATATTATACAAATATAAAATGTCTTCACTTTACTGTTAGTGAACATTTAGATTGTACTGGTATTCGAGATTGATTGCAGATGCTGGAGAATAATCTTTTGGTGGAAAGAAACTTTGTATATTCTGGGCTTATACTCAGGAGTAGAATTACTGGGTCATAAGAGTAGATGTCTGATTAGATGGTGTCCACATTATCAAACACTTTCACGCGGAGTTGAACAAGTTTGACAGTATCGCCAGCAGTGGGTGAGGGCCTTATTTGTGCCCCATCTTCACCAGCACTGTGTCTGGTCTTTCCATTTTCATGATTTTGGTGTATGTGTTTCATTGGGTACTTCTCTTATGGCAGTGTGAAGTGTGTGTGAGCTTTTTTAGTACACTTTTGAAAACAAAATGAACTCCTTATTTTGAAGTAAAAGTAGATTCAGAAACAGCTGGAAGAAATAATTAGTGATCCCATGAGCGTTTTACCCAATTTCTCCCGATGGTATCTTCTTGCCAGATAGGATGGCAGTAAAAGTACTGCCATTGATGCTGTAAGACAGGCGATTAGCTGGGAGGTGGATCAGTTGGAGGGCTTAGCTCTTAAGTAGGAGTACCTGAGCTGGATATAGTGATGCACACCTTTAATCCCAGCACCAGGGAGGCAGAAGCAGCTGGAAGGGTCTCTGTGAATTTGAGGCCAGCCTGGTCTACATGGTGAGTTTCAGTACAGTCACAGCTACATAGTGAGAACATGTGTGAAAAAAAAAAAGGCATGAGCACCTGAATTTGGGTTGTTACCACTCATAAACTGCTGTGCACGGAGCTTTGTGCACTAGTAATCTCAGTGATTGGGAGGCAAACACAGGAGGACTATGGGTCACTGAGAATCTGTGATTCCAGGTTCAATGAGAGACTCACAAAACAAGGTAGACAGAGATCAAGGGAGACCTCAGGCATCAACCTTTGGCTTCCAAAGGCACACAGGCACATACACATGCATACACCACATCCGAATGTCTTGAGACATAGACCCAAAGACACCGCCTAGGGGCTGGAGACTGGGTTCAGTGATAAGAGCACTGACTGTAATTCTTAGCACACACACGGTGGCTCACATCTATCTACAACTCCATTTTTTGGAGGCTCTGACTTCCTCTTCTGGCCTTCGGGGGCACTGCACGCACTCGGTGAAGATTATTAAGAGGCAAAACACCAGTATACATTAAGATAAAGACAATAGTTTTATTAGGGCAAGCCTCCTTGCCTTTGGCCTTTTATAGCTGTACTTCTGTCTCCCCCTTCCCTTTAGTTTCTCTCAGCCAGGAAGTTATTCTTCCTTTCTACACGTGTCTTCAGAACAGTGAGGTGCAGGTGTGGATATATACAGAGTGTGGTCCTTTGAGATTGCCCCTTTTCTCTTAACATAGGCTGTTTCATATTGCTCTTTTGTGTCCTTTTTCCTTTTAAAAATTTGTGTTTATTAGTTAGGGTTCCTCTTGCTGTGGTGAAACATCATGACCAAATCAAGATGCGGAGGAAAGGGATTATTTGGCTCACACTTGCACACTGTAGGCCCTCACTGAAGGAAGTCGGGACAGGAACTCCAATAGGGCAGGAGCCTGGAGGCAGGAGCTGATGCAGAGGCCATGGAGGGGAGCTGCGTACTGGCTTGCTTCCTATGGCTTGCTCAGCCTGCTTTCGTACAGAACTCAGGATGTACAGGGATGGCATCACCCACAATAAGCTGGGCCCTCTCCCATTCATCATTAATTAAGAAAATGACCTACAGACAGATCTTATAGAGGCGTTTTCTCTGTTGAGGTTTCCTCCTTTCTGATAACTCTAGGTTGTGTCAAGGTGGCATAAAACTCACCAAAAACACATGTATACAGTATATGTTGGTTAAATACCACTCCTCCATCCAGCTCTCCTTCTTCTCCATGCCTCCAACTTCCATTCAATTTCTTACAGTTTTTTTTAAGCTTACTAACCCCAGTTAGCGCTGTTCATATGCAAAGTGTGTGAGTCAACTAACCAGTGGTCATCCACAACTGTAAAGAAAACCCTCCTTTCCCTCAGCAGCCATCAGCCCCTCAGCTAAGAGTGGGGCATCAGCAGCCCCTTCCTTCTCTATGCCGGACCTTTTAATGCTTTCCATCTTGTGCAGGCAACCAACAACAGCCGCTGTGAGCTCCTGCTTGTGACAGCCAGGCTGTGTCCAGAGACCAGCCTTACCCACTTACCCAGCGCCCTTCTCCATCCTCTGGCTTTCGTAGCCAATCGGCTCCTTCTAGCGTGATGTTTCTTGGACCTTAGTGGGGAGAGGAGATTGATATATATAGATGTTTAGCACGGCTGACTGCTTACAGTTGCTTATTCTCAGCAGTTTGAGCAGTTAATGGGTTCCGCATTAACCACCACCCTCTGCATGCAGTAAGAAGCTCCTCTGCCCAAGGCTGAGAGCAGGGGTTTGGGCCCCTCTTTACTTATTGGATAGTAGTTATTCCATGGACATATCACAGTTTGTTAAAGCACTTACTTGTTGAAGACCATCTGCTTTCATAACTTAACAATTATGAGCAAAGCTGTTACAAACATTTGTACACAAGTGTCTTGTTAACATGAACTTTTATTTCTTAGAGATAAATAGATACCCAAGACAGCGATTACCGCTCGAGTGGTAGTTGCTTGATTAGTTTTTCACAAACTGCCACACTGTCCAAGTAGGACATCTTTATCACGTTACAGTTCTACCTGCAGCAAACGGCAACCGAGCGCGCAGGTGGTTTGAATTGTTGCTGGCATTTGTTCTTGTCATTGTATGTTGTGTGCATTTGTAAGATTCGTAAGGTGTGTACATGTGGGTGTGAATGTGTGTGTGTGTGTGTGAGAGAGAGAGAGAGAGAGACAGAGAGACAGAGACAGAGACTGAGAGTTCTTACCAGTGCATATACAGTCAATGTCAGGTGATCCCCTGTCACGTCTCCATCTGACTTTCTTGAGACAGCGCCTTTGATTGAATTCCAAGCACTCCTTTTCAGCAGTCGGGGGGCCTGTGAGATCTGCCTGTCTCTGCTTTTCCGAGCCGGGTTTACAGATACACCATGCTGCTCCTAGTTTTTATGTGGGTGCTAGGATCTGAACTCTGACCCTCATGCTTGCAGAGAAAGCACTTTTAACCCCAAAGCCATCCCATTCACAAAATGTGAAACCTAGGTTAGTGTTCCCTCTCCCTCTCTCTTTCTGTCTTGTGGATGGCCCTTGTTTTCACCTCTGTCTATTGAAAAGCCCTCCCTCCGTGTAACTGTTTTTGTGCCTTTATAGAAATTAGGCGGATTAGGACAAATTTCCTGATTCTGTTCTGTTCATCTGCTGCATTGTCAATATTGCAGTCAGATTCAGTAGCTACTGTTTCTGCATTTTCTTTATTTTTATTTACAATAATTCTTTTTCCTTTGCTCTCTGTGTAGATTATAGAACTGTCTATGTTCTCATCTCCTAAGGGGTACGATAGAAATTATGTTGGATCTTCATTTCACACCGGGGAGAACTGACATCTAATTCATGAACGTGACGTGTATAGTAGTTTGGATTTTGAATATCCCCAAAGGCCCATATGTTGAAGGCTTAGTTCCCTGATGTAGTGCTGTTGGGAGGTGGAGGATGCCTTGGTGGCTGGGTAGGTGAAAGGAAGTTAGGTCACTGGGGACCATCGAAGGGTATTGTAACCTTTGCCCCTTCTTGTTTCTCTCCCTCCCTTCCTTTCTGGCTGCCATGTGTTCCTACTCTGATACATTGCCTTACCACACACAAAAGCACACAGCCAGCTCATGGGCAGAGACCCTCAAAACAGCGGGCTCCAAACCCTTTTCCTGGCAAGCTGTTTACCTCAGGTGCCTTGTCCTAGTGACCAGAAACTGACGAATGGCAAGTCTCTTGTTTGTTCGTCAGATGTCATCAGCAGCAGCACCTTCTTTCTCTGGGCTAGGAGTAGCACACTGTCATATTATGGTTTGTCATATTACGGTTATCCCCATTCCCCCCCCCCCCCGACTTTTCTATTCCTTGAAGGTAGGACTGGGCCTTCTGTTTCGTGTTTCTTTATATGCTCGGCTGTTGAATTGTAAAGGAGAGACGGTCAATTTCAGAGACCTTAAGCATGAAATAAGACCTTAGAAGAGGCCATTGGTTTTGCTGGCTTCCGACGTCAGGCAGTGTTATCTCAGAAAGATATGGTCTGACTGGAGAGGCTTGCAGCCTTCCTCCTCTCCACGTTCTTTCCTTTCTTTCAGCTCCTCTCCAGTTCTCTATCTTGCTGTTCTAACCTTTGGTCTTTGGTGCCGTTTCACAACTGTGGACAAGGATTCCTGCTCACCTGTGAAAGATCCTGTTATTACTAGTTCAGTCTCTGAACCTATGGCCTACCCAGTGTTACCCTCACTGCAGTGACCCTCCGCGGCTCTGTGCTTTAGAGTGCCCACATGGGATCTTTCTTACAGTTAGATCCCTATCCGGAGCATATTACGATTTTTTTACTTTATTCCCTATAACATTAATATTGTGTTCACTGAGTAGACTCATATCTTTTTTTTTTTTTTTGACTCATATCTTGATATTTGTATTATCTCACTATTCCAGGGTTTTGGTGGTTTTAATTTAATCTAGAAATCATCTTTTTAAATTTAAAATTTATCAGAACCCAAACAAACAAACAAATATGTTTTCAATTTAAAATTAAGAGCTGAATCAAGAAGGTTAATATTTTTCATTTTAAAATTGAAAGTTGAGTCACTGACAGGTTTTTAATTTGTAAATGTCTGTAACATTTAGGGCTTTCCAGTGACATCATCAGTGCACAGCTTGTTGGAGTAGGCTCTCTCTCCCATATGGGTTCTGGGGCCGGAACTCAGGTCAGAGGGCTCAGAGCAAGAGCCTTCATCCTCTGACTCAGCGTGTTGGCACATCATTAACGTCTCGTTTTTTTTTTTTTTCTTTCAGGGCCCTAGAATGCCAGAAGCCATTAATTGTTGCTTTTTAAATGCCTCTCCTTTATCCCTCCCAGCTGCTGTGTGAATCCCTGAGTGTACGAATGCCTTTGGTGTCCTTCACTGAGGTGCTCCGAGGATGCTGGGTCGGGAGCAGTTAAAGGCACTTCTCTGCAACATGCAGTTTTTCCTGTTCTTTTTGAAAGTATGCTTTTCATTTGAAAACTGCTTTTATGGCTTGACACGTACCTTCCCGGGAGCTGACTCATCCTGTGAGCATGCTGCAATTATTTTTATTATTACTTTTATTTTATTACATGTACCTGCCCCGAAGCTCGCCCACCATGTGCCTGTCTAGGAGCTGACTTGTCACGTGACGAAAGCTGTCAATATTTTCAACTTAGGTGAATGCGAACATCTGTTCTAAAGCTTTGTTTGTACAGAGGAGCCAGGAAAATGGCGTCGTTCCTTTTAGTCTTTAGCATATGCTTTTACTCAGTAGCTTCCACTACTGAGTGAACCTCCATGGTTGGCTTCAATAACAGAAGCGTCTCTTTTTCCAGATTGCAGCCGTTCTCCGGAAGCGGAAGCTGGAGTACTACCTGTACAAGCTGTTCCCTGAGATCCTCCAGTCCGCCTCCTTCCTGACTGCTAATGGGGCCTTGTACATTACTTTCTTCTGTGTTTTAAGGTTGGTGCTCACAATCACCAGTTCTTGTTAACTATCTGAGTCACTGTTCTGTTGTTGTGAAGAAACACCATGACTGGGTCAACTTACAAAGACATTTAATTGGTGGCTTGCGTACAGTTTCAGAGGTCCATGGTCCTTATGGCAGGGAGCATGGCTGCGGCAGACATGGCGCTGGATCCTTAGCTGAGAACACACATCCTGGTCCTCCTGATCCACAAATGGTTAGGGAAGAGGAGGAGGAGAAAGAAGAAGGGAGAGTGGGCGGAAGAGAGATAAGAGAGGAGACTAGGCCTGGTGTGGGCTTTTTAAACCTCAAAGCCATCCCCCACCCCTTCCACCCCAACCCTCCCCACCCCTGTGACACAACTGTTCATATAAGGCCACTCCTCTGAACCCTTCCCAAACACTCCAAATGGTACAGCTGGGAACCAGATACCTGAATGTGTGAGTCTGGGGGTCTTTCATCATTCAAACCTACTGCGGCAGATCTGTTTCCTAATTGTCATTCACATTGCTCTCTTTCTAGCTTAGTCTGTGAAATAACATCTACCTCCAAGAAAATTTGTCAAAACAGGAGCCTTGGCCTCATGATGTAAATTTCAAATTACTGGCATGATTATGCAGCAGAAGCACCTCGATATAGCATTCATTTTCTGAAGCCTGCTGTAATTCTGAGATTGGTGGTCAGCATTTCTGATCAGAATCAGAATTCAGGAAAGACCAGAAATTCAGAAATTCACTGTCTATAAGGCTGGGGCCATAAAAGATACGGTTGTGCCTTGAAGGGTAAATAAACTGCCATCTGGAGTCTCCTTCTGCTGGACAGTGTCCTGATTGAGACTTGTATTCCATACCTGTGCTTCCTGCGGTCCACGTTGAGTGCTGTTATTAGCAACCCCCCATTGCTGTTGGAAGCCAACGTTTATATCTGTCAAGTTAAAAGTCACTTCATGTTATCCTCATCTTTGTGTTGCCTCAGGTAGTTTTATTTTAGTTAGAATTAAGCATATAATTGTCAAATGCTCTTCTAGACTTTTTTCCCTTGGAGCGCTAGCATTTATAAACTTCACATAGTGGAGGCAGTAACCAGTAAGGTTTCATGCTATGGAACAGATTGCATCTTGAAATTGCCTTGGACATGTGTGTAAGGAGCATGGGCCTGTGGTCTCTGCGGTGCCAAGACTTGTTAGATCTCCAGGTAGTGACTGCCCTGGAGGCTGCTGTGGCAGCACACTCTTCTGTGGACTGCCTGGCTAACCGGGGGAAGCATAATGTTCTTAACAGTAAGATAATGTCGGTGTTCTCCCTGGAGCTGTCTTCCTGAGTCCCTTTTCCTCAGTAGCTTGGTAGATCCTGTAAGGAAAACCTCCCTGTAGGCTTTTAGGCAAAAGGTTTTTAATGTCTCATAAGTGTTCATGGCAGTTTAAAAAACCCAGACTTCAATTAAGAAGATCATTTCTCAGATTCTTGATCCTTGTCTTTCTATCTCTGCCTGACTTCACACCTCTCCATATGTGTCTGTGTATGTGTGTGTGTATATACACACACATCCCCCCCCCCCACCATATATTAGTTTACTACTGATCAATTTTGTTTAGGTCATTTCTAATATTTAGAGGCTGGTTCTCTCTTTCTTAGGAGCATAACTGTTTGAAAGAAAAACATAACTAAGTCAGGGAATGGTAGTGCATGGCTTTAATCTTAGCATTCGGGTGGTTGAAGAGTTCAAGGTCAGCCTGGACTACATAAGTGAGTTCCAGGCTAACCAGAGCTACAAAGTGAGACCCTCTCTCAAAACGATACATTTCTAATGTCCCTTTGTAAACATAATCAGTTTAAGCTATCTGTAATATTTTGGGTACTCTACAGTGCTAGTAAATAAGAAATGGTATCCACGTAAACCTAAACATTGTAGAATACTTTGGCACCTCTGTAAGAAAACATGAGGGTTGTAAAGGTAGAAGCAGTCTATCTTACATAACACTTGTGAGTCAGGTGGGTGGCCCACACAGTCCAGGAGAGGAGGCAGAAGGTCAGCTTGGAGACAGAGGCTCTCCTGGGTTCCATGGTGAGCTAAAGGACATTATGGGATACTAAACCAGATTCAAGCCAAACAGCATTCAGATAGGTCTACTGTAGCAACAAGAACACTGGGAGTGTCTGCAAACTTGCTATGAGTCCTGCATAGCGCTGGCAGAGAGACAGCTAGTCTGGTCTGAAACATGGTGAATTTGCGGTACTGTGGAATACTTGGACAGAAGGTGGGTGGGGAGGAGAAGCTTCTGTTGGTAAGGGCTGAAATGACCAACTAGGAAGTTCATACAAAAATCCCGAATTTGAATTTCAGGAAGCTACTTGGAAAATTCTACTCCTGGACTCCAGGCTTTGGTGCTGCTCTCCCAGCCTCATATGTGGCCATTCTGATTGAAAGGAAAAGCAGGTAACTCTTACATAGCTACATGTTTAATAGCATTAGCTACCCGAGAGGCTTTGATTTTATTTTTGCTTATTATTTATTATTGCACAGAGATGAGAAATCTTTTCCAACATATTTTTTCTGTTATGCAGCTATTTGACTGAAATTGTATGTGAACATTGTATTCATTGTCTATAAAATAAATATAAGGACATTATCAATATGCAATACAAAAATAATGAACTATAAATATGAAAATAGATAACAGAAATACCAGTTTCTTTTTAATTAAGTAATAGAAAGTTCAGCCTAATGAAAGCATGCACATGCAAATTCCAGTGTAAGCCCGTTTCCTTCTCTGCATAGCACCCATGCCATAACTAAGAAAGTCAATGAATTTTCTGGTCCCTGCTAAAGGCTGGTTGACTAACCCTCATAGCCACTGCCCTCTGAAAGAATCTGGTGAACCCTTTTCTTCATTGTTATTCACATAGAATTTTCCATGCGAACTCATTCATAGCCTCCGTAGAATGTTGTGTAAGTTGTTGAGTCAGAGGATAATTGGGGTTCAAGCTTTTTTGTAAGAGTATTTATCATCGCACATATTGCTAAACTCAGAGGCCTCATGGATGTTGTAATCCTGAGAATTTACAGCGTAGCACAGCCCAGAGATCAGGTGGGGACTTGAGAGTCGCCCTCTGGATTCATAGTCTGGTGCTACCGCTAACTATGTCACCTCTGGCTTATTCTTTATCTGAAAATGGAAGTAATCGTAGTCTGTCATGCTTTCAGATAATCTAGCTAATACATGGAAAAATAATTAGAACAACACAGTTATGTTATGCGTGTGGTAAACAGTTTTTTTTTGTTTTTTTGTTTTGTTTTCTTTTTTTTGCCTGTAAGTAATGAGAGAGTTATTCTGCTCATGGCATCTTGAATTACTTTTTAAAACGTAATTACTTTTTAAAATGAATTACTTTTGAAAACATGTTCAGAAGATAATGACATGCCTTTCTCTATAAGTACCTTCTAGTCACTATGGCACCATTGGCCGTTAGCACTTCAGTAGGATTAGGTTTATGTAGTTATCGGACCATTTCAGCAGGAACTGGTGACATGAGTTCACACCTAACCTCCAGGGTCAACAGTTAGCAGTTCACAGTTTTACTTCATCTGTATCTGAGAGCATGTGTGTAGGTATGTGGCATGGGGAAGCATGTTGTGGACCTTAGGGCCATTTATCTGAAACTTCCTTAGGCCATTTCCCCTCATAACCACCAAGGTTTTAAGGTACTAGGAGTCACTGCTTGCTTTTGTGGATAGCATTATTCTTTGATGATGCGTTTCTTCAGTCTTCAAGATTGTGTTACTGTTAGTATGCAAGGCTTCGATATCCTCATCACCGCTGCAATTATTATGTAGATTATGGTTATAGTAGGTTAATTAATGTCCTTTTCTGGAAATTCCTCCATTATAGTCTGTTACTTTTTTTGGGGGTAAGGAATTATTTTGCAGCAAGTCTAAATACTAATAGGGTCAATGCTATTAATATTATCTTATTGCTTTCTTGCTGGAGAGCGCTGTTGGTCGTGTTTCCTGTCTGTAACCTAGTAAGGTTTTCTATGTAGCTTGATTTATGCCCAGGTTTTTAAAAAATCATTTTATGAAAACTTGAAAAATCCATGCTCTATTATTAGGGTTGAAAGGTGTTTCTAAGTTCTGTGCTGGTAATTACATTGTTTAGATTCTATCTTCACCTGGAGGTAGAGTCTTCGGATTTGCCATAGTGGCACACACCTGTACTTCCAACACGGGGAGGCAGAGGCACAAGGAGCGAGCACTCTGAGTTTGAGGCCAGCCTGGTCTGCACAGTGAGTATCAGGTCAGCCAGGGCAATGTTGTTAAGTCCACGCCAAGTAAATAGATAAACAACCAAACAAACATACAATAAACGTTTTTATTCCTTGCGGTTTGAATTCTTTGTTGTTTTATACATCACAAACAGAATTATTTTTGTCTTTTCTTAGTATCTCTTAACATTTTTGAAATAGTCTGTGTGCCTCTCATTTTGTTTGGTGAACCAATTTGAAAATCTTTGTATTTTAACTAATATATTTATTGGTATCACTGATGCCTTTTATTGATATCACTACCCTGTTTGCTCTTTAATTGTGCATATTATCTTCAGTGAGGTACTGTATGCCCCATTTGTGTTTATCCTTTAATGTTGAAAAGCTGATAGGCTCGGGGTGCTTCTGCCCTCTCTTCCTCTCGCTGCACCTAATGTGAAACTGGGAAGTGCACATTGATGACACTTCCCGTAGAACTCAGTGTTCCTATTTTTACTGCACTCCTGTGTATGTGTACGGTTCTGAGCATCTCGTCCTCAGGAGTTGACTTGTTTAATCCCATTGCTGTCTATACATAACATGGTTTCGTCACCACAAAGATCGCCTGCCCCCTAGGACCAGAAAATCTGTTCTGCACTTGTTTACCTCATGTTGAGGACTTGGAGAGTTGCAGAAATGGAGTCGTGGAAGCGTACTGTTTTCACACAGGCCATTTCTTTTTTAAACTAAGCATCTTGCTGTTGATCCACAGATCAACAAGATGTTCCCTACATCACTAGTTCATTCCTTTTCTATTGCTTAGTGTTCCATTATGGAGATATACTGGTGTGTGTTTATGATTTATTCATTCTGTTGTTATTCTATCCATGACTTGGTATTATTTCTCCATCTATTTTGATTCTATGAAATTTCTTTCATCACCTTTTGTCATTAGCAAAGCGTAGCTAACTTACCCTGTTTCAGAACACTTGTAGTGTTCTTAGTATGAGTTTTTTGTGTCCTCTTAAAGGAGTTGTGGGTTCAAGTGTCTTTGTAGAGTTCTTTAGTCCTCACCATGGTCCATTCCAGGAACTGATTTTTGCCTCCAGTGAAGCCCCTTTGCTCACTCATAACCATTCTTCACTGGCCTAGCAGTCACCAGTCAGTTTCATGTCTACATACTTTCTTCTCTGGTGGTTTCATGTCAGTAGGGTCACACAGTATGTGGTTGTAGTTGGACTTTCCTTTTTGGGCTGCCAGCTCACAAACAAGGACATGGAAACTTACTATTAATTATGAACTCTTGGCCTTAGCTTCGGCTTGTTTCCTAGGTAGCTCTGATAACTTCAATTCACCCCACTTGTTTGTTTGTTTCTTTTTGAGACACAGTTTCCCAGTGTAGCCCTTGCCTGTCTAGGAAATAACTCTGTAGACCAGGATGGTCTCGAACTCATGGAGATCCGCCTGCCTCTGCTTCTGCCACTTGAGCACTGGAATTAAAGGCACACTCCCCCATGCACTAGTGACCTCATCTCCCTTATGCCCATCCTAGTTATTCCTGGTCTGGCTGGTGACTCCCTTTCTTCTCCCACACCCTGCTTTGCCAGAAGTCGCTGCTATGCCTCCTGCCTTGCTATTGGCTCTTCAGCTTTTAATTAAGCCAATCACAGCGACACATGTTCACACAGTGTAGAGGACTGTTCCACAGCATGCGATCATTGGTGCATGATCCTGTTTGTTCAGCTGATGGCTTGAATTTCAGGATCTTGTGCACAGTGCGGCTTCGCTGCTTGTTGCCCTTGGAAAACCCATGCAGCGGGTTCCATATCCTTCGGCTTCCAGTTGTGAGTGATGCTGCCTTGGTTCTGTGTACATTTCTGTATGGATTTCATCTTTCCTTTCTCTGCCTAATAAACCTAGCTGTGGAATTGCTGGCTTAGCTGGTGTCATGTTTAACCTTTTGAGGAACTGCAAGTTGTTTGTTAAAGTAGCTGTTGTTTTCACTTCCCTCCAGCAGTATAGGGTTTTCTGGGTAGTGTGAGGTAGTGTCTCAGTGTGACTTGGATTTGGATTTCCCAGATGGCTAGTGATACCAGACTTCTTTTGATGCGTACCTTCTGTCCTGCTAGTGGGAGTGCAGGCTTGTACAGCTACTTTGGAGATCAATATGGCGGTTTCTCAGAAAACTGAAAATCCACCTACTTCAAGACCCAGCTGTACCACCCCTGGGCATATACACGTTCTCTCCTTCCACAAGGACACTTGCTTAACTGTGTTTATAGCAGCTTTTTTCATAATAGCCAGAAGCTATAAACAACCTAGATGTTTCTCAACCAAAGAACAGATAAAGACAAAATGCATTATTACTTAACTATTAAAAACAATGACATCAGGAAATCCGAAGGCAAAATGGATGGGAATAGGAAAAAAATCATCCTGAGTGAGGTAATCAGACCAAGAGAGACAAACATGGAATGTATTCACTTATAAGTGGATATTAGCTGTAAAGTAAAAGATAATCGTGCTATGGAACACAGACCCCAAGAGGCTAAGTAACAAGGAGGACTTAAGGGGGGGGGGGTTGGAAAAGTCTCTCTGGAAAGGGGAAATGGGATAGATTCTTTTTGAGCGGTCTGGGGGCAGATAGGGTTGGAACAGGAGAGATCAGATGGCGGCGGGAGTGAGGGGTGGGAGGTGGGGGGAGGGAGAAAATACTGGGAGAAGCAACTTGAATTGGGGGGCATTTCTGGGATGAGATGGAATCCCAGTGCAATGGAAAATCCATGAAATCTGTGAGAGTAACCTTAGCAAAGATTCCTGGCAGTGGGGACACTGAGTCTGAACCATCCATCTTCTGTAATCAGACAAGGCCTGAAGTGGAGGTGTTCAGACCCCAACCCAGAAATGTAACCTCCCACCTATAGTTTGTCCTGCATTCAGAATTCCAGAACTGGAGATAAGCAGAATCCTCATCAGAGACCAGAGAGACTTCATTCAGCAACTGTTGGGAGCAGATGCAGACCCACAGCCAAATATTAGGCAGAACTCAGGGAGTCCTGTGGAGGATGGGGGAGGAAGGATCTGAGGAGCCAGAGGGGAAGGGGACTCCACAAGAACACAACCCATAAAATCAATTGACTAGGACTCATGGGAGCTCACAGAGATCAGGGAGCCTGTAGGGGTCTGACCTAGATCCTCTGCAAATACATTATGGCTGAGTAGCTTGCTGTTCTTGTGGGCTTCCTGACAGTGGGGAGGGGGTGGTCACTAACCCTTTTGCCCTCTTGTGGGACCCTTTTTCTTCTATTGGGTTGCTTCATCCAGCTTTGATGTGATGGTATGTACCCTGCCTTATTGTAACTTGCTATACTGTGCCTTTGATTGATATCTCTAGGAGGCCTGTTCTTGTTTGTTGGTCTGGGAAAGAGAGGAGGTGAGAGGGAGAGACTGGGGGCAGGGGAGGAAGGAAAAACTATGGTCAGGATGTAATTTGAGAGAAGAATAAAAACAAAAAATATTTTGTCATTGGATTACTTTTTAGCTATTGAGTTGCAACTCTTTTTAGATATTTTGTATGCAAGTCTCTTACGGTTAGAATTGTATTTGTTTCACTACTTTCTTGGTCATATCTTTCAGAACATAAAAATATTTTGATTAAGGCCAATTCATCCTTTTTTATTTTTATTTTTTGTTTTATTGTTTTTTTTTTTTTTTTTGACAGCATGTCCCTGTACAGTCAAGACTGACTTTGAACTCACTGTGAATACCAGGCTGGTCTTGAACTTGTGATTGTCTTTCCTCAGTTTCCTGAGTGCTGGAAGTACAGATGTACCCACCATGGCAGTCTCTTTTTTAGTAAACTTTTACTGATTGTGCTTTTGGTGTCATATTTAAGAAACACTTACCACCCAAAGATTTGCTCCTGTTTTCTTTAAGAGCTTTATTTATAGCTTTTGTCTATTTTGAGTTCATTTCTGTGTGTGACCGGAAGTACAAGAATATAATGTTTTGCATCTTATCCTTTGCATGCTTATTGCTACTGCATTTAAATGACACGGACCTTGGACCTGATCATGACTCATGTTGTCTGGGAGTCACTGGTACAACCCTTGGAAATGTCTGCAGGAGATGATGGCCAAGCTTTATTTCTCGTCCAGTTTGCGTTTCATGTCATCCTTCTTGTCTTACCGTGTACAGTCTCTTAGCCCTGGTCCTGACGCTAGCAGATGGCATTGTCTTTTACAATCAGCTGTGATGCATGAGCTGTCATCTGCCCATCATCAGCTTTATAAAGTTCACACTTAGTCCGATATACTGTGGACCTTTATTGTGAATAGATAATTTTGCTGCATGGCTTTTCTATATCAATTAATATGTTCATGTGGCTTTTCTTTGGCTTATTTAGAGTGGGTTTTTTTAACCTATGAATGAGGTCAGGGGTGTAGATAATGTTATCTGTAGCTGAATTTCTTGGCAATATTGACAGGTTTTCACACAGAAGAGCGGTTCATGGGGAAGATGGTCCTGCGCATTAGCCCATACATGCTATTGTCACTTTCTTCTTCCTCACCTTTGGGTCAGTCTCTGGGTAGTGCCAAGTATCGACCTGGGACAGCTAGTCTTTGTTGAAAACCGATGAACCATTTCTGGTCGAATTCATTGGTCTAAGTTTATCATTTGCTGAGAAAAATTTAAGACCTTCAGCTGTGGCTGGAGATTGTCTACTCTGTCTCTAGATGAGTTTCTCCCCTGGTTGATCCGTTTCGCCTCTTGGCATGCTTTTCTCAGGCGTGGCATTGTCAGTGTCAAGAGTTTCCTGCAGCACAGCTAGTTTTCTTGTTGCAAAGTGTCTCTCCTAGCTATACAGAGTCGGCATAGCATTTCCAGTCATGCTAACATAGCTGCTGCCGCCCTCAAATACTGTACGTATGGTCTATGCCGCCCTTGAATACTGTATGTATGGTCTATGCCGCCCTTGAATACTGTATGTATGGTCTATGCCGCCCTTGAACACTGTATGTATGGTCTATGCCGCCCTTGAATACTGTATGTATGGTCTATGCTGCCCCCGAAACTGTATGTATGGTCTGTGTTTTTAAATTTAATTTTGAGAATCTGTATTTTTGTATTAAAGTTTTGTTTTCCAGATAACATTTAGTAGTTGAATTTTTGAACAGTATTTATTCTGTTAGTTCTTGACTTTTTTTTTTCATGGTCAACTCATGGAGTTTTGTTAAGAAACATCAATTAAAAATAAATGACATTCTTTAAAACGCAGTATCTAATGTATGAAGAGAGAAAAATTACAAAAAGTGTCAGCAAAATGCAATGCAGAAATGATATTTTACTTCTGTAATAAATACTAATTTTATAAATGTGAGGATATTTAACTTGACATTGCCTTCCTAATTCTTCATTGTTTGTCATGGGTTATACTATATCGAACAGTTTTTTTAAAAAGAAGCCCCCTCAGTTGCCATCCATCCTGCAGGACCCTATGCATACAAGACTGCTTGAGGATCAGAGAGACCCTTCTTTTAATTAGATTACTTAGTTCCTTAACATTTGGTTTATTTTTTGATGGAGTAGGTTAGATCTGCTATTTGATTATTATTTTTTGTGTGTTTTTTCTTCCTTTGTATTATTAGACCACTATAAGACTTTGATTTCATTTTCTTTATTATATTTCTGTCATCTAGGTCTCTAACTTTTCAGCTTCTCAATGTTAATACTTCACTACCTCACAAAATGCAGAAACCTTTGTAGGTTCAGTTTAGAAGCTGATTATGGGATATGTAAGTTCTAATCGTTCATCTTCTACAGCAATAACGGGAGTTGACACAGTGATACCGCAATCCAGATGTTAAGGACGGAAGCAGTGTAGCATATGAGGACATGAAGAGTGTTTGTCTGGAAGTTCAGTGATGCTACGCTGGCATTGGTACCATAGTGGTCTTTTTATGCTCACTTTTCATGGGTGATTTTTAAAAAAGCTTTTGCATATATATTTAAGAAGGGTTTTTGCATTTGTTTCAGTCTTGGTCACTAGTTAGTCACATGAGATTTCCAGTGTTATTGTGTATGGTCTACTTCAAATATTAGTTGAAGTGGTTTGTTGTTGTTTGTTGCTTTAAAAGCAACTAATACTTTATCTTTTTAACTACTGTTGCTACCGGAATTTTTGAGAATCTCACTGGAGTCCTATATGGCACCAGGGTTCCTTCCCCTTTTCTCATTAATGAAAGGATTTAAGGACAGACTGAGAAGGAAGTTTGAGGAAAATTTTATTGAGTTTAAAAGAAAGTTTAAGCAAGTTGTAAATCTCGGCAGCTCCTAGGAGGGAGATGGAGAAGAATTGAGAAGACCACTCGGTTTAGTTTAAGTGGATATGGAGCCATATAGCAGACTGCAGCCACATATGGAAGGAAGCTGAACATTGGAGAAAGAGTGAAGAAGCCCAAAGTATCAGAGAAAACATACTTCTGCCCTGGCCAGCGTCTGAAGGAAGACTAATGAGAAGAAGGGACAATTGTGCCTGTAAGATGGACTGACCCCACAGAACCTCTTGGCCATTTATTTGTAGGGACTGCGTTCTGGGGAGGGAATTCTGGGAAGAACAATACATTTAGCTCATTAAAAATGGAATTCTTGTGTTTAGCTTCAAGTGAAACCACTTTCCTAGGGATGCTTCTGCCTTCCTGAGGGGTGGCCTCTTACCTAGGTCATTGACCTGCCCTCCCACAAGGCTAGGTCTCCAGCCTCACCAGAGGTTTTATTCTTTTCATCTGAAGATAATAGTTTTTCCTTAATGGGCTCTTACTGCTCCTATATTACCATATGGCTGAAGAAGAAAAATCAGTCTTATATGTAATGTGATTTTTTTTTTACGTAATTAAACTGTGTGAAATCTGTTGGTTTTTTTCCCCCATTGTTTATTAGGTGATAAGGTTTATTATACTGGGAAATAGTTCTGTAGGGTTGGTGTTGAGAGCTGTGTATGCACCCGCGCAGCAGCTATACCTGGTTGGTTCTCTTCAAATTTCCAAGGTCCTCTGTTTCTGCCATCTAGGAACTGACCTAGGGCCTTGTCTGTGTCCACCACTGAGCTCTGTTCCCCCACCACATTTTAGTCCTTTAGTCTCCCAAGTCTAGGGACATTTTCAAAGCAGTTGTTACTGCTTTTGTGTGTGTGTGTGTGTGTGTGTGTGTGTGTATGAGAGTGAGTGTGTGTGTATTCAACTTTAAAACCTAGAAAGTAAATATATTTTATTTCTCTATAGGTTGCCTTTTTTGAGTTTTATTTTAAAGAAATTGTTTCAGTGCTTACCTAGAATTTTGTAAGAGTTAATGCAGTCATCAGTTTTTCTCTAGAAAAGTGTATTTTACTTGTTATCAGTTTATATTAAGGTTATATTATATAGCAAGAGCCTCAGTTGCTTATGAGGCAGAGGCAGGTGGATCTCTGTGAGTTCGAGACCAGCCTGGTCTACAGAGCTAGTTCCAGGACAGGCTCCAGAGCCACAGTGAAACCCTGTCTCGAAAAAAAAAAAAATTATAAAAGTGAAGTTATACTGCAAATCATTGTTTTTAGTACTAAATGAAACATGTTATTGTTGTTGTTATTCTTGGAGAAAGATAGAATTGTAGGCTTCAGTTCACAGAGAAATTAACAATGTGAGGGTAGAAGCAGTCAGGTGGCAGCCAGAAATGCGATTTGATTTAGGGGAAAGGTGGTGGTGAGATGAAGTTGGAAGTTTCTGTGTACACTGACATAGAAAAGCCCGGGAAAGAGGTTGTCTGGGCTTGAATGCTAGGAAGCAAAGGGCAGCTCAGTCTTATTTTCAGCAACTATTAGAATATTTTGGAAATACTATAAGAAATAGAGAAATAGATTGTACAGAAATAGAGAAATAGATTGTGCAGAAATAGCACTTGGTGCCTTGTTTTGAAATAGTACTGTTTGTAGTCTCAGTTCTTAAATTTTAGAGCTTTGACAGTGAAAACGTTGTGATTCACGCACTTGGTGCTCGCCCAGGTCATCAGTTTTGCAGTTGTGATGTGGGTCTTTTCTCTGCGTTTTCTGTATGCACAGTAGGTACCTGCACATGTGTGCTCGCATTATCTTCCTCCCTTCTCTCTTCTTCCTGCCTCTTCTCCATCTCACTCTCCCATCCCAGGTCTTGTCAGTTCACCCAGCCTTCTTAGAGTTAAGCCTGCTTTGCCAATTAGTTTCTTATACCTAGTAAGAGAGGGTGCCTAGTTGAGTCCTAATCACACCACTGTGAGCTTCTGAGAGAGCTTTGAAGTTGTTTCCAGGGCTGCTTTAAAAGCTCATGCCACAAAAAACGGGGCCCTCTTAGCTCAGTTGGAAGCCTGCTAACATCTAGCTTACCCTGGGAGGGCTGTTAAGTAGGGGCCTTTTCTGTGACTCTAGGAAATGCCTTGTGGTCCAGAAAGAAGTTGTTCTGATAGACCTTCCTTCCTTCCTTCCTTCCTTCCTTCCTTTCTTTCTTTCTTTCTTTCTTCAGAATTTGCTTTGATATTTAGTTTTCCTTTGGGTAAGTTAAAAACCGTAGTGTGCTTAAAGATGGATTAAGTGGAAACCACTTTCATTTTAAGCACGCTTTGGGGTTGAGTTATCAAGCACTATACTATAGTAGTTAAGAAACATCTAAACAGAGAGGACAAAGATGAAAGGAAGGATGTAATATGCAAATCAAAGAGTTTGGTCTGTAGGTTCATTACCTCCTTGTTTCCACAACTGATGTGCTCCTGCTGCTTAGTGAATTCTGTGGCAGAATGGGAGCCTGCACTCTTCTTTAGACTGACAGCTTGTCTTGCTCCTTCCTCTGCCTTCTAGGGGAAGTACAGCCAAAACTTTCCTTGCTTGGGTGCTGGCTGAGTTTTCTGTCCTGCCCGGTTCCCGCAATTGTTAAGTCCTAAAGAAATCACACAGAGGTCTACATTAGTTATAAACTGATGGGCCCAGTATCTCAGGCTTCTTATTAACTCTTTTTTTTTTTTTTTTTTTTGGTTTTTTTCGAGACAGGGTTTCTCTGTGGCTCTGGAGCCTGTCCTGGAACTAGCTCTGTAGACCAGGCTGGTCTCGAACTCACAGAGATCCGCCTGCTTCTGCCTCCTGAGTGCTGGGATTAAAGGCGTGTGCCACCATCGCCCGGCTGACTCTTATAACTTATATTAGCCCATTATTCTTGTCTATGTTAGCCACGTGGCTCGGTACCTCTTCAGTGAGACAGTCACATCTTGCTTCTTTTGTGGTGGGGTCACAAGCTTTCCTCTTCCCATAATTCTACCGTTCTTGTCGCCCTGCCTCTACTTCCTGCCTAGCTACTGGCCAATCAGCATTTATTTAAAAATATAATTGACAGGATACAGACCATTGTTGCACACCACTTGGGAACTGTCCCTTTGTTTCTGCTTTATCTCCATTTCTTTTACTTTTAGGCTGCAGATGTGCTTTATATATATATTTAATAAGATATGTATGCATGCAGAACTGAGATTGTTTCTGCTAGGCTCTCCAGAAACCTCAGGGAATGCATTATCCAGTATCATTCAGAATCTCAGGATTGGCTCCAAAGCATAATGCAGTAAAGTTTCATACTGAAACACCACTAATTCCTCATTGAGAAGTGGTGGTAGTACTGACAGTACCGCTACTGAGGATTTGGGCAGGATGTTTGGTACTTTCTTTAAAAATTTATTATTTATTTATTTTGAATCTGCTAAAGTGTTACAAAGATAGAATTTTCTTTTTTACTGTAGGTGTGTTGATGTTGTGCTTGCAGGGTTACTTGATGTGCCAGTGGTTTAGTATAGCTGCTAAAAAATTCTGTGTGCTAGCTTAAGAGAGTTCTCCCCTTCAGAGGAGAGAGAGAGAGAGAGAGAGAGAGAGAGGCTGACTGACTCTGTCTCATAAAAAGAAAGACGTGAGGAGAGTGGGAGTTGACTGACTATTGGCTGACTATTGACTATTGGCTGACTATCTGGTCTTTGTATAGGTACTTAAGGGAGGAGTTATGTACAGTTGTGTACATAAATATTGATATGTAGATATGGCATGATATTTACACGTGGGTGCCTGGAGACTAGCAACTTGTTTTATTAATGAAGTTCTTCTTCTGTGGGTCCTGATTGTTCCTGTCATTCATGTCTGAGCGAGGTTTTGAATTTTCGGTTTACTGTTTGCTCTCTGCCCCGAACTCTTTTATTAAGCGTATGACCTTTCCCTTAGAGAATATAACGTGTTTCTTTGTTTCTCAGATGCACTAAGTGTTAAATAAGTGATTTAAAAGCTGTGATTCTACCTGCAGTCCCATTAAGTATGTCTGGTAAAAATACTTCTTTTTCTGATGCTGTATTTAGAGAATTTTCGTCTTTGGCAATAGAAAGTTCCTTTGCTCATGACTGCTTACTTAGTAATATGATAAATATCCAGGTGATTTAGTAGAGTTTGTAATCAGTTACAAATGGATTGTAATTGCTTATGTACAAATTGAAAATTGCCTGTGTGCCAAATAAAAAGATAATCTGATGTTTTAATAATGTTGCCTTTAGCCAGAATTGTTCTCTCTGGCCTTGACTTTTGGCAAGGTAAATTCTTAAGAATTCTTCTTACTGAAATTTGGATCCGCTAGCCCAGTGTTTCTCAACTTTCCTAAGACTGCGACCCTTTGATACAGTTATTTTTTTGCTTCTTCATAACTGTAATTTTGCTATTATTGTGAATTATAATGTAAATATCTGATATGCAGGAGGTCTGTGACTCCTGTGTGAAAGTCCTGTGACCCGCCCCCCCAAAGGGGTCATGACCCGAAGCTTGAGAACCACGTCTCTGGCGCAATCCTGTCCAAAGTATTTGCTACTCTGCAGGGTTGCTTAAATTCAGACATTTGAGATCAGCCTGGCCAATTTAGTGAGATTCCATCTCAAAAATGAAAACAACATAGAGACAGATTTTACTGGGTTTTCTAATAGCAACAAATTAATATTACTTTAAATATTTAATGACAAGTAGAATTTTATTATTTATTATACTACTAGAATGACGTAGATAGTCAGTGTAGGTTCAACTCCACACATTAAAGGAATAGCTCAACACAATCTGCTTATTTTCTAATATATTAATATTAGTATGTTTGTAGACTCCTGGTAATTCTTCCTAATAGATTTTTTGATAACGATAAAGTGATTATAAAATCAGATCAAAGCTTAATCTTTCTTTTTTAAAAATTATTTACAGGAGAGGGCTGCTCACAATTTATATGGCCAACTTGGTAAGTAAAGCTGTTTTTCAATTTATTATTATTATTATTAATGGAAGAAGGAAAAATGTGACTCTTGAGGCTGTTGGCTGTGTGTTTCAGAGGCTCATGTTGAATGGCAGGGGAGCTTGCTGTCCTTTGATTTCTTTCTGTCATTGTGACCTTCACTGATTTGAGAAGGGAACCAGCTCACTGCCCTGTACCCTTGGAGGTCTTCTTTTCTAACGTTAGAACTTTTAGATGGGTTACATGTTGGTACCTCTATATCCAGCTCTTTCACCCCTTATTTAATTTTTTTCATTTTGCTTGTGTTATTGTTTTTCTGGGAGAAATGATTTAGGGATTAGTTGTCGTGGTAAGCCTTTAATATTAAAGCAGTAATATTAATGCTACTAATCTTCAAACATAAGTGTATTAATACACTCGTCTAAATTGTCATGTGGCCTGGTACTGGAGTCCACATCTAATCCAGATGCTGCTACCATGTCACCAGTTCACCCTTCACAATCATTTATCGTAGTTAATAGTTGGTATTAGGTAGTTTCACTGAGAGTAGGTAAAGATAAGCTCCTGAGTTGTATAAGATGCATTTGTGTTTTCTTTCTTGCTAATACCTGCAAAGGCCATTTCAGGAAGGAACGGTTTCTTTTGACTCTTGGTTTGCGGGCACACAGTCCATCACACTGGGAAGGGCATGGTGGCAGCAATGCCAGGCAACTGCTCTGTCACATTGCGTCACTGTCAGGAGTCAGAGAGAGAAGAGTTTTGGTGTTCAGCTTGCTTTTTCCATTCTTCAATTTTGATTCAATCTCTGTGCCTAACATACGAAGTAGATCTGCCCCCCTTAGTAAATTTCTCTGGAAACATCTTCGCATACACACTCAGAGATACATCTCCTAAATGGCTCCCAATCCAGTCGTGCTAACAGTGAAAAGTGTCCGTCACGTGTAGAAGTTCATTTCAGCAATGAAGCAGCTCAGCACCATGCTGCTGTATCTTAGCTACCTGTGCTGGATGCCGCTAGCTCTCATGTTCATGGAGTCTACGGTCTAGTGAAGGAGTCCTGGTGGAATAATAACGGATGCAGAAGACTGAAATGTAAACTGTGCGCACCATGGGAGCTACAGTGAGGGGAGCACCAGACTGCTGTGTGGGAGGGGGCTCCTAATCCTTTTGTGTCATCCCACCCATATCTGCGCACGTACAGGGAGACCTGCAAGGTCCATGTGATGTGAGAGATGTCACTCATCAACAAAGCCTGGGGCCTGCAGTTGGCTAAGTTATTAAAGCATCTACCGCAGAACTTCAGTGTTCTGATCTCTTCTAATTGCAGTGAAAAAGAAATTCCAGGACACCAGGAGAGCAGAGAGCAATTAGAGGATTAATTTTTGTCTTTATTCTTTTTGAACAAAGAATTCTACACTCTAAGCTCTGTCCGATCAGGGGCATTTCCTATTTTATGTCTCATACTATAACCACCTAGGTCTATTCTGACTTGAATAGAATTTGATGAGTATTTGCTAAATCAACAGTAATATTCCTAGATAGAGAATTCTAAGCTGGCTGTGACCTAGAAAACAATCATCCCGTTTTTGTTCTGTGCGGACACCTTTTGGAGTCTGCTGTCAGTCTGGCTGTACTTTTGAAGGTAATCTCTTTCTCCCTCAGTTTTTAAGATTTTTCTTTTGAAGAACTTATCCTGGCAAGCATGTTGGTGTTTTGTTTTGAAATCAGGACTTAGTTTGCTTTTTAGTTAAAAACTGCTTTTCCTTGGTCTCTGTATTCAAACCATGTTTTCTTCTCCGTGTTTTCTTATTTGTTCTTCAGCATTTTCACACTTTTTCTTCGTAACAGAATCCCAATTGTGTTTCATATCCTTGCCTCAATTTCATTGTTCTACTTACGTTTGTGTCCACATTGGGAACTGGAAACCAGGGTGTTGGTTTAACATGCTCCTTAATCTATTTCAGTATTCACTTCGAATGACGGTTTTCGAATTTAAAAGAGATACATATTAAAGAGAATAAAATCTGAAAACCCTAGTAAAATCATCACCTAGCATACTAGTCAGTGTATTTCTTCTTTCTCTCCCCATCTCCAGTAGGGGCTTACAGTGTGTAGTCAATGCTGGCCTGAAGGCTACTGTATTCCAAGCTGACCCTGAGTCCTTAATCCTTCTGCCTTAGGCATCCAGATGCTGTGGTTCGTGGCATGCACCACACCTTTCCATTGTCGTTGTTTATACATTTTCAGTTCTTCCTATGATGATTTTAAAATGTGATTTATTTCCTGACTAGGAAAAATAAATAAAATTAAATTTGTTCTTTCCTTTTGCACTATTGGTCAAATACATCTTCAAAATTATAAGTTGTTGGAATAGTTAAATTGTAAGTGAATGTGCAGGCTGACTCTATTTCAAATTGTAGATAGCTTTCAAAGACAAACGTTCTAAATATACCCAGTTATACAGTCCCCATCAGGAGCAAAGACTTGGAACGTTTTGATGTCGATGCATTTATTGTAATTGTGGTTGTATTCACCCCATTTTTTTTTGGAAGAGAGAACTTGTATCTAAGCTAGGTCGAGAGTGGCGCCTGGTCCTCTTTTTACCACTCTCAGTGTATGCTGTTGGGAAGACCTTGGCTGCCCCTCTTCAGGACATGGCATCCTAGGGCATGCCTATGTGTTAGAACTGCTTCTGAGCATTTTCCATGTTATATGACCGGGTGAGTTGGAACAGCGAGTAGTAGAGTACTGATGGAAAAGACACTTTCAATGGGCCTGTAGCAATCAGTTGTCTGTACCTAGAAGCACCTGGAAAATGAATGAATGAATGAATGATTTTGATAAACCTAAAGAAAATATATACTGGGTCCCAAAATGTCTGTGTTGTTCAAAAAAGTGAAATGTGACCATATAAATCAGAATGTAATATGTTAGTGATTTAATATATCGTGGTTAAAATGCCATAGTTTTGCAAATTTTATGAAAAAGTGGGACTTTGAACAGATTATGTAAGTTTTTCTTAAGACTTAGAAGGATCCTGTGACTCTGCCTTTTTTTTTTATCACCCCTCCCTCCCCCTTTTCTGCTTCCTCCATACCGCCTCTTCTAGTGAAGCAAAGCAAGCACAGGTCCTCTGGGCCTTGGTGAAATATCCCAGTTGTAAGGCCCCGTGTATCCAGTCCACACAGAACAACAGCCCTCGTCCTGTGCACAGTCTAGCACATGCGTTTTGTTATTTTCCTGTGTATCAACATTTGATTTTTTTTCCCTCCCTGTTTCGTCTTCCTTTCTGGGCATTGAGGCGTCATGTACAGTTTGGGCGTTGCTGTAGGGTGTGGCTAGAGAAACGCCTGTGAGCACTTTGTCCTGGAAGCTGCCAAATGGATTTGTTAGGCAACGTGTTCATCGTAAGGAATAATTTTCAGGAGGGATTTATTTCAATCCTTGCTCTATTTGACCTATGTTTGTATGATATTTTGATGAGATGATTATAAATACTAAACGTTGGTGGTTGTGGGGTGCAGTTGGAACTGAGTATGAGCACTTCTGCTTTGAGCTTGGGAGAAGGAGGAGCCTAGAAGACAGCTGCGCCACAGAGACATGTTATCCTTGGCCTTAGGAAGAGACACGTTATCACTGGCGTCAGAATTGACCTTTATCTTCCCGAGTGTTACCAATTGTGGCAAACGGTTGGGGTAAGGAGGAAAGGATAAGAAATGTATTGAGCATTTACCATATGTTATATGCTCTAAGTTGGGATTAGCAGACTAAATCAGTTATTATTTTAGCCAGTTCACAAACCACTGATGGAGGAAGGTCATTGGTTAAATAAAAAGAAACTGCTTGGCCCTCATTGGTTAGAAGATAGGTGGGAGGAGTAAACAGAACAGAACGCTGGGAGGAAGAGGAAGTGAGCTCAGACTCCACAGCTCTCCTCTCAGGAGCAGACGCCTCAGAGAGACGCCCTGCTCCTAGCTCCCAGGCAGACGCACACAATGAAGCTCCGACCCAGGATGGACATAGGCTAGAATCTTCCCGGTAAGCGCACCTAGGAGCGCAACACAAATGATTAGAAATGGGCTAAATTAATATGTGAGAATTAGCCTAGAAGAGGCTAGATAGAAATGGGCCAAGCAGTGATTAAATGAATACAGTTTGTGTGTTGTTATTTCGGGCATAAGCTAGCCAGGCAGCCGGGGTGCTGGGGACGCAGCCCCGCCACCCTTATTACTACAAACCACAAAGATACAATGCAGTGGTATGACAACTCGACTGTGTCGTGAGAGTGCTTGTACTGTGTAATTGGGTCTAAGTGTTGATAGTTGTGTTTGAGGTGGTGAGACAGGCAATCGGTAAAGAATTGTGAACTCTGCCTGGGGACGCCTCTGCTGATTTTTGTCTTTGGAGCACAGGGTTGTCTGCTGATGTTTGCATTGTAGGAATGATCTCTGAGCTCTCTTATTGCTAGTCTTAGTACTGATGATATTTGTCCCCAAAGTTTTAGTTATTAAAATATGTAGCTCTGATGATAAACATTAAAAAATAGACAGCAGTTGAACTAATATTTGTTTAATTCTAATCAATGTAACATTTTAGAGTGGAAATGTGTACTTTCAAAAAATACTATCTTCTAGATTTTCAAATTGACAGCAAATTATTTGTCAAAGGTCAGATGAATAAAAGGCATATTAAAAATATAAAATAAATAATCAGATATTTTCTCTGGCTTATCCCCAAAAGAATAGCAGTAAAATGATGGAAAGTTTTCTGTGCCAAACGCAGTTATCCCCACGAATGGCAGCTGCTAAGACTCTGCCCTGCCACACTGGGATGGAGAGCCCTGAAGTTAGGCTTCCGTTTGCATGGGTTTCTTACGTCAGTAATGCCGATGGCCAAGGTTTCTAGTCTTTCAAGATCACCGTATGCATCAGGTGTTGTGAAAGATGTCAAGTCTTACTCTTATTTTTAGCTTAATTCTAAGAAAAATGCTTTAGATGTGAAAGTATCAAGTCTCCAGAAGAACCCATAGAGAAAGATGTTTAAAGTCTGATATCCCTTCTCTTGGAATTAGGAACCTAAAGAGTAAGATTTGACATCTCTCACAACACCTGCCTAGCTTTTGATGATTACAAGTGACTTCCAAAAGGAAGCTGTGCTTTATAATTTCATATATGGCACCAATCATTTAATTGTGTGTGCATTTAAAAATTATAAACATGCATATACATACATATATATGTAGACTCCAAGAACATTTATTTTTCAGTGTTAAGCACTCAGTGCCTTTGACTAGAGCATCTGTATTTAATATTTTAAACATAAGGTTTATAAATGTCAAATCAAGTTTTGTTATAAGACCACTTCAGTAATGAAATTGAACAGTATTAATTATCAGTTGTGCTGGGCACATGAGGATAAAAAAGATACAAGAAAGGTTATGGAGTAGTCGGAGCAACTTGATAGATGAGCCCCAAAAAATAGCGTTATATTAAAAAAACAACAGTGATAAACATTGTCTCAATTTGCTCTCCCAAGCCTTCCCTTGTGTTCCATGTGCATCATTCATCGATCGATCCATCCATCCATCGATCCATCCATCCATCGATCCATCCATCCATCGATCCATCCATCCATCCATCCATCCATCCATCCACCCGTCCATCCAGTGGTTTAAACCAGAAACTCAAGAATTTCACACTTTACTTGCCTTTATACAGCTACTCCAGTCCATCAGAAACTCATTCTTTCCTCACATTTGTTCTGGACTGTATCATTGTCCTTCCAGCATAGTTGTAAGCCTGTGTAGGAATGCCCATCTATCCTGAGCATCCAATAGCGTGGCATGCTGGCAGTCCCTGCATTCTGTTGTCTCAGAAGCTGCGTGTTGAACATGTTGATGCTCTACTTGAAATCTCAGTGCCCTCCCTTCCCCCAAACTCAGACACTTTCCTGTGGCTCCCAGGGTCCTTTACGACTCCTTTTCTAATCTCTCTTCTCCTTTGTCCTCTGCCCCTCTCTGTTAATATTCAAGGTCTGTTAATGTCTTGATTTGGAAATCTGTTAGTCCACGGTTTCTGTGACTGGTGTCGTCTGATCCCCATCTCAGCCCAGTATCAGCTGCTGCTGTAGGTCCAGACCTTTCCTTCCCTTCTCTAACTCATGCTCTTTTCATAGGACTCTTAAATAATATTTTAAAGCCAGTCGTGCGAGTGTTGTGCATGTGTGCATGTGCACACACGTCCTTACTTGTGCATTTGCCCATCCAATGGTGCACATGTAGAAGGAAAAGGACAACTTTGAAAGCCAGTTCTCAGTTCCACCATGTGGGAGCTCAGTTCAAACACAGCTCATCAAGCTTGGTGGTAATTCAATAATCATTATGATTATGGCTTGGGAGCAGTTGCTCATGACAAGTCTCTGCGTGTGAGTGAATATAGGCCAAGAAGGTGGGCGTTTTTAGGTCATGTTTTCTAGCAAGAGGATAAATGTTTTGGAATGTGAACAAACATTGTTTTGTATTCTAGGGGGTTAGGACTTTGGAATATAATTTTATTCTTCTGTATGTTTACTTGGAAAAAATGTTCATTCTAGGGACTTTATGGGTAGAGGTTGAAATCTGAGGCCAGTAGAGAACCTGCTCTGATTGGTTTGACAGTTTACTACAAGGTCAAGTGGACCTGCATTGAAAAAGGGCAATTTTCCCTTGGGCATGCGTTGTTATCACACCTTGTCTTTCTGTGTCTTTGCTTTCTTCTTGGCATGGGAAGAAAGTAAAGATGCATGTGAAGTGAAAAAAGGTCAAATGTAAGGAAACTCATTAAAATGAAATAAATGATTATAAAAGAAGCTGATGACAAGAAGAATTGTATATGGGAGGAAGTTAAAACAAGCAAGGAAAACCATACACGAGCTTAGAAAGCAGAAAGGAGAGACAGAAAAAAACAAAAACAAAACAAACAAAAAAACCACAGAGCAAACAAATGATTCTCCCCCTCACCCGGCTCGTCTCTGGTGGCAGGTTAAAAGCATGTTAGGTTAGGATGTTTGTCGTTTCCAGAGCTCACATTTAACCGAATTGTTTTCACAGCGCTATTAAGGTATTTTAGGTCATGAGGTGATGGAGGAAGGTCATTGGCTAATAAAGGAACTGCCCTGGCCCATTTTATTGGTTAGGATATAGGTAGGTGGAGTAAACAGAACAAAGCGCTGGGAGGAAGAGGAAGTGAGGTCAGACTCGACCGCTGTCCTCTCGGGAGCAGACGCCTGAGAGAGACGCCATGCTCCTGGCTCCTGGGCAGACGCACGCAATGAAGCTCCGACCCAGGATGGACACAGGCTAGAATCTTCCCGGTAAGCGCACCTAGGGGCGCAACACAGATGATTAGAAATGGGCTAAATTAATATGTGAGAATTAGCCTAGAAGAGGTTAGATAGAAATGGGCCAAGCGGTGTTTAAATGAATACAGTGTTCGTGTAATTATTTCGGGGCATAAGCTATCCGGGCAGGCGGCTGGGATGTTGGGGACGCAGCCCCGCTGCTGCTCTTATTACTACAGTTGGCGCCCAGACGTGTGGACAGCCGAAACCCACTTAAAAAACCTGAGAAGGCTTAAAAATAAGGGAGAGAGAGTTTAACACAGATTTTTGCTGTTTGTTGGTGGTGTGCTGTAGAGAGATTCCCTGATTCGGCAACAGTAGCAGAAAAAATGCTGTGTCATTTTAAAGCGCGACTTCCTGGGGCTGTGTTGCCATTGAGATCTCTGTCTGGCTCCTGCGGGAGACAGAGCTTTTGACTAGAGCATTTGGAGTAAAGTGCTACGATTTGTTTGATGGCAACTAGACTCGCTGTGTTCTCGGGTCTGCTCTGCTTGTTAGAGGCAAGCATGCGCCTTCTTCTATGAGAAGCTTCCTGACTCAGCTTTAGCTGCAAAGCCTGCAGTTCATTAAGAGGTCCTGCCACGAAACACTTAAACGGTGTTGAGGAAAAGCTGAACACATGCTTTTTGGTTTTCAGCCATAGCAGGAAAAAAGCTGCGCCGTTTAAAAAGGCCGGCTTTCTGGGCCATCCTGCCAGGGCAAACTCTGACTGTTTGAGGCAGGAGGGCTGGCTACCGAGAGAGGACTTGAGTGTTGTCTGTTGTAGCTCGCTGGCTGGCAGGGACCTTGAAACGCCATAGAGGCTATAAACATGACTGCAGCCTGTATATCCGCCATGAGGCTGGAAAGCTAAGGAATGGACTGGATCTAGCTGGCAAAGCCACGCCTTTAATCCTACTGACATTGCTTGGTAAATTAAAGACTCATGTGGTCAGAAAAAGAGAGACATACAGTAAAGAGAGATTCAAAGACAAAGAAAATTTTTAAATGGTTTACAGTGTGTTAAAAATATATGCAGACTAAAAGTTGAAGTTCTTAAAGTAAAAAACAAAAAAAAGGAAGAGAGTTGTTGTGTGTGGTAACACACGCCTTTAATCCCAGTGCCTAGAAGGCAGAGGCAAACAGATCTCTGTGAGTTCAAGGTGTAGTAGTGTACACCTTTAATCCCGAATGCCTGGGAGGCAGAGACAGGCGGATCTCTGAGAGTTCAAAGACAACCTGGTCTACAGAGTTACTTCAGGTCAAAGATACAGAGAACCTGTCTCAAAAAGCAAAGAGTTAAAAGTAAAAATAAACAAAATAGAGGTTAAAACAAAGCTGCACAAAGATGGAAAATACACAAATAATTTTGATACTGTATGCTATTATGCTCTCTTTGAATTATTTGAATGCTGAGGAAAGAGCAAAAGCTACTAAAAGATATTTGTTTATAAATGCTTCTGAACTAATCCAACATAGATATTTTGAGTTTGGATCTAAGGATATGATACTTTGGAAAGGAGTTTCTTATTTTGTTTTCACAGAGGATGAGACGCTGTTCATTTCTTCTATTCTGATTTGGTATGATGGACCACGTCCTCCTGAATGGTTCCTGTGCACGCCTTCAAAAAATTGCTTTGCTCAACTGCCAACTGAGATGAAACTAGCACACAGGTTATGCCATGAAAGACCTAATTAACTACGCCCCCATTCAGCAGGAAGCAGTTTGGAGAGAAAAAACTGCGTCCATGTTCCCAAATATGGTTTATAAACGTCCTTTTACATTTAAAGGGGGATATGATATAGATATGAATAATTTACATTAGTATAGATTTTGCTTTATTGATAGAGATTTACGGTCAATTTTGTTATATGTATAAGTGTTTCTGATTTTGATTAAGGTATTGTGATAGTGTAGTTCATTTAAATATGTACTGTATAATTAAGAAGTATAGGTTGTTAATGGATAATCATCGATAATAGTAAAGCTTGTAGTCATGTTAATTAGATTTTCTAGATATATAGAGATATATTTTAGATAGACATTCTTCATGTCTTTCAAAGATTACAGAATAGGACATTTAAATGTTTTAATAACTGAGGACTTTTCATGACAATGAGACACTCTGCTCCTGGCAGCACCAATGTACTTCAAGAGGAAGATGGGCATCGAAGAGGCACCTTATGGAGTTTGATAGCCATTTGGGCAAGAAACTGCTCTTGCCTGGACTATTGCATAAACTGGACACAGAGAACCCGCAGAGAGAGGACTACTGAACTTGCCTAAGGTGAGATGATCTTTCGGGGTTCCTGATTCATGAAAGAGTCTGCGAGACATTCTGCAGGACACAACAGATAGTTACTGAACTGACTTTGAATTTTCCTGCTTTATGGAAATGTCTGCTGGATAGCATGGGCCTGAAGGCTGAAGATGGATGCCCCAACGGTACAGAGGAACTTTGGGTGACTGTCCAGGCAGCAAGATGTCTCTGTCATTTCTAGAGTTTTAAAAGTTGCTTTTTTCTTGTTTGCTTATATAGTATTGTATCTTTCTGGAGTCTTTGATGGAGTTAAGAATAGTTAGTTATAGTTTTCCTTAGTTATGATAAAGATTATTGTAACTTTTACTTGATAACTGTTTTGTTATATGTAATTTTGCTATGTTAAAGCCTTTTTTTTTTTGTTTAAACCGAAAAAGGGGAAATGATGGAGGAAGGTCATTGGCTAATAAAGGCACTGCCCTGGCCCATTTTATTGGTTAGGATATAGGTAGGTGGAGTAAACAGAACAAAACGCTGGGAGGAAGAGGAAGTGAGGTCAGACTCGACCGCTGTCCTCTCGGGAGCAGACGCCTGAGAGAGACGCCATGCTCCTGGCTCCTGGGCAGACGCACACTAAGAAGCTCCGACCCAGGATGGACATAGGCTAGAATCTTCCCGGTAAGCGCACCTAGGGGCGCAACACAGATGATTAGAAATGGGCTAAATTAATATGTGAGAATTAGCCTAGAAGAGGTTAGATAGAAATGGGCCAAGCGGTGTTTAAATGAATACAGTGTTCGTGTAATTATTTCGGGGCATAAGCTATCCAGGCAGGCGGCTGGGATGTTGGGGACGCAGCCCCGCTGCCGCTCTTATTACTACAATGAGGGCCTTTCCTCCTGTAAGGGCCTTACTGAAGGAGTGAATTTGCTACCTTCTTGTGCTTTCTCTCGCTCTCTCGCTCTCTCTCCTTTCCCTCTCTCCCTCCCTCCCTTCCTCCCTTCCTCTCTTTTGCTGTGTGATGCCTTCTGTTCTTCCTTTGCAATGGCAGTATTTTTTTTTTAATTTTTGAGATTATAATTTACATACACTTTCCCTTTCCTCGCTTCCCTTCAAACCATCTCATGTACCCCTTCGTTGCTCTCCCTCAAGTATATGGTCTCTTCCCCCACTAATTGTTATTGTGTGCATATATGCATATGTCTATACATATGTATTACTAAATATACCATGATCAGTGCATGCAATGTTCCTTGTATGTAGGCTTTCAGGGATGACCATTTGACACCGGACAGCCAACTGGTGTGCTCTTCCCCAGGGGAAGAAGACCGCCTCTCCTATTTACAGCATTTCTCAGGGAGGCTTCCCGGGTTTTTCTCTGGAATTGCTATTGTTATTTTCCTTGTTCAGCTCAGTTTAGACTGTTACATTGGTGATACTTTATGTGTGTAGCTTGACATTCCAGGGAGACACAATCTCACAGCTTACTCTCTGATTCTCTGGTTCTTACAGTAATCATTCTGCTCCCTCTTCTTCAGTGTTCCCCTAGCCTTAGGTACCAGAGTGTTTTGTAGAGGAGTCCTTTGGGACAGCGCTCCACAGCTCATTTTGATTGATTGTGGTTTTCTATAGTGATTTCCATATGTTGCAAAGCTTTCCAGCACATAGAAGTTTAGCCAATAAATTCCTGTTCATTATAGATGACCATTGTTGGGTTTTTCATCAGAATATTACAAGACACACTGAACAAGGGCTGCAGGTCCTCATCACTGTGGGCAGCCCTCGGTGTCCTGTCTGAGCTGGTTTCCATGACTGCGCTCTCAGGAACAGGAAAACGCAGAGCCCTTTTTTACTTGCTGGTGAACATGAATGTTTCACTTCTCTGTTTTGCATTCCCTGCTATAATCCTCTGTTGGACGTATGGGGTTTCTTGGAACGGCTCAAACCTCTGAGAGTTCAAGGAGGAGTTACATTTTCTTTTTCCTGTGGTGTTGGCTTATGGGAAATGTTAGGAAAGGGTTAAAAAGAAAATTAGCATTTCCTGGGCATAGCAAACATAGGTTTCTAGGTGTGTGTAAAATTTATCAAATGTGTTCTTTATTGTAGTGCTTATGCTTCTAACTGCTGTTAAGTGTTAAAAATTCATGTTTTACAGTGACAACATTTTCTCTAGCATTCTAGAGCTTTCCATGCTCTAGCAGTAACGTATAATCAACTTTTGCTAATATAGTTTTAGGATAATTTGAAGTATCAAGTAATTTATTTGGCCTTTGTTACTATAGCATCTCATTGATGCTAGGTTAGTGGTTATAGGCTACTCTATTCTGTCTAAATATTCTTTAACACGTAAGACTTTTAAAAATGGGTGAAAGCAAGCAATAACAAATGGAACAGTTGCAATATAGAACTTGATTGTTTCATTTTTGGCCTTTAATTAAGGTTGTCTCCAGAATTCTGGAATGAAGCAGCGGTCTTTTAACAAGTTTATCACTAGTACTTAGGGAGTCCTCTATGGGGCAGAAGCAAGGCTTGCCCCCCTGTATTAAGTCATTTTATCCCACTGCAGTCTAGAAGGTAGACACTGCTGACATATTTCGGGATTAAATTATTTGTGTCATATGATTAAAAACAAAGGGAAAATAACTTAACATTCATTTATTCAATTTGTAAATTCCTGAAAACATTTTATTTTGTAGCTCTTGGTCATATGCCTTACTGATTTTGTAATTTTTATTTAACTATTTTGAAATAGTTATAATTTAATTTAATATTTTATAAGTAGAAGTAAAGAATGGTATCTTTGTGTATTATTTATTTTGCCTTCTCCTTTGGTGAGACACAAACTCTCTAAATTAACACATCGTCTTTATAATCTTGAATAAAAAATAATGGTTCTAAGGTCTCCCCTCTGAAAATCTATGGGTAGTGGCACACGTACATTTGCTTTTGCAAATATCAGGTATGTACATTTTCATTAAACACTATATGTTTAATATTCTGTAGGACTTATATAGGGTGACTTTTCGTATCACGGAGTTTATCGTCATTTGACTTGCGAAAGGAAGGATCTATTAGGATTTTTTTCTATTAGTATTATCTTGTGGTATTTATTGGGATGTCTTAGTAGACTTCTATGGGAATGGTAGGAATTTAAGCTTAATTGCCTTGCTTAATGGTGATGTGTTATTGTTTGTGGGATTATTTAGATGTTTTCTATAATACCTAGATTCTGGAGTTTCTGGTACTTTGTCAGAAGATACATTGTAATTAATTAAATTAAGTTAGTTATACAATGAAAAAAAGTAAGGATATTGGGTTTAAAGTCTAGGTAGTAGTTCACTTTGAATGTCTCAAAGGCAGACCATGTTTTTTAATCTCCACAAGTGATTAGCAAAGTAGAAGCTGAAAAATCCTAGTTCACTTTAAAATGTCATTTGATGAAAGCCACTTTACTTTGTAATGCCCATTATTTGCTAGGAAGTTACAGGAGGCAGACAAGCATTCCTTTTCATGAAATCTGATCAGGTATTTATGTGAGACTATTTAAAGAAATACAAAAGAAAACAGCAAAAAGGAAAGAAATACATGTTTGCTAAAAAAAAAAAAGTGCCATGGCAACAGAAGCCATTGTCTTACATTTGTAATTATTTTTATTAGTAGATAATTAATAGCAACAGTAATATAATAACGATGTTTCTGTATCTGAAAATGTAGCAGCAACCTGGTACAAGCCAAGGGATAGACCACAGGGACAAGAGGAAGGCAAGTTACTATGGACCCAGAGATTAAATTCTGCTAAGGCTTTCACATCTCTTAGTTTCCATGTAACCTAATTACTTGCATCTGATTTGCTGCCCCGAGAACTCTGAGGCTGTGGCAATCCTTGAGTGTTTCTGTGGAAGAGTTCTAGCTCCCAACTCTTATTGGTTGTGCAACAGTCTTACTCATACCATTTCACTTGCTTCGTTTCTCAGTTGTGCAAAGTATATCATGACAGCGCTGAATGCAAAGAACAGTAAATGACACAGGCAAGTTTTTTATTAGCCCACAGAGACATTGCAGTCGCTCTTGGCTTTTGTTGTTTTCTGGGGGTCATGATCCAGTCTGTGAGTCGTCACAGCATGGATGCTGCTCTCTGTATTGAGGAAAGTTGTGTACTAAGAAAGTACATGAAGGCAGAAGACATTATTCCATGGCGATCCATGTCTTTATATTTTAATCTGATTTAGTAATGACTAAGGAATTGAACTAAATTTACATATTGAGACATGTCTGTTTTAACTCTCCAACTGCCTTGTCTTTCTCTTTGCATAGGCACATAATATAATGGTTAAAAAGCAGTTGGTATTCTGTTTTTATAGGATTACAATGATTTTAACTAGAAATCAATATATTGAATGGTATTATGTAAGTTATGATTATTTTCAAGTTTATTGTTATATAGATACAATCAAACAACTCCTCAAGATTTAACAGATAGATACTTTTAATAATTGTATTTCTGCAACTGTGAAGGCAGAATAGAGGAGTTGAGAATGATTTTCTGTTTCATGACAGGGATTTGAAAATGCATAATAAAATATTTTTAATTCCTTGTAAATTTTTTATCGATACAATAAAAACTTAATATTTTTTCAGATATTATCTTGTGAATATAATTGAGGTTCATGCCTATATGCACAAAACCAAACATGACCAGCAAAGAGTGGTAGACTGATCAAAGACATTGATGTGAAGCACAGATTGTAATATTGAGAAGATGCCACATGACAACAAGCCTGTCTATGAGAAAGATAAAGCTTGGCAGGAGGTTGTGTGCTGGCTCATCACTGACTACTTTTGCACTTTAACCCATTCCTTCAAATCCCAATGGCATGATAGTGAACACTTGAAAAGGAAAATGTCAAAAAATCCTGGAAGAGACCAGACAATTTGGTGAAACTAGAATCCTAATAAATAGTATCAGTATAAATACCAGGGACGGATTAGATATATCAGAGGGACTGTTGTAAAGGGTTTGGAACCATTCTTGTTGGAACTCTGAATAGACAGTCTAGAGGATCAGTAAGGATCAGGACTCACTAATAAATGGGATGCATTTGGAAGAGTGGAGTCATTCCCCTTAGGAATGGGAGGGAAGAGTTGGATGGTGCAGGATAGCTTCATCCAAAAGTAAAAGTGTTGAAGGATGTTAAGTATTTGGAAAGTCTCCATCTCTGGCTTGCTTATCTGCTCCCTCCTCATACCATTAGGGTGAAGTTTACCAGTCACTTCCAGCTCATGTTTTACTCCAGTCTTCTTTTCTTCAGAAAAAGTTAACCCCATAAATACAGTGGGCATATTATTTTTCATATTCATTCATACTCATGCACACATGCTCTTTGGATTGGGTGGATCTCCCTCGTTTTCACCAGAAACAAGAATATTAAGTCAATATCAAGAGAGATTTGAAGACAATTAAACACTACCAAACAGAAGGCTCATGTTGAATAAACATTTGATCTTAGATGAAAACCCCAAAATTTAGAAATAGGCTAGCCCCCCATAATTTTTTTTATAGTGATAGCAATTATTAAACAAAATAAAAATAGTTATAGAAGTAAAAGATGTTCTTAGAAATAAAAGTGATTTATTTAAAAATGCTAATACAAAGAGGTAGAAAGATAAAGTTAAGACTTTTGTCACAAAAGTAGAACAGAAAATAAAGATGTGAAATACTGAGGGATATGAAGACATGAGATGGAATATACTGAAGAACTGAAGTTTAGGAAAAAGAAAATAAGATAGGAGGGAAATAGTAAATAGACATTTGGGTATTTATATTGGATATTTTCTTAATGAAGAAAGCCAAAGACTTACTTGTCACATTCAGGTTGGGTTTTAGAACTGTAAGATACAGGAGACTTTTTGGAAGCATCTAGAGAAAATTTAGATGTAATCAAATTAGCAAGTTCTCAAAAACAATGTAGGGATGTCTTTAGTTCTGAAGAAAGATGGAATTTTCTAACCTAGAATTCTATGAGCAGGGAAACTGTGATGCTTAATGTTGGTAAAAGAGGAGACTTTGAGTCATTGAGTTTACTCTTCATCTAGTCTCTCTTGGTAGAAAAAAGCAAAACCAAAAAGCTCACTTGAGAATCTGGAAAAAATGGGAAGATCTCTAACCCACCAGGAAAGAGAGAGAAAACTGGAAACCTCCCCACCCAGTGCAACAGCACAATCAGCTAACAGCTGTGTACCAGATCTTGAAACAGACTTCTCCAAGTTCAGTAGGAATCGAGACGCCACGATTTAGTGTCTGTTTCATGATTGAAAGTCCATGATTAAGGATGGAGAAATGCAATGGTGTAATGAAAAACATGTTTATGGAAACAATAACAGAAAAGCAAAATCTCCAGAGAGGCAACAGCATTGTAGGAAGTGATGGTCCAAGTCTGAAAGTGAGTGGTTGACTTTGAATGCTTGCTGGACAGCTGATTTGCCTTTGTCTCACAGTGCCTGTTTGCTACATCTAATGTATAGGTATATTAGTTTATTGATTTTTCAACTTTATATACTGAATTGATGTGGGACCCCTCTCTGTATGCTACGAATATGTTTTATTACCATTGGTTAATGAAGAAGCAGTTTTTGCCTGGGGCAGGGCAGAATAAAGCCAGGTAGGAAATTCAAGCAGACATAGAGAGAATAGGAGGAGCAAGGGAGTCGCCATGTAGCTGACAAAGGAGAAAGGCACCCAGTGTTTGGCAGTGTACATCCACATAAAGTCTAAGAAAGCTTAATAAAAAAAGGCTTCAAGACCCATAAAAATGGGAGATAATTGGAATTTCTTGGTTGCCACAATTTTTTTTTTCTCCCAGATAGGCTCTGTTTGCTGGCAACGAGCAGAGAAACAGCTGGCTTCCTGATACATGTTGGTGGCATGAACAGCTCTGAGTCTTTCTGGGGGTTCTGTTACAGGGCATTTAAGTGGGACTTGTGAGCAGAGTGCTACAAGGTGATCAGTGGTGACAGATCTGCAGCATCCCTGGAGTTGTGGTGGTGAGCATGGCTCCCAGAGCTGGCAGTAAACATACCTCTGCCATGATGGACAAGGTGAAGCCAGTAGGCAAAGCCTCGATATTAGTTCTAGCCACACCTGCTTAGCATTTAAAAAAAAACTCTCCTAGTCAGAAGATGATTACAGATACACAATAAGACAGATTCAGATGAAAAAGACCTCTGAATGGGTCATAGATTTGGATAAATGTACATGGGTTTAAGAGAGAGAGAAGAAAGAGTAAGTCAGATTAAAGGGGTAAAGATAATAAAATAAATATTACAAAGTAATAGAGTAATAAAAAGCCACTTAAAGATGGAAAATATGCCCAGAGTCTGGATTATGTATATTATTGTTTTTTCTTTTAATTTTTTGACTGCAGAGAGACATTTGATTCTGGGGGGGCTGCTAAGCTAAATCAACATACATATATTTTAAAGGTATCTTGGCTTCAAAATTTGAGTCAAAGGATATGTTACTTTGGAAAGTTTCCACAGAGGATGGGAACCTGTGGATTCCTTATAGGCTAATTTGGTTTGATGGAACAAGATCCCCTGAAAGGTCTCCATGAACCCTAGAATTACTTCACCTAATAATCAGCAGGAAGCAGTTTGGAGAAAACTTTGCCCAGATTCCCAAAACGATTGTTTATAAATGTTTGTTTTCATTTAAAGGGGGATATGATATAGAAATGAATATTTTACATTGGTATGGACTTTGGTGTATTGATACAAATTTAAGTTCAGTTTTGTTATATGTGTATTTCTACTCTTGTTTAAGGTATTATTTTTATACAGCTCCTTTAAAATGTATTATATAATTATTGATTATTATATAATTATATTATATTCTAATTATTAATGTATAATTATTAATATTATAATGTATAGTATTAAGAAATACAGGTTAATAAATAGTCATTTATAATAGTCAAACTTCTAGTCATGTTAATTAGGTTTTCTAGATATACAGAGATCCATTACAGTTAGATAAATAATCTTCAACACTTCAAAGACCTAAAGAATATGACATTTAAAAGATTTAAAGAACTTTTCACAACAGTGAGACCTGTCTGCTCCTGGCCCACCAATTACTTCAGAGAGGTTGATGGGCACTGAAGAAACCTGTTATGGAATTTGTTTTCAATGTGACAAGGCTAGCCATTTGGGCAAGAAACTGTTCTTGCCTAGCCTGCTTGATGGTATTCTGTATGAACTGGACATGCAGGACCAAGAAAGTGACTGCTAAACTTTCCCAAAGATGGGATGGCCCTTCCAAGTTTCGTGCTTTACAGAGGAAACTTCCAGACATTCTGTAGGACACAGAAAAAGTGATTGACAAACTGTCAATATAGGTGAAAGAGCCTTTCAAATTTCCTGCTTTATGGAAAAGTTTGCCAGTTACTATATACTTGTAGGCTGAAGATGGATGCCCTAGCATTACAGAAGATCATTGGGTGACTCTCTAGGCAGCAAGATGTCTCTGTCATTTCTAGAACTTTGGAATGTACTTCCTGTATACTTCTGGGGACTTTGATGTAGTTGAAGACAGATAGTTATAGTTTTATTTTTCCTTAATTATGATAAAAGATAAATTAGTTATGAAGCTTTAGACTCACAAATAAATATTGTAACTGTAATTCTTACTTGATACCTGTTTTGTTATATGTAATTTTACTAGTTAAAGTTAAAACCTTCCTTTTTATTTAGACAGAAAGGGGGAGATGATATGGGACTCCCCTCTGTATGCTGTGAGTATGTTTTATTACCGTTGGTTAATTCAAGAAGCTGCTTTAGCCTATGTAGGGCAGAATGAAACCAGGTGGGAAATCCAAACAGAGATATAGAAACAGCTGGAATCAGGGAGACAGGATGTAGCTACCGAAGGAGAAAGATGTCGTAACCTTACCAGTAGGTCACACATACCCTTGTGGTGATACATAGAATTATAGAAATTGGTTAATTTAAGGTGTAAGAGCTAGCTAGAAATACACCTAAGCCATCAGCTAAACAGTGTAATTAATATAGTTCCTGTGTTTATTTGGGTCTTGGAGGCCAGAAACAAAAGAGCAGTCGCCGCTTGCCCTAAATATTTTAAATAAAAGTTTGAATAGTCAATTTTCCATCATTTACAGGATGAAACTTAATTATATAACTTCAAAACAAGCTCTAAGTATAAAAAAGCCATCACTATACATAAATATACAATGGCTTTATACTTAGGTGCACAAAATGGCTATATTCTTAAAAATGTGTTTGTATATATATATATATATATATATATGTATGAATATATATTTATCAGACAGTAGACAAAAGCTGGGTAATAGGGTTGGTAAAGTGGCTCAGTTGGTAAAGGCACTTGCAGATAACCCTACTGACCCGAGTTTGTTCCTTAGAACCCACATGTTGAAAAGAGAAATTTTTTTTCCCAAACCTTATCCTCTGAACTCTACATATATGTGGAAGTACAAATACACACACACACACACACACACACACACACACACACACACACGGAGTAACAAATTTAACACACACACACACACGGAGTAACAAATTTAAAATAGAGCTGGGAAATACCAGAAAAGAGACAGTGAGATGGCAACATTTTTCAAATTCTCTCATACATTGCACCCTGACCACAGTTTCCTCTCCCTCCACTCCTCTCAATTTCTTCCCACACCTCCCTCCTCCCCCAAGATATACTTCTTCTTTGTTTCCCTCCTGAAAAGAGCAGGGATATTATCCTAGGAATATTAATGGAAGCATTTTAAGTTGTATTAATATCATTTAATATACAAGGGAGTCAATATATGACTGAAGTTAATAGATTGTGGAATATGAGTTGGGAGTGCAGGAGGGATGGCTCAGTAGCATTTTGAGCTATTGCTGCTCTTGAGGAGGCTAAGTTAGATTTCCAGCACTCATGTCAGGTATCTCACAGTAGCTGCTCAGGATTCTGTGGTCACCTGCGCGCATGTGCACCACTGCCTATAATTGAAAGTAAAAAAGTCCTTTAGGAAAGAGAACAGAGATTGAGCATGTTGGTGCATGCCTGTAATAGCGCTAGGGAGGTTGAGACAGGAGGATAACAAGTATCAAGGCAGCCTGAGATCTATGGTTTATTGCTTTTCTACTCCCTGCCTATGAATGTCTCTTTAAAGTATGTTTTTGTACTTCTGCTTTTGCATTGTACCTGGTATTCTTGAGGTCTGCAAATTGTACAGTGATTTATATGTAATTTTACTGGAATGATTTTTCAAACAATATTTTATATTTAGTTGACTTTAAATTTAGAAATACTTTTGACTAGAATATTTTTCATTATTTTTCTGGGACTATTGTTTTATAGGAAAAGTTTACTTTTATTTTCAAATGTTTCCTATGTAGTGTAAAGTAAGTTTTATGCAGATAGCCTTTTCAGTTGTTCACAAAAAAAGGGGAAAGCAGAGCTTATCACATTTAAATTCATATGAAATTCTTGAGCCTCAAATCGAGAAGATTTCAGGAAAAGTTATGATGTAGTCTTAAAAGCTTGTCAACTTTAAATTTATTGGTATAGAGTTTGACATTTAAAATTTTTGTGTCATTTATTTATATTTGTGTGTATGTATATGAGCATACACACATATGCTGCCAGTGTGTGTATATGGAGATGGAAAAGAACTTGCAGGCATGAATTGTACCTTTCTATGTGGTCCAGGGCTTTGGTCAGCAGATGTAACAGCATTTACCCCTTGATCTACCTCATCAGCCTGAGTTTTGTTTTGTTAAACATACTAACCAACAAAACCCAAATAACAATATATATTGTGTTAATATAGATAAAAGATTTTAGTTTTCTTGGAGGGAGAGATAGGCAAATCTCAGTGAGTTCAAGGCTAGTCTGTCTACAAAGTGAGTTTCAGGACAACCATGACTGTTATACAGAGAAACCCTGTCTTGAAAAACAAAACAAAACGAAAAACAAAAACAAAAAAAAAAAAAGAAAAAAAAAGATTTTAATTATTTTACCATTTAAATCTATGGATGAAAAAGAGAATTAAAATTTCCTTTCCAGTTGTTACTCTTAAAGAAGTAAATGTTCATTCTGTTATATTGTTTTCACTACCCTCTAGTCAATGATGTCTCTCTCTCTCTCTCTCTCTCTCTCTCTCTCACACACACACACACACACACACATGTTTATGTATGGCATAAATGCGCACTTCGCCATAGTATGGAATATAAAATTCTATTTTTTCTATACTTGGAATTGACTGAATTCATTTGGATGATTGTTGCCCTTTACTGTTCATTATACTTGAAATAAGAAAACAGTGACATTGGTCACCTCCCTTCTGTAACATGTGGCTTCAATTTGCATTTTAATCAGAGTATGGAAGTCGTTACTCTGACATCTGAAACTGAGGTAGTCGTAAAAGTTATCACTCACAAGACAGCAGACACAGTTTATTTTGTGTTTATTACTGGGTGGCCCTCTTGAAACTTTCCTGAACCTAATTGAATCCAGATATTAGAAAATAAAATTAATTATTTAAATATAATTAAATTATTAAATTTAAATACCAAAATTATTTATTTAGGATGTGTTTAGTTGAATTGTCTTTTACCGGATCGATACAGACTGTTTAAGATTACAAAGCAGGATGACAGGCCTGTTCAGACAGTATTTCCAGTAGATTTCTGGTTATTTTCTGCCTAATTTGTGCACTAAAAGAAATCATTAGTTTTATTCTTTCCATTATGCCTAGTTTTCTCATAACTAAAGACTGATGTAATATAATTTATTTCACAGAGACATCAGACTATTATGTAATTTCTATGTTTTTGCCAAATCTTGATTTATTTCAGAACTTGAAGCTATCTCACATGATAAAAGTCTCTAGCTTCTTGTTCATTCATTTGCTTTTTTTAGTCAGCAACTACTTGGCCATATTTCCTTGGACTCCATCAAATCTCCTAGGCAACTGATTGTTCTTGCCCTTGGCGTTTAAGCTTTGGTCCAGGAATATCAGGGCTTTGTTTTTAGGTCAAGATGTCTTGTTTTGCCCTCTGTTTAAGTCATGTGATCTTCATGGCTGTATTCTAGTAAAATTTTGTTTATTGACACTGAAATTTTATAATTTTTACATGTCAAGAGAAATAGCTTCCTTTTTTGATTATTTATATCCTATATGGGAAGATGTTGGCTCCTTTTGTTTATGCTCAAAGTCCCTGGTAGGCATTGGGGTTGGAAAAGAAAGGCAAAAACCTCATTATATTTAAGATGTTGAGGGCCACAGTAAAGTTTAGCTTTTTGGTGTATTAGGAGATCATTGGAGATTAAGGATGCGAGATGATGTGATGTGACTTGTGTTTAAAAATAGTCTAGCCAGTAAGGGAAGGAGTAACTAGGGTATGTGAGCAATAGTTCTGGGAGCTCTGGGTCCATCTTTTCTCAGGTTACTGCTGTGAACTGAAAGAGACCCAAAGGTTTATGTATAATTGTCTCATGAACTTAATTGAGTTTCATAGATGTTTATTTAGATAAACATACATGTTGGCTGACATGTAAAGGTTATATTAATGTAGTTTATTCTTTTAAACATTTTTTTTATTTTTATATGCATTGGTCTTTTGCCTGTATGTATGTCCACGTGAGGGTGTTGGAATCCACTGGAGCTATAGTTAGTTACAGATAGTTTTGAGCTGCCATGTGGGTGCTGAGAATTGAACCCTGGGCCTTTGGAAGAGCAATAAGTGTTTTAATCACTTAGGCATCTTTCTAGTCCCTGTATTTTATTCCTTACAAAACTAATTTTGCAGTCATTTCCTAGAATTTATACCTTGTCTCTCTGTTACTTCCACCATGCCCTTTCTAAGTTTTCTAGATTCAGTATTGTATTGGTAGCGCAGTACAACACACCCAGCACATTTTGCATGTAGTAGTGAACATATTAGAATTATTTCTTTGTTATAGCATTTATCTTTGTAACTATTAGTATCCCCCATTCTCCTGGTCCCCTTGGACAGTTTTCTCTCCACCCACCATCTCCCACTCATTAGCTTGTTAACATTTTGGGGAGAAACATTTGAGACATTGACTCTAAAAAGCTACAATCATTTTGTATAAACTCCAAAGAGTCATTCATTAAAATTAAATGTTTGCCCTTACCTCAGTGCTTTTTTAAAATGCCGCTGACACTGCCTCTTCCATCTTGCTCTCAGCGACAGCAGCTATATTCGTAAAATATATAAAGGAAAATATGAGTTACTTGTCTTGGTAACCATATAGTACATTTTGCTTGGAGTTTTTACACTCAGAGGAGGAGGAGGGATGCAGGTGTTGTCCACAGTAAGGGTAGCGATCTGCAGTCCTCTGCATGTGCTGGGGCCCTACTAGTTCAGTCGGTACAGAATGAGACTCTTATTCTTCGGGTCCTGGTTCATGCCTCACATTGGGCGCCATTTGTAACTTTCAGTATTTTTCATTTCCTGAATTGTATCCCAGTACCTTATTGGTTGGAGAGCAAGCATGAATTATACCTCATATAGCATTAGCTGTTCTTAATTGTGGAAACACCTGTTAGGTCATGTTAGGGTTCATGAGGTAAGAAGGGTTGTAACCTGTGTTCCAGATGCACGTTAGCCATTCTCTGTTCAGTACAGTCACGATCTTTAAGTCAGACTTTCTTATGAATGTGATTTGGACTGTTATAATGCAAGGCAAATATAGTACGTTAATTCATAGAATCAATAAAATGGTTTGTTATTCATTGTTGAAAGATGGGTTATAACTTCATTAGTAGTCTATTAAATCTTGATTTTCATAGCTGTGTTTTAGAAGTCTATATAAATGCCTCTTTATGTATGAAGTAACATTAGAATGTATTTTTATCTTTGCCTTGTATTTTAAAACATTTTATTAAGTTGTTCACATTATTTATTTTTTGTTTAAAATTTACTGTAATTTAAATAATTTTGTTATTTTATGATGAAAAAGTTCATATGCTTTGTTTTTTTAAATAAAAGTAAGTTTAGTTGTTGCTAACATGTATAGATTTAGAAATGCTAGTCATTTTGTCTTTATTAGCACTCTGTGTTTATATGTAACTTTGCAGTAGAAAGGAGTTCATTGACTATATTGTTAGGCTGTGATATTAACAGTGAAATCACCCTCAGTTGCAGAGTCTGTGCATACAATAGGACTAGAAGAAAACTTTGCATTTAGAGAATATTGGTTTAGTTACTAAGTAGACATATGTTCTGTATGTGCTTATAAAATTTATTTTTGTATTTTAAGTTCTTATTAGCATAATTTTATGATGGAAATAAAAATCAGTCACAAGGAAGATGAATGTAGGGGATGCTGGAAGGCTGGGGCATTAGGGGAACTGACTGGAAGCTGCTATAGTTTCAAAGGAGGTAGAAACCACTGTAGGTAGAAAAGACTGATTGTTCTTAGGATGCAGCAAGGAGCAGTTTCCAACTTTTCCAACTCCTGTTTACCTTAAGTCTGTAACAACGTAGTCTTGTTCCTTTTGGCTTACAGTAAAGAATTGTCTATTGCAGCACTGTTTATGGGCCAGAGGATAATAGCATTATGTTCAGTTAGTGTGAGCTAACCAATTAAGGGCCACATTTGTAAATCAGCTTCAATCAGTAGACAACACCAAAGACTCCATTCCTTCTCCTTGTGCCATGGGAGCAGCCACATGGCCTCCATCAGCCACACTGGTGGGCTTATGAAGATTCCCGCTCTTCAGGTTTGGCCACCTGTATTCCAGTATTAGGAATTTACTTTTTTTTTTTTATGGGCTTCTCTGTTTTCTCTTTTCCTCATTTCCTGTACAAAACTGAGTGTGTATGATTCTTTAATTCAGTAAGCAGTGAGCGGTAGTTCAGTAAAGTATACCAGCAAGTTTTAAATTAGCAAATAAATAGGTATTTATACACACAGGCTACTTCAACGCAGCAGTGAGTGAGAATTTAGTAGAGTATATGGGTACATTATTAAGTAGCTAAGTAACATAAATGTGTTTTTATGTATATAGGACTGTTTAGGATGTTGATCTTCAGTAAAGTAAATTTTCTTGAGTTAAATAAGGGCTCCAGAAACTTGTTTCTCCCTAACTGTGTAGGAGTCAGATATAGTAAAATGATAAGGCGAGGTTTTGTTTTTACCCCCCCCCCCCTTACCATTAGCATCTATCTTATTTCTGTACCCCCAGGTGCTTTTCCTTGTACCTTTCTCATGTTTAGGCATACTTGCAACTTAATATAAATATTTAGTGAAAAATGACTGTTTAGCAGAAAGCAATAATATAAATGTGGTTTCAGAGCATGCCGAAAACATTGTAGGCTAGGGGAAGTGGTGTTGAGGTGGGAGCCACTTGCAGCTTTTCTTAAATCCAAATATGCAAACTCTACTGGAGCTGTTCAGATGAGCGTCCCAGCTACCGCCTGTGCTTGATCTAGAACCTCACTTTGGCTTTTTCATGCCCAGTTCCAGTCCACTCTCCCCCGAATTATTAGAGAATTGACTCTAGGTCTGGTTTTATAGTCTAATGAAACTCTTGGTTTCTAACTTCTTAGATTTCCGTTATAAATATTAGAACCCATGAACATCTGGGTAAAATGCCAGATTAGTCAGGGGGCATAGGGAGGATCTGGGTTGGGAAGGGAAAAAGTGTAATCAGATTATATTTTATGAAAGTTTTGTTTTTCCAGTTGAAAATAAAGAAGTCACTTCATGATTAGGGAATCAGTAGCCTATGAGGGAGAGAGCTAAAGAAAAGAGTGCCTAGGTAGGATTCACTTCATAAAGGGACATCCAGAAGTAGCCACCGACTGAAGATCTTCCTTAACACTGGTCATAGATCAGTGGTAATTACCAGAGTGGCATTCTTCTCTCCTGGACATGGGTACCACTGTAGCAGTGAGCTGAAGAGCCACGATGGCTGTCTTGTATATACAGTGATGGTTAAAGCAGATCAGTTTGTGGAGACAGCCAGAAATAGGTACCTGAACAGTGGATGTCTTATGGTGCCCGGGAGTCATGAGCCTAAGAAGCCCCCCACCCTCCCACCTCGGTGACTTAGGCTGAAATGCAGAATTGTATCCCTCAGTGTGGAGCACAGTCTCCACACAGGCATGGAGGGAAGAGACCTTTCTTCCTCAGTGACCAAGGGTGGGACCTCTCTACATGTCCTCAAAACTGCAGTGCAGTTAGCCCGGTATGAATCATCCTTCAGACCATGCTGTAAGTGCCTTATGGGCTCCCTTAGATAAGAGAACCCTAGTAGAGAGTTGCCACATCAAAATCTTTTTTGGGCAGAAGCCTGCACTGACTTCACATGTTTGAATTACCGAATCTAGCATCCCTCACTCTGACAGGGCTATCTGTAGTCATGGTAGAGGGCCCGCATTCCAACTAGGAAGGAATTCCAAGATTATGCTTTGTATTTTTTTTTACAAATATTTTTCAGCCGGGCGGTGGTGGCGCACGCCTTTAATCCCAGCACTCGGGAGGCAGAGGCAGGCGGATCTCTGTGAGTTCGAGACCAGCCTGGTCTACAAGAGCTAGTTCCAGGACAGGCTCCAAAACCACAGAGAAACCCTGTCTCGAAAAAACCAAAAAAAAAAAAATATTTTTCATATCTCTAACCCAGATACTCTTCATTTATAACTTCCTGCTCTTCCTCTTTTCTTTCTCATTTCATGATATAATTATTGCTATTTTTTAACTCAAAACAAACCACACACACACACACACACACACCACAAACAACATTTCCTCCAGCCACCAGTGTTGTGTTATGTTTTATTCTTTTGGCTTTTTGGGGAACCTACTACCCAGCTCCCAAATAAATCACACACAGAGGCTTAATTTTACTTATAAATGTCTGGTCTTAGGTTGGCTTGTTTATAGCCAGCTTTTCTTAAATTAACCCCTCTACCCTTTGCCCTGGGCTTTTTCCTTTCCTTGCTTCTTTATATCTTTCTTTCCTTCTTACTCTGTCACTGTTTGGGTGGCTGGCCCTTGATGTCCTCCTCTCCTTGTTATCTTTTGCTTGCTTCTCCTCTTCCTCATTTGTTTTTCTCCTTTATACCCTCTGCCTGGCAGCCCCGCCTATCCTCTCTCCCTCCTCACTATTGGTCATTTAGCTCTCTTTATTGGGCTATCAGGTTTTTTAGGCAAAGAATCACAGCGTCACAGAGTTAAATAAATATAACCTAAACAAAAGCAACACACCGTTACATCATTAAACAAATGTTCCACAGCATAAACAAAAGAAATACACCTTAAATAATATTCCCCAACAGAATAGTGGCACGATGCCACTGTCTGTGAACCTGGTTGGAGGCACAAATGAAATGCACAGATGTGCTCTACTGCAGGTGAACTGGCACTGCTGGCAGACTACATCCCTTACCGCAGCTCGCTTCCCTTCTGAATAGTAGTAGAGAACAGATTCAGGGGAAGACAGCTCACCAGGAAGACTCAAGTAAGAGGTGGCAAACAGTGAGTGGGACACACAAAACCGCAGATAAACAGAAAACTATGAGACAGAGAGACACTGTGACAGCGCCACAATCTTGCAGTTCTTCGGTATTATAATCCAAAGATAATAAACTCACTGAGGATCCAGAAAAATATTTCATAGTCCTACTTTCAAAAAAGATAGGGGCTAGAGCGATGGTGCTGTGGTTAAGAGTACTTGCTGCTTTTGTAGAGGACCCGAATTCAGTTCACAACCACCTGTAACTCCAGTTTCAGGGAATCCAATGCTCTCTGAACTCCATAGTCACTGATTATGTCTGTGGTAAAAACATAAGCATGTAAGCAAATATACACACAAAATAAAAATAAATACATCATTGAAAAGGATAAATGAGCATTCAAACAGATTAATGAATTCAGGATCAATTCAGGACCTGAACAAGAACGCTAGCAAAAGAATGTAAATAAACTATGTTAATTGGAGAAGAAATTAAGAACCAAGGAGGATAATTTAGCATGGAAGCTAGATGCTAGAAAAAGAACCAAACACATGCTGGAAACGAGTTAATCAAGCAAGTAAAAACAGAGTGGAAAACATAATTGGATATGACAAGAATGAATTTTAGGGGTAGAGGGAAAAGGTGAGGTAATATATTCTGACATATATATATATAAAGAAAGAAACTGAGCATAACCAGAAATTTCAAGAACTCTGTGAAGGTTTAAGAGGTTAAAATAAAGATTGTTGGATAGTAGGAGAAGCCGAGTGAGCATCTAAAGGTGTAAACACCCTGTTCATGAAGCTGTCATAGAAACCTGAAGAGAAATGGATCTTACAGTATAAGAAGGATGTAGGGCTCCAAATAGACATGGATAGAGAAGAACCTTTTCATGACACATCATACTCAAGGTGTCAAAAACACAGAGCCAGGAAATGCTATTAACAGCTGAAAGGAAACAGTATCAACTCTTATAAATGATGTACACCTCAAGAATGACGTCAGTTTTCACATCATGAACACTAAACATCAAGAAAGCATGGAATGATGGACTTCAAGTTGGCACTGATAAAAAGATTGTTACATCTAACAGTCATCTTAAAATTGATGGAGAAAGAAGAACATTTCAGGACAACCACAAGCTAAGGAAATTTATGGTATCTAAGCCAACAGCACAGAGAATAATGAAGGAATGCCACATATAGAAATGAAAGTGAGGGACGATCCACTTCATGGGTACACCAGACATTACATTTCAGGAAACTGGTAGATGAACCAAGGAGAGCTTGGTACAAATACTGTCCACAGAATAGACCAGCAAATCCTCACTGTTGGCGGTGAAGGAAGACACCTACAGTAGAAGCTGAACCTGTTCTATCCTAACAACCAGTGAAATCATAAAGCATAGCAAATTGCAAATATCCCCCAATATATAAAGTAATCCTAAGCAGAAATAGTAACACAGAAGGAATCAGTATCCAATCTCGGAGTATACTGCGGAGGATTGGTAACAAAACAGCATGGTGCTGGAATAGAACCTAGAATTTAGCTCACGCAGCTCCAACCACCTAATTTTTAATAAAGATTTAAAAAATATACATTGGTATAAGAGCCACCAAAATATCATTGAAGTCATGTTCATTGATAATGTTCTTTCAGGCTTCAATCATTTTGTCTCAAAGTTATTTTGTCTATATCAGTTATTGTAGTGGAGTATAGACAGTATTTGCTTAAGTTGTTGTATGACTCTTTAATTTGTGTATTTTGTAGTTTGTTTACTTTCTTTAGCTTTGAGCTGAATTCCCTTAGAAAACAACTTAAGGGAGGAAGGATGCATTTTGGCTGAGAATTTTCAAGTGTTTGCACCATGAGTAATTGGCTTCATGCTCTGGGTCTTGCAGTGAGGTAATATACCATGGCAGGAGTGGTTGACAGAGGCTGTGGAAGTAGAGAACAGCTATGGAAGCCTTTAATGTTCTATCCAAAGTGACCTGCTTTTTAAAAGTAGGCATCACCTCCTAAAGTTTTTACCACCTCTCCAAACAGCATCATCAGTTACGGACCAAGAGTATAAATAACACCTGAGCCTACTGGTAACATTTTAGCCCAATGAAAGCTTCACTGTTAGGTGTAGGATGTGTTTTATGTATCTTTTGTAAATTGAATCATTATTGTGAAATGACTTCTATTTCAGGGATTATATCATGTATCAAAACATATTAGTTGCAAAAGGAATTACTACTACTTGTTTATTTAAACCAGTGGTTCTCAGTCTGTGGATCTCAAAACCTCTAGCTCCAAAAGTATTTACATCACGACCCATAACATCAAATACAGTTATGAAGTAGTTACAAAAATAATTTTATGGTTGAGGGTCACTACAACATGAAGAACTGTGTTAAAGGGTCACAGCATGAGGAAGGTTGAGAATCAGTGATTTAAACTAACATTAAGTTATCTTAGCTTTTTTAGCACTGTGACCCCAAATGCCTGACAGACACAACTGAAGTGAGGGGTTTAGGGTGGCTCATGCTTCAAAGAGAGCTCAGGTCAGCATGGCAGGCAAGGGACACTGTCCCCATGACAGTAGACAGGAAGTAGAGCCTAGGTGAGACCCAGGGTTGGTATAGCCTTCCAGGGCCACCGTTAGTTCTTCCTTCTACCTGTCAGACCCTACCTCCTAAAAGTTCCATAGCTTCCAAAATCACACCAAAAACTGGACTCCAAGTGCTGAAAACATGAGCTCATGGGAGGCATTTCTGATGGAAATCATAACAACTACTGTCCTTTTAAGACCCAAGATGAATTATCGAAACACAGTCACCATTTCTTAGGACAGGGCAGTGAAGAGAGGAGGATTGTTGAGTAGTCTAACGGTTATTAGACTATTCATCTCACAGTTGGTGTGTGGGCTGAATTTGTATTCTTTTGAAAATATTTTAAATGACAAATTAGAGACCACATTTAGGTATTTCCTTATTCATGCTCTCAAATTGGAAACTGAACTGGACCACATTATTGTACCATTTGATATTATTCACTGGTTGAAAAATTCAGTTCTGTAATTGACTGAGGTCTTGTTTTGAAAGATAACTAAGTAATAGAACCCTACGTCTCAGTGATTATAGCTTTGCTTGTTCTAATATTTTGTTCACTTGTGAAAATTTATGTAAAAAGATAGCTTTATAGCGGAAATGTGTGTTTCTTTGATACACTTTATTATGCTAAAAGCAGACAGGAACATAACAAGGTACATGATTAGGTCATGTCATACTGAATAGAACATGACAGAACACGTATTTACGAAAGTACACTCTTCCTTAGAGCCAGATTGCTCTCAGTTTGGAAATGAACCATCTGCTTATCATTTACATTCCTGGAGAACTTACCAGCCCACATCTCCAAACAGAAGTAACATTCCTCATGACCTTGAACTGCTGCTGAGTCCATTGTCTCCATATGTAGCACATATTCTCAGTGTTCTGAATGAAAACAGATTATGACATTTATGATGTCTGAAAAGAACAAGTTGATTTCATTAACATGAAAGACCAACAGATTATATTTTCAACATTTGAAATTGCTGTAATACAACTGGGACATATTTATTCACACTCTGGTTAACCACCATCCCCCAAACAACCAGTATATGAGCACTTACTCATACAGAACTTCAACAAGTAGTGGCTGTGTGTTGTGGTAAGTAGTCAAGAGGTGAAGATTTAGGTATGACTCTTAAATTTCTGGCTGAACAAATGATGACTTGAGAAACAAGAACATGGATAGTCGCTGGCAAGTGCAGGTTAGACTAGTTTGCTTGTTTACCATTGCGCAGCTATTGTGTGTCCTGCTTATTTCTCCTGATTATCCAATAGACATCAGAGCTCAGCTTCTTAAGATGTGGTCATTATCCTTCACCTGTGACTGGACATGGGAGTTGTAAAAATTGGAAGCAGTAAAAGCTTTTAATGACCAAAAATTCATTCATAATGAGTTTTTAATTTAAATAAATTTATTTTTAATTAAATAAATTTGCTTTAATTTTTAATTTAAATAAATCAGTTCATAGTGAAACCAGGGTATTTCTGGCAGTTTTAGTGTTGCCTTTCATGAGTTTCTGAATGTAAACATGTAGACTATGCACTGTGCATGACATGGCACACAACCTACCAGATGCTGCCTGCCATGTCTGCTCATGGTCAAGTGTATTGCATTCTTTGAATCACGGTGCTTTCACCATACAAAGTTTTCTGCTTCAGCAGAGACATAATGGTTTAATTATGGAAAGTAAAGACTTGCAGTATTGGCCTGTCATCATTCCTCAGAATGTAAGCATAAATTAGTATATCTTTGCATGGTATTGTGGCTGACTGTGTGACATTGAACATCACTATTTGACTTGTTGACTTGAGTTTTAAAAGTCATAAATGAAGATATATTGGGCATTTGACCCAAATCTAAACAGGAAATTCTTATACTTTCTATTAACTCAGGAAAATTATTGTTCTCATTATCATCATCACCATTGTGTGTGTGGGGGGGAGTGTGGGTGCACACATACATGTCAGGGGTGCTTGTGTGCCGTGGCATGCATATGGAAGTTAATAGGCAACTTTCAGAAGTCAGTTCTCTCCTTTTATTGTGGATTCCTGGAATCTAACTCATGATGTCAGGCATCAGTGGCAGAATGTTTGCCCTCTGCCCATCTGTTAAAACTGTTAGTACTCCAGAATGATCGCAGAGCCATAGCAAGCCCAAGATCATTCCAGTGTGTGTGCGCCTGTCGAAACTAACAACTGCATAGACACTGAGAGAAACAATTAACTGAAAAGCTTCCGTAAAGCAAAGGACAAGGTCAACAAGACAAAACGACAGCCTACAGAATGGGAAAAGATCTTCACCAACTCCACATCAGATAGAAGACTGATCTCCAAAATATACAAAGAACTCGAGAAATGGGTCATCAAAAGAACAAATAATCCAGTAAAAATGGAGTACAGACCTAAACAGAGAACTCTCAACAGTGGAATCTAAAGTGGTTGAAAGACACTTAAGGAAATGTTCAGCATCCTTTGTCATCAGAAAAAATGCAAATCAAAATAACTCTGAGATTCCATCTTAAACCTGTAAGAATGACCAAGATGAAAAACACTGATGATAACTTATGCTGGAGAAGTTGTGGGGTAAAGGGGACACTCCTCTATTGCTGGTGGGATTGCAATCTGGCACACCCCCTTTGGATATCAGTATGGTATTTTCTTAGAAAATTAGGAAACAACCTTCCTCAAGACCCAGTAATACCACATTTGGGTGTATATACTCAAAGGATACTCAATCCTACTACCTGGACATGTGCTCAACTATGTTCTTAGCAGCTTTGTTTATCATAGCCAGAACCTGGAAACAACCTAAATGCCTTTCGACTGAAGAATGGATAAGGAAAATATGGTTCATTTACACAATGGAGATCATCAGAAAAAAATAACATCTTGAAATCTGCAGGCAAATGGATGGAGCTAGAAAACATCATAGTGAATGAGGTAACCCAGACCCAGAAAGAAAATTATCCTATTTACTCACTCATAAGTGGTTTTTAAATACAAAGCAAAGAAAACCAGCTTACAAATCACAATCCCAGAGAACCTAGACAACAATGAGGACCCTAAGAGACACATACATGGATCTAATCTACATGGGAAGTAGAAAAAGAGATCTCCTGAGTAAATTGGGAGCATGGGGACCTTGGGAGAAGGTTGAAGTGGAGGGGAGAGGCAGGAAGGGGAGCAGAGAAAAATGTAGAGCTCAATAAAAATTAATAAGAAAAAAGAGTCTTAAAAAATCAAAACAAAAAATAAAGAAACTAACAGCTGATATTTTTGGTTGTGCCTAGCTTTTAATGTCTGAGCCATCTCTCCAGCCCAGAGACTAACAACTTGATAACTAATGTTTAACTAACTTTCTACTACAGTAGCACCAAGGTAAGCCAAAGGGTAAAGAACAGTCCCAACCCCAGGCATGGTAGTGCATGCCTATCATCTAGTACTTAGGAGGTGAAGGAATGGTTACAGTTCAAGGTCAGCCTCTCTTCTGCCCCATTCAAAAAAAAAAAAAAAGTCTCAAATACTTCTGGTTCTCAGCACTTTGTATAAGAGATGTTCATCCTTTATCCATTTTCTTTTCTTCCACTCTCACCACCACCACCACCACCACCACCACCACCACCACCACCACCACCACCACCACCCTTTGTACAAATCACGTCCACAGTCAGGAGCAGCAAAAGCTGCTGTCCTGTGGTGTTACAAGTCTTGTGTAGGATGAAGTAGTTGGAATTCCTCAGTCCTTGTTAAAGGTTGCTTTTAGCAGGCCTCATATTCCTTAGTCCTTGATAGGAACCAATGCTAAATCTCCTTGGTGTGAAATTTCTATGACCCTTGGCCCTAAGGGCGTGATGGTTCTCTGGAACTCTTCCAGTGACCGAGTGCTGTAATTTTTCTTTTCTGGCTCTATGTAGATTTGTAACCCACTGCTAAGCTTTCTGTCCTGTCTGTTTCCACCATTTCCCCTGTTCCTGACCCAGTGTTTCCTTGATTTTCCTGCCCCTTCTTCAGCTGTCTTCAGAGTCATCTAGAATTCACCTAGGCTTGGGACAACAAAAAATGTAGTATAAATTGTTTTTGACAGCCTGAGGCTTTACCCTGAGGATCTGCAGCAACCAGCTGCTCCCACTGCATAGTTTCCTGAAGCCATCCATGGAATGCTAAAAGCAACCTCTGTGGTTCTGGCCTTCCATAGTCCAGCTAGCTGTTTGATTGACACATGTTTTGCTTAGAGGCAGGTAGGGTAGCAACAGAGTTCAACAATTGCCAGTTAGGAAATCAGATTGTTCCATCTTACAACAACTTTACATATTTGCAAGAAAATGAATGTCAAAAAGAATTATTATAATAAGAATTTAAAGAGTTTATTAACATTTATTTTAACAGTACTTTAATAGTGTTTAAAATTTGCCCAGAGCCCTGGCACAGGGACAGGTAGGCCCTTTTTTTCTGACTCGCAGCTATTACTTTTGTAATTTTGAGAGACCCATTAAGAACATCTACTAATGGTGGGGTTCAGAGTTCTTCAAGTCATTCATCCTACAGAAAAAACGATAAAAGCTCAAGTATTAGAAACAATTGGAAAACTAGTCAAAGACCCATAGGGACTTGCCCCTTCCAAAATAGCTCCTGACTCTTCATTTTGTTCAGTTATTCATGACAAATTACTAAATGGAATTATTTGTAGTAATTTACATAAGATAATGTTTAAATTTAACTATTAAGCTATAAAGCATTAAAAAGAAAATTTTGAAAATATATAACTCAAGATTTAAATAACATGTGGACAGTATTGTTAAACTTTTCTGTTGTTATTTTTATTCATCTCTTACTGTGCCTGATTTAGAAAATGTACATTTCCATAAAAATTTATGAAAATATTTTATGTCTTTATTATATGGCATGACACTGTGTAATTTCAGCTCTCCTCTGGGGACTTGGGACATATCCCACCCCCTGGATGGAGACTGCCCTATGGACTAGGAGAAACAATAGAATTTCATGGATAAAGAAAATCCCCAGAGACCACTACTGCCGTTGTTCACTATGCATTTCTATAGATGTTTTTGACACACTCACATGTACACACAGGCACACGTACAGTCTTGAACTTAGAATTTATTACATCTTGGTTTTACGAGACTTGGGTTGCTTATCTAACATTGGTCTTTAAAAGCAGTCTTTCCTGCTAATGTTTTTAAACAGGAATTCGTAGCTGCACACCCCACACACTCACATAGGAAATGTTAAAGAATGCTTAATATTAGTCATCTTAGGCGGAATGAAAGCCCTAGGAGTGAGACATTTTTGAGATGTTTGTTATGAGATAGTTCTATCCCAGCCTTTCCCCTCCCACGCGTGTTAGCACTTGTTTAGGTGTAAGTCATTTAAAACCCTTCAGGAGAGGTCAGAGAAGTCACACACCCCAGTGCTTTCCTAGAAACAAGGGTGGCACAGAGTCCTGAAGACGGGGGTGGGAAGAGGTGGTAAATCAGACCAGGAAAAGAGAAGGAATGCCTCCTTCAAATCATCACTCCCTAGATAGCTCCCCCGTCATCTGTGGTCTGAGACATAAAAGTAATTTGATCTGGTTTTAAGAAACCAGTGTTTACTTTATCTCAAGTGATTGCTTCTACATCCACCTTTCCCTGTTTCCTCTCTGAAAGTCACCTTACTGAACTGGCTCTGACTTTAACGAAACTGGAAGGTGTATGGCACACTATGTCATGCCTGTCACTGAGAGGAGGATAAAGCAAGCATGTCAGTGGTGACCACTTTGCAAGTGGATGTTTCAGTTAGTTTGATGTGCCGCAGAAAATCTGTCTGTGCACTTGTTGATGTACACTTTAGATTAGGTGAGTAAGTCAGGTTGTGCTGCATTTTCAAAACTTAGCAGACAGTCCTGAAAATATTTGAATTTTTAAATTTTTCCGTGACCATGCATGAACATCAGTTTCTTGGTCTCCCAGCTCTATGCGTGTGTTGGCTTGTGCATAGAAACCCTAAAGATTTAAACAGTGTCAGGGAAAAAAATGTTTTTGTTTACAGTTTGCATTCTATACTTTATCAATTAAGTCCGATTGAGGGTCTTACCCATTTCCCCATATACCCCTGTGTAGACTTGCTTTGCCTTGACCACTTCTAAACTGTCTGCCTTTTTATTGTTGTAATCTAGATTTATTGCAACAAAGAAGCATGTTTTCCAGTCTTTGTTGGACTTTATTCCTCTGGCCACCTCTCTTTCATCTCCTTGTTTTTCCTTTGTATGTATTACATGCTGTCCCTCCTGTCTTAAAGGAGACATGTCCCTCCTGTTTTTTTTTTCATTCTCACAAGATTATTCTATTAATTCAGAGAGGAAAGCAAGTGGATTGGATAAAGCAGAGTCCTGGGGGAGGAGGGGGGGCATTGTTTATAGCTGTAGTATACTGTGTAATACTTGTAACCCCATCCTCTGTAGGTTCATTCTTGCCCATTCTCCCCTCCGTCCCTCTGTTCTTCCTTCCTTTATGGCTACCAATTCCTACCCGACCACTAAAAACTCAAGATGTGTATCTTAAAAAATACTGTGGCCATTTCCCCCTCTTTCTCATCTATGACTTTCTAGCTCTAACAATGTCTTTCCTTTCCTTTTTGGTCAAACATTTTATCACGGATAGCATTCCACAGTTTTGTTCCCATGCACAGCAAGGAAGTTAAATTATGAAATAATCGTCATTGCTTTGACAATTTCTCACTGATCATAAGATCACTTATTTGAGAGTTAAATGCTTGCACAAGATTTAAATAAATAGTAAGCTGCGTCTTTCCTGCAGGGACACTTCCAGGCAGGTCTTCATAAGCTCATATACTTTGCTACCTTTATCATTGTTTTGGCTTTTTGAGACTCTTGACTCGGCCTTCTGAGCGTTGTTGACATTGTAGATATTCACCATCATGCACGTTTGCTCTTTTTGATTCAGTTGTGAATACTATGGGCTTTGCACTAATAGAGGATAGGAATTTGGTTATGGGCTTTGTACTAATAGAGGATAGGAATTTGGTTAAGATGTTCATGTCATAGTAAAACACAAATTGTGCTTAAAATAGTATTTAATGTTTATGAGATTCTATTCGGACTTACTTTGTAACTGTTTATAACTGAGCCAGTCTACAGTTTTTCTCCCCTTACCTCTAGTTAGAAACTTTCATATGAGTCTTAGGCTTTTTCCATAAAATAAAGTTATTTGAATTTTGTAGGGACTGAATCTCTAGACCACTTTGGATAGTATTGATGAATTAATGTTAAGTCTTCCAAACCAGGAAACAGGAGATGGTTTTGTATTTATTTGTGTCTTAAATTTTCTTTCAGCAGTGTTTTGTTATTTGTAGTTGATACTTTGTTTTTCTTTGTAAATGAAATTGTTTTCTTAATGTCCTCTTATGAATTTTGCTAGCTTGTAGACATCAGTGACTGGGGTGTTATCTCTGACATTTCTAAATCACTGTACTTCCCCTTTGTATTTTAGAGCAGATAATTGGTTTGAACGAATTCATTGGAAAATGATGTTCAGAATAACCAGCAACCTCTAAATTGAAAGCAAATGTTGAATTTTTCTAAGGTTAAACTTATCTGAACGAACATATTTGAAATGCTGGCCCAGAAGGACCCAGCATGTCAATAGCTTTTAGATACACTTCCCATGAGCTCTTTAAAGTTAGAAGCCTTAGAAGCCCGAAAACTGCTTTCTGGGGATCATTTGAAACTTGTCATTATTTTTGTGTCTTAAAGTTTTTCTTGAAGATATTAGGTGTGTGATAGTGTTGGCATTTTACAGTTTTCGTATATATGGTTGTGTATACATCATGAATTTAGTTATTTATAATTTTTTTGTGTATTCACAGGCCACAGAAACACTATTTAGAATGGGTGTTGCAAGAGGAACCATCACAACATTAAGAAACGGAGAAGTAAGATGAGAATCTTTATAGTTATTACTTGTTAATTAATGGTTTGCAGTGTCTGCAGCATCTACCATGATAATATTGTGATGCTTTGTGTAACAGGCCAATACTTGATGGACATAACATTGACTGTACTTGGTGTGCACCTCCATTGACAGCTATACTTATTGGAACCAGAGCTGAGGTTGGAAATGAGTCATTGAGTCATTTATCTCTGATTCCTAACTTCTTTTACTTCAAGAGAAAAATGACAGCTCTTCAGTAATAACTTGCACATAGACATTTCAGTGAAAAAAATCCTTTGGCATTTATGCTTCCTTTTTATTTCCTAGGGTATAGTTAAAAGTAATTTTTTTTTCACTGGCAGAAAGAAAGTGGGAAGGGAGAAGCCTGTTTGTTTCATCTTACTGAGTTAGCTCAGTTAGCTTGTAGGACATAAGTTTTGATGTTCCTAAATGTCCTTGTCATGTAAAAATATTTTGTCTCCTGGAATAAATTTCCACTCAAAAATCATTAGCAGCCTAATGGCTACCTTGTCTTTATCTTAATTTCCTTCCTTGCTTAGACATGTTTAGGTTGCAGGTAAATGAAATATTTTGTTGCTATGATTTTTTTGTGTTCTACTGGTAAATGCTTCATAATGATGAAATACAATGTTTCCTATCGTGGAATTAAGTCCTTTGTTATTTGGTTTAACACTTGTAATTGACTAACCTTAGTTTTTAACAATGGAGTTGTCTGACAGGGTTAATTGACGTTGTATACCTGTATGAATATAATTTGGATTGGCTTGTATATTTGCTGATTAGGTACAACTATGACACAATTTAAAAAGCAATGTATTGCAAAATATTTAATTGTGTATTGACAAATCACTGTATCAGTTTATCCCCCATATCCACAATGAATTGATGTAGTGCTGTTTTGATAAATGAAAATTTATTTGCCTAGAAAGCCTGACCCTGCAATTCAGATTTTATTAATTGCTGTATACTTACTCAACTTTTGCACTTTATTTCCTGTTTTATCGGAAGGGTACAGCTTTGTAAGCAATCATTTGAGTGTGTCAGTACATACTGGCTACATGGCCTTATTGTAGGGGCAGGAACTGATTTGCTTCATTTCCAGCCGTTCTTCCCTTCGTACTGGGAGCACTGCGCATGGCCAACCTGGATTAGCATTGGACCAAGTGCTGAAGCACTCTGGCCTTCTGTTCTTAAAGCCAGTAAGATCCACTTTGTTTCTTGTATGTAGGAGCTCTGATAATGAAGTGTGTCTTTTAATGTATAAAAGACCTTTTGAGCAGAGGTGTGCTACCATATGTTTCCAGAGCTCCATGGTAACGTTCTGAAAGGACACATCTAAATGACTGGCTACCACACAGAGTTTGAATTTCAAATTGTCATTTCAGTTTAATGCTTCATCTCTATTGGTTAAGTGGTATCATATATCCAGTCCTTAATTAAATGATAAGGACCACTGAGCATACAGTGGGCACTGCAAAGTGACTGCCTATAACCATGCTGAATTGATTAATCTATTGTGGCTCTATTAATTTTTACACTGTTTAAACTTTCAAAATATCAGCTATTTATGTTCACTTAATTAAAAACGTTCACTTTTAAATACTTTTTTGGCATACATGTGGCGGACTTCTCGACCGGCGAGAAAGAATGACCACCACACCAGGATTCCACTCAGATCACGCTTTTACTGGAGTGCCCTTGATTGATGGGGAGCAGGGAACAAGAGGGCGGAAGACGAGGGACAGGGAGCGAAGGGGAGAGGCAGCAGGAAGCAAAGGGAACGGGGAGCGCTTAGGCAGCTGCGTAAATTGGGAATTGGCACACGGGTCGCCCTGTGATTGGCTGCCACCAACAGCTGACATCAGACCGCATCGGGATAGGCTCAAGGATCCTCATCCACTGCGCATGCGGGAAGCGGGGGGGGGGGGGGGGGGGGGGGGGGGGGGGGACGACGCGCAGCTCTCAAAGCCATAGCCAAATATGGAGTTGTTTATAACCAACAAGACAGGATGTCGGCGCCATCTTGTAATGGCGATCCTGTCTGGCTCACTACACATACATACATTTGGAATATTGGAGGGGTTTCATGAAGAGAAAGAATTATTTCCCCTTTTTCATTTTAGGAGGCATTTATTGAGCACTCCATATGCCTGACATTGTTTCAGGTACCTGACATCTGCCAGGGGAGCATGCATGTTAACCTAGCAATAACTTCTTAGGGAGGAACATTCAGGCATGCAAAGTGATCAGAAGGAACCTATTACAAATTTCAGAATCAGACGTAAGCATGTGTGTGATTTGCAAGTACACGTAATCTATATCACAGTGGGGTTCATTTAGTGACATGCCAAGGAGACGCATGTTAAACTGTGCCCTTATGCAATGCTTGAGCAGCCACGAAGGTGAAGATGCCCAAAGGTAAGAGAGACAAGCTAAAAAGAGGCAGGATGGAGAGCCCCTGGGGCCACATAACTTTAAATGGAGAATCCAGAGAGAATATGAGAGGGGGATGAATGTTTGCTGAAGTAACATTTTTTTGAGGGTCTATCTATAGTCTAGGTACATTATCACTAATCTCTTTTATACACCAAAACAACGTTATTGGGAAAAGTGGGTGAAGACACAGATGCACTAACATAGATGTATTCAGGAACCAATATTGTTAAAATTACTATAATATCCATGCTACCCAAAGCATTCCACAGATTTAATGAATAACCCGTATACCAATAACATTCTTCAGAAAATTAAAACAAACAAAACAAAATAAAAAACCCTAGAGTACCATTGGAGTCATAGAAAAATCTGAGCACCAAAGCTTTCTTGAGTGGAATGAACAAACCAGAAGACATTGCACTACTTGACTTCAAAATGAATGAAATGATAGTTTTGCCCTGGCAATGCTGAAGCATGCATGGGCAGCCCGTATATGAAGGTTCTGTTGAACTTGTTCATATTGGGTTTCATGGTCTAAGTTAATGAGGACAACTGACCAGGTCTCTTCCTCAGGAGGACACCGGATCTATTACAGATGGTTGTGAACTACCATGTGGTTGCTGGGAACTGAACTCAGGAGCTTTGGAAGAGCAGGCAGTGTTCTTAGCCACTGAGCAATCCTGCCACAAAGCTGTAGCTATCCAAACAGCACATATGGACATAAAGATATATAGAACAATGGAGGGAGAACCTGGAAGTAAATCCACAAATATATAGCCAGTTTGGTTTTTTTTTTTTTCTTTTTGGATTTTTCGAGACAGGGTTTCTCCGTAGCTTTTTGGTTCCTGTCCTGGAACTAGCTCTGTAGACCAGGCTGGCCTCGAACCCACAGAGATCCACCTGCCTCTGCCTCCCGAGTGCTGGGATTAAAGGCGTGCGCCACCACCGCCCGGCAGCCAGTTTGTTTTTTACAAGGATGTGAGGGATACACATTATGAAAAGGACAGCATTTTAAGAATGGATGCTGAAATAATTAGGTATTCTTTTGCAGAAAAATGAAACTAGTCTGCTATTTCTCATCACTTTTAAGAACCAAATAAAAGTAGACCAAAGATTTTATCTAAGCCCTCAAACTATGAAACTCTTGGGATCCATAAGGAGCTTTAGACTCAAAAGAGCATGTCAACTTGGGCAGCATAATGAAGAGAAAAAAGCAACAAAGACTTAGAAAATGTACGGTGGGTACTAGTGGAAATGTGGTAGAGATGAACCCTACACACTATGAGCAACATGGAAAACACTCTGGAGGCTCCTTCAAAAAATGACAAGACCTAGAAGGTCTGTTCCTTGAGATATAGCCAGGACAAATGAGTTCTGTGTCTTGAAGGGGCATGTCCATCTCATCTGCATGCTCACAGCAGCACTCTTTGTGAGGATGAGGGCTGAGGTCTCTTCTTCCCTTCCACATCCTCTCTAGCATTTGTTGTCAGTAGTTTTCTTTTTTCCTTTTCTGTTTTCAGTTTTTTTTTTTTGAGACAGGGTTCCTCTGTGTAGCTTTGGAGCATTAGTTGTTTTCTTAATCTTAGTCATTATGACTGGTATAAGGCAAAACCTCAAAAGTCAAAAGAAGTAACCAAGTATTAGTATTGCAGACGGGGCCAGCTTTGAGGTTCGATGGCAGAAGAATGCTGATACCTGGAAGCAGTTATTTATTGTAGAGCATCTCAGGCAAATGCAGCCTGTGGCACCGCACTAACACCTAGCGTCTCCTCTCCTTTTTTCCCCAGAACAATCACTGTGTGATCTTTTAAGGTACTTGATGCTTTTAAGTTACAAACAAAAGCAACAGCTTAATGCTTCTAAGATTCTCTATAGTCTACTAGTTGATCCTGTAATTTGTCACATAGAACCTTTCTACTCAGTGTTCTCTGTGGATAAAGCATTGTGTCTCGAGCTGTGAGAAATTGGATCACGTGTATGTAAGTCATTGACCCATTGCAGTGCATAGCTGCTTTTCTAAATTCTAGTATGAACGCCAGGAATGAACTAAACATGTTAGACTTGTCCTATACTAAATCATTATCATTTTCTTTTAATCACATGGAGGTCTTGCGGTCAGTTTTCACAGTATATACGTAGAGTTGGTAGTGCCAGAGTTTAAGGGATTTGATCCTTCACTCTGCTAACACTGGTGCTCTGCTCCCTTTTGAATGGTCAGCTACTTCTTTGAAAGTTATCCTGTTTGGGTTGGCATATACTGTGGCACATGCAATATGTGTTCAGTTACAAACTTCCTATAGTTACTCAACCAAATCCTGCTGATCATATCTTCGTTTTTATACAAGTAATAAACACCTCAGGAAGTGCTTGTCAGGAAGTGCTTGTCGGAAGGAAATCGGGCATGTGAGGAACACTGTGCACAAAAGAGGGTAAAGTTACTGCTTGTTGAGTACCCGGTTCTTCTGGTGACTGCAAACGGTTGGTCAAAGGTCCCACTGAGGTGGGAGACTGACCTTCTGTGCAGGCCGTTGATTGATCCAACAAAGAAAACTGGATAACCAGTTTTGCAATAAAATCTTTGATTGGTGTTTGTGTATGTGTAAATATGTAAAACAGGAATAAAGTATTAAGATATTATACATATATTCACTAATGTGGAAATATTCTCTTCCTTAATTTTATTATTTTCTTCTCATGTGCCTGTATCTTCCAAGGAAAGAAAATAAAACCAAGAATTCTGACCTTTTTTAATGTTTCCAAATAACTTATTCATGGTGGGTCTTCTTTTTTTTTCATGCTGATTTCCAAATTACTTTTTGATGATCTTTATAATAATTTATTAGCTTTTTTCCAAATAAGGTTATATTTTTTGACAGGATCCAAAGAAGGACACTTGAAAAAAGCATAGGTCATGGTCTTGGTACTATTCATAATGAACAAGAGATACTATACAGAGAATTACCAATTGTCTTTCTGTAGTTTACTGGGAATTACTAAGTCTTGATTACAGACCAGAAGTCTGAGGTCAGTGGAGTCTGCTGGGTCATCATGTCTGGGTGATGGAGTGTTAGAGGAGGCCTCAGTGAATGTGTGGATTTCTAGCTAGTTATGTAGAAAACAAAACAAGTCTTGTCACCAATCTGCATGGGATATAGACAGTGAATGCCTTCCCTTGGTGTCTTATCTAACGTATGTGCTGATTCTTTCTTTACTTCTCCAAACAATATTATATTTGGTAAGTGGTTAGAATTTCACAGTTTTACCACCCCTGCCAGACAGTATATGGTGCCTGTCAGAATTATGTCAAACACTGAATTTCAGATCTTGAATTTTCTTGTTGTCAGACATTTTATTTTTCATTTGATCTACTATAAATAAGTCATAGCTCACCAAGTTATATTCAGTGACTTCTTGTCTTACTTTAAATGCATAGAGTTTATTTAGAAAGCTCTAATAATTAGTTCAGAGAAGTACAAGATGGGACACAGTTGGCAAAGAGAAGGTATTTAAAATCTGTGTGAGTGTGCCTTGGTATATGGAAGTAATGCTCCCTGCCCCCAGTTCCTCCACATTTGACTGGGTTCTCTGGGACTCCCGGGCTCCAGTGACCTTGCTGCTCTGGCCGTCTGAGTAAGCTGAAGCTGTATGTGTGCCAGATACCCCATTCATCCTTACCTTATAAAATACCCCCATTTGCTAATTAAACCAAACTGTGTTTTTGATTTAAACTTAAAAGTAAATGTCTTACACTTTTTTCCTTAACCAAAACAGTATCTGACCATTATCAAATAGTTAGGTTTTATTGCTCAGAAACTGGACGGATTCTTAAGATAACATCAGCTTGTTTTGATCCTAATACCAGCTTTAGGCCAGGAGACTAATTATTTCCACACGGGTAAGGCTAGTCCCAGTTACTTCCCCCGAGCCAGCCACCCTCTAAACCTAAAGTTGAATACATGTATAAGTAAGTATGGTTGTAAACATTAAAGCATGCAGGTCTTGCTTTAAGATTCAGTTATTTGGGCACATAGAGGAAAGTTTCCTTTGTGCACTTTGTACAAAGGAGATAATTTTGCACCTAATATTAGTATGAGTTCAACAGTAGTAATTAAACTTTTTGACTTATAGAAGTACATGTTTATCTAGATAGGATTTTTACAATTTTGTTGCGTATGTTTGTAAATTGATTCTTACCTCTGTCTTCCGTAGGTGAAGTCATATGTAGTGGCAAGTCATGTGTGATATGGTCCAGGGGAGGCAAGTCAGAAAAGAGATGTGGATTCAGTGGTAAAGAGTGCTCTTGATTTCAGACAGAAAGCTGTACAGACTTCCCATGACTTAGATGTATATGAGATCAAAGCTTATGGGAAAGACTGTTTAGGTAGCTTGAATTGGTGAAGCAATGGGTTGGATTGGTGGCTGACTCTTGGCTCTATCACAGTAGCTGGAAGTTAGGTTGTAGTTGACTGGAGATCATGAGAGTGAAGAGGATGAGCAGACATTTGGCAGGCTCTTCTGGGAGGCAACTTCAAGAAGAGAATGAAAAGTGGGTAGCAAAAGAGGAAGCTTGGGTTTAAAAATCAAACATAAAGTCCCAATAGAATGTTCCCCTTTTTCTTTGTTCATTACTTGACATGATATACCCACAATTTCTGAATATAAATTTACCAAATATATGTGTGTTTGTGGTTTTAATTTATATCGATTTGTCTTAGTGAGGGTTTCTGTTGCTGTGAAGATACATCATGACCAGGGCAACTCTTATATAGTGAAACATTTAATTGGGGTTCACTTACAGTTCAGAGGTTTTGTCCCTTATCAACAGGGTGGGAAACATGGTAGCAGACACAGTACTACAGAAGGAGTTATATCTTGATCTGCAGGCAGTAGAAGTGAATGCTACAGGAGGCCTTGCTTGAGCATCTGAGACCTCATAACCTGTCCCCACAGAGATACACTTCCTCCATCAAGGCCATACTTCTGAATGCCACGCTCTATAAGCCAAGCATTCAGTTATATGAGTCTCTGGGGGCTATTCCGATTCAAGCAATCATAATATGCTTATGTGTAATGGTATCTCTGATATAGCTGATGGGAATAGTAAGAGCATCAAATATCTGAACATGGCAAGAACAATCCCAGTTAGTCTTGAAGTTCTTGAGATTTACATGGATGTGCAGGACTTTGTTTAAGCCCAGACTTTCCTATGTCAAACCTCTTTACCATTGTTTTTGCTACTTCTTTTTCCTAAATATAAATGTGGGCATAGTCCATTCTGCATGTGTGAAGTTGGTACCTCATTTAACAGTGCTAGCTTCTGCATATGTAATGGAGTATTCTTTCATTTACTGTTATTTTTCACTGAGTATAGCATGAGCATGTATTGAATACCTGTTGCTCACAGTGAGATTATAGAAAGATGAAATGTGATGAGCACAACTTTTTAAATGCTTTGTGTAATATTGGAAACTTGATTAGATTTTAAATGGATTGTTAATTATAATACTATAGAAATTACCTTCTTTGAAGATGTGCAATTTAATGATTCTTCAATTTTAGTATAATTTTTTTGAGAATTTTATAATGCAATGTATTTCAATCATATTTACCCCAAACTTCCCCTAACTCCTAACAGATATACTTCCCAGCTCCCCACCCCTTCTTACCTTGGTATCTTCATTTTATAACCCATTGAGTTACCCATATACGTATGGGTATGGGGCCGGCCATTCAGTAGAGTATGGTCAACCTACCCGGGACAATACTGTTAAAGTATCTCCCTATTCTGTCAATAGCTCCCCAGTTAGGGGTAGAGGTCTGTGAGCCCTTCCCATTGCATGCCAGTGTTGACTGGCTTCGTCTTGTGCATCATCACGGCTAGGTTATGAGTTCAGGAAAGCTACCATCATGTCGGAAGGCACTCTTTTATGCTGGTCCTCTTTAGCTTTTGACTCTTAGAATCTTTCAGTCTCTTACTCTTTGGTCCTTGAGTCTTGGGGGTGGGTAGAGTGATACAGATGTCCCACTGTGCCTGAGCACTCCAAACACACTTCTTTTCTGCATTTTGTCCAGTCAGTCCTGAGTTTCTGCATTAGTCACTACCTACTAACGTAAAGAAAATTTTCTGATAAGGTCTGGAAGTTGTGTACTCTCCATATACATTTAGAGGACTGTTTTCTCTGCCCATTAAGTAAAATAACATTAGCAGATTGACTCCTAGGGCCTAGGAGCTTCCCAGCTAGGTCTTCTGAGTGTGTGTGCTGTGGGCATGCGCAGGAGCACTCAGTGCTGCAGGTGTGTCTCGTGCGTGGGGTGTGTAGTGCTGCGTCACTGTGGTTAGAGCGTCTCCCAGTGGCTGAAGATGCTCGGCCTTTAGTGCTTGGCCATGGCTGTGCTTTGTGAAGTGCCCATCACAGTTCGTTTATTTGACCCCTCCTTGGATTTATCCACTTCAGTTGTAAGAGGCAATTTTGAATTTTTATTTCAGCACAAGACATTAAAAGTAATCAAGGGATTTGAAATTTTTTCGTATTTTCTAAATAACGATTTTTGAAAGAGTTCTAAAATTTGTCAAAAGTTTTATTTCTTAAATTCTTATGCATGATATTTTAATGTCACCATCAAGAAATTTTTTTTTCTTTTTCTCCGTCAAGAAATTTTTAACTACTGCAAGATTACAGCATTCTTTTTTCCTCCTAAACATTTTTATCTTGTTTTCCATTTAGGCTGTGACCCATTTGGAGTTTAATTTTGGATGTTGTTCAAAGCAAAAGTGCAAGCTCACTGTTAGCACCGTCGCTCTTTATTGCTACTGCTGGGACTCCAGTGCACGAGCTCCCCAACTTTACTAAGGGCGCTTGTTAAGGACCCTGCTCGCTCCCCACTCACTGCCTTGTGCTGTTGTGAAGAAGCAATTGACTGTAATTGTCAGGGTTTATTTCTGGAGCCCTTGTGGTTGTGATCTGTAAGGTAGAGCAAGCACAATGCTTCTCTATCCTCCGGATTACAGCTAAAATCCCCGGACAGCATACAGAAAGTGACTGTTTGAAGCCCTGAAGACTCAATAGTAGTGGCAGGATTAGGAGGGACATCAAAGCTGGAGGGCCACTAATGCTGGTGAATTTCTGCCCCACCCTCATTTAACTGTCCGCTTTGACTCCGCATGGTCCCTTTTCTTGTTCTGCACAATGGATAGAGGAGTAAAGTGTGCAAGAGAAATCCTCTCTGTGTTCACAGCCAGAAGACTGGAAAGGATGGCGCCTCAGGAGTTGTGTTCACAGCCAGAGAACTGGAAAAGATGGCTCCTTGGGAGGTGCCTGGATGGGGAATTACTGATCCATCTTTGTTTTGTATTTTGGGATTTGTTTTTTCTCTTTTCATGGACCCTGGGTGACCCTAATCTTCAGCCTATTCTTCTGTAATGATGGTCCTAGTGGCAATACAAGAATCAAAAATTCTGAAATATATAATTCTCTTGCTGACAAGGGAGATTAGATGAAGGGAGTTCTATAACTCAGAGGGTGCTGGAAGAAGATTATGTCCCTTGGTTCCTTCTTTTCTTTTCCTGGGAAGCTGAAGAGGGAAATGTAGTTTGCAGAAGCACATGAGAGTGTGAGGAGGCTGAATCTAACATCTGCAGACAGAGAATCAGGATGGGACTGGGGGACAAACTGTGGGAAAAATTCTAGAGAGAAGGAGGTAGAATAAAAAGATGTCTTAAATCAATCTGTAAAATACCAGACTCATCCCTGAGCTGAGCACGCGTGGCTGTATTGAACACCACTGCATAGGGCTGGAGAATGAACTGACATTAAATCATAATCTCTAAGCATAGTTTGTGCCATTTTCTTTGAACTTAATAGAGTTGATTGACTACGGCAACATTAAGAACAAAAGCAGTAGTGAACCAGTTCTTAATGTTCTTCAACAGGACTAGTAGTGTAAAAACATAGTATCTGGTCTCTAGGATGCAGACTAACATAATTTGACATGGTAGTGACCAGGAAGATCATACGTTGTTGCACAGATTAGACCAGTTGGCACATGCTATCCCTGTGATGACCTTCATGTTAGAATCGTAAGACAGGGTCCTTACATGGTGTTTATAATTCTGCCATGAAGCCAGGTAGCTCTCTGAGATGACTGGGGAGACTAGAGTTCTCAGAAAGTGTAAGAACCACATAGAAACTTTATAATTAAGACGCAGAATCGCTTATTGAAGTGACTAGGAACTGAGCATGTGAGTCCAGTGTTGGACTGGGGATGCCAGGAGCGAGTGCAGGGAAAGGTGAGTGGAAACTCATCTGGACAGTAGAGGGGGAGACTGAGTGATGTATGCGGCACAGAGGGAAGCCATCTGACTCAGAAAGCATGCGTGAAGATGGCTGCACAGAAGTATTTGGAGAAATAGTGGTTGAAAACTACCAACTTTGCTGAAAGCCATGCAGTTACAGATCCACAAAACTCAGTGAACCTCACAAGAGTTAATATCCTGAGAGTTCATTTATATGGCACTCTGCAAAACAGGAACTGTTAATGTGGCAAGCAGGTTATGTGTGTCAGAGACGAGATGGGGAAGGGTTGATCACAAAAGATAGCCAAGGAGCTGATCCTGAGGGAACTGTTACTGAGACTGACAGGGTGGATATGATTGCTTGCACATGTAAAACCATCAGAAGTATACAGCACAAGTGCATTCACCTGTTAATAAAGTAAAAACTTTAAAAAAATGAAATATTTAAAAGTATCAGCAGAGATGTTTGGGACACTTGGCTCTTAAACATCTGAGCATAATTAAGGAGATTATTTTTATATAGTTCCGTAAGGAAAACAGTCATATGGTTTATCTCTCATTTTTTCCTCTATATTATTTCTTCTTCTTCTTCTTCTTCTTCTTCTTCTTCTTCTTCTTCTTCTTCTTCTTCTTCCTCTTCCTCTTCCTCTTCCTCTTCCTCTTCCTCCTTCTCCTCCTTCTTCCTTCTTCCTTCTTCCTCCTCCTCCTCCTCCTTCTCCTCTTTTCCCCTTGAGGCAGCTGTTTGTTTATATTGGCCTGGTTGGTAACTCTTGGTCTCAAGGGGGTCTCCTGTCTGTTTTTTGAGTATCTTGAACTACTGATGTCTATGTACACCTGGCTCTGTATTTCTAGGGGATGTTATAATGTTGTTTCTTTCAAATCAGGATGATTCATCTTAAAGAGATGTACAGAGTCTGCCGGAAGGCACCATAACAAGCCTTGGCATTCTTAGGTGAGTGTTAGAAAGGGCCTAAGAAGCATTCACCAAAAATAGAAATTTAGAATGGAAAGTTTCATATGTAATGCTGTTTGGCTGTATTGATGTGAAATCTTTATTGTCTTTCCATACAACTTGCTTACTGGGTTTTTTTTATCCAAATCAAAAGCTTTACATTCTTAATTTATTTTTGTTTTGTTTTGTTTATTTTACACACTAACCACAGTTTCCCTTCCTCCCTCTCCCCCAACTCCCAACCCTTCCCCATCCACTCCTTCTCCTCTTCCATTCAGAAAGGGGCAGGCCTCCCATGGGCATGAACAAAGCATAGCACATCAGATTGATGCAGGACCAAACTCCTCCTTCTGTTTCAAGGCTGGCCAAGGTCCTCCAGCATGGGGAACAGGTTCCCAAAAGCCAGCTAGGTGTGCCAGGGACAGGTCATGCTCTCATTGCCGGGAGTCTCACAGTCAGACCAAGCTAAGCAACTCTCATACACATGCAGAGGGTCTAGGTCAGTCCCATGATCCTATGCAGTCTCCCTAAGTCCAGAGTCCATGAGCTCCCAGGAGCTCAGGCCAGCTATCTCTGTGGGTTCGCTGTCATGACCTTGACTCTTCTGGCTCCTACAGTCAGTCCCTCCTCCCTTTCTTTAGCAGGACTCCTGGAGCTCAGCCTAGTGCTTGGCTGTGGATCCCAGCATCTGCTTCCATCAGTTACTGGATAAAGATTCTCTCATGACTATTAGGGTAGTCACCAATCTGATTACAGTAAATGGCCAGTTCAGGCACCCTCTGCATTATTGCTTGGGGTCTTAGTTGGGGTCATCCTTGTGAATTCTTGGGAGTTTCCATGGCACTACGTTTCTGATTAACCCCAAAATGCCCCCATTTCAATTTTTTGAATATTTTGTTGTGTATGTGGGGTGTGTGTTTATATAGGGTGTGTGTGTGTGTGCGCGCGCATTCATACATACCTGCATACACCTGTGCATGCACACGTACACACAGGCATATACATGCATGCGTATTTATTCACACACATATGAGTATATGTGCATGTGTGCACACACAGGATGAGGTTGAATGTCTTCTTTGATCTCTCTCCACCTTGGATTTTGAGGCAGGTTTTTTGCATTTGAAGCCAGAGCTCACTCTCCTTTTCTAGTCTACCTATCCATCCTGCTTCAAGGATCCCTCGATTTGTCTCCTGAGATCTTGTATTTACAGGTAGGGTGCTGAGGCCGCTGTGCATTTAAGTTGATGGTGGGGAATCCAGACTAATGTCCCTAGGCTTGGGCATCAGAAAATGACACACTGAGCCATCTCCTCAGTCTCCTGCTTCTCAGGAACAATAGGTAGAAGCAGTGTCGCCTTCATGTTGTTGCTTTAACTGTTTAAGAGGAAAAGAGGGAACCTCAGAGCTCTCATGTTTGTGTATTTATTGTTTGCTGCTCCTGTGCTGTTGGGCCCCTTCTGTATAGTGCAAGTTTGGGAATGTAAGCTGTAGTAATTGTCGGTGCCTGCTAAGATACAGTGATTTAAATAATAGAATCTTGAGTTCAGTACAAATTGTAGAAGGTGAGAAACAGTGTTTGTGAGTAGGAATTCGAGTCTGTGAAGGTCTCCAACACCCCAGACATGGCACCTATTTCTATTGCTTTTCTTCTTTTGTAACGTTTGATTATGAAAAGTTTCTTTTGTGTTCATATAGTGGGGACATCTTCTGTTCACTACTTTTTATTTCACTTAATGGAAGATCATATTTGCTTAGGAAGTAGGTTTTTATTGAACATTATTGTAATTTTAAACTAGCTCTCAGATGGAAGCAAATGGTAACGATGAATGACACATGGCTTCCTTTCATGAATTTCACTTCATATTATACTGTTTCGTTTGTATTTCACACTTTGTTAAACATTTTAAATGTTACTTTTCTTTGTCAAATAGAACACTGGCATATAGATAAAATTGGCATTTGTCCTTGTTATATCATTTGGTGGAAAATTTCTTCCATCAAAATTTTTATGTTGCTTTTATTAGACTTTAGTTATTCTCAGTTCTATAAAATGTGCTTCTGTAGAGTTGAGGCTAAGGGAGGACAGCAAGAGAAAGCTATTAAGTAGAGTGGAAAACTCTAGATTGTATCTGACTTGTAGTTATTTTATTTTTTTTTCAGCTGATAAAAATCACTAATCACTGAGATTGTGGTTGCCTAGTAAGTTTACTCTGACGCAAAGGGCAGGTGGAATGTAACTCGTAATGATTTTTAATCCCTCCACCAATTTAAAACATCTTTGCTTTTGTATATTAATTGTACAAGTGAGTATTTTTCGGATTGCATTATTCCATGTATATAATGTGCCTTACCGTATTGACCTATATTACCCTTTCTGGTTTCCCTCCCCCTTGGACCAATTCTGTCTCTTTGCACTTACTTCTTTAAAAACAAAAATCTAGATTCCACATGAATAAGAAAATGTGATATTTGACTGAGTAAAGGTTTTTTTTTTTTTTTTTTTTAGAAAAGCCCTGTCAAATCATGTGACAAAATGGAACGTTTTGACAGGTTGATTTCTTAGATGCTTGGAACATAGTTTAGTAGGACTGACATTTGTGGCAAATACATTGTATAGTAGTAACACTTTACAATTTCTGAGTTTAATTGGAACCATTTTTGTTTTAAGAGCATTTCTAATTAAAAATTGTATATCTTTCAAATATCTAATCTTCTAAATTCAGACAGCATTGCATGTTGTAGTAATTTTGCTTTTGAGAAGTTAGTTATTTTAAGAAATAGAGATCTTTTCTTGTATGCTTATTTTCCAGTCATTTGTGATCCACTGAATTTACCAGAATCTTTTGAGTATTTACATGACCTCACATACATGCTCTACGAAGAAGATGTTTAGATCCCTTTGCATGCGTTACCCTAACGTTCAGGTTGTTCAACGAAGATTTCCGAGTTCAGTGGAGTATGGCTTTAAATGTTGCTTTGTGTAAAATGCACATTAAGGAATTAACATGTACCTTTGTTTGAGGACATGGTTTTCCAGTAAAAATTCCATAAAAAATAGAGTACCTTGCGAGTTTTAGAATACTATTTTCACTACATGTTACACACAGTTTCTAGTGCTGGGAATATTATTAAAAGGACAGAAGTGAGAAAACGTATGGTCTTCAAATATATTTTCTAGTGTCAGTTGTTCCTCTTATAGTGTGTATGTTCATGTGTGTGTGCATGCGCGCTGTTGGTACAAACCACCAAGAATCAGGCTCTCCAATGGTGAGAAGTTGCATAGGAAGAGCAGAGTTGAGAAGAAGAGGAAAGCAGCAGCTGGGACCTTATGCCGAGCAGGTTTATTAAGGAACACAGCACTATATATACTGTTTGCAGGGAGAAAATGGCTAGGATCAGTGTAGAGCTAAGTCAGACCATGGCAACAAGAACATGGCATACCTTAGACAAAGCCGCCCGTGGACTGATAACCACAGCCCAGGGGGAACAGTTGGGACCCCAGAAGCCACAACCTTGAATCCTGTGAGGCACTTGCTTTAGCCCAGACCAGCCTGGCTAAGTTTGTTCCTGGGCAAGGAGACAGAGCTAAAGTTAAAGTTCTCTTTGTCCCTTTGTCAGAGCCTATGAGGAAGTCTTGGGTCAATCGGGCTCTCCACATATTATATATGGGAAGTTATTGTATTTTCTGTGTTTATTACTTTTTGTGTTAAAACTTGGGATGCTGAAGCTGTTCAGCAAGCATTAGCTTTTCAGGCGTTGATGTGCTCAAGCTGTGGGTAGTAAAATACATGGACAGTCAACATGTCAATATCCTTTCTGCTAAATTAACACTTTAGGTGCTATTTCCTTTGTTTTGAAAGTTATGCCAGTTAATTTTTATTATTGGATATTTTATATTTATAAACTATGTAAGAGGATAGTTATCCCATATTCCTAATAATCTAGCTTTAATTATCATCTTATTTTCAGTGTTTTGTCCGTATTCCCAGCCATGTTCCTAGGATGTCTCCTCAGTAATTTTGAAGAAATTTGCATCACACAAAACAATATGTCATTAAATGACGAGGACGCTCCTGTTTAAACGTTTCTCACATAAAGCTTTCCCTGACTAGTGGTGGTGGTTAGCCGTAGTGCGGTGTGCCTGGCATGCCTGAGGCATGGGTTCAGTTCTTAGAACCAAAGAACAAACCAACCAAAACCCTAAACGGACAAACAGAAACCACCTATAAAACCAAAGGAACACCCCATAAAGCCACAAAACCCTCTTTCAGCAATATCACCACTATGCCTCTGTTTCTCCCTCTTCCTTTATAGTTTGTTAAAATCAGAATCCAAACAAGGGCCTACATTCCAGGTGGTTAGACACATCTTAAAGTCTCACTTTCATTGCTTGGCTTCCCCTCCCTTCATCTCTTTAGCGACTATAAAGTTTCTCACAGTCTTATTTTGCTGATCCCTATGGTATTTGTTGCCTTTTTTGATATATTTTTTTTTGGTGTGTGTGTGTGTGTGTGTGTGTGTGTTGTGTGCGCGTGTGTGTGCACGCACATGCACGCGTTTCCTGAAAGTCAATAATAGATGGAGTAGCTTGATTAAATCCAGGTGTGAGGTGTTGGGTTTTTTTCTCTATTAATAGTTGGTTTTGTTTGCGTCTCTGTTGAGTTACATAACATGTAGTTAACTTTGTAGGTCTTGTTAGCAGTGGCTAATGACCATTCCTGTCAAGACATTTGTTAGTCGTGAAAAATAGAGGTTTCTTTTATTGTTTCTTTTCAGTAAGAACACTTGTGGAAAGGGAATCATTTTTCATTTGCCTTTCATATGGAAATACAGGAGGATACACTCTAAATTTTTCTCCCTTGTTTACCAGTCCTGGAAATGATGAGAGACTTTGTTAAACCCTTCAAATCTCTTCCAAGTTGTTCTACAGCTTCATTCACAGTTGGATATTGAGATTTTACAGTGTTCTTATGAAGTTGTAGATTGGAGCATTCTTTGTATTCAGTCTTTTGTGGTTCTTCTTGATCATTAGTTGTGCTTTCCGGGCCAAAGGACGCCTCTGTGAGTTAGTTTCTAAAGCCTTGTGATATGATCCTAGCTACGTTCTTGTAATCAAGGTGTTCTGAGTTCATCTGGAGAACTTACGCTGTCATATGCCACTTTTTAGGTGTGAGAAGTAATAGAAAGTTGTTGCATACAACAACAGGATAATTAAGGCAAGAAGCAGTGTTTACACATGATGCATTAAAAAATATAGTTAATTCTGTATAATAGTATGACTACTGTAATTTTTTAATTTATGGTTAAAAAGGTTTTAGCCAAAATAATAAGTTTTTCTAGACGTTTGTTTATTTAGCTAAGCCAGACCTAGTGGTGCAGGCCTGCAGTATCTGCTGCTTTGGAGGATGAGGCAGTTTGATTGCAAGTTCATTGCCAACCTAGTTACATACAGAGTCGGTTCAGAGACAGCCTGGGCAGATTTGACCCCTTTCACATAGAAGACACACCCCAATGCTCTGCAGAGAGAGCTCAGTGGAGGAGTGCTTCCTTAGCAAGCATGGAGTCCTAGGTTTACTTCCTAGTACTGCGGGAAAAGAAAAGAATAAATTATTCTCTTGGGTTCTTGAACCTTTTCAGACTTTCAGATTTGAAATAGTGCTGTCTTTGCATGGTTTGTGTCTCCTAGGGAGATAAGTCAAGTCAAGTAAGCGCTGGTTCATAAAACTTCTATGCTTTATCTCATGCAGACAGCTCTTAGCTACAACATATGCCAGAGGTAATATAGGGGAGCTTCACAGAATTGCTCTGAAGTAAACAGTAATAGATCACCAGGGTGAGCAGTGCAAAGTATGTATTCTAAGTCCAGCCAGGCTCTGGTTAATGTGCTCACTTGAGAAGAAATCAGGGCATGGGGAGTTGTTATGGTCTGCCATGACGCTCTGTGCTTGCGTGGGAATTCTTACTGCCAGTTCTAACCCCTCCTGCAGAACTCACTGTAGCACACTTGCCCCCACCCCTATGCTTGGGAGAATCTTGAGGTCCTTAACCGTTACTATCCCAGCTTCTTAACGACCTTGGCTTTGAGCTCTATTAGATTGTGGTTTGTTACAAGTGTAGTAAGACTGACCAAATCCTCTGTATGTGTGTGCTTGTGCATGCCTTCATTTCATGTTGAATTTGCTTTGCGCTTAGAGTATTTTGTGTTGATCTTTTGATAATATTTACAATTTTAGATTTCAAAGATTGTAACATTTTTTTTCAGAAAGACTACAAAACTGTTTTGAAAAATATCTGCCACGAAAATGTCTGTCTGTTTCAGCAACTTCTTTTTATGATTTAAAAAGCCAATCATATTCCTCAACCCCTTTTCACCTAGGTAAAAATGTGACCTTCCTTTCTGAGGTGTTTTTGTTTTAGTTTCCTTCATCTTATCTTGTTTTCTTTTAATGTCTTTCATCGTTGAAATTACTGAACCTGGCTACTTGATGAAGTTTCAGAGCGCATGGAAATTTGTTAGGTGATAAATGTTCTTTCCCTTTGTTTCTGCTCTCATCCTCACCCTGTAGACTAAAACCACTGTTGATGGTGTGAGCATGTATTCATCTGAACTGGTTTTTCTTCTTCACACATATGCATATATTTATGTCCCTACAAAAAATGTCTGTTTTAATAATTATTAAAATGAGCCCAGAGTCTTCATAATACATTTTTTCCATATGAAATGAATCAAAAATGCCTTTCCAGGTACTCTGTATGCCAATCTCACCTATTCTTTGTAAGTACGGTGTTAATAGTATTTGTGACTTGTATTCTGTAGTACAGACACACCATAATTTATCTGTTCATTCTGTTATGGTGAACACTTGGGTTATCTGAAATATTTTATTTTCCCAATAATGTTAAAATTAAAACTCTTGTACATTTACTCATATGTATATTCTTAGGTGGAATAGATTTCCAAGAGGGAGAACTGCTGGGTTAGAGGCTGTGGATACTTTTTATAAAACTGGTACGGCTAATTGCCATTCTAAGAGCCAAGACCAATGGCAGCATGTCATCATTCTTTTTTCATACCTTTATCAACACTAGGACTTTTGATTCTTTTAGTAGTTTGAAAATGCTATTTTTCTCCATTTTCTTTCAAGTCTTTTTTTCTGAATTCTATTTCTCATTTGTGACATTGTAAAACATTCAGAAAATAAAAGTGATCGTTGCTAATTCTGCTGTGCAAAAAAAAAATGTGAACAGGGGGCTGGAGAGATGGCTCAGTGGTTAAGAGCAGTGTCTGCTCTTCCAGAGGTCCTGAGTTCAATTCCCGGCAACCACATGGTGGCTCACAACCATCTGTAATGAGGTCTGGTGCCCTCTTCTGGCCTGCAGACGTACACACAGACAGAATATTGTATGCATAATAAATAAATAAATATTTTTTTAAAAAATTGTAAACATGTAATCGTGGTAAAATCCCTTAATAGTGGGGAGCCTTCTGTCTGTTACGTCAGGATTTATTTCTGTTCTCATGTAATTTTAACCTGACACATACATGCAAAGTATGAAAATTAGTCCACATTCGCTAGACCAGAGAACTTTATGATTTATGTTGTTTGTGATTTTTGGAGGATTAATTTTATAATGGTGATAAAGTAAGAAATGCATAACTTATCTGCAGAATTTGATGAAGTGTAACAGACTAGCTGTCTTTTCTTATAAAAACATTTGTGGTCCTATTTGAGGGTTGTTTAAGGGAGAGAGGTAATGCGCTCTGGAGGGCACGATGCGTGTCTTCCACCGTTTCTTCTTCACAGTCTGCAGTTGTTGCTACAATGAGTTTGGTACAGTCTGCTTTTCATCAAGTATGAGTGTCAGGTATTCAGAGTTACTTTGTATAAATTCAGCAGTCATGTGTTTAAATTTTCAAATGTAAAGAGATGACATTTCAATTCATTGTATTTCGTGTAAATATTGATAGTGTTCTTGGAAATTTGGTGATTATTTTGTGAAATATTTTGCCATCAGTTGCAAGTCTTTCCCAGCCGGTTAATAAAGCTTGCTGCTTTTTGGATTTGAAATATTCAGTATTTTAAATACTGTTATTTCTCATTACTGCTTATACTATGCTCAGGAAATGCACAGCAATCCTATGTGCTTTCTTGGTGCTCTGATTTCAGGTCCCCATCCCAGCTTAGTGGGCCCCTTACCCAGGAAGTGTGTCTCTAGCCCCAGGTCACCTTATGTAGGTTTGCAGTGTGAGAGAGCACCTTTGAACCTCAGGCTAGGTTATTAGGATGGAGTAATATCAACTGTTTTAAGCAGTCATTTCCAAAGACTAAGCGTAAGTAGATAGAAAGTCACTATTTCCTCTTGAAATTCTATTGCACAGAACAGGGGACTGCTAGTATAATAACTTTGAATATAGTGAGAAGTGTGTTACAAAAACTTGGTATGTTTTTGTTTCATAACCTTGTCAGATAGGCCCAAAGTGGATTTATTTCTCAGATTCTTTCATGCTTGTTTGGAGATATCTCTACAGTTCAAAGCTCTCCGTACTTCCTCCCTGATAAACATGATCTCCATCTTTGTGAATTCTGTCGCTGCTGAATCCCAGTGTATCCTAGGCTCTGTCTGTGAAGATGTTATAGACTGTGCCATGGAAAATAGAAAGTTGTAGGACAGACTGATGGGGAAGGGAGAGGTGAAAGAATGGACTTTAGGAAGAATGAAGTAAACTTTCTCTTATTTGTTTGGTGGTGATTTAGTAGTTTGAAAATTTGCCATTTAAAAATTACATAGAATTCCTTTGAGTCAGGAGAAGGATGAGGAGGAGGAGGAGGAGGAGGAGGAGGAGGAGGAGGAGGAGGAGGAGGATAGCGTTAACATTAAGGAGAGTCAGGGTGCTAATGAGGTTGCAGACCAAACTATTCGCCAAGGCTGCAATCAAGGCTTTATTGGAGTTGATTTTGGCTTCCAAAAAGCCTTCTTCTGGTAGTTAACAGAAAGCTCTTCTTTTCCAGCTGTTGTAGAAGGACTATTTTTTTTTTTTTTTTTTTTACAGTCTTACACTGGCCATAGATTTGTTGTAAAATGTCAGCCAGTGATTCTGCTAGTCTTGCTGGCCAGCTTGCTCTTGTCTTGTGAGACTGGAACTCCAGCAGGCTGACATGCCCACCTGTCATGTGTTGCCTTCTGGGAATCTGAACTCCTTCAGCCCCTACAGAGGCTTGCCCTGGAAGTGTTCTAGCACCTGAGTGGTCTCAGCCCCATGCAGACTCTTACATAAATATTTTGGTTTTAGGTTTCCATTGTTTGTCATTTCTTAGTGAAATACGATAGTCCATGATTAAGACTGGGTGATAAACCACAGTGCTAGAACATGTCTCATGTGTGAGTCTAATACATGCTCAATACTGGACAGCTGTAGGCAGACTTGAGTTAAGAAACATTTAGAAGCTATTAGGAATGCCTTAGAGAATTTTTCTTTATAGTTTTTCTGAATGAAGGTCTGAATGGTTAAATAGTCTGGCCTTTATTAATTTATGTTAATTTTATTTTTAATCGATAACAGGTTTTTCTTAGATACCCCCACTCCTATGTGTACATCTGCATGCACGTGTGCAAATGAGTTTTTGCACCATGCCTGGCTTCTGGTCTTCTTATCTTTCCATCTTAATGGTTTTACTTGTTCTTAGGACAGGAGGGTCACTGCAACCAATACCCTGGAGGGGTCAAGTATATAATAAGGAGTGTGTGTGTGTGTGTGTGTGTGTGTGTATGATTTTTAAAGTTGTTACAATAGGTTTTTCTTATTTCACAGAATGAATAAGGACCTTGTGGTTTTACATTGAAAGAAACATTATTCTTGTTTTGGAAGTTAAAAAAAAGTTAAATGTAGACGTTTGTTGAGTGAAGCCCTGGGAAAGCTGCCATTTCCTGCACATATTCATAAAATCAACACAGTCCTGCCAGAAGACAGCTGGCACCTGTGGCTCCCCCAGCAGACACTGTCCCTGCTTGCTGAAGTCTGAGGTGACTTAGTCCAGATGACCTGTATGTTGTGCTGCAGAAGTTAATGTCTCATATCCTTTAGCGTGAAATACTTCTGTGCTTTTTCCTACTGTGTAGATGAGCTCATTGCCACTATATTTTTTAAAATACTTATTCTTTATTTTTTGAGAATTTCATGTGAGTACTATGTTTACATCATTTCCCTCCAACTTTGCTCCCCATCCCCGGTTCCTTCTCAGATTCATGGCTCTTTTTTTTTTTTTTAAGTGTTATTGTTACACTCAGAAAGAGTTGTGAACAGTGTATGCTGAGGTCATTGAATGTCACTCATGTGTATTCAGGGCTGACTTTTTAGGACTGGATCCCTAAGCGGGAACACGTCCCCGATAAGACTGGTTCCTCTTTCTCAGCAGCCTTTAGTTCCCCGTGGTTTGGAGAAATGCCAGTTCAAACTATGATGCAGTTTCATAGTACCACCATAATGGCTAAAATTCATAAAAACTACTGAGAACTCAAGAACAATGGCAATGGGTTTTTGATCCTACTGCACATACTGGCTTTGGGGGAGCCTAGGCAGTTTGGATGCTCACCTTACTAGACCTGGATAGAGGTGGGCGGTCCTTGGGCTTCCCACAGGCCAGGGAACCCTGATTGCTCTTCAAGCTGCTGAGGGAGGGGGACTTGATCGGGGGAGGGGGAGGGAAATGGGAGGCAGTGGCGGGGAAGAGGCAGAAATCCTTAATAAATAAATAAATTTAAAAACAAAAACAAAAAAAACCTGACAATAAATGTTGGTGAGGTTGCAGGGAAGGGGACCCTCCATTACCTGTAGGTGGGATTGCAAATACCTTGGCCTTTGCGGAAGTTAGGGTGGAGTAGATTCAAGAAGCTAAAAATGGACTCCCATATGACACAGCAATTGCACTCGTCTGCACACGCCCAACGGTTCATCCTACTGCACAAGCTATGTGCGTTGTGCTCTGTCAACTATCGGCTTCAAGAATTCACTTTCTTCTACTTGTTACAGTTCTACTTTCTTAGTACTTTTGTAATTCTTTTGATAGTTTTAAATACGGGTGTACTGACTAGTTTATTTCATCTTAACACAAGCTGGGGTCACTGGAGAAGAAGGAGCCTCACTTGAGAAAAAGGCCCCTAAAGACCTGGCTGTAGGTAAGCTTGTGGGCTATTTTCTTAGTGATTGAAAGGGCAGGGCCCAGTCCATTGTGAGTGGTGCCATCCCAAAGCTGGTGGTCCTGGGTTCTGTAAGAAAGCTGACTCAGCAAGCCATGATGAGCAAGATAGTAAGCAGCACCCCCTTACATGGCCTCTGCTTCAGTTCCTGCCTTCAGGTTTCGGCCCTGCTGGGTAAGACAATGGGGTTCTTACTATATTGCCTAGTATAGTCTCAAAACCCTGGGTTCAAATGATACTCTTGCCTCAGCTTTCTGATTAGCCCACTTTCTTGCCTAGTAACAAATACAAATGTATACATGCACATATATGTATTTTTGTCTGTATAGTAGACAACTCAGTTGTAAAATACAGAAAGCTCATATAAAGGTAGATTCTATTGGTGTTTGTGTTGCTGCAAGCACAGAATGAAGCTCATGGGGAAGTCAAGTTAGTGTGTTGAGAGCATAGCAGACAGATGCAGATAGTTGTCTCCATTTTTCCACCATTTGGTAATCTGTGATTGTGACCAGTATAATGTGGGTTGGACTTTGCCAGTATTATTCAGTTTGGCTTCTAAAACAGTGACATTTGACTGGAGTTTGAAGCATACTTTAAAATAACCTCAGGACAGAATGCTTGTTCTTTCATTTGTCCTCCCCTTTTCTTCTTTTTGAATATGATGTTAGAATGATTAGAATATATATGATACATATGTAATATCTAGTCATTCTTTGAAGAAAATTTGCAAAGTGATGCATGTTTCTGTTTTATTGATTTGTATGCAAGTGTGTGTCCCAGTACACATGGGCATAGGTGGGTAGTGCAAGTGTGTGTGTGTGTGTGTGTGTGTGTGTGTACACACTCGTGTGTGGAGATCAGAGGGCATCACAGGGCGATGAAATAAAGATTGAAACATTGGGGCTAGAGTGTCTCAGTCAGTCAAGTACTTGCATGTAAACCTCAAGAAAGACCTGGGCTCTCCCAATGCTGGGCAAGCTGACAGGAGGGTCCCTGGGCTGTGCCAGTCAACTGCTGTAGTTGAATCAGTGAACACTAGGTTCAGTAAAGATGCTGATTCAGTAAATAAAAGTGGAGAGGCGGTTAGGAAAGGCACCCTGTGATGCCCTCTGATCTCCACACACGAGTGTGCACACACACATACACTTTTTTTCTTTTTTATTTATTTATTTATTAAGGATTTCTGCCTCCTCCCCGCCACTGCCTCCCATTTCCCTCCCCCTCCCTCCGATCATGTCCCCCTCCCTCATCAGCTCGAAGAGCAATCAGGGTTCCCTGACCTGTGGGAAGTCCAAGGACCACCCACCTCCATCAAGGCCTAGTAAGGTGAGCATCCAAACTGCCTAGGCTCCCACAAAGCCAGTACGTGCAGTAGGATCAAAAACCCATTGCCATTGTTCTTGAGTTCTCAGTAGTCCTCATTGTCCACTATGTTCAGCGAGTCCGGTTTTATCCCATGCTTTTTCAGACCCAGGCCAGCTGGCCTTAGTGGGTTCCCGATAGAACATCCCCATTGTCTCAGTGTGTGGGTGCACTCCTCGTGGTCCTGAGTTCCTTGCTCGTGCTCTCTCTCCTTCTGCTCCTGATTTGGACCTTGAGATTTCTGTCCGGTGCTCCAATGTGGGTCTCTGTCTCTGTCTCCTTTCATCACCTGATGAAGGTTAATATTCAGGAGGATGCCTATGTGTTTGTCTTTGGATTCACCTTCTTATTTAGCTTCTCTAGGATCGCGAATTATAGGCTCAATGTCCTTTTTTTATGGCTAGAAACCAAATATGAGTGAGTACATCCCATGTTCTTCCTTTTGGGTCTGGCTTACCTCACTCAGGATAGTGTTTTCTATTTCCATTCATTTACACACATACACTTGCACTACCCACCTATGCCCATGTGTACTGGGACACACACTTGCATACAAATCAATAAAACAGAAACATGCATCACTTTGCAATATGCCAAATACAAATAGAACTCTGAAATTTGTGTGGGGAGCATTAATTTTCTGTCTGAATTGTTCTTTCCCTTCCCCCGTCCTTCCTCTTTCTTTTCTCTGTCTGAGTGCAGTCTGTCAGAATGGTAAACTTAGAAGTCATTTTCCTGCTTCCTCAGTAATACTTTTCCACGTGTCTGTTATTGACAGCATGGAGCTGCATGGAGTGTACCCTCAAAGTTTATGTTCCTTGGTATTGAAATTGAGTAAGGTCGGAGGACATTTCAAAAATGTAGGACATTTGCCTATTGTTTTTGAAATGCTTTCAAAGAGCTTCTGTTATCTGCACACACGATCATGGCTCTCCTAGACTTTGTAGAATGATACTATTCTATTGGTTAGAATTATTGTTAAAGAAAATAATTCTCAACATTTCCCTTTGTGGTTTTAGTTGGAGGATAAAATCATGTTAAAGAACATTTGTGGCATTTTTTTGAAAAATGTTTAGGAATTTTTCCGTGAAAGGTCTGTAACTTTAAGCATATTTTGCAGTGATGGAATTTTTACAAATTACTATTTTAAATATGGGGTTAATGCTACAGATTTTGAATAAACTGAAAACTACCAAACTTACATTATCATTTAACCAACATACTTTTGAAAACAAATGCCCAGTAGCTGATTTTTTTCTGGCGCCTTCTGAGGAAGTGAATTAAAGAGCTATAAAATCAGCAGATGCATGCTTGATTATTTCAAACTGTGCTATGTTTGTTTATGCCAATCTGAGCGCTGCTGATGGGGGAGGGGTCTCCTGTCTTCTGTTCTATGCTGTGGATTAATTGTTCCTTAGGGAATTTGATTGAGAACCTAAAATCCAGGCTTCTAGTAGATATCCCTGTCCCAGGCTTCTAGCAGATATCCCTGGCAGAAGAATTTTCCAAATACAGTGTGCAGTTAGCCACCGATTCAGTTTCTTTCATTTTAGATAAGATCCCCAATTGAGTGGAATTTATGATAAAACCTGGCCTTTCAGACTTTAATGCATAACCCTTTATTTGGAAATGTAGTTTCCTCTGAGCCTTTAAAATAAGAAATGAAAATTTTTATTTTTGATTAATTTAAATTGCTTCATGAGCATATTTTGGGACACACATATTAGCTTTGGTTAGATACTGATGTCTATTACTAATGAGAGTTTTGTAGCCTTAAGGAGGTATTGATGCATCACAGTTCTTCCATCTGAACATTTAGTTAAATTTACTTGCAATACCAAAAGAGCAGCAATGGTTTTTTTTCTTTTTTTTTTTTTTGTCTTTAAAGACTTTGGATATTTTTATCTTTAGACAAAGTTTTTACATTTGTTAATATAAACAGGAAGTGCAATATTTATGCGAGTCTGTAGTCTGTTATTTCTAGAGAAAAAAATCTAATACATTTTAAGTGGGAAAGGATTTGATTTCTCTACAGACTGTTATTAAATAGTATAACAGGGGAAAATTCCTTTGTTATGTTTTCCATAAAACACAAGTCACTGTTTCTCCCCAAGCTGCAGAATAGCTAAGTATTTGTGTATTGGAATGATTATAGGAGACGGTGTCTTGTAATTTGACATTTTGATAGAGTTGTCTCTGAGTTACTAAGTATAACTTGTTAATGTTTGTTATTGATGGCATGTAGATTACTTCATGACTCTGTTTGCCAATTCTACTAAAATTCTAGCCTTTTGTGATTCATTTGTGGAATGTTTTCATGTGCAGCTTGGTCAAACTGGCAGTTTGAGCTGTAGGTTGGCATGGCTCTAAACATAAACTCTGATTTCGTATTTAATTATTTAAAATATTTTTAGCAAATTTATTTATTAGTGTTTTCATAAATCTAATGCTAATTCAAAAGAAAAAAACATGTAGGAATAATTTGTAAATTATCAGAGAAGAAAGTAGGCATTTGACCTTATGGGGAAATCAGTAAAACGTAAATTAAGTGTTTCAGAATCTATTTAACAGTTTGTTTTCTTACTTATTTTTAGTAAGACAGCTCTTTTTAGGGAATCTTTAGGGAAGAGTGTTTTAACGTAGAACAGAAACCATAGAATCCTTGAAAATATTTTGTTCTTAGGGAAACCCAAATGACAACAAGGGCAAGTGAAATGGGCCCTTTCTGCTCTGTAGGCGTTGGCTGCCGTAGCTGCTGGTCTGTGCATCTTCCTTTTACCCTGTTCTCCCCTGCTTCCTCTGCTGTCCCCTGCTCTCCTTTGTTCTTCTCCTTTTTCATCTCTCACTTCTCTCCTTTGTTTCTCTTCTTTTCTACATCTGCTTGGCCTAAATACAACAAATTATTGAAGCCACCATATGAAGGCACTGTATCAGATAGTAGGGACAGGAGTTTTTTTCTTTTATTAAATTAATTAAAACTTATTTTTATGTTTTCTTGACATGACGTTTCTCTGTGTATCAGTGACTGTCCCAGAACTCAATATAGATAGGGCTGGTCTTAGACTTACAGATACCCACCTGCCTTTACCTCCTGAATGCTGAAATTAAAGGTGTGTGCCTCTATGCCCAGCAAATAATACAGTTTTGAAAGATTCTTAGAGATGACTTCCCAGATTTTTTTTTACAAATATATATTTTCATCTTTATCTGTTTATTGTGATAGGCCCCAGGGCTTTCCTTGCTTTCAAGAAGTACATACTTTATATCTATGTGGTTCTATAATGATGTATAGAACATCAAAGGAATATAAAGAACAATTCATCTTAGAATTTGAAGAGCATTTCTAATGGATCAACAGGCAAAGAATTTGCTGCCCTGCCTTCCTTGGCTCTCAGATGGCAGGAGAGGACCTACTTCAGAAATCTGTCCTCTGGCTCCATGTGCCTATGCATGCATGTGTGTTCATGTATGCACAAAAACATGCTCTGGTTTGGAAGCCTAGTCTAGGCATATCCGTGTGGTAAATATTTATCATTTACAAATGTCGCCCTGCATTTTGACATCCCCCACTTCTAACCTTAAAACTTCTCCACTTTTCAGAGCCAAACTAAAGACCAGGGGTGGATTGGGAAGTAGAATTTACAATACTTAAAAGCCTGATACATTTTGACATTTATCTGGTCCTTGTATTTCTTATTGTTGTTATTTTTGTTTATTTTGTTTTGTTTTTGTTTTCAAGATAGGGTTTCTCTGTAGCTTTGGAGCCTGTCCTGGAACTAGCTCTTGTAGACCAGGCTGGCCTTGAACTCACAGAGATCCACCTGCGTCTGTCTCCTGAGTGCTGGGTTTAAAGGCGTGCGCCACCATTGCCCGACTGTGTTCCTTCCATCTCTTAAAGGCATTCAAATAAAGGAATTTAATATGGGCAGCAATTTCTTGGTACTAAATTTTTTAAGTGCACCTCTATATAGATTCAATCCTAAAAATACTTAAAATCTTGTTCCAAATGATTAACAATGGCCAACCATGACAAAATAGACAAATTTTTTAACTAAGGGCAAATAATTAGGAAGGGAATTAGATTTCTAAGACAGGAATTCTAGCCAAGTAATTTCAATGTCTATCTTTGTTTATTTATTTTTAGTGGGAGTGTGTTTTTTTTTTAATGACATAATGTCTAAAAATCAGATTCCGAAGTTAGTAGCAATGCTAGAAGGCTTTATAACTATGTCACCACATTAGTCAAAGAATGTAAGGAAACAATAAGTCTACACATAGTTATCTTCCTTAAGTTTACACTAAAACCCTGAACCAGCAGAGTAGAGAGCTGTTTTTACAGATAGTGACCTGAGAATGCTTGACAAGAATATTGTAGGTTATTTGGGATCACTTAAAGTCATGCCTTATTTGAAAACAAATACAGAGACTTAGGTAATGAAAATGCCATTTACTACGTTAAGAATCTGTGCCTAAACTGGAAATGGACTTAAACTATTGTTTCAAATCATAGCAAGATGAAAATCTTTGCAGGAAGACCTACCTCTGTCAGCATGTATGGCTAACTTTATGGGAGGAATACAGCTTACCTGTGTATGTTCTTCCTGTATGGTAATTGTCTTCATGTCTAAAATATCTCCTCATGGCAGTGATTTACCACACAGTGTGATCCCCCTGTGTCCATGCATTTTTCTTGGTAAAGACATCAGTTCACACACGCCTTGGAGTTCAGAACGGAACGGCTAGCAGTGCTTCCTTCTGTTTTCTGTCTTTGGCAAAAATAATAAAGTATTGTATGATTTAATGCAAACCCCTTTTGGGGAAAATTAGTTTGTACTTTAGTTCTCCAAGGTCTTTGAGTCCTGTTTTCCCGTAGGTAGGGGCGTCTTTGTTTGGACGGTGTAATGTGCTGTTATGTAGATGACTCTTCATCTACATTTCTGCTCTGGTGACGGAGGGCGCAGGGGACCTCAAGCTCTCTTTCCAGGCATGGTCCTTGTTGTCTCAGCTCTTGCTGAAACGCTGGAACATTATCACCGGGAATTTGGCTTTCCCGAGATAATGAACTTTAAATTGTTTTTTCAAAGAGCTATGCAGAAAAAGGGACATGTTCATTCTAAATTGCACTCAGTGCTTTGGCTAGAAGGTACTTCTTTTTCGCTTTCTAATTATTTGCCTTTAGTTGAAGAACTTTGCTGTATTTTCAGCACTGAAGACAGAAATTTCTTAAGTCTAGACACTGGGACCTCCTTGTGCATGCTGTTACAAGTGGTTTAACGTTTCTGAATAGGGCAGGTTAGAGGGAATGTCAGATGATGGGAACCTTCCTACCCTGGCCTCTTTGAGACAGTGTATTCATGTCAAAACTAATCTAGTGCAGCTGCAGGATTAATTGTGCGGAGAAGCTGTAAACACAGAGAGCTGTGACCCCTACTCAGAGCTCTGTTTCCTGTGCGAGAATCCTACTTGGGAACTGCTCTGAACTTGAGAGAGCAGTCATTGATTGACTCAGGAGAATAGACAGTAGTAGTACGAAGAAATTATCTAGATCGTAGGGCATGCATAACTTCTGAGGCAACAAATTGGCATCTGTCTAAGTAAATGAGGATAGAAAATAAAAGAACTTGGGTTGGTAAGCCATGAGAGAAATTCACCATTATTAACCTTTGAATCTTTCTTTGGCTCTTTTGCTTATAATGGAATTTTACTTTAATCTTCAATATAATTTGCTTCTTTCACCCGATCTAATGTATCTATAAAAGCATTCATAAAATGTTGTGTGATATTTTACTTTTTTGAGTTTTTTTGAGGGGCTCACCATCCAGCTAATAAGTCACACATGGAAGCTTAGTCTTAGTTATGAATGCCTGGCCATTGCTTGGTTTGTTTCTGGCCAGCTTGTCTTATCTTAAATTATCCCATCTACCTTTGCCTCTGGGCTTTTATCTTTCTCTACTTCTGTATACCTTTCTTTACTTCTTTCTCCATAGCTTGCTGTGTAGCTGGGTGACTGGCCCCTGATGTCCTCCTCTCCTTGTTCTCTTGCTCCTCCTCTTCCAGATTTCTTCTTCTATTTATTCTCTCTGCCTGCCAGTCTTTCCTATGCTTACTCCTACCTTGCTATTCGCCGTTAAGCTCTTTATTAGGACCATCAAGTGTTTTAGACAGGCGCAGTAACAGAGCTTTACAGAGCTGAACAAATACAGTGCGAACAAAAGCCACACACCTAAAAATAATATTCTCAAGCAATAAAATTTGAAATTATTAGTAGTCATTTTCAATAACTTGTGTTGCAGAAATAATGTTTAAAATTATGCAATCATATTTAATTTTATTTTTAAAGGAAACATCATACTCAAATTACAGGTAATTAGTATGGGCATTCTCAGGGCTTTGAGTTTTCTCTAAAGTACATTAAAAATTTAATAGAAAAATAAACTAAATGGCTAATTGAATTATCATAATAGATTTTTGAAAATCTTAGAATTCAAGATGATTAAGTTGTGTAATTTCTCTGAAGTCTTTAGGACATTTTAAATTTTATTTTAGTATTTTCTTGTCCACTAACAGGTCAGCCCTGTCTATATAGAGTTCTGGGACAGTCCCTGATACATAGAGATGGTATTTAAGAAGGTTATAGGGGCTTATTCTATCCTGGGTTTTATAGTATATGCCACAAAGTATTTTCTGAGACTTGGTGTTGAAGAGGTAACTGAGAGTTCTTCATCTGACTCTGCAGAGAGGAGACAGGGAGAGAGGGGAGAGAGAGAAAGGGAGAGAGGAGAAAGGGAGGGAGGGAGGGAGAGAATGAGAGCCACTGGGCCTGGCTTGGCCTTCTGAACCCTAAGAGCCCACTCCCAGTGACATACTCCCTCCAACCAAGATCCACCTACTCCAAAAAGACCACACCTCCTAATCCTAAATATTCAAATATATGAGCCTATGGGAAGCCTTCTTATGAACCACCACAGCTAAAGGTTTTCTATAAAATTAGAAATTAGCTTAGAATTATGGCTATACTAAGATCAAGGCAAATTTCAATGTAATAATGATATAGTATGAAATTGATTTGAAACACCAAGTCTAAAATAGAATTAATGGCTATTCTGCGATGTATTTTTTAAAAAGCTGGACAGTAGTCTTTGCTTACCAGTGCAAAAGTAGTCATGTAGTAGTAGGTCACATGGCTTCATGGTGCTCCACGGTTTTGACTGTATGAGTTCTAGGCTGCTAGGATTCCTCTAGGGCAGTGGTTTCAACAGGGTGAGGCTTCATTTACTTTTCTGGAAATATTTGCCCAAGTATGCACTCCTGGGTTATCCTCATTGATGAGCCGAGGCAGAGGCTGCTGCCTAGTGTGTAGACAGCAGAAATGTTCTAAGCATCCTATGGTGCAGGGCACATCCCATCCCACACCACACAGGCTTATGCACGTTTGCTCCCAGTCACTAGTGCCAAGGTTGGGAAACATAGATTAAGGGACTTGGCTGAGAAAGTGCCTTAGATGGAAGTCCATTTGTTCTTTGAAACTCGTCTAGGCCTGAAGAGATTAGGGTGGCTAAGACTGACCTGAGGCACACATGAAGTAGGAAATGTTTGAAGCTAAATTGTGATGCCCATCCAAACCTTTGCTCTGTGTCACATATGACATTCCTTGGCATTTGTCCTCTGTGGCACATGTGTCGAGTTTAGAGTATTGAATGATGCGGGTAAAGAATTCCAGGCTATGCGAAGATAAACCAATTGTATATGTTTTATTATGAGGGGCAGACTCACGAGACAGGAACTGTAAGTCCAACCTTAGCTGTGAAGCACAGGAACCATAGAGAGTGAGGGAACCCTGGGTTGCCTGGAGTTTTTCTTTGGGTACCCTAAAGGTCACACCCTAACTTGGTCCCACCTTTTAAAGATCATTGGCTGACAAAGATTCCCCATCACCTCCCCTTTTGTCTATATAAGAGTTTTAAACCCAATACAGAACTATATACAATAGGAACAGATATTAAGTATAAAGTTATAACCAACATAAACAATATTAAGCAAAGAACACATGATAAAAGTTTTAATATTTTAAAGAGTCTATTAGGAACAGATATCAAGTATAAAATTACGATTACAACCAACATAAGCAATATTAAACAAGGAACACATGTTAAATGTTTTAATAAACATTCTATCCTAAGAAGTCTAAGTCTTGCATTGGAAATGGCTTAGCTAAATCATAAGAGGAAGGTAACTATGACTATCTAATTTTTAACCCCATTGAAGGCCTGAGAAGGGAGATTATATTACTTGAGTAGGCAAGAAGTGCAATTAAGCAGCTTTCAAAGCATGCAGTATATGACAGAGACAACTGGCTACTTTTGAGCAATCATTTAAAGTCTCATTTGTAATGTTGTAGCAGCCAACTTTGGCTAAGGTCTAGCATAACTGCGTAATTGACAGACCATTTTTAGAGGCAGGGAAATTCTTAGAACAGACTTACCCTGTCTTGGCAAGGTTTGGCAGTCTTTTTTTTCATGTGTGTCCTGTTTATTTAGTCTGGACACCATGTACTTTTTCAGTGCTTGAAGCATAGACTGTTTCTTGCCCAAAGGTCAGTTGTGCCAAGAAGAGAACAAACTCTAAGTGGAGTGTCTTTGGTGCTCAACATTTTTTTGGGGGGTGGGGTGGGGATAGATTGGTGTTGTCAGGAGCAATCATGTCTCCTGACAACAAAACCCTAAGTTATTTAAATGCCATGTTTTACAGATCTTTGAAGTGGTTGAAGATTACCTATCTATACAAAGTACAGTCTCTATATATCTAAAGGACCTAATTAGTTTGACTATATATATATATATATATATCTAAGGTGAATAACTATTGACCTATAATACTTAATACCTGTATAACTTAAAGACTAAGACTTTATATCAGAATATTAAACAGTCTTTAAACAGCTCTGCAGTACAGGAGGACAATGACCTCAAAATGTAAACAAGGTATGAGTATCTTGATGAGAGGTAGAAACATATAATACAATAAGAGGTGGGACTAGGATAAAGAGAAAAGCCAGAGCCTTGTGTCAGTGTAAGTCTCAGACTCTGTGCTGGCAGAGATCTCTGACTGGGTGGCATCAGCATGTGCCAGGGAAGCCCCGAGATGCTACTGAGGCCAGAGGCTGCTGTTGCAGAGCCGCAGTGCCAGGTAACTGGCTGAAGCCGTGGGCATGAAGGGTCAGTGCCAAAATACCCAAATACCCAAATGCTTCATGTGGAGCCTGGCAGTGGCTACCTGGAGCCATGGGGACCTGAATCCCCAAGCCCCACGTTTGGTGCCAGCTGTTGAACAATGTGGTTAAAGAATTCTAGGCTATGCCAAGATAAGCCAATTATATATGTTTTATTATAAGGGGCAAACTCACGAGACAGGAATGGGTACCCAAAATATCACACCCTAACCTGGGCCTACCTCTTAAAGATCACTGGCTGACAGAGATTCCACTTCAGTCAGAGTAAAACTCTCAGGAGCCAGCTGTTTCCCACCACCTTGAGTTCCTTGGGTGCTGAACTCAGGCCACCAGCCTTGTGAAGTGAGTGAGTGCTTTGACCTGTTGAGACATCTTCCTGGCTTTGTAGCAACTTTCTTAATGTTTCCTTACATGTTTTGTCCAAGTATGTGGAGCGGGGGTGGGGAGGGGGAGGAAGGAGTGGAGAGAGGGAGGGAGGAGAGGAGAGGAGAGGAGAGAAGAAGAGGAGAAGAGAAAGGGGACTTGCAGTACCAGACTAGACTTTTTGGTATGTCCTCGTCTTGTAAAGACACTAACTCATGGGTTAGCATTCAACCCTAAGAGCCTATTTGTCTTATTTGATCCTAAGATCCTTTTAAGGCCCTATATGCAAATATAGCCAGTCTCACTCAGGGGCAAATTTAGTATCTTTGGGGAAGGACAGAATTATTCTAAAAAAGAAACGACTGACAGTAGTTTTATTTATGTCTTGATCACTAACTGTGTCTACATATTTATCATTAGTCTTATTTACATATGTCCACAGAAATTAGTCATGTGGTAGTTTCCTGTTGAAGCTTGGCTGTACAAACAAACTGCTCCGTTATGTGTTATGCTTTAGTTGCATAACAGTCCACAACAAGAGTGTATGTCGCTGTATTGTGACTGTGGACCACCTTTCCTACAGGTTCCTGTTCTGCCTGCTTCTAGGCAGTTAGTACACCATTGGAGAGTTGGGTTTTTCTTTGGTGGTTTTCAAAGCACACAAAGGTTGGTGTTCTAATGAAATTTTTACAACATGTTAGTTTTTTTTTTAAATCTGATTTTGTTCTTTTTTTTTTTTTAAGAATGAAATCATGCTTCTGCAAAATACCGATTTATGTTTTGGCTCCTAACTTGATTAATGCAAGGGAAATGTATGCTTAGGATAGCTCAGACACTGACGCAGTGTGCACCAGGAACCACCTGCCTTCCTTAGAGGCATTTTCCATTCAAATATTAATCAGACTATTTGTTGTTAGAGACGGAATTTCCATGTGAAAATTTGGCTAACATACCCATCTGCCTCACTTTTGCCATACTCTGTATTTAATGCACTAAAAAGAACACATTTAGAAGTGCTCTTCAGAAGTTTCCAGTTTCCCAATTAGTCTGGTTTACTGTTACCAATTAAATTTTGAAGACCGAGAAGTCCAGGGCATATCAGTTTCAAATTGCTTTTGATGTTGAACAGATTGATTGGTGAGAATTGTACTCTGTGACTGCAAATTATCTTCCCAGGGGGTTACGTGAATTGTTCTGCTCTGTCGGTACACCACTTGTTCATCTCATTCACACTTGGTGTACGGAGACAGTGGTGCCATGAGACCTGGTGTCACATGTCCTAGCGATATCCTACAGCGTTAGGCTAGGCCAGCCTTGAACTCCTGAATTCTACAATTATAGACATGTGCCGTCATACCCTGGCTCCACAGATAATTTTCTGAATTGTATGGTGCCATTAAATGTAGGCACCTGAAAATATCTGGTGAGGGAATTAACTGTGTCTATATTTTATATTGGAGAATAAAATTAATGTACTTGCTCTTAGTCACAAAGTGTATATCCAGTATTTCTGTGTGTCCGGTTACCTACATTTTTATGGTGCTACTTTAGACTATAGCTGAGACCAAGAATACATCACTGATACTGGCATTTTAAAATACCTACCATGGGTGTTTTCACTGAAGATACAGGAAAAGCAGAGTAAAAGTTGCCACCCTGAAAAGGATGAACAGATTGAAAGTCCTAGGAGGAAGTCGCCTGACGCCCGTGCCCAGGTCTCCTCATCTTACACCCAGTGGTGTTGTGGAGTCCAGACTTGCTGTATGACCTTAAACTTATGATCTTCCTGCCTCCACCTCCAAGTGTTAGTAACTCAATCCTAAGTCAACAGGCTTGATATACGAAGTGCTGGGTTTTATACTACATCCCCAGCTTGAATTCTACTTTATCCTTTAGTGATATCTTCTGGAGAAAAACTCAGCATAGAGAATAAAAAAAAAATTTGCCTGACAGTTTTTACTGGAGTTGATGCTTTTTGGATATGAATACAACTAAGGAGCTAAAAGAGAAGATGAAACTATTTTCGAACTTAAAACTTCCTCATCCTTTTAGATTCAAGCCTCATGAAAAGACAAGGAAGGCTGGGTTATACTTAGATTTGTGTGTACGTTGTTTTGATTGTATTCAGAAATTCAAGGAATGCTTCCCTTTGGTGCAGAATTATGAGGAGCAACTGTGTGTGTATCTGCTTATTTCATTGACACACACACACACACACACACACACACACACACACACACAGAAACCTGGGCTGTCGTTTCCTTTCCATAACATGTGTGGATGTTTAGAGGAACACCCACATGTTGGGGGCTTGATTTTGGGAGATACCGTTAAATATCTGAGTTTTATATTAAATCGAGTTGAGACATTCCCTTAGCTTATCTGAACCCAAATTTAAATGTGCACTCACAGTGCTCTGAGACTTATTTTATGCTCATTAGGGGATGACTAGTTTCCTCTCTGCAGGAGTGGTAACTAGGGGAACAATGTATACAGAAAGAACTCTGCAGCTAGGACAGAATCGGAACCTAAGCAGATATGAGCAGTGCCGTGTGTAATTACAGAAAAATGTGGGTAGATTCCTCTGAATGTGCATGTGCCCAAGGATCTAGCGGGTGGTATGAACACGGCCTGGGACATAGTCTGGGCTAGATGGTATTGCGTTCTAACTCATGAGTCACATGCTGATATACTGTGTTTAAAGCATGTCTTGGACTGTGTATCAGGATTAAGTTGATTCTTAGAGGACACAGCGCATCTAGTGTCCTGTTTGTAGATCAGTGTAGTTGGTGAAATAGGAATGATTGCCGGTGTATAGACTAACCGAGGGAACAGAAACCTTCTCTCTAAACATCCACACATGTTATGGAAAGGAAACGACAACCCAGGTTTCTATGTGTGTGTGTGTGTGTATGTGTGTGTGTGTGTGTGTGTGTGTGTGTCAATGAAATAAGCAGATACACACACAGTTGCTCCCCATAATTCTGCATAATTCTCACGTAACCCCCTGGGAAGATAATTTGCCATTGTCAAATGGCAGAAAACTGAATTGCCTTCCTAGTACATGGCCCTGCTGTGTTTTTTTTTAAAAAGTAACGTAGAAACTCATACTTAACTTTTGTAATGTATCCAGGGGAAAATCACCCTCCCCCTGGCTCGTCCTGGTTTGTGGGAATTCCAGGCGGGGTAGGGAAAGAATGGAATTAATATGACTTGCTTTCTGTGTCAAGCAGGGTGGGCCGTCCACTTTGCCCCGCTGAAAGACCTAAGACCGTTTCAGCTATAACTTGGCTCTGATATCGTGTAGAAACCTGCTCTTCTGCTTTCTTCCCATCCTTCCATGTAGTGAATGATGGAGGGGTTTGTTGATTTATAGTTTCTGAATGGATAAGCTCCATGTTTAGTCACAGTAGGGTAAAGAATGGTCCTTTACGTCACTGCACAGGCACATGGAACACTGCTGGCTCTTAGACATCTCCCTTCATCTCAGGACAGATGTAAATAAATGAGACTTGTAGCTGGACTGTGTAATGCTTACATTGCTTAGTTTAGAAACTAAAGAAGTTCTATTTCTTAGACCTGATTTTCTTCATTGGAACAAGTATTTTATATAAGCTTTGAAGGTTATGAAATTTTTTGTCACCTTCATTTTTCTTAAATCTTGTTCCTTCTTTCAGTAACAAGCTACTTGATTCAGGCTGCTTTCGCTTGCTGCATTATTTTCTATGCAGGAAAATAATAGGTTTCATAATTGATTTGAATGAAAGGCTTAAAAGCTGTCAACCTTTAACGAGATTTTCAAAAGTTTGCGAGAAATTCATGGCAGCTTATGAGCTTCAGAATCTCGCATGGTTTCAAATGCCAACCGAATACCCAGTGTTCCTCTGTATGTCTGAGCGGGAGTCTGATGGGTAGCGAGAGTCCCTGCATTACAGAGCTCTTTGAAGCATTACGTGAAAGTGCATATGCCACGTGTTTACCCATGACATAGTGTGACCTTTCTGTAACAGGGCAATCAATAATGTGGGTGTTATTCTGTCATCTTAGTAATTGTTATACTCAACTCTAGAGATTGTCCTTCATGCCCTTCCAGTAAGATACTGGCAACATGATTTCATTTAATAGAGTTAACAGTAATTATTTCTCCTTTTGAAGTGCTGTGGCCTTTAGACCAGCATTAGTAATATTATTTTCTACAGGCAAAGTGCTATACTTGAAAGTCTCATGCTTGATGTTACGTGCAGTTTTCGTTCAGCCACATAAATATTCCGTAATTTTAGCTAAGTAGTTAGTTGTCTTTTAAACCCAGTACCTTCATAATTAAAATGACAGTCACTAATCCTACCTTAAAGGGTTGCTGTGACAATTAGAGAAAGTAGTTTCACACTTGCCAGTGAACGGCAAAACATCCATCAACTCCCCGTTCTCCTACTCTGTGGTCCTGTCTGTTTGCTTTCAAGCTTCAGGACCTTTTTTCTTAACCCTCTTACTTTACAGTTAATTTTGACGTTTCACTCTCCTTTTTGTATTTGTTTCCTTACTTATTTACATCAAATTGCCCTTTAATGGCTCATAATGGCCAATTAATAGCGAGAACCTGGTATGAGGAAGGAGAAGAAGCAGCTGAGTATCTTGGTAGTTTAAATGGAACTCATTAGCTAATCTTCATCATGCTGCTTCCTGCTGATGTTGTTAGCAGAGATGTGGACAAGGTGCCGCTGATGTTGGTGATAGTGGCTGGGCATCAGCCCTGGTTCTGGCGGTAGATGGTGGTGAGCAGTTTCTTTGCTGAGCCGATTCATTTGACATGCTGTTTACCTCAATATTAAGCTTTCTTTTAAAGTTTTTAATAAAGCGGAAATTTCTCCATATGTAATTTTTTCTTTTATGATCGAGATTATAGTATACTTACATCACTTTGCTCTTCCCCTTCCCTCATTTCAAGCCCTCCCATATAGTCCTTGCTCTCTACTAATGTTAGAAGCTGTGTTCATAAAGTCTCACCATGCATAATTTTTATCTATCGTCTCAGTGATTTGTTATAAATTGTTTATTATTTTTAAAGCTTCTAGCCCAATTTGAATTTTGTTATAAGTACTGTGACCTCCAGGTCTGATTAGCTATTGGATATTGAAAATTTCTGAATATACTTTGAGAGGTTGAGTTCTTACAGGTGAGACAAGCTGATTTCCTTACTCCTAGCAGCCAGAGTAATCAGGATAGTGTACTTGTAGACACTGTCTGCTGTAACTGTTTCTACAGCTGGGAAACTGGAAGGTAGATTTGTTGTTAGACACTGATGACTTTGAAGTTGTATGTAGAAACTGCTATCCCTGTTGGAAACCTTCATATAACAAGAATCTGTTCACACACTCAGTTACCTAAGGATTTTGTCCCCTAGGATTTTGTATGGTTTTTTTTTTTTGCTTTTTTGTTTTGTTTTTGTTTGTTTGTTTGGTGTGTGTGTGTGTGTGTGTGTGTGTGTGTGTCTGAGACCATCACCTAGAAGCTAGGGATTGAACCCATGGTCTTCAGGGTCTTGTGTGTATTAATCAAGCACTCTAACTCTGAGCTGTCATCTTCATCCTAAGTTTATAGTTCAATATTTCCAGGAGAGATAGTTTACATAGAAAACCTCAAAAACCATTGCCTAAATACATTGAGTAAGTGTCTTGGTTAGTGATGTCGGTAAGAGAAAGGATAAACATGTCTGCCTTTAATATCCTCTTGGAGTGCTTTGTGAGTCTTCAAATGCTTGCCAGGAGGAGTCCTTTAATGCAGTAAGAAATGTTGGGGGATTTTGTGTGTTCTTGTATGCTGATATTCAGAGAATATGAGCTTGGAATCTGTCTATGTTGCTTCCTTTGGGATCATGAGGGTTGGGAAGCTGGAGGTTGCCTTGGTGACTCTTCTTTCCATTTGCTGACTTACCAAGTACAGGGGACATGAAACCAGAGCAAATTTGGTTGAATGAATGGGTAGATATTTTACTAAAATATGAATGAAGTACAGATGTGGTAAGAGGGGATTTATTGTTTCTTTTCCAGAAACAGAAAAGAGTTTCAGTGTTTGACTAATAGAAAACGAGACAGTGTTACTACAAGAGGAGTAGAGACTTGATGCTTGCAGGCTGGAGCCAAAGGCCTGCTCAAGACGAGGGGTCAGAGGCACTGGGATCAGGGGCAAAGGCCTGCTCAAGACGAGGGGTCAGAGGCACTGGGATCAGGGGCAAAGGCCTGCTCAAGACGAGGGGTCAGAGGCACTGGGATCAGGGACAAAGAACCTTTCTCAGTCTTAAAGAAAAGCAGTAGAGTTGAGTGGTAGGAAGTGGTTAAATGGACCATCGATGGGGTCTAATAGACTTTAAAATGACCCCAGAATAGGTGTTTTAGCTCTCTGAGGCTCTGATTGGTAAACAGCGTTTCTGTAGGCCATGTTCACATTGGACAACATTTACTTTTTTTCTTCCCTGGCTATTATGTAGATTAATATATTATGACTTTATTTCTGTGTTACTGCCTTGAGAAACATACTTTTCTGATTGTTTTACCAGCAAAAATGGCAGTAATATAATTTCCCCTGAAAGTTTTCTTAGCAGGAAGCAATGACTTTAAACTTGTCCCTCCCTGTAAAATCTTCCCAGGCAGAAGAGTGTTCTTCAGTTGTATCTGCTGCACTCTATATCACTGCCTTTGCATATGGCATTATGAGATTGCTTAACCACTCATAGTTTTGATGGTAGTATTCAAATTAATTGCACATTTCCATCTAAACATATATTTAGTTTCAAACATAGAAAAAAAATTTCCTAGAATACCAACAACTCAGGCCAAAGTAGGCAAAGGCTATGTGGAAGCAATCAAAGGGATAACCTAAGGGCTTGGGTTGAGAATGTAGCTCCAGGATAGAACAACAAAACACTGCTTCACCATTTCATTTTTGTCTTTTCTTAGTCAGCTCTTTACAGCTAAATAATCATTCACTTTGTATTTGCCTGAGAATAAAGCCATTGACAGTTCTTGTGCTTAATTTGCAACACTGTGGTTGTCAACATAAGATTGCATTTTACCATTTCCCTGTGATTTAATAGTAATATTAGAGAGATCCTTTTTGTTACCATAGCTACAGCTAGTCATCTTTTAGCGTGATTGCTAATGAGGGGAAGTTCTTCAATCTAGCTTTATTGTGTGTTCTTATGCTTGCTATTAGGAAAACCTTTTTTTTGGTAGGTATTCTGTATGCCACAAAAGGTGATTATATTTTATAAGCTTTGTTATTAATTAGTAATGCCTGCTAGTTGGACATTTCATTATATTTCAGTAAATCAGATTGCCTTGATAATATACTCAACAGACATATGTTGACTCAGTGAGTGTGTGTGTGGAATATATATGTTTTCCCTTGTGTGCATGTATCTGTGTACATGTGCATACATATGAGTTTATGTATATGTACGTGCATATGTTTGTGTATATGTGTATGCACCTATGTGTATACATGTGTGTATATGTATGTATTTATATGTACTTGATGTGTGTGTATCTGCCTGTCTGTAAGAGCTCCTGTCTTCATTCTGGTTAATTCTTCAGAGCGTCAAAGACTTTTTCACTTGTGAGTACCTTTCTCACAAGTTTGCAGAAAGGTTTCTATAGGTGTATTTGTAATATAGGGACATAAGTCAAACGTTTACTGATTGGAAATTATAAAGAAATATATTTAAGAACAGTTCTTGGGTATGTGTAGAACTTGACAAAAGAAAATTTGTATACTGATGGATAGACTTCCTTATTTTTTATACAAAAAATTAAATTTTGACTGAATTTTTAATATTGCAGGGCATAGAACATATCAAAATTTGCAGTTAATCAGTATTTTGATTTTATAACCTTCAGCTATGATGGTTTGTTTTGTATAAATGCATAGTAAAATGGCAGAAAGTGTGTTTGGGATCATTTTAGAATTTATTGGAAATTCAATTCTAATCCTAAGACAAAATTTATTGAATGAGTGTTAGGAAACTGAAGTTAGGAACTCAAGGGGCATTTTCAAAGTTAAGCACTTTTACACATTGTGAGAGAAATATACTGATTTGATTCTTACGTGTATGAGGGTAGGAAAATATTAGAAGACTTTTTTTAGAGTTAACCTGGCCAAGCCCTGCCAGAAACATCCTGGATTTAAAGTATATTTGATTTAGAATTAAATTTTGGTGGTTACACATTCAGGAAGCTTTTACTATTGCTTTTTTTGTCAGTTACCTTACATGATATAATGTAGTCCGGACCCACGGTTTGAAAGTCTGGGTTTCAACTAACAGGCAAGTTGTAAAGGTGTTCGTGATTGAACCCTTTGCCATCCATCCAGTCTGTGAGTCCTCTGTGTATACGTTTGCTATTAGTTTTGTGTATACAGCTGACCTTATGACCTTATCACTGGGTCCCCTTTCCATGCAACTGCTGGTTGAAATATTCATAAAATTTAACTCCATCGAACATATGTAACCCCTTCCTTAATAATCCCTAAACAACATAGTCTAGTAACTGTATAGATTGAATATTCATGTTTTACTGCCTATTATAGGTAATCTGGAAATGATATAAAATGTGAGAGAATGTATATAACTCATACAAATATCATGCCATTTTATATGAGAGATTTGATCATTTATGGGTTTGGGTATATGTGGGCTAGTTGGCTGAATTATATTTTAAACCAGTCTTTCATAGATACTGAGTGATGATTTTATATGTATACACAAAGACACACACACACTCTACATGTGTATAGTATGTTTACATATACTTGCAAGTTCATTACTGCCTTGATGTGGTGTATTTGAGAAGTGGTACTTATTGCAGTGTCTTTGGTAGGTATATTACAGAATGTTGTATGTTGAGGTACAGTGTGATGGGATGGTAGCCTCTGTGCCCTGTCATTGGACCAGGCCTGAGATTTAATAGTGGATGCTTTGCTTTTGTCAGCTACAACAGTGATGATGTCAGTACCTTTTGCAAATAATTCTTTTCCTCCTCGTTGCAGGTCCTTTTGTTCTGCATCACAGCGGCCATGTACATGTTCTTTTTCAGGTATGGTCTGTTCGCCAATTTATTTCAATATCAAAATAGTATAAAATTCCTTCCAACTATGATTCTAAAGTATCCTCCAAGTCATTATTTCCGGTAAATGGCATAGAATGCTGCCCACCCAACCCCAAGAGTTTAAGAGGTAAATCCTGCTTCTTTGTTAGAGAACAGGAAGAGGAACAACAAGTTTCCAGAAAGAATGTTAGGTTGGTCCACATGTGAATAGCAAAGGGTGTCTGCTGCCTTTCTATGTACACTTTTAATCCCTGCAGTAGGGAGACAGGCAGGAGGGATTCTGTGAGTCCAAAGCCAGCCTTGTCTACATTGAGTTCCACGACAGCCAGTGCTACATAGAGTGACTCCAACTTTGGGGAGAGGGAGAGAAAATGATTCTTCATTGGGGGAATCCACTCCTTCCTGGTCTTCACTTTCAGTCATACTAATAAATTATTGTTCATAGCCTTCTTATGACACTACTTCAGATAATTCTTGATTGACTTTTCAGCATGTCTGATCTTTTAACATTTGTACTTACTTGACAAAGACATTGGCATACTTTAAGATGTCTGTGATAGATATATTTATCCTTTTCTAATAAATTAAGCCATACCAGTAATTTAAGGTAGGGATTTCTTGCCAGGACATCCTAGTAAATATTTGCTAAAGCTAATATGGTAATTGTTTTTGCTTTTCAAAAGTGTTCTAAGAGAATAGAAAATGCTGCCGCTGCTGTTACCAGGCTGGCAGATAGAGACAAAGTCATGAAGCTGCATGATAGCCCTTCATCTTCAGAGAGCTGAGAGTGAGCTGCAGGGATTTTATATCACATGTTAGTGGTAGAAAGCATCAGAGCTTTCTGATGACATTTGGGAGATGTGTCCTCTCTCCTTTCCTTTTCCTTTTCTTTCTTCCTTTGGGTTTTCTGTTTTGATTGAACCCAGAGCCTTGGGAGTGCTGGGTCACTACTCCAAACACAGAGTCACACACCCAGCCTGAGTTTTAAAATTTTTGATTCATGCTTTATTTGAGCTGCTATTGTGCTTTGTAGCACACTGTTTCTTGTGTTCTAATAGCTCTAATTTGGTGGGCTGATTAGAAATCATGGACAGTTCATTTAATTAGTTTCTTCAGACTATGATTATGTCATATATAATCGGGTACCTCTGTAAGAAAAAAAATTCAAAGGCTGTCTTTTAAACGCTGTGCTTCTGTTAGCCCGATGGTGTAGCATGAGTATCAGGAAATAAATTCCAAAATGTTGCAGCGTTAGGAAAACAATCTCTGTTGTCATGCATAGGAGTAAAGTACAGTGTGATGTAAATTTTATTCTTGTGAAAATCTTAACAGATCATAAAAGGAAACAGTCCTTCCTAAAGTGACAGTTCAGGGTAACAAGTATGCTTAATGTTTAGCATTTCTTAGCCATAAGAAATCTTTTGAGGTTTAACAGCAAGTTTCATATTGAATACATTGATAAATACCCAGATTGTTGCCTGGCCATAGGAAATTATATTGTGAACAGTGCTGCCATCAGCCTAGGTTTTTGGGGTAGAGGGAAATCCACTCTAAATATGTGTTTGGGTGCAGAGCTGCAGAACTGCTCTTGCTTCGGTTACAAATGTCTGAGTTAAAATCAGCGGTTTAGCATATTTTCCAGAAGGCTCAATACAAGGTTTGAGGGCCAAGATAAACACTTTCAATTTTCTGAGGAAGGGGGGCTATTTTTCTCCCCAAAGAAGTACTGTTACTGAATTTGTAGTGTTCTTGGCCGAAGTTCGTTTGGATAACCCAACAAGGGGATTGCTGAATGGTAAAAATATAGCCCTCTAGAAAGAACTGCAACCAAACAAAACAATGTCTGTGCTTTTCTGTGCCCGGCTTGTGCTCGGAATGAATAGCTATTTTACACAGCATTTGGCAAGTCCAATGGCATTTTAATACAAACACAGGTATTTGTGGACATATTTATTCAATTTATTGTTAGTATTTTAAAGCTAATTGCATAAAATTGGATAATTAAATACAAAATGATATTGTCCTCAGGTCTCCTTTTAATCCTTAATGTCTTCTGGCAAGAGGATAAAGGAACTTTTATGTGGCAGTGAATTGTTGTGTTTTTATCCTGGTGTCTAAGTTGGAAAGGGGAAACTGAGATCCATTTCAGTAAAGATAAAATGTACTCATGTGATTTTTCTTTTTAAAGAAAGAACTTGAGACAATAATTTCGTATTTTTTTTCTGATGGAGTCCATGTCTCCGATGTGTGAATTTGTTTTAAAAACCAGAACACTGATTTTGGTATTAAAAACTATGCTTGCCTAAATGCTGAATGAAATACTTCACCTACACATGACTCTTAGTAGGTTTTTAAATGTTTCTTTACATACATTATCTTATATATGGTGGTTGGGATTTTCCATAGGCTTATGGAATCCTGGAGTGCTTTAAATGTCTGGATTGAGGAAAAGTAATAATTGGTAATTGTAGTTTTGTTCTACTTTTTTTTTTTAAATCCAGCTGCCTGACTTATGCAGGCATCTGGATTCTATTAATCCTATCTGCTCTGGATTCCGGTGAAAATGCAAATACAAAGATGTAGCGTCATATTTTGACGATGTTTTGGAAGGATGCTCTTCAAATGTACCAACAGGCATTCCTGAGTCTTGCTTCCTGTATTCCACTGCCTCATCAACGTGAACGTTTGTCATAGCTGTGCCTGAGGGCACAATCTGCTGCTCTCAGTGCTGGCTGAGCAGGAGTGACGAGGAAGAACGGATAGAAATGTTTTCTCATGTATCCCACACACTGTTTATGTTCAGGTGTGTGTTTGTGTGTGAAGAAGTAGTAGTATTGTCACCACATACACCACGTTGTTCTGGCTGTGTCTACTCTGTAGCCTAAAATGGCCTGGAGTACCCTGCGTAGCTTAAGTAGGCCTCAAACTCAGAGCCACTCTCCTGTGTCAGCCTCCTCACTGTAAGGGTTACAGGCATGAATCACTATACCAGATTTAGGATCAGGTTGTTTCATAGGATCAGAACGTTTTCTTTTAGTTGGAACATGAAGGAAAGAATCAACAAAAAGCACAAAGTGAAGCACCTAGCACTCGGTCCTGTTTACAGAAATAAAAGCAAGTGCAATGCTTCACCGTGAGTTTCTTGCTTTCGTCTTCCTCTTCAGGCCTCTGTGTATAAAGAAAACAGCTACTCTTTAAGAGCAAGGAAACAGTGCCATTTCTTCAATTAAACATGATGTCACAGAGTAACGTAACTTGGTCACAAGTTGATGAATACTAGCTGGATATTCTTCCTACATGTCCATGTGGGGCCAGTGAGCTCAGGAGTTTGCTTAGATATGCAGCTTGGAAAGCTTGGACTTGTCAAAGCACCTAATCCATGGATTGTTTAGGACAGTGCTCCAATGCACAGGTTGTGAATAATCTTATATCCATATAAGGACACACTGTATGTGTGTATGTATGTATGCATGTATGTATGTATATTATCTATCTGTCTGTCTGCCTATCTATCTAATCTATTATCTGTCTGTCATCTATCCAGCCAGCCAGCCAGCATAAGATCATTTAAAAATTAAGTTCGGTTTTTTAAGCCATTACTTAAAAACATAAAAAAAACCCACTTAAAAATTGGTAACCTTTAGAGGTTAAAAGTTCATCCTTTAGGCTAGAATGTTCTCCAAGTTGTTAATTTCATTTTGGAGAGGTTCCTTACAGCAAAACAGAAAGCGATTTGAAAAGGAGAGTGTGGCAGGTCATGGGAGGAGGGATCATGGCCTGGCTCTCCAGGAAAAGAAAATGGTGAGGATCTGTGTATTTTGTTAATTCTTAAAATAATTTTCTTATTTCTTGAGAGTGTAACTACACAGATTCCCCCTTTCCTGTCTTCCCGCCACACCTGCTCTATGCACACTCAGTCCTGGGAAACAAACCGTCACTTGATAGCTGGCGTTACAGGGAGCTCATGTCACGCCTCATCCACTGCAGCTCGTGCTGAGCTGGTGTCCTGAGCAGCATGCCTGCCGCCTCTGTTCGTCGGGGAAGAGTCCAGTAAAGAGCAGCCAAGCTACTTGCCCTTTATAAATCTGAAATGAATGGAAAAGCATAGAAAAATTACACTAACGGCATGTCTCACACTGTATAGAAATTGTACAACAAAACACAAATGTTTGAATTTTTTCTCCTATACCTGTAAAACTTCCATATGGATATACATGGGTTCCCATATTGGAAGCACAGTGCCATCCTGAATTCTATTTTGTTTGTTTCCAGGTATTAAGCATGCCCCTTGAATTGCACGCTTTCACAGTTGATTATTATTGGGAAGCTTTCTGGGAAGGTGTTAGCTGGTTAATCACTGGAAAATAGCCAGTGACGTATGATAACACCTATCCACTATGTCATTTTAAGGGGACAGATGTGACATGAAAGCATTCAGAACTGAAGTAAATTTATGTTACTCTTGCCTTATCTATTATTCATGGTATGTTTTTACAGAAAAAGCTATATTGGCATACATTTGTGATATTTTCAGTTTTAATCAGGAGCCAATAGTTTAATAGAATATATATGCCTGTTTCCACATGGATTTGTCGGTAGGACCTGTGTCCAGTGAGGTGGCCCAGCTTGTAAAGGAACTTGTCAACGAGTCACATGTCCTGAATTCAGTTCCTGGGACCTACATGGGAAAAGAGAAACATGATGTCCAAAAGTTGTCCTCTGTCCTCCACAAGCACGCACACTAAATAATTAAATGGTTTTTAAAAAAATTAGCTTTTAAAAAGCATTAAAGAACTCTGGCTGTTGCATCCGTACATGTGGATGTAGCTTTAAGCTCAGTAATAGTCAGTTGTCATTCAGTCTTCCAGTTCTGCGGCAGGTTAATTTTTGTTAGATGTTCTGTGTATCAGCTTTACAGACACATAGCCTTTTGTGTGTTCTGTATGAAAGTTCACTTTGTTGAAAAGTAATTGTCTGTATCTTCAGACAGCTTTATAAAGGGCCATGGCATGTTGCTTCGTAAAGCTCTGGACCAGAACTTTCAAAAGAATGGTTACTGTAGAGTACGGTTCTGCATTCTTATCTTCCATATCAAATTGTCACAGAACGAATAAATAGTGGCTGGAATAGGAAACTTTCCCATAGGAAGCTGGAATTTCTAACAGCTGTTGTCATGAAAGAGATCGACTAGAGACTGAACTGTGTCGTTAAGCACCGGCCTCTGCCGTCCTCCTTGAGCCCTTTTCCTGTTGGGGCTCTGCTTCCGCTCTGCTTGCCCTCACTTAGTTTTTTCTTGTTCAGTCATGAATCAGGTAGCTATGGTTCTGTTCACTTCCACCTGAAGAGAGTTCTGTTCTAGGAAAAAGAACTCTCTTCCAGCACAAGTCCTGCAGTTAACTGTCTGTCACTGCAGATAGTCCCTTCTGGGTATGCACCTCTGTTCTGGAGCTCTTGATCCAGTCCTGTTTCTAATGCTCCTGCTGTTTCATTTAGCGTGTCTCTCCCAAGCACCTCCTTTCCCCTCTCTTCCTCTGTCAGTCTTCCCTGTGGGAGGACCTGACACCCCCATCTGTAAGATGAGTCAGCTTTATACTTCCAGCATCCATACTTTGATTCTGTGCCCGAGTTTATTGAGAGTGCATATTAATGTAAAAATGCTATAAGCCCCAATAAGGACCTATCTGTACTTTTATTAAGTTTGTAATAGTTTTCCTGCAAAATGGTGCCCAAAGCTTGCTTTCTGGTCATGTAAGTGAAATGAAAGAAGTGTTAAATTCTTTTGGAAACAGTCTGCACCTCCTGGGACTTCAGTGAAGCCGAGTGCCTTTTCTATGGCTGAGGAAGACCTCGAATGCTGTAATTTTGATAGCAAACAGTTATATCAGCTAGGTAATATTTACTGAGTGCTTATTGCACGCAAGGGTCTGTACTAGCTGCTTTGTAAATGTTCCAGGTTTAAACTTTACCACAGCTTAAAAAGCGTAGGTACTGAATTTTACTGTCGTACGGTGAGGATATTGAAAGTTGAGAGTTGGTGGAATGTGCCAAGGATTGCACTACTTTAAACAAAGCATGGGTATCAGTCTTGTTCTCTCTAACCTGAGTTGGTCCTCTTCATTGTTCAGCTGACTAAACCAGTACCTTCCATTGTTCTACACCATCACACAACATGAAGGGAGAGTGTCAGCATATTCTTTTTGTATGCATGTGCTGCTTAAAGCTGGAGGCAACTGACCTAGAGATTCCATTTAGGCATGCTTTAAACTTGCCTGTTCTGTGTAAGGAGGGGGAGCAGGATCTAGTAGCTGTATAAGTAAGTTAGTGTCTCTCTGGAAAAGGGATGGCGAGAGGAAAATGCCCCTTCTCAGTGAAACAGTTGTACTCAGTCCCCTTATTTACTTGGGGCACCTAATTGGAGTTTGGATGAATTGGTATTTTCTCAGATGGATTATGTTTCTTTTTGTGTCTTTTTTCTTTTTCTTCCACATTTTTTATGGTACCGATCACACAAAATTGATTTTACCCAGGAAATATTTTTAGCTTGTGCTTTGATAGTTGAAAGGGAAAATATTTGTCCATAAATTATATGACATGTGATATGTAGTATCATGAAACAGTGGCGTGACCCTAGGATGAATCCGATGCTCACTGCAGATGTCTCCACTAGGGAGTGTGGTAGTTGCTTCATTCATAAGTGGTATTTTAAAAGCCCCTTAAGATCACCTAATTATAATGATAATTTACTCCTGGAAGGTCAGGAGGCTGGTGCTGAAGATGGTCTGTAGAGGAGCCAGGAGCCTCAAGAAACAGTGGTCAGAGGTGTGGCTATGTGGAAAGGAAAGTGAGGGGGGCGAGTAGAGAGAACCATTTTTCCCATTCTTTTCAGACAAACCCCCCTTTTCTTTCTGTCTCTCAGCATCCAGATTTTCCAGATTAGTCCAGCTTTGCCTTTGTCATTCTTAGGAGTCACTGTAATCTGATTTCCACCCCACGAGCCTCTGGAATTCTAAGATCCTCAGAAACAGCCTGCCTCTGAATCTAATGGTTATTTACTATTCTTTCTTAAAAGAATTTTCAGCTACCTAGGGAATTTTGCCTTCTCTTCCTGTAAACCGTTCCCTTAGTTTTTCTGAAATGATTCAGTCTTGATTCTTTTCTCCTCTGTTCCTTCCTCCAGTGCCTCTTCAGTGTCTTGGTTCTTGCATTATCCTTTATGTATGTATATTTGATTCTGTTTTTGGACCTCACTGTTTTTCGGTGTTGATGCTGTCTTTTGGTGATCTCACACATTTCTGAGCATTTAATTACCATTGTATAGTAATGATCCCTACTCTGTGTTATGCTGGTCTCCTAACTTTCAAAGCCACAGATAATCTAGTGACATGGTTGTCTGATGGCTCCTCAGACTGACGTTTCACCAGTTGGACTTAGCGTCTCTAGTTCAGTGATTCTACTTTTTTCACAACCGTTTGCTTTTCTTCACCCAGTTCATGGATGCCACTCTCCCAGCTAGAAATTAGGTGACATTCTAAATGGCCTTTGAATTGTCCCCGTAGTCACCTCTCCACTGTCAGTGCTCAGCTCCATTGCCCAACTAGATCTGCCTCCCTCCCTGCAGTCTGCATGCATCTGCTCTCTCCTCTCTTGTTGGATGTTTTACTTTTTTTGGCTTTTCGGGAGGGAGGGGGCACCACCCAGCTCCCAAATAAATCACACACAAAGGCTTATTCTTAGTTATGAATGCCCAGCCTTAGCTTGTTTCTTGTCAGCTCTTCTGAACTTAAATTATCCTGACTACCTTTTGCTTCTGGGCTTTTATCTTTCTCTATTTCTATGTACTTTACTTTTTTCTCTGTGGCTTCCTGTGTAGCTGGGTGGCTGTTCTCTGATGTCCCTCTCTCCTTGTTCTCTTGCTTCTCTTCTTCCTTGTTTCTCCTGTTTATTCTCTCTGCCTGCCACCTCTGTCTATCCCTGCTCCTGCCTCACTATTGGCCATTCAGCTCTTTATTAGGACCATCAGGTGTTTTAGAGAGGCAAAGAATCACAACATTACAGAGTTAAACGCAACATAAACAAAAGCAACACACCTTAAAATGACATTCCTCAACTCTCCTCTCTTCTTCATTTGTAACAACAGCAAAAGAATCAAACCAAACCAAACAAACAAAAAGCCAAATAGTTGTGGCCCTGTTTAAATAAAACAAAACAAAAATCTATTTTTTATTTAAAAAATCCTTTAATTTATGTGTCTCTGTGTGTCTCTGCATCATAATATACAAACATATGTGGGTACCTTCAAAGGCCCAAAGAAGGTGTCAAATCTCAGGGAGCTATAGTTCTAGACAGTTTTGAGTCTCCCGATGTGGGTACTGGGGAATGAATTCAGGTCTTCTGCAAGAGTAGCCAACATTCTTTCTCAACAGCTGTGCCTTCTCCCCAGCCCTAAACTCCCTGAGGTGGAGTGCAAGGCTTCTGGTAGTGTGGTCTCCTGGATGTGACTAGCAAGGCAGAAATGCGAGCCTATTGCCTGGATGTGAATAATCCTTCCTCTGGGATCTTGGGCAAGTTTCTTATCTTCTCATTGTTTCATCTCCTCAGCGTGTGTAGTAAGGAGGCCGCTTGTTGGTTCCCGGCCACTTAGCCCAGAAATAATCACACAGAAACTGTATTAATTAAATCACTGCTTAGCTCATTAGCTTTAACTTCTTATTGGCTAACTCTTACATTTTAATTCAACCCATTTCTAGTAATCTATGTATCGCCACGTGGCTGTGGTTTACCGGCAAGATTCAAACTGGTATCTGTCTCTGGCGGGGCTACGAGTCTTCTCTCTGCCTCTGCCTCCTTCCTCCCAGCATTCAGTTTAGTTTCCCCCACCAAGTTCTGTTCTCCTATACCTCTGCTATAGGCCCAAAGCAGTTCCTTTATTAACCAATGATATTCACAGCATCCAGAGGGGAGTCCAACATCAAGTGTGATTAAAGAAAGTTATTCTTAGAACCTGTAGTTATAGCAAAGACCGAGTGAACATTGCCTAATAAGTAGTAATCAATAAATGTTAATTCTAATCGTTGTAATTATTATCTAATCCAAATTGTTGTTAGAATTGCAGTCTACTCAATGTCTAACCTTGGGGTATTTAATCTCTGTAGCCTGTCTTAATTTCTGATGGGAACTTGGTTTTCCTCTTGCTATTCATGCTGATTGCTATGCACATAAGGCTTTCAGAGGACAGAGGGGCAGCCTGAGCTTCCTCTTTCCTTAGTCACCAGTATGGTCATCCCGTTCATATTTGTACATACACACTCTGCACATTAAATATCATAGAAACTGTTTTCATTGAGTGATTCCTCTAAATAAATGTTAGCCTGTAACAAACCAGCAGTGTACTGTCCACTCCATGTTCATCTGATAATTCTGAGTCGTTGACAAAAGGTATCCACAGGTAAATCCTGTTTCCCCATTGTATCACGTGTGAAGACATAGTGCTTTCTTGTTTACAGCTCCCTGTTGTCACTGAGGTTGGAGGTAGCAGTCAGCTACAATTGCAGCAGAGATTAAAGAAATCCTTTAATTTTATCCTAATCTAGGTAAAGAGAGTTTAGATATATTATTGAATTCTCTCCTAATGACGGAATGTCTACATTTAGACGGAGCTGAAACACTGGCGATGACAAACTCCTGTCCACACCAAGGCCAGTGGGGCCTGAGTCGTGACTGCCAGATTGAGGAGAGACCCTGTGTTCAAAACTTGAGTCACACGGCATCTGAGGGGATACAGTAGAGCTCTAGCTCTATCTAGCCTCTTGGTGTACCAGCACACACTCAAGTGTACACACACACACACACACACACACACGCAAGCACAGAGGAGAGAGACGGAGGATTGGATATTATACTATGTATGAGACCATCTGCCATCAGAACTTGGAGTTCCAAAATAGTTAAACATGCTTTGATTAGCATACAAAACGATAGTTGATTAAACAAATTTTCCCTATAAGATTCTAGCTGTATTGGTGCACACTCCTATAATTCTAGCGCTCAAGACGTGGAGGCAGAAGGCACACCATGAGTTCAGGGCTAATTGGGGCTAATGTAGCGAGTTGAAGGCTTGCCTGCTCTACAGAATGAGACCTTGTCTCAGAAAGACATTCTTATTGCCACTGTGTTGTTTTAATGGCACATTAAGCATCAGAGCTGGGCATAATGAGCAGAAGCGTGGTGACAACACTGTTTCAAAGCACATATCTGGAGGGAGCATGTTTACTCACAATAGGAAATGAGCCGCTTGTTTTGTAAAGCAATCAGCTGTGTTTATACTTTTTAAAGTTGTAAATTTTGTGACACACGAAAAGTTCTCTGTATTTTGTGCTGATTTCTGCAAATAAGTAATGTCTTATGATGGGGAAGAAGGAAAACTCTCATATCCCCTGTTTTTCATATTGTAACTGGAATAATTTTAAGCAGCATAAATTCTTTCTCTCTAAAAATATATTTTCTTAAAAACTTTCTTCTGGAATTGGATTTTATTTAGATTTTACTAAATATATTTAGTTCTAATAGCACAATGTATAGATGTCAAGTCAAACTAAATGTTGTCTTCTTCAGTACTAATAATATAACTATTCTCTATCCATTCTATTCTAGTAAAATAAATGTTATAGTTGTAAGGTGGTAAAATCTGTTAGAATTCCGGTATTACCAATACTACAGAATTACTTAATGTGTATGATTAAAATTCTTGCCACCTAGATATGGTAGAATAAGAAGTGCCATTTACTTGTATAGACAAATATTTTTGGCATCAGCAGTAGTTTTTTAGAACTGGATTGTAGGATATGAGCGAGCATCTGTGTCCATATGTGCTTCCTGGGAAAGAGCCAGGCAGCTAAAGGATTTCCTAATACTCATTTACTTTCCATTGAGGGAATATTTCACACCGAGGCTAGTTCTCTTGGAAGGGAGAAATTAGAGCAGAGCAAATAATATTTAATGCTCATTTAGCAAACCAGTGGTGAAAATTCCAGCTGGAGCCAAGACTTTCCCTCCTGCACGTCTGCCCACGATGCTCTCTCCATCTCCATATTCTGGTGATGTAGCTCTCACGGCTTTTAGATATCATCTGTCAAATTCATTAGGCAGGTTTGGAGAGAATCCCGAGTCAGACCAAGTTCCCATCATCCTTGAACAATTTTGGATTTCTTTTTCATTGATTGGGAATAATTTGGATGCTTTGAGAGCCATTTTATCATATACCACATGAATAGAGAGTTTATTCTTCTTCCCGTCCCCTGAAGATCTCTAGAAAATAAATAACATCTTTGATAAAATATCTAAATATTTTTCAAACACATCTAACCATCAGCTGCCACTCTGATATAATATTTGAAGAAAATGAGAGGCATAACCAGTCTAGAAATACCATCACGTGACTTCTATAGTGTAACCTGATCGTCTGAGACAAGGAGTGGCACCTGTGGCTTTTCTCATTTCATCCCATCCCTTATGCTTGTTCTGAACAAGTGTATAGAAAATAACAGTGATCGTCATCACACTGTTTCCGCCCCATTGGCACTTTTCCTCTTCATTTAGGTGCCCTCTAAGATGCCAGGAAAGTCACTTACCTCTTCATGCATTTAATGAGTCCTCAAATGTCAATTGAAAATAAAGGCCTAAGAGATTGGATTGAAAATGTTTCTGTTTTTTTTTAACAGACTGAATATTTTCATGACTCATAATAATAAAATGGAAATATTTACTTTGAGGATAAGCCAATTTATATATTATTGGACATAACACAGACCACCCAGGCCTGGACCCTACTGTTTATAGTTAAGGATCTTAAACCTCCATATGCTCTTGATGAGTCAGACATATCTGTTCCAAGTAGAAAGTTTTCTGTCTGCAAAGGGCAATAATTTCACCTTCCCCACCCTCCTTCCCTGTGCATGGCCACTAAAATTCTGTCGAGCAGAGAGCAGATTATTTTATTCCTGCAGGCAAAGGGCTTCTTTGCAGCTCAGAGATGATAACATTGCTGCTTCATGTGCTGAGACGGATGTTTAATATTGTTGGATACACTGGAGTTATGCTTGCCTTCGAGACAGTTTCTGATACGTGTAGTATATGTATATGTGTGTGTGGTTTATTTTTATGAGAATTTGAGGTCTAATAAGAAGCTTCGTTTTACTCTGTCCTTGTTCTTACACAATTTTAGATTTATTTTTTTATATTTAAAACTTTGATTTGTTATATTTTTTTTCAGCATTTTGATTGATATTCCCCCCTCATATCCTAAACTGACTTCCTTATTCAGTTAGTGGTTTATTTGCATTCCCCTTGAATCATTGAGGGGTTTGTGTCCCCTTTGTTCTTGCTGAATTTTCTCATGATGACTCTTTTTAATTCTCTGTGTGGGCTTCCGTCCAAGTTGCTGCCATTGGAATCTGTTCCTGTGGGATCGGTATTCTCCATAGAGATGACACTGTTTTCACTTTCTTGTGTTTCTTGCATTTCCACACTGGAACTGGTACACGTGGGCTTAGCTCATTGTGGGAAGGCTTTTGTTTTTAATGATAGCTCCATTCTTGAGTTGAGGGATCTGTAGTGTCATGTGGGATTAGACTGACTGGGGGTTAGGGCAGCAGTTAAAGTTCACAGTGCTCCAGGCAGTGTGGAGCATCAGCTGCAGAAGAACTGCTGCTGCTGGACAGGCCCGGTGTGCAAAAATAACAGTTGACTTCTGAGTCACCCAGCAATCCAGTAACTGTTGGGTGAAGGGACAGTGTAGATGCAGGCAATGGCTAGCAAGATCACTATCAACCGAGGAAAGAATGAAGAGAAAAGGAGATGGGTGGGTAACGTTAGGATGTTGTTAGAATTAACAGAGTTTTTCAATAGAGCGGATATGTGGTAGGAATTAGAAGGTATATGGATTGTGTGTGGAGTAATGGATTATTTAATAAGATGGGTCTCAAAACATACAGAGTAGTCATAAACCCTAATAAAATAATATATAAATGAAGCAGAATTATTAAGAGAATTTATGCTACAATGAAATTTTTGACTTAAAGCGAAATAAATGTAAGATAGAGTTTTAGAAATTACACCACCAGTCAGTATCCTCGCTCTGGTTCATTCAGCAAACTGAGATGGAAGGGAAGAGTGGCTTCTGGGCTCCCGTTCAAACCTGTTAAACCAGATATGCTGGTGTGCACTATCTCCCTGGATTCAAACCCACTCAGATGCCAGCAGGTGTCAGCTCTTCTTTGGGTTTCCAGCCCTCACCGTGGATGGTGCTTTGAGGGAAATGCCCATTTATTATCGTCCCACATGTCATGGGGTGGTGGTAGCCAGCCTACCACCAGTTGGGGTTTTGGTCTGAGGTTCTTATGAGGTCGTGTCTGTGCTATTGTGTACCATTTCAGCAGACAATGTTTATTTTGCCAGGGTTCTGGATCTCTCTGTGTCCACTTTTGTATTGTCTATATAGTTAAAATCAGGCTCTTTGGCTTGTGGTGAGTTCAGCTGCTGCTTCTTTGTTATTGGATACCTTCCACCCCACCCCATTTTCTTGCCAGACAGTTACAGTTACGCCTTCTTGGCGTATTGCTTCCAAGGTGATCACAGAGAATCTCAGCTTTGGTTTGTGGATCATACTTCAGCCTCCCTCCTCACACCCCAAGTACCTTGTCTTTCTACCCACATCTCTTCAGCCCTTGGTTGCATTTCCCCAGCCTATTGTTTGAAACTGGTGCTAGGGTGGGAAGTATCTCTCTGGTGGTTCCAGCTGTTCCCAGCATCTCTGTGTCAGGCAGCTTTGAGTCAGTATGGGGGAGTGTTTTGCGGGGGGGGGGGCAGATCTCTCTCTCTCTTTGCGTGTGTGTGCGCGCACACGCACATGCATGCGTGGTGCGTGTGCCTGCATGTGTTTCCTGTCATCTCTTGGAGTAGACATTGCTTGGACCAAGGGAGCTTCTGTTCTCCATTTTACCCATAGTCCTTTCATCTGGTTTTGTTCAAAGATCTTTTTGTAATTCTTGATAACAGTTGACTTCAGGAATACTGCACTTTCTGCTGTTTGTTTTTGTTACAATTTTAGGTCCCCCCTTCATCCATTGATACTTTTCTTTTAGCCACTCATTACCCTTTTTAATGTTGTGGTTGTAAAATAATAGAACAAACCTCTTATCTAGATGCTCTGACTTAGGATGGAATCGTGCTTTGAGTAAGAGCCACACTCAATCCATCTGACCCACCCAGTGATGTAGCTTCATCACAGGGCACTCAGAGCAGGGCATGTTTGCCCTTGTGACACTGAGGTTCCCTGGGAACTCGGGATCCCTGAGCACCAGAGGAGAATAGCATGCTTCTCAGCGGTCAAGGGACTGATGCCCAAGGGAGTGACTCAGAGGTTCCCAGGGAAATCAGTCCCTGAGCATCAGAGTAGCATGCTTCTCAGCAGTCAAGGGATTGAAGCCAAGGTTCCCTGGGAACTCGGGATCCCTGAGCATCAGAGGAGAGTAGCATGCTTCTCAGTGGTCAAGGGAAAGGTGAGAAGTTGAAATTTGCTTTGTGGTTCATTGTCAATGCTAAGGAGTCATTGTTAAGAAGTGTTTCACTAAAATAAAAAAAAAAAAAAGAAGTGTTTCACTGTGCAAAAGTCATCGCCTGGAATGCAACTCATTTTTAAAACCTGAAATTGTTGATTTAGTAAAAAGAACTTATAAATACTAAGAGAGAATAAGAAAATACTACAAATTTCAGGAAACAAGATCTAAGGGAAAAGAAAAAAGTATCTTAACATATATTGAATCAATACCTGCCATATCTAGGCTGTGGTCTTGATAGGTGATTTATATACAATCTCATTGTATTTTATGCTTGAAGTCGTCTGCTAGGGGAATCTTCCCACTCTGCTTTTTGAGGATTGAGTGACAGACTTCAACCAGTGCATTAGAGACCAGGCTGTACAACACAGTAAGACCCCCTTCTCCAACAACTTTCAAAACTAAAATTAGAGGGGCTGGAGAGATGACTCAGCTGTAAAGACACTGGCTGCTCTTCCAGAGGTCCTGAGTTCAATTCCTAGCATGCACATGGTGGCTCACTACTGTTTATAATGTAGTCCTATAGAATCCGTGCCCTATTCTACATGTAGATGCAACACCCATATCCATAAAATAAGTAAATCTTAACAACAACAAAACTAGGGGCCTGGAGAGATGATGGGTTAATGGTGACAATCACTTGCACTCCTGCTGGGTGTCTCATGACCACCTGCAACTCCAGCTCACGGGGATCCAGTCCCTTCATCTGGCATCTGAGGGCTCATGCATATATGTGCAGAGACATCCAGAGACACGTATATTTGCACATAAAGTTAAAGATCTCAGAGAAAAACAAAGATTATCAGTAATTCTCTCTTGGTCTGCTTGGCTCCTTCTTACTCTTTATTGTTTATCTGACCTTGCTGCCATTGTTTGACAAACTGTGTACTTTGGACATTTGAGTTTTGTATTAATTGTGTAAAGAGAGATGGTTTGAATGAAGTAAATTAAATAAGCACTTTAAATATGGATGTAAGATATGAGTCTCCAGAATGTGTGTTTTGCTGTTTGGGGAAGGTGGTTTTCAGACCAGTCTTTAAGTGGGGTGAGGAGGAGATTGAGAAAGGCTTTGCTTCCAGAGCTAGAAATGTCAGCAGGACGTCCAGCTCTGAAAGCTGCTGAGCACTAAAAGTGAACCTTTCCCAACTCTGGGTTTATTTCCCACATTCCCTTCGGGCCAACACAGGCTGCTCTGCCAGCAGCTTCATTATAAATCTGTGAGTTATGCCACAGCTGTCAGGAATAAAGCCAGACTTATTTGTCATATCCTCCCAAATGTGGTGTAGAGCAGTGTCTGCCTGCTTTTCCCTCAAGGCTGTCCTCCCTGGTGACAGGGTTCAGCTTCTTCAGGTCCCAAGGGGGCTCCATTCTTAGACTGTGCTAAGCCATTCCCACCATAACACTTTCCTTCCTTCCTTCCTTCCTTCCTTCTTCCTCCCTCCCTCCCCCCCCCCCTTCCCCCTTTGCTTTAGAGACTTTGTACCAAAACTCCCGCACTGCCCCAAGTGTCAAGTTCTTGAGCTCAGGTGCTGTTATTTTTCAGTTCCATGTCCCCTCATTTCATAAGGCTAAAGATGTTTATATTTTGATATGTAAGGGAACAAGAATCTGAAGAATCTGCCTCCAGATTTTAAATAACTCTAAGAGTAGCGGGATTGTGGCATTCACCTTTAATCCCAGGAAACAGAGGCAGATGGATCTTTGTGAGTTCAAGGTCAGCCTGGTCTGTAGTGAATTCCAAGATAATCAGAACCCTTATACAGAGAAGTCCTGTTTCGGGGGGACAGGGGACTTTAAGGGACATCTATTATATTTCTATGGTAAATAAATGGTTTCTCCTTGTTCGAGTGAAATAATATTTAAGAGGTGTTTGCATCTGTGTTCAGGCCTCTACAATCTTTCTATTAGAAAAAAATGCACACGAAGTATCATTACATTGGATAATTGTATTTCAGAGAAGCAAACACAGGATTATTTTTGTCTGCTGTGCTCTCTGGTGTCTTTCTGTTTTCACTTTATTCTCCTTCTGTCCTCCTGGGCTCTCGCCTCTGAAGCATGGGTTCCCCTTTTCTACCAATGTACAAGTAGAATAAGACATGGCTTAAAGTCAAATGTAAACTCCTGTATTTAAAACAAGGAACCACTGCAGGCCTCCTGAGGCCAAAGCCTTTCTAGCAGACACGTGACTGGCAGGTGAGCCCCGTTTGCTAGTGAAGAGGTCTGCCTGAAAGGCTGTGGAGGCCCGAGGCCGTGTCGCCTGGTCTGTGAGAGCACATAGCTGCATATTGGGATCTTGTGTGACAGGACACTAAAACCTCAGACACTGTCCGCACCTACAGATTTATTGGAAAGCAGGTATATTTTTCACCAACTTAGAATCTCAGAGTAGAAATACAATCACGCTTGTGTGGATTTTCAGGTTTTCAACACATGTTGCCTTTCTTCCAGGCTCCACGAAGACCCCTAGTCACGCAGCATGTTGAAATAAATGTATTATTGCTTTGTTTCTCTTCCCCATTGTGGTTTACATTCAAATGGTGGGCATGGGTAGGAGGGTAAGATGGTTTTTGAAGAAACAAGATGTAATTAGAACTCATTAGAACATGCTCATTAGAATATATGTCTTAAAGAAAGAAAGTGCATAAACCCGAATGGTGTAGATATACGCCACATTAACGAATGTTAATTCTTGGATAGTATGTATATTTAAGGCATTTTCATAAACAATATGGTGTTGTATTTTTACCGTTTGAAGCGAGGACATGTTGTAGAAACTCATCTTTTTTAACAAATGCTGGCTGCTGTGCCCCCTTCACATTCGCTGTTGGGAACTCAGATCATTTCTAGATGCCGAACTGTGAAAGGTGAATTCAGAGCTGGGCAGGTATCTTAAATTTAAAATGTAATTTTGAATATTTAGGTATTTAGTTCCCTCACTAGTAATAAATGTGCGTTTACATTGGGAGAATGGCAGTTACGCAACATTCTACTTAGAAAACATGATACCTTCAGTGCACCTTGGAATCAAATATTCCAATCCATCATATACAAATTGTGTATATACTCAATAATAGTTATTTAATTTGAGGCTTAAAATCATATTGAGACCATATCAAGTTTGAGTGAACCATGAATTTGTGGATAACAATATGTTATAAATTATGTCAGGGATTTGTGACTAGTGAAGCTTCTTATTTTCCATTTATTTATTAAATCTGTATGTATATGTCTGGACACGTGTGTGCGCCCTGGTGTGCATAGAGAGCTCAGTACATCACATCAGGTTTGGCAGAGGATACCCTCGCTGTGCCGTCACACTGGCTCCAAGTTGTGAAGAATCTGAAGGACATTCAGTTCATCCTCTTCATTTTTTCATTTGGAAAGCCCAGGCTTAGAAACGAGTTTTTTTTTTTTTTTTTTTTTTTTTAAACTTCCAACAGTAAGATAATGAAAGGACTGGAGTGAGGAATCTCCTTGTTGGATTCTAACTGTTCTTTATTATGAAGTCGAAAATGGTCGCAGAATATTTACAGGGTCAGGGAGAGAAAGCTCTCAACACTGCAGCTGGGCCACATGTCTGTCTGCACTGCAGGCAGGCAGTCACGGAAGACTGTCCTGAGTGTTAGAGGCGTTGGCGGCAGTGAGGAAAGCCTCCTTCTCTCCCGTTTCTGAACTGTGGATGCTCTTCTGTTGTCACCTAAGAACCACCTCGGTGGCTTTGCTGTGTTGAGTGAGCTCTTGGTTTGGACACGTGGTCCTGACGGTTTTAGTTGGTTCTCATTCCTCCTCTCCTTAAGGACGCAAGTCAAGAGTGGTTGGTAGTTGTCGCGTTTGTGGTAAAAATGTATTTCTTTGTCTTGTTACAGATAGCTTTATGATTTCAAATGATGTTACTCAGCCAGTGTTGGTGGTGTGGGCTTTGTGATCTCACAGTCAGTAACAGTGGGCGAGGTAGCAGGGTCATAAACGTAAGTCTTGCCCAGGCAACTTAGTAAGAACAGACCAAAACCACATTGAAAAAGCAGGCTGGGGTGTAGCTCAGTGGTGGAGCACCCTCCAGGCGTGTGTGAAGTGTGTGGAACTGTCTGTTCAAATCCCCCTGCTGTAAACAAACAAAACCAACTCATTAAAACTTGTTTTAATCTAGTTTGGGGCCTGTTACAGTTTCAGCCTTAGAAAGTATTTCAGGCTCTAATCATTGGCCATTTAATAAAAATGTAACGTATATACGAATATATGTAATTTGAAGTTGGAAAAACTCCGTGCTATCAACTTTGGAAAAGTCTCCAGTTCATGGTGCTGATTTGACATTGTGCAGAAATCAACAACTTCTCCCACTTTATAAGGTACTGCACAGCGTGAGATATGCGGCATCTCTTGGGTCTGATTATAGAAACAAATAGAGTGTTGTGGAAATCTTAGAAGGATGAGGAAGTGGAGGCAGTGGAGAAACAGAAAGTAGAGGAGGAGGAAGAAATGCCTGCAAGAAGAGAGCTGCTTCCACAAAACTTCCTCCAGACACCCATTCCTGTCATCCCCCAGCCACCCTCCAAACACGGTCCTGTAACCAGCCCCTCGTCACCCCCCCACATCCCAGTCTCCCCCCCCCCATATCCCAGTCTCTTCCCCCACCCCCACATTCCAGTCTCCTGTGCAGCGTCCATGGTAGAACTGCTGCAGGTCTCAGGCCCCCAGACTGTCTTTCCCAGGAGAACTTCCCAGAAGGAGCCAGCGCTTCAGGAAGCTGCTCCACTTCTCCCTTGCTGAATCCTTTCCAGAGTTGTTTCCTCATTGTCCTCACGCTTATTCTCTCCCCGGGGCTCCTTGTCAGTCACGCATCTTCATTAAGGGTTACTAATCCTCTACCCAGTGACTACTCCTGGGGTTGTATAACTGCTTATGTGTTTAGCTCTTCTTTTTTGTTGTTGTTGTCAGCACCCCATACTTGAGCTCGAGCCTTCCCACCATCCCCAAAGCTTTCCTGTGCTCGTTCACTGTCATTTTCCACCTCTGCTTCCCGTTCACTAGAGAGCTGGTTTCCCTTTCCCAGAGTCCATATGAATGGCAGGCATCAGATACACTGTCTCTTTAACTGACTGGCCCTTATTTTAATTGTTATTTTTAAAGATGCTTTTACAAAGCTACTCGCCCTGTTTACATTGCTGAATACTATTCTCTCACGTGACTCTGCCATGGTTTATGACTTCATGTGCTCACAAGCATGAACTTGTTTTCAGTCTAAGTCCCAATTTCACTTAACAATTTATATTACATGTACCTGCTTGCAGTTTGTAAATCACTGTATGCCAATCTGATTATATATGTGTTTCTGAAAGAGGCCTGTAATTACGAAGCATAGTGAAGCCAGTATGGTATTGATTTCAGGAAGATACTGTCTGTTTCAGCACAAGCTTTAAGGCAGGGAGCTTGGTTAAGTCAGGAGCGTTCACTGTTTTTGCCTTCTGTGTAAGGTGGCAGTTGCAGCGCCATCTTCGCCTGAAGCCGCGGGGGCTGTAACAATAGGGTGGTGATAGTAGCATTTGAGCCAAATGGAATAGACCGTGCTGTTTACATTCTCAGCTGGAGAACCGGTACAGCCTGCTCATGAGTCTGCTGCTTCTCGTCTGACTCTAACTCAGGGCTCGATAGTTACTTGTTGAACAAATGAGTAGCTGTTTAGACAAATAACCTTTGCTTCATTATTCCTTAGGTGTAGTGTTAATTACAAATGCTGGGCGGGAACGCAGCTTCTCCCTCTGTAATGACACTTTTCATTGCCCTTCCTTCTTCCCACTCAAGAACTGATGTTGCTAGCAGTCACATACACACAGTGAAGTCTGGACCTCTATTGTATTGGTTGAAATGAGGGTTTTCTCTGTGTGGGGGTAGAGGGCAGGCAGCCTACCTGAATGCCTGATTAGATCGTGTTTACTGTGCTAAAGCACTGGAGCTTTATGACTTATTACAAATAATTTTAGTTACTTATGTTTTGATATTTTATCTCTATATGTTCCTTTGGCTGTAGTTTTGAATTATTTTTAGCCTTATTTGAGCTTTTTATGTAACATCTTTTGATGAGCATTAAATTCTATGAAGGTGAGTGGGTGGCTTCATCTTTTAACTTAAAAACAAAATAAAGGAATAATAGATATTTTAGGTGTTTTTAATATCTGTTGATTTCAGATTTAGATTTTAACATCTGTTGCTTTCAGAACTTAGTTGGTAGGTTGCTATTTCAACAGCTATTACTAAGTGAGATTATTTTAAAAAAATAATTGGGTCGTTTGAGTAGGGAGATGAATGAATGGACCTCTTAGAGGTGAAATTCACTCCTGTTTCTGCAGTCTGTGCCAGTTTCTCTCCCACATTTCCTTATCCCTGTGCTGTACATCCTAACCCCCCACTGTTCCCAATACCCAGTTTTGCCCCTTTTCCAAGTCACATGTATCCCTTCATCTTCTGTTTCCACTTCGGCCTCTATGCTGTGCCTTGACCTTCTTGATACTAAAGCCAAGGTTGGGGGGTCCTCCACGTGCTTTACTAGTGCCGTGCTCTGCATACTAAAGTACTTTCTGTAACACGGTATCATTGTTTGGGTGAAGACTTCTCTGGATTGTGACACTGTCATAGAGCGTGAGGGACTTGCATGGTAGACAGTGTTGAGGGTTGCGGGAGTGAAGAAATGATGCCCCGACTCCAGCAATGTCCCAGCATGCGAGTGCTACCCTCGCATCCCTTCGCTGGATCGCAGCTGCTGGTACGGTAGTGAACATGTCTGCCAGCAGGGGCCTTGCCTCTTACCCTGGACTGCTTCAGATTACAATGGCAGTTTATTTCACTTGGGGTTTTAAAAACACCTCTGCCTAGGAAGAGACTGGCACCCCCTGTTTCGGATGCACGTGTTCATGTCCGAGTGTAAGCAGGTACCAGCTCGTCAGTATGAAGACAGGCAAGGAACTTTGTATGATGCTTGAGTCCTAGGAGCTACTGAATTCAAAACTTATTGGTTTCAAAACCTGAAAATCAAGATAGACAAACCTCAGAGTCTGCTGAAAAAATGAATTGAAGAAACTTGCTGCTCAATTAGGAATATAATTGTTATACAGTGAATAGATTTCTTAATCTCTACATAGATTTAATTTTTTCAGCATGTTTTTACTATGCATTCTTTCTGCTAGACAAAACGGTTGCCAGTAGAGTGTAATCAGAATGTTCTGAAATGTCTGAATGATTAAAAAATCTGTAAAGAAGGCAGCTTAGACTATATGTAGTGTGCGCATACACTATAAAGTAATTCCTAACTAATGTGCCATAGAAAAGCCTATAATCACCCTGCTTAACGTTAGTGTGAGAAACACTGACTAATGGTGTCATGTTATGTAGAAAATGGAATTTTGTTTTGAATTTCCTTAAAGATTCCAAATAAACATAATTGATTCTCTGCAGTTCCGTGTTTGGCCTTAATGGTAGACAGGTGCTATTGTTCACAACCCTTTGTGGGGCCTGCGTGGGAGCGAGCGCTTTCTTTCCTGATGCCGTTGTCCCTGGAGTTGTGATGTGCTTTGGCTGAAGAATCTAAGTGGAAGGGACTTACTTTTAATTAGAGGCAGGAGCCTGGTTTTCTTCATTCTTTCTTCCTCCTCTGACAATTCACACTCGTTCCAGATGGACATCTCTCTGTCACACTCTGATTGATACAAAATGAAGATGGCCTTTAGTCTGCCATAGCTAGCCCTTCCCACACATGTGGCATAACCAAAGGATAAACTTTTATTGGTCCAAGTCCTTGAGATTTTATTGTTCTTCCTTAGCCCAGCCCTCTTGTTCCCAAGCTGTAGTATGCATCTGCATGAGACGCATGTGGGAGTTTCTCATAACACAAGCTGCCATACATCCTTTGGCCTCCCTGGCGGAGTTCCCGAGTTCTGTGCTCTTGGTAGGTCAGTGGCAGTGACCGAGGCTTTCTGTTTCTGGTGTGGAAAGAGGCTGTCATAGAAGGGAGGCAGGTACAGACAGGGAACATGGAGTCCTGACCAAGACACGCTTTCAGGCAAATCTTGGCTTGAAAGTGACGAGCTGGGCACCTGTTCCTTTAAATCTCTCCATGCCCTTTGTTGCTCGTGAAGTTTGCCTAGCGCCAGTTTAATGACAGCTGATGTCGTGCTTGGGTCTGTGGTTTCCTTTGGGTACTCTCAGATCCTTTACTTGTCCCTGGTCTTTCTTCTTCACAATTGGAACTCAAGCCAGGGAGCTAACCAGTTGGGATGGACTTCCTGTTCTCTGGTGTGAGGTGCAACCAAACTGTTTGGGGGCACTTCCCTTCTCTGGCCTTGGTGTCTTCATCTGTAAAATGTAATGTACTTTACTTCCGGTTCTTGTTTTACATTGCTGAAACCATTCTCTTGTCGAGCAAGACTGCATTGTGGCTTGACTTTCCCAGTTTCTATTGTGCATGTGGAAAATTATTCACAGGAAGTCAATTGGAGCATTTTAAGTGGATATTTTGTCATTTAGAGTGATTGTAATCCGTAGATTCTCAGGAAACAGCAACTTCCCAAAGCTGCTGAAATGCCAAAAGATGCATATTTTATTTATTTTTTATTTATCTTAGATTTGAACTTTAGGGTTAAATAAACATACATTTCTGAAAAACGAGAGACTAACGTTAATATTTTAAATAGCAGTTCATTTTATTCAATATGAAAACCCAATTGCTATATTAATGACATAGATACAATGTACATTTGAAATAAGTTAATATGTTTTAAGAATTTCTATTTAATTAAAAACATTTTATCTTTTTTATCACTTGTGGAAGAAGAAAAATGCAGAGTATTTGTTATTTCCGAGGTCCTTTAAAGCCCGATTTCCTAGCACAGCTTCATTTACTGTGAATGGTTTTGTTTCTAGCCAGTGCTGTGAATTTGAGTCACTTGCTACATTTTGTGAGGACTCTCATGGAAGCCATTTCTGTCCTACTTGGCGCTACCTTTGGTGTGTCAAGTGGGAGTGGGTGTGTGTTGATTGCCTTTGGGTGGGCTACTCAGTCTAGGGTTAGTAACCCACCTAGCAGTTCAGTTATTCCAGGGTCCCGGAGAGGCACTACCTGGAAGATATGAGCTAGGAAAGATTTTAGGAGGAAATTGGCTCCTAACAGGTGTGACCGGTGTGCTTCAATGCAGGGTCTGTCTAGCACCCTGGAAGCTGCAGCCAGCTCCTTATCCTCCTCAGACTTCCCTACTGCTGCCATCACAGCCCGTTTCAAGATGGAAATGTATCCTAGTGACATTTCTCTTCGGGTGTCTTTTGGCTCCAGGGCACGGAGTGAGTGTACAGTGCGGTATCTGTCAGAGTCAACGGCAGCCTTGCTGGTTCACTTGAAGTGCACGGAGGGATTTATTGAGAACATTTGAGTTAGGTTTGCTCATGACGAAACAAAACAATCTTTCTCAATTTAATCGTTGCTCTCCCAGCCCTGGATTGCTGTGTGTGAGGAACTTACAATAAGAGCTCGTTACTTATTCTGTTTTTTTTTTTTTTTTTTTTATGGTAAGTGGCGTATGTAGGCTGAAAGGAAGCTCTGTTTAGTTGTTTGAACAACTGTAGGTGTGAGAGGAAGATCCTGCTGTGGAAGTTTAGGCGGGGTAATGTTTTAACCTCACACATCACAGCTTCTGAATAGTAACTTGAAGCAATCAGTTTAATATATTAGCTATACATATATGATTAAGACATTTTAATATATTAGCTATACATATATGATTAAGACATTTTAAAACAAAATGAAATTTGTTCTATGCTAATTTTCTTGTTATTTTCATGGTAGGCAAATAAGATAAAATACACAATTATTGGTAAAATCTCATATATTGAATTATAATTTAGTACTAAGGTATATTCTACTTTTGAAAATGAGTTGGGAAAAGGAACTACAAACCCTTTTATTTTGCGAGATTAAAAAATTAATTCATATTAAAAGCAAACTACATACAATTGCATTTATAGATTAACTTATTTACTTTATATATTTGAGTGTTTTGCCTGCGTGTATGTGAGTGTTCCACATGTACCTAATGCCCATGGAGGTCAACAAAGGGTGTTGAATCCCTGGAACTGGGCTTACGGATGGTTGTGAGCCACTGTATCCATGCCGGGAACTGAAACCAGATTCTCTGCAACAGCAACAAGTGTGCTAAACCACTGAGCCATCTCTTCACCTCCGCAAGTTCTCTTTGGCGTGAAAACAAATGCCCTAAATTTGAGGCATATAAGTAGATAATTATTCTTTCTTGACTTCTAAATTTTTCTGTTGGATTTATTCCAATTAATTTGTGATTTTATTACCAACAATATAGCAATTTAAAAAAATTCAAAACCTCAATCATACATGACTGTTTTTATCATTGGTCATTTATTCCCATAACTCTAGTAGAAGTCTTAACATCTGAATTCTGAGCAGTTCCTTCAAAAAGAATTATGTTTGTGGGCTGGAGAGATGGCTCAGTGAGCAAGGCTCCAGTCACCAAGACTGAAGACCTGAGTGTAGTTCCCAGGGCCCACCTGGTATAAAGAGAGAATGCCACTCCTGAGGGCTGTCCTTTGATTTCTACATATGCAGTGTGGCATACACACACGCACACACACACACACGCACGCACACACACACACGCACGCACACACACACGCACACACACGCACGCGCACGCACGCACACACACACGCGTGCGCACACACACGCGCACACACGCACACACACACACGGCACACACGCACACACACACACGTGCGCACACACACACGCATGCACGCACACGCACGCGCACGCACACACACGCACGCGTGCGCACACACACACGCGCACACACGCACACACACAGGCACGCACACACACGCGTGCGCACACACACACGCATGCACGCACGCACACAATAAATGCTTTCATAAAATGAAATAGCTTTTTTTTTGATACCAGTAGTCATTAATACTATCAAAATAAAATATTTTAAGAATTAGCATTGTGCACAAGCATCTGAAATCTAATTTGTCTTTCCTTTTTGATCTTTATATGTCCCTTCATGTAAGTTTCTGTGAGGCAGTCAGGTAATCTAAAGAACTGATATAAAATACTAGAGAAATCTAAGGTCTGGAGTGATGGTGTGAGTAGAAGACGTTATATAAAACTGCCTGCGTCCCCCAGGCTATCAGCAAGGACCCCTTGTGTAGCAGATGCTCAGTTACCAACCATTGAGTAGATTAAGGGGGCGTGTCTACTACTAGCCCACAGTTTGGTTTCATGGATGCTAGTCTGTGAGTCTGAACCAGAAGACAGCACAGAATATAGCCATAAATGTCCCGTTCCCATAGTGTGTGTGTGTGTGTGTGTGTGTGTGTTAGCCTTCCAGTTCTCTCAAGGTTGGTTAACAAATCATGACTAGTGTCTATAATTATAAATATCAAGATTTTCTTATGCCATGCATTGTTCTGAAGAAATATAAGTGAAACTTAGGAAATATTTTATATTGATTGCATTCACCCAGTGGTTGAAAACTGAGCAGACAATGTTTTTTGTTGCTGTTGGCATTGTTTTTAGCTTCCTGGAGAACACAGAGTGGCGCGGAAAGGCAGCTCACAGCAGCCAGTTTCCCACGTGCTGGCTGGGCAAAGGAGTAGTGCACTAAATGCTTTACAATTTTGTGAAGTTACAGAACTATAGAAAGAAACATCAAAACTCAAATATCATGATATTTACTTAACAAAGCATAGTGTAAATTTTTGCTAGTGACATTTTGAATTCCCTTAAAAACGATGTTTAAGAGGAAAGCTTGACAAAAGGTGGCTTCCTAGGTATACGGTCTTCCTGGGCGGTTCTCTAGTGACACCTGCTGGTACAGTATTGTAATGACAATCACAAAATCTCAGAAGTTTTTTCACCGGGATTAAGTTTGGGAGAGAAAAAGCATTCTGTGCAGTCGTTTTTACTGTTATTTGTGCATATAACTCAAAATTTTGATATTTGATCAAGAATTTTATTTTAATAACATAAGTATTAGGCCTTACTGTGCATCTGGGATGTGGTGTGCAATTCCAACCCTCACCTTTGGTAATAGCAGTATATCAACAGAGGCTTTTGTGCAGAGATGGAAACTCCTTTCTCCTTTGAGTTTACTGTCTTTTTCTTATTATACCTTATACTAGCACAGAGCCTTGCACAAATAGAACATCTGTTGAATTATAGTTAGTTTGTATCTTCTGCACAGACTAAATAGGAGTGTAGGCGTGCATGAGTTGAATGCATTGTCTTTGCGGACACGTGAAAACAGAATGAGACTCTTTTCTAGAAGGTGATATTATTTGAAGAAATGGCTGTGATGTTTTTCTATAAAAGAGTTTTGGTGCTAGAGTGTATGGGTAAATCATGTATACACACACGTCACATTTCTTCATGTGTCCTGCTTCCTTCTTTATGACTGTGTCTGGACTCCTGAATTTACATACTACACAAAAATGAATCAGTCCTCTTCCGTGATCCCCAGCCTTGCAGAGCCAGCTGCCTGCATCCTTCACACTCTGTTCATTCAGCAGAGGCTCATCTCACCCTTCAGATATCCAAAACAAATTTCATTTTCTCCCTGAGTCCTGTACCGTTCCTCACGTCAGTCAATGGCCACTGTGTTCTCTCTGTTTTCTCCAAAGAGCTGTCAGTAACTGGTGAATTCTCTCACTTGTTGACCCCACATTCAAACTACCACTAAATTTTGGCAGCTCACGTTTGACATACATTCACATTTTTCTTCTTTTCCCTTGTGACTGTGGCTTCTAACTGTGCCCTCCTATTGTCTGTTTTCCACCCAGCAGCCAAAATAATTCTCATATGACCTAAGACCTCTTGCACTGCTGAGATCCTTCCAGAGGCCTCCCCATGCCCAGAGGTGCCTCGTAGCATGATAGAAAACGCCCTCCATTTTGTCTCCATGACCACATTTCCTACCATGATGTCACTCCCCTATTCTGCTCCAATTCTAGGAACCACAGTAGCCTGTCCTCACTGCTTTGTGGTCTCAACCTTGCTTTGCTTTTGTTACTTCAAATTGAAGCGCCCTCTCTCACTTCCTTAAAAGTTTTCCACCTGATTATCATTTCTTGCCATTTTTTTTCTTTTTCAAGATAGGGTTTCTCTGTGTAGCTTTAGTGCCTATCCTGGAACTCGCTCTTGTAGACCAGGCTTGCCTCAAAGTCACAGAGATCGGCCTTCCTCAGCCTCCTGAGTGCTGGCAGTAAAGGCGTGTGCCACCATCGCCTGACATATCCCTTGCCTTCTTAAAGAGACACTACTTGACCTATTATGGACAGAAAAAAGTCAGGCCTTCACCAGATCTTCCCTCTACAGCTGTGCTGTTGTTTCTTCTTCTTCTTCTTCTTCTTCTTCTTCTTCTTCTTCCTCTTCCTCTTCCTCTTCCTCTTCTTCTTCTTCTTCCTCTTTATTGAATCTTTGGGGGTTTCATGAACTTCAATTCTGTTCACCTCCCAGTCCCCTCATATCCCTCTCCCATCCCTGTTGGTCCCCCCATGAAAGAAAACAAAACAAAGTAAGCAAGCACAAAAAATGCAGGAACAATAATAAATACAACAAACCAAAACAGATCAAAAACCACACCAAAACAGAGCAGAAACAGAAACATCTCTGCTTCTCCTTCTCTCCTGTCGCTCAGTCACCTCCTCATCCGTCTTGATGGCATTGGAGGCTTTGGTGTGTCATGGAGTATACCCCTTTGTATCAGCTTAACTGGCAACTGTTCATTCGTCATTCATTGGTCTAGTCAAGGCCTCTGGTGTTTGGTACCTCATCTTCACTGGATCCTCACCAGAGCTCTCCTGGGGTATCCTTTGTCTTGGGGATCTTGCTGGTGCGATCCACAGTACCAGTCCGTTAATGAGTTCCAGCACGACCTAGATGGGGTAGGTCTTGGGTATACGAGTGAGCACGGTGCCTCACTGCAGCTGCCATTGCCGTGTCATTACCGAAAGGTTGCACATGCTAAACCGTTTCTAGGACGATAAAGCCATTTACTATACTACTATATATTCCTAAACATGTCATTTTATGATCTCAAATTTTTGTTTTAGGTGCAAAGACGGTTTGAAAGGCTTTACGTTTTCTGCACTTAGGTAAGTAACATTCTGTTTTTCTGTTGAGAGAAGGTTCAAGTTAACTTAATCTTTTAAAAGATTAAGTGTATGTAATTACATTAAAGATTTACTAATTTAGCTTTTAATCTGACAACAGTTTTAAAAGTCGCAATAGTTTTTCTTTGCCTTCATGGATAGTTTATTGAGTGATTTGCTAGACTGAGTTGCAGGTGGGACTTATGGACTGTCAAGCACAGGAGGCCCTAAGTGCTCCTGGAGCGGTTTTTACCTCATCTCTTAGCATAGTAATTGGCCAATTGTATATACTGTATAAACATTAGTTATCACCATTATTGTACTTTATAGCTCAAAGCATTTTCATGATGTAGGCGATTAATTTTTTGCAACATTCTGTGAAGTTTTCTGTCATGTGTTGAATGGCATGTTTCACTAACATCTCACTGCACAGACGACATCTCACGGCACAGACGACATCTCACTGCACATACGACGTCTCACTGCACAGACGACATCTCACTGCACAGACGACATCTCACTGCACAGACGACATCTCACTGCACATACGACGTCTCACTGCACAGACGACATCTCACTGCACAGACGACATCATCTCACTGCACATACATACGACATCTCACTGCACATACATACGACATCTCACTGCACAGACGACATCATCTCACTGCACATACGACATCTCACTGCACAGACGACGTTTCACTGCACAGACGACGTCTCACTGCACATACGACGTCTCACTGCACAGACGACGTCTCACTGCACAGACGACGTCTCACTGCACAGACGACGTCTCACTGCACAGACGTCTCACTGCACAGACGTCTCACTGCACAGACGACGTCTCACTGCACAGACGACGTCTCACTGCACAGACGACATCTCACTGCACAGACGACATCATCTCACTGCACAGACGACATCTCACTGCACAGACATCATCTCACTGCACAGACGACATCTCACTGCACAGACGACATCATCTCACTGCACATACGACATCTCACTGCACATACGACGTCTCACTGCACATACGACATCGAAGCCCACATTTTCCCAGTTGTGTCCTAAGTGCTACCCGTCTTGTTTTCCAGTGTCCATAGAGGACTTGCCTAGTGAGGTTTGGGAGGATGGCATTCATTGCAAGCATTAGACAGAAAAGCTAGGGTGTGCCTCGGTGCTAGAAGCTTTAAAAGATTGTCTTGTATCTTACTCTGAGGATCAGAGGAGCTTGCACATGGGGTGTTGTAGTGCAGGGCTCACACAGTGAGCGGCAGATTGCTGGCTCACCATCTTTCAGGGGACGCACACATGAGGCTTCGCTTTCGATAAAGAAGAATGAAGCAGAGCACTGTAAATAAACGTGTCTGTTGGGGAATAGGTAGTTTTCGCTGGTGGAGTCCGAGTGTCAAAGACAAGGGGCAGGGAGGGGAGAGGCTGGTTTGTATTTGATAAGTGGGGAGTAGAGAGCTGCTTAAAGACTTTGGAGGGAGGCGAGAACCGTGACTTGGAAGGTGAGTCCAGCAGAAGTAATTGGGACTTTGGGTGACAAAGAGCTAGAGGCAGGAAGACAAGGTAAGTACTGGGACTTGTGGGATAATGGGAAGGTTGAGGAGAAAACTACCCTTTTAATGGAAGAAAGTGAAGATTAGTGGATGGTGCTTCCATCTCTTACAACCTGGAAGCCACGTGTGCAGAGGAGACAGAAAGTGAGGAAATGAAGATTACTGGCTGGTGTTTACACCTCTTACAACCTGGAAGCCAAGTGTGCAGAGGACATTGGCACTAAAACAGAGTTGAATGGCGTGACGGGAAACTGGTTTCGGATTTAAAACATCAAAACTTGAATCTGCTGTGTAAGTGGAGTGTTTCAGTGGTGGAACACCTGCCTAGAATGTAGGAGACCCTGTGCAAAGTCACCTGGAGTGCAGGAGACCCTGGGCACAGGCACCTGGAGTGTAGGAGACCCTGGGCACAGGCACCTGGAGTGTAGGAGACCCTGGGCACAGGCACCTGGAGTGTAGGAGACCCTGGGCACAGGCACCTGGAGTGTAGGAGACCCTGGGCACAGGCACCTGGAGTGTAGGTGACCCTCGGCACAGGCACCTGGAGTGTAGGAGATCTTGGGCACAGGCACCTAGAGTGTAGGAGACCCTGGGCACAGGCACCTGGAGTGTAGGAGACCTTGGGCACAGGCACCTGGAGTGCAGGAGACCCTGGGCACAGGCACCTGGAGTGTAGGAGACCCTGGGCACAGGCACCCGGAGTGTAGGTGACCCTCGGCACAGGCACCTGGAGTGTAGGAGACCCTGGGCACAGGCACCAGGGGGTGTGGAGAGGAAGTGAAAGCTGTGGTGATGAACCGGTGGTAACTAGACTTCTGAAGCCATGGTGCACATAAAATTTTTACTTTACGTTTTTCATCAAGGCATAAATGAGAAAATAACTCTTTTGCCTTTGTTCTTAAAAGATGATAAAACATGCTTTTTAAACTGAAGATTGATGATAAAACAAAAAGATGATTTTCTTAAGAGAAAATTATGCCTCATTTTCCTAAGATTCCCCAAATCCTTAGAAAAATCTTGAGATATCTCAGATATTTTTGTATCTCTTCTTCATATGCATTTTGGATCAGGGTCTTGTTTGGAATATTTGCACTTTACTTCTTCTGTGTTTTAGGACAGCATTCTAGAAAACTTCATTATTGCAAGTTTTCTGCTTAAAAATAGTTGGTAAGCTGCAAATTGTTACATTGATATGGTCCATGTCCTTCTACTAAACAGGTTAGGTGTCATTTTAGAGTGCCTGTATTGCCCAGTAATTACTCTTAGAGATTTAAAGATGGCTTAGAATTCTAGTACCAAAAGCAAGATTCTGTTTTTATTGTCAAATTTTAGTGTCAAAATAATGGGTTAATGCGCATTGTTCTTGGAGTTTTCTTAAATCGTTACCTTGCATGGTTTTCTAATCTGCATGTTCCTGTTGTTGCCTGATTTTTGTTATTGCAGACACATGCAATGAGTTTATAGCCTGTCAAAAAATACAAGATTTATCATTAATTACAGAAGGGGGGGACAGAAATATACTAGTGGTGGCCAAACTTAGTATGACTTCCTTGCAGTGTTATGAGAAAAGGCTATTCCATGCCTGATGGATTTGAGGACGCTGGGCCACTCTTAAATTCAGATGAACGTGAATGGATGCAGTTGCCGTCAGGCTGAGGGAGTGCTCCTCCTCTGTAGATCACTATGATTACTCTATCATGAAAACACATTGTTTTGTGGAGGAAAGTCCCCTTGATCTATTGCAGCCAAGTTTAATGTCTACTGGCTGGAGTTAAGCAAAAAAAAACCAAAAAAAACAACTTTAGAATATAAAACTTTAATTCTAAAAAAAAAAAGTGTTTTAAGGCATTCTGTGAAAGAGTGCATAGACTCTAAAGGTAACCTTCATCTGCTATTTACCTGTGAAAGAGTGCGTGGAGTGTGGGGTTGGGAGCCTACTTTGGATCGAATAGCCATCAGGAATAAGCTTAGTTCTACTCTGAATGAGACACACAGTTCAGTTGTAATTATGATTGACTTGTGGATGCAAACTGGCCTGCTTCTCTTGAAAAACTTAAAGCCTGTAGTACCTTAAGGATGTCCTGAGCGCCTCATACAAGTTCTATAGTATATTGTAGTTGATCAGTTTGATTTAAAAATATCAGCATATCAGGTAAATTCAGATTTTTAAAATCCTTTTTAGAGTGTATTACAATTTTGTGTAAGTTGTGAAAATAATGTTTTAACTAAAAACCTCTCTAAACTGTATTTGTATTGAAGCTTTTTTTCCTCCTGAACAAAGTGAGCAGCGAAGATGACTGACACCGTACTCTCTCCTCCAGGTTCATCGTGGGGAAGGAAGAAATTCCCACACATTCGTACTCACCAGAGACCGCGTATGCGAAAGTGGAGCAGAAGAGGGAGAGGCACAAGGGAAAGCCAAGAGGGATGAACATAATCGCGCTGGTTAGGACGCTCGTGGACTCCATGTGAGCGCATTATCCCTGCCTCTCATGTCCCTGCCCCCCATGTCCCTGCATCCCGTGTTCCTGCCTCCCGTGTCCCTGCCTCCCGTGTCGTGTCCCTGCCTCCCGTGTCCCTGCCTCCCGTGTCGTGTTCCTGCCTCCCGTGTCCCTGCCTCCCGTGTCCCTGCCTCCCGTGTTCCTGCCTCCCGTGTCGTGTTCCTGCCTCCCGTGTCGTGTCCCTGCCTCCCGTGTTCCTGCCTCCCGTGTTCCTGCCTCCCGTGTCGTGTCCCTGCCTCCCGTGTTCCTGCCTCCCGTGTCATGTCCCTGCCTCCCGTGTTCCTGCCTCCCGTGTTCCTGCCTCCCGTGTCGTGTCCCTGCCTCCCGTGTCGTGTCCCTGCCCCCCGTGTCCCTGCCCCCCGTGTCCCTGCCTCCCGTGTCCCTGCCTCCCGTGTCCCTGCCCCCCGTGTCCCTGCCTCCCGTGTCCCTGCCTCCCGTGTCCCTGCTTCCCGTGTTCCTGCCTCCCGTGTCCCTGCCTCCCACAGGCTCTAAATGCTGACACCTGTATTTCCTCGTCAGAGAATGATGTCACTCTTTTGTTCCAGCAACCCCCATACCTAGAGCTTATAAAAGGGACATGATGGCGAGGGACTGTTCTTCAATCTTTCTCGCTGGACAGTGTCATCAGATGCCTTTAGTACAGATTTTCATGGACACGAAAACATTTTCTGTTCCTTCTGGGCAGAGTTAGGAGGCTTGAGAAGGGAGGAGTCAGGACACATGGTTTGTGTCCGTGGCTGTCAGATGTGGGAACAAGAGAATGCTTTGAGAGAATCAAGATGATAGAGGAGGAAGGAGCAGACCTTGACTAAAGGAGGTTTCCTAGCAGTAGGAGGACTTAGGGCTCTGGGACGGACTGTGTGTTTGTTTGCTGTACAGAAAGAGAAATCTGTACATTTCGAACATTCATTTTTATTTTAGCATAGACATTTAATAAAATAAATTTAATGGTTTAAAATTATGACATCAGCCAATGAAACGAACAGGGCAGTGATATGTTTTAGAGAGAACAGACTGAGTAGGCAACATTGAGAGAAATGAGATCATTTGTAGGGAGAAATTAGGAAGCCTACCTTTGACTCTTAATTTGCCTCTAGCAGCCCTGTGACTTTGGATAAGTGAGGAAAGCACCATTCTTCCGAAAATCCTTGTCTGTTAGCTGGGGTTGAGAGTAAATGAAATGGCGTGTGCGGAACTGCCTGTTGGACTGTGTAGACACAGCTGCATTTCTGATGAATCAGGTTTTTTATCTTCATTTTAGTCTACACTGTACGGAGAAGATAGCAAAGGGGCAGGACAGGCGTGCCAGTGAACTCATTAAGGAAATGCAAAGCTAGGTTTGGGTTACCTGAGTGAAGCCAAGAGAAGCTTCCCCTTAACCGAAGTTACTGAGAGGATAAGAAGAGGAGACCACGCATGGCTCCTGGAGTCAGTGCTGATCTGGTCATGAGCAGCCTTGCCTGAGCAGAGATCGTCAGCCCACGCAGGTGAAACTACTTACAGAATCATATCAAAGCGAAGCTAAAAGTTTGGAAGCAGCACTCTGTGTCGCTGGGAGCCATTCTGAGTGTGCAGGAAAGGTCACATGACAGTACTGCTGCCTTCGGTACCTGGCTTTGCTGCTGAAGTAGTTCTGGTAGCAGAACCCGGCCTAGAGGACGCTTAGTCGTATGAAGAGTGATGGTTTGCACAAGGCAGAACTCTCTTCACCTCTGGTCAAGCTTCCAGCTTTACTCCCTCAGTGCTTGCACATGGCCAGACACGGCATATCATTCCCATGACACAGGGCTTATGTCTGAGTGAACGGGTGCTGTCGCCTTTGGCCAGGAGAGGCTGCCTGTGTGACCCAGCTGCAGTGCAGAAGCTGCCTCTTCTGTAAGGTCCCGCTTGCAAGTTAGCACATGGGTCGGAGAGGTGCAGAGCCAGAATGCCGCTCTGCAAGCTACACTTGTACCCGGAAGAGTCTGTGCATTCCCACTGCAGAAACAGTTATCATGGAAGATGTTAGAGTGACTGCTTTAGAACTTGAACCCTCCAAGGAAAAGGAGAGCTATCGGGAGGCATATTAGTCCACTTCATTTTTATGCTGAGGGTGAATGAGGGGTCATGGGGTCAGTGCCCCACAAGAACAGTAGTCCTGGCAGCAATGTTTATATGAAACACCAGACTATAAGTGGTTTACAGTTAACTCACAAATAACCTGAGTCCCCACATGATTCCTATTTCCATATTTATTTTAATAACTAAATTTTGAATTCTGACACTTTATCAGGTTTCTTTTCCAGATGTTTCCCCTCAAATATAATTAGGTATAAATTACTGCACCGAACACAGTCTCATTATGATTTTGTTCAAGTGCTGACTTCACGGATGATTTATAATCATCATACTCTGCAACAAGAGATTTAAAGCTCCCAAAATTTGGTGGTGTATATAGACAGCGTATACATACTTTTCTTATTCACTCATAAATAATTGCCAGCATCGTCTTTCTGTTCCAGCACCGGGGATTTTAACTGTGATCACATGTTTTATATGAGGTGTTAGTGACAAAATAAAAATGACAGCCTCTTAACTTTGCTTCTGTATATCATAAAAAAAAAAGCTGTAACCATTTAGGGGAAAAGTGATATCCTTTTCTTTCATTGGTGAGAAAGTTTTAAAGAATTTTCAGCACATTCATACATAGTGTGCACACATGCATGCGCAGGCACCCCAAGTGATGCATAATATGTACACGTGCTGTAGTTATAATTAGTGTCATTTCCCTGGTCTGATTCCAGATGCAAGCATGGACCAAGGCACAGATGCTGCAAGCATTACGAAGACAACTGCATCTCCTACTGCATTAAAGTGAGTTTATCAAGGTGTCTACCTTCTCTTTGTCAACAATAGGGACTTTATACTCAAGTAAATCATCAGTAGTCATCTCTAAGGAAATAGAAAAGTCCACAGTAACTCTGCTGCCGTTTAATTTGTACTTGACTCCAGTCATTTTTCTGATACTATCTTGCCGAATAGAGTTTGCCTCTGTAGCTCAGCATCAAGGGAGTTAACTGTGCCCACTTGCACAAATTCCCTGTTCTCTGGGGTTCAGGGGTAATGGTGCAAAGCTACACTTCCTGCCTCCTGTCTCCTCTCTCATCACCAGCCCTGGGAAGGATGTCTGGGGCAGGTGGCACCATCTGCCGCAAGTGCCTCGGTTCTGGATGTGCTCGCATTCCAGTGCTTTAAAAAGTCACTGCTATTTCTTGCAAAGGGTGGATTTTTGGCTCAGTTGATACGAGCCAAGTTCTACAAACCTCGGATAGCAGGACTCCCCCAATGATGCAGAACTTAGGTACATCGTAAGTGGACTGCCAAGACTCAGTGCTGCTAGGGACCCTTGCCCAGCTCCACGCTCAGGATCCCCAGAGCTGTGTCTGGGGCTAACACAGTAGAAGGCGTTTTTCTTGTACATTGTCCAGATTAGATTTCCTGCCTCACTTTCAAAGTGGTAACAACAAATCAGCCATAATCTACTGGCTGGCAGAGAAGGAGAATTCTTTCTCATAACTTAGTAAGTGTATTCAGGGGAGAATTCAGGGTGGGAGGTGATACTGAATATTTCTTGGAAAAAAAAAACATGAGTGAGAATTGCCAAGCAGTCAAAAATCTAGTGATTCTTTGAAACACATTCCAGTGCTAAGGACTTAGCAGTTTATGAAGTGAATCTTACATCCATGAGTGCAAAACTATTTGGAGACATGCTGGAGAGGAGTCTCCATGATGAAAACACTTGGGAGTCTCTTGGTTTGTTTTTGTGTCTGTCTATGTAGCCCTGGCTGTCCTGTACTCTCTGTGTTTACTAAGCTGACTCTGAGCTCATAGAGGTCTGCCTTCCTCTGCCTCTGCTTCCTGAATGCTGCGGATTGAAGGCTAAAATACTGAAGTTTCTTACGAGGTGTGTCTCACTATGGTGGTGCCTTGCTTATACCACATGTGAGACTGCCCCTCCCCGCCCCCCCCCCCCCCCCCCCCCCCCGTAGTGAAGAGTCCCATCGCTGCCTTCTCCTCAGCTCACTCTGCTCCCAGCCGTCGTCACAGGAGCTGTTTCTGCCCACCTCCTTGCTGGCTCTGTGCTTTCTGTCCAAACTGTGTGACATGTTTTCATGATGGCATCTCTTTTGTATCTACTTGAATGTCACATCCTCCGTAGCCTTTCTTTACTATCCAGTCTAATAGAAGGTGCTCCAGGGGCCGATTGCTTCCTCCACAACACACTGTCATTTGTAATGCATTCTTTTACTCATTTATTTTCTTTTTCCATATGAGGTTCTAAAGCCTGACAAAAGCAAGAACGTGGTCTTGGCTGCCATGTCCCCCACATCTATGTAATTGTGGTATATAACAGACAGCCAAAGAATATTGTCTGATGATATGAAGGTGTAAGTGATTGGTTTTCAAAAATGTTTTAATTTTATCTTTTGAAAACTGAGTGAAAAAAAATTAGCCTGTTTGTCACCTCTAAGTCACTACCATAATGTGATGGAGATAAAAGGACTGTTTCACTGTTGAGCTAATACTGGGCAGTTTGAGGAAGGCGAACCTGGGGGAATTCATAAATGACTGGCCTGTTTGATTTCCTTCTGGTCACCAGGCCTTAGGAGAGTCAGTCAATTCTTTCTCATAGCAGTTCAGTTGTTTTTCTTTTCCTAGAAAAGAATATTGTGATCTGGAAGGTATAAGCCTGACCTTTAGGAGCTTAGCAGGCAGGCCAAGGTCCCAGCTAGTTCCCTGTTGCCATGGGGGAGACAAGAAGATGGGAAGGCAGTGTTAGTGTCTACAAGCTCAGTTTGCTTCACTGCGAAGCAGCTTCGTGTAGTAGATTGTAGGAGTCAAGACCTATGTAGCGTTCCCATTTCCTAGGAAATTCCTTATTTAAAAAATATGATACCAGAGCCACAAACAAAAAATTAATTTATCTTCTTTTTTAAAAAATCCATGTTTATACTGATGATCAGACAGTTCCTATTAAAATTTCCAAAGGAAGTTGGTTTTGTTTACTGTTTTTTTTGGGGGGGGTGGGGGGGTAGGGGGATTTCCATGCTTGTGTTTCTAAACTCACTGTGGTTATTGTCAACAAAATGTCAAGAGATGGAATTTTCTCTAGGGCTTCATCAGGATGTTCAGTGTGGGCTACTTGATTCAGTGCTGTCTCCGGGTTCCCTCTGCGTTTAGACATCTGTTCACAGAACCATCCCGACTACTTTCGCTCTTCTACAACAAAGAAAACTTCCAGCTGGGAGCTTTCCTGGGATCCTTTGTTAGTATATATAAGGTAAGCTTATCAGAAAAGAAGGAAAAATGGGAACTAAATAAGGGGGCTGGAGAGACGGCTCACCTGTTAAAAGCACTGGCTGCCCTTCCAGAAGACCAAGGTTGGGTTCCTAGCACCCAAATGGTGGCTCACAACCATCTTTATCTCCATTTCCAGCAGATCTTGTGGCCTCTTTTGGCCTTTGTGAGCACCAGGCACACATGTAATACACACGCGTGCATACCCACACACCCCTCCCACAACGTAGGAAATGGTCATGCACATAAAATTAAAGTAATGAATGAATAATTTTTAAGAAAGAGAAAGAAATGGCATGGCTGTTGTTAGAATAAGATGTGTCTTAGCTTTTGTTTTAGTTGGTGGTGCTTTTTGGAGTATTTATAATTAGCTTAGCATCATCACCAAGTATAAACAATTTATTATGAACTCAGGTTGTAGAAGCTTGTTTAGAATGTTACTTAATATGCTTGAATTTATGCCCATATTGTGTTCACATATATTTTCAGAGATTTATTTTCTTTAGTTTCCAATACATAGGCATTCTAGGGAAATGCATATTTTCTAAGCAAAATATAATAATATTCTGTGTAATTTTTTAAAAAATTTAAACATTTTAATTTAAAACATTTAAGTCATTTTAAACATTTACTACCTGGTTGCTCATTTTTGAATACGCCTGACGTTTTTAGCAGGTGACCAGACTTGGCCAGTGCTGTACTGGTCTTCTCTCCTAACGCATGAGCAGTATTGTAACGCTGTAAAATGGGCAGTGGGGTCCTCTTTTGTGCCCACTCACAGTTCCTGCTGTGCTGTCTAAAGCAGCCAATTCTTGTCACTTCATTCTTCTGCCCTTTTTTGTGTGCCTATAAATGTCTCCATATGTCGAAACCCACAGCAGCACGTGCATAGAGATCATCCTAACACGGACTGTGGCAACATTGAGTGATGGCCTTCTGTGTAGCAGAGGACCACCAATGTGTTACTCATTACCACGGAAATGTTTCACTATCTGAATGTTAGTTTGTGGATTTAAACTCCAATTCTAAGGGGTGAATTGTTGATTTATGTTGACTTGTGAATATGTTTCTAATTTTGGAGTTTCACCTTTGTGTCTTCCTTTGAAAAGTTGGTATAATTGGTTCCCTCCCCATTGAGATAAGTTCTTACTCTGCCCAGGCTGGTCTTGAACTCCCACCAATACCCCCTTGCCTTGGTCTCCCAAGTTCTGCAATTATGCAGGTGAGCCACCATACCTCCATTTAGAACCTAATTTGATATTCTCTGTGATTTAAGTGATTTAATTGGGGATCTTAGCCTCTTTACATTTCAACTTTGTATAGTATAGTCCAGTTAAGGTCTTTATAGTCTTTTTAGTTGTTTTGTGTTCCATTTTTTCCTTGTTATCCCCTTCTTATTTTGAGCTATGTATTTTTATTGCTTCATATTATTATTCCTGCTGACTTAGCATTAATATTTACTTTTGTAACAGTGTTCTCATTTGTTTTAGAATATTTTTGGACTTACAAGTTCAGCATTAAATAGTATTATCACTTCATATACAATGTAAAAATATTACACTGTACAGTGAATCCGTCTCTAACCCATGTGTTATGCATTTATCTTTAAAATGCTGAAACTCCACAGTGCATTGTTAATATTTTTGTTTTACACTCAACTTGTTCATTGAAACGCCAGAGAGTAAATATTTTAGGCTTTGAGCCATGTGATCTCTGTCACAACCGCTCAGCTGTGTTCTTGTGGTAACAAAGCCGTCAAAGCAGCCACAGGCACGGTGTCCACAAGTGAGCATGGTGTGTTCCAGTAACACCACACCGAGTTAGAATTTCATAGAATCTTGACATCTTAAATATTATTATACTTTTAGTTTTATCCATGTAAAACTATTTAAAAAACCCAAACAGACCTTGACACCTGGCCTGATAGAACCTGCCTCTAGCTGCAGTCCTCTGGAGGCTGAGGCAGAAAGATTGATTGAACCTAGAAGTTCTAGAAAACCCTGGCAGCCGAGCCAGGCCTGCTGTAAAAACAGAACCCAAACAAAGAAACAAACAAAAGCCAGGGTTCCTTTCCAAGCCATAGTAAGCCAGACGGAGGCCGTTTTTAGCTAAAAGGCCCATAATTTGTTGACTCTTCTTTGGCTGACTACAGATAAAGGAAATGTGTCTTCTAAATTTATCCTTTTTCTCCCCCCCCCCCCCCCCCCCCCCCGCTTTTTTAAAGCACTCTTCATTTCTTTTTGTAGATCTGAGCTTCTGTCTAGTGTCACCTTTCTGGCTGAGGAGTGACCTTTCTGGTGGTCTGTGTCTGCTGCAGGTGCATTTTCTCTTTCCTTGCCGCTGCTGAGAGCCTGTGTCTGTGGTCCAGCAAACTGGCTTCACAGATGCCTACTTCACCCAGTCCCTTGGCTTTGTTAAGGTGGAAATGGCCTTTTGCTCCAGGTCCCGTGTTTAGGGAGCTGCATTCATGGGCGGGCTTTGGAGAAGCATTGCAGCAGCATGACATACGATCTAAGTGCATGCGGGGCTGTAAGCTCACCTCCCCGTCATGGGTCCAGCTTGTCTCACACAGGATCCGGTTGTTGAGAGAATCACTCAGCGCAGGTTTTCTTCTCATGCAATTTCCCCCTCCCCTCAGAAGTAACGTAACCAAGATGGCTGTGTTTTCTCCTTAATACAGGGGACGAGTTGTTTCCTCCGCTGGATCCGGAACCTGGACGACGAGCTGCATGCTATTGTGGCTGGTAAGTCAGTCATCCAAAGAATGCTTATTGTTGGAGCAGTCAGTGGTGGGATGGCGTGCAAGCCCTCATAGCCATTCAGTTTCTCCCTGCCTTGTAATGGCGTCCTTGTGAAGACCCCCGCGAGTGTGTGAGGTTTAAGTTGAGGCTCACCGGCTGTCTGGTATATGAGTTGAGGCTCACCGGCTGTCTGGTATATGAGTTGAGGCTCAGCGGCTGTCTGGTATATGAGTTGAGGCTCAGCGGCTGTCTGGTATATGAGTTGAGGCTCAGCGGCTGTCTGGTATATGTGTTGAGGCTCAGCGGCTGTCTGGTATATGAGTTGAGGCTCAGCGGCTGTCTGGTATATGAGTTGAGGCTCAGCGGCTGTCTGGTATATGAGTTGAGGCTCACCGGCTGTCTGGTATATGAGTTGAGGCTCAATGTAATAACTCGAGTTGTCATCATTGCCAGGAACTTTGAGGATGTGTCGTCAGAGAACACAAAGACAATTATAAAAGTTGTTAATGTGAAGTCCAGTTAGAGTTCTTTACAAATCCGTTTTCATTACTGGAGGATGACATATTTACATTGTTAAAAGGCACTCAATTATTTTATAGAGATAAAAACGAAAGACCTTTGTCTAGGATGTAATGTGTGTACTACTTCAGTTAGCTAAGTCTCGAAGAGCCCAGACCCTGCCCCTTGGTTTTCCCCTTGTCCAGTGAAGGTGATGCTGTGGCCAATAGCACTGTGCCCACACTGAAAGCAGTCTGAGCTCTTTAAGTTAGGGCTTCTTGTTATGCACTGTTTGTTCTCACCTCTGAAGATCACTGTTCTTTATTTAAAAACATGGACTAATGATGTCTCACTGTTTAGTGTCATGGGACTTGTTGCTGTCATTGTGTTTTGTCCAGCTGGGGGCAGCTCTGAACGCGCATCTTTTCCTGTTTAAGTGAATTAGCGTCTCTGATGACCTTACCATCTGATCAGTCTTTCCCTTGCTGTTCCAGGGTTTTTGGCAGGTGTGTCCATGATGTTTTATAAGAGCACAACAATTTCCATGTACCTAGCTTCCAAACTGGTGGAGGTAAGCACAGGCTTCATGCATGAGAAGTTTCCACAGATACAAAGTGTTTGTTGCTGCCTGTAACTGCTTAAGTTGCAAGAATAAGCTAGCTCTGGGTCTAGCCAAGTATTGACAGTTCCCCATCATGTTTATTTCCTTCGTGAGTCTGATATTCTCAAGCACAGCACACATGGCAAAAGCATAGTATAAGCAGTCCTCCGTGAGCAGGCACCATGTACATCAGCACTTGTCAAGATCCACAGTGTCTCTTCATCTGTCCTCTGCCACCCCATCCACACAGACTCAGGATAAATACTTTTAAAAAGAAAACCAGTAGTACTGCCAAAGTACCATTTTATGCATTTAAAAAGCCTATTGACTCCATAATAGCATCATTAACTGTTTAGCTTCCTTCTTCCCTGAGGATCTTGTGTGTTTGTGCAGTCCTCTGTTTAGCCCATGCAGAGACTTAATTTATGTAGTTACCCCTTCTAGCTTCCTCCTCCTGCATGAGGAGTTATTTCCCCCTCCTCCTCCCTCTTCTCCCCTCCTTCCTCTCCTGTCTCTTTCCTCTCCCTCCTCCATTAGGTGTTCTCTCCTCCTCCCCCATCCTGTTTGCTTTCCTTCTTTAATGTGTAACTCCTGTCTTTTCTGTAAACTGTTAACTAGATCTAAAAGTTTGCATTTAAGCTTCATTTTTCCTGGAGAACTAGGGGAGCAGAAATGTTTCCCATTGCCATATCTTGTCATGTTCAGAGCTACAGAAGTGTGTGCTTGTCTTTTTGGTAAGCCCTAGTTTGACGGAGCCAACTGGAGGCTCCTCAGTAGACTTCCACCTCATATTAGTGCAGCTGTCAATGCTCAGCACTCAGATTCACTGGCTCATTCAGTTGTAGAATGGTGTGGGGGCGCTAGACTGTACTCAGCACCAGGAGGTGGGGGCAGGAGGTCAGAAGTTCAAAGCCATCCTTGGCTATATAGCAAGTTTGAAGCCAGCCTGAGACTCTCTATTTAAAAAAAAATTACAGAATGAAAGCCCCTAAATGGTATTATAGGAATGTAATGGCTTGATTTATTTTACATTTTAAGAAAAAAAAAAGACTATTCTGTAGAGTGTTTTCAAAGTTGGCATGAAGGGCAGTTAGAAGACCATTATGCCTTGCATGGCCTTGGGGGATGGCTGCAGGTTGGTAATCGTAATAAAGCAGAGAAGTGCACATATTCCATGCGTCTAGGGCAGAGTTGGCCAGTGTTGCTAGAGGAGAAGTTTAAGAAATAGTTCTCACCAGAGTGCAGGAAATGTATCTGCTAGGCTTGTATTTTGTTCCTTTATAAATAAATCCCTTGCTCCTAACACTCTGCCCATCATATAGTTCAGTGAATGATGGATTAAACAAGCCTAACAAAGGAAGGCACCAGTTAGGCATATACCAGAAGCATCCAGAAGAAATGACATGAGTGCGGCGGAAATAAAGTCACTGCTGTGTGGAGTGACTCGGAACACTGATGGGAAGATGTGCAGGATCTGAGCTCTCAAAGGAAAGGCGGAAAATGCCCTCGGGAAGCTCACTCCTCAGTTCTGTCTTAATGCTGCTTCATTTTAAAACCAAACATAATCTCTTCCTTTCTTCCTGATTTGCAGACAATGTATTTTAAGGGCATCGCGGCCGGGAAGGTTCCATATTTTCCTCAAGCAGACACCATCATCTATTCCATCTCCACAGCGATCTGCTTCCACGCAGTAAGTACGGCTGTGGAGAGGCCAACAGCAGTTTCTGTTTCTGCTTCTCGTTAAGCTGCTGGGGACATCGGAGCCTAGGAACACCCTTGTTTGTCATGCTTCCTTCTTGGTGGTTTGTTTCCTCAAACCAAGAAGAGCTGATATGTCTCAAAGCACTGAACGTGTTAATGTCCCAGGCCCTGCTTGAAGAACGGACCAATATTTATGTTTAAGTAGCGTGCATGGGTGGGTGAATTCATAGCCCTGTATTGTAGGTAGAACACCCTCATGTAATTGTCCTAACTGGAGAAAAGAAAGGATGTGAGCCTTAAATATGAATATACTCAGGTGCCTTCCTGGACACTCTATGACATTCCTTGAGAATAACGCAGATGAGCCAGCTTGAGCTCTCTGGGTTTGTCTCATTCTTGTAGTGGCTGGGTTAAAGGTCATTGCAGAAGTGTGTGTGTGTGTGTGTGTGTGTGTGTGTGTGTGTGTGTGTGTCGGGGTGGGGGTCCTTGTGCTTGCTCTTCCTCACAGGGGTGCTGTCAGATTGAAGCTCAGGAACATCAAATTGTCTGCTGTCTCGTGGACATTATTGCTTCCTGATAAAGATGGCTGCTGGCCAGTTGTCATCTCGAAAGCAGACATCTACTTGAAATCATGTTAGCAGAGGGTCTTATAGTGTCTTCACATAAGAGCGTGTCATGTTAGCAGAGGGTCTTATAGTGTCTTCACATAAGAGCGTGTCATGTTAGCAGAGGGTCTTATAGTGTCTTCACATAAGAGCGTGTCATGTTAGCAGAGGGTCTTATAGTGTCTTCACATAAGAGCGTGTCATGTTAGCAGAGGGTCTTATAGTGTCTTCACGTAACAGCGTGTCATGTTAGCAGAGGGTCTTATAGTGTCTTCACATAACAGCGTGTCATGTTAGCAGAGGGTCTTATAGTGTCTTCACATAACAGCGTGTCATGTTAGCAGAGGGTCTTATAGTGTCTTCACATAAGAGCGTGTCATGTTAGCAGAGGGTCTTATAGTGTCTTCACATAAGAGCGTGTCATGTTAGCAGAGGGTCTTATAGTGTCTTCACATAAGAGCGTGTCATGTTAGCAGAGGTTCTTATAGTGTCTTCACGTAAGAGCGTGTCATGTTAGCAGAGGGTCTTATAGTGTCTTCACATAAGAGCGTGTCATGTTAGCAGAGGGTCTTATAGTGTCTTCACATAAGAGCGTGTCATGTTAGCAGAGGGTCTTATAGTGTCTTCACGTAAGAGCGTGTCATGTTAGCAGAGGTTCTTATAGTGTCTTCACATAAGAGCGTGTCATGTTAGCAGAGGGTCTTATAGTGTCTTCACATAAGAGCGTGTCTTTGTTGCTATCATCACTGAAACCTTTAAAATGCACCAAATGTAGAGATGAGAACTGCTTTATTGCCTGAGCCTGCAGTATTTGTATTTACTGAAATAACTCTCAAATTGGATACTCTTAGGCTGTTATGGAAGTTCATAACTTGCGACCATCCTACTGGAAATTCCTTTTAAGGCTCACCAAGGGCAGGTAAGTGATCAAGATATTTTCAACGCTTATAAAAAATGAAGAACTCTATAAAGAAATGTCTTTGTCCTCTGAGGGAATATTCTTTCAGTGGTAAATTAGTTATTTATATGTACACCAAATTTGACCAACTTAATAAATGCATCGGATTTCCTTTGAGTGAAGATTAAATATTTGACTAATGTTTTTATTACAATAGTTTGGATATTTTATAGCTTCTAGGTTAGTCTTCTTACTTATTTGTCACTGATTAGATAATCGACACTTAATCTTATCTATCTGTATATCTTTAAACTCTTCCTTTATTTAAAATATTAATCAAGTTTAAGCTGGGAATGTAGCTCAGTGGTAGAGTTGCCTGGTAGTATGTACAGAACGTGAGTACAGACTCTAGCACACACATGCACACACATGCACACATGCACTCACAGTAAGTATATCCATTAAATGACTCATCTCTACAGAATCAACTGATTTTAATTTTAGGAAAATTCCTGTTTTCTGTTGCCTCATATCGTGTTAATTTTCCTTTCACCAGCTGTTCCTATCTCTTTCTTTTCTCCTCCCAGTTCCCACCCCTTTGATCTTAATTGTGTTGTTTTGGAGAGAGTTTTTCCTAATAGACAAATAGGTTGATGGAATTGTACTTCAGCCCTGGTTCCTTCACCTCTCCTACTGTGGGACATGTGTTTACTCTCACAATCTTCATTTTCTTTTGTTCTTTAATAAAGTAATTTTCCACTGTAGTCTGTTCTGTGTTACTATGAGGGATTACCTGACACTGGGTAGCGTATATATGAAAAAGGTTTGTTTGACTCTTGATTCCTGTGGCTGGAAGGTCCAGGCAGCACATCACTGCGTTATGGTAAAGATTCACAGGAAGTGTCAGAGTGTGGCAGAGAAACAGAATGGGGAAAGCCAAGCACGCAACATGGCTGTGCTTTGTAGTCTGTTCACATGGAAACTGATCCCTGTCTGCAGGGCCCATGCCTCTGTAGTTAATCCTTCATCAGCACCAGTCAGTCCTTTTGTGAGCATCAGGTCCTCTGTGATTTACTTTGCATTATGCCTCGTTTCATAAAGCTCCCACTACCAGAGAGGAACCATGTTTTCTGTATGTCCTCCTTTGATGGACAGACTACCTCGTTCTGTAGCACATACACAGTTAGTTATTCAGGTCTGTCGTGGTGCTCAGTAGACCACTTAACCACAGCTCTCAACAGTGCCGTCATTATTACCAGCTCACACAGCAAACGCTTATATAGTGCTTTCCCTGTCCCAGACGAGTTTTAAGGTGCATGTGGTAAGTACGTACAGATTTAATCCTTCAACTGGGTAAATTGCTGTTCTCATGGGTATGAAGAAACCAAGAATCACACAAAGGCTCGCAAGCTTGCTGTGTCACACAGTAAGTGGAAGAGCTGGCCTGCAAACCATCAGTGTGACTTTAGAATTCTTGCTCTTAGCTCAGACAGAATGCAGCTTCCATATTATTGTACTTTTATCCTTTTGTCATTGATATTTTTGTACATGCAGGAGTTTTACCAGTGAATAGTTTGGAGGGGGCCTTACTTTGGTAAAGAACTAAAAGTTGTATTTATTGGATTTTGGAATACCAATTCTGGCCAGCAATTCAGAGTTAATGTCATTCTGCTATCTTCTCCATAAATGCAGCAGTTCTGAACAAGAAGGGAGACCTAAGCGCGGTCCATCCTGTGCATCAACTCACATGTTCTTACTATTGCTTTATCTCTGGGGTTGGATAATGGTTAACGTGGGCTGTATCTTTTTTAAGGGTTGCATCCTTCGTAGTGTGTTTGTTTGTGTGTCTGTGTTTGTGTGTGTGATGGCAGTCAGTCAGTTCTCTTTCTCAACATAGGGTTCTAGGGATGGAGGTCATGCTGTCAGCGAGTCCTTTACCTTCTACGTCACCTCACACACCCACAAGAATTTATGTTTACTCTGTTTTATCACAAATGGGAGAGCCTGTCTGCTGTTTGCTTTTTTAATCTTTAAATATTTGCATATTTGGATTGTTCTGTTATCACTGGGAGACACTAAGGTCTCAGTTATGAGAGCAGTTACATTTAGGGCCTTTGCTTCATTGGTAAATGTTTGATAGTTCATTATGTACTTAGTATCCTGCGATATTTTTCATCAGGGAAATACTGGCTAGGTCAGATTTTGTGTTCAGAACCATCTAATGTAAGGAGTTCTGGACATGTTTGAAATTATAATTGATGACTGTGGTTTGTGACCTTAGGGGTCATCTTTTTAAATAAATCCGGGACAGTGATGTTTAGGCGTTGGGGTACCTATGCAGTGTTTGAAACTGTCACTTAGTTTCAGGGTTTTTGCCTTGCCAGTCCTTGCCAACTAAGTCAGAGGATACGCTCGCTTTGCCTCGTGGATGTTGCTCATGGTTTCCAAATTGTGTCCTCTTTCACAGGTTTGCACTCATGAACCGCAAAGCCCTGGATGTCTTTGGTACTGGTGCATCTAGAGAATTTCACAACTTCATCCCCAGGCTAGACCCACGGTACACGGTTGTCACGCCGGAGCTGCCCATAGACTTTTCCTGAAGATGACTATAACTCATGGACTGTGTTTTGCCATTTTCTCCCGAAGAGTTAATACGTTCAACACAGAAGGGGCCCAAGCTGAACCTCAGTGTTATTTCTATGAGAGATGCTTTTTCTTTCTTTCCGTACCAATCAGAAATACAGAAGCTTTTTAGAAAGGCATTGCTTAATAATTAAGCTTCCTCTATAGCCAGAATCTGATTCTGGACCATGTAGTGTTGACATTGTGATATATTATTGATTAAATTATGTCCACAAAGAATATTGAATAATCTATGTAGAAATATAATAATAAGAGTATACTTAAAATTACTTTAAAAGATGTCTTTAGTTCATTCCAATAGAATTCTTGGTCAAAGATAAGAATATTTCTCCACTTTAGGATTTACAAAGGATCATGGGTACCTGAATTCAATCTGTGCTTTTTTAGCTTTTGAGTGGATTTCTGTTCTGTGGGGCATTGGAGATGCAGAGATCCCTCCACAGGTATTGCTGCTTCAGTGTGGAGCAATGAGGAACAAGTGGCCATTCTTATTTCAGGGATACAGACGTGGGTCTCAGACTGTTTGGGCCAATGTCATGGTGGTATCCATGCTCTTTTGCTCAGCTGACAGTCCCATCTCTCTTTGTGACCAGGTGGACTGTTTGGCAGTCCCGTGACCTTACCTGCCACTAGCAGGATAGGAGCCACTAGAAACCAACATGAGCAGAGTATGTCTGAGTGTGCACAGGGGTGTTGCACCAGAATATTGTCAAGCAGACATCTAAAGGCCAATCTCCACACCTCCTGCAAGTGTATTATGTTTATTTTCCCTTTCAGTGACCGAACCCTTAGTGACTCAGTTTGAATGCCATTGGCGTATTAGAAGGGGTTAAGATGCTATGGAAGAAAAGAGCTTTGGGCCAGTTTGACAGTTGGTAGCCTCTCTACTGTCTCACCTAAGTGGGATGCTTTACACCTAAAAATGGGAAAATGCAGTGATTTCTGCCCCTGCTTCCTGTCCTCTCTGGAGTTAAGGGACAACCGATAGCTGGTGCTGATTACGGAAGCAGTCCAGGACAGCTGACTGAAATGTGATCACTGGGTTTTTCTGGGAAAGCTGTACTTTTCTAGGTTAATAAAAGGCTGGAATTGATGGTGTGTCTGCAGTTAATGTAATGTATAGGAATTATCTTTAAATATATAATTTTGTTGCTAAAACAGTTTCAGGCCATTGTAAGTTTTGCAGTAGAACTTGTGTTATGACAGGGATTGTAACCCAGACATTAAAATGCTTCATCTCCCACATTCAATTACATCACACCTTGTATAATTCTGTTTCTGGGTAATCCTATCCTTGGGTGTTATGGTAAATTGAACCCTTACAAAGAGACAGAATCGAGTGCCACCATGTAAGAGAACCACTTTCAGAATTTTGCACAGGGATTCGCTTCCTCGAGTGGACTTTCCAATTCAGTCATACCAGTGGTTTAAGGGTCATTTCGGTTTTGGACTTCAGCACCGATTTAATTAATGCAGTTTTAAGTTCCCCCTCCCCACTGGAATTGAACTGACGATTGATTAGTCCTGTGTTTACCTTTGGGAATGAAGTATTAAAGCACTGAGAACGCCTAACTACCTGCACCTCATTTTCTCCTCTCAGATTGTATGTCTATTGTATTTTTCCTGTCAGGTTAAGAATCTATTTTAATCCGTAAGTTATTACTTTCATTGACATTAACAGACTGTGATACTAAGTGATTAATCCTATTGAAATGTGCTAAAAATGTTTGGAAAAATCTTGCTTGTTGAAAATGTGCATTTCCACAAGAGATATATATTTAACAGACTACATTCATGTTTGTATTTCCTGTCAAATATAACAAGAAGCAGCCACCAGGAAGCAGACTAGAGCAGCGAATGCACAGTGTGGAAGGACAGTTCATTGGCTCCCAGGGACAGAGTGAGAACCACATTTGAATTCATGAGAACAGTGTACTTGTTCAAGCAAACATGAAGAAAGCTCCGCTTTCCTAAAGACAATCAAAGTGAGCATCTTTCTGTCTCTCACTAATCAGGTAGTGACTGGAGCTCCCTGTGCTCACATATAAAGGCAAATCGATGTCTCCGTTCCAAAACATGCGCTTATTTTCATTGTGCTTTTTCAGTCTCTTTAAATTCTGAAGGAATTTACGTCCTCAGCCAGCGTCTACCAGAACTGACTATCCTCACCAATGCTCCTTTGGTCTTCCCAGCCTCTGTGCAGAGTTGAAAGCCGTGCCTTTGGGGCAGTCATGTAACTGGCGTGTCGGATGCTACTAAAAGTCTACAACTGGCATCGAGTAAAGATTGAGATTACACATAGAGAAATTATCTTGGATATTTTGTAATCTTACCACCTTTTCGTCAGGCATTCTGCTGCTCATCCCTGAGCCCGTTATCTTTTTTTCCTGAATGCTGTGTTCGGTTCATTCCGTCTAAAGGTGCTCTCTAAGTGTAACTGCCATTCTTCTGCTGTCTCCTTCTGGTTTCTATTTCTTGTTCAGTTGATTGATACTTACCTCTCAGGGTCGTCTTCTTCTTTGCCCTCAGATGTGACCGCCCACCTTGACCTAGGATGTGCACATCTTTTGTGCCAGAGCCCACACTGGGTACTTTCACACAGCATACTCTTGCACTTAAATGCCCCCTCTGTAGAGTGTGTCTAGATCCCATTTCATCTAGCTGATACTGCACCATCAGCAAGCTTCTGCCTTTGGTTTATCATATCCTCAAGTGTCTGAATTCTGTGATGATGAATTAGTCATGATATTGGTTCCTTTAATTCACAAGAACTGCCCACTGGTTTCGTCTCCCCTGGATGGGAGTTGCTTAGTGGCCCCTTATTAGACCGCAGGAGAATTGCCCTTGGGATCTGAAAACCCAGGAGATCTGCTGCCTTTGGAACAGTAAAGCCACTAGATCCAGTGAATTCTTCCTGTGGTTTGTTGTTTTCTCTAAACAGCACATGGTTTGTGCAGCTACCGGGTTGTTCTTTGCTCTGAAAGGTTCAAGTGTTCATTTCTGAATTGTAACCTTAAGCTATCTTGGCAGTTTCATCTCTCCTAGCACGTTGATCGGCTGCTTACTTCATGACTTATTTTCATTTCATGGAGAATTCCAGTAACTAAAAACAAGTACCAAGAGAACCAATAGGAAAAGGGAGGAAGAGATGAGTGAGGCTTTGAGAGGGACCAGAGTTAGGGTAGAGAGCAGGAGGCTGTTCTCGCCATGTGCTCTCCTTGTGATAGCCTTCCCTGATGCCACCTCTGCAATGTCCTGGGCAATTAACAAGGGAAGAAGGGCCAGGGACTAAAGTGACCCTTAGGGAAGTGTTCTCTTCAATTGTAGGGCTTTGGTCTTTCAGATTGGAGCCTAAGGTGACTTGGTGTTTGCTCCATAGATAGAAGTATTTGTGTGTGTGTGTGTGTGTGTGTGTGTTTATTTTTTTTTTATATCCAAAAGTTCCCCTTTCACCTCTCTTCCCAGCCTCCTCCTCCAGTCACTCTCCTCTCTTTCTCTTGAGATGTGGGTGGGCCTCCCATGGATATCAGCCAGCCATGCTATATCAAGTTGCAGTGAGACCAGGCACCTCCTCATCTATTAGGGCTGGACGAAGCAACCCGGTAGGAGAACCATGCCCCCAAAACAGACAGAGGAGTTAGAGACAGCCCCAGTTCTCACTGTTAGGAGTCTCAGAAGAAGGCCAAGTTACACAACTGTCACATATATGCAGAGGGCCTAGGTTGGTCCCATGCAGGCTCCCTGGTTGTCAGTTCAGTCTCTGTGAGCCCCTGTGAGCCCAGGTTAGTTGGTTCTCTGGATTTTCTTGTGGTGTCTTTGACCCCACTGGCTCCTATAATCCTTCCTGCCCCTCTTCTGTGGGATTCCCTGAGCTTCACCTAATGTTTGCTCTGGGTCTCTGCACCTGTTTCCATCAGTTCCTGGGTGAAGTGTCTCTGACAGTTGGTCCAGCGCCCAGCCTGTGAGCATAGCAGAATATCGTTTAGGAATCATTTCATTGACTTTAGTCACATTTGGTTCTATCCTAGGACTAGGGGCTGTTCTGCTTCTGGGTCCTGGCTCTCAGGGGTGAGTTCCCTCTCAGGGTATGGGTCTCCAGTTGGGGCAGTCATTAGTTGGTCACTCCCACAATTTCTCTGCCATCTTTACGCCAGCACATCTTGCAGGGAGGACAGCGTGCAGGTCAAAGAAGGGTTTGTGGTTGGGTCGGTGTTCCAGGCCCTTCAGGAGATGGCCGGTTGAAGCTTTGTATCCTCGATGGCTAGGAATCATAGCTAGGGTCATCCTCATAGAGCCCTGGGAGTTTCATTGCTGTAGGTTCCTAGCTTATCCCAGAGACGCCCCCAGGTTTCACTTGTCTCTCCCAGTACTCTCCCTCCATCCTCCCCCTTCCGTCCATTGCTTTTCTTTTTTTAAAAAATATTTATTTATTTATTTATTTATTTATTATGTATACAATATTCTGTCTGTGTGTATGCCTGAAGGCCAGAAGAGGGCATCAGACCCCATTACAGATGGTTGTGAGCCACCATGTGGTTGCTGGGAATTGAACTCAGGACCTTTGGAAGAGCAGGCAAGGCTCTTAACCTCTGAGCCATCTCTCCAGCCCTGTCCATTGCTTTTCTAATCGGCTTTTCTTCAGAGTGGCCACACAGCTGAGTTTAGACTAATAAGATGTAGTGGCGCATCTGGGATCCTTTGGAGGAAAGTTTTTCTTTAAGGAAAGCCCATTTCAGCAACTTTTTCTCCTGTTCCGCATGAGTGGTAGTTAATGGAGTCTGGATGGTGGTGGCATCTTCTCTTTTGGTGAGCAGTTCCAAGATGAAAACCCGGATTGAACATGTCGGGGGAAAAAATGGAACGAGCCCACTTCCTGGATGAAATTCTTAAGACAGTGTCTTGTTGGCAGTGGTCACATAACTCTTGTAACTATCGATTATTTCTGGCCCTATTAGTCAAGAATGCCATCACTTCTGATCTAAAATGTTTCTGATACACACCACACCCATTTCCACACACCTGTTTCATTTCCCATCATGCCCTTCCTTCCACTGGTTTGCGGTTTTCTTTTCCTCCAAGCCTCTGCTTCTGCACATACGATGTTACTTATGATTATTAACGCTACTTTAAACACATCAACCCAACAAGACACGTAGAAATAATTCTGCAAAAGCCTACAAAATAAAGCATACATTGAGAATGTTTAGACAATACCTGGAATTCTGGATTCTGTGTTACTATCTAACAGCCAAAGAAATTTGACCTCAGTTGACGTGACTCTCCTGGTTCCAGCTGCATCCTAAGCACAGCTTCTGTGTTGTCTTGTCATTTGCTCTTTTATGTTTAAGAGTTATTGATTTGTTCCCCTATGTGTGAGAGAGTGGAGTGTGAATCTATAGACGTTTATATTTAGGTACATGTATGGAGGCCAGAGAAAAGCATCTGATATCCTTCCTTTATTCTCCACCCATTTCTTTGAGGCCAGCCTCTCTCTGAACTTGGGACTTAAATTTTAGTGAGCCTCAGTGATCCTTCTGACTCTACCCACCTCTGGGCTCAGCTTACGGATGCATCCACCACACCCAGCATGTCTTTGGGTACCATCTCGTTGTCATGATTGCGTCACAAGTGCTCTTAACCATCCAGTCATCTTTCTAGGCATTTGCTCTTCGCGGTTTTCCTTCCGGGTTAAGATGGCCGTATGAATGACATCCTCAGTCTAAATCCTTGGTATATTTTTTCCCTCAGGGGCTGTTTTTTCATTGCAGTGGTTTTCCAGGCTAATCATTTCTGAACTGATGTGACTGGAACAGATATGTCTGTTCCAGCTGCATGGGAAAAGCAAAGAAACTCCGATTGGACCGTCACCACCTGACTAGGTCTCTTCTTGCATCTCACCAGCTGTTTCCTCTTCCAGCCGGGCTGTGGGATTGGGTTCTTGGGAAACAAGACAGTATCGCTGACCTTCTTGATGTTCAGCACAAGCATTTTATTGACGGTCCACTCCACTATATACCAAACTTACATGTTTGGTAATTGGTCCACCTATAATACAGAGTTAATTTCTGCTTTTCACAGCTGCTAAGACATACCATTTGCAGCCGAAATTCCCCCTGAAGGGGCTTCTCCAGCTGCTGCAGCAGCCAGAGTACATTCAGTCTGGACCAGTTTACCACATAGGCTAACATCTTTACACAAGAAGCCCTGGACTAACCTTTGTCCTCAGTCTTCCTGCAGCAGTTTGCTTGGACTTTGCACAAAGCACATTCCATTTGTTTCTGATAAGCGGGACTTTCCCCCTTGCTCTGAAGTTGTGATGTGTAGATTTTAGCCTATTCTCCTTGTCAGAGCCTGTGCAAGGGAGGTGGCTTAGGATGAGAGGTGGTGTCCTCAGCAGCTGCCTGTTGGATGCCTGCAAACTGCAGAGTCTGCAGAGCAAAACTCTGCCCCCAGCCATCCCTGTAAATGTCTGGAAATTGTTATCCTTACAAATGATTTTGTAAATACGCTAGAAATTGGCCTCTGCTACTATCCCAGCAGTAGTTGAGGCCAGTTTGGCTTTGAGTTTGAACAAATGATTTGTCATCTGTTTCTCTTGTTTGTTTTCTTCCCGGACAGAGCTGGAATTCTGGACCGTCACCCATGCACAAGCTGCCAGATCTAAACCAGAAGTAGACAGGGCAGGACACAAGGCTCTCCCCCTCAATGTTATGCCATAAAATTTGCAGGCAGTTTTCCCAGAATTCCTCTTTGTGTCTGGCTTCTTAGTAGCATATTATGGTTTAGGTTTTATTATTATTTTTTTCAACAGAATGTTAGAAGATACGAATTCTGATCACTTGGCCAGGTAGGCTGGGCTCTAACAAGTAGCTTCTCCCAATAATCCTTCTGAAGGGGATTGCCTACAAAATAGCTGTGATACCTATTTGTAGCCCAGATAGAAGAACAGTCACTCATTACACAAAGTCCCTAAAAGAAGGAGCACAGATGAGTCGAACTATAGAGGACATCTGCAAAGAGGTTTCCTGTGGCACTCAGGGAGAGAGAACTAGAGTCCTGGACTTGCCCTGTGAGGAGAAAGCAGCGCTGCATCCAGTCAGGCCACAGTGGGGACAGTTCATAGTGCAGAATGCAAGAGGAGAGAAAGGAGCTGATGACACTCGGCAATGAAAGGAGGCTGCTTAAGCTGAGTTCATGGTGTCAACAAGCAGATGGCAGGGTCCCTGGAGGGCTGGGCGTGGGCAAGTGAAGGGATTGGGAGGGAGTGCAGTGTGTTCTCGCTAGAGAAGGAAGCCATAAGTCAAAGGACATCAGAGTAGGAAGAAACCCCTATTCTTAAGACTGTATTGATCTTACGTACTGTGGCCCCAAAACCAGCCTCCAAATTGCAGTTCAATCTGTTAGAAGTGTAAATTAGTCCAGACAATATGGAAATCAGGATAGAGGTTCCTCAAAAACTAAAAATTGTCATATATGTTCAATCTTCTCTCTCTCTCTCTCTCTCTCTCTCTCTCTCTCTCTCTCTCCCTCCCTCTCTCTCTCTGTGTGTGTGTGTGTGTCTATGTTTATTGTAGCACTATTCACAAGAGCTGGGTTATAGAGTTAGCAGAGGTATCTGCCCACCGATGATTGGCTAAAGAAAATGTAGTGAGTATACATAATGGAGTTTTTTTAGTCATAAAGAATGAAAATCATTTTCAGGAAAGGGAATTAGATATCACCGTATTAAGCAAAGTAAAGCAGTTTCAGAAAGACATATTACATGCTTTATCCCATATGGAACCAGAGTCTACTATTTTGGAAGAGGAAGAAGAGGAGCAGAAGTGGGGAGATGGAACAGGAACCGGGATGGAGGGGGTCAAAGTACATGATACCCATAAATCAAGATGCCATTATGGGACCCATCATTTCATAAAATGTTAATACTTTTTTAAAATTTGCTTTCTAAAACAATCTTAGAGCAAATTATAAGAATATTTGTGGTAATACTAGATCAATTTCAAGATGTTTGATGCCCCGTCATGAATTACCAGAGAGTCAAAATACCAGAAATTATAATTTACAAGTCAAGGAAACAACTGGATATAAGTCCATCATTGACAACTATAATAGAATTAGTGTAGAAGGACATTGTAACTGTGTGTTATATGGCCAAAAGGGAGAGGCTGAAGCCGTGGAGGAGAGGCTGGGTAAGTAGCTACACAAGCTGGAAAGCTGATGAGGAAAGGGCGTAAGAGATGTAAACTGTGAACTTTATTTCAGAACAGTTGGATCAATAGCAGTTTAGACAACAAAGGAAACATCATACATCTTTTTTTTTTTTTTTTTTTTTGGTTTTTTCGAGACAGGGTTTCTCTGTGGTTTTGGAGCCTATCCTGGAACTAGCTCTTGTAGACCAGGCTGGTCTCGAACTCACAGAGATCCGCCTGCCTCTGCCTCCCGAGTGCTGGGATTAAAGGCGTGCGCCACCACCGCCCGGCTATCATACATCTTGAAGACACAGCAGTAGGAACTATTTCAAACCTAATAGTGAAACACAATGAGAAAGTGAGAGCCTGGCTTCAGTGAGATATGCTGTTGTTTGAAAGTAGCCTGTGAAGTCCGTGCTTGGCAGTTTGATCCCCAGCTTGGGGGCACTGAGAAGTGGCCATAGAAATGCCCGTGTCTAGGAAGGACACTGGTTACTGGGTGGAGCAGTTTCCTTATAAAAGCTGAGTTCGGTCTCCCTCATTCTCTATTTTAACCCATTTTTCCCTGTTTAAGACTTGTCTGTTATGGACAACACAGCACAGAGATCCTCACCAGGTGCTGGAGCCCCAGTCTTGGTCTCTGCAGCTTTCAGAACCATCACCCAATACATTTTCTTCATTGTTAAGTTTCTGTTCCTTACCACATCTGTATTATTTTGATATATTAGTATAAAGTGAACTAATACAGACTACCAAAGCTCAGAGGAGACCAACACTGTAAGACGTGCTGAAGTTTTGCACAGCTTAAAACTCCAGACCCAGCCTGTGAATAGACCAGATACTATGCACATGCCTCCAGAACTGATTCACTTTACTGACATATATATATATATATATATATATATATATATATATACATTCATACATGCATGCATACATACACATGTTTTAAAAAAAACATTTAACCAAAATTTCTCCAACAGTAGCAAAGCTAAGAGAGATAGGCTTCTGGACTTCCATAGCTTATAAATCTACAGAAATGAGGAACAAAATGACGACAGACAGACGATTCTCCTATCGAATGGCTTCCTCATTCACGCATCTGTAGCATGGGCTGGGATGCTTTGAAGGCCTTCGGCTCCACTGAACAGTGAAAGGAGTCTTTCCCTGCAAAGTAGATTTCTTCTATGACAGCAGAGTTAAGGACGACACTCAAAAATGTTCCCCTGGAGAGCCAGAGACTATGTCTAGGGTAACTAGCCACAAAAGTCACCAAATGGCTGATCATCATATTTAGCCTCTCCAAGCACTCAGAACCTTACCCCACTAAATTCACTCTCTTGACAGTAGTGATATCAAAGAATTGCAAACTGCCCTTTAAAGCCCAGGCATACACTTGAGCTGCATTGGCCTGTATGTAGGATGGTCTCACAATACTACAGTGAGAGATGAGAGCTGGGTATAAGTGGGGTCAGAGCGATACTGCACCAGGGCATGGGCAAGAATGGCTGGTGGCAGGGTGTGCCCAGAGGAGACTGTCCGCAGCTGGGGCAGCTGGATGAGACGTTTGGTTTTGGTTTTAATTACTGGGCATGACACTCAGGGGGCCTTACTCATGCACGGCATGTTCTTTGCTGTTGACCTACATGTCCAGCTCCCTTTTTGCCTTTTTGTTTTGAGTCAGGGCCTCATTCCGTAGCCCAGGCTGGCCTTGAATCCCCTTTGTTGCTTAGGCAGTCTGTAAACTTGCTCCACCTGCAAGCCTTTAGCATAGCTGAGATTGCAGAACCGTGCCACTAGGTAAGATTGGGTTGGGTGCTAAGGCCCAGCAATTAGCCAAGGAAAAGGAGGTGAAGGGTTTCTGATGAAGCAACTCCTAGGCCCGGTACAGTGAAAAATTATAGGCATATTTTCTAGGGCTCTCCTGCCTCACTGCCTTATGAGCAGTTTATTGGTACTTTTGCAAGAATTACTCTGAATTTTCCTGGGACACCAGAAGCAGTTGTCATAATGTTAACTTGTGGATATTAAAGTTGTGCTTCAAAATTTCTGAGGATGTTTACTGACTACACCCCAAAGCATACGTGTTTACTGACTACACCCCAAAGCGTACGTGTTTACTGACTACACCCCAAAGCATACGTATTTCCTACTCTTTCTCAGGCTCACCCTCTGTCCTCCATTCCAGCCATGCGTGGCTTCACTGCCTTCCCTGTCACTTAGGCAAGGATGTTGACACATCTTTCTTAGCTCATGGACCACCACCATCCTGTCTGTTCAACATCTGGGACAACTCGGGTCTGTCTCCCCTCTATCTACCCGCATTACACTCCAGAATGAATATTCCTCTAAAGAAGGGGCTAGGTATGAACACCACGTGAAACATATCAGGCTCATAACAGTGCACCTTGAATTATCTTGTGGCTGGAACACATGTTCCCTAACCAACCTCCTTTTATGCGTGCCTTAGATAGATCTAGATATACTTAAAGAGGGAGTTAGGAAGAGTGGAGGAACTAGAAACTGGTAGTGATGTATGAGAGAAAAATCTATTTTTAATAAAAAGAAAAAATGAAAGTGGAGTAGAACAACTTATGTATCCATGACTTTAAACCTTTCAGTGACTCATCTAAGATGCTCAGACTGAGAATTTGGCTTGCAGCCCAAGATGTCTTTCAAGCCCCGTTGTTCCTACAAGCCAGCCGTCTGCCTCCACCAGACACAAATGTCTACAGCCATCCTCACAGTTTCCTGGACTTGTTGTGCTTTTCTTGGTCTGTCTGTGCCTGGAGTGACCTTGTCTTTGTCATTCTCTGAAGTCTCTCCTACTCTTTACATCTTTGATGAACTTTGGAAGAAGCTCCTGAGGTTCGTGGATCATTACCCCTTGGGCTCACAACTTATGAACCTGTTTTGCCAACTGTGCCTTATATTTTGGTCAATAATATCTTAGCACAAGTCTTCTGAAGGAAAGAACTGTTTATTCATCATTTTAATCCCTGTGCCTCATTAAGGGCACGAGACAAAATCAATACCCCACATGGTGGAGGCTTAGATTGTTTCTGATGGTGAGGCTAACATATTGCAATTAATATGACTGTGAAGACAGAGAGGCCAGCATGACTTAATCCTAGAGAACGGAGAATGCAGGGCAGCCGGGAAGAGATGTGGTGTGGACATTGCGTAAGCATCATTAGAGTTTGTAGCCACTACACTAGGACCTTCTGGCTGTGGTAATGTTGGTTACTCCAAATCTGGCCACCAGGTGGCATGCGTGCTCCACAAGCGCTGGCCAGAATGCACATTGTCAAGCTGCTGCTTAGCAGGCTGCGTGCTGATCCACCCTGGCAGCTAAAGGGTCAAGGAAACATCACTGTAGTGTCCTGAGTTTGGATGGGTTTCAGGGGCCCTAGGCCCCAAGCCACAGGTCTCTATTTATCTCCACAGTACCTCCATTCGAGACAACCCGCCAGGTCCCAAATGTATTCCCAGGCACCCAACCCCATCCACAAAAATAACTGGCAGGTAGCTTGCCAGAAATTGGCATCATAGTAATGAAGGGGACAATCAGGATAATGGCCTGAGAGGAGGTTGGCAGATGTTTTCTGGTAAGTGAGCTGGGAACTGCTGGAGTCAGGCCAGCCACTGGAGCCATCAAACCTCTGGAACTTTCTTAAGTTGATTGTCCAAACAGAGGCTTCTCCCCTCTGGGGGGTACTGAGCACCCTGAATACCCAGACCCTGTTCTTAAGTCCTGGCATTCTGTTTGCATGGCCTGCTTCCCAGGTGAAGACTCAGTGCATTCACTTCACAAGTAGATTTACTAGACTAGTTGATGATGAGATATTCTGGAAATAGAAGGTTTAGTCTGTCTGTTTCAGTTACTAGGTCAAAGGGGCAATGGTTAGAGCCCTTGCATTGCTATGTATTTATGTATTATAAGAGTTACTCCCGTGATCATTCCTGGGATAAAGACGTCTTTGGGATGCACTTGGTATGTATGATGTAATCCTTCTCTGCCCAACACCTGTGGTCCTTGTTACAGGGGAGGAGCCCATCCAGGCGGGTTCTGCCTGGTGTTGTGGAGGCAAAAGGTAGGGGAGACTGGGCTAAGGAAGAGGTAACAAGCTGTTAGCATCCAGGTCAGGGGCAGGAGTTGGCACCTCCCCTGGTCCCACCTTCTCTCCTAAAGGACACAGGTAGAACACAAACCCATCAAGGGCAGAACCTTGTCAGAAACAAAAGGCAGAGAGAGATGGTGTCTACTTCAAGAATTCTGGCTCCTGAACCCTGTAGGGAGCCAGCCTCCTTGGAGGTCTGAGAAGGAGTTTGGGCTTCTTGGCAAATGCGAAAGCAATACACCAGGAGAGGCAAGGTCAAATGCAAAGGACATGGAGCAGCAAGCATGGGAAGGAGATGGGCAGACCTCAGGGCCTGATGGGAGAAGTGTGAGCTCACGATGGTCTTACAGGCAGGGCCAGTTGAAGCTCAAAATGAGTGCTACTAGAGAAAGCAGAGGGAGAAATGAGATACAGGGGGATCCAAGACAAGAGAGAACTCCTCAGTATGAGAAGAGAAGTTTAAAGTCAAGAAGGGTGGAAACACAAATGGCTTTAGCTTTGATTGAGTATTAATTCCTGGATGGCAATTACCTAACTTTATGTCAGAACCTTGGGATGAGAAGGTGAGGCAGTGTGGTATTGCTGCCTTTTGTCCAGGTGAGGGTTGCTAAGCCCTTCCTCAAGCTGAACAGATTCCTGCCTTTTCCTTGAAGGGCTTTTTATATTGCCACATGTGCTAAGAGCACATGATCTTTCTTAGGCTTAATACCCGACTCTTTTCCTAGTCCAGGCTTAGCATTTTCCATTCATGTCCTGCTGAATGAGAGCTTCCCAGGGGTGACTGCATGTGATCTTGGAGGTTCCTCTGTCCTGGAATTTACCGCGCATTTCCGTAATCATTGAATTTTTAAAAATTTCTTTCCTCTCTTTTATATGTTCTCTCACAGCCTGTGCCATCTCTCCAGTTGTTTAGACTAAATGGCCACTGAATTGATTTGATAATGTGGTTGGTATCCAACTAAATGCTGAAGTGCACAGCACGGTAAACAGCCAGATCACACTTGTGAATGAAAACCTGTATGTTTGGTCTCAACCAGGGTCACCTGAGACAAAAATTCCTACCTCAGAGTCCATACAATGGCTGTCTTGAGAATGGTTATTACAATGATGGTGAAATGAGTTCACCATCATTGTAATAACACCTATTACGTTTTTTCAGCCCTGGGCAATTTCCTTAGTTATCTGAGCCTGGCATCCTTAAGTGTAAAATGGGAACGAATAACATTTACTTCCTGAGCTTGCTGTGAGGATTCACATGTAAGAAGGCCTAAGCAAACAGCTGGCAGGGTATTGCACAGAAGCTCAAGAGTGTCATGTCCCCTTTATTTCCTCTTTAGGGTGGCTATAGTTCTCCTTAGGGCAGTCCTGGTTACAGTTGCTATGGCCTCCTTTTGTAATTATCCCCACTGTACTCTTTTATCCAAATTGGCACCCTGGTTGGGATGCTAAATTACACTGTTGCTCTATTAATGAGCCCTAATGTGCCATCCAGCCTGCTGCTGCCAGTGGTGCAGACTTGACTTCTGGTAAGATGACAGCTGGGGACCTTATTTTGAAATTAGATAACACGTGCAGAGGAGAAAAGTCTTCTTGGGACTTTGAAAGTCATCATCCAAGGTAGGAGTATAAAGCACCAACCGTTGCAGCCATACGCCACTTACGTACATCTAGAAGCAAGTCCAAATGTCACTAGCCATGAGTGGCAGGCAGAGGTTTAGGGGCAGAGACTTGTGGTTCTTGGTGTTTGTTTATTGATTGTTTGATACTTGTGGTTCTTTGCATTTGCCTTTTTTATTGATGTATTGATTGATTGATACAGGATCTTAATTCTTTGTGTAATTGAGGATGAACTTGAACCCCTGATGCTCCTGCCTCCACTTTCCAAATGTTTTGCTTTAAAACACTCACTCCATTGCCCCTTATCTAAGCCCCAGCACTTCTAGAATCTCAGCAGTCTGTTTACACATTTCCCGCCTGGGAGTCAAATTACTTCCACTCAGCAGCTGAGGAACCTTCCATCTCTTGGTGTTTAATTTTTTTGTGTAACACGTAGGTTAAAGCACTGTCTATTGGACTGGAAAAGAAACCTCTTTCTAGGCTTACGGTTTTCTCATCTGTTGCTACCCATGCCTGTCTTTCTTATGAAGGGGACCACATCTTGGTGTCATTCTACCTTTTCCCCAGCACCAGTGCCTGCCACTTGTCAGATACGTGAGACCTCTGTTGAATGAGTGAGTTGTCCAGAACTGCTATTGCACAGAGTGGCCTTTGAACTACTCGGTCTTCCTTGACACCTATGCACACAGGGCTAGATCCATCTGGAAGTTGTTTCTGGAAGTGGGTGGCCTTGGAACAAGATTTCTCAATGATTTTGTTAAGATTTCTTTAAGCTTATATCAGGAGAGTTGGCCATTACTCTCAGGAAACTGAAAGCAAAACATTAGTTCCTGACGAAGTCCGATATTGATTTGCAGTCCTTCAAAGTCGTTCAAAAACAATCATATCTGTTTTGATGATAAAGAAGGAAGAGAAGCTTGCACGAATGAGGGAAGAGCTGCTTGAGTGAGGTAAACAGGAAGAAGAAGTATTTGTCCATGTACAAATAGATTACGCACCTGCTTTGCTCATCAGGATTGGCCAGGGTATCATGAGTCTAACTTGGTGCTCATGGAATCCCAGGGACATCTCTGTCTTGCATTTTGTTGTATACAGCCCATGTTAGTTAGGGTTTTGCTTAGGACAGAAGCCATTATAGGTATTTCAAGTAGAAAGAGGTCTGACACAGGAAATAAGAAACTGCACATGCCCTGGAAGTTGCTTCCTCCTTTCAGGAGATACTAACAAAGTGCTCAGGTTTTAGGAGCTTCCTCTTGCCTGGGTAGCTGTGACTCCAATGTGAGATATTCCTATGATGCTTCATGGACTGTGGTTACGAATCCAAAAATTTATAGCACCCTAAAGGGTAATTCTTAAGGTGATAGTCCCAATGTCTGCCTTCTGTTAATGCTCATGTGCCTATAAACGATGGTAACATGAAAACGTCAAAACTCACTCAAAAGTCTTTCTTCATCAGAACTGTGCAGATCCATACTAGAAAGTGATCCTGGGAAACGAGATTCCAGAATATTCCTCTTATTGAACGAGATAAAGATCCTGTTGAATTGATCACAGAGAATCTTGCACATAGGTCTATTTCAGCCATCCATCCATCTGTCCGTCTATCCGTCCATCTGTCCATCCATCCATACCTCTATCCATTCATCCATCCATCCCTCTGTCCATCCATCTATCCATCCATCCATCCATCTATCCATCCATCCATTCGTCTGTCCGTCCATCCGTCCGTCCGTCCACCCATCCGTCAACGGTTACTAAGATGCAGCTATATACCTGAATCTGCAGTTGTCCCAGTCTTCTGTTTAAGATTTTTGAGCATGGTCTTTTTCAACTATTTTCTATCTCCTACCACTTGTATAATAAATAATTCTAGACACATAGGTAGATGTACTCTGATGGCCCCTCACTATAGCAGGGAGAGTTTGTCTGTTGTTTTCAGTGAAAAAAGAGTGGAGAGAGAAATATAATGTATATATCTGTCTATACTGATGGATGTTTACACATAGGCCATGTATTCTTTAGTATTTAAACACTTACTTCATCATTGTTTTGATAAACAATTTATTGACATTTTTGGTTTATCTTACTGTTATTTTTTATTTTATCTTTTATATAGTGTTATTTTTATATTTCTTTTCTTGGTATTATTTTATAGATAATTGAATACAATTTTATTTATAAATTTGTAGTAGTTGAGGAATACTCACATAAATGGGTTTATTACTTATTTATTGTGAAGTTATTATTTGTTAAATCACTGTTTTAGTGCTGGATGTTTAGATTGTTCCTGGCACTTGTAATTGCTCCATTGTTCTTTTTCCTATGGAAATTGGCTATAAGCCTGGCTTCGGAGGATGTTTGGGGTTTTTCCCTCTTCCTGCCCTTGATATGGGCAAGAGGTCTGGAGGGTGTTGTCAGTCCACAGACCCACTCTTAGTGTTTGTGTGAGGCTGGAAATGTTTAATCCAACTCACCATGTCCTTAATTAGTACAGAGAAGAAAATCCAGGCCTGGGTGAGAAGAGGAAGCTGGCTTTCCAGTCCTAGCTTCTGTGAGACAAGAAGGTGACCTCGCCTCTTTGAGCTCTGGCTTCTCTCATTCCTTGGATGTCTACAGCTCTGCTTCTTCACCTTCCTCTCCCTCCTAACATACTCTCTTTTGAGGATCGCCCGTATCATGCTGCTCCCATTCTGCCTTTTCAGGCTCAGTCTTCCTGCATGTGGTCTGTGACTCAGTGCAGTGTGGCTGTCTCCTATACCACCCTGGTTCTACCTGGCTCTACTCACTCCTGTTGCAATGCCTTTCTTCCCTACTCCGGGACGGTATTTAGGTTGTTAGATGCTTGTGCTGCTGGGGTCCCCTTCCATTCTTATTTTGCTTTCTTCCTATCATAGCATAGAACTATGGCTCACACACTCTTGCTCTACAAGGCCTCCTCTAGGAAAGGGCCGTCTTAGCTCTGTTGACTAAACCCTGAGGTCTTTCCTGTGCTGTTTTACACTGTCTACTCTTCTGATCTCCCTTCAGGGCCTTTGTGTGCCACCCGTCTATAGCACAAGATAGATGTTCCATGTTGTTGGAATATGCAAATAAAATACGTTGTTGAGGGCAAGCTTGCTTTTCACTGATAAATCTGGATCTGGCAGAATAAGCACAAGCCCACCTTCCTTGATTGAAAAACAGGAAAGTGACTTGCAGCTGCTTCCTTTCCCTCCATGGCAGCACAGGATACACATGGCCAGTGCAGGGTTCCAGGGTTGTGCCTTATCAGTGATACCCATTGCTAGCTCCTCTTGAAATGGTAACAAGAGCTTTTCCTCTGGGGTATCTGCTTCATTCAGAATGATCTCCATCTTCACCATGCAGTGAGTGTTACCTGGATGCCTCTGAAGTCCTCTGAGGGGGATCTTTATTCACCAGCCTCAACACCAACCCCATCTGCCCTTGTGTCTTGCTTTAAACAAAGATATTTTTCCCACTACACCTCCCTGTAAGGAAGAGGATGTAGGAACAAAAAGATCCTCTGCTGCCATCCTTTTGGGATAAATTTTGCACACATTTGAACAGAGGGAAAGATCACACCCAGAGAACTCTATTAAGCTTTCCGAAGAACAAATGAATAAATGTCAAAGGGAATAAAAGAAGAAGTGAGGTTTAAACACGAGTCTGTTTCCAAATTCCTTGTCGGTTCACAACGCTGGCTTCTCAAGCCAGGTTCTTTGCTAAAAAATGCTTTACGTGTTATTCTGGTTTCAGTTTCCATGACAAATCTCTGACAAAAGCAGTTTGGGTGAGAGAGGGGCTTATTTTGGCTTATGGTTCCAGGTTCCAGTTTCTCATTGAAGGGAGGTCGGGCAGAGAATATAAGCAGCTAGTGACATTGCATCCACTCTCAGATGCAGAATAAAACACACAGGCCCATGCTGCCTGCTTGCTTCCTACGCATGCTCAGATATCTTTCCTCACTGTGGTTCAGGTCAGGGTCCCTGCCCAGGCAATACTGCATCCCACATTAATTATCAGCCGAGGCAATCCTCCACCGATATGCCCGCAGGCCTGTCTGACTTGGACAATTCTGCAAGTTAGATTTCCTTCTCTTGCTTCTGGGCTCTGTCAAGCTGACAGTTAAAACTAACCAGCACACATATTTAAACGGACCCTTGTAAAACCTATAAGTCACAGCACTAGGCCTACCTTGCGCTATGATGAAGAAACCAGGACACAAGCTGGTATAGCTCCCATAAGATCAAAGGATCACCTGAGGACTTAATGATATTGATGCCTTTTCCTCCATACCGTGGTGTTTCTTCACTCACCCAAAGACAGGGAGGGGTTCAAGCTGCCATAATGGAATGGTGCCCAAGAAGGAATAATTTGAGACAACTCTCACTTGCTACCCAAGCCCTAGAAGGAAGACTCTACAAACACTGCCTCGCCCTTCTGAAATCTCTCTCAGGGAATCCCAGGCTCTGTTATGATGGGCACTTCACAGTAGCGTTTGCAGCTACAGTTGACTAGAATCTATCCCTAACTATTTGGCAGAATATGTTATTGTTAGATTTTCAATGGATGCTGACATTTAAATAGGCTGCAGGGGAAAGGAACCTCTATCTACTGTTCAAGAAAATGTAAATTAATGCAGCCACTAAGGGAAATAGAATGAAGGTTGTGTGGGATGCCCTTCTGTGTGCTGTGAATATGTGTTGCTTTTATTGGTTGATGAAAAATACTGCTTTGGCCAATGGCAGGGCAGAATGTAGCAAGACAGGAAATACAAGCAGAGATGCAGGTAAAGAAGGGTGTGGCTGAGAAAGAAGCCAGAAAGTTGCCGGAACACAAGATATACTAGAGAACAGGTAATGCCACAGAGCCACATGATGATACACAGATTATTAGAGATAGATTGGTTTATTTGTAAGAGCTAACCAACAATAGCCATTGGCCAAGCAATTACGATTAATATTAAGTCTCTAAATGATTATTTTATAAGTGGCTGCAGGAACCAGCTGGCAGGAGAGAAACTAGCCTAGTGGGACTGGGCAGCACAAGAAAACTTTTGCCTTTTTTTTTTTTTTTGAGAAGGTTCCTCAAAAACTAAAATTCTAAGTACTGGCGATATAATTGCTTCTCCCCACATACAGACTTAAGGGAATCAAAGTCAGTGCACAATAGAGATACCAATATATCCATGTTTATCTATCTCAGTGATTCACAATACCCAAGTTATAGAATTAATTTATGTGTCCATTAATAGATGATTGATATCTATTAATGAGATACAAATATAAATGTACTTTAATAAAATTGCTTGAGAACTGAACAAGCAAGAGCAGGATTGATAATTCATGGTTTAGAAACTAATCCCTGTAGGCATCTGTTTGTGCTTCGTTTTTATCTATCTTTGAAAACTTTTCCATATCTTGATGAAATTATCGGCATTCTCTGAATGTCAAAGAGAGACTATAAATGTGTTTCCTTTGTAACTGAATTATAGTTGAATGTAGGCAGTGACATGTTGATCTGTCTCACTGCTCATATATCCATGGTTACACATTGCACACTGATTTCTGCTCTAAATCATTTAACTGCCTGTGGGAAAATTTCTTGACACCTTAAGAGCAGATGTAAGAGAAGTGCGTGGAGAATGATGGGAGAGAGTTGGGTTCTTGGAGAGAGAGGGGAGGAAGCCTGCAAGGCTTTTCAGCTCTGTCTTCTTCAGTCATGACTGGTGAACAGGTGTAGTAATATGAGCGGCGGGGCTGCGTCCCCAGCACCCTGGCCGCCTGGCTAGCTTATGCCCCGAAATAACAACACACAAATTGTATTCATTTAAACACTACTTGGCCCATTAGCTCTCGCCCTTACTGGCTAATTCTGATATCCCGACCAACCCATCTCTAATAAACTTGTGTAGCACCGGTCTTACCGGGAAGGATTCAGCATGTCTGACCTGGCGGCTTGCTCCATCGTGTCTGCTTCAGACAGCAGCGCTATCGCGTCTTCCTGGGAGAGGGGAGCATGGCGTCTCTGAGCTCACTTCCTCTTCCTCCCAGCATTCTGTTCTGTTTACTCCTCCCACCTATGTTTTAACCTATGGGGGCCAAGCAGTTTCTTTATTATAATTAACCAATGACCTTCCTCCATCAAACAGGCAAATGAAGGAGATGGAGGCTTTGGAATCTCACAACTCCTTAGGAGAGACGAGAGACAAGAAAGCACTCGACTTTCAGGGGTTTAGTCTAAGCAATCAGCTTCTCATAGCTGTCACGTGGCTGATGCAGATTGAGGGCAGTTTTCCTCTGGTCCAGTTCTATCCTTGGGTCAAGGGAACTGATAACCAACAAGGACCCATGTCTTGCCTCATGTCCTCAGATACCACGGAATGACTTGATTGTGTAGGAAATGTACTCAAGCTGGGAAGTAAATCTATAATCATGACGGGTTTGCATGATTTGCTCCATAATTTCCACAACTCTTGTTGTATGTCAGTGATTCTTGCTAGAATGATAGACAGTTAGTAACTAGACAGCATCTGTCCCAGCCTAAGGCTGGAGCGTGGTGTAGAAAGCTCCTAGAATCAGGCATAGTTGTGGATTTGGAGATTCTGCGATACAATATAACCTTCCTGTTGCTACATACACGTTTCTTTTGTGCCAACTGGAATTTATTGGGCCATTTTCCAATAAAAGAGGAGTAATTTTTCCCCACAGAGAAAAATCCTATATGTGCAGTCTTGATTCTGAAGATGTAAGGCAGAGGTAGTGTTCTTGGACCTGAAATTGGATCATGAAAGCACTTTAGGTAAGAGGGATGCTTAAGTCATGTCTCTCTCGGGATTGCACTTGATTTACTTCGAGGATGTTAAGAGGCTTAATTGCCCTGTGAATACTTAGCCTGTGCTAGCTATTCTTAAGGCACCCCTTTTTAGTAATTCCCAGCTACCAAAGAGCAAGGGGCTAGAGAATTCCTATCAAGGCTTCCCTGAAGCACTGTCCACTCATATTCATGTATTATGAGTCCTAGGTGTGAAACTCTGATGTGCTAGAAACAGTTTCATGATAAATAAATAGGTAAATACTGTTTCCTATATTTTCTGTGGCATAAGGGTGTGAGTACTTTCACCTTGACCAACTTCAAGTTCCTGACATCGAGTCTTTTGACTATACAGGGAGGCGGGGAGGTACAAGCTGAAGCTGCCATGACTGTCAGAGCCCTCTGGAGTGAAGTCACCTACACCATAGAGTCAAGCAAGATGCTTCTGTGGGATGCAAGCTGGAAGCATTAGAGGAATCTGTTATTAAACTCTATAAACCTTAATTGATAGTCAGATGTTGATCTTTATTTTCTTTCTTTTTCCCCTCTGAGTCATTACTGCATCCTTGAGCGAATCCCTTTTATAGCCAGGAGGGATTCAGGTGAGGTGAAACACCTCCTCACAGCTAACACCACCAGTCTATGCCTGGAAGCGCAGAATCCATGAAGGACCGACGGCTGCCCCTCCTGTCTCCAAATGCCTTTTCCATTTTTACCTCTGATAACGTAAGGGAGATGGAAAGTTTTTCCCTAAAGAAGCTTTGGAAGCATCTCTGAGATAATGAGCCCCATCTCCATTCTTCTAACGCAGCCCCACCTCTAATCCTACATTATCATCACTCTTGATTTTCATTATCAGATTTCCCTTCTGTGTGGGATGTGGTCTGTGTGCAAATTGTCTGGGGTCTTTGAGGAAAGTGAGATGTCAGGGCCAGGAATATATGGAAGCTCATAGAGGCGTTTAACCAGCCTGTAAGCTGAAGACTGGGATTGAGTGTGTCTGAGTCATTCTCTGAAGTACATTCTCTCTCTGTAGCAGAACTATGGTAATGTATGTGAAAATACACAGAGATACATACATACATATATACATGCACATACACACAGAAGGCATGAAACCAAAAAAGGTCTATGGTAGGCAAGAGGCACAGAGCTAAAATTTTTCAGTGGCTTCTTTCTGTATGACTCAGAGCCTGTGGCTTTTTCTTACATTTGAAAGCTATCTGGGAAAAAATATAGACAGATTAGCAAAAGAGCTTACACATACCTAGCAAAGCGTAAAATATTTACCATTTGTTCCTTTCACAGAGTAAGTTTGGCATGACTTGCTCTAGGGTTGAGTGCATCTCGGAAAGTGTTGAAAAAGGCCAAGCACATCTGGAATGCGAGTCCATGGGCCGGATGCTGGTGTATACAGTCGTGACAGGCAATTAAGCAGCACCGTTATGCACACCATATTTAATTAGAAGCCTGAAAAATACTCTAAATATTTCTCATCTCATGAAGACTTGGCACAGCTAACATGGTAGTGTGCTCTGATAATCTCTAAAATGGCTTAGAGTATTTCTCCATCTTGTCTGAAGAGGATTCCCATTTTCTTTATTTTATGAAGCGTGTTTGGGAGTCAGTGTGCTCTGGAATATGACAATCTGGTTCTCTTGAGACATTGCTGCATCTTAATAGCTTCTTTCTCCTGGCCACCCCATGCCTTCCGTCGACTCCTTCGGTCCTTCTGTTCCTGTCTTCTAGACTCAACCCACCGTCTCTTCCATTGGTCACGGCCTTTCTCTCCACTACTTTTAGAGCATTTAGTCTTTATTCAATAAAAATCTCTACTTTCTGAAACTCTTTTTTTAAAAAACAAGTTTTTATTGTACTACTCCTAAGAAAGGAAGCGATCTCAAGAAAACATGTTTTCTTATGATCTGTAAGATTGTATTTTTTTAATATGGAAATGTTACTTAGCAATTTTCTAGGGAAAAAAATTTCTTAGGAGTATACTGAATAATTCACTGACTAATTAAAAAGGAACTATTAAAGGCAGTTTAATCTCATTTTTGTGACATGTAACAGGGAAAAATAATTTATAGAAAGATGAGAAAAGGCTTTTTTTTTTTCTGCCTCAGTTCACCCACTGATGTGGTGGGAACCCTGGGAAGTTCAAGGTTCTACACTGCTGTCCAAGAAAATGGTAATTTGTCAGATGCTCCTTCAGGCCCCTCATAGCTCCAACAGTCTGTCCAGAATGATCTAAGATTGCAGAAGTCTAAGAAAAGATTTAGGGAAATAAGACAAGCGACTCCATTCTATTAGATTTGTATCTGGTTTTTTTTTTGTTGTTGTTGTTGTTGCTTGTTTGTCTGACAGCATATACCAGTTATTGCTTAATAATGATCACAATACAGCTTTATCAAAAATATAATAGTTGATGCTAAATTCTATTTGGTAGACAAGAATTCCTGTTTTCACACAGCAACAGATTAAGACTCAAAGGTTCCCATAATCCTGTTAAGTACATTTTCTTCTCCATGAGCGAGCTGGCAGGCCTTTGATCATGGACTTGGGCAGAATATTAGTACTTCCATGCCCTTCAGAAAGCCCCAGCTGTCTGAGGCATCCTGCCCCAGAGGTCCCTCAAATCTGATTTGATCACTCTTAATTTACTTCTCAGACAGAGCTATTGATTGTGGGAGTGGAAAGGGCCGCTTTTCACTTCACACTGAGGTCATGAGCTTCAATTTCGTAAATTCTTATTTACTGTAACAGATGCTAGTGGCGTGCAAGCTGCAGTCAGTGCCTTCTCAGCCCCTAAATTCCCCCATCGTTTCTGCTTTCCCAGCATGCTTCTCTAGGAAGTTTCATGTTTTCCTCAGACTTCGGTCCTTTCATCCTTTTCAATACACAAAGGGCTCATGGTTTTCTTCTTTCTCACTTCTAAGCCACAAAAGCCCCCAGATAGTCTCTTTGCATCGTTGATTCTTTGAACATTACTAGAAAGCTTGCTTCTCTGTAAGATACTATGATCCAGGGATAGTCCTCATGCTTTGAGACATTCCTTTCCCGGTGGGAGTTAGTAGGATGGGCAGACCCAGGAGTTTGTACTTGACAAGTCTGTGAGTACAAGAGAAGCATTTCCAATCAGATGAAGATGATAATCAGGTGAACTTCATAGTGAAGGAGATTTGTGAGTTCTGCCTGAAAAGTCTCGTCAGAGTTCGTTAGGACAATGGGAAGACCAACACTTCATTCAGAAAGAACCATCAGTGGGAACCCGTGAAGCCATAAGAAATGGTGGCATGATCAGAAAGTGTGGGAGATTGGAAGGAAGGTAGAGAATCTAGGTGCCGGCAGAGGATCTGTGGAGCTGGGAACTGTCGTACTCCCTGGACTGCTGTCCCCAGGTCTACAGGCCTGTTCTTTACGAATTCCCCCTTTTGAGTCATCCTCTCTGTAACTTCTTTTTCAACCTAAAGAGATTTTCAGTGTATCTTCAACACTGGATGTACGCATGCATTGTGCGCGCAACACACACACACACACACACACACACACACACACTCTGTCACTCACTCAGCTTTATCTTGTACCTTCTTCTGCTCTGTACCTCATTTTCAAGGTTCTTAGAAAGGTTATTTTTCTTCATTTCCTATTCTCTCTATCCTGGCATAATATGCTTAAGAAAGAAAAAGAATGAGAATGGGTATATTTGGGTGCATCCTTGTCCGAGTACCCCCAATCCACAGGCAGTGTAATAGCATGTGGAGTCAAAGCCTCTGGGAGGCAGTTTGGTTGGTCATGAGGGCAAAGTCATTACGAATGACACTTATGTACTTAAAAAATAGCCTTTGTGAACCTCCTTACCCCTTCTACTGTGAGAAAGTACAATGCAAAGATGGCCGTTTCTGACCCAGGAGACAGTCCCTCATCAGACACTGTGCCCACCAGCACTTTGATCTTGGGTTTCAGAGCCTCTAAAACTAAGAAATGCATTTCTGTTCCTCATACAGCATTCCATTGTATTGTGCTGCTGCAGCAGCCTAGGTGGACTGCAACATCATTGACTCACCATTTTAATATAACCCTATGAGTCCATTTTCATTGCTCTGCTCTCCATTTTTTTTGCAGCTCGTGAAGGTTCATATTTTCCTTGAATATGAATGGCGATGACTAGCCTGTTTTTAAGATGAATGAAAAGTTTCCTCACAAAGAAATGTACAGAGGGAAGAGGGGATGAGAGATCGTGTGCTACCATGCTTGCTCTACGGTCTGATTTAGAGAGTGTGTATTTGGGTCTATAAACATCAGGTCTTTCTGGCTCTGTCTGCACCATTTGTCTTCATTGTCCTACTGCTGTGTCTTAGAACCAATCAAAACAAGGAAACACATGTGTTGCTTACAGCTACTCAAGTAAGTACTGCTCTTTACTCTCAAAGATGCTTAAACATGAGCGTCATGAAGTGTAGTTCATGGGCAAATGCCCTGAACCTGAAATATGTGGTTTCCTATGCCTAGTGGCTTACACAGCATAATACAAATGCAAGCAGTAGGTTAACCTGAAGCAGTCTCTGGCATGTTCTCCGTAGTTCTTCATCACCTCTCAAGCAGAATGGCTGAGAACTGGGAATGGCTTCCAGTATGCCCTTGACTCTTTTGTCCTCCATCAATTATTGGCATATTAAGCTGTTAATAGTGTAGGGGATTTTGCATATTCCTGAAGAAGTTATCATTTCACTGAACACTAGATTCTCTGATGAATTAGAAACATTTGTACTTTTAGAGTATAAAAGTAAATAAACAACTCCATAAATCTCTTATTTTTGGTGATGGGACTGAGGTCTAGAAAGGGGAGTGTGCTTTAATCGAAGATTTAATGTTAATTTGTCTTTTATTTTCACATCGTGTAGCTGTCCTGTTGGGATAGTAAATTATCTCAACTCCTTTGACCCAAGTGGAATAGTCGTTGGTGAAAAATTTGAGCTCTGCTTTCTTAACTTTTAAGGGAATATAGAATCCTGATTTCTCGGAAATTGCAGAAGTGTGAAGATTGCCAACCCTCTTGCCTACTTAGGGGATTAGCTAATTGAGCGGCACAAATTCATCCCATGTAGAGAAGAAATTTTCAACATAAGCAAAATACTTTCCAAATTGTCTAATCAGTTGATTTCTGGGAACAGTTAGATGCAGTAACTGGATCAGCAACAGCACCCTCTCGGTCTTTCAGCAGCCACAAGAGGCTGTTATACCTGTCCTGAACCCTGTCTTAATTATACGACAGGGACACGGTGTATTATAAAATGGAAGCAAAGTGTCAGCATGGAGGGTTTGAGAGATGCTGAATGGGAGGTTGGAAGTCTTGACCCTACCTAATATGGATGGTAAGATAGTAAGGGTGGGTGTCCAGAAAGCTGGGAGGAATAATGGAGATGGAGCAAATTGTGCTGGGAGTAGCCAGGGTGAAGGTGGCGTTGGAGCTGCCCATGGCTTAAGAGTTGGAAGCACTGTTCTGAGGAGATGTACATAGTTAGAGAAACTTATTCTGAGGGGAGACAAGGTTACAATTGGGAAGAGCAGCTGAGAGGATCAGGATTGAGAAATCCTGTCAATGTATAAGTTTAGGAAAGGAAGCAATAAACTCCACAATGTCAAAAGATTAGAGTTTTCCTGCCATGGAATAATCCTTTTGTACACTGTGAGGGTGTAGTATTGTCATTGGTGTAAGAAAGCGTCAGTTGGCCAATACCTAGGCAAGAAGAGATTAGGTAGGAGGGCTGGACAGAAGGAATGCTGGGAAAAAGAAGGGCGGAATCACAAGGACTTGCCAGCCAGATGCAGAAAGAGCAGGAGGTGAACATACCATGCTGAAAAAAGGTACTGACACATGGTAGAGCATAGATAAGAAGTATGGGTTAATTTAAGTTGAAAGAGCTAGTTGGTAACAAGCCTAAGCTATCGGCTGAGCATTTATAATAAATAATAAATTTCCCGTGGTTATTTTGGATCCTACTGGCAGGACAGAGCTGATTGGGGGTCCCAATTAAAAATTTGCTCACATTTTTAGGACTGGACTGTGAGGTATACATTAGCTAAGAGAGAGCTTAAAGAAGCAATTTTGGGATAGACACCAAGCCCCAAAATAAATATTACATGGGACCAAAGATGTAGTACATGAGATTCTGTTTCTAAATGTTTACGGGATGTGTGAGGATTCCATTGTGTATTTACAAAGAATAAGCCTAGGGCTTCACTGAATTGCACTTGAAGTAACTTGAAGTTGGCTAAATCCTGAAACTTAATATTCTAACCATCATATCTTCAGCCCTTTTTTGATTGTCAGTGGCTGGACACACCATTCTTCAGTTTGTTTAATATAAATTTTAAAATAATTGTATGTTGACTAGATTAATTTAAAATATGAGAAAGGAATATATTCAGAGTCGAGGAATATTTGTTTAACTATGCAAAGATGTATTGCATCTGTTCATGTTGCAGAATATTTGTTTAACTATCTAAAGATGCGTTGCTGTTTTACCTTGCTGGTTGAAGACACCTTATTAGTCTAATAAAAAGCTGAATGGCCAATAGAGAGGAGGAACTATAGGCAATAATTCTGGACTCGGAGAGAATGTGAGAGGAGGAATTTAGGCTGGGGAAGAAAGAAAAAGGGACACTAGGAAGATGTCATTAAAAAGTGCTTTTTCTTTTATAGGATTCTATATGAATCTGCCTTAATTTATTAACCAATTTTTAACCCAGGGCAGTTCTGGTTTAAAAACTAGCTCTGAATCACATCTATTTTACTGATAATAACCTGGGATAGTTGCTGAGAATACTAGTTACATTCTCTCTCCACTGTTTTGGACTTTGGATTTCAAAATTCACTGAGTAAGTTTAGCTAGTAACCTCAAAATGTTTTTTGGATAGTTTTTGACAGGTTGATTGCTGATCTAAAGATAGCCTTCTTTGGATCAGGTACTCACACATAGTTCCAGAGGTCGTGGTGAGAGTCTGAGGGTATTGGATGGAAGGTATGGATGCTTGCAGTAGTGAATTTCTCAGGAAAGAGGTGTGTACAAGGCTTCTCAGGGTTGGCTTGTGCAGTCTAAACATAGAAGGAAACTATTATAGAATTTACATTGTCATTTCACATATGAGAAGGCTGCCAAGTTTACTGATGTCAAAGTCATGTGTCTCTGTCAGGATTCAGTCCTTGAAGTTGAGGCCAGTGCATTTTGGTTCTGTGATATTGTGTCTTGCTGATATTCCATGGATGTTTTGATCGAACCCTTTGATTTTGAGCATATTTACCATTGATATTTTGTAGAATAAGTATAGAAAAACAATTTCATCCTATTGAGTAAATACCCATTAAAAAGTGCTTTTTCTTTTATAGGGTTCTATATGAATGTTCTTTAATTTATTGACCAGTTTTTAACCCAGTGCAGTTCTGGTTTAAAAACTAGCTCTGAATTACAACTATTTTTACTGATATTAACCTGGGATAGTTGTTGGGAGCTATAGATCCCTGGTCCCTTGACTTTCTCTGTCTGCAGCTGCTCTGAGCACGAGACCTTGATGGCAGGCTGATGAGGCCTGCAGCTGAAAGATCACGAGAACTGGGTGTGGCTAAGGATCCCTGTATAAGCTGCCCCTGAGCACAATAAAGTTGGCATTGGCATTCTTGTATCAGGATGACCCGTGTCCCTGTCTCTCTGTGTCTCTCTCTGTCTGTGTGTGTGTGTACATTCCCAGCTCACGTATGGTCTTGTAGTGACATGGGAGCTATAGGACCATCGGGATTTTACAGGACTGCTCGGGTTTTTACAGAGAGATTTTTGTGTATAACGTGTATTACTTAGATACGAAAGTGTTTTACCTACTGTCCTTTCATTTTTGGAAAGTTTTATTGATCACTTCTTCTTCCATTTACTCCTCTTAGTCTTTGCAGTTGTAAAAGTCAGTTTTTCCGATATTGTATTTTAAAGATAAATTTTTAAATATTTTATTTATTTGTTAGTTTTTCCTGAGGGTGTTTTTAAACCATTAAAAGTTTTATTGTTGTTGCTGGTTATTTCTTCTTTTAAAAAAACTTAAATTTTTCTGGTGCTGAGGATCAAGCATGACCTCGTAGATGGTAGGCAGATACGGTGCTGCAGGGCAGAGAGCTAGCTCTGAGCAGTTCCAAGCAGCCTTTTCCTCACATCTGATTTCTGAGGCAGTTTTATGCTGTGAAAGCGTTGCATGATCTTTCAGTTGATTCTTACACAAACACCTTGGTGTTTTCTCTGTTGTCAATTTCAGTGTTGTATTTCTTGGTCACTATTTTTCTGTCACTATTTTCATTATAAATTGGAAAAATAGCAGTCATTTTTACTGCTCTACTTTCTCAAGATAAAAAAGAAGAATAAACAAAGAACAAGGTCACAAGTTTTCAGTGAGTGTGGGGAAAACATTCCACATATCTGGGAGAATCTCCCAGAGTGTTCTAACCATGGATATATCCCAGGATACTACTTGGTATTTCTTTTCTTTCTCCTTCAAGTGGTTTGCGTCCATCAGAACAGACTCTTTGCCTCTCAAAAGTACAAGTAAGGAGAAAGGAATGGTCCTTACCTTCATGGGTAAGGATCAGGAAAAAAAAATCTACCCAATGAAAGCAGCCACTGCTGCTTGACTCTATCAGGGGGACAAGGTCTTGCTTCGCTGACCTTGGCTTCTAAAGTCCATGCTGTCTTGGGGCTTGGGCAGGAGATGGAAAGGAGTGACCTTTCACCATCTTCTGTGTCTATCCAAGTTCCCCTAGGCTTGGAGAAGCTCCCAGGCATTTCTCCATTTCCCCTACAGAGTATAAACCTCCCTGGAGGCTATTCTTGTCTGGAATCCAAGGACTGTGTGTCAATTAAGGCTCTTGGAAGTCAGGATCCCTTGTCTCTCAAATGTCTCCAACTTCAACTTTGGAAATAGTTGTCTTATGTTCCACCCGGTCCAGGAGTGTTACTAAGGCCATGGTGTCCACTGGGATTTGCATCATCAACAACCCCATAGGAACATGGGAAGCATTGGGAAAAACAAGTAAAAATGACTGTAGAGGAGCTGTCAAATTTTATAGTAAATTGAGCATCAGATGTTGATTCCAGCTGTGAGACTCTCTGGAAAGATGGTCCGCGGTGTTGTCCTGACATGACCTTCCTCCCGTCTATCTTCAATGAGTTGCAGTGAGTAGAGGGTAGAGGTACACCCCTCGTGAGGCTGCTTCGCATGATTGAGCCTGAGATAAAACATCTTCCCTTTTCTCATTTTCCATGAAAACATGAGCTTTAAAATGCAGATCTTCCCCCAAACCGGCGGACATTCATAAGCGGCTGACCCTTTGAAAGCAAAGTTGTTAACAACCTTATACTTCTCTTTCCAGCTTGGTCCTGATCCTACCTCAGGGTACCTTGCTTTGGGTTTGACCTTGAACCTTCATACAGTTTCTCAGACACCGGTTATTGAATTAGTTGTGGCTACAGCTCAGGTGATCCTGCTGACCTGAGATGGCTCCGGGTAAAGCTTCTAACGCTTCCATACCACTTCTGGCTCCTGTACCACTCTGAAGGCAACATCCACTACTGGGTTTCCTTTAACCTTTGTTTGTGATTTTTGTTAATAATAAATGGTTTGCCAACCCTTTTGTACCCAGCTTGGATCTTACAGATACAACATAATTATTTCATACCCACTGAAACAGGAATACAAGAGATTGGAAACTATAAGAGCCTGAAAAGTGTACATCTGAGCCCGTTCATCACATGCTAGCTTGGTGAATATATTTCTGTGTGCTTAAATAAAATAAAGGTTAGAAAACCCAACGCTATGCTGCAGGAGTTATGAAGATAGAGTACAATGTCGAAGGCTCTTTTTCTTCTCTGATTGGAATTAATTATTTGTGTCTATTATTTTACAGATCTTAATCCATTATTCCTTACCCTGTTTTACCTCAAGGAAGTAAAAGCATTAGGACTAATGGCTAAGTGACTTGCAGTAACCACTGACCTTCTGAGAGAGGGAGAATGATGATAGGGCCCAGAACTACTGACTTCTAATCTTGTAGATATTTGCATGTGAGTCACATGTTCTACTTGGTGAGTTCTGAAGTAGAGGCTTGCTTCTACTCTTAAATTCTTAGCGCTTGGGGCTGGAGAGATGGCTCAGAGGTTAAAAGCATTGCCTGCTCTTCCAAAGGTCCTGAGTTCAATTCCCAGGGACCACATGGTGGCTCACAACCATCTGAAATGGGGTCTGGTGCCCTCTTCTGGCCTGCAGGCATACACACAGACAGAAACTTGTATACATAATAAATAAATAAATATTTAAAAAAATTCTTAGCGCTTCTTACTTTCCTCTTCTCTAAGACTTTCTAATGCCTACTCGTTTTGTCCTGGATCACACTTCCTTTGACACACACTCCACATCTCTGCTCATGGACCTTTGGCTGGTCTTCAGGATAGGTGAGGAGAGCATGGAAAACTTGACTATTGCGCATTTTATTCACAACGCACTGAGTTGTTTGTTGGAGGAATGGGGAGTCTTCATGTTAACCTACTGTCCATGTTCTTCAGACTGTATGTTCTAGAAAGGCAAAGGCTGCAAGTGTTTAGTTCACTGTTATATTGCTGATGGTAAAGCAATGACTCGTATGCAGTGGATAGTAAATACCTTTGGAGTTAGTTTTCTCTCAATGACTTTCTTTTGCAAACGAGTAATGTTGCATTGGAAAACTTGGTAAGGGGCTGTAATTAGATGCACATGCGATGTCTTTTCAGTGTCTGATAGTAGGTAGGTGCTCAAAAGAAAAAATGCAGAAAGGGGGTAGTCCTTCCAACTAACTAACCAGAGTGAAAAGCCCTTATAATTGTACTAAAATATATACATCAATCCAACCAACAATTTTTCATCTTGTACTATTACATTACCTTTCTATACATTTATTCAACAAGCATCTGTGGAAGTGTTTCTCCATGTCATGTGATAGCCAAGGGATTAGTCAATAAAGATGACTAAGGGTTGGGATCAGGGCTTGAGAACTCTGTTCGTTAAGTATCTAGTGTGAGTTCATCTTTATTCTGGAGCAAGTGCTCCTGCAAATGAGAAATGTTATACCTGTCCTTCAGAGACAGTCCCAGAGTGCAGAGACACACAAGCTATTCATCACTAAGCAAATAATAAGAGCTTTGAAACTGGGTGAGATAATGGTTTTCTAGCCAGATACGGGCGTGGTCTGTTGAAATATGAGCGGCGGGGCTGCGTCCCCGGCACCCGGCCACCCGCACGGCTAGCTTTATCCGAAATAATTACACGGAAACTGTATTCTTTTAAACACCACTTGGCCCATTATATCTAGCCTTTTCTCGGCTAACTCTTGCATCTGGACTAGCCCATTTCTTATAATCTGTGTAGCCCACGAGCTGGCTTACCAGGAATGATCTTAACCTGCGTCTGCCTGGAGTGGGAGAATCATGGCGACTCCTTGACTCAGCTTCTTTCTCCCAGCATTCTGTTCTGTTTTCTCCTCCCACCTATGTTTTAACCTATGAGGGCCAAGCAGTTTCTTTATTACTTAACCAATGAAATCATCAGATTGATATATGACACTCCCACATCAGTGGTCATGGATGATTTCGAGTGTCTGCTGGAGATTAAACAGGGGTCCAGTAATTAAGCATACAGCACATGTTCTATTTACCATTAGAGATGTGAGCGTGTGGTCAAGTGCACTTAGGGGCACCACCCATAAGAGAAGAACGTGAGGTTAGCTGAATACCAGTGGGCCCTTCTGAAGAGTGTGTGGTCCATTCTTGCAGGATGGGACCCAAATGTGGAAGGCAACAGGACCGAAATCTAGGAAGGCCAGTCCGTGTTCCACTATATTGGTCACAAGTGCAGGGATTAATTGCTGTCCAGGAATACCTTGTGGCAAGAGTTTTCGTATCAACTAGGTGCAAATTCAAATTCTACATTTTTTTAAGTTTCCCTGTCTACTGAAGGCAGGCCAGAGGACTGTTTCTGCACATTTACCAGGTAGCTTCCTTCACTTAAACTGTTTCTCACTGGATGATAGTGTTATGGCTTCTGTGAGTGCATGAGGACTTGGAAAACACTTTATACTTTGAGTCTTCAGACCCCAGCACAGGCCTGGGTACACAGAAGGTGCTTATCATGACTTTATTAGTATTATTTATTATGATTATTAACAAGAGTGGAAGTGGCTACAGACATTCCTGGGGCAGCGGTACACTTCACTTTTGATGTAACTGGTCATTTCCAGAGACCTAGAAAGGAGAGATGTGAGGGACATATATTTTTAAATGTAGTGTTGTATCTTCAGAGTGATGGATGCAAGCTAGATGAAGTGAGAAGAATCCATTCCTTTTAATCTAGTGGCAAATGTGAGGGGTATTGTAGGGTAGTACAGTGACACCTAGTGGTGGAAAAAGATCTTCCAGTTCTACCCCACCCACCCCAAGAGTCATAAAACTCTGAGAGTTTTACGATGACACTAGAGGACATCCACAGCAGAATGTGAGCTGTCGCTGGTTCCCACGGAACCTCTGTGTTCTTTTGGTCTTCAGGATGGATGGTTTTGCTTGGAAAACGTAACTATTACACCTGTTGCTAAGAATACACTTAGCTGTTTGTTAGAATGTGTCATTTTTATTTATGTAAAAATAATGACGCAGTCACTCTTGTGCCAATCTAGAAAGTTTTGCAAAGTTCCTACTGGCTGATTATGAGGAAAAACCAAAGCGCAGGAGGGGGAAAAGAACAAACACACTTCTAACTTGATTTCTTCTCGACTCTTTGAAATACTTCCTCATGAACATACGCTGCTTTTATCTGAGGAAACGGAACAAGAACAGCACTCACATGAAGAAGGTATTAGACTATCCTTTTCATGGCTGTATCCTAGTCTCATAGTTAGTCCATGGCCTCGGCTGCAATTCTTTTAGAGTCCTCATGTGCATCTATTAAAAAGATGTTACTACTTAGGCATGTCTAGCAACTGTTTCCAAGGAAACCCATCTACAACCATTTGCTATTGGAATAAGCCCCTAATGGGCCTAGGTAGGGTCTTGTCTCTTAGCAACTCAATTTTTTTTTCATTTTTATTAAAAGCATACATTTCCTTAAAAGCCTGTTCATACCAAAGACATAAAGGTTGTTTTTCTTTGTTCCTGAACCTCACCCCTGAAGACTGGCATTGGTGAGGATCACACTGAAAGGCATTTCTCTAATCCATGAATGAACACTTTGTCAATCATGTAGGTCATTGACTGTTCCCTCTGCACCTCTATGCGTCCAGCCTGGACCTCTGCTTGGCTACTTCAGGTAACGTGTCTGAGGGACAGTAATGGATTCCTGGTCTGTCTACCAGTAAGGTTTGCTATCGAGTCTGGAAGAATTCAGATAAAGACAGAACACTCATCGCCTAGTTTTTGTTTTTACCGTGACTTGTCCTCACAGCAGACGAGACGCGCCTGTTTCTCACTAAATGCTGACAGGGTGCAGACCTTGTTTATCACTGTGCCCCAGGCATCCTAGTGCTGTGTCTGAGCCATCCAGCATAAAACCTGCCCCACTGCCTGGCATGAAGAGCTATGAAAGCATGGACCATGAGAGGTGCCTGCACACAGACCTGCCAACATTCGGTGACTCTTGAAATGATCCGCTGAGAGGAAGAAATGCGATTTCCGTGACGTTTCTGAAACAACGACAGCAACAAAAGCAGAAAAAAGAAAAAAGGAAGTCAATTCCAAATTCATGTCTCTGACTCCATTGAGACCACCTCACCCTTGCCCTATCTCTTTATTCTTTGCCAATTCTTGGTCACTTTTACACAAATTGAAATTAAGTTCATGCTGTATTCTTTTTTTTTTTTTTAAATTTTCGAGACAGGGTTTCTCCGTAGCTTTTGGTTCCTGTCCTGGAACTAACTCTTGTAGACCAGGCTGGCCTCGAACTCACAGAGATCCGCCTGCCTCTGCCTCTCACGTGCTGGGATCAAAGGCTGCGCCTGTACTCTTATGCCTACTGCAGTAGTTATTGCTAGGAAAAACCCGTCACCAGCTTAGCATCTGGATTGCTTGTTGCTAGAGGGTAGTCTACCAGTATGGTCTGCTGAACCATCTCAGTGCCAAGACTGCTCGTTGTGTGGTTTTACAGAGCATGAACATCACCAATTGAAGGACACAAGGAGCAGCTATTAATTAAGAAGCAGTTTGCAGGTGCCTTCTGATTCTATATGACCCCCATCTAGGTCGTTATACACTTGTCTTGTAATCTTACGACCGTGCCTTTCCCCCGCAGGCTGGTGCTTATTCTGCCAGACTCAGTCCTGGGGGCTTTGCTATTTATCATCTTCACAATCCTGCATCGCAGTCTCTCAAATCCTTCATGGTACCCCTTTCACTTCTCTTTCTACTCACCACCCCCACGAAGGTGCCTGAACTACGACATGAAGGGGGCTGGGTTCTCTGCTCTTCGCCTTCTCGTGACAGTCGGTCTAGGTTGTCAACTTGATTGGATTACAAGGCGCCCGAAAGATTGGTAAAACTGCACTTGTACATCTGTTTGGGCATCTCCAGAGACACCTGTCTATGAGACTGCAGCTGAGCATTCGGAGTAACTTGAATGTGGGCAGCACTGTGGAAAAGGCTGGGACCTGAAGCAAGGAGAGGTAGAAAAGGAAGCCAGCTGGAATGTGCAAGCTTCTTTCTTCCTGAGCAAGTATTTCCTTTGCTGTTCTTTATTGTGGACATGTGACATGTGACTCCTGATTCTTTGGCTTTTCAACCTGGACTTACCCTGGTGATTCTCCAAGGAGATTCAAGGCCTTCACCCTCAGACTTGGTCTGTATTATTGCTTGCCCCTTGCTCTGTGGCTTTATGTTCTTAGATTGAGCAGCTATTAAGACTATCTGACTCCATAGCATTGCAGCCAGTTGTGATTGAACTATCCAGTCTCCAATTGTTTAGGCCGATCTGATGAAACAGGTACACTTGTGCGCTCGTGTGTGTGTGTGTGTGTGTGTGTATCTAAGTTAGTTTTGTGTCAAAGTGACATAAGCTAGAGTTATCTGGGAAAGGGATCTTCATCAGGTTACCTATAAGCATATTTGTAAGGCATTTTCTTAATTAATGATTGATGTGGGAAGTATCACCCCTGGATGGCTGGACTTGGAGTCCTGGGTTCTATAAGAAATCAGACTGAGCAAACCACCGCAAGGAACAAGCCAGTAAGCAGCACTCCCCCAAGTACCCTGCCTTAGTTCTGACCTTGAAGTTTTGACCTTCAGGTTTCTGTGTAGAGTTCCTGCCTTGGCTTCCTTCAATGGATTGTGACTTGGGATATGTAAGACAAACAAACACTTTCCTTCACCAGTTAGTTTTCATCAGTTTTTCTTATCAGACGACCAGAAAGCAAACTAGAACTCTATATTCCTTCTGCTGCTTTTGTTTATCTATCGAACTCCAGTCACCCCACTTTATGGAAGTCCACACCTTGTCGCATTGAGAGGGCTGCGTCTTTATCTCTTCCATTAGCACTTGAGCATCCTAATGGCAGGACCAATGTCATAATCAAGTTGCCTTTCAAATGCCAAGGTCAGTGCTGGACACAGAGCAGATGTTGCTAAAGATTTTAATGGGTTTTATGTAATCCCTTTTAAAAAGCTTTATATGTGGTCCAGACTCACAATGATGGGGCAGACAATAGTCATTGTTCAGTAAGGAAACCAGCCTGAGCTATTTATTAGAAAACTTCAAGTGATCAGAAATACGTTGCTTAAGATAGTTTTCTTTCTTTCATTTGTCAAACAGCATTTTTATTGAAACCATGAGAATTTCACATCATGTACCCCAATCCCCCTCATTTCCCAGTCCCGCCATAATTGCTCTTCACCCTTGTTATGTCCATCCAAAAGGAAAATTTAAATAAATATTAAAAATAAAAATGCAAATAAGAATGTTAACTAAAAACAAACAAAAACTGTAACAGGCTTTCTTTTGAGCCATCACCCAGCCCCAGATCACGGCACAGATATTTATTAGTTTTGAATATTCAACCTTACCTTAGTTCTTATTCCTTGCTAGCTCTTATGACTTTGATTACCCTGTTTTTCTTCATCTATGTTTTGCCTTGGGACTTTTTACCTTTTTCTCTCATTCGTTTTCTCTCTTGCTTCTCTTTTCTGGCTGGCTATCAGCTGCCTGGCTACTGGTCCCTGCTATGTCCCTGCCTCTTTCTCCTCCTTCTCTTCCTTTCTCTCCCGAGTCTAGATTTCTCCTCCTCTTATTTTCTCTGCCTGTCAGGCCTGACTCTCTCTCTCCTAGCTATCGGTCATTCAGTTTTTATTTGACCAATCAGGTGCCTTAGCCAGGTAAGGTGAAACAAATGTAACACATCTTTACATAATTAAACAAATGCAGCAAACCAATGTAACACATCTTTACGTCATTAACAAAGGCAGCAGAAATAAATGCAATGCACCCTTACATAGTTAAAATAGTATTCCATAGCATAAACAATGTAACACATCTTTGCCTTATTAGAATAATATTCCACAACAAAAAGTCACCTTCCTCCTCCTTCTTTCCTGCCTCTCATCTTCCTCTTCATTCATGTTAATGGTCCTCGGAGCTGCAGTGTATCATGCAGTAGACCATTTTGTCCAAACAGCTTCACTTGCAAATGTTCTTTGTATCATGTGTTGCTGGTCAGCTTCAATAATGCTGGCTCCTGGCCCATCATCAATACTAGACACTCATTGAAACTACTCTTGCCTATCCTGCTGTTGCCAAAGTCATGGAGATCCTGAGTCTATGGTTCTTCAAGGCCAGTCTCTTTAAGGCTCCAGCGGGTTATAGATGGGATAGATGTTGGGGTGTGCCAAATCAAAGCCTGGATGTGCGTCTGGGGGTTAGCTGAGTTGGTCAGTCCAGACTGCTAGGACTACCCCCTCAGATGAGGGGCAGAGCCAGCTCTCCCACACTTGCAGTGAGGGGTGGGAGCCTGCTTTCTCAAGTGCATGGGGGGAGGGGGAGAGCAGCTCTCATATGATTAGTGGAACCAGTTATGCCATATCAGGGGCTCCTATCCCAGTACCTGGGAGGGGCAGGGTCAGCCTTCTGGTGATGGTGGTGGGGCTTTCTCCCAGGACCAGTGAGGGGATAGGGCCAGCTCCACAAGGCCCTCACACTTTAATACACGGTACATCACATGGTTCAACACATGGTCAACACATGATTCATATGGCCACTGTGGTAGCACAGGCAACAGACATTAACAGAGACCCTAGTTGCAGCAGGATCATGGACCCAGACATGGTCATCAGTAACAGGTTGGGTCTGGTTGTCACCGTAATCCCAGGTGGCAGTTGAGGCCTCTCAGATCAGCACAGACCCAGTAGCATAGGCCCAGATTCCAGTTAGTCACACAGTCCCCAATGGTGACAGGAGCCACAGACATCAACACACACCATGACTGTGGTAGGGTCATGGACGCAGACAGGCTCCTGACTAACAGCTCAGGCCCTGGTTGACTAACAACTATGGCCTTGTTGGCACTACAGGCCACCTCAAACTTGTGGTCCCTGAGGGAACGTGGCCCTCAGGCACCAACATGGCCTAGCTGTCAGCCCAGACCCCAGGCATGTGCATAGTCTCTGGTGGTAACAGGAGCCATGGACATCAACACAGACCCTTAGCAGCTGCTCTGGCCCAGATATCACCATGGCCCCAGGTGGGAAGTAGGTCACCCAATTCTTTATTGTCTATGCCTCTTCAGATCTGTCTCTCCACAGGACATGAACCATTCTGCCTCTTTCTCTTTCCCATACCCCACCATATGTTTGCTTACCATAATGGCACCCAACCTTGTGGTATCAGGTGGAATGGTGATTTCTTTGACCTGCCCAGGCCAAGCGGCTCTAGAAGGTGTCAAGAAATCTTTCTTATTATCCACTTTTTTCTTACTTAATTTTATGAAGACTTGTTTTTCACAGTCACTAGCCTGAGGAAATATTTCCATGTGGATGCTCTGAGTGGATAAGTGCTGGAAATGACGCAGGCTCATCTTCACTCATAGTCCTAAACTGCTCATCTTCACTTATAGTCTTTCGCTCTTTCAGCTGAGAAAGGTCCAGGGAGATAGGGCCCATGCAGAGTAAAGCCCTGAACCTTGGGGCCAGGCACTGCAAGCAATGATCGGGAGCATGGAGCAGAGTGACAGAAATAGCAGGGGTGGGGAATAGGACAAAGAGCCAACAGGACCCAGGAAGCGTTGAGTAAAAGGTTGCAAAAGACATGTGGCAGGTAAGATGTGGCAGACAGATTGGACTCAATTGGAAGGACTGGCGAGGCATGGAAGCAGCTTGCAATTCTCTTTTAAATTTTCAAACTAAAGACCCTTCAGGAGGGAACCATTTTCATCATGCCCTCTTTGCAGGAGGTACAGGAAGAAACAGAGATAAAACTGGTAGGAAGAAACGGCGATAAGGTTTACAGTAGTCTCTGTTCTCATCGCATCCCCCTTTCAGCTAAAAGAAAATTTGAAACAAGAACTAGGGCTACAGCATGACAAAGAAGAAGAAGGGACTGGCGGCAGAGTTAGTTGATGCTGAGCAGGAGGCGTCCCGGTGCTGTGAAGATGCAACACAACTTGCCTGGAGAGTTGAGTCTTCTAGACTCTGAAAGACTCACAGTCATCAAGTGGTGTCATCTGAAGGGGATGGCAGAACCCAGGATGCTACAAAATACCTCTCCTTCCCCGTGTGAATTCTCCCATGACTTAGAAACCCTGTCTAATCCCTGGTTACACGTAGCCTTTCAGGGAAGAACACTATTGACTACTTGACTCATTCTTTCTAAAAGTCCAATCAATATTAGTACTTGGGGGTAAACTGAGGGATGGCTGACCACATTTTGCTGTCGCCTTCGTGCATTAGTCAAATTTTACACATCGTTTGTGGACTGGAGCCACTGAACCAAGATCTTGTCTTTGATGAGAAATTTCTTCTATTGCTTGTGTGTTTAAATTTAACTCCCCAAACTCAGAGATTAAATACCACTGTGTAGAGAGTCTCCATTAATCACCACAGAGATCAAGGCACTGAAGGCAATGACAACATCTTCTGGAGACTCCTGGGCCCTCGGCTGCTATGGCATCCTTTTCTTCCGCCGCCAAATGCAAACATTTATCTTGTGTGACCAGACAGGAATGACTCTTCAGTCTCTACAGATTTATCACTGGCCAGCTCAGTGACAAGTGTATTATTTACACAAAATTTATTTCCACTCTCAGTATTTTTACCCTCCATTTAAACTAAGGGAAGATTTTTCTCTACTCAAAAAATAAATTGTTTTTGGAAAAGTGGTGGGAAAGAAACGAGGCTTTTTTTTTCTTCATTTTTAAGACTTGACTTTGAGTTCATAGATTTGGACAAAACAAAGACTAAAGGTTTGGTAATTAGTCTAATTAATTAGGCTTGACAATTTAAATTGCAGTAAAAGTAAGAGTAATGGCAATAATAAATTTCTGTGGTGTGTTTTTTTAATCAACTTCAGTAACAACAGAGAAATCAGTTTGTAAATTATAAGACACAGTATAAATGTCACATATCCATGAAGTTGAAAGAGAAGGGAACATGGAAGGGTTGGAGAGAGGAAAGTAAAGTAAAGGTGTAATTACAATCTCAAAAATAAAAATAAAATAAATGTCGCATATCATAATCATTCAACGACATGGCGCACATTTTAGTCTCTAAGGGAAAAAGTCAGTTCTTTTCTTTTTGATCTGTGTGCATATTTATTATTCCCTGACTTAAAATATTTGTTGAATGCCTCCTTCAGAGCAGCATTGTACCTCAGTCATGGTTGACAGGGAATATGACAGTTCCAAGATAAAAACGATTCTGAGGTAAGAAAAGATATTACCATCTCCTCAGAAAGTAAGCATAACCTGATGTGGGTTAGGCTTAGGAATGCTTCGGTGTAATGATTCCCTATCTCGGTTGAACAACAGTCTCCTGGGGAGCCTGTAGAAATACCTTCCTATTGAATCGTCACGTGTGAAAATAGCCTGCTATATCTCTGTTCTGCTTCTGTCCTTTGTTCTTTAGAAGAAAACTCCCTTGGAGAATTCTCAGGCAGCTGAATGTGCCAGTTCCTTGCACGGAGCACGGCCATGGATATGGCAGACACAGAAGCCCAGTGAAGACAGTGCTCAGTAAAATGTGACTGCTGTCTGCTGTCTCGAGGGTGGGCTACCTAGGGGAGGAGAGCCCTGACGGTGTGGAGGAGAAGAGGGTTTGTACCTGAGATCCATTTCACTGCCTTGAGTCAAAGGCCACCTTTGTGCCTCCAAGGTCCATAACCATGTTTCTGGTAAGGACTTGCTAGTGTCACGGGGGCAGGGGGTGCCTTTAAAATGCCACCCCCTATCTGAGCATCGAGTAGCCCCACATATGACCTCGGAGGGCCTAACCAATTCTACATCTCGCTGTCAGATATCCTCCCCTTTTGAAAATTTCCTTTGGTCTTATGACATTGTTTCTCTCCTATTATAAAAATGCACGGTTATTATCACATGCTTGAAAGGCTTTTCTAGAAAAAAAAATCACAAGAATACCATGAAAAGTACTCAGATGTTACATAACTATGAGAAAAACTACTTTTTTCCTATGCACATACAAGCACACAAATGTGTATACATTTTCAAAATCAGCTTTTTATTGGGATATTATTTACGACATACTGCTTTCTTTCTATATGCTATTGGGTTAAAATTTTCTTTTAGAAACTACTTTTATTTTTCATTTATATGTGTTTGTCATTGTGGTTTCTACCCGCTTGCAGGTGCTCACAGTGGCCAGAAGAGGGCACTGTATACCAAGGAACTGGAGGCACAGGCAGCTGTGAACCAACCCATGCGAGTGGCAGGGTCTGAATTCAGATATTCTGGAAGAACAGAAAGTGCTCTTAACCACTGAGCCATTTCCCCAGATGTTTCCCCCTCCCTGCATCAGATGTTTTCTTGTCATGAAATACATTTCTGAGCCTCACAAAATAATAAGGATTTGTCCTACTTAGGGCTGAGCATTCGACCCTGAGGTCAATGAATAATGTAATCTGGTGCTGGTTAAACTTAGTGGGTCACAAAACAAAACAAAAAGACATGGATGTGGGAAGGGATTTGTAGTGGGGAGGGGGAGGAATAGGAATGGGAGAAAGATGAAATAAAGCTGGGATTCCAATAATCAGAACGACATATATATATACCAATGTGTATATATGTATGGAATTGCCAAAGCGCCTTTACTGTTCAGAATGCTTGGTGAATTCTCCCACAAGGACCATGCTGGACCCCATCGGGCTTGATAGCAATGGGAGTGCACTCATCACTGGCCATGGTCCGCTTCAGAAGCTGGTAGTTTAACGCTGTCTGCAACTGTCCACATTGAAGACTCACCAGCCTTACATGGACATGTGCTTGCTCGCACCTTATGCTTTTGTAACAGTTCCAACTCAGGAGAGCTCTTTTGCAAGAACCCCAGTCATCCACTGCACCCCGGGTTTGTAGGATGTCATTCTAGTGGTGTTAAGTGTTTTTAAAAACCAAGACACTCTCTAACTACTCTTTGTCCTCTGCTTAAGGTTTCTATCCTATGCTTCTTGTTGTAATTAGAAACATGCAATGAATAATTACTTGTATTCTTTCTATAAATTATCATTCTTTGTAGAAGAACCCATATAACTAAACGAAGACATGCTGTGTAAAACAAAGACCTAGGGAATGTTCCTACAAACATTAAGACATGTCACTGGATCTGTTGTTGCTCTTTCCCTAACTGTACTAGAATGGCATGTACCATAGGTCTCTTTTCCAGCCTGGATTCAAAAAATAAGACAGAGAGCCGCTGCGGCCAACCTGTGTCAACCTGCAAGGCATTTGGGAAATAAGCTGTTATAAGACACCAAAATGAAGGTTATTTGTTTTAAAAATTATTATCATTATTGTTGTTTTACATCCTCTCCACAGTTTCCCCTCCCTCCTTTTATCCTAGTCCCTCTCCCCACCTCCTTTCTGTTCCCCCATTCACTCCTCCTCCATTTCTATTCAGAAGAGGGCGGGCCTCTCATGGCTATCAACCAATCAGAGCATATCAAGTTGCAGTAAGACTAGACACCTCCCCTCTTATTAAAGTTGGATGATGCGACCCAGTATGAAGAATAGGGTCCCAAAAGTAAGCAAAAGAGTCAAGAGACAGCCCCTGCTCCCACTGTTAGGAGTCCCCCAGGAAGACCACATTATACAACTATAATATATACAAAGAGTGCCTAGGTGAGTCTCATAAAGGCTCCCTGGCTGTCGGTTCAGTCTCTGTCAGCCCCTAGGAGTCCAGGTTAGCTGATTCTGTGGATTTTCTTGTGGTGTCCTTGACACCTCTAGCTCCTTGAATCTTTCCTCCCCATTTTTTTTCATAGGAGTCTCCGAGCTCCTCCTAGTGTTTGGCTGTGGGTCTGCACCTGCTTCCACCAGTTACTGAATGAAGCCTCTCTGCCTACAGCTGGGCTGGTCTCCAGTCTACCACTATAGCCCAATATTATTAGGCAGATGATGAGTTATTTGTTATCACATTAGTTAGTAGAAAAATAACTGGTGCAGGAAGCTGATTAGTGCAGGAAGCTGCTAGTAGGCATACAGAACTAGCTTTGAGACCCAAGGTAAAGAACCATCAAAAAGTTCTAACACAGGGGCTGAAGTTTACTAGGATCATTGACTACAGTGGAAAAAAAAATCATGATTCGCATGAACTGAGAGGCCATGTGTTTTGGATACCAATTAATGGACGTAAGAAGCTTTTATAAATAAGAAAGTATTGGTTAATGGTAAGACAGTCTCCTGAAACATTTTTGATTTCTAGCTGTGAAGTCACTGTTGGCTGTAGAAGCAGTAATGTTTGTGAACTGAAAAAACTGCTTCCAAATTAAGGGGACACGGAAAAAATCAGGGATGAAAAATGAAGATAACCCAAAGGAGGGACTTTGATGAAGATGCTCTTTCTTAGATAAATGGCCTTGTTGATGCAGGCCTCTGTGCTGAGCTCTGAGAAGGTAGGATATCATAATCCCCAAATGGGCCTGGGGTGGACGCTGGCTGCTTTGTCACGGAGAGGGTACCAAAGTCACACTCTCAATAAATAGCCCCGTCATGCACCATCTCTTTTCTACTCACACAGGGAGGAAACCCGACAGAGAGTACCCATCGAGAACTCAAACACCCATCCTTTTGATTGATTGCAGATGGCTCACTAGCACTGGAGGAGAGGGCCCACAGGATGGAGACCACGGTTCCTCTTGCTGTTAATAACACAAGATGATAAAACACATTCTGCCAAGGGCTTTGGTAGTTACTTTTCTCAGAAAAAAAAATCCTTCGCAGCTCTTGTCGTCACATTTTGGCCTGTAATGGGAGCCATGGGATGGAGATACATTAATCTTCACTCCTCAGCAAGTTATGCGAGGCAGAAGTAACAGAAATCTCAGAACCGCTGCCGGGAGAAAGGCTGTCTTAATAAATGTGTAGGAAGAAACAACGATCCAGGGATGGCAGGAGGAATTCAGTACTTAGCTGGAAACAAAATCTCACCCATTATTCTTCAGCAATGATTCTCAAATCATTGTGGGAGTCTCTCTGATTGGCCTGAACTTTCCCTGACACATCGTGCTAACCCATGCCTTATGCCCGCTTTGTTCTTGATGGCAAACTCTTGCCTGTCTTTCAAGGTGCATGCTAGGAGTTCTGTCTCAAACGTTCCTGACAAGCTGTGTGATTTCCATCCAATCACCTTGCACTTTAATCAGTGAGGCTCTCGGCATTGCAAAAAGGACCATGTAGCATTTTGACTTTGTATCCTGGGAACCTGACATCCTGTCTGGTACAAAGAGGGTGCTGAAAATAATAAAACAATATTGAAAGAAGGACTTTACACTTTTTCTGCAATTCATTTTTCCTCCATTTTTATTTTAAGGAATGGTCTTTTCCCAGATCCAATTTTCTTGTCCTTTTACTGAACTGTGCAACTGTTTTTAGAATTCTCCAAGACAGGAATGATCACATGTCAGAAATCAATCAGAGGGTCTGGGATCCAAGTTTCTGTGTTTTTTTTTTTTCCAAGATAGGGCTTCATTATGAATCCCAAAGCTGATCTTAAACTTGTGATTCTCTGCCTCAGCACACCAGTTTGCTTTCTTGAGGGACAAGCTGAGGTGGAACTTGTTCTCTGCATTGCGCAGAGCACTGTGGTCTATGATCCCATGGGGTCTACAGAACCGCACGATGAAGGCAAAGGGTGAACTAGAGCGCATCAGTACCATACCAAACCACCGCTCAGGCATCAAGCAGGAAGCAGCCTGGGCACCACACTGATTTTCCTTGTTTACCATACCCTAGCTATGATTGTTGCTTTCAACCAGAAAAGCGAGTTTTGTTTGATTTCAATGGACCTGGTTGAATTAACTGCTTTGCCCGCTGATGGCAATTTGGGATATGCCACTTCTCTTACCAAATGCATCCTTAGTTGTGTCTCCATGGAGGAGAATATTGTGCAGAGAAGAGATTATCTGACTTTGAAAGCAAATGCCCAGGCTTTGTTGTTGTTGAAAGACAGCACATTTCCCCCATGTACACTACATTTCTTATATTTATAGCTTTGCATAGATTATACATCTCTGATTAATTTTCAGACCTGGAACACACCTTACTTTTTTCAAGAATCATTGAAAAGAAAACAATAAAAAAGAGGGAGAAGAGAAAAATCATAGCATACAGACTAAAAGATAAACAATTCCAGGTGCAATTCTGTCTTAAGTAGGCCATCATGATAAGGTTTATATTTGGCTTTCCAATCTCCGAGAGTACCCACTCATAATACTACTGACCATTTAGCAATATTAAACAACAATACCAACTGCCACATATTAATGGCTTTGTTATTTTCTATCTCCCATAATAGTGAGTTTTCTATTATTCTAAATGAAGAAACGGAAGCTCCCAGTGTGGAATGTCATGAGTTCCAGGCTTTGAGGACAGAGCTTAGAGCCAGGCAGTGCTCCGTTCTCGTCCAAGTCGGACGCATACTAGCAAACATCACTGAAGCTCTTACGCTTCAGTTCTTTCTCTGCAACAGAGGGAACAGACTAATTACCTCTCAGGACTGCAGGTGGAGGCAAAGCAGACCATCACAGTCTGATCCTCACCTCCAAAGCTTTTTTGTCCCTTTTGTTACTGGTTGCTATGGGTTCAGGTAGGCTAGTTGTGGTAGTTTGGATGAGAATAGGTTCCATGAGCCCATATGTTTGAATACTTGGTCCCAAGTTGATAGGAATGTTTGGGCAGCATTAGGAGGTGGTATGTCACAGAGGCAGGTTTGGAGGCTTTAAAGATTCACATTGTTACGAGATATTTCATTACACCGTGTAAAGATATGTTTGATCAGTTTAATAAAAAGCTAAACAGCAGGAGCTATAGCTGGGACTTTTGCACAGAGAGAACTCTGGGAAGAAGAAAGGGGGAGTCACCAGGTGGACACACAGAGAGAAGGACATGAGGGAGGAGAGGTAAAAGCCATGAATCATGTGGCACAAAGGTGAATAGAAATGGGTTAAGTTATAAGATTTAGTTAGAAACAAGCCTAAGCTCTAGGCTGAGCTTTCATAATCAATAATAAGTCTCTGTGTCATTTTTTTGTGAGCAGCCCCGAGAAAGCCTGCTACACCCCACCATTTCCAGTGTGCTCTCTGACTCCTACTTATAGCTTGAAAGGTAAATGAAGTCGTAGCTTTTACTTCCACCATGCCTTGACTTCAGCATTATCAACTCTAGCTAGCCCTCTGAATGTGCAAATCCAATTATACATTATTATTTTTTTAAGTTGTCTTGGTAATGGTGCTCGATCACAGCAATAAAAATGTAACTAGTATATGAGTCCCTGGATGCACCAACTAAATACATTAACCTTTTCCATCACTCTCAAACGAGGGTAATTGCTTTCAACAAGACAAAAAGGCAATCTTTCTTTTTTTATTTATATAATTTTTTTTATTAAGAAAAGAAGAAAAAAAACATAAACAAAAAACAAGTTTCCACCTCCTCCCAGCCTCCCATTTCCCTCCCCCTCCTCCCACCCTTCTCCCCCTCCTCCCACCCTTCTCCCCCTCCCCCCACTCCTCTCCCCCTCCCTCTCCAGTCCACAGAGCAGTCCGGGTTCCCTGCCCTGTGGTAAGTCCTAGGTCCTCCCCCCTCCGTCCATATCTAGGAAGGTGAACATCCAAACTGGCTAGGCTTCCACAAAGCCAGCACATTAAGTAGGATCAAAACCCCGTGCCATTGTCCTTGGCGTCTCATCAGCCCTCATTGTTCGCCATGTTCAGAGAGTCCGGTTTTATCCCATGCTTTTTCGGTCACAGTCCAGCTGGCCTTGGTGAGCTCCCAGTAGATCAGCTCCACTGTCTCAGTGGGTGGGTGCACGCCTCGTGGTCCCGACTTCTTTGCTCATGTTCTCCCTCCTTCTGCTCCTCATTGGGACCTTGGGAGTTCAGTCCAGTGCTCATGTGTGGGTCTCTGTCTCTATCTCTATCCATCACCAGATGAAGGTTCTATGATGATATGCAAGATATTCGTCACTATTGCTCTAGGATAGGGTCATATCAGGTTCCCAATCCTCAGCTGCCCAAGGAACTAACTGGGAACCTCATGTTGGGCACTTGGGAGCCCCTCTAGGGTCAAATCTCTTGCTCACCCTAAAGTGGTTCCCTTAACTAAGAATTGTGGTTCCGTGCTCCCCTATCCACCTTTCCTTTATCCCAATTCTCCTGATTCCCCAAGTCCCCCCTCCTTCCCTTCTACCTTTTCTCTCCCCATCTCCCCTTACCCCCATCCAACCCCACCCCCAAAATCCTAATTTTCTCCCCGGCAATTTGTTCTACTTCCCTTAGCCAAGAGGATAACTATATGTTTTTCCTTGGGTTCACCTTCTTACTTAGCTTCTTTAGGTTCACCTATTGTAGACTCCGTGGCCCTTATTTATGGCTAGAAACCAATTATGAGCGAGTACATCCCATGTTCATCTTTTTGGGTCTGGGACACCTCACTCAGGATAGTGTTTTCTATTTCCATCCATTTGCATGCAAAATTCGAGAAGTCATTGTTTTTTACCGCAGCGTAGTACTCTAGCGTGTATATATTCCATACTTTCTTCATCCATTCTTCCATTGAAGGGCATCTAGGTTGTTTCCAGGTTCTGGCTATTACAAATAATACTGCTATGAACATAGTTGAACAAATGCTTTTGTCATATGATAGAGCATCTCTTGGGTATATTCCCAGGAGTGGTATTGCTGGGTCCAGGGGTAAGTTGATCCCGAATTTCCTGAGAAACCGAAACACTGACTTCCACAGTGGTTGCACAAGATTGCATTCCCACCAGCAATGGATGAGGGTACCCGTTCCTCCACAGCCTCTCCAGCAAAGGTTATCCTTGGTGTTTTTGACTTTAGCCATTCTCACAGGTGTAAGATGATATCTCAAAGTTGTTTTGATTTGCATTTCCCTGATTGCTAAGGAAGTTGAGCATGACCTTAAGTGTCTTTTGGCCATTTGAACTTCCTCTGCTGAGAATTCTCTGTTCAGTTCAGTGCCCCATTTTTTAATTGGGTTAATTAGCATTTTAAAGTCTAGTTTCTTGAGTTCTTTATATATTTTGGAGATCAGACCTTTGTCTGTTGTGGGGTTGGTGAAGATCTTCTCCCAGTCAGTAGGTTGCCTTTTTGTCTTGGTGACAGTGTCCTTTGCTTTACAGAAGCTTCTCAGTTTAAGTAGGTCCCATTTATTCAATGTTGCCCTTAATGTCTGTGCTTCTGGGGTTATACATAGGAAGCGATCTCCTGTGCCCATCTCCTGTAGGGTACTTCCCACTTTCTCTTCTATCAGGTTCAGTGTGTTCGGGCTGATATTGAGGTCTTTAATCCATTTGGACTTGAGTTTTGTGCACGGTGATAGATAAGGGTCTATTTTCATTCTTCTACAGGATGACATCCAGTTGTGCCAGCACCATTTGTTGAAGATGCTTTCTTTCTTCCATTGTATACTTTTAGCTCCTTTATCGAAAATCAGGTGTTCATAGGTTTGTCGGATAAAATCCGGGTCTTCTATACGATTCCATTGGTCGACTTCTCTGTTTTTATGCCAGTACCACACTGTTTTCATTACTGTAGCTCTGTAATAGAGTTTGAAGTCAGGGATGGTAATGCCTCCAGAAGATCCTTTATTGTATAGGATTGTTTTGGCTATCCTGGGTTTTTTGTTTTTCCATATAAAGTTGATTATTGTCCTCTCCAGATCTGTGAAGAATTTTGATGGGATCTTGATGGGGATTGCATTGAATCTATAAATTGCCTTTGGTAGAATTGCCATTTTTACTATGTTGATCCTCCCAATCCAAGAGCAAGGGAGGTCCATCCATTTTTTGGTATCCTCTTCAATTTCTTTCTTCAATGCCTTAAAGTTCTTGTCAAATAGATCTTTCACTTCCTTGGTTAGATGTACCCCAAGATATTTTATGCTGTTTTTGGCTATTGTGAATGGTGAAGCTTCTCTGATTTCCCTCTCTGCTTCCATATCCTTTGTGTATAAGAGGGCGACTGATTTTTTGGAGTTGATCTTGTATCCTGCCACATTACTAAAGCTGTTTATCAGCTGTAAAAGTTCTTTGGTGGAGTTTTTGGGGTCGCTTATGTACACTATCATATCATCTGCAAATAACGAAAGTTTAACTTCTTCCTTTCCAATTCGAATCCCCTTGTTTCCATTATGTTGTCTTATTGCTATTGCTAGAACTTCAAGCACTATATTGAAGAGGTATGGCGAGAGTGGACAGCCTTGTCGTGTTCCTGAGTTAAGTGGGATGGCTTTGAGTTTCTCTCCGTTTAATTTGATGTTAGCTGTCGGCTTGCTGTATATAGCTTTTATTATATTTAGGTATGACCCTTGTATCCCTAATCTCTCCAAGACTTTTAACATAAATGGATGTTGAATTTTGTCAAATGCTTTTTCAGCATCTAATGAAATGATCATATGGTTTTTTTTCTTTCAGTTTATTTATATGCTGGATTACATTGATAGATTTTCGTATGTTGAACTAGCCCTGCATCTCAGGAATGAAGCCTACTTGATCATAATGGATAATTTTTCGGATGTGTTCTTGGATTCGATTTGCCAGTATTTTGTTGAGGATTTTTGCGTCGATATTCATGAGTGAGATTGGCCTGTAGTTCTCTTTCCTGGTTGAGTCTTTGAGTGGTTTTGGTATCAGAGTAATTGTGGCTTCATAAAAGGAGTTTGGTAATGACCCTTCTGTTTCTATCCTGTGGAATACATTAAGGAGTATAGGTATTAGATCTTCTTGGAAGATCTGGTAGAATTCCGCATTGAAACCATCTGGTCCTGGGCTTTTTTTGGTAGGGAGGTTTTTGATAACCTCTTCTAATTCTTCGCGACTAACAGGTCTATTTAGATTGTTCACCAGGTCCTGATTTAACTTTGGTATATGATATTTATCTAAAAAAGTATCCATTTCCTTTACATTTTCCAATTTTGTGGCACATAGGCTTTTGTAGTAAGACCTAATGATTCTCTGAATTTCCTCTGTGTCTGTGGTTATGTCCCCCTTTTCATTTCTGATCTTATTAATTTGCAAATTCTCTCTCTGCCGTTTGATTAGCTTGGATAGTGGTTTGTCAATCTTGTTAATTTTCTCCAGGAACCAGCTTTTTGTTTCATTGATTTTTTGTATTGTTTTCTGTGTTTCTATTTTGTTGATTTCAGCCCTCATTTTGATTATTTCCAGTCTTCTACTCCTCCTAGGTGAGTCTGCTTCTTTTTTTTCTAGAGCTTTCAGGTGGGCTGTTAAGTCTCCAATGTGAGCTTTCTCTGTTTTCTTTAAGTGGGCACTTAGTGCTATGAACTTTCCTCTTAGGACTGCTTTCATAGTGTCCCATAAGTTTGAGTATGTTGTTTCTTTATTTTCATTGAATTCCAGGAAGACTTTAATTTCTTTCTTTATTTCTTCCTTAATCCAGGTATGGTTCAATAGTTGACTGTTCAGTTTCCATGACTTTGTATGCTTTCTGGGGGTAGCATTATTGTTGAATTCTAACTTTAATCCATGGTGATCTGATAAGACACAGGTGGTTACTAATATTTTTTTGTAACTGTGTAAGTTAGCTTTGTTACCGACTATGTGGTCGATTTTCGAGAAGGTTCCATGAGCTGCAGAGAAGAAGGTATATTCTTTCCTATTTGGATGGAATGTTCTATAGATGTCTGTTAAGTCCATTTGATTCATTACCTCCATTAATTCTCTTATTTCTCTGTTAGGTTTCTGTCTGATTGACCTGTCCATTGGTGAGAGAGGAGTGTTGAAGTCTCCTACTATTAGTGTGTGCGGTTTGATGGCTGCCTTGAATTTTAGCAATGTTTCTTTTATGTACGTGGGTGCTTTTATATTAGGGGCATAGATGTTCAGGATTGAGACTTCATCCTGATGAACTGTTCCTGTTATGAGTATAAAATGCCCCTCTCCATCTCTTCTGATTGATTTAAGTTTGAAGTCTGCTTTGTTAGAGATTAGTATGGCCACACCTGCCTGTTTCTTAGGTCCATTTGCTTGATAGGCCTTTTCCCAGCCCTTTACTCTGAGTAGGTGCCTGTCTTTGTGGTTGAGGTGTGTTTCTTGTAAACAGCAGAATGTTGGATCCTGTTTTCTTATCCAATCTCTTAGCCTGTGCCTTTTTATAGGTGAGTTGAGTCCATTGACATTAAGTGATATTAATGACCAGTGGTTGTTAACTCCGGTCATTTTTTTTCAGTCGTAGAGTTTGTGTGTTTCCCTTCTTTGTTTTGTGTTGGTGAAGGGTCTCTAGATGTCTGAGTTATTGTGGTCATTGTTGGACTCCTTGGTTAGTGATTTTCCTTCAATTACTTTCTGTAAGGCTGGATTTGTGGCTGCGTATTGTTTAAATTTGTTTTTATCCTGGAAAATTTTATTTTCTCCATTTATAGTGAATGAAAGCTTGGCTGGGTATAGTAATCTGGGCTTGCACCCATGGTCTCTCAGTTTCTGCAGTACATCTATCCAGGACCTTCTGGCTTTCATGGTTTCCATGGAGAAGTCAGGTGTAAGTCTGATAGGTTTACCTTTATAAGTAATTTGGCCTTTTTCCTTTGCCGCTCTTAATATTCTTTCTTTATTCTGTATGCTTTGTGTTTTGATAATTATATGGCGAGGGGATGTTTTTTTTTGATCCAGCCTATTCGGTGTTCTGTATGCTTTTTGCACCTTCATAGGAAAATCTTTCTTTAGGTTGGGAAAGTTTTCTTCTATAATTTTATTAAATATATTTTCTGGACCATTGAGCTGCCCTTCTTCTCCTTCTTCTACTCCTATTATTCTTAGGTTTGGTCTTTTTATTGTGTCCCATATTTCCTGAATGTTTTGTGATGAGAGTTTGTTGGACTTGCTGTTTTCTTTGATCAGTGTGTTTATTTTCTCTATGGTATCTTCAGAATCCGACAGTCTTTCTTCTATCTCTTGTATTCTGCTGGTTATGCTTGTTTCTGTAGTCTCTATTCGTTTACCTAGATTTTCCATGTCCAGCCGGCCCTCTGTTTGTGTTTTCTTCTTTGCCTCCATTTCAGTTTTCAGGTCTTGAACTGTTTCCATTATCTGTTTGATTGTTTTTCCTTGGTTTTCTAGGGTATCATTCACTGATTTATTCAATTCTTCAAACTTTCTGTTATATTTCTCATCCATTTCTATAAGGGCGTTTTTTACATGCTGTTTAAGGGTGTCAATCACTTTCATGAAGTCAATCTTTTCTCCTTCCTCTTGATTAAGGGGTTCTTGTCCTCCCGTTGTGAGGTCGCTTGTTTCTGGTAGCTTCATGTTGCTTTTCAGCTTGTTGGGCGAATTCTTGCCTTGACGTCGGCCCATCTCTTCTTCCAAATGCTCCCTATGGATCTTCTTTTACCGGATCAGGTCTCCTTGCCTACCAAACGCCTTCTCTCCCCAATGTTGGCTCTCCCAATGCTGGGTCTCCTGGCGCCAAAAGATCAGGCCTCCGTGCTGGTTGGGCAGCTCGCAGACAAAGCGCCTACCCCGCTTGGTGCAGGCAGGCCACAGAAACAAAGGAACTGCTGCCCGCCCGGGAGCCCCGGGTACTCAGACCCAGCGCCCAGATAGGCTGGGCTGGGCGATGCCACGCGCCAAAAGAGGGCAGTGGGGGCGAAGTGGGGAGGGCTCTGGAAGGAAGCTGGGTGGGCCAGGAAGAAAGAGGCAGCACCCAGGGAGAAGAGGCCCTGCAGAGAGCCCAAGCAGGACAGGGGGCCAAGAAACCCCCGAGCTCCCCGTCCCAGGCTGGCGCCGTGGGCCAGAGACTCACCCCAATGCTGGGTCTCCTGGAGCCGAAAGATCAGGCCTCCGTGCTGGTTGGGCAGCTCGCAAACCAGGCAATCTTTCTTGCTTGATTCTGACATACCTAAGTTGCCAGGTGCTTGCAGTTTGGTAAGTGCACCCTTTTCTTACTCCCCTTCTTGTAGGCCAATTTATGTGTCCCAGGAGTTTGTATTTATATAATTCTCCATGTCTGGCCATCTATTTGACTAGGGAGGTGCTTCTGGCCGCATTGTTTGTAATTTTTCAATACTGGCTTCATATCAACATCAGTGGGTAAGCCACTAACTTATGTTCAACCTGACCTGGTAGAGTCAAATTCGGCAGCACAGAGAGTCTGTGCTTGAAAATCCTTTTCTCTTTGATTTGTATAAATAGCCTGGCAGTAGCTGTGGGTCACTGATTCACACTTTGCCCAAAGAGGATTGAGTGTGTCCATCAGCGATCCATTTTAGTGTGATCGTACGATGGCTTTCTAGTTCTAGACATCACGGTGCAAACAATGCTTTGGGCAGAAACTCAACATGTGCCAGCCTGGGCAGGTAAAACCGTCTCTATTCGACAAATAGAGACGCTAGACTCCAGAGTGACAATGGGCACTTCCATGTCATTCAGCAAGTGTAATGGTCTCCACAGGTTTCCCTGACTCTAAGACCTAGGCCTTTCCCTTTTCAGTAAATTACAAGGCTCATTCATTCTGTTAAGGTCAGAACTATCACACTTTAGAGCACAAAAATGAGCAGGTTTTTGATAAATTTAGATGAGTATTTCTTGATTCCAGGCAGGCTTGATGGAGGACAGGGCTTCTAGCATGAACTTTAAAAGGTGGAGACCCTCTCTACATGGTTGAGTGATGTGGGAAATCCTTATGTATATGTGTTGCTTTTATTGGTTAATGAATAAAGCTGCTTTGGTCAGTGGCTTAGAAGAGTAGAGCTAGGTGGGAAAATTAAATTGAATGCTGGGAGAAAGAAGGTGGAGGTCATGGAGAAGCCATGGAGCTGCCAGAGGAAAAAGATGTGAGCTGCTAGCTGGAACCTTGCTGGTAAGCCACAAACCTCATAGTAAATTATAAAATCATAGAAATGGGCTAATTTAAGATGTACGCATTTGCTAGGAATACGCTAGAGTCATTGGCCAACCAATGTTGTAATTAACATAGACCTCTGTGTGTTTGGGACTGGATGGTCTGCGGGACTGGGAGGGACAGAAACCTCTATAGAGAGATGAGAGAATGAGGGGATTAGGGGTGAGGAATTGGGACAAATATGATAAAAGTTTGCACCTCCGAGCCATTGCCTTGAACAAGAGTGATGTCTAATGTGGGGACTTTTAGGAAGGTGTCAGGAAACTCTCTTCTCTTGAGGTGGGAAGCTCTTAAAAGTTATTCGAGTAAATTGCTGAGCTTCCTCAGTTTGCAAGCTTATGGAAATGACATCTCCTCCAGCAATTTGACTATTAGAGCACAAAATGCTTAATTAAATAGAAATATTGAATTGCATTCACCTCTGTTGATATGCAAAGAGGGTTTATTCCCTTGAATTTATTAAATCACCAGTTAGATGGGGATTCAATTAAAAGCTAATATTCAACTCTTGAAAGGGATAAGCTCAATCGTAAGAAAATGCAACCTGTAAGTTAAGTGTCTGTATATTGCAGGCTTCCACACTAAGGGAAAGAACATTCCTATTCTGTATGCATTGAGGATCTTTTCAAGCAAGGTCATGGAGTCTAATTTTCAAGATTTCTAAACTGTCATGTCTTGGTATATTCATGCATTTGTTTATTTAGCAAATGTTTGCGACTTCCTGCTGAGTGTTCCCAGGTCCTATGCTCTTTATGGACAGAAGACAAGGGTGGCTCTTCCCTGCCCTCACTGGGTAGGAGAAAGCAGAAAGTCGAAGGGGGTTATAAAGCTGCTTGTTTGCTCCAGTTGAGCTGCATTAGAGGCTCGGCATGAAGAGGGAAGAGCGTTAGAGGCCTGTGTAGAGCAGAGGCCTGGTGCTGAGCAGAGCATGGTGAAATCATTGCAGCGGTTACAACATTTACAGTGGCATTACCAAGGACAGTCACTTACAGCTCAGTGTCTATTCTGCTCTGAATTCTAAATGTAGTAAGGGAGAACGGTGAAGCAGGACAGAGACAGCAGACAGAAGGCATAATGTCAAGGGCTAACACTTCCAGGCTCACAAACATACTTTAGAGATAACGAGGAGACAAACAAAAGCTGGACAGAACCGTTGCTTATCTGTCTGCCATTCTGTCTGTCTGTCTTTCCTTTTCTTCTAGCACAGTTTACTGGTTTTTGTAGTTGATTAAAAAAAAAAGGCAACAGTAAGGAATCACACCGGGGATGAGAACCAAAGACTTCCAAGACTTCCCACGGCTCATCTTTGCTCAGCACCCCCTTCTCTCAGAATGCCATCCCTAGCCGCTCTTACTTCAGACAGCCTTTCCTTCCTGGGCAAAGATCTGAGGAGCCGATTTCCCAGTCTCTGTATTTCAGTTCTAGGAGAGGAGTCCAGCTGTCCTTGCTTATATTAATAACTCTTGGCAGTGATGTGAAAGAATCGGAGATAGATGGAATATTGAAAAACTCTCTTCCGGGTTTGGAGAGGTGGCTCGGTGGCTCAAAGAACATACTGCATTTGCAGAGGACCAGAGTGGGCCAGAGTTAAGTTCCCAGCACCCACATTGTAGCTTAAAACTGCAGTTAACTTCAGTCCATAGGATCCATCAAACTAGAAACTGTTCTGGCTTCCACGGGTGTGCATGTGCACATGTGTGCACGTGTGCGCACATGCCTACAACACACACACACACACACACATCTTAGTAACAACGAGTTCCCTCTTATTCATCAGAGGATGGATCAGAAGTGGAACAGCGATGAGTCCTCAACTGGGGCAGTGACTGAGGGGAAGGCGAGGCTGACTGAAGTTGCAGAAAGGAATATATGTAACTTAGCTTTACTTGAAGAGTTGAGCAAGGGAAGGTGACAGAGGTGCTGGGCGTGTGAGAGAGAGTTAGTTTCCTATTAGCTCAGCTGGGTGGTGGTGATCTTATTTCTTTAGGCATGAGAAAAAAGAAGTTCACTATGGAAAAAATAAAAGGTTCAACTTTTCTTTCTAGTTTGCAGGGTTGATGTTTTAAACATGTTTTCCTGATTTTCTCAAAGGCTATAATTTCCCCATCTGACATGGAAACTCATATTTAAATTAAAACTTCATTTTTATTATCTGAAGTGGGTCCCTTGATATTCTAGTCAATGCTAAGTGGTCAGCCATAAATACATATACATGTAAACAGAACTAAGCAGACTCAGCAGATTATATATATATATTCATATCAATGTAACAATAATTAAAGAAGACATCACAAATGTGAGAGGGAGTGGGGGATCATTGGAGGAATTGTTTTTTTTTTGGGGGGGGGTGCTCCATGGTATCTCTTTGGCCAGTGACTCAGCCAGATGTAGCCCTTGATCTTTTTTTAAAATGAGTTTTTTTTTTCTTGGCTGTTTGAGACAAGGTTTCTCTGTGTAGCTTTGGAGTCCTGGTACTCACTTTGTAGACCAGGCTGGCCTTGAACTTACAGAGATCTGCCTGCCTCTGCCACCCAAGTGCTGGGATTAAAGGTGCCACTGCACAGCTATGGTGCTTCATCTCTTACCTGGTGGCATAAGATGTCAAGTGAGGACAGTGACTGACCTATTACATGGTGACTCCACTAGGATTCCATTATGAACATTTTTCAATAGAATATTGCCATATGGTTTGTCAAGTGTCCTTACGTGTTGGTGCCCTTCCCTATATTCCTTTGTTTGCCCCTTTTCTCCCATTATCTGCCCTATTTAATTCTCCTATTTAGTTTTCCCCTAGTATTTCCATAGAAATATAATCTATTTCTCCTTGAGTTCCTCTGTTCTCTTCCCTGGTCCTTTACTGTGCACCCAGTTAACTTCTGTGGTTATTTAGGTTCTAGCACACATACTGAAGGTTTAAAAGCTAACATCTACAAATGAAAGAAAATATATGTTATTTATCTTTTGGGGTCTGGATTACCTCACTCAGAATGCTTTCTTCTTTAGCGCCATCAGTTTACCCGAACATTTCATAAAAGCGGAGTAATGTTTCATTGTATAAATATACCACATTTTCCTTATCAGACATCTGGGATATTTCTAATTTCTGGCTATTATGCATAGAGTAACAATGAACATGACTGGACAAGTGTCTCTGTAGTAGGATGTAGAGCTCTTTGGGTATATCCCCAAAAGTGCCAGGTCTTGAGGTAGATCAAGTCTCAGGTTCCTGAAAAATTGCTACACTGATTACCACAGTGGTGCAAGTTTGCACTTCTACCAGCAATGAATACGTTTTCTCCTTCCTCGCATTCCTGCCAGCATGAGCTGTTATTTGTTATATTGATCTTGGCCATTCTGACTGGTGCAAGATGAAATCTCAAAGCAGATTTAATTTGCATTTCCCTGATGGTTAAGGGCATTGAATATTTCTTAAAGTATTTCTCAGCCATTTGTGTTTTATCTTTTTAGAGCTCTCTACCCCAGTTTTAAACTGGGGGCAGTAAGAATAGTGAAAATTGCTTGCCTGTATCCAGTGTGGTCACTGGGGGTCCCTGGCATAAAGTTTTTATTTTTATTTCTTATTTTTCAGACTGGCAGCTGACACAAAGGAGTGGAGATGGGCTAGAAGAAAACTCTGAAAGGGTAAGTGGGAAAGAACTAAGCTTAATCTGTGCCAAAAGATGTAGTGGTTTCTGATCTTTAATATTATCCTATGAAGTGTTGTTCTTTTTTTTGAGATGAAAATTCTAGGCTCAGAGATGCTAAATGACTTGCTTCAGAACATACTGGCAAATGGAAAATCTTGGCTTCAAATTAGTTTTAGTAGTATCAGGTTCTAAAACCTTTGCTAGCTGATTTCTTCCCCTGACATATGGCTTGGGAATCTGCTTGTGGCCTTGATGTTCCTACATGACAGTCTGTGTGTCAGGGGACGTGCTTGACTTCTTCTGGGCACCCTGTCCCTCTGTCCTTACAGAACGAAGGGTGAGGGCATATTTGCCCATTTAGCTTCCATTCTGGGTCTAATTAAATTTTACTCAGATATTTGAACATTAAGTTCTTCGTGCTGTTTCTCAGTAACTCAGGAACCATGGAGAGCAGCCTCCCTAGGCAGCCTCTGACCCATCTCGTGATGGGTCCATTAATCTCCCAGGCTCTGCGGGAGGCTGGGACTGCCCCAGACTACAATTTTTAAGAGGCAGTAAAGAACGTGAGAAGGATGTGACTAGACTTTAAATTTCAGAGTGTTGCTCAGGACAGGAGGAAAAGCAAACGGGTAGTTTTATATAGGAGTTTCTTGATTTGATGTACACAGTGAAGACGCACTGTGACGTGGCCGTTCATAAGATGTGAGTGAGCGAGTGCTCGCTGCCAAAGACAGGAGAAACTCTAGGGCAAGGGAGGAAAGGGGCCAGAGTGTAGTGTGCATGTGCTCGCATGTATGCTTTAGATTCTTATGGATAATTCAAGTTACACCCAACTGGGTTTACGATTGTACCACACCTAGTAGACTGTCTGGTATTTTAATTATCAACACCAAATATGAAAAACAAAGTGACTAACCACCAGGATTTCACCTATTACTTTTACTGGTAAGTTTTTTTTTTTATTTTTAATTGTAAGAATGAGCTGATCCCCCGTCTGCATTTTATAGGGCTCTGAATCCATTCATACACCATCATTTCAAAGGCAATAAAGATCACAATATTTGAGGCAGGCCTGTCTATTTTGATGATCATGGCTTTGAGGCTCCTCCCTTCCTTCTCTGAGCTAAGGCCTACTTCATTCTTCCGGGAGTTTTCCACTTCTGGGCACCAAGATCTCCACTTCCTAATGGTCAGCACACTTGTAGTTCTTTTGTTAAGTGTTTGTCTGTTCAGACTGTAAGAACGCTACTGTCAAAGGAGAGTCTTGTAGATGTAAGTTTCACAAATGGCGCGCAAAGCAACAGGCTATAATCTTTGTTTTATGTCGGCAGAGTCACAGATGTCCTCTGAGCTTGCTGCCAAATGAGAAATGGGTCATGGTGACCTTGCATGTCCTCTGTCTTTTAGGCAGCACTCACGCCTCTCCCACAGTGAGCTTGGCTCCTGGTGAGAATTTATATCATTCCTTATTGCAGGAAGAAGGCTACACAGCATCGCGTGGTCTGCACACCCGGCATTCATCTTGTGATTTTAGGGTTAGAATTTTCTTATCTGCATCCTCCATTGCTCTTTAACTACTAAGGGTTAGGAATAATGTGTCTTATTTCCTGCCTAGCACAATTCCCAAAACCCACTTAAAAGTAAAATTGCTAATATTTATGTGAGTGCTGACTATATGGTACATGTACTAAATATTTTACATACAACTTGGTATTGCATCGGCGTTATATAAGACGGGTACTGTTTGCATATCCATTTTAAAGACTGAGGGTAATGAGAATTTTATGTGCTTGCTAAAGAGCATACACACAAGACTGTTGTGTGGCTATTTCTTCTAAGTGAAAACATCCCCTCCTTGAGGGAGGAGGGATGCTCATGAGACTCAGGAAGCTAAGGAAACTTGTAGAGCCTGGGAAGCTTAGAAAACGACCAAACTCACAAGGTTCATATAAAACAGACAACGGCTAGGGATGGGATAGAAACTTCGATGGAGTTGCCTGGGAATTGGTCAGGGAGCTCCAAGAATGAATCTTTTGCGAGTTAGCACCCACACTGGGATTGGCTTTGCTGGTATGACTGCCTTTGAGTCACCTGTGGTCCCATAAGTGACCCCCTCACTTCAGTTTTGTACGTGGTCTCAGTAACCTTGTTGGTTCACATTTCTGGATGTGGGTGGAAGCACTTCTTTGGTCTGTCATTGGTGAATCTGGTTGAATATAGGTTTGTACTTGTCCCCTCAGGAAAAGTCACTTGATGGAGCCCATAGGTAATAAGGCAGCGGTTCATACTCAGGGGACAGAGCCGCAATACTGTGCTTTTTATCCAATACTCCTCTTAATGAATATTTTGGTATTAATTCAATTTGGGATTAACAAGCCTTATTAGAAGCCTCAGTAGAAAGAGACAAGTCATTTTTCACAAGGAGTGGGGATAAGCACAGACTTGACTGGACAGATAATGAAGGACCATGTTTCAGAACGTGGGTATCAGGAAGGAGGAGGAGAGACACCTATTCTTCATTGACATAGGAGTTCAAATTCCAAAGGGGCTCCCTCTTATGAGGGAGACGTGAGCACCCAGTAAGTGTTGTTGGTGGTGATAAGTCCTGGGTTCCATGAAGTCAGTTCATGAGTGTGCTTGAGAGAAACAGTGTTCAGAAAAATAGCTGGGCTGAACACAGTGCCTGGCACATGTATCCGAAGAAAACTGTGTCTTCACCCAGATCAGGACCCTGGTGTATATGCCTATGTATTCTCTCGGCGCTGAAGACTTACAGGAGCCCTGCAGAAAATCTAGTTTTGTCTTGCCAGGTTGGAAGGAAGGAGAGTTAGTACCAAACAGTCGCACAGAAAGAAATATCTGATCCCCAGAGGTGGAGCAGTGCTGCCTGGCTTGGCGCTGAGTCCTTCCCATACCGCTCAGGGCTACTTCTGTGCAAAAGTCACGTCTGTTTCCATTCTTCTCATCCATTAACTCACAAGAGGTGCTCCATGGCTAATTGGATTCACTAGGAGTCTGCCTTCTCTGATTAGATGTCCTGCAGCCTGAGTGGGGAGGAGGAGGAGAGCAGGCAGCGAGGCAAACATCTTGGGGAATGCGATCCAATCTGCTGCTAAATTTAATCTGTACATTTCTGGTTTCTATTCTCATGCACCACCTGCAAGGCTATGTTTAAAATGTTCCTGACATATCAACGAAATAGGCAAGACCAAGGCTGCCCATTTCCTTTTCATTTCATATAGATTCATGTCCATAACAGGCCGTAACTTACCTCCTCTGGTCTATAGCTGCCTTTCTCCATTATGCAGAAAGACAAAGTTGCAACATCTGGGCCCAATTGCAGCCTCTGAAGAAGATTCAGCAATATCAGGTATCCCACAAATTTTCTTGGTCTGGAAGAAAATCTGTTGCCTCTGGGAACTCTCGGTTTTGTGCCTGTATGTTTAAATTCATATTAAACATGAATTTGCCTAAATTTTACATGATAAAATTTATTTCAAAATTTACATCGTAAGTTACAGTTCAGTCAAAGATCTCTCGATGCATAATTAAGTACATAGAAATTTGCTTGGAAGAATTTATTTTGTATTAAGTGACAAATGGATTTTCATTGTCAGTCCTCACATCTCTCTTAAATTTTTTAAAATTATGTTTATTTATTCATTTTACATCCCAGTTACAGTTTCCCCTACTTCTTCTCCTTCCATTCCCTGCTCCCACTTTCCCTCTGCCCCCTGCCATCCAATCCACTTCTCCCCTGTTTCTGTTCAGAAAGGGAAGGCCTCCCGTTCTCTGCGAAGAGCACTTGGCTGCCGAATCTTCTCTCTAGTCCCTGCATTGGGATTAACTGGGGGTTGAGAAGATCAAAGTGTTTTATTGTTTCCTAATCATTTTGGAACTTCCTGAAGTGGAATAAAGATCTGTTACTACATGACAACTCAGAACACAGGCTGCAGTGTGATTGGTGCCCAGGTAAGCACAGTCTCAGTTTGATGATGGCAGTACACACTCGTGTCTACTCTCGGAATATCTGCAGGGGCTTTGCTGTGTTTCAGCTGTACCGGGCTGAATTGTATGCATTTTCCAGCATTCCTGATAGAGTGTATGTATCACTCCTGCAATGTCTGGTGAGATTAACAAGGTACAAGTAAATCTGCTATTTTATAGTTCACACGTAATAGCTTTCTTTTGGGTTACCAGGTTGGGGGAGGTAGAGATCAGTCCTGCAACTTAACTACTCTTCCTTGGGTCTTCCCTTAGCTTTTATGACTTCTGGGCCAGATGTGTTTATTTAACTCAAAGAGGAAGAGTCTTTGTCTGAATGACTCTCATAACATGAATATCAGAATTAAAAAACTTGATATGGGTCCTGGTCCATCATGGGTTCCAGTTTGGTCTTCTTCTCCCCTCTTCACATCCATCTTCCCTTCCCTGCAACCTCATCTAAGGACTTTAAACTCCAGCATCAGATGTGATAACAACAGGTCTCCAACTGTGTCAGATTTAGGCTCATCAACCAATCCCTGCCTACCTCTGCAGTCCTCTGCTATTCTTACTGAGTCTTAACGGAAACATTCCCTACTTGTTACGGTTGTTAAATAGAAAAAGGGATGTAAAGTGTGCAGAACAAACCCTGGGCCATAGCAAGAACTCAGTAGACATCTCCTTTAGAGACCCAAAGGATGGACATGATTTGATTAGAAGAAATTTAAACCAAGCATTTGACACAGAGCCTAGCTCATAGCATATGCTCACTTGACAACCTTGACTGTTTTTCATTATAGGAGAGGAAAACAAGACTATATGTGGTGACACATGGGAGTTGAGGAGGAGGTGGTGGAATTAGTTGAGAAACAGGACATCTATATTTAATAATACCATTTGCAGAAACGCAATTTATGCCTTCAAGTGTCTAGAGTAGTCACCTAGGGCAACACGGCACACTGCAAATTTAAGTAATGGCTGAGTATGTTCCTACAGTTAGATACCTAATAAGTGTGTTCAGACAAAAATAGATGTTTCTATGGTATCAAGACTAAAACTGTTCTCTTACTGTATTTGAACATTCTAATGGGTTTCTCTCCAAAACATCCTTTCTCACATACCCTTCTCTATACAAATGAGTTCCACTTTCATCTTCAGCTGCCGTATAACTTGCAGTCAACAAATGTGTTGAGCTGTGTTCTTAGGTATTATGATGTGTGTGGCCCAAAGATCACAGGTTGAACATGTGTACTTAAGACATCTGAGACTTGAGTTAAGATTGTTAAGTAACCAGCCAAGAATGGAAGAAGACTACCCTGGTTTTTCTCCCCATCTCTGTGGCTTCTGACTTCTTGTTCACTCTTTACTCAATTCCTTCTGCCTTCCGTTTCTCACACTTTTCCAATATGTTTCTGGAGACTTCTTATTTTCATTTGCCAATTCTTTTTCTTCTGCCTTGCAATTCCCCCCGTAGTTTTGTCTCCTAGGCTTCCATCTGTGTCCAGATCATCTAACCCAGAGCAGTGTTCCTGGGTGGGCTCATCTGTTCTCACTGTTGCCGTCATGCCTGCTCTATGCTGATCGCTCTCCAGAGTCATCTTCTGGCTCAGCTCTCTTCTCCGAGCTTCAGCTCCATTCATGAAACTGCTGGCTAGAGACTTGCTTGTCTAACAGTCTGATTTAAAGGCCAAAGCAAAGCTAGGCAAAGTAGGTAACTTGGTCCTGGGAATCTTCAGGAAAGGAGAGGAAACCAGTGGCAGTCATATGTGATTCGGCAAAAATGAAAAGACAGTGATTTGGGATGACTATAAGCCTGAAGGGAGCCTGCACATGATGAGTGACATTCTGTTTAATGGCAAGGAACAGGATTGCCAGAAGTTCCATAGAATCTCCAAGTGAAGTCATACAAGTCCATGCTGACCCATTTCCCTTTGCAAACTTACTGTTTTTATTTTTGTATTAGTGAGATGGAGCCATGACCTACCTGGTTACTGAAATGGAATTATGGCTTGTCTGTTCTTTGTGCTTCCTATATCAAATGACTTTTTAAATCCTTTGGATTATGTTTTGATTTTTTTCGGGCCTTTCCCATCACTGCTCCTGCAATCAATCAGGCTGTGACCATTGCCTGTCTGGGCTCTTTCAGAAGCCCCTTAATTCATTTTCCTGCTACTGCCTGGCTGTCCCAGAATGGCCATCTCAAATGTAAATGTGATCATATTACTCCTTTCCACCTTTTTGAAATCTTTCAATTACTTCTAAGGTCTACTGGATGAAACCCAATTGCTTAATAAGGCTTGCAGGGCTCTTCATTATCTGTCGCCTGACTTCTCCATCTTTGCTTTTTCCGGTCCTGCCCATACACTGAAGCCTGGACTGAATGCAACACCAAGTTCCTTAGCATTCCCGTTTCACTTGCTTCTGTGAAAGGCAGCTTTGGCTTCACAACCCAATGAAGTCTTCCCACCCCTGATCCACACCACCCCCTCTCAGCTAACTCTTCCTACTCCTGATCTACATCACCTCTTCTCAGCTAACTCCTCCCACCCCTGATCCACACCACCTCCTCTCAGCTAACTCCTCCCACCCCTGATCCACACCACCTCCTCTCAGCTAACTCCTCCCACCCCTGATCCATGCTTACCTCCTCTCAGACTCTTTTCTGGTTTGAGATCCTGGTTTAATCTCTGCTTTCCTGGGTACCCAAACTTCCCTGATGCTTGGGTTATCTTTATTTGTAAAGAACCATGATGGAACATAGAATTTTCTACTTTACTAGGGAATGACCAAAGGTGTGTTAGTGAATGGAGTTTGCCTGGTTTACCATTTCCCTCCTTTAAAGATCTGTTCAGGTATCATTCTCTGGGAAAGACACTCTTTATTCTCACGTTAATTTAATTACCACTGAATACTTTGTTTATGCCTAATAGTAATAATAACAGAACATAGCATCATCAATTAATAATTGTACAACATATAATATCATGTTAATCATATCAATAGAAATATCAGCTGAATATTTGCCTATGTGCTTATTTATGTCGACTGAATTCATTACTGGTTACTGAAGACTTAACCATCTTTAGTTATTATACTGTGCCTATGACTGTGGAAAGGTGTTTTTCCTTGCCCAAAGACTTGTTGAGGTTCATCATCTTTATGCAAGGATATTGAGAATGATGGATCTCTAACAAGGGGCCTGGTAGCACATGGTTAGGTCATAGGATACCACTCTTGAAATGAATTAATTGGTTCTCATAGGATTGGAATTATTTCCATGTGACTGAATTGTTACGAAGTGTGGTTACCCATAGGCTTGTCCTCTTTCTTCCCATGGTTCCCAGATTGTCAGCTCTCTGTGACATAGTCAGAAGGATATCATTAAAATGCTGGAGTCATGTTGTTTGAATTTTCTAGCCAACATGATCATGAACCAAAGAAATGTAGTTGTTTTATAATTATACCCAGAGAAAGTAGACTAAGATTTCTATGAAGTTATTACTGTAGTTATTTGGATATTTTACAGACAAAACCTCAAGTTTCAAGATGTGATGCTGAGCTTAGATGGATATGTCATGAACAAGGGAGACAAGGTTTTCTTGAAGTTCATAGTCTAGAGGAACAGACTATGTTAACACTTCCAGAAATAATAGCAAAAACAAAGACGTCCCATTTGTTACTTATATGTATTATTTTATGCTTTGTAGGAGGAGGCTGTTAGTTAGTTCCTGGCCGCTTAGCTTGGAAATAATCATACAGAAATTATATTATTTAAAACACTGCTTGGCCCACTAGCTCTAGCTTCTTATTGGCTAACTCTTACATCTTAATTTAACCCATTTCTATTCATCTGTGTATCACCACATGGCTGTGGCTTACCTGCTAAAGTTCTGTCTTGTGGGGATCAATGGCTTCTCTCTGACTCTACTTCCTTTTTCCCAACATTCCATTTAGTTTTCCCACCTAGCTCTGTTCCCCTATAGCTCTGCTATAGGCCCGAAGCTGTTCCTTTATTAACCAATGATATTCACAGCATACAGAGGGGAGTCCCACATCATTCTTCAACATACCATTTTAATTGAATCCTATAAAAACCTTAGAAAGTAGGTGTTTTGCACATCTCAGAAGGCCATATCTAATTTAGTGATGTTTGGAGACTTCCGTGAGATCCCGTTCAGTGAGGGAGAGCTGAGAGTTGAACTCTTCATACACCTGATTCCTGTCTGGTGTCATCTGTGTTTATGAAGGATGATAGAACATGTCTTCAGAGCATCACAAGGGGAAAGATGTTTGGGGTGAGGGAGAGGGTAGGTGTCCTGAGAAAGTGACATGAGATCTGGAAGTTTCAGGGAGTACTGAGGCTGAGGAAAAGTTTCAGGCCGAAAGCACAGGCCCTTTGTTGTACCTGTGTTTCTTGTTAGAGTAGTCTCTTGGTAGGCTTGTTTTTTTTTTACCATCCCGCAGTGCCTGTTAAGTAGTCTCTTTAAGTATGATTTTACTTTCTGAGATTTCAGTTATCACTAATCAATTGAGGTCAGAAAATACTGTGGAAAATTCCAGAAATAAGAAAATCAAGTTTTCAAGGACATTTGTTATAGTATATCACCAAAATTGTTCTCTTGTATTAGCCATTGTTATCAAACTTGTGTTGTACTTAAGCTATAAATTAAGCTTTCTCAGGGATATTTGTGTTGAGGGAAAACCATAGGATGCACAGAGTTCAGTATTATTTATGGATCCAGACATCCATGGGGTTCTTGGAAGTATCCTTCATGAGGGGCAGCAGATAACTATATAGACAGATGTATCTGAAAGTATGGTTGTTAGCACATACTAAATATATGTATATCTTTAATACTTTCATTTATGTTTATAGTAGATTTTAGTCGTTTATCGCTCCATTTACCTTTTCCATCCAACTTGAACCCCTTTTCTTTCCAACAAACCCCTCTCATAGTTTTACGCTTTTTGTGTGTAGTGTGTGTGTGTGTATGTGTGTGTGTGTGTGTGTACTACTGCGTTCAATTAGAATAGTTTGCATATGGATGGGTGGGAGATTATTTACTGAGGTTTGAATATTCTGTCACTTTTTAGCACTTTAACTAGATATGAGTCTTTTCATTAACTTCCACCTGCGACAATAAGACACTTCTCCTATAAAGTAGGAGAGTAGCACCAATCTATGGATATAAACATGGGTATTTAGAAGTCCATTATACCAGGTGTTTACATAGGGGATAATAGTGTTGAGTTTCCCCTAGAGCTGATGATCTCCCCAGTTATGTGCTCTTGACTAGATTTAAAGTACCAGATGTGAATTCCTTCCTATGAAATGAACCTCAAATCCAGTCAGAAAGTGGTTGGTTAATCTTATAACATTTATGCGGTTGTAATCTTGCCAAGATGGTCTTACTGTGACTCACAGACATTACAAAAGGTAAGATTCTTGATAACTTTTCTCCTCTTGGCAATGGGTTTTTCTATCATGTTCTGTGGGCAGCTAAAAGCAATGACAGTAACCTATATTGTTTTGGGTGCCTTTGGTTTCTCCCTGACTAACTACACACAAGTTAGTATCCCATACCAATTGGAATTTTAATAATAATAATAATAATAAAATGCCAAAAGTCATTATCTTCTTCATCATCATTGTTACCATCATTGTCTATGGCTTCTGGGAAGAACATTTTTCACCCACGTAGGCTATATCTATTCAAACTCACTTTTAATTACAATTTTAATAAGTTTTAAAAATAACAAGTTTCCATATCACTTTTTTTGTATTCCCTTGGTGTTGGTTATCACTCCTCCTATCCACTCATCTAACTCCCTTCCCACTCAAACCTCTCCACTTTCAGTATTCCCTTTCCCGTGTTCATATCATTTGTGTTCCACCCACTTTCCCTGAAAGTTTTTGTAGCTCCCCCCTTTTTTTTGATAATGATCCATTTCTACTTTCATGGCTTCTACATGTAATATATAGTAAAATATATTACTCTAACACGTAAAACTGGAAGGTAAGGTAAAGAAAACAGAGTCAACAATAATGATGACAAAGAAACAGAAGAAACAATCTCCTGAAAGTTCTCTGTCTACAAAGAGGCAGATGCTGACCTCAAGACAGACTTCTTTGTGCCCAGCCTTCTTTCTGTGGCACCTTCCTATCATGGTGACTTAACCTCTAGACACTTCCTTTGTTCTTTTAGGATCTAGAAACAGTTTTAGCCATGGAATCAGAATCTGGACATGGGGACCAAACTTTGAAGATGCTCAGTATTTATTTAAAACATAACCATGTCCATCGAGAACAGTGGTTCTCAATCTTTCTATCATTTCATTGATACTTCTCAACTCTAATTTTGCTACTGTGATGAATAGTAATGCAAATATTTGATATTTAGGATATCTGTTATGCAACACAGGTTGAGAAATGCCGATCTAGAAGCTATTTGTATTGCAATATCCCCAGATAAATGTCTAGCAAAATGAATCCTAGGTTTTCCCCACGACCAGCCAGCAGGTGTCACTCTTGACCCAGAAGAGCACAAAGCATCTGCAGGACAGCTCCTGACTCTCCAAGGAATTCTCAAGGGCAAGTGTAGACTGTCTTTTCATCCTAATTACTCATTTGGTTAACCTCCAGATAATTCCCCTGCCCATTCTGTACTGGAGTATGTGGCAGATAATGGTAAAAATGTCCACACCTTTGTTAAGAGACAAGTTAATCTCTCCTTGACTAGGGGCTTCTGGAGCTTCTGGGGCTACCATCTGCACTGTGGCATTTGTCTTTGTTTTCTACATTCCCTTTTCATCATGCCTAGGGTCACCTTTGGCCGACTTTTGCTTTTAGCATTTTTTTTTTCTGTTCTCATGACCATCAGAGCCAGGACAGGTTCCTGTATCTGCTCTGCCTCCTTCATTCATAGCTTTATTTTCTTCATTGTCAAGGGTAAAAAGCATTACCCCCTTTCTAAGAGTTCCCTAGGGGAGGCATGCTTTTTCAGCTGAAGATCACCATTGCCAAACAGGGACAACTGTGTTTTCCTCTTCTGGCTCTTTTTCCTCACACCACACAGAATCTCAGGGTGATGGTGGGGTTGTGACTGTTGTAATTGTTACTGGAGTACACAGACCCTCTGTTGTGGGTCTTAGTCTTCCGTATAAAAGAATTTAAGCATGGCTCAGAAAGAAAATGAAGCGTAATTTTCTCAGAGTTTGAGGGGAAAACAATAGGGTTGTCAAGGTTGGAGATCTTGGCAACTCCTGGAGGGAGGTGATAGAGAAGGGGAGAAAATTATGCTCCTGAGCCAGAGGTCAAAAAGGTAGGCAGGCTCTGCAATGGAAGACTGGGAACAGTTAGCTGTGCAGTGGGTCTGTGAAAGGTGTCAGGGAAGAGAAAATGCCCCATGTCAGGGCAAACAGGCATATGGTTTGGCTTGTGTTTGAAAAGGAAGATGAAAGAGAGAAAGGAAAAGGTGACACATTCTGAGATTGAACTCAGAAAGCAGACATGTTTAGCAGCGAGGGTCTATTAATAGCTGCACTGAGGAAGCATCTGTGGTATTCATGTATGTCTTCCATTCAGAGGACGAGCTGCAGCTTGTAAAGATGTCTTCAGGTGCACCACACTTCTTTCATTTTTGAATTACAGCTTTCCAAGAGGGCTGTGTTTCCTGACTTGGTGACTGAGGGACTTGTTTGGATTCATCTTTACAGTGGGAACAAAACGTATCTTCATACTTCTATAATCTTTCTCTTTTCTTTGTTTCATACTCTTTTAGAATGTCATGTTTTCACCTAGGGTTAGAGCTAGACCCCAGGCTCCATTCGTTTAACCCAAAAATCACATAACAGAGTAGATTAGAGAATATTCTTCAAAAGTCTTAAATATAAATCTTTACTTGGAGGAAATTACTGCCAATAATGGGTCTCAGTGAGTCCCTGCTACCTGGACTTTGGCCACTTTAAGATGGTGTTTTAAGGAGGGGCCCTTGTGATATTTTCCCCTTTAAAATTAACATGTTACCATGGAAATCAGAGGTGTGGTCCAGAGCTGATTATAAGGAGGGAACGGTGTCCATTATCATAGACCTTTAATTCTGCTAATGTCTAGCTACCCAAGATGGCTAGAAGTTTAAGAACAGAGGAGACTCAGGCAGGCTGAAACAATGAGGGTGGGAGGAGGAAATCAGGGAATGGAGAATGCAGTAGCTGCAGCTAGAGCAGTCATGTTTCATGGGGTGTTGACTCTCACTCACTGAAAATCTGATCTGTGAGTGGGTGGGGGATAGACAAATAGGCTGACAGGTTTTAGCTGCACAAATCCAGTCTCTATCCATCCCTAGGTCCTAGGTTTCAAACATCCTGAACACGGATAATTTGATTGGGAAGATAACACACTCTGTAAAGGGAAAATGCTCTCTGTTAAAGTACAAAGACCTCAGAACCCACGAGAAGAGTCAGATGTGTTTGTGTGAGTTTGTGATCGCAGCTCTGGGGAGGCTGAAATAGTCTAATCTTCAGTGAGCCCAGGGTTTCCGTGAGAGACTCTTGTCTAACACAAACAAACAATAAGAAAATAGCAAAATCAAGGTGACTGGCATCTGAAGAACAATATTAGAGGTTCCCTCCCCCACAAGAGTGACCTAATATATTTTGAAGAGTTACATAAGGACGAGAGGAGGTATGAACTAATTATCAAATATTAGTGACTTCCGTAGATGCCTGGCAAGCATCACAAACACACACTCAGTTAGGAATGCATTTGGTATCAAGAAAGAAAAAACTCAATTAGAAGTGGCTTCAATGCAGAGATATCGTCTTGTCCACATTGTGAGGAATTAAGAAGTGGCTTCAGCATTCCTTCACTGTCTTGATGTTGAGTCTCATTTATTTAAATTTCAAAGCCCTATCCTTCATGGGCATGCTGAAGTCCGGCCCACCCTTGGGTATGCTCATCTCCTTGCTGTTGTGAGCTGCTAATGGCGCTTGTTCCAAATGCCAACTCTGAAAAACCTCCAAAGTGTGAGAGAGAATGTCAGAAACATGGAAAATTGCATGCTTCTCTTAGGAAGCTGGGGTTTCCTGTGGTGCTTCTGGGTGGCAGAGGTGGGTAAGGAAGGTACAGAGAGGCAAAAGCAGGAAATTACAAAACCTTACTTCGCTCTAAATAGTCCCCAAACAGGGCTGGCATGTCGCTCTGGGAGGGAGCTTCTTCTAATGGAGAAAGAACAAAATGACCCGGAGATTTGATCTGTTAGGCAGGAGCAATTGCTCTATGCAGAGTGCCAGGGCAAAGGGTTCTCTGCTGGGGCTTGTGCTGAGGGCTGACAGGCTGCAATTGATGAGGAGCAAATGGAGGAAATAAAAGGCTTAGTTAAGTTTGACTGGATGATGTTTCCCACAGAGCCGGAAACGACAAGCAGTGATTTCCTCTCAATCACACCTCAGGTGACTGTACTAAATGCAAGTGCGGCCTGTTGCTATTGAAAGGAAACAGGAAGAAAAAGGAAGGAAGGAGGGAAGGAAGGACGGAGAGAAGGAGAGAGGGAGGGAAGGGAGAGAAGAAGGGAAGAAAGGAAGGAAGGAATGAAAGAAGAAAGGAAGAAAAGAAGACAGCCAAGCAGACTTTTCTGGGTACTTAAAAAACGTGTGTGTGTGTGTTTGCATGCGTGCACGTATACACATAGACACACTTGTGTATTCATGTGTGTGACAATGGGCATGCATGTGCCACAGCCTGCATGTGGAGGTCAGTGGGTAATGTGGATTGTCCTCATTGTCCACCCTGTTGAAGACAGTCTCCCGTTGAGCTGAGCGCTGACGGACTGGCTGGTCCCTGAGTTTACAAAGGCTCTCCTGTCTCTTTATTCCACCTGTTGGAGGGCTGGGATTACAGATGTTCACACTGTGTCCATCTTTACATGGTTCTGAGTACGCAAACTCTGGTCTTCATGAATCTTACTCTCTGAGCCATCCCCCAGAGATCTCACCTGATGCTGTAAGCTTTTTGGAAAAATGATGCTCTTACTCTTTGGGTATTCCCCAAAGTCTGAGCTGATTCTCTACATTCTTTTTGGAAAACTTTAGCTGTCGAACTAAATCCCGGGCAGAAGCAGTCAAGGGAAGGGAGACATGACTTGTGGTCAGCAGAAATGCCGGGTCTTAGGAGGGAGACCATAGGAGATCCCTTGCCTCTCCTGTGTAACAGGTGAGTTTAGGGCCATGCAGTAGCGCAGGAAAGGCGGGTGTCTCAGATGAAGGCATCCTCGTCTGCTCAGCCTTTCAGGAGCGTGTAGAAGGACACTTTTGCAGGGTTCCTCTCCAACTTTATGTAAGACTGCTCAGGTCGTAACTCAAGAAGTTCATTCCTTTTTGAGAGCAGCCTTAGATGTAATGAGGCCTTCTGTTTCTATTTCATTTCAACATGCTGAATGAGAATTGAGGGCTTTTTATAGGTCAGGATAGTAGCAGGCTATGTGAACACCAGAGAAGTGATAAAAAATTCTAAATTAGAGACTCTGGTGTTGGATTTGGTGTTTGTGGAGTATTCTTTTTTTCTCCCCTCTTCTGTCTATTTTCCTTCCTTTCCCCTTCCTTCCCCCTCTCTTCTTACTCTTCCTTCTCTCTTTTCTTATTTTCATTTTCTTTCTTCTTTTTCCAATAGGACTTCACACTATGGCTGGGATTAGTCTCGGGGTAGTGGCAACCCTCTTTCTGTAGCTTCTACTGGGGTTACAGATGTGATACACCATGCTGGGCTGGAGAAATTGTTTTAGCGGACTCTTGGAATCTTTTGTCTTTTCAGGTTTGTATACAGGGTAACTTTCTGGTCTGGCTCTAGGTTCAAACCTTCCCATTCTTCATATAGAATTATAAGATTCAACCAATTGTCTGTTTACTGAGCCTCAGAGCTTGTCAAGATTTTGTGCTTCTGGCCTTTCCTTTTCTCTCTGCCTTGAATTCTCAGAGCACCATTCTTTTCTTGGTGTATACATTTGACACTCAACTCAACTATCACTCCTTGGGGGAGTCTCTTGTCCTTCTTAAGTCTCTCTTCTCTGTGGTTACTGCAGGGCTTCACTTTGATGCTTCTCAAAGACTTTACTAAAAAGGGAAAAAGAACAAAGCTTACCTGGGGTGTTGTTTTCAAATAGCTTTTCCTGGGTCTCTCACTCTGAGCTCCTGCTAGGGTTGGGATTTCAAATGGACTCCCCAAACCCACAAGTTGAAACATGGTCCCCACCTTATGGTGCTGCTAGGAGGGGGCACAGTTGAAGGAAGTAGGTCATTGCCAGTGTTTCCTCAAAGGGCAGTGTTTCCTGAGGCCCTTGTCACAGATCCTCCTCTCCTCTCCTTCCCGCCCTCCCCTCTTTCCCTCTCCTCAAGTGACTACCAAGTGAGCAGCTTTGCTCCCTCATCTGTCCCCTGCCTTATCACAGACCCCAAGGCAATGCAGCCAGTTGACTCTGGACATGAACTCTGCAACCACAAATCAAAACCAAGGATTCTTCCCTTCATGCAGGTATGTCAGTATATAAAGATGTAAAGATGACCAACACAGCTTCCAAGTCCGTTTGCTTAGGGTGAGGACTAGAAACGGACATTTTAGGCACAACCCGTAAGGTCCTCCTCTATGCTCTTACTGGAATCCCACGGCCCATCATAGGCCATATGGGGCAGGGAGCAGATGACTATGCTTTGAAACCCTTCTCTGGTAGAATAATTTTTGGAGCATCCACTCTTCCTCATATGATTATACTAGCTTTGCTAGACGCAGAACACGTCTCTAGAGCCTAACACACAGCAGGCCCTCATGGTAGCAGAGAGTAGGGGGAAAGGTTATCATATACTGATTGTGTTGTTGTTCATTTTCCTGACAAGGGACTGGAAACCCGTGGAACATTCGTCTGACACTCAATCAACCCTATGACTGAGTCTGACAGTTGCGAAGCAAAAGAGTTTGTTTAAATGAGGGGAAAAAAAACCCCACAGAACAGAAATGCTTGCTGGGATTTTTATTTTGACTTTTATCTTTTCTGTTCTGCTTTTGAATCTGAAGATTGTGACTATTTCACCCTCATCCCTGATGTAGGAAGTCTAACAGTTTGTGGTTACCCGCCCACTGGGGCGTGGCCTCTTATACTATATAAGCCGATGTATAGCATGCGTCCACTCTCTTTCCAGCTGCTGGATTTGGTTTCTGTTCTCCGTTCAAGCAGAATATTCTGATTTGTGAGTCTACCCCTAAATAAATAACCATTTATTTTTCAATTCTGAGATAGTGTGGGATTTCTTTGAAGTGTCCTTCTTCACATCCCCAGAGGTAGGCAGATGTTTCAGGAATTTGCTATAGGCATGTCCCTTTGGTTGTAAATATCTCCTCAAGTCCCATTGCTACCTTGGGTTCTGGAAATCATTGAGTAAATGCTTGCATACATGTCAGCTCTCAATTATAATGGACACTGAACTGAATGCAACATTTTCTCCTCAACAGTTTGAACCAGATGCTGTCACGGTGGTGGGCGGGGAGAATTGGAAGCACAGTGAGCATCCTGGCAACACAGAGTTGCAGGCACATTGGTGATGTGAGATTTCAGGAAAGAAACTAAAGTACAGGTGAGGGTGGTGACTGGAGAGAGGTGAAGAGAACCAGGGACAGGGAAGAGAATGAGAATAGCACATTACGTTTCCATAAGAAACACAATCCAGATTTGTGCTCTCTTTATTCCTGAGCTCTAGTTCTTTCTTCCTTTGCTGGATCATATATCTAATTTTGGTCTTTAGTCGGAATGTACTGACCAGAAAAACTCAAATGCATTTGTATCTCAAAGATGATAATAAGTTTGTTTCCTCTCTCAGAACTCCTGTCTTATGCCAAGCTCAACAAGTGAGGCCTTCTTTATAAAGCTTTGAGTGGCAGATTCCAGTGAAATATGAGCTCAAATTGAGTTCTTCTAATTCACAAACTGGCTGGAGAGCAAAAGTCACATCAATTATAGGCCAAATTGAAGCAATAAAAGTCAGCTGTGGGTTGACTTGGCCAAAAGACATATTGATCCCTGCCAACATTATCAACCAATCTGTCAATAAATCAGCCAATCCGCTCAACCTGTGCAAGCTCACTGACTGACACAGCACATCCATAAAGCACTGTGTCTGGAAACAAGAGATGCTAACAGTTAGATGCATTCACCTTGAAGCCTGCTTCAACAGTTCTTCCTGTGGGAGTGTGAGCCAGTTTGGTTAACCCTTCTTGATGTGGTGGATTCTCACCTGGAAGATGAGCTAAATAGCATTGACCTTAGAATCTTAAGAGTGTTTTAATATATAATGCAAAGCATTCCACACAGAACATAGTAAATGATAACTATATGTTTTTTCGTTTATCCCACCCCCACTCTGCTATAATCAGTATCTAAGGCTGAATTAAAAAAAAAGTAGTAGGGGTGATGTGGGAGGTGATGTATGCTATGAATATGTTTTATTACCATTGGTTAATAGAGAAACTACTTTGGGTCTTCACAAGGCAGAATAGAGCTGGAGGGGGGAAGGTGAACTAAACTGAATTCTGGGAGAAAGAAGGCAGAGTCAGAGAGAAGCCATTTAACCAGCAGACACCTCTGCTAGAGCCTGCTGAAACTTTGCTGGTGGGCTATGACCTCCTGGAGATGCACAGATTAATGGAGATGGGTTACTTTAGGATATCAGAGCTGGCTAGAAATACACTTAAGCCATTGGCGAAACAATATTGCAAATAATGTAGTTTCTGTGTGATTATTTCAAGTCAGAACAACTGGGAATGAACAAACATCTTCCCTCAACAGGAGCCAGTCTCTCATACTCTCGTGTTCAAATCTATTTTCCCAAAGAAATGTCAACCAACAGTGAGGCAGCTGTGGCATGGGCACACCAACAGTTGCCCCCTCATAGTAAGTTAATGCCTGTAGCTTGATGGTAGATCTGTATTCTTGGGTTGTTCTTGGATTTCTCCTTCACTTTACCAGCTACAAAAAAGAGCAAACTAATTCTTGAGCATAGCTTGCTGTGAATTCAGCATTGAAAAAAAAAACAAAACGATAAATAAAACCTAGGTAATTGCAGGACCCTTCCTGAGAAAAGCTACAAATGGAAATGACTGTATTCAGCCTGGGGCCAAGCAAACTATCCTCCTAGGAAGACAGGGATCTGGAATGAGTTGGTCATGTTCTGCTAATCTGGGTACACTGAAGATGAATTATTCATCGAGTAATTAACACAAGCCTTTTAGAGAGTCCTGCAGGGCTGGCTGCTCAACATACTGTTGGGTCATCAGCAGTCTGGATATCATCTGGGAACTCAAAGGAAGGATCTCAGGCTTTTTCCAGGACCAACCAATTGTCTTTTAAGTCTGCATTTTAACAGATTCACACATATACTGAAGTTTGGTCAGTACTGCAATCTAGAAGAGCATTTAGAAAACTGACTTTTACTCTGGTTTCAAATTGCAACCACACCCTGTATCTTCACCCACACCCATGTCCTACTTGTCAGTTGACTAGGATGAGGATATCCTCAAGGTGTTGGCTTCTGCATTAGTCTGTTTTTGGGCAAAGCATTCCCTTCAGCCTCAATTTATATAAATGAGTTCAGTTTCAGATGAATTATAATGGATTTGTTTCATTAGCATCACACTGACAGTCATTGGTTCAGTGGAACTGAGGACAAGGAAGAGTGGCAGGGGAGAAAGGGAACACTTAGAGGAAGAATGAGTTTCCATATGGCTCTTCATGAATGTGCCATTGCAAATCTTATTGCCACTAGTGAAGCATACCGAGAGAGGTTAAGTGGCCAGCTAACTCTGTGTAAGGGGTGGAGCTGAAACTCAATTGTAGGCTTGTTTGACTTTAAGGTGCACTCTTCACTATTTGCTCTAATCAAGACTGCTGCTTGAAGATGTGGGCAAGAACTAGAAACTCACAACGAGCCCTCTGGAATGGCAGTAGAGTGTTTGGGTCAGAATTCATTCAAGACACAGTTAGGGAATTCCGACCCCAGCTCCGGCTAGAGAAGAGTGACTTTATGGCTGGGAAAGATAACTTCCCCTGTATGTCTATTGTCACCTTGTAAGGTACAAGATACAATAGCCACTTTTTTCTTTATTTCTGTATAATTTAGCGGCGTGCTTGAGGAAAGCAGATTGATGGGCGATGGTGCTATGTTTGAATGTATTATTGTTATTATTTGCTTTACTGTTGGCTAGATGCAATGGTCTTTAGTAGTTAAGTGACTGGTAGGACCATGGATCAGTCTACACCAGAAGAGCACTATCTGCTTGTTGGTGTGTTTCAATTCTCTGTGACAAAGTGAACAGAATTCCAGAACTCTGGTCTACAATCCCAGGAGGCAGAAATTTCAGTTAGAGATGCCAGTGGAGAGTAAAAGAAGCAAAACAGAATTTCTGTGACATCTAGAGTGGTGGTGGTGGTGGTGTGTGTGTGTGTGTGTGTGTGTGTGTGTGTGTGTGTATGTGTGTATAGTAGACACTGGCTTGATGTCTGGAAGAGATGTTGAAAAACTCATTTTCCCATTGTCCTCAGGGTTATTTAGACTTCTGTACTTTCTTGACATGATTCTTTTTGGCTAGACTACAATTTTTTTCCAAATAGTGTACTTTTCCCTTGATTATACTCAAAGGTTTCAGAAGAAATAAAAATCTTTCAACATGCTAGAGGCTATGAGGAGGAGAAAGTTCCTGACATGGAGATGCTCAGAGATTTATGAACATGGAGATAAGAAGGCTAAATGAAATCCCTTGACCTTTGTTCTAATGGGGCCCAGTACTTTTCTAAATGGCTTATCTGTGAATATATAGACCTGAACACTATGCTATTAATAGTTCCTGCATCTGTAAGGAAGTATCTCATCTGGAAATACTCATTTCCATAAAGGTTACTGTTACCAGCATCTTATGAGAACAATTCCTCAGCCAAGAAAACCATAGGAGATAAGACTACAAACCATGCTGGCAATAACAATAGTGAAAATGGCGTCCTGAAGGGTAATGCAGATGGGATTAGATACCCAGTCTCACATCTGCTGCCCACCTTATCCCAGAGAATCACCAGTCTGAAACCAAACAGCAGTGGGGTGTTGACAATTTCTGAAGAACTTATCTTTTCCTGCCATCCAAAGAAGAGGCATGGAAAGAAAATAACTGGAATTTTCATTCTGTGTTTCAATGTAGAGCTTTAACAAGTAGGCAAATTAGAAGAAACAGAATAAGAACAGGATTTGTTTAGACCTTGCTGGCTTAAAAGCGAGGGAGGAGATCAAACTGGGAAATGAATTGACCCACGGGTGTATGTGTACAAAGGTACGTGGCTATATTGAAGAAAAAATGGCTGTCAAAGCTTGTGTTCGCCAGCTTTTCCTTGAGGGAGGAAGCATGTTCCAAATCACAAAGCGTCTAAAACGTTTTGACACAGGGCTACAAGGATCTGTAGCAGAGGCAAAATCCTCTTACGTCGTCTCAAATATTGTGCTCTGACAGGCGCTACCCTCCTCTGGATTGATGTAGATGTGTTTCCTGCCTAAGGTTTCTCTTAGCCATCAGAAGACGGGCAAGAAGATGCTGGGAAGTTTGAGATGAGTGTGGTAGAAATGCTTGCAGAAGTTGTACTGGGTTGCAGGAAATGGTCAAGAGGAAGGGTGACTAAATTCTGTTTCTATCTTGGACCCTTGTATTCATGCACCCTCTTTCTTCAGAATCCATAGAAAGGATCATTGGTCTGCTTTCTTAAGGGGAATTTATGTATAGAAAAGTTGACTTCAGAAGGCACTCAGAACCTTATGTGTGTATTGGCGGCAGCTGTGAGGGGTGGTCTGAATAAACAGATTCTGAACACTTTCTGATTCGTGTGTGTGTGTGTGTGTGTGTGTGTGTTTGACACAATTGTAGGCCTGGACTTCTTGTTCACATCCTCTGGTCATAAGTGTCTCCTTGTTATCTTGACCATTCTAGTGGCCCTGAAATTCGAGTACGGCTAATAGCTGCCGTAGGTAATCACATCAGTTTGAGAGTCTCAAATGGTGTGTTTCATTTCTTGTTTACAGGTGGCTGTCAACTGCCTGAAACTTCTCACCTTAAGGGGAAGCAATGAGACTGTGGGTAGGTAAACATTTGTTTCTGCTCATGATGGATGAGATTGGTTTTGGTTCTTTGATTCTGCTCGATTCAAGCTCACCATTCTTTCCCCCATGCTCTCCCATTCTCATCAAAAGTTCAGCTATGCACTCCCACTTCTGGGTCATTCTCTTCTACACATTCTGTTTATTTGGAGAGATGTAAATTTCTTTTCTGCCAAACAAGCTCTCCCCCTGTGGACGAAACACCTTGGAAGCCGTTCCATCGCATGAAGAGTGAAGGCAACCCCTCACAAGTGCTTTCTGTTTGTTTGTTTGAGATCTATCAGCTGCCTTCATTTTACCTTCTCTAAGTTCCTTCTGTTGTTATTGCAATCTTTGTTCAGAACTCCCACCTGACTTCTCCTTCCTGGCATGCATTGAGGAGAGAGTCCGCGTAGGAAAGCTAATATCCGGGGCTGTGGGAGGTTCTTAGTTTTCTCTAAGCTCAATACAAGGAACATGCTTATGGCTGTATACTTGTGTTAACTTAATGAATAAGAAACTACATTCCCTTGAACGAGATACTTTTTCCCTTGGGTCTCAGTTTTTTTTTCTCCTGAGTAATACATCATTTGGTTAAGTTAGTGGTTTTTTGTACTAGATTGTAATTCAGGAGTTCATTTCAGTAGAAGAAACTCTCAGAAGCAGGACACTGATTAAGGACACTCCAGGTGAAGATCTTTTGCTCACAGCTATGTCATCCTGAGCAAGTTACTTTACTTCGCCCCTCCATGCTGACATGTCAATAATACTTATGCCGCTTGGTTTCTGTGAGAGTTAAATGATTTAATATACTGCTCCCTTCATTCGGAGAGTACCTAGTACCCTTGAGTGTGCCATTATCTGAGTGTGTTAGCTGCTCACTTGCAATGAAGAAAACACGAATAGTGCACTTTCCCTGTCATCAGGACATTTATAGTCAGTGAAAACTAGGTCCTGAACTCTGTGAAATATGAATATATACATAAAAGCATGAAACACAGCACTCTATAACAGGAAGCATCTTTGTTTAGGAGAATAATGGATTGTGTCGATATCAAGGTATTTATGAAATATTAGAAAGAGGGCATTTATGTTCTGGAATGATCTCATAGCATATCTTTGTAATAAATATTATTGAAATGTCCCCAACAGAACAATAAAATTTAAAATTGAATGGGTAGAGTGGTGGTAACTTCAGAGACACTGTGGAATACTTGTACACTAACTCTTTCCAGCCAGGATAAAGCAAAGAAAGAGCATTTGGTATGCCGAAGCCCGTGTGCAGCCTCCTTGGTCCTGTTTTCCCCATTTCCTCTCGTGTACTCTGTGGCACAGTTATTCTGCTTTATTTATGTTTTCTAAACATGCTCCCCCTCAAAATTCTGCTACCCAGTCAACAAACGTGATGGATATTGGATCTATTTTCTATAATAGCTGACAGTGGACACTTGGGAGAAGAGAAAAGTGGGTTAGGCGACTGATTGCACATTATGGAGTTTCTCACAGGGCATTGTGTGTGTGTGTGTGTGTGTGTGTGTGTGTGTTACGAATAAAAAGTAGAGGCCATTGGAAATACTTAATTAGTAGATTGTTTGAAAGAGGATGTGCTGATGAACAGAGCAAGAAACACTGTCATTGTAAGGGGATCTTATTATATGAAGGCATTGGGTACTTTGCTTGTATTAACTCATGAAACACAACTTGGAGATGAGGTGGTCGCATTTCCTCTGTTAGAAATATGAAAAGAGAGATATTGGGAGAACAATCTATCTAACTTCCAGAGCTAATACATTAGTGGAACCTTTTTGGGTTTGGAACCTAATCTTCCAAGATGCAGAACTCTAAGTCTCAACCAAGGAAGTCCGGCCTTTCTGATATCACAATATGACATTGTTATTTATCGATGTGTTAGCCTATAGTCAGAGCATTCTTGTTCTAAAAATGTTGTTACTCCGCAGCATATACACATATATTCTAGTAAGCCTGTTGACAGACTCTTTAAAATATTTATACATATTTTAGATTAATACATGCATATTATATCAAATATACATATATTATATATCATATTAAATATACAAATACATATTATATAAAACATTATATATATATATATATATATATATATATATATATATTTGCAACGATGGAGGTCAAATTCAGGGCCTTACACATAGTAAGCAAGTAATTTATCACTGAGCTACACCCGCAGATATGACATCTTCCTCCTGCATGAATTTGACACAGCAATAGATAGAAACTATCCAAACTAAAACAACAAGAGAAATGGAAGAATATAAGTGACTTATGGGACAACTTCAAGTTGTCCAGTATTTGCTGTGGTAGTTTGAATACAGAATGTCCCCCATAGGTGCACATGTTTGAACACTAGTCCTACTAATCTCCTGCAGCTGTGTGTCCCTGCCTGTAGCCCTGTCTCCTTGACTATGACAACTGCATCCCTCTGGAACCATAGATAAGTCAAAACCAACCCTTCCTTCATAATTTGTTTTGGCAGGGCATTTTATTGCAGAAATGAGAAAGTAGCTAAGACATTTGTACTGTTGTATTCCCTGAACAAAATAAGCATTGGGTGTGGATAGAAACAATTTAAATAAAAAACAGCCAAAATTTTTTAAAATTTATGAAAGCTTTAGACAGATAAATTCAAGAAGCTTAAAAAACTCCTAGAATTAGAAACAAAGACAACTCTTCAAAGGCCATCCATGATCAAATTTCACAAAATAAGAGATGAAGAGAAAACAAGCCAGCAGACACCAGATACATTGTATAGAGGGACAAAGACAGGGAACTCTGAAGAACTGTCACCAGAAAGAATGTCATCAGTGAGATGATGCAAGATCCACAGCATCAAAGCAATGTGAAAAAAAAAAAACTCAGTGTGGCATTCCATACTAAAGGAAATATTTTTAAAAAATGAAAACGAAATAGTGACTTCTTCAGATTACTTTAGTCTGAACCAAATCCATCACTAGCAGACTTGCAGTACGGTAAACATAGGAAGCCCCACAAGCAGAGACCAGCAATGGTAGTAGGTGGAAGTCTGGATACATACAAAGGAATGAAGTAACTGCACAGAAGTATAGAAGACTATGAAATTGCTTTCTTATTTTTTGCACTCGTTAAATGATCATGGTTAGACTGAAGATGGTGTAGTGTTACGGTCACATAACAAGATAACGTGTGACAACAGTGGCTGCAAGTTCTGGAATAGAAAAACAACTGACATTATATAATTTTCATGAAAAATGAGTTGTATATGCATGCACCTACTTAAAATATGCTATTTTCAGGCTGGAGAGATGTCCTTGTAGTTAAAAGTCCTTGCTATTCCTTCAAGGATTGACATTCAGGTCTTTGCTTTCATGTCAGGTGGCTCACAAGCTCCAGCTCTAGGGAATCTGATTCCCAATTTTGGACATAAATACACACACACACACACAACGTCTTTTAAGAAGAGATATACTGTGCAGAAGAGAAATTTAACACAGAAATAAAACTAATCTGCTTAGCTTGGTCCCAGAGCCGGATATTGGAAACTGAAAAACTGTAGATCTGAGAAGACCCTGTCTCTTGTGGTCTTGTCCATGTATACAATTGGAAGCATACAATTGAGGATGAAAAAAATTTAAGTTGAGTCATGAACTAAAATACCTGTCACTGGAAGCTTTGTGAAGCCCAATTTTAAAAGAATTGAATTGAAAATTACTGAATCTAGTAATTATTGTAGCAGATGCACAGTAATTAGTTTGCAACATTAAGATTTTTGTTTGGGGAATTTTAAATTCCTTCCAAAAGAGAAGAAGCTCTGTGTGCCCAGAATTTTACTTGAACTCTACAGTGTTTTCAGTGTTAATTTTCCCTTAGTGAGCCAAGGTTTGCTCATCAGTAGTCAATGCTGATAAAGAGATTTTGGCTTCAGAATCAGAAAGAGGTACATGGAACACACAGAAATCATACTGATTTTCTAAAGTACTAGCTAACTCATATATTGTAAAACTTCAAAACTACTCCATCACATTATAAATGGGCTCAGGGAATTGTGTCATTTAGAGTTAACATGCCAGGACTGACACATACCAACTAGTGGATGATCAGCAAGTTTTTCATTTTTCTTATTGATGAATAGAAATGTTTTCCCTTTATGAAATAAAAAGAGATAAGAGTTCATATGTGTAAACTAGTTGGCGATTCATGTTGTTTGCACTTGGAAGAGAATTTGTTCAGTTTTTACAAAGCCCTGAAAAATGAAAACCAGTTTTCCAGCATGTTCTTAGAAGGGTTCTTAAAAAATCGAGATATTCTATCTGAAGTGCTTGGGATAATGTTTCTAACTGCTTGCATGCAGTACATGCTCAGGAAATGACACGTAGCTTGTAGATTACTTAAGGAACTTAGCCTCAGCTGGAATTCTGTCACTAAATAGCTGTGTGACCAGGGACACATAATAAGGCAACGGTTGTCTCTTCCTTCTGAGGCGATGGTCACTGAGGCCCCTTCTACTTTTGTAATAGTACAAATTTATTTCTGTTCTAATGCTTTAAAATAATGAAATGTAAGGACCTAACATAGAATAAAAATTTGAGCAGTGAGTTGAATATTAAATGTCTATCCCCCGTTTCTAAGTCCTTGACTATTAGTTTTCATTGGTTTTACTCTAGAAAATATCAACAGGGTTTGTTTATTATCATACAACATGACATAATATTATTCTGAGGATACATTCTTTCTTAATTTATTTTTCTCCCTCATACTGCTTTTTTTTCTTGAAGAACTTTCATATCTATCTAGGTGTCTGTCTATATGTGCATACACACACATGCACATATATTTTTGTTTTGAGATAGTGTTTTACATGTTATGTAGTCTTGGCTGGCCTGAAGTTTAACTATATATCCCGGGCTTGAACTTGTATCAATTCTTCTGAATGAATGCTGGGGTTATTGGTGTGAACTCTTATGATCTCAGTTTATCTGCACATTTTGCTTCATACCAAGAAAATTACATTATCTGTTATGTTAGAAATATGTGGTCTAGTTATTATTTAACTAGTCTTTTAGTAATAAACATATCTGTTGACTTTATTTTCTTTTAAAGAGAATGCAGCAAATATTTATGTGCACTTTTTTTTGTTTTTGCATGTGGATACATTTATCTGTAAAATAAATTTTCAGAAAACAACTTGCTAGACCCTATGATGTACAGTAAATACATGATAAAAATTCTTCAAGCATGATGAACCAATTTTTATGAGCAGTAACTGCATACATGTAATCATTCCTCCACATAGTGTGATGAAAGTTGGCTTTTTGTAGAGAATAAATTTTCACTGATAGAATTAAGTTCATCCTTTATTGATCACATTTAATTTCAGTAGAAATGATTTGATTCAGCAAATACATAATCTCATTAAACTTTATTGTGCATGAAGTACAGCATTAGTTATTTGGAGAAGTCAAAATTTATTAGATACAGTCTCTGCCCATAGTGCTAGGATGTAGCTATACACAGTCTGGCCTTAGATCACCTTTCATGCCTTATCTGTTGGGAGTCTTTGTTGGGATTATAGTGAGATTGAAAAGAAGTAAGTTTCTTGAGTATCTTAAGTGCATACTAGAAACGTCAAGAATGTATTAAGTAGGTGTGAACATTCTTTGTGGGCTTGGTTGGTAGAATGGTTACCACAGATACACAATCATAGCTTATCTATCTCTCCCTTGAACACCCTCATTAGCCACCATCCACCTTTCTTCAGTGATGTTAACTGCTACCAGGAAAAGGAAAGTACACATTATACTGTTTTAACAGATTCCATAGGGTAGCAGATCTCTTCTTGTGTCAAATGAGTAAACTTACAGAGAAGAGTGAGAGGGAGAAGGCAATGGGATAAGTGGGTGGCTGCATGCTCCTCATGTACTGAAAGTTTTGGGTACCTGAACTGAGGGGACAGGTCATTAGTTTGCAACATGTAGAGCATAAAGGAATTAGTGTGTGGATTCAGAGGATACTTTTCATTCTTGGTATAGGAAAACAAGCACAACTAACACTCCATTGTTAGTTGGAAAAAAATTAATTTTATACAAATGTCTACAAATATCTTATCAAATAGAAAAATCTACCATATAGCATCATATCATGAAAGGTTTTCCTTATATTTTCTGTACTTTTTGTTATAACAAATATTCTTTTTATGTAAAGATAGTTCGTGCTATTAGTGGTTACATGTGTCTATAAGGGGAACATGTTTAGTTTTTCCTAATATAACTTTCACATATTCACAAGGCGTCTACGTGTGTGTCTATACAAGGAGAACATCCATCACTTCTAGGTTTTGCAGTGAGCTGTAATGGTGTTCACTGGATATGGCTCCAGAAAGAGGTCCAAATCTACATTAGATGAAGGACCCATTGGCAGAGATCACATGATGATATGAGTTTAGTTTTCTTGTCACCCAATGTCTTCTCTCATCTGGCATCATTCTTCCCAGAACTAAAACAAAAAACAGGAAAAAAAATCCCAGTTTAACAATTTGGAAAATAGATGAGATTTGTCATGGTTTGAATGTATTATAATAAAGCTGTCTTGTTCTCTAGAGGACCATACTTGGAAAAACATTGCTGATTAACCTGAGACTCCAAGGCAAATATGAGCTTCAACACTTCCATAGTTAAGAAAGCAAGAAGCTACCATATTTTATGAAGTGGTTATTTTAACTAACATATGATTGTACATGGTAGAATAACAGAGTTTTCAATTTTGAAAGCTCAAGGAGAAAAGTTTTGATCTGTCAAATAAAACTATACATAGTTTACAACTATTTTTTGGACCATGCAATTAAGACATCTTTGCTAATTGCAGCTTGCATATCTTTTGCAATAGTGGTTATTGTTTTAAAATGTGATATGTATAAAATGAAAATGCCATTAGTGTATTTTGAGGATATGGTTGGTAATAAGTGAAGTGTAAGATTACTCATTAGACTGTTTTTCCCAGTGTCTGACTATTCCTTTAGAAGTCTTAGGTGCTTTAATCTCCTCCTCCATCTTTCCATACTTTTCCCTCCTCTTTCTCCTTCCTCTTCCTCTCTATTTAAACTATGATTTTGGAACAGAGATAGAAAATGATAACATCACAGGCTTTGGGAAGAGTATCAAAATCTTTTCCTGGTATGTTTTAAATTAGAAGTTAGGAGACAGCATTCTTGTTCTGGTCATTGTGTGGACAGATGAAGCTGGAGATACTTATGGATATATACAGAGGCATGCAGAAAAAGCCACATGTGTAGCAGAGAAACACAGATGAAAAATCACAGGGAAAACCAGATATGAATAAAACACATGCCCAGTACACACATGCTCACTCACATGCTCACACACATGCACATGTGTGTAGGAGACATTGATTCTTGTCTCTCTGATTCCTTCTCTCTTCTTTTGTATAAGCCGATTTGGATTGGATTTCCACTGCTTGAAATCAGAATGCTATTTCAATAACTGGATTGAGCTAGCAGCCATTCTGACACAGAGCTGGGTATGTGAAGTTAACCTTGGAATACTGACTTCTTTTTAAATTAATTTCAAAGTAGTATGGGGAGTTTAAGGAGTGAATCACTAGGCACTTTGAAAAAAATCTAGACTTCAGTTACTTTGAAACCTTTTTAGCTTTGGGGAAGAACTGGAGATGCTTCAGACAGGAAGTTTGGCTTATAAATAAGAAATGAGCAGAGAGCCTAGATACCTTTCTGCAGTGCAGAAACTGTCTCGAAAAGGAATAAAAGGAATTAATTTTGAAACCCAGGCATTCCACCTTTCATCTGCTCCCAGAAACGGAAATGTGATTGAATATATTAGATAGTCATAATACAGATTCCAAGCAAGATGAGTCTGTGGATAGGGTTCTCGCCTATCAACTGAGAAATATCTTTCTCATTCCAGGGAGGGTGATGGACAGTGAGGGGCACCAGGTCCACTTCATTTGGAGTACAGACCACAGCCACAGTTCTCCTTTTCTTTTCCTTAAAAAAATCTTCCAAACTGTGGAGTGAGGCTATCTAATAGAAATTTACCACTTTAGCATCACTTAAGGAGATGTCCACCTTAAAGCAACAACAACAATGACAATGATAACAAACCCCCAAAACAAACAAACAGACAAAAACTCCGTGTTGACCACATTGGAGGTTAATATGTGTCACTTGAAAATCCAGTATAAGTATGCTTTAAAGACCAACAGTTTCTATGTAACCACGGTAGAGAAATGGACCCACAATCGTTCTGAATTGTTGGAATGATCAGTTTTTCCAACTTCTCGTTTCAGTGATTGATCTAGCCTTTCTCTGAGTGATGCAGGGTCGTGCTTTATGTTTCATTTACTTATTTAAAATAGTTGTGCAAATGTGTGTGGCTGTCTGCACAAGTGAATGCGTGCACATGCATGCAGAGGCCTCCAATGAACCTCGTGCCAACCCAGCCACTCTTCAGAGCTGAGGTCTCTCAATAGCCTGATGCTCACTAATTGGGCAATAATGATGGGTTAGCTGGCCAGGGGGTCCTCATGTTTCTACCTCTCCATGCTAGGGTCTTAAGAGCATGCCACCACACCGAGCATTCTTATCTTTGTTCTGAGGATCAACTGTATGTCCTCATGTTTGTGAGGAATCACTTTTCTGAATGAATTATATTCCTGGCCTAAGTGATGTTTTAACAAATGAATCACCTCCTACAAAGATGTTAAGGACTTCCTTTAGGTGTAACTGGGTAGAACAGGAGAAGGTATTTGTTGACAATGACTTTTCCCGTTATTATATAAAGAGAACCAGAGACAAGGTATTGATTCAGAGCAAAGATATACATGATCTTATGATGATTTCATAACCTTATACACACTTTCACTTTGTGATGGGAAGTGAACTGATAACATTTTAAAATGCTAGGATTCTGTGAGCTTCTCTCTTCCCATGTTACCTAAATGTTGCCTGAAACAAAAGAATTCACATGACTGGACTGTAACAATCAGGGTTTAGAAACTCCTCCCGCTGTCTGTCAATATTTCCTGGTGCCAAAGAGAGTTCCCCCAAAACTATGGTAGAGGAGGAGGCCTCCTTTCTCCTGCTACACTCTGAGGTGAGGGGTCACCAGCTGAATAAGACTTCAAAGAAAAACAAAATTGCACATAGAATGAATATACTGCAGGTGACGGGTACTAGGTGGGACAAAGGGCAGGGAAGAGTTACTGCATCTGTGTAGAGAGAGATGGTGCGCTCTGATGTGTAGTGGTATTTCATTTTTATTTTGATAAATAATGCTTGCTTGAAGATCAGAAAAGCAAAGCAGCCAAGTTACTAGAGAGCTTTACCTCTATGAAATCTTCAGACTGAAAGAGAACAAGTGCCTGCCTTATTCCATTTTATATTCCTCTCTAGTCTTGGGATTAAAGCTGTACGTCACCACTGCCCTGTCTCTATGACCGACTAGTGTGGCTGCTGGGATTAAAGGTGTGTGTCACCACTGCCTGGCCTGTATGGCTGACTAGTGTGACTGTTTTGTGTTCTGATTGTCAGGCAAGCTTTATTTATTAACAAACACGGATGCTGTCTTTGTCTAACTTTTACATGTACCGTCAATTCTTCCTTCCTTTTGTCTTTTAGATTTCAGCAGCTTTATTGCAGTGTAGTTGATGTATAATAATTGGCATTGGCGATGTGGAATTTAGTAAATTCTGAAGTAAGCAAATTATTATAATCCCAGTTCTAACACTGAGCAAAAGCACAAGCCCTGGGAGGATCCTCAGACACCTGTGTAATCCCTCTCCCTGGCCCTTTCATCTCCCCTTGTTAAATATGGATTCTTTTCTCTTTGCATTTCTATCAGTGTTTGTGTTATATTTTTAGTACCTGTTTTAAATGCTCTTCATGTCCCGGATGTTTATGCCCTTTTGAATCAACTACCTTCATATTATAAACTGAATATTTTTTGTCTGCTTTTATGGTTTATATTTTATTCTTGGTTTTGAGTCATTTGGCTATAATGTGCCTTAGTATACTTTTCTTCAAGTAAAAAGTTCCCGTGGTTTTTGACTCCATAAATTTATAGTCTTTATCACTTGTAGAAATGTTTTGTTTTTTAATCTTCAGATGTCTTCCCTCTCTTTGCAGACTTTCTTACTTGTATATTATGATCCTGGATGCTCTCTCCTCCTTCTCTTTTCCCTTTTTCCTCCTCTTCCTCCTGTTTCTATTCTTCCTCCTTGTCCTCATCTTTGTTTCCCTCCCTTGTGTTTTATTTTGGCAATTCATACAAATGGTTTCTGTTGCTATGCCGTCGTCCAATTTGCTGCTCTTCTCTTCTTCGGGTTTTAAATGCTTTTTTTTTTAATAGAGTATTTTTTTATGCCGTACAGTTGAGGTTTTAATTCTAGAAGAACAATTTGGGTCTTTAGAAATACCTTCTGCTTTTATACATGGCATTCAGCATATGGGGAATAGCTACAACAGCTGTTCCCATTGCCTTGCCTTCAGACTTTAAGATTTATTTTAGCTCTGTGCGGTTGTGATTAATTGATTTCTTTCTTCATTATGGGTTTATTTTCCTTCTTTGCACATGTGTTGGGATGCCAGATGTGAATTTTTACCATGTTGGGTGCTGGATGTTTCTATATTTCTATCAGTATCCTTGGAGCTTGTTCTGAAATGCAGGTTGTTTTGCTTGGAGATGGTCTCTTCCCATTGAGCCTCGCTTTTAAGAAGTTAGGTGCTGGGATTTTGATAGAAATTTCATTGAATTTATAGATTGCCTTTAATAAGATTGTCATTTTTACTGTGTTAATCTTACCTATCCAAAAGCATGGGAAATCTTTTCATTTTCTGATATCTTCTTCAATTTCTTTCTTCAAAGACTTAAAGTTTTTATCATACAGGCCTTTCTTTTTTTTATAATTTTTTTTTTATTAAGAAAAGAAGAAAAAAAAACATAAACAAAAAAACAAGTTTCCACCTCCTCCCAGCCTCCCATTTCCCTCCCCCTCCTCCCACCCTTCTCCCCCTCCTCCCACCCTTCTCCCCCTCCCCCCACAGACCTTGACAGAACAGCATTCAACTTCATGTGGAAAAACAAAAAACCCAGAATAGGCAAAACAATACCATACAGGATCGCAACTCAAACTACAATCTCAAAATGACTTTGAGATATCATCCTATGCATGTCAGAATGGCTAAGATCATAAACACTGGTGACACCTTATGGTGGAAAGGATGTGGATTAAGATGAAAGTGCACACCTGTACAGCTTCTTTGGAAATTTGTATGGTGGTTTTTCGGAAAACTGGGAATCAATCTACCTTAAGACCCAGCAACACCGCTCTTGGGCATATTCCCAAAGGATGATCAATTATACCACAAAGACATTTGCTCAACTATGTTCACAGCTGCATTATTTGTAATAGCTAGAACCTGGATACAACCTAGATGCCTCTCAACCAAAGAATGAATAAAGAAAATGTGGTCCATTTACAAAACAAAACAAAAAAAAAAAAAGAAGTTAGGTGCTCACTCTAAAGATGGCAATTTCTACTACTGAAAATAGACTTCTTTATTATATTATCACTAATTCCTGTGACTTTGAAGCCATGTGGCGTGCTTGTGGAAGCCAGGTGCTGCTCCTGGTCCATTTGGGTGCGGCTAGCTTCAGTGCTGTGTATTTGCCCCCACAGGTGCCGATCACTATTTCACAGTGCAAAAATCTTTTCAGATCTCTGCAGTTTCTTCTCTCTTTTGTTGCTCTGTTCTTCAGCTGCCTTGATCCCCAAGACGTTCATCTTCGTTTCCTAAATTAATTGCATTTGCTGAGGTAAATTTGCTGAGTCTCAGTTCTTCTGACTGGTGTGGCTGCACCTGAGCAGTTGAATGCTGGTAAAACTGGTGTGCCTGTTGATCCTGTTCTGACTGTTATGACCCGCTTCTGAATGGAGCCAGTCCGCTGGGGTTGGGGGTACGACTCAGCAGTAGGGCCAACAGTTAGGTGGGAAGACTTGGACTGCAGGAAAGGAGGAATCCAGGCAGGGAGCAGTTCCAGTTCCTCAGGGAGGATGGTCACTCTTGGCTAGTGTGATTTACCCTGGTTCTGACTGGTTTGGCCTCACCTGAGTGGGACGAGTCTGTTGGGGTTGGGGACAGGGACCAGCAAAGAGACTGCCAAGGAGTTAGGAAGGCATGGGTCAAGGGTGACCCTGGTTATGGTTTCTAAAAGAGGTGTTTCTTCTACAAAATGTCCAATCTGGAAACTAGAAAGGCGGGTGTGAAAGAAAGAGAAAGGGGATTAGGAATAGATAACTCTTTTCTTTCTCAAGAAATTTTGGTCAAATTCTCAGTGCTTATTTAAAATTAAAAAAAGACAAAACAAACAACAACAACAAAATCAAAACAAAAACAAACAAATACCCAGCCCTGCAGATCAACCTCAGGGTCTTACACGTGTCAGGCAAGTGTTCTCTTACTTAACAATGTTCTTAGACCTACCATTTCTTTCTTCCTTGAAGAAGCTGGTCTATGATTTTCAGTGGATTTATTCTTTGTCTATGCCATCTCCCATTTCTCCATTTTGCTTATTTTTTTGGACAATGTCTTGTTATTTAGGCCCAAATGACTACAAATTTGTTCCTAACCTACCTCAAGCCCTGCAACACTGAGGTTGCAGGCGAATACCACCACCCGCGGCATTTTCTTTTCCCTCTGTTCTGCTGTTAGAGTGTTAGCTTATGAAGCATATGAGATTCTTACAGACTCATTTTTTTCCTCGCCTCCACAGGATCATAACCTGTTTCCTGGCTGTATGAATGAGAACTGCAATGGTAATAAGTTCCCTTTGGTTACCTCATTACAGAGAAGCAAACTCATTTTATCTTAATGCTGAGGTTCTCAGACATACTCGGTTGCTTAGCATCTATATAAGGATATTACTCACATAGGGTATGGACTCTGAACCTTCTAGTAATGCCATTTTCTAATATGTTCCTCCAATATTGCTGCTTTATTTAGTAAGGGATTTGGAAAACACCCTCAAGCCCGGCTTCTGCCTGAAGCCAGGTGATGACTTTCTTGATGTCTGTCATCTGTCCCATTGTCATTCTTAGATCTCAGAAGGATGAAACACATTCCTTTTGCCAAATCCTTGGTAATATAATGCAAGCAGAGGACTTTGAAAAGCTCAATAACAATAACCCTTGATTCTTTTCATCTCAGTTGATTAGGAATAAACCAGAGGCTGGCAACTGGCTAGGGTTAAACTCACCTTTGCTTGGGAAAATCTTCCTTCCTACATGCTGAAAATAAATCAATTAGAGAGAATGTCAGGTAAATGATAGGAGAAAAAAGCTGGTGGAGAAAGAAGCATTTAATTGCTCTCATGCTAAAAGCAATCATTTACAAATAAACACAAGCAAATTGAGAGTAATGGAGAATGGTAAAGGACTGTTTAGAGTCCCAAGTTCTTGGCTAGCACTTTTCTGACAACTCTGCCACTAAAACGTGCTGGTTTCCTCCCCATGCCTCAGTTGTATTAAAATCAGAAATCTTACTCAGAAGCACGATTAATAAAAATACAGAGACAGAAATTGGGGTTCATCCTGAAGGTCAGAAAAGCAAAACAGCCAGTCACTGGCTCTTACCTCCACCTCAGTCCAAAATGACAGGTGATCCTGCCTCCAGGAATCTCAGAGTGAGACTGTGTGTGGGAGCTATTTCCAATTTTACACTCCTCTCTAGGGCTGGGATTAAAGGCGTGCACCAATGGGATTAAATGCATGTACCACCCAGTTTCTGTGGCAAACTAGTGTGGCTACGGGGATTAAAGGTGTGTGTTACCACTGCCTGGTCTGTAAGGCAGACCAGTGGGACTGTTTTACTCTCTGATCTTCAGGTGAGTTTTGTTTATTAAAATGGAAATAATATACTACCATGTTTCTCCATGGCCTTTTGCAATTTAATATAAAATACAGCAAGAACATTTCAAGGGCTCAAACTAGAATAAACCTTAGGTTTTCATTAAGCCAGACATCCCACCAAAATGCTGTGGTAGGAAGCCCTGTTTCCTGACAGGTCACCTGGGGATAGCTGCTGTAACCTCGTCCAGTTCTATTCTGTTTCCTCACTTTGCCATTGATCTTGCCTAGAGTCAATTCTCTTCATTCAGGAAGTTCTCAGACACACAGATATAGCCCCAACTTTGAGGTAAGCTATGAGAGGACTTTTGGTGTCTCCTGCTTCTGTCTTGTTCAGCTCTGTACAGGTGCTGGGTGCCGGCCATTCATTCTGTGCTGTGGGCCATTCTGGACTGATCCTCAGTGCTTCAGATGTAGTGTGTTGAAGCAAGGCTGCTGCCTTGCAATGCCTGGGATTGCACCAATTTCCCCACTCCCAGTAAAAGTGGTAGTTCTTCTTCAGTGCTTTACTCTAGTTCAGTAGACAGATTTGGTGACCCTTGGCCCTCTGCAGCTGTCCATATCCAGGGCTTTTCTTGATTATGGTCACATAGTATGTGCTTGCCTCCTGCGGTAGTCTATGGGCACAGGATTTACCTTATTTATTTTTGTATTTCTGAAGTTCATCATGGGACACAAAGTAGTTTATTGCATGGATGAATGAAAATAGTACTGAAGGTAATAAAGAGGCAATTTTGAAATTTCCAACGGGAAAAAGAGTATTCTCAGTTTGGGAAGTGTGCCAAGGTCATGCATTGAGAAGATGGTAGAGCAGGAATTTGATGTTAAGGAGTAGCCTAATGTCTGGCTACCATGGTGTTAATCATCACACACCTACTACCTCTCAGTGGAAAGAATTTATATTGCTTTTTTTCAGGGGACCCATTTCGTAGCCTATGGATCAGTGGCTTTAAGAAGCACTTAAAGAAAGACATGAAACCCCAGGTTACAGAGCTCATGATTCCTGTCTTCCTATGTCCCACTCCCAAGCCTTCTAATGACTTCTAGTCTTTACCTAACAAAAATATGGAGAGAAAAAATTTAACTACCATCTTATTTATTTACAGGTTGATAGTTTGTTGTTTACTGCTCAGAAAGATTATGTAAAACACCACAAGATTCCAATAAGGTGAAGTTCATTTTTTAACATTATTCTATTTATTTAATTAATTTTAAGGAGTCCTCACCTTCATAGATTCCAGGAAGTTTACACTGCATGGGCTTTTTAAATGTGGTATTTAAATATTGTTAAATTTCTGGCTTTAAATGGAAACTGAATTTTGAAGCCCGAAGGTTTTCTGCATGTGTGGGAGCTAAGCGTCGAATCTTCATTTATATAAATCTTCATTTATATAAAACAATGTTTTCCTAAATCCAAGCACTCTTAGAAACCAGAGCTGAGTCTCATTCATTGCCATACTTAGGTTTAACTTGGTGGATAGTGTCAGGAGACAAGTGGTGATTTAGAAGTGGCAGATACAGACAGAGGAGCTTGGCAGAAGTTTAGTTTCCATTGCTAGCCTCTCAGGGACCCTACTTCTGAAAAAAATGGACTTTCCTTCCCCAGCCAATATCTATTGCTCAGTGTTTCTCATCTAGGACTTCATAAATTCTTCCCCTGTCCATTCTGGGACATTTGATATATTGATGACATACAGGTTTTGTTCATACGGTCACAGCCATGGCTGCAGAGCCCACGAGAGCAAAAGTCCTGCCCTGTCCAGCAGATACTGTTTCACAGCGGACATCCATTACTTCTTTCTGTCCCTAACCGTCTTTTGCTCCTTTTCCCACAGTGATCCCTGGGCCTATGGGGGAAGGAATATTGTATAGCTGTCCCATTAGGAGCTGAGCATCCCGGCTGTTCTCAACATATTGAGCAGTTGTCAGTTTTTGTATTAATCAACGACTACTGTAAAAGGAAGTTTCGCCGAAGAGGCTTGATAGGAGAACTAAAGGTAAGGACTTCCAGGGTAGGTTATTACTCTGTCCTCTCCCAGATGTAGATGCTAACTTTAAATCTTTGGGCACATGTGTCGAAGCTGGAGTACTCAAAAGTCAGTCAAGCAGTGAGGATCATGGGAAAATTTCCCTTGGGAGGAGAAACAGAGCAGAAGTGATATGAAGAAGGGAAATTGATAAAGAAACAGGGAGGGTAAAATGGGGCGGGAGTGGGAAAGCAGAGAAGAAAGCTAAGAGATAACTAACACTGAAATCCTCTGAAGGAGCGCTATGGAAGTATACTACTGTAGAAGCTTCCTAAAACACACACACACACACACACACACACACACACACACACACACACACACATTCAAATATGTATGGACCATAAGTAGAGTTACCCTAGAATGGAGGACAATGCCTCTCTTAGACACCACAGATTATAGGTATGGGTTACCTCTTTTCTAGTCATTCATCAGTGGGGTTCTATAGAGCCCCCTCCAAACGTTAGACCCTATAGCCATTGCTCTTGGTTACATGGCAGGAACTGATGGTAAGACTCTGTTACTGAGGACACCACACACAAGAGTCATAGGACTTGGAGAAAACAAGCTGCTACTGATTTTGAAGCCTCTTCTCAACAGGCTAGTTCTTATATTGCTGGAAGGTTCTATGCACCATTCTGGGGAAGAAAACTAATTGTCAGTCTTACCTATCAGTGAGCTCTGCAAACTACAGTAATAATTGGCTTGGCAAGATGTGCCCACAAGGGCAATAGTGCCATGAATGTTCTAGAAACAATCAACTACTCTTTTACAGGATTTAAAGTCAACTCTACAAAACAGAACCCGTGCCTGATATTGTTGATTGAACCCCAAACCCATGGCTGGTTAGGTCAGAGGCCTTAGGGGAGAACCTAATATTGTTATCACCTCTTGTATGTTATAACCAGCAGGACCCTGGTTATTTGGCCAAAGGTCCTTGTTAATTAGTGTCTTTGCAATTTTGGAAGCTTTTACTGGACAGCTCTGTCAAATGCATACGCCAGGCTATTCTTGTTATTCATGGAAGGACCTTCTGGCATCAGATGCCTTATCTGCCATGCCCTGACAGTCTTTCATACTCTCTAACTTTTCCCTCAAGTATCCGACTTTTTGCATTTTGACTGATATTTGCATAATCCTGATTCTTGATTGTTGCTAGGCAATACTGCCCATCAGAGCCTCTGTTTTCTGATTCCTTCATGTGTCGGTTTTTTAGACCATGAATCTTTCCTGACTGATCTTCATGACCATTTTCACAACTTATAACTCCAAATACATATTCCTGAGTTTTATCAGTTATTAAGTTATTACCCAGAAAAACAGGACACCAAAATATGCAACATTTCAGTTTAATGTAATAGGAACATTTCCCCACATAGAGTAAGTAGATTATGGCTTAATATAAGCCCCGAGGGAACAGATGGGGTCCTAGAGAGACGTCCAGATATGCCCTTGGTGCTAAAGTGTAGCTAACACACCAGGAGGGAAGCATTAAAATTTTAAACCGTTTACTTCAACACAATTATGGGGACAGGTTTTTAAATGAGTTTTTTTTTGAGCATCAACATAATCCTGATGGGAAACAGAAATTATTTTACCACTTTACTGAAGAGTTGGTAGAATTTAGACTCATGGTACTGCTTTAAAAAATGATTATTGAAAGCTATTGCATAAAATCTCCAGTTTCTGGCTTCTCTGTCATTTTCTTTAGGCTGGTTTGCCTGAAACTGGGCATGGTAGTTAGTGATTTATGATACTATAGAAAAGTCAGGAGAAGGAGCGGTATGCAAAGAAGGTAGTGATATCAAATTCATCAATAACAGCCCACTCCAGTTTTCTTTCTGTTGTGCATAAAATTCTTGGACCAAAAGCCTCTTATGGAAGCGAAGGATTTATTTAAATTATACTTCCAGGTGGCAGTCCATCAATGGGGGAAATCTGGACAGGAACTCAAGCAGGAGCTTAAAGCAGAACCCACCCATGATGCTTCTCTCCCACTCAAAGGCTCATGCTTAGCCATCCCTTCTCATACAGCCCAGGACCACCAGCCACGGCAACAGCATTGCCTACAGCAGGCTAGGCCCCCCTACATCAATTATCAGTTAGGACAGCCCACTACAGACATGCCCGCAGGCCAATCTGATCTGGGTGCATCCTCGACTGGAGACACTCTTCCAATGTGATTGTAGACTGTGTCTAGCAGACAGTTAAAGGTCACTGTGAGCCAGGCGGTGGTGGCGCACGCCTTTAATCCCAGCACTTAGGAGGAAGAGGCAGGCGGATCTCTGTGAATTCGAGGCCAGCCTGGTCTATAAGAGCTAGTTTCAGGACAGGAACCAAAAGCTACGGAGGAACCCTGTCTCGAAAAATCAAAAAAAAAAAAAGTCTCTGTGACACAGCCACAAAGGACGTTGCTTGTGCCAGGCACGTCTTAGGTGGTTTGACTTCCACAAGATGTGTTCTCTTGTTTAGTTATTGTAGCAGCCATTAGGGACAGGTGTTATCTGTTCTGTAGCTGAGCTTCAGTAAAATTATGTATTTCATTCTACAAGAGATAAGATACAAGCTAGTGCTTATTGATATAGTGTATAAGGGGCAATTTTAAAACTTGGGTCAAATTCAGCGTATAAAAGTTTTATAGGGCATGGAGGCATTTTCTCTATTTTCTTTGTAAAATTCTCCAAGTAGATTCATATAGTATTTTCTGAATAAAACAAAGAAATGATTCCTGGGGACAAAGATAACTTAAAGACCCTGAACCATGTTGGCTGCTGTCAATCCTGTATTAATGCAAAGCTGAAAACAATCGCACATTATTCCTAGAATGTTTATTTGTCCTATTGACATCCTATTGCATTCAATCTCCATTTGCAATACACGATCTTCTCAAAAGCATTTTATAGGACAAAGAGAGACCACAAATGTGTGTGTGTGTGTGTGTGTGTGTGTGTGTGTGTGTGAGAGAGAGAGAGAGAGAGAGAGAGAGAGAGAGAGAAAGAGAGACTATTGGAAATACAAGCTGTTGTGAACCAACATGTCGGTGCTGGGAAATGAACTCTGATACTCTGGAAGAGCAGTTTATGCTCATATCTGCTGGACCTTCTCTATAGCTTCTTAACTCATGATTTGTTAAAATATTAAATCTTCCTTTATTGCTGCCTACCTCAAAAAAGAAGCTTCTCTGACCAAAGTTAAGAGCATCCCAAGTCTATGGGTATAAACATAAATATTTTGAAGGCAATTTGACAGAATGATCATTAAGCCAAACAATAGTAGGGTCTATCCCAGAGCCTATGACCTCCCAGCTATGGACTTCTGACCAGGGTTACAGTACCAGGCAAGTTAATCCCTCCTGTGGAAAAAGCCTCAAGTCCAATCAGAAAGCAGTGAGTTAGCTCACAACTGTTATGCCACTATGGTACCAGTGGTTTCAATTCTCCCGGCAGGTTGTTATTGTAGCATGCTGGGTCCAGTGCTGGGTAAGATCATTGATGTCTTTGCTTTCCCAGGTGCCTCTATTCTCTTCCCAGCACTGTGAAATCTAGCCAGCAGGAAAGAAGTTTCCAGGTCGGTTTGAGATTGAGCTGCAGCCAAAGTGTGTGGTGTCTTAAGCAATGTGGTTTTCACTTTGTTAAATAAAAACAGATTTGTGCTAGGTAAATTTATACAAAAAAAGAAAAGTGGCTGAATCTAAAGAATAAAATGGAATTCCTGATACAAGTTTAGAAATATATTTCCTGGTACAAGCATAGAAATGAATTTCCTGATAAAGGCATGGGAACCTTTAAAAAGTCTTACTAATCCTATTAAGTTTTATACCTGTGCTTTATTTGTATAAAAACTGCTTTTAAGACTAACTGAAGCAACTTGGTAATTAGGGAGCTATTGCAAACATTCTTGCTTACTAAGCTACCATCTGGACCTTATTATCCACTCATCGTACTTTTTTCTTTTCTATGCTGTCTACCTACTCATTTATATTTTTCCTCAAACGGTGATATAACATTTGTTCAGTTTTTAGGCTCCACCCATCCTGTAATAACAATTGTACACATATTCATTTTCTTAGTCATGTCAGACATGGTGCTAAGGGTATGTAGACTCTTGTAGTGAACATGAAGTTGATCTTCTCCAGGGACTCAGTCTCAATAAATCCCACGAAGTAGGAGACTTTGTGTCGATTAAGCCTTGCATACTCAGATAAGACAGAGAATAGTTAGACAACAACACATAATATAGGAAAGATATTCATGACAAGCAGGAAAGGCATGGGGTATTTCCATGCTCTTTGAAGATACAATGTTGAGCATAGAGAACATTGTTGGTCCAGGACGGATAATGAGTGGAGCTTTAAATTTCCCTTCAAAGTTAAAAAAGACTCTAGATTTATTTACTTTTAAAGTAGGGAGTTTTTGTAGTGTTCTCTCCCAGTAGGCACATTGCAGTCTTGTTTTTCCTAAAGATCCCTCACTGGAACATGACAAGCAAGTTGTGATTAAAATATTTGTAAAATAAGGGAAACTAAAATAGAAATTTGGTGAGATTGTATAGGAGAAGGAGTTGAGGACTTGCAGCTGTCCAAGACACTTGGTTTTTATGTAACAAGTAGTGATAAAACATCAGTTTGAAGGTCAGATGTCAGATTGAGCAGACTGAAGACTAGAGACCCGATTCCCTAGTTAATTCGCCATGTAACATTGGAGAAGATGCTGAGTTTAGATTCCTAGTTACCTGATACCAGGGTCACATGAGAGAATTTCTGTGGGTGTCTCTTATAGGCTCCCCCAGCTATCCTGTGATGTCAACTATCTCTATGAGTAAGCAAGTATTAATCTAGGGCAGGATGAGATGAGGTTGTTTTCTTTGCTAATCATATTTCTTCCTTTAAAAATATAAAATTTTGTTTACTGGAAAGTATACACTGTATCTTTTTTGACATTTTCTTTGAAATGATTTTATTATTTCCCAAAGACTTGTCCTGTATAGTCTTACTAGAATTCTTAAAAAAAAGTTCCGGAGACTGGTTTGTTCAAGTTGTATCATATTCCTATTTTGGTGTAGTATACGTTTATTTTCTATTATCTGACATCTTTCTTGGTTTTATTCATGTTGGTCAGTTATTAAAAATGGATCAAGCCAGATATATGTCAAGTTCTGGATTTGGCCTCATTGTCAATCACACACACACACACACACACACACACACATACACACACACACACACTCTCTCTCACACACACACACACACAGAGAGAGAGAGAGAGAGAGAGAGAGAGAGAGAGAGAGAGAGATAGGGAGGACATGCCTACTCTTGTTTCTTAGTAATCAGCAAAACAGAACAAATACTAGACACTGTTAGCAGGACAGTGAGTCTTCTTTTTTATGATTCTGACTGTCTTGGTGACTTATTTAAAAGACTATCATGTCATCAATATGAAAGGAAAATATAGAAAAATCAAATCTCCTGAATAGATGTCTATTGGTTATGAGCTAAGGTGAATAGTCCATTTCCTTTGAGATGTTTGTTTACCATGACACTTAATATGAAAAGGTTGATAAAGTTTGCCTTAGAGAGAAATTTGTGATGGGTTACAGGGGGGAAATACCTGGTTCAGTAAATTGAGGAGTTTCTGTTTGGGTAACTGAGGATGAAAACTCCAAGAAACCATAATGAGGATTGAATAGTGCTTCTTAAATTTATGGGCAATAACTTATTGATGAAACAGAACTTCAGTGGACTCTATAAGCCATTTCTAAAACATTAAAAACCTGACAAGAGTGAGCACACTAATTTCTAAGCCACACTGGTCCCCAAAGTGCTGTTAGGTTTGACATGGTGTAAAATTGTTGATTTAGTGATCATTAAAGTATTGGACGGCTCTAGCAAGCCTGGCTTTGTAGTTGCATTGATGAAACCAAACTGTCTAGAAAGATCTGTTCTCTTATTTTGTCTCTTGGCTTGTTTCCTGTTGGGCGGAAGGACAGATGTGCAGATAGGAATGCGCACTCCCTCTGGCAGCTCCCATAAAGGAAGAGTAGTTTGCAACAAAGTATGGTACACTGAAAAACAGACCTCTACTGTGCTTGCATTGTATAGATTTTATAGAAAGTTGCTTTATAATGCTTTTTGTTGTAGCAATAAAAGCCCTGTGTTTATATGGCATAGGGTTCCACTCAATGGATTTAAAGCACTCAGACAATCTTTAGATGAAAAGGCAAAAGAGACTACTTATTTCTAATTCTCGGGGTATTTGTCTTCATAGATGTAAGTACGGTGGGTTCTGAGGTGTAGCAGAAGGAGAGCTTTACATTTGCAATGCTTGTGCATCGGTCTTTGTTGTGTGAGAACAGCCCTGTCCAAGGTACCAGGGCTTTGTAATCCAGGATACTAATGTTAGTCATAACAAAATTCTAGCTCTCACCAGTGGCTAACTGGCAGATTCTTGTTGAGTTCCTCTCGTAATGAGACTGAAGCAAAAGCTGGTTCTAGATCCTAGGCTTTTCGCTTCCAGGGCCTCTGCTCTTGTCATCATCCCCTCTTGCTGATTCACAGGCATGTCTTTTTTGCACGTCCCACATGGACTATTTTGATATGAAGAAATGCCACATTCTTTTCACAATTCTTGAACTATTCTCCATGTGAATCCTATGTTGAATCCCAAATCTTCAAACGGTTCCTCAGTCCTCTTGTAGGACCCAGCCCCTCCTGGTCAGATATGCTCTTATCATAGAATTAGATGCTAAAGCTTCAGAGCCGTGGCTGCAGCACAGAACTACTCTGGTGCTGGTGGTAACTCCATACAGTCCCTGGAGGAAGCCATTAACCGGATCCTGTGGTCTTGTGGTTGAAGTGGAGTCTGGGAACAGGTGCATCTTCCTTAGGGTTAGTTAATGGTGAATTTGCAGCGTTGTTTCTAGATGCAAAGACTCCCAGACAATCCAGTATCATTCTTCTGATAAATTCAATGTGCTAAAAATGAAATTACTGTTGTTTATAACTAAGACCCATATGCAAGAATGCTCAAAAACCAGTTCAGATATACCCTCTCTACAGTTGCTTTGGTTCTTTTAGAGTCTCCTATGGACCCTCTCTAGTCCTTGGTTTAACAGGGTGAGGCCTTTGCTTGTTGTAATGGTCTGCGCTCCTCTTTGCCCATTCATTACAGTACCTGAAGCAAAGAAGTACCCCTGGCAACTTGTGTACTTTACCTGTAGCCGTAGGGACTGGCACACCCACTCTTCTTCACTCACACTAGAAAGGACCTAGCGTGAAAGGTCTTTGGAAGAACCAAGCTTCTACCTTGTTTAGTATGTCTTACTTAAAAGTTACACCCTGATTTATAAAAAAGTTTGTTTTTATGTGTTTCATACAGGTAAACATATATTGCGTTAAATATTCCTTCTATATCCCTCCTTCTCCCCTCTTCTCATCTCTTTACTGCTTGTTCTTCTCCTCTGTCTCTCTGGAACTCCTGGACTTTCATTGCATGCACACATCCCTAGGAGAAAGAATAAACACACTCTAAAAGAGTCAAAGCAGCTAAGGAGATGGCATATTTGAACTGTTTTTTGGGCATATTTTGCATAAGATTCTCAGTTACAAACAGCAGGATACATATATTTAAAATATAGAAACCACAAAGGAGAGAAAACATGGTATTTGTCTTTCTAAAATTGGCTTCATCTGGTTAAATGACAATCTCAAATTGTTTCCTTCAGATAACATAAATTCATTCTTCTTTGTGATTGAAAAATTCCACTGCATATATATTCCACATTTTTTCCATCCCTTCCTTTGTGGTTGGGCATCTAGGTTGGGCCCACGTTTTAGCTAAGGTGAACCGTGGTGCAATTAGCAAGGCTGCGCTGGAGGGTGTCTCTGTAGTATGCTGACTTGGAGTCCTTTGGATGATTACCCTGGGATGGTACCACTCGGAGAAATGGAAGATTCGTTTTCATTTTTCTGAGAAGCCGCACAGTAATTTCCATAGTGTCTGCCCTAGTTCACATTTGGCCAGCGGCATTGAAAGATCCCCCTTTGCCCAACATTTGCTGTTATTTGCTTTCTCGATGGCTACTAGTCTCAGATTCACACTGGGTCCTTAATAGTGTACACTTACTCTTCATTTCCTTCCATGTCTCTCTTTGCTTTTACTGTTTATTGTCTTGGGAACCACTGCAATACTTTCTTAATAACAGGCTTGACTGAACTCGTTGAGTGCTACTGTGTCAATTTTTTTCTTCTAAGAAGCATCAGGTTTTAACTGACTGCAGTTATTGTTAAAAGTGAGTTTCATAATAGTGAAGCAGAGGTGAGTATTTCTTAATTTCATTCCCTAATTCCCTGTCACAGTTCCTTACAGGAAGGGGATACCCACTGCTGCCTTGCTTCCTCTGTGTGAAGCTATGAACACATTTTAGTTTCTCATCTGCAGACAGAGGGATAGTGGATATTATCCACTATGGTCCCTTTTATGTAGTAATGAACGATAAACCTTTTGTTGGGTTGCAGGGTCATCTGTCTTCCCCAACTATTTTCTTTATAAGATATTGTCTATTTTATATCCATAGTTAACTTTCCTGTTTCCACAAACAGATTTTTGTTTTAAGACTTATTACCCACTTTGTCAATCTTATTCTATAACTGTAGCTCCATGCACACATTGGCAAAGAAATCAAGGGGAGGGTGCATTTAAAAACACTATGATTACTATTTAAATATCTAACCAAATTGTTAGCATTTCAGAAGCCCAGGCCCCTCCAGTCAAAAGTAAAGCAGGTTATCATTTGGATGACATGGTACAATTTCACCCCAGTGTCTTCTCTTAATTATTTTCAAGGTAAAAACCAAAAGGGACCATGAAAAGGTGAAACAAAAATAAAACACTTCATGCCTATTCTATTTTTTTCCCCCCTGAACTCAATATCTCCTAAAATTGGAAGTCGGAACCCAGGTGTTAGCATGGTATTTTCCTCGGGAGAGGTGAGAGTGGAGGTCGTGCTGGAGAAGGTCACTAAGGCATGAATATTGCATGAGGGAATTAATTGCCAAGAGCACGTGAGAGTTATGACAGCAATATGCAGAGCCTGAGCAATCGCCACTGTGGGGGAATGGTTGCCTGTCTCCACACACAGGGATGCTCTGAAATAGTGATGGGAGAGCGAAGAGCCTCTTTCCTCAGGACCAGAAGATGTGACACAGTGAAGTCATTAGCGACGAGCTGTATTGTGATACTGCACCTAAGTTCTTTACCGTTTGAATATGGAACAATTCAATGGTAATTCAGTGCCTGGTTAAAGAATAGCAGAGGGTTATCTTGAGGCACATCCTCATTTACTGCTTTACCTTCCAGTCAAGCTGGCTTATCTTGTGAATTTATAATAATAATGCTGTACATTGGAGATCGGCTTTATCATACAAAGCTTGAAGCACAATTAAACCCTAAGCACTAAATGGTGATTCAATTATATTCTTTCCATCCTATTTACTAAGGCAATAAATTGAAATCATTCATCTTGGAACAATGTTTTTCCCTGTGGGAAAGGGGACATAGAAAATGCCTCCTCCCTCAGCCATCCCAAAACATCCAGGGGTTATATAAAAATATTTCATAGAAAACTTTAAATTAAACACTATGAAAAGTTTTTCTTTTACGATGTAAAACATGGCAGAAAAACTGAAGGAAACTTCTTGGCTAATCAATTCTGTTCATCTCTCACTGATTCCATTATGGAGAAGAAAGTAAAGTTTCTGGATATAAAATGTTGAAGAGGAAGCTCTAGGCATGGGAGAAGATCTTTATGTTCAAAAGCAGGCTTGGGTTAAAAAAAGAAGGTAGAGCCATGGCCCTACGGCAATGATCCTAAGTGGCGGGTCTCCTGTAGGGATGATATGCTTACCCTCCAGTTAACTGGGAAATTCTAGCTAACAGAGACTTTCTGAGCAGCTTACTTAAGAGAATATCTACTACCCCACATTCAATCCCTCCTTTGTCTTGCATAGACTATTTTGGGAAGTATGTAGACCTGACCTTTATGAAATGATCTGTTTGAGGCTAGAGGGATCCTTTATGGTACTGTAGAATTCTGTTCAGTTTGCTGGGGCATAAGAAAGAGAAACTATGAGAAATAGATGGCCCATTTGATTTGATTCTGAGCAATCTGGGGTAAGATAGTGTTCACCAAGGCTTGAAGTCTATTACATTTATTTTCTTGCTTTGCTTGGAGGAAACTCATAAGTAAGAAATGTTTTTTTTTCCTTCAGTTTTTCATTTCTCACTCAGCTTGTTAGAGAATATGGCATTCAGTTATTCTATGTGAGTGTTAAGCATGCTCTTTGTTTCAAATCTAGTATGGTTTAAGGTTACAAAACCATCCAGGAAATTTGAGAAAAGGAAGAAAAGCTGTAAGTCATGCAAACCATGGTTATCCCATAGTTTGAGGAGTATTGTTTTTTCTATGTTATCATTGCAATCCCAAGATTTCTTGCCAACAGTGATAAGTATATATATATGTGCATATGTATATACATACATATGCACATATATATATATAAAATCTGTAATATGAGGTTTATTATAAGGCCAATAATTCATGAACTTTTTTCAGCTGAGTTCACAGACCAAAAATTTCATTAACTTGGTGAATATATTTTTAGGGGCTGGAGAAATGGCTCAGTGGCTAAGAGCACTTGATACTGTTGCAGAGGACCTGGGCTCAGTTCTCAGCATCCACCTGTAGGCTCACAACTATAGGTGTTACTCAAGCTCTAAGGTTGCAATACCTTCTTTTGGCTTCTTTCAGTACCAGGTCCTCATATAGTGCATACACATTAAAAAATAGTATATTTTCCCCCTTTTACAATTTTAATTTGAAGAGAGTCCTGAAAGTAAATAGTTTCTAAAAGTGTTAGTTGTTTTTGGTAATTGTTGAAAATGCTTTCTTTGTTATGGCTGTAGACGAGAGGGATCTCCTGTTACAATGATGCAGTAACATCAGGCATGAGAAGACTTTACCCATTGCTGGATTTCTCAACTTGGGAAGGATTTGGAGAAATATTTAAGAAGCCAGAAATATCAATAAAGAAGTTAAAGGATCTGAATTCCAACATAAGGTCCCTCAGACAGAAACTTGTGTACTCAGGAGAAAACAGGAAGCTCGGGGTGTAGCCGGGGGTTTACCATCAGTGTTCTGAAGGACGATAATAGGTCTTTCAGGAGAGAGGATGCTTGTTGACTCATTATGTAACTCAACCATCCTGAGAGAGGCGTGACTTCTAAGCAATGATTGAGACAGATGCCATTACACAACACACACACACACACACACACACACACACACACAAATGTAGGGCTAGATGCCACTCTCTAGTGCAAATGCGTTTTCTTATGTCAGATCTTAACAGAATCAACTGGAAGCTAGTTTGTGAAATGTCCTAATAATTCAGAAACAGCTGTGTCATAAGAGATGCGTTTCTCATGATATTCAAAATTTTCATGAGATAAAATGCTATTTGATTATGTGGTAGAGAGGCCGTTTTTTTCCTACTTAAATTATACTGCAGAATTTTCTTTTTTTTTCCATTTTTTTATTGAGTAAAGGAGAAAAAAAAACAAGTTTCCACCTCCTCCCAGCCTCCCATTTCCCTCCCCCTCCTCCCACCCTTCTCCCCCTCCTCCCACCTTTCTCCCCCTCCCCCCACTCCTCTCTCCCTCCCTCTCCAGTCCAAAGAGCAGTCAGGGTTCCCTGCCTGGTGGTAAGTCCTAGGTCCTCCCCTCTCAGTCCATTCCTAGGAAGGTGAACATCCAAACTGGCTAGGCTCCCACAAAGCCAGTAATCCAAGAATTATAAGCAAAAATATATCTAGGAAGCATTATAGAAATAGATTGAGAAATGACATAAGCAGAATTTTGTAATACTAATACCTATTTAATTATCACTAAAGCAATATTTGTAAAAAATTCAATTTTCTAGTCCAAGTTTTTTTAATATTTCATTTTTGGTGAGCAAATCCATATTGCACTTTTAATGTAATTGTCTATTTCAAGTTTTTCTATAAATGCACCTTGAACCACAGGAGTGCCCCCTCCAGGGTTTGTGAATGGGAATGCTGTATGAATCTGTGACAAGAACTCCTAGACTCTTTGCATGTGTGTTCAGAGATCTGAAGTGCCCCAAGGAAGGTCTCTGCCAGTGTCTCTGAGGCAGCGCCGCAGGGCTGTCTGGAGCATCTTGGGTTTAACTGTTTCCCATTAGCAAGTCCAGGCTGGATTGGGGCGCTGACAGGGCTCATGATTTAGTGGTTCATCCAATATTTTGTTCTTAGTTCTGTCCAAAGATTAATTACACTTAAACTATCAGGAGGAAATAAATCTTGTTAATTAAAATAAGTCTAAATAAGAATAAATGTCTTCATTCTTGGAGAAAGTAATGCTGAACAAGGCGTAGTGGGAAAGGATGTGAAGACATCCATCTATTAATAGAAAGAGGACTCCTGCTTGCATGGCCTACTGCTGTGCTTTAGCTAAGTCTGATATTCACTGTCACCTGAAACACATCTAACTGGAACAATAATAAAGAGAGCGCAGTGTGTCATTTGGCTGCTATTTGCCCTCAGCATGAAAGAGTGGCATGCTCCTTTTGCTCCCAGGGAGTGATTTCTCTTTAACTTGGTGAAAGCTCAGTTTCTTCCAGTGTGATATCAGCCTTAACTGAACATACATGAAGACCAAACATGGTAAAATAGAGAAGGGAATCCACGTAGCACAAACTGCAGCTCAACAGTTTGAAGAGAGAAGTCCAGCAAAGCAAGGATAACATCGTTGCCATGGGTCCAAGGGAGACGGGAAGGTGCTGCTTTTCTGAATTCTGAGTTCTGCTCTGCTGTCCCATGCACTCAGAGGACGCACGACAGCAGTAATGCCATCTGTCTTGGGAACACACTGTAAAGACAGTAGGTTTCTTTACCTCTACAATCTCTCTCTTTCAGAAGTTGCATCTAAACACATAGGCATCCTCCTGAATATTAACCTTCATCAGGAGATGAAAGGAGACAGAGACAGAGACCCACACTGGAGCACCGGACAGAAATCTCAAGGTCCAAATCAGGAGCAGAAGGAGAGAGAGCACGAGCAAGGAACTCAGGACCACGAGGGGTGCACCCACACACTGAGACAATGGGGATGTTCTATCAGGAACTCACCAAGGCCAGCTGGCCTAGGTCTGAAAAAGCATGGGATAAATCCAGACATGCTGAACATAGCGGACAATGAGGAATACTGAGAACTCAAGAACAATCGCAGTGGATTTTTGATCCTACTGCATGTACTGGCTTTGGGGGAGCCTAGGCAGTTACGATGCTCACCTAACTAGACCTGGAAGGAGGTGGGCGGTCCTTGGGCTTCCCACAGGTCATGGAACCCTGATTGCTCTTGAGCAGATGAGGGAGGGGGACTTGATCGGGGGAGGGGAAGGGAAATGGGAAGCGGTTGCGGGGAGGAGGCAGAAATCCTTAATAAATAAATAAATTTAAAAAAAATGGAAAAAAAAGAAGTTGCATCTAGCCTGCACCTTCTCTCATACTTAGTACACTAACTGCATTTCTGATAACTATTTTTCCTTTATTATTTAAATTGTATTGGTTATTACAGTGTCTGGAACTAGAAAGGTAGTTGAACTCTTGAAGAATTAATGATCATGATTATTTTACATAAAAGATGGCAAATGAAATTTTATTAACAATGATATTATAAAAGTGACATCCAAAAGAACAATAATGCTTATGTACATTAACTGTGAGCAAAAACACTCCTTTTCTCATCAATGTATTTTTTGTTGGGATATTTTATCACAGCAATGGGAAAAGTAACTAAGACAAGAAGGAGCTAAGACCTTCACAAAATCAGTTGTTAGACAAACTGTCCCTTTTAGATAAGAAGGAAAGGGTTGGGGAAGGGAGCACTAATGCTCTCCAAGCACTGAAGGAAATAAGTTCTTAGCTGAGACTGTTATATCTAGTAACATCTTCCTGTAGACAGTCAATGTGACGACTTTCTCATCTACAAAGATGAAAACCACAATATCTCATGGAAGATAAATTGGTAAGTTGATAAGAGGTAAATCTCACCAAAGGGAAGAATGAGGGTGACGTGAAGTACAGGGATAGGAGACTGGTAAAGCTTATCAAAGATTGTGAAGATGTTAACAGCTTATGCCAATTCTTTATAATGGTCGCAATTCAAAAGCTTTAGCAAAAATGGATTAGAAGTATAAAATATATTAATATTTTTATAATATTTGAGAATGGAATAGAAATACTGAAGACAGATATGCTCCATATTAAATTATAAAAGTAAAAAAGTGAAGATTAAAATTTAAGGTCAGAATTTTAGAGGGATTTGAGGACAAATGGAGGAGTTGGAAGAGAAGGGAGAAATGTACATGCAATACTTATGCATGAAATTCAAAAACAATTAAATTAAAAATTGGAAGGATAGTTTCAAGGAAGAAGAAAGAACTAAACAGCACATCTCCACTATGAATTGTAGCTGTTGATCTTACTTTGTGGCCACAATTATGTAACTGTTCACTTTTGTCCAGACTGATACCTTTTGAGAAGGAAATAGGCACACATATAATAATCTGAACGATGACGAGTGCAATCATTTCTCTCACACACAATTCTAAACCATTTGAGACTTCATATGATTTTTCCTCCTCTTTCTTCCACTGTTTCATCTTTCTATTAACCTCTTCTACTTCATATATAGCTCTTTGGAATTTCCAAATTTTTCTTAATTTTTGAAAACTTCAACTATGAAAACATCTCTTCTCTGTCTTCTCTCCAAACCCTCCATGTTCCCCCTCACTCCCTCTCAAATTGATAGCCTCTTTTATTATAATTGTTGTATATGTATATAGATATAACTACATAAATAAAACCTGATGAATCTCATGTGACTTTTGTAGATATGATTTCAGGGCTGATCACTTTGTTTTGGAGAACCAGTTTGGGGTCTCATGTCTGGGAGATGCTAATTCTCCCTTTCCCTTAGTAGTCATTAGTTGCTTGTAACTCTTTGTCAATGGGTAGGAACCCAAGAGATTTCTCCCTTCTTTGCCAGCATGTATATTTATATTATTATTTCTCATGTCTTGTTGAAGTATTATGGATGGATCTTCCTATCATTTCCAGGAAACACAACTTCACAACAGATTTTGTATTACTCTGTCTATTTCAATCTTTTTGTTCTCCCCTTCTAAGATGACCTCTGACCCTTAGGTACAGTAGTTATATATGTGGATATGCTCATTGGGACTGGGAATCACACAATTGAATGGTCTGTATATTATGACCTATTGTGGTTTCTGGTAATGGTTTCAGTTATCAGTAAAGAATGGATTTTTTGAAAGTGAGCTACATTTATCTGTGGGTACAGTGATAAATTTTAGAATGTAGCTAGAAAGATGCTGGTCTAGTAAACAGGGAACAGTCAGTTCTCCGCCAAGACCCACGACCTCACCAGCCCCAAATAGTTGAATAAGTTTCTAGTACCAGACATTATTTCTCTCTTACTGAGTGGTCCTGTAGTCCAAGTGAACAGATATTGGTTACTGCCAAGCTCTGAGAGCCAGTATTGCATCTTTAAAAATATCTGGTCATTGTTATAGTTCATCGACTTCAAAGCAGGACAGAACTATTGATAGATTCCTTCCTTTGGTTGATTTTACATTACTTCTTAATACTATAAAATATAGGCCACAGGGGGCCAAGCATTCTAATATAGTCCATTTTCTTCTCAGAAGATAGTATGTTAGGTTATTCAGTCCCTAGGACTTCCTGTTAAGAATAAAACAAATATATTTACTTAAATATCTTTAACCATCTTTTAATATAATATTGAAACATTTCTTTTGTTCTACAGCCTAATAAGTGTATAGAATATGAAACTAACATAGAATGGAATATTGTTATTATCTGTAGTATACATGTAGAATTTGGCACCATTTCATATCTGATAGTGGCCCCTCAGTGTGAAGCATCAAGGAAGGATCTGATAGCTTTGGTTAACATTAGGGTCTGTCTGCGATTTCTTCTCACTACTTAAATTTTTCCTTTCCCAGTTTCAGTGTGAGTCATGTCACAATGCTAACATTTATTTCTCTAAGTAAGGATTCCGAATCCCATGCTTTTCATACACAGCCTTCCAACTGCTACATAAACTGGCTTGGCATTTTATCTTCTCTTGTTTTTCTTCAATTTCTCAAGTTCCTGTGGTTTAGAAAGAGAGGGAACATTTCTCTGCATGAATGAAATAAAAAAAAATTACTTTTAGTTTCCATTATTCTGTTCTCCAGAAGAAAGTTTGGCAAATCTCCCATAGTCTCTAGGACCCGCTGAGCCCAATCGAGTGTGTAACTCTGGTGGGTAATAAGTGTTTCCTCAGTCCAGTTAGAGGTGTTATTAGTTCATGGCTCTACAGAAGAGTTAGGAAGGGAGGAATGAAGCTTCCTGACTTTTTATTTCCTTTAAAAATATTTTTTTTTCCTTTAAGCTCTGATAAGTAGATGCTACCTGGGTACTTAAGCAAATCCTACCAGGAGAAAGGAGAAGCCAACAGGTGCAGCTCACCTGTAGAGAGGACACAATACGGGTAGTGATGACTCAGGAGAGTCTCTTTGGCGTCCAAATCCTTTACGTGTCATATGCTGTGGATGTTTTTTTCTTGCTTTGGACAGTCATATTGGTAAAATTACTTACCAATGAAAACTGTTAGCTTTGTGATTATTTTCACTTTGCTTATAATGAAACTGAATTTGTAGTTTACGTGAGCTTTCTTCCTTATGTCTGGAATAACTTGTAAACATAAAGTCAAAGTTGGCTTGTGACTGGCTCCATAACTCATGGCTTCTGAGATAATGTTGTTGAGGAGAAAGTTGCAGGTCGTGATGAAATTTGCCAAGATGAATGGTGCCAGATCGTAGCGCCTTGAAGGACAACTGCTAAACATTGAGTGTGTACCCTGGAGGTTCATGGGCAGGAAGCTTTGTTTCTCAGCTAGAGATGTTAAAATGGTATGCTGTGGGACAACGGTCTGTATCCTGTCAATTATAATTTAAATAAACACTGATTGGCCAGTAGCCAGGAAGGAAGTATAGGTGGGACAACCAGGCAGGAAGTAGAGGTGGGGTGATGAGAACAGGAGAATTCTGGGAAGAGGAAAGCTTATTCTGCAGTCCTGACCTGGCCATAGAGCAAGCATGTAACTGCCTCACTAAAAAAAGTACCAAGCCATGTGGCTAACATAGACAAGAATAATGGGCTAATATAAGTTATAAGAGTTAACAAGAAGCCTCAGCTAATGGGCCAATCAGTTTATAGTTAATGTAGACCTCTTTGTGATTTCTTTGGGACTTAATGACTGTGGGAACTGGCCAGGACAGAAAACTCAATCAATAATGATAGAATACTTTTTTCTTTAAAAAATGTGTTTGTTTATTTTATTCTTGAGATTATTATATAATTGCAATTTCACACTTCCTTTTTCTTACTCCAAACCTCCCATATAGACCCCTTTCTCAAATTCAAATTCATGGCTTCTGTTTTCACTAATAGCTATTACAAGAATTTATTCAAATGTATATTCACACATATTCCTAAATATACCCTTCTAAGTCTGTATAATGTTCCTTGCATGTATGATTTCAGGACTGACATGCAAAGTTGATGGGAAAAAACTACAGGTCTTAAACTGTATGCATAAAACTTTAAACAACTAAAGAATCCAGAGTGCAGGAGAAAGTTACAGTGGAACTTATAAGCAGTGGGGCCTAGTGCAGTCTCTTATTTCCTGCAACTCTATTGCACAGCCTTTCCTTCAAATTAGAGCTTCAAAGAGCTGTATTTTAGACAACAGTGGGAAATGTCTAAGTAATCCTCTCCTCCTGGTCCCCAGAGGCTGCTTTCCTGGTGAGATGGCCAAGGAAGTAGAAAGCTCTAGGCTTTCATTCCAGAACATCTCCATTTTGATTCTAGGATTCAACATACTATTTAGTTTAAAGTAAAACTTTCATGTTTTTTAATGTTTGGAAATAGTAGCTCTTCTAAAAATATTAAAATGAACCTCTATTATTTCCAAATGATGCCCCAACTTGTCTTTCTTATTTTTATTCATTCATTCATTCATTCATTCATTCATTTTTGTTTTCAATACAGGGTCTCTCTATGTAGCATTGGTTGTCCTGGAACTTCTTCTGTAGACCAGTTTGGTCTCAAAATCACAGATTCCCCTGCCCTGGCCTGGTGGCTGGGATTAGAGCTGTGTGCCACTACTGTTAACTCTTATTTTCATAAATTTAAAATTAATTTTCATGGTGAACAAAGAAATGTGTTTTATTACAACATTCTTAAACGTATGAGTCATACCTCTTGTTACATTTGTTCCCCTCCCCCACTGGCCCTTCTCTAATTGGGTCCCTTCCCCTTGACAAATTCCTCCAATTTTGATTTCTTTTCACATATGTTCCATTCTCCTCTCTTTACTCCTCTTTTTCCTCTTATAACTCTTTTATGATCTACACAAACACACACACACATAGGCTTGCACACACACACACACACACACACACAATTTTAAGTGTAAACGCTCATATTCCACAACAAAATTCTCAATATGTGCATCCTTTTCCGTGAGGAGAAATATGTGAAGAAAATGTAGATGCTCTATGTACAGGATGAGGATGGGGTAGGGAGTGATCTCCTGCCATTTGCCCCCACTAACTTTTCCAGCCTTATTTCTCACCTTCATTAAAATCCATGTTAGCCATTTAGAGATGTAGAGATTATTTCTCTTCTGCTTACATGTTCTTCCATCTGTCATTATGTGCTGTGCCCTGGTTTTGGAATGCTCAGCCTGTCCTCTCCACTGCCAACACATACACTCACTCTCAGCTTAAATTCCACTCCCGGAGAAAGCCTGCGTATCCTGCAGCTGAATGTCATCCCTCACTTAACAGATCGTGTTTTTTTCCTGCCTGTCTTGTTTTTTCCTGGTATTCTCTGCATGGTGTTTTCTACTTAATTGTTTATGTTCAAGGCAATTCTGTTAGCTCGGAAGGTAAAACCCGATTCTGAATGTTGAATCTCCATCCCCATCTAGTTGTCAGAGCAACCTTCACACTGTTTAATTCCAATAAGCAAATGTGTTGAAATAGTTTTGCTTACAGCCGAAAGTGTTGGAGTGCCTACATCAATTGTGAACCTTCACCTGGACGTGCTTTGACCTCCTGGGAACTTTTAGAGCAATGCATTTCGTTCCCATGGTGGTGGGAACAACTATCCATGCTGAGGCACACCATTATTTAGAGGCAATAAAGTCCCTCCCCTATCAGCTGTGTTTATGGCATGGTCAGTAAAAACCATCCTTCTTCACTAGTGTTCCAATGGCTTCAGGGAAGCTGTGGGCATTATTAATATGCCTTTCTGAGGGTCACAGCAGCTTCCTTATGTAAGCAATGATTTGCACTGCCTTCCAAGAATGCAGTTTCAATTTTCTTGGCAAGATTTATCTCTGATGCTCTCTACTAAATTATCTGTGCCAGGCATTGACTTTTTCCCTCACTTTGTAAGGGTCTAAAACATCTGTAACATAACTCTTATTTTCCACTTTAGGCAAGAAATCGATGGTCATGTTGGTGTTTCTGTCTGTTTCTATAAGACAGAGACTGTCACCTTCAAGCCTGACTGACAAAGGAAAAGAAACACAAGGTCCATGAATGACAGTAATAAAATCCAGGTGTTATTGGTGGAGCATTGATCCAACCATCTACTACAAATAAAAATATAAATAAATCACTAGGGAAGGGGGAATGCCCCTCAAATCACTAGACTGATGACCCTGTCGCTTGTGTATTTGATAGAAGAAAGGGCACTGAAGAGTCAAAATTCTGACAACTGTTTTGCTAATAAGGGAAGTGATTTAAGTGAAAAGAACTCATTATTTATGTTGAGGTTTTACATGTGCTCTGCCTATAAACCTGCCATCAATTGTTGACTTTTTCTACTACATATGATGCACTTACCTAGATCATGAACTTTCACAGGAGTGGTGCACAGTAGGCTGAGTTCCTTAAAGTCAGACTACATGTAATTTGTCTCAACAAACGCTTCTGTGACTCCCATGGTTTAAAGATAAAGTGTAAATAAGTTATATTCATTAAGACAAAAAATGAACATGTACTAAAGCTTTTTGTTTAAGTAGTGGGAGATCTAGGCAGATGTGGGACAGAATAAAGAGTGTTTAAAGAATATATATTCTTTTGTGTCAATTCTTTTCTTTTTTATTTAACTTGTTTATCTTTTATAAAACAATATTTTCTCATTTTATATACCAATCCCAGTTCCCACTCCCTTCCCTCTTTCTGCTTTCTCCACTATCCACTCCTCAGAGAGGGTAAGGCTTCCCATGGGGAGTCAACTAAGTTGGGATTATCACTTTGAGACAGGATGAAGGCCTTCCCCACTATATCTAGGTTGAACAAGGTATCCCTCCAAAGAGAATGGGCTCCAAAAAACAAGTTCAAGCCCTAGGGATAAATTCTGCCCCACAGACTGGCTCAGCCATACAACCCACATTCAGAGGGCTTAATTTGGTCCTATTCTGGTTTCCTGCTGTCAACCTGGGGTTAGTGAGCTCCTGTTAGCTCAGGTAAGCTGTTTCAGTAGGTATCCCCATCATGATCTTTACCTCTTTGCTCATTTTGTCACTCCTCCCTCTCTTCAGCTAGACTTTGGGAACTCAGTACTAGTACTTCGCTGTGGATCTCTGCATCTGCTTCTGTCAGTTGCTGAATGAAGGCTTTATGATGATAATTAAGGCAGTCATAGATCTGATTACAGAAGAAGGCCAGTCGGGCGGGCACCTTATCCACTATTGCTTAGGGTTATAGCTTGGGGCATTCTTGTGGATTTTTGGGAATTTCCCTAGTGTCAGATTTCTTGCTAGCCCCATAATGGCTCCCACAATCAAGATACCTCTTTTCCTGCTCTTCCTCTCTGTCCTTCCTCCATCTGGACCATCCTGTTCCTCCCAGCTCCCTTTCTTCCTTCCTCCTCCCTTCCCACCCTCCATTCTCCCCCCAACCCCATGCTCCCAAGTATTTCATGAGATCTTGTATATTTCCCCTTTCTAGGGGGATCCATGTATTTTTTTTTTTTTTTTTTTTAGGATTCTCCTTGTTACCTAGCTTCTCTGGGGTCATGGACTATAGGTTGGTAATCCTTTGCTTTATATATAATATCCATTTATGAGTGAGTACATATGGTATTTGTCTTTCTGGGTCTGTCTTTTTCTAGTTCCATCTATTTTTCTGTAAATTTCAAGATGTCATTATTTTTTACTGCTGAATAGTACTCCATTGTGTAAATGTACCACATTTTCTTTATCTGTTCTTTGGTTGAGGGGCATCTAGGTTGTTTTCATGTTCTGGTTATTACAAATAATGGTGCTATGAACATAACTTACCAAATGTCCTTGTAGTATGATTGAGCATTCTTTGGAATACGCCCAAGAGTCATATTTCTGGATCTTGAGGTAGGTGGATTTCCAATTTTCTGAGAAATTGCCATACTGATTTCCAAAGTGGCTGTACTAGTTTTCACTCCCACAAGCAATGGTGGAGTGTTCTTCTTACTCTGCATCCTCTCCAGCATAAGTTATCATCAATGTTTTTGATCTTTGAAATTCTGACAGGTGAAAGATGGTATGTCAAAATCATTTTGATTTGCGTTTCCTTGATGGCTAAGGATGTTGGGCAGTTCTTTAAGTGTCTTTTAGCCATTTGAGATTCTTTTGTTGAAAATTCACTGTTTAGATCTGTACCCCAATTTTTAATTGGACTATTTAGAAAATTGATGTCTTCTTTGTATGCTGATTTGATTTCTCTGGGTATGTATCCAGAAATAGAATAGCAGGATCAAGTGTAGTTATAGTTTTAGTTCCTGTTAAGCACCTCCATACTAATTTCCACAGTGTCTGCCTTAATTTACAAATACTGAACACTTTCTCTTATGTGTATAATCTAGATTTTTTAAAAGTACATGATATGATATGAGTGTATGAAGACTTATAATCAAACCTATTGCTTTGTACAGTTAATGTATACTGTCTAAGTTAGGGTTTCAATTGCTGTTAGGAGATACCATAACCATGGCAACTCTAAAAAGGGAAACACTTAATTGAAGTAGCTCTATTATAGTTTCCGAGGTTCAGTCTATCGTCATAGTGGGGGACATGGCAGTGAGCGGGTACCCATGGTGCTGGATACATCTTGATCAGAAGGCAATAGGAATGGACTGTGACACTGGGAGTTATCTTGAGCACAGGAAACCTTAAAAGGAAACCTCAAAACCCCACAGTGACACCCTCCCTCCAACAAAGCTGTACCTATCCCACAAACACGCACCTCTTAATCATGGCACTCCCCAGAAGATTATAGGGGAAATTACATTCAATCTACCACATATGCTAACAAAGAGAAAGATGCAATTTGCTTTACTATTTCATGTAGTTCTAATTTTAAACTGCTAAGGTGTACAATCAGTAGAATTCAATCCTTATTCCTGTTTAGTTCCAGACTTGACCAGAGAGTTTTCACCTAACTACTATGCCTCAGTTTCTCCCATATGATGGGTTCCTTGACAATGTTGTTTGATTTACTGTGTGAAAACCGGTTACTTATTCTTGGGTTAGCCATACTCACCTCTGGGGAGATTTGTCTTCACTCAAGGCACATCAATAACATGTCTACCTTAGATTAGATCTTCAGTTCTTTAATTGCCATGCATATGACACTCTACCACACTTTATTGATTTGAAAACAGATTTCTGGATGTAAGCCTGGTACAGCCTTCTCTTTCTACATAGGTTCTCTATTTTATGGCATAGATAGTTTATGACATCTATCACAGTTGAGTTGAATCATCTGCTTGAGATCAGTATCAACAGCACATGTATCATCTAGATGTGTGTATTGTGAAAAATAAAAATTTTATTAATTCAGGATGCTCTTCAGGGAGTTTGATCTGGGATACATGGATTTAACCATAAACACCACTGTTTATATTTTGTGTTATGCAAACAACCTTTTAGATTATAGTAAATTTGTTTTTTGTGCAAGCAAAATAATTTTAACAATATCCATTTCTTATATTTAATAGGAACAACACTCAAACCAAAATACCTTCTATTAAATTATTGTTCACTTGTGAGAAAGTTTATTTCTTAGGGGAAAACCCATTAATCTATTCAATCAAGATGACATATGAATAATTCCTTAGTGTCTGGAATTGCCATTGTCCCCAGGGACTTAAGTACAAAATCTCATTCTGAAGGGACAGCCAGGCAATGCTGATCTTTTTCTTAGGGGCCCTGTGAGGACAAATGGCATCAGCTCTGATCTTGGCTCCTGCTAACTCAGGACTCTAGTTGTCTCTTCCTCAGACACTTCCTTTCTTCCCCGCTGCTGCATTTTCAAGCAAGTCATGGCTTCAACATTAGCATTCTCCTCCTGTTGCTTGTGAAGTTGCATGATAAAATAACTGGATTTAAAAACGTGCTTTGTTAGTAAGTATGTAAATTACGCTAGAGATGTTTATTCCGTTGCGTTTCTATCAAAGAGCTTACCTATTGATAATTTGAGAGAAAATGGGTTTTCTTTGCCTTGGTAAACAGTATCTAAAATGTGCAAACATTTGGAATGTAATGCCATAGTATTATTTATTATTGTGTTCTTTATTTAGCCGTTGTAATCCATTTAATGTTTATCTCTGAAGGATATCTTGTTGTCATTGCATGTGATAGATATTTTCTCTAATTTAATCAGTGCTTTAAAAGACGGCTTCCTCTTTTGTTTTATTTTCTTAGAATTATGACACTCGATCCCGCAGTATTGTTGTGTCTGGTTTTAATTGTTTGTGTCCCATCTATTTGGCTTCAGTCACAGATGGAAAGAACTTTGGAAAGTCATTCAATCAGTTTCTCTGCCTTTGGGCAAGAGAGAGCCAAGCAGAACTGTTTTTTCATGAAATCTCTTCAAAGAAATCTGAAAAAGAACTGCATTCTTTTGGGCAATGGCTACTTTAAGATAAAAATTTCAAGAATACTCTGTTTTTACATCTTTTGAGTGAAAATTATATATATATATTCTTTAACAAAATTAAAAAATCCTCATTTGATTTTATTGATTGCCATATCTAAGGTTTAGCTGTCACCAAATTTTATGCTAATATTGTGTTTTCGTATCCTTTGATTTCTGTTCGTTTCCTTTTATTGCCCAGTGACCTGAAAACCATTAGTCCAGTCCTTAGAAGTGTCTGTTAGTTTTGTCTGTTTGAAATAAAATAATAGTGTTTTGCATTGCTGGTAAACAGTGTGGCTATTTCCCTGTGTTTATCTTCCTTGTCCCTCCCAGATATTTTCACTTGGCATTCTTTTTAGTTTGCTATGCAGTTATGAACCAAAGTAACCATCATATTCTCATGTTGCTTGATGACAGTTGCATGAATCCAGCATACTCCCTGTTACCCCATTCGTTGGTCACTCTTCCTCTGTTTATCTACTAGATTTACTTTTACTAGCCAGTAGTCTTAATAGCCAGAAAAATGGAATTTTCCTCGGATGCAGCCTTGAACGTAATATTCTCCCTTTCCCAAAACAAAAACCTCTAGATGACTCGGCAGAGTTTCTCTCCTCTTAATTTAGCCCTTTGTCCTCTCCTGAAGTGATAATTGTCTCAGTATTCTGCTTGATGCATTCTATCCTGTCCTATCTGCAAATTGCCAGAGTTCCCTTGAAATTCTGCTTCACTGGGATGCCAATTCTCTACACTTTGGCCTTTTGAGTGCTGAACCCCTTAGTGTCTTCTCAACTCAGGGAGGATTTAGAACTGTTTAATTTACAGGCTTTGGTGATATAGGCTGCAGGCTCTCTTCTGACAGTGAATGGTATTGCCATATGGTTTATCTATCCGGTTTCCTGCTCTCAGGGACCTAGGTCCTGGTGAACTTCTTATCCAATGTCTGAAGCTTTATAAAATTTACTATGCAATTATCTTTCTAAAGATGGGAGAGTAAATTTAGTTCTCATTACTTCATCACATTCAGAAACAAATATATCTGGGTTATGACTGTCAATAACAGTAACTGTAATATAGCAAGCCCTGGGACTAAGTACTTCAAAATTACAGTTGGGAGGTTCATCTTTTTATGTTTTCCTGAAATGATGCCCCCCCCCAGGCATCCTCTGAGCACTACTGTTGTTTTCTTTACTGGCAATGTCCTTCTAGTCTTGTTCTCCTGGCTCTTTGTTCTTGGTACAAATCTACTCATCTTCATTTCAATGTCCTAAAAGAACCCCCGAACAAACAAATACCCAAAAGATATAGTAAATTTAACAAGCCTTCTTCTAGACTGAAATCGATTTTGCTTCATTTAGAAACAGCAAGGATGCCACACTGATTAGGTTCTTTTTGTCAATGTAATACAAATTGGAGTTATCTAAGGAGAGGAAATGTCAATTGAGACTGGAGGATGTAATTCTGTGGGGACATTTTCTTGCTTAATGATTGATATAGGAGAGCCCAGTCCACGCTAGGACTGGTATAACAATGTTGTATCAGAAACCAGGCTGAGCATGTCATAGAAGCAAAGCCAGTGTTCCTCCATTCCCTCTACTAGAGTTCCTACCTCCAGGCTGCTGCCTTGCTTTAGTTCCTTCCTTGGCTTCCCTCAGCATTAGACTATGATAGGGTTATATAAGCCCCCCCCCCCCCCCCCAAAAAAAACCTTTTTCCCCAAGTTTCTTTTGATCATGGTATTTATCACTGTCATAGAGAGCAAACTAAGACAGATACCTATAGTCATCTGCAAACCCTCACCCTTGGCACACAGTTAATAACAACTCAGTTATTCAGTCCACAGGTGCTCATCAACTGCTACCATATTTATGTATTAAATATTCCATAAGCTATCTCTGAAGTCAGAAAAGAATGTTTAATGAACAAACAAACAAAATACCCTGATTCCTTGTTATGGGGAAATGTAGATCATGATAAAACAAGCAGTATAAAATGTTGTGGGAAATATATGGTGTGGAGAAACATGGGATAAGAAATGCTGTCTTAGGGTTTTTACTGTGAGGAGACACCATGGTCATTACAATTCATATTATAAAGGAAAACATCTCATTGGGGTTTGATGTGGGATGTCCTTCTGTACATGTGTTGCTTTTATTGGTTGATGAATAAAGCTGTTTTAGCCAATGGCTTAGCAGAGTAAAGCCAGGTAGGAAACCTGAACAGAGAGAGAGAGAGTAGGCAAAGTCAAAGTGATACCAGGTAGCTTCTGAAGGAGAAAGTTGCTGCTGGAGCCTCAAGCAAGTCACAGCCTCATGGTGCCACTCAGATGAATATAAATGGATTAATTTAAGATATAAGAGCAAAGTAGGAATATATCAAAGCTATTGGTTGAACAGTGTTGTAATTAATATAGTTTCTGTGTTCTGGGCAGCCGGGAAATGAATGAGCAGTCTCTATTTACAGTTCACAAGTTTAGCCCATTATTGTCATGATGGGAAGCATAGTAGTACTCAGGCTGGTGCTGGAGAGGTAGCTGAGAGTTCTAGATCTGGACCATAGGCAGCAGAAAGAGACTGAGACAAATTTCCTCCAACAATCCCACACCCACTCCAATAAGGCTATACCTCTTAATAGTGCCACTTTCTACGAACCTATTGGGGATATTTTCCTTACAACCACCACATACCACTCCCTGGCTCCCATGGGCTTACAACCATAGCATAATGCAGAAATGCTTTAACTTCAGCTTTAAAGGTCACCTTTCTTTGTAACAGTCTCAACTCAGTAAAAGTCCAAAGTCTCTTGTGAGACTCAGCCAATCTCTTGGCTGTAATCTACTGTAAAATCAAAATGAAAAGGCAGATCACACACTTCCAATGTATAATGGCACGGAATATATGCTATCATTCCAAACGGGTGGGAAAGGAACATAGTAAGCAAGATCAAAAATCAGCTCGGCAAACTCCATACTCTGTATCTCTATGTCTGACATCCAAGCATTCTTCAGACCCCCAACTCTTTTCAGCTTTGTTGAAGCCAACACACTTTTTCTCTGTTGGGCTGATTCCACTCCCTGTTAGCATTTTTCCTTGGTGGGTATTCTGAAACTCTGGCTTCTCCAACATTTTAGGGTCTCTAAGACAATCCAGGCTTCACCTTCATAGCTTCATGAAATGGCCTCTCTAGGCCTCCATGCAGGGACACCCCTGACACATGTCTGGTCTCAGTGGCTTTCCTTAGCTGTGTAGTGAGATTCCATAACTCCCTTCTTCTATCCTTGACTATAAAGCCATAATCACATGACAGAATATGCTAAGTTCTGCTGCTTGCTGGCTGGGGCTGGAACACGACCTCCTCATTCTTTACATCCTACCTAGCTTTCCATTCTTGATGGTTTCCTTCACTACCTAAGCTTGGTGGTCCTGAAACTGCATCTGTAGATCAGGCTGGCTTCAAACTCGGAGATCTGCATGCCTCTGTCTCCTGAGTGCTGGGATTAAAGGTGTGTACCACCGCACCTGGACCTATGCTGTTGTTTAATTCATTTTCACAACTTAAAAATTTAGCTAGGTGAGGTCTTGCTCTGAGGTCACCACTCCACTTATTCCATTTTGTATCAGGTTTTTCTTTAAACTTTTTCCTGGTGTTCCCTTTCTCCTCAAACTGTGTATTTTGTATTTTATCACTCTCAACTTTATCCTTTCCATTATAGAATTGCATAGTACTGGCTACTAATAACTAACAACACAGCCAAAGCTAGGTTGCTTTGCAATGTTTTCTGCTAAAACTGTTAATCCATAACTCTTCAATTTAGTGTCTGGAAATATTTCATAAAAGGGCAGAAAACAGCCTCTTTGCCAAAAGATAATAAGAGTAGTCTCTAGGCCACATACTAATATTATTCTCCTCTGAAACCTCTTGAACTGGGCCCCCACAGTTCAAATTACCCTCAGCACCCCTGTCTTCCATGGTTCTATTTTTATGACTCATTCAGCTCCACTTAAAGCGTTCCACTATCTTCTTAACCCAAAGTTTCAAAGTCCACATACCTCCAAATAAAATACATGGTCCAGCCCATCACAGCAATATCCTAGTCCCTGATACAAACTTCTGTTTAAGTCAGGTTTTTATCGCTGTTAAGGGACACCATGACCATGGCAACTGTTATAAAGGAAAACATTTAATTGGGACTGGCTTACAGTTCAGAGGTTTAGTTTATATCGTCATGGGTGGAAGTGTGGCAGCATGCAGGCAGACATAGTGCTGGCGGGGTAGCAGAGAGTTTTACTTCTGAATGAATAATCAGCAGGAAGAGATTGTGACAGTAGAGTGACTGGACATGAACATCTAAAAACCTCAGAGCCCAATCTCCAGTGACACATTTCCTCCGACAAGGCCACACCTACTCCAAAAAGGCCCATGCATTTTAATAGTGCAAATACCTATGAGCCTATGGTGGCCATTTTCATTCAAACAACCATACTGACTTAGAAATCTATACAAAATTTCAATTAGATTTTGTCGACACTTTTGATGGTAGACACTTTTTAAAATGTCTATTAAATTTATTAGTGTATTTATTGGTTATATGATTAAGGATTTTTTTGTGTTTAGTTTTTAGACTTCCTCATAGATTCTAGATGCTAATACCTTCTTGGATGTATAGCCAACACATTCTCCAGCATTATGTCAACTGTGTCTTCACTCTACTAATTATCTCCTGTGCTGTATAGAAATCTTCTAACTTCACGCAATCCCATTTGTCAATTTCCAAGAATACTAAAATCATTTTTTAAAGTCATTTCCTTTATATGGATATGTCATTAAACCTCTGACTTCCCATGAAAGTTTCAGAGTTCTGGGACTTATAGAAAGGTTTTTGGTAAAATAATGTACATGCAGGAAAGGAGGCAGATATGTAAATAGTACTTATACTGATGGTAAGACAGATAGTGCATGGCTAGAAAAAATTACAGGAAGATGTGTGCTGTCAAGATCCAAATAACTTCATCTTAAATTTTATTAGGATCTGATATTTTTGGGCAGAAATTCAACAAAAGAAGTATGACCTTGAAGACAGCTCTTTAAGCTCAAAGCCTTTCTGACAATAGATGAGAATTTGTTGAAGACTCAGTGATGGGGCCATAGTAAAAGCTTCTTCTGGAATTACTGCTTATTACTTTTCCTAATCCTTCCTGCCTTGGAACTGCCAGCATTTTTACCATTTGTGTCTTTATGGTAGCTATAAAACAGAAGAAATGACAAGAGGGAAAAGAGACACAGAGCTGGTTTCAAACACTTACAAGTGATAAGTTTTAGCTGAGATTTCATTAAAACATTAACTGAAATATAAAATGAATTTGGTAATATCTAGAAAATACTTAAGGGGCAGTGGACCCAGACAATTCCCAGCACATGATGAAGATGCATAGACTAATAAAATGACATTCTTGTCATGGATGGTAATCTCACAGGGAGATTAAGAATACAAACTTCACAGTATGGGGGGCATAGAGTCTGTCTTGCTGTTTATGTATCCACTAAAATTCATAGCTGTAAGAAACTGACTCTCAAACATGACCCTTTCATTACTGATGTTAGTTTTATGGGGAAAAATTCAAATAAATTTAAATAGCAAAATTTATCTTACATTTCGTGCTTTTCAATGTTCTGGTGCTTTAAGCAACTTTTGGATTCACAATTTATGTTTGGGATATCTGTTTTAGCCTTACAGATTGTATCTCCATATTTGGGAAAGGAACAATAACAAAGAATGTAGTATAAAGAACTCACCTTTTAGAATTGTACTGACATTTGTCTAAGGACACTACTCAACTTTCCTAATTTGTACTCTAAATCTGTGAAAAAATAAACATTTTATTTTATTTTATTAATTAATCAATTAATTCATTAATTGGCACAAAAGGAGTCAACTCAGTGCCTAGTTTAGTTTTGGGAAGCTTATTTGGGAAGTCATTCATTCATTTCACAAATATTTCTTGAATTTTTTTTATCAGTATAGACATAATATTAACTGAGGGCAGAACACCAAGTTGACTTGAAATATCTAACTTAATTTGATAGTACTTTGCTTACAATGTGCTTCAATAATAGTAAGCATTCTTACAAAAGAACTTATGTCAACCAACCACAAACACCATAGAACATGAAAACTTGCCCCACCCAGACCACCCCTCTTGGTTACAGAAGTGGAAATGTCATAATCTACACCTTTGTTCTGGCTCACTGTAGCTCTTAGCCGACCTGAGTGCTCTGTTGGACTCCTGTCTAGGATTTATAGATGATTTGATGAAGTGGTACCACAGGCATCTGTGAAAACTGGAACTGGATTTCCCAATTTGTCAACCAATAGCGTTTTTCTATTGAAATGGGTTTCCTGGCAACCCCAGGTGTGAATCATGAATAAAATAAAATAACCTATTTTAAACTAGACACTTGAACAGGTTGGCATTTTCATTTTTTTTGTTGGTGTCTAAAGTTTCTGATTGGAAGGGTATTCTTTATATAGAACCACTTCTTGCCAGAATTTTTGTGGATTTAAGATGTCAAAATGTAGTTGCTTTCTAGTGCGTAGTTCTGAGAGATACTGTCACTTCAAACAAAGTCTAGAAAATTGACCACTTTGGGTTTTGACATATTTTGTTCAAGAGACAATTTTGTTTATAGATTGTCCTCACTGAGAATCAGTGATGTCCCAGGAACTTGAAATATCTAAAGTAATTTGATACTACTTTGATATAAAGAATGCATTATAGCAGCACAGTGAGTGAAGTTCAAGTTAGTATCTCACCCTTCAGCTGCTCTAAATACCTAAACCATTCTAAACCACACCATAGTTGATCACACAGACTGCACAAGGCTATATATGTATTTTCTTGTGTTCTCATTAAGTTTGCAGATGACTATCGTAAGTCTCCGTTTTGTTTGGTCTTTTTTCTTATTCCCCTCCGTCTTCACACTTATCGGGCCCTCTCTTCCCAAGAATGAATCCCACAGTGCTGTTGCACTGATAAAAGAAATCGGACACATCAGTTGTCCTGCCTTATGCTTATTCAAATTAATTTTGAAGCTATTGTGATGTTATTGGCTTGCCATGGAGTCAAGAATAAGGGCCTCTTTTTCATGGGAAAATGCTGCATTGCCATGTTCTAATCTGTATGAAAAATACGAATGCTTGGCATATCACTCCTGTGTCAGGAATGTGTGTGAAACATGTCAGCAGCTGTGGCTGAGGTTTTTGTGACATAAATGGATTATGTGCCTTCCTGAAACAACCCAGCAGCTGTTTGCATCCTCAGGCCTCAGGATGAGAGCTGCAGCATCACTCCAAGGCTGCTTGCTAATTTTCTTTTTTTGGCATTTCCTTTCACTATAGAGCTTATAAATGACTAACAGGGACTGGAGGGTCTTTGTTGCAGAACCACGCCAAGTCAAGCATGCCTAGCCATTAGAGGAAATAAAAAAGCCAATAAAGCAAAAGATGTGCTGGGCTGCTTTGATGCAAGCCACACAGTCACTGTTTAAGGACCACTGAATTTAACTGTAGCGATGACTTTTGTTTTGGCAGCAATAAATGTGATTACACTGTGGGTTGGTATTTCCGTGACCAGCTGCGGAAAGCTATTTGCCACCTGCTTGGCTGACTGGACACTTGCTCTGCTCTTGTTGACAGAAGCACTGCTAACCAGCTGAGGACAGAGCACACTCAATTGACTTCCTGAAGATACCGCGGATCACTTCGCCATAATAGCTTTTTGGGAACAAAGGCGCAGGATGCTTGCTTTAGCTTTGGGGACTTGATTTTAATGGATGGGAACTTGATGCCTGGGCGAGTTTAGTTTCTAATAATGAGTTGTTTGACTACATAGTTTCTTTCCGGGTTCTTATATGGGTTGCCTCAGGGAGCTGAGCAGGGTGAGCGTCAGTCCCTACCCCCACACTGAAAATCCCAGAGCAAGGATTTTCTTCTAGTGTAGTGATTTGGCTTTGACAGACAGTGACTAATCTCAGGCCGGGTTGTGTATTCAGTGTCACTCATTGGCCTCTATTTTTGTCTGGAGGAATTCTGAGTTCTTTGCTGATAGCCCAGCAAAGCATAATTTGGGAAGGAGCCCAAGTAAAAGGGATAGTGAAGCAGGAGAGGGATGGCAGACAAGGATACAGGATCAGCAGGAGGCAGACAAAGCAGCAACAGTGTGTGTGTGTGTGGACACTGCCTTACTGCTGCCATGACCGCTTGGCCATAGGTCTGGACATTAGCAACCATTCTCCATTTTTAGACGAACCAACAAAAAATTTGATGATTCTATTTAATAAGTCCCTATCTTGTATTCAGTTGAGAGCAGCCTAATAGAAAGTGCTATAATTTCCTGAGAGTGATGCTTAATACTTTCTCTATACAGTAAGATAGAATTGGATGTTCTTCTTATCCTTCTCAGTGACCCTGGTCAACAGGAGCCTTCTTGGCATGGTAACATAGGAAGCATATGCTAAAAAAAAGCATTTGATGTAAAAAAAATGGTGAAGTTTAGATTGCTTTGTAGACATTCTTCTTGAAAAATTTTATAAGGGCTGAGCTTTTCTGGGCAGGAAGTTGGTAATTAAGGTTCTAGAAACGAGGAAGTTTGGATTCATTGCTCATTGGTCTCATGATTCTTCTGGCTAAGTTATTTAAATTCTGTGAGCCTTGAAATTAAAACAAACTTCTGTGTTCATTCTTTAGAAAGATTTAACTGGTTAACATAAGTATCAAACAAATTAGATGAAAAATGAATTAACATATTTCAAACACTTTGCACATTGATGGGTTGTGGTTTGAAAAACTAACCCTTTAGCCTCTGTTACAGCAATGGCTTATTTGTTCCGGCCTCCCAGAACTGAAATAACCACACAGAAACTATGTTAATTAAAACACTGCTTGGCCCATTAGCTCTAGCTTCTTATTGGCTAACTCCTACATATTAATTTAACCCATCTCCATTAATCTATGTATCACTACGGTGTCGTGGCCTACCAGCAAAGTTTCAGCACGTCTATCTCCTGTGGCAGATCCATAGTGCCTCTCTCTCCACCTTCCTTCTCCCAACATTCAGTTCCATCTTCCCCACCTAGCTAAGTTCTGCCCTATCAACAGGCCAAGGCAATTTTTTATTCATTAATAGTAAGCACAGCACACAGAGGGGACTCCCACATCAAGGCTCATGTATTTAAATTCCTGGGTCCCAGTGGTTGATCCCATTAAAGTTCTGAATATTAACTTTAGTTTAAGAAGTAGAATATTAACTGAAGGAATTTATTGACAGGGATGGGGTCTTCTTTGAGCTTTTATAGCCTGACCCCAGTGCCTGTCCTCTCTGTTTACTTCCTGAGTACAGATGAAATATTGTCGGTCTGCTCTCTGCCTGGCATGCCAGCCTCAGGTTCTTGCTGTCATGCCTTCAGTCAGGATGGACTATGCCCCTCTGGAACTATAAGCTCAAACAAACTCTTTCTTTCTTATCTTGCTTTTGTTGGGGTATTATATCACAGCAGAAATTAAGCAATCCAACATAAATCTTAGAATAAAGGCTCTCAGAAGTCCTGCATGAAGAAAGCCACCTAACACGAGTGTTTCTCAAATTCTTTCAGTACATTTATTTTTATTTTGTATGATTTCATACCTGCATTGCTCTGAAAGATATACATTTAATAAAAATGAACTGGTTCAAGCAAAAGGTCTCAGCATCACTTACAGTTTAAGGAGAGGGATTTAAACTCCAAAGAAATGAGCGAAATTTCCATCAATATCCTTGAATAATCATGTCAAACAGGAAGAGCCTGGCTTTTGTGTTCTTAAACTAAGGTCATGTATCTACAAGCTTCTGAGTTGTCATAAACCTCCACTACTTACTGATTTAACTGTGAACCACTGAAGAGGTTGGTTTTATTTTGGGACTGCTAGCGAAACGCTTTGGAGAGCAGACCCACTGAGTCTTCAGAAGGCCTGTGGGTGAATAGCTGAGCCGACATTCTGTTTCCCAATGCAAAATGCTCTTCAGAGACACAGATAAATGTAGGTGAGGTGCAATGGTGAGGTGTATTGGCTCTCAGTGACAAGGGAGAACACCACGTGTTTGTGTGTATATGCATGTATGTATCATATGGCACACATTTTATGTAAACCGTTATGCCTTATGTGTTTATATTTTATATTAATGTGCAGCTTATGCTATGTATTTATAAAATACAGTATCCTAAAATAATAAAAAAATTTTACAGATGGAGAAGTGGAGGCAGAGACAGACTCAGTAGCATTTTCAAGGCCAAATAGTTATCTAGCTAGGAATGGCAAACCTGGCTTTGTCTGTTTGCATTGCCAACTGAAGGACAGTGAGCAAAACCAGTGCTGGACCCAACCCGTCTTATGGTCCTGCCATACTGCTCTGGTCTTGGGAACCTTTTTGTGCTTGAGACCACCTGGTTGTTCTACTCCTCACAACTGTAAAGGGAATGTAGCAGGAGCGGAGCCCCCCATAAGGCTGCAGGCCAGGCCTCCTTGCAGAGCTTCTGAATTCCTGACATTCTTGACCGTGACCTTGGATGCTTAGGGTTTGTGGGCCAGCTGGCCACTAGGTATCAGGAGTTGTTGCACCACCTGTGCCCTGCCCTGTCAGCTGCCACCTGCTGGGCCTGCCTCAGGCAAATCTGAAGTGGATTCAAATAGTCTGGGGATGGCACAGCATGATAGGGAGGTGATCAGGTCAGGATGTGGGTGCCTGCAGAAGCCATTTTCTTATGGTTGATAATGAAAAACCAACATTGAAACCAAGGGAATCTGTAGAGCATCATAGAGTTGGTCTATTCAGCTTCCTGCAGTGTACAGTGTAATTCTTATTCTTATTCCTATGTATAGCATCGTCTGTGAGTCTGTTCATCTGTGAGGAGCAATGACTGCTCTACTGAAGCTCTCCTCTCACGTTGACAGATAGATAGACAGACTCCAGAACCACGTGCCTTCCTGCTCCCAGGACCAGAGGCAGCCCAGCCCCTTCTGTTTTTTCCCACAGCAAAGAGAACTGATGTGCCAGCTCTTGTATTTGCCCCAAACATTCTTCCTTCTTTGAAAACCACAAATTACCTTGATTTGGGAGTCTCTTCTGTATGCTGTGATTATCATTAATGAATAAAGACACTGCTTTGGACCTATAGCAGGGCAGAACTTATGTAGGCGGGGAAAACTAAACTGAATGCTGGGAGAAGGATGCACAGTCAAGGAAAAGCCATGGAGTTGCCACTGGAGACAGATGTGCTGAAATTTGCTGGTAGGGTCACGATCTCAATGGAGATGGGTTAAATTAAGATGTAAGAGTTATCCAATGAGATGTTAGAGCTAATGGGCCAAGCAGTGTTTTAATTAATATAGTTTCAGTGTGATTATTTCAGGGCTAAGCAGCCAGGAACCAACAAGCAGCCCCTGCCCCCTACAACATTACCCAGCAGAGTCTCCATGACAGAATGATGGAGCTGGGCTGGTGGTCACAGCTGGACTGAGCCAATAAAAGTGATAATGGACACTAAGCAGAATTTGAAGAATGAGTGGAAGAATTGCTGCTCTTGATATTTCTTGGAGCCATTTGTTCTAACACCTCCTGAAAGGGGCTCTCACTCAGGACAGAGTCTTTTGAGACAAACTGTGGGAGCAAAAGGATTATAAAATGCTTATGTAATGCCAAACAGAAGTTTAATATATGCCACCTAAATTGACTTTTAGAAAATAAAACAAACAACAAAACCCAAACAAACCTACAATGCGTCTCATTTCATAGAAGAGATATAATAAATTCAGGGGCTTAATTTCATTGAGTCTGGTCTCCTGTCCTTGTAGTAACTCTAAAAACTGAATAGGTGTGTGTGTGTGTGTGTGTGTGTGTGTGAACCAAAGGCTTCTGCATGCTAGGCAAGTGTTCTACTACTGAGCCCCGTTCTCAGCCTAAGACAAGCTTTTGATTCGTTTTGTCGGTCTGTTTGACTTAGGAATATGCTGGCTGTCAGCAGTGTTTGACTTTGGCTCCATGTCTGACAATTCCAGGCAAGAGCAGAGCGGAGCTGAATCCATTGGGAACTAGTCCCAGTACAGGAAGTAGACACCAGCATTCAGCGTTCAGGCTCTAACCTGCTCTCCACACTTCGCTTACTTTGCCAGGGATATTTCAGCCCTCTGTCCTACACAGCAGTTAATATTCTCAGCCCTTTGAAGTTCTGCCATGCACGTTGTCACTGTGGCCGTGTCCACCAACTTCACCCAGACCACATGCAGCAGGGTATTTTTGTTGTGTGTGACTCTTTGTGGGTGTGCTTATGCCAGCGCTGGTGTGTAGACAGAGGACAATTTGCAGGAGCTGCGTCTCTCCTTCCACCCTGTAGGTCCCAGGGATTGATTTCTGGTTCTCAGATGTGGCAGTAGACACCATTACCAGACAATCCATATCCCTGACTGTAAGCCTTTGTTGATTGACGAAATAGTTTGAAAGGAAAATTTCCAGGAGACAGGATCTTTCCATTTATGATCCTGTATAACATTTCTATGGTGAGAGGTTTTCAATTCACATTTTTCAGCCTTGATTTGTAAGTTTTATTTTACAGTTATGTAAGGAATCTGAATTATTTATCAGTTTTGCAACGGAGCCACAATATTCATTGTTTTAAAATCCGAGCCTGGAAGTTCTGGTTTTCAGGTGAGAACACAGGGGTTCACAAAAGGGGAATTCAAGGTCATGCAGTGAATTATTGGTGGAAGCAAGACTTGACGAGGTAGCGTACATTTCTTATGCAAAAAGGCACCATTACAGTTCATAGGTACACTTATTATTTTGTTTAATACTTGACAGACCTAAATGGGTTAGGAAGATTGAGTAACTTGCGTATAATAAATACTTTGGAGAAAAAAAACAACAACAAGTTTCAGACTTCCTGAGCCCAGAGCCCTGATTTTGAAGGATGTTATCTTTTTATTTTTTTATGTTATTTGAAATTTAATAAATTAAATTAAACAATATATGTAATAAACATATATTAATTATGCAAAGTAATTGGCTTTATCTTCACATTTATATGTGCACAGCATCTTTTGCGTCCATGCTTATACATCCTGTTGTCACATTACGAGTTGTCGCATTGCCACTATTTCACCATTTTTATACAAGTAAATACAACTTCCAGTTAGTAAAAGGACGGATTTGTTTTCTTGTATTTTTCATTTGAGATGTTCAGCAACTTGGAATGAATTGCTGACATTTTGTGTAGGGGACAAAAGAGAATACATTTTAAAGTCCCTGTCATCAGAACCTGCTGCATGTGTGGCCAGCTCCTCTTTCACCTGCTCTGCACTTTGCACTATAACAAGACATTTTCATGCTATATTATTGTGTCGGAGCCTTTGGATAACCCTCCAATGTTTGTGTTGTCCAGAGAGTAGCAGTGGCGTCTAAGGAGCCTCACTGCCAAATGTCACAAAGCCCAAGGTCAGGACATGAGAAAGTTTAGGACCCCAGACTAGCAAGATCATACCTACCAGTTCTTCCCTGGAAAGCCTGTGTTTCTACAGCCTGTCCTGAAGAAGTGCATGCAGGAAAAGAGGTCCATGCAAAGGACATGTTGGGGGAAGCATGTGTGCATCTTCACCAGACATCCTGGTGCCCAGATTCAGCTAGTTCTGATGCAAGATGTACAATATTCTGCTCAATCTTTTTTAGGAAACACTAGCACGAGACTCTTGATAAAGCCCTGGGCAGGTTCATGTATTGATCAACTCAGATAGTCATCGAATGCCAAAGATGGGGTAGCTCAAACAACCTAACTTTATTTTCTCATGGCTCCAGGCTAAAAGTCCAAGGTTAAGGTATTTGCAGGATAGTTTTGCACTAAGACATCTCTCGCTGGTTTGTAGATGGCTGCCCTTTATCTGAGTCTGCCCTGGCCTTTACCCTGTGGCTGTGTATCCCTTACACCTTGTCTCTTCTCTACCTAGGACCCCAGTCATTTTGGATTAGAGGCTCTTGTGATTTTCACCTCCAAATAAATTTGCATTGGAGGTTTAAGGTCAGCACAAGAATTTGGGGTGGGTGGGAAGGATGTATCTTCTTGACCTGTGGTAAAGATTAAGTGAAATATTTGGGTGGGAGAAGAACTAAGTCCTTTACAGTGGGCACACACAGTTGGGACACAGCCAATGTGTCCTTTCTCCGTGCTTAAACATCTTCGACAGCTGCCAAATTTCTGAGAGTGGATGAGTTGTTTTGAAACTAACTTGCATTTCCATTCCCCTCTAAATGTTGTGCTTAAAGCACACAATTTTCAAATTGAAATGAGAAAGGAAGAAGGAAGAAAGGCTGCCATAAACCTTCAAGCAAAAGGAAAAATGTCTTTGGTGAAATGGAAATAAGGAAGCCGGGAGTTCTCTCACAGCTGAAAAAAAAAAAATCAATCGTTACCTCAGCAGCCCTGACAGTGATCTAGTTGTAATCAATTCTATGAAAGTTAATTATACCTGCATGAATTCCACTCTAGCACGCTGTCAATTTTATTTATCAGCACTGTGAGTTATGGGTGCCAGCTTCCAAAATGAATATCAATGATTGCAGGAATTAAGGCTATTACAAGAGGATTTTAAAAAAATTGTTCTGGAGTTCTATAAACTGCCTATGACGGTAGTTAGCTTTTTCTGTCAAATCAATCCTAAGAGACCACTAATTTGAGTCTACACGGATGTGCTGCCTGCCCTGGAGGTTGGACCAAACACGGAGGAAGGAGGCTGGTTTGGTGCTGTCTGACTTTGATTAATGATGCCAACATTGTTTCGCTGTCATCTTGCTATTTTATTTTTATATCCTGCCACAGACTTGTTTTGAGTGGGAGAACTTCTGCTGAACTTGTTTTGCTGGATGTCTGAGGAGTTTTGCTCTTGACCACAGAGTTGGAGGCTCTAGGTCAGTCCAGCACACAGGCTGGGAAAACATGCTTTTTTTGCTAAGGAGATAGAAAGTCCAGTAGGGTTACCTGGAATTTCAGATTTCATGCTGATTGATTAGTCCCCTGATAGTTTGATGGCCAAGTTACTCAAGGTATGTTTATCCTACAACCTGTAGCAAAGTTCTGTAAATATGGTTCTAGAAGGTTCTGAGGACTAAGATTCCAAAGATTTGAAACTGTTCCATCTGACTTGTTTTTGTTTTAATTAATTAATTATTTTTGACGCCGAGTTCTGATATACACTTATCTGGTCAGGTTCTTTTCTGAGTAGCCCAGTCTGAACCCCAAATCACAGCAAACCTCTTGCCTTATTCTCTTGAAGGCTGCAATTATAGGAACATGCAACTGTGCCCAACTGAGTTTTGACTCTTTAACTAATATTTGAGAAGATTCCAATGTATGACAAACTTAAGAAGTGTAGGGATAAGTCCCGCCCCTTGGGGGGCGTGTTCGCCTCAGGCTAATGTTTGCCTATAAATTTGGCGAGCGTGCTCCCAGCCATCGCTTCTGCTTTCCTGGTCTCCTTGGGAACGGTGGTTCTGTAAGTCTATTTCTACATTAAAGATATATTAAATTATATATATGTATATATATAATTAATATATATATAATTAATAAAGAAATCTGTCTGCATTCGTTTACGCCATTACATTTTGGCGTCCAACGTGGGCTATTTTGCCCCCGATTCAAGTGGGTAGCCCGCTAGCTAACACAGCACGAGGGTGCTGTTTTTAGTTCGTGACTCGGGCCCCAGTGCCGAGTCCAAGACACACTCGGCCACGCAGGCCCATTCTGCCCAGCCTGCTCGCCAGAGCAATTAACCCCTCCCTGCCTGCCTTGGCTAAGTTTGGAGAGGAACCCCACTGCCTGAATTAGCAGAAACTCAAGTACCTGCGGATTTGCAACAAAAGCTTCCACAGCGGCAGATTTGGTCTGATACAAAGTGACTTGGCCGGGCGGTGGTGGTGCACACCTTTAATACCAGCACTTGGGAGGCAGAGGCAGGCAGATCTCTGTGAGTTTGAGGCCGGCCAGGCGGTGGTAGCGCACGCCTTTAATCCCAGCACTTGGGAGGCAGAGACAGGCGGATCTCTGTGAGTAAGAGGCCAGCCTGGTCTATAAGAGCTAGTTCCAGGACAGGCTCCAAAAACACAGAGACAACCACTGGCAGGAACCGATCATTGCAGGTAAAAAAAAAAAATTTTTTCTTTTATAAATAAAATGTCTGAACACATTACTGTTCAAGAATTTAACAGTTTTTTTTAATTGTACCATGTGGGAGATTTTATAAGAGGTTTCTATCACCCCACATCTATGGATCCTTCTGGGATTCATAGTTTTCATTGGCACTAAATGGTTTGATAATAGAAATATGATAAATTCTTTACGAGACGAATCCAGGATTCTTAAGGCAGAGATTGAACACTTAAAAACAATTGAGAATGACAACAATCTTCTCAAGAATCAGTTTGAAGTTCTCTAGGCTGATGTTAAGGAGAAATTCATTACTATGGAAGAGGGAACAGCTGATCTGGATCGTAAGCTTCAGTCCCTTTCTGTAGGAACTGAAACATTAGTGGCTGATATTAAGGAGAAATTCATTACTATGGAAGAGGGAACAGCTGATTTGGATTGTAAGCTTCAGTCCCTTTCTGTAGGAAATAAAACATTAACTGAGAGAATCAAAACTGCTGAATGTGACAATCGGATTTTGTCTAAAGCTTATGACAGATTGGCGGAAAGATTGTCAATACAAGAAGGCATGGTTTATGCCATAAAAATTATGTCCAAAGATGAGATGTTATCTCTAACGGACAAACTTCATACTTTAGAATCCTCAATGAAGGCTTTGGAACATAATTCTGGACAGGAGATTCAGACATTGCAGAAGGCAATGGTGAATAGAATTGAAAAGATTGAGGAATTTCTAAATTCTGATGAAGAAGAGCAAAGGGTAAAAAGGCAAATTTTAACTACATCTATGGGTAAATCTCTCCAGGACAATTTCCACAAAGCTCTACCTACAGCTCTACCTGCCTTTCCAGTAATAACAACAGAGAAGGTGATTGGTTCCAAAAACCCTAGGGTCATCAAGGAGGATACATGGGAGCCTGTCCGTATGAATGATCTCAAGGAAATAAAACAGGCTGTCATGACTTTTGGGATGCAAGCCTCTTTTGTTAAAGAGATGCTAAGAACTTGGGCCAAGACAAGCAGAGCAACCTCCTCGGACTGGCTCCAGCTGAGCTCTGCGGTACTTGAGAGTGGACCGCAATTGAAATGGAAATGCTTATTCAGGCAAGAGGCTAGACTCTTAGAATAGCAGGAAAAAGTGAAGGGAATTGACATTTCCCTAGATAAAATTCTAGGTGAAGGCCTCTTTTCCGACCCTCAGGAACAAGCTAATTTGGATGAAAACACACTCTCCATGTGTACTACAGCAGCCTTAAGGGCTTGGGACAGGGTACAAGACCCAGGACAGAGAATGGAATCATTTGTCAGAGTTAAACAGGGTTAGAGAGAACCTTTTAGTGACTTTTTACAAAGATTAACTAAAGCTGTACAAATAGGGATATCTGACCCAGAAGCAAGACGTATAATGATTGAGTCTTTGGCTTATGAAAATGCAAATGTGGAATGCAAAAGGATTTTGGGGCCTTTAAAGCTCAGATCAGTGCCCTTGGAAGAATGGGTCTTAAATACACTCAATGTTGATACATTTGATTATGGCACTGAAGCATGGGTACAAGAAGCAATTTCCAATGGTAAAAGGAGACAGCAGAATACCAAATATTTTAATTGTGGCAAAATGGGTCATATGAAAAGGAATTGTAGACAACGGATTTTCAGAAATAATAATAATAATAATAATGCATCTTTCATAAATAATAATAATAATAATAATAATAATAATAATAATAATAATAATGCATCTTCTAGAAATAACAGGAATAGGAGGACTCAGCCTTCAGGTTTATGTAGAAGATGTGGAAAAGGCAGACATTGGACGAATGAATGCAGGTCTACAAGAAATAGACAAAGCAACCTGATACAGATGGGAAACGTGAGAGGGGGGACCTCACAGGCCCCCATGGCAAACATGGTTCAGTCATTTCCAGTTTCTGCAGAGAACGTGCCTTGTCAGGACAATTAGGAAGGACATGCCTACTGTTACATGCAATAATGATCAGAAAGATAAGTTACGTGTGTTTTGGCAAACTTCTATAAATGATCAAAGACCTAAACTGAGAGTGTGTGTAAATGGCATTTTTATTACTGGCCTGCTGGACACAGGTGCTGATGTAAGTATCATTACCCCAGAATCTTGGCATCTGTGTTGGCCTCTTCTGAATGTAAATGTTCAGCTCCTGGGAATTGGAACCCTATTTCGAGTAAGGCAGAGCACGAGATGGGTTGAATGTATAGGGCCAGAGGGACAAATAGGAAAATTAAGGCCATATGTAGCCAATATCGCGATGAATTTATGGGGTCATGACCTATTACAACAATGGATACCGAAATTAATATTCATGCTACTTCTAGAGCCTATATTTCTGAGAATAATATTAAAAGATATTACAAAAGGAGAAAACTGGCCATTTGGGCTGTACAAGAACAAGCAATTGATGTCCCTTCAGAGATACCAACAGCCTTACCTCTAAAATGGCTGACTGAGAAACCAATATGGACAAAGCAATGGCCTTTAGCTGAGGAAAAGTTACAGGCTTTAGAACAGCTGGTGCAAGAACAATTAGATGCTGGACATATAGAAGAATCTACCAGCCCTTGGAATTCTCCTGTATTTGTGGTTAAGAAAAAATCAGGTAAATGGAGAATGGTGACAGATCTCAGGGCCATCAACAAGGTTATTCAACCTATGGGCCCTCTGCAATCTGGAATTCCTTTGCCCTCTTTATTACCAAAAGGATGGCCTCTCATAGTTATTGATTTAAAGGATTGTTTCTTCACTATACCTTTGCAAAAAGAAGATAGAGAAAAATTTGCCTTCACAGTGCCTACTTATAACAATTCTCAACCTTCGAGGAGGTACCACTGGACCGTCCTCCCCCAGGGTATGTTAAATAGCCCCTCCCTGTGCCAATATTTTGTGAACCAACCATTGCAAATAATACACAAGAAATTTCCCAAATCTATAGTATACCATTACATGGACAACATTTTGTTATCCGATTCAAACATGGATACCTTGAACAGACTGTTTGAAGAAATAAAGATACTTTTACCTAAATGGGGATTGCAAATCGCTCCTGAAAAGATTCAGAAGGGAGATTCTGTTAATTATTTAGGTTATAAAATAGGTTTGCAAAAAATTAAGACACAAAAAGCACAAATTAGGAGAGATCGCCTACGGGCTCTTAATGACTTTCAAAGACTGTTAGGAGACATTTCCAGTCTACAACCAGCTATTGGAATAACACCTGATCTAATAATTCATTTGAACAAAACCTTGGATGGTGATAAAGATTTAAACAGTCCCAGAGAATTAACAGCTGAAGCAGAAAAGGAACTGACAATGATTGAGGAAAAATTACAACAGGCACATGTGGACAGGATGCATCCAGAGCTCGATTGTATTCTCGTCATACTACCATCAAAAATTTCTCCTACAGGAATTTTAATGCAGAGAAATGATATTATTTTGGAATGGATCTTTTTACCACATAAACCAAGTAAGGAACTGAAAACTTATGTGGAAAAAGTCTCTGAGTTAATTATAAAAGGCAAGCTCAGACTTCGTCAACTAGCAGGCATAGACCCAGCAGAAATTATAGTGCCTTTCACTGCTGATGAACTAAAGAAATTATGGGAAGATAATGAACCATGGCAAAGAGCTTGTGCTAATTTTTTGGGAGACATTAATAACAACTATCCAAAAAGCAAGAGGCTTAACTTCATAAAGAGAACTTCTTGGATTCTTCCTCGAATCATCTGTGATGCCCCAATAACTGGAGCCCATACATTCTATACTGATGTCAATAAATCAGGGAAGGCAGGTTACAAATCAGAAGACTTGGGTAAGGTGGAACAAAGTCCTTATAATTCTGTCCAGAAGGTGGAATTATATGCCATTCTTATGGTGCTAAGGGATTTTAAAGAACCTATTAATGTAGTCACTGATTCACAATATGCAGAAAGAGTTATTTTACATATTGAAACTGCTGAATTTATACCTGATGATATAGAACTAACCTCATTGTTTCTCCAGGTTCAAGATTTGATCAGGAACAGGCTTTGCCCTATGTACATAACACTCATCCGATCCCATATGGGTCTGTCAGGTCCTCTAGCACAAGGTAATGCAGAAATTGATCAATTATTGATTGGTAGTATGCTACAAGCCTCTGAATTTCATAAAAAACATCATGTTAATAGCAAAGGTTTGAAGAAAGAGTTTTCAATTACATGGTAACAAGCTAAGGAGATTGTAAAGAAATGCCCTACTTGCTCTTTCTATAACCAAACGCCACTGCCTGCAGGGGCTAATCCAAAGGGCACCCAAAGGAATGAAATCTGGCAGATGGATGTGTTCCACTTTGCAGAATTTGGCAAATTAAAATATGTTCATCACACCATTGACACTTATTCAGGCTTTCAGTGGGCAACTGCTTTAAGTTCAGAAAAAGCTGATTCAGTAATCACTCATTTATTAGAAGTCATGGCTATCATGGGTATACCTACACAAATAAAGACGAATAATGGTCCTGCTTATGTCTCTAGGAAAATGAAACGGTTTTTTGATTATTACAATATCAAGTATGTTACAGGTATACCATACAATCCTACAGGTCAAGCAGTCATAGAATGATCAAATCGAACTATAAAGGATATGTTGAACAAACAGAAAGGGGTGGAAAACACCCCCAGAAATAGGTTACATAATGCTTTGTTAACCTTGAATTTTCTCAACGCTAATGAGAAGGGAACGACGGCTGCAGAAAGACATTGGATAATGGAAAAGTCTACTGAACTACATCAACCAGTTTATTTCAAGGATGTGCTGATCTCACAATGGATGTCAGGAGATGTGCTGCGTTGGGAAAGGGGTTTTGCTCTTATCTCTACAGGTGAGGAAAAATTGTGGATACCGTTAAAATTAATAAAGGTTCGGTTTGAAGAAGAGAAGCCACTTGGAAAAGATAAATAGCAATTCATTCACAAGGATGGTGAGCATACTGATGGTAAGAAATACAGATAGGTTGGGGGCAGGGTTCTTTTCTTTTCTCCACAGGAAAATACTCATCTTCAAAGAAATTAAGGGACCCTGAATATTTAATTACTGATGGATGGACACATTTTGTAAGTATTAATTTATATATATATATATATATATATATGTCTTATTAAACATTTCTTTATAAATATGTAGAGCTGGTTTTGAAGTTGGACTCTGGCTCAGTCCCTCTCCAATTCCAAGCCTGTTAGTAAGAGAAAAACCCAGAGTTTCTGGAGTTTCTGTCTCATGTTAAGAGCCATGATATGGGACAGAAAGAAATATGAGTTTAGAAAACATCTTTGCTTTTCTTCATATCTATCATACTTTTCATTGAATATATCTATCATGCCTTTCAGTGAATATATATATGTATGTCTATATATGTCTATATGATTAATGTTTAAGTTTTTCACAATGAACAATGAGTTTTTCCTGAAGTGACATTTGAAGTTTCCAGGAAGAGGATGGGGCCCCACAACAACAACTCTATCAGGTTGATATGACGTCATGATACTGATAGCACTACTACAAGACCTGTTTTGGATACCAGCTGCACAAGAGGATCCCAACTTGGTTAGCTGAAATGGTGCACATCTTGTACAACATTCTGGCCAGACCTCCACAAAATACTCAGAGACTATTTGCAATTTTAAAAGACATTGATCTTGAAATTTAACCATCATTTTACTTTCACAGGATCCCCCAGAAAGAACGTCGCCCCCATGACAGCTGGAAGTAATTCTAGAGGACGACATCCCCTCTCCCAGTAAAGTTTACCCCTGGGTTTAGGGACATCGTTTAGGGGTTGGGAGGTTGGGGGAGAAATTTTATAAGCTCAGGGATCATTTTGGAAAAAAAAAAGAGGGAATGATGGGATAATAGATTTATAATTGTGAGTTACTGCTTTTAGACAAATATATTGGTATCCATTCTTGTATATTGATACAAAGTTAAATTATATTGACTACTGTATGCATGCATGTTTCTATCTCTGTTAAAAACATTTTTATGTATTGACATATATTGTATTGATAAATATATATTGTATATATTTACCATATTGCAGTGTACATTTCTACCTCTGATTAAGATACTTATATAATGTTTGTGTATTGATATATATTTACCATATTGCAATGTATATTTGTACAGTGTTTATATTTGGAGGTCATTATCCTCATTTGTTACACAGTTGTTTATTGTCTTAGTCTTTAAGTTAGATAGATATTGAGAATTATATAGATAAATAGTCATCTAAGTTTGTCATTTATAATTAGACTAATCAGGTTCTCTAGATATATAGAGATTATACTCAGTATAGATAGATAATCTTCAACCTCTTCAAAGAGCTGTAGAAAATGGCCTTTAATCTAACTCAGAGTTTCGTGATAGTGAGACACAATTGCTCCTGGCAACACCGCTCTATTCCCGAGAGAATGTTGAGCACCAAAGACACTCTGCCTGGAGCCTTTCTATTTGGCAGACTATTCTATTTCTATTCTGGCCTTTGGGCAAAGAAATGCCCATACCTCAACCACTGACAGAGATACAGAGCATGCATCAATGGATAAAACAGGACTGTCATATCCTGCCAAGACAGGGTAAGATAGTTTTGAAAAGTTCCTTGCCTTTAATAATGGTATGTCAGTTATGTTAGGCCTTAGCCAAAATTGGTTGACTCAACATTGCAAATGAGACTTTGGGTGATTGCCCAGGTAGTCAGTTGTCTCTGTCAATTGTTGCACATTTTGGATTTATCTCGTTTGTTGAGTAGTGTTTATTCCCTTCTCAGATCTTTGACGGAGTTGAAGATTATATAATTGTAGTTACTCTCTACATTATTTGGACTCCTTGAGATAGAATGTTTAGCAAAGCTTTTGTTCTCAATATTGTTTGTTATATTTATTATTTGTTGTTATTGTATATAGTTGTATTTGGTTTGGTTCTGTCTTATTTAGACAAAAAGGGGAGTCGTAGGGATGAGTCCTGCCCCTTGGGTGGCGTGTTCGCCTTGGGCTAATGTTTGCCTATAAATTTGGCGAGCGTGCTCCCAGACGTTTCTTCTGCTTTCCTGGTCTCCGCGGGAATGGTGGTTCTGTAAGTCTATTTCTACATTAAAGCTATATATATATTTTACAATCTGTCTGCATTCGTTTACGCCGTTACAAAGAAGTACTACTTTCTATAATTTCTTACAAAACTTACATTCTCTTCTTAGAAAAGAGCTGAACTAGATTTCTTAGCTTACTTTTAATAATCATATTGGCCTGAGTCTGAGTTTTATTCAATAGAATGTTGACTAGGGTTTCTGTAGAAAATATAGAATACATAGTAAAATTTAAGCTATATATCTAATATATATGTAATTTTTAGCAAAATATGTGTGTTCTACATGATTTATTGAATACACTTATACTAAAAGAAAATGCTGTTCATATAGAATTTAACTGAAATTTAACTGAAATTAAATATAAAATGCAAGTTTGTGTTTTTATTTGTCCAATAAGGAAAATTCCTAAATAGGAGTGAGGAGAGCATGCTCCTTACCTAGGCATTGTTGTAGAATATTATTTTAAGATGTATCCCATTTGTTTATGCTGTGGAACACTGTTTAATGATGCAAAGATGGGTGGCATTCTTATGTGTGGCCTTTGGTTAACTCTGTGAAGCTGTGTTACTGTGCCTGTCTAAAACACCTGGTTGGTCTAATAAAAAGCTGGATGGCCAATAGCAAGGCAATAGAAAGGATAGGAGGGCCTGGCAGGCAGTGAGAATAAATATGAGAGGTCTGAGAAGAAGGAAGAAGAAAGACAGATCAAGGATGGAGAGAAGAAGGGGTCAGTCATCCAGCCACAAAGCCAGCCATGGAGTAAGGGTGAAAGTAAGACTTCAGAAGAAAGGAAAAATCCCAGAGGCAAAAGGTAGATGGGATAGTTTAAGTTAAGAAAGCCTGCAAGGCCGGGCGGTGGTGGCGCAGGTCTTTAATCCCAGCACTCGGGAGGCCGAGGCAGGCGGATCTCTGTGAGTTCGAGACCAGCCTGGTCTACAAGAGCTAGTTCCAGGACAGGCTCCAAAACCACAGAGAAACCCTGTCTCGAAAAAACCAAAAAAAAAAAAAAAGAAAAGCTGGCAAGAAATAAGCCAAGCTAAGGCTGTGCATTTATAAGTAATAATAAGTCTCTGTGCATTTATTTGGGAGCTGAGTGTGGGCCCCCAAAGACCAAAGAGCCAAAGCGTAAAAGAAAAAAACCAAACAACTATAGGCATAGCCCGTAAGAGCTTTCCATACAGTGTCCCCTTGTCTCTTCTCATTGGTTGGATGGAAAAGAAGATCCAAAAAGATTTAGGAGTCATGCGTTTGAGAATGTCAGAACCAGGATCCTTTTTGATTGTCTAGGAATTGGTTAGTTCATTCTGGGTCACTGAGTTCTGTGTGAAGAACAATCATTTACCGAGTTGTTCAGCTTCTCTGGTTGATTAAGTGAGCAAGAAAAGCTATCTGCTGCACCTGAAGGACTGTAAGGATTGAGTCTATTTTCTTCAGTAGTTCCCCTTCTCTGCTAGCTAGCACACTTAACGGACAGCAGGTTCACACTTAGGAAGCAACAGTTAAACCGGAGCACAGCTCTCTTCAGCCGGAGCACAGCTCTCTTCAGCCGGAGCACAGCTCTCTTCAGCCTGTACCTCCCGCATTTTCCTCCTGGAGCCAGTAAGGCTCAGAACTCTCAAGCAGCTCACAAAACTCTTTACCATTGATGTATTAGACATTTCTAAATGTATTATTTGCATAGCTGGTTACTTTTTGGAGAATATTTGTGGTCATTTGTGAATCTGAATAATGAGTATTCCTCATGACATAATGATAGTCATATTTTACTGAGCCTCAATTTGTGGATGAGATATAGTTAAATACCTAAGAAACATAATTTATCAAGATTAAATTATGAAAATAGAAAGGTGAACACACTAATACCAAGAAATTAAATTAAAATCAGCATTCCAAAATCTAACAGGCTGAGCATACAACACTCAGAGGTAGAATACTTTGTCTTCCAAGTTCAATCGCCAAAAGCACAGGAAAAAAGTTTGGTTTAGAAATATGTCAAACCAAAAGTGTCCAAAATGACCTCATTATTTGGGTTGATGAGATGGCTTGAGTGGTGGTGGGGGTTGTCTGCTATCAAGCTGGATGACCTGAGTTTGCTTTCTTGGTACCTAGATGCTCGAGGGGGTAAACTGGCTCCCAATGCTGTCATTTTAGCTCCACAAGCCCACCGTGACACCCTGCCCCAGTCAATCCATAAACAAAGAGTATGTCTTAAAGAAAGCCTAACAAAGGAAAGCTCAAGGTTTAATTGCTTCAGGCAAATTATATAAAGCATTAAAAAGAATTAATGTCAGTCATTTTTAAACTCATAAGAAAAAGAAAAAAATACTTCGAAAGAAAACGTTATAGCAGTATGTACAGCAGCCAGAAACAAAACAGGACTGTTCTGACTGAATTTACAATACAGGCAGGCAGCAAGTGTATCATGAATTGTGCTTTCCAAATAATGGATAACAGGAAGCCATTTTAGGTGTATCGCTTATATAAAGCGGAAAGGATCATGAAGACATGACCTAACCATATACAACAAGAGCAATTAACTTAATATTAAAGGTCAGAGAAGGCTTTATGGATGTTGGCTTGGCTTAGCAGAGGGAGTGCAGATGAAGGAAAGAACATACATAAGGGCTCAGAAGCAGGGAGGAGCACTTTTACTCTATAGGCACCGAGACAGGGCCTTTGAGGCTATAGCTGAGTATAAGCAGAGCAGGATTTTAGATGCATGAGAGGGAACGTAGGCTGCGGTGTGAAGGCTGGGGAAGAAAGCAGGGCATGAAAGGAGAAGGTGATTCCTAAGAAATCTCTCCCATTTGTATAACTGGGAGTGCTTGATGATCCAATCGTGGAGAAACACACAATCCAGTAATTGCTTTAGGAGTCGGCGTGACAATAGCTATCAGTTATCAGGTGGTTATGATGGCCCAGACACCTTCAGATATACTTTGTGTCTTCAGATTAGTTCAGTTATTATCACTGAGTAACCCAAGGGACAGAGAAGCTGTGGAGGTCCATTAGGAAGTTGCTCAGGTTGGCAGAGATTCCTGACCCAGAATTTAACCCTAATTCTATGCTCCAATGCTCATGGTTGTCTAAGGTGGCAGGCAAAAGATACAGAAGGTAATTGACAGTCATTATATTAATTTATTATTTCCACAAATACTTGTTGAATTCTAGATTCTATGTTAGGTGTGGTCATTCCAAATACATATTTCACCTGAAAGGCAATGAGAGATAGTTTGTTTCTGGAACTAGAGAGATGGCTAAGTCAGTAAAGTTCATGCCAAACAAGTATGAGGATCTAAGTTCAAGTCCCCAGAAACCATCTTTTAAGTTGGTTGTCTTGACACAAGCCTGGAAACCTTTGACTGGGGAGCCAGAGACCAGCAGATTCTTAGAGCTACCTGGCCAGCCAGTACAGTCAAATTGGGGAACCCCAGGCTCAGTGGAGACCCTGTCTCAAATTCTTAGGCATTGGTATTAACTACAGACCTCCAACTCCTTGCACACATGGCCACAGCATAACACATACATTTCCACACCCAAATACCATTATGTATACTTCATTACTGAGTCAAATGTGACTATCCATGGTCTATGAACAGGTAGCTCTAAAAGACATGTGCTTACTGAAATTTTTATTAGCTACAGAACAGAGAAAGACAGGGATCGAAGAATTTACCAGATGAATTGTTAGTAGTTACACATAGGCAGTTTACAGCCAAGTGAAGAAAACTCTACTTACAGGTCTCAGAAGCCACCTTCTTAGGTTTCCGATTTGTTTGCTAACAATAAAATTTTGAAGTTTCTCTTTTTGTAAATTCACAGCAATATAAGTCAGACAGGAGTGGGTGATATCTGGATTTTAAGCTAGAAATAATTTCAATTCTGTCTGCGATATTCCACGTCTCTATAATCACAAATTTCATTGATGCTGTCTTGTAGAATATTGAAAACAGCTGTGGCTTTGTAATCTTTGGAGAACTTCAATTTATAACATCAGAGATCCAGTTAATCCAATAGGTCCCCTACCCTCACTACTATGTTTCACTATAAGTTCTATTGTTCTCAAATTTGGAACATATTAATTCGACCCAACAGTGGAGTTTTAATTGACTTCATTTATCTAAATGGCTTAGACACAGAAACCCTGCACTGTTTAAACAATGCAGTTGATTTTGATTGAGAAACACTTCTGTAGTACTTTGTACCAAACCAATTTATTATAATAATCATTTGGGAAAAAAATCTTCAAAATCTAATTTCATTTTGCCACTCACCTGCTCCTATTTTTACCACTAAATGATCTAAGAGACTTAGAGAGTAGAAACCAGGAACCTGTGTTGTTAAGGGCACCTGTTATGAGTCAGGTGCTGGTGCCTGCAGAGCCGTACTTTAGAATCACTAGACTGTTGCCAACAGTAAGACGGTAAGAAAGAGTGTACAAAGAGGTGATGTGGTGAACTGGATTTATGAAACATGTCACTCACATTGGTCCTGAAGGGGAGGTGGGCTTCAGGTATGTGAAAAGGAGTAGAGGAGTTCTCTCATGGTCTCTGAACATAACTTTATTAATGCCCTGTCTTAAACATGTTTCTCTATGGCATTCCTATAGAATGTGGTCTGAGATCAATAGAAATTAAATGGACCTACTAGAACTGCATCTTGGGCTTTTCCTAGATGTTAAGCATCTTCAGAAGATTTGCCTGAATTTATATAAATATTTGAGAATCATTGCCCCCTCCCGCATGGCTAATGAACTGTAATATTATTGAGGGTGCAGAGCAGGACTAAGTAGGTATATTGAAATAGTTTAGATAGTTATTATTGCTGTGGTTTCACTCTTTGTCTATACTGGTCTTGAATTGTTTGATTAATTATATATTTGTATTCATGAGTGTTTTGCCCGCATCTATATCTGTGTACTATGTGAATACAGGGCTCTCACTGGATCCTGTGGATTGAGTTATACACGTTTGTGAGCCACCATGTGGGTACTGGGAGTTGAATGCAGGTTCTCTGGGAAATCAGCCAGCATTTTTAACCACAGTGCTATGACTTCAGTCCCTGTCCTTGAATTCCTGATGATCCTCTTTGCTCAGCCTTGCAGGCTCAGGAATCACAGGCTTGATTGACCATTCTAGGCATAGAAACACATCATTTAATCACTTTAGCAACTTTATCTGGTACTTTTTTGTTATGACTACTTTTAGAATGGAACCCGGTGTTTTGGGTGTTTAAATATTCCTTTGTACTTAAGTCTAGTGCAAAGTTAAGTACAAATATTCCTTTGTACTTAAGTCTACTATAAGACAGCAATTTTCTTTACTGTCCACAATCTTCTCGAATATCCAACAGTTTGAGAAATATGAAATTGGGTTCAGAAAATTCTTAAAAGACATAGATTCTTGTAAAACGTTACAAATACCTTTAGCAGTAATGTTGTCAGAACATGTTACTTCAAGTGAAGGCACTCTGGACTGTAAGAGGTCACTGCTAGCTTGTGAGTGATGGGGTACACATGATGTCCATGACTCCTGACTCCTTACCTTAAGGCTGCTGTATCACCCTTTACTACTGCTAAGGCCTTCTGTTGCCTGTTACAAAGACGGTTTCTTACCGCTGTTTGATTTTCAAGCCTATTCTAAAACAGAGCCAAATAAGCACTTTGGGTAGATAAACGGCTTTAAAATGTACCTGGGCAGAAAATTACCTTCAATAGATTATATTTAGAGTCGCCGTATGGCTTCCAGTTACTTCACAAATGCAAGAGAGCAGGGGATTCCTATTTTGAGTCGCTGCTCACCCTAGCTGCTTTTTCAGCTCTGCCATTTGGTTTCCTGCTGGCCTTTTCAGTTCTCCTTAGAATATCTTCCTGCCTTGAACACATGGTGAGTCTTTGGCCCCTTTATAGCATACAGAAAATTGTCTATTGACTTCAAATATATATAGAACAGTCAATGACGTCATTTTTGTCTGACCAGTCATTAGTAATACATTTATATCAAATAGGGTGAATTTCTAAATACAGCCCAGGCTGCTCTCATTGGCTGTACAATGGTAAAGGGTAGATGAAATCTTTGTGTGTTTTTTTTAAAACAAGGTTTAATTCTCAAATTCTCAACATGATTTTCAGTTTGTAAGGGGTCTTTATTTCCAAACTTTGTTTTTCCATTTTGTTTTCTTGTTCTTTATGCATTCTGAAAGCAAGCAATCAAGTCAAAAGGTCTAAAACAAGGGAGTTAATGTGGGATTGAGAGATATAGCTATGTTTTTCAGAAATCCCCCACAAAAACATTGCATTTGCCTTGATTTCCCATCAGTAACCAGCTAAACTCTGGTATATAATTGTGGGTTTGACTCCCCACTATGTTTTTAAGCCAAAGTGGATATAATATTAGTCTAATTGAATTTAAGAAAGGGAAGATCTTGCTGGTTAGAGGGAATCAGATCATTATCATGAAGCCTGGACTTGTAGTCAGTTGGCAGTGCCACAAACTTTAAAACAACTTCAAACTATTTTGTCTTTTTTTTTTTTTTTGAGACAGGCTCTCATATACATCAGGCTGACCTCAAACCTTCTACATAACTAAGCTGACATCAAACTTCTGCTCTATCGACTTCTACTACCGGAGTGCTGAGATTTCAGATGTTTACTCCTGATACAGCCAGGCTTATGTGATGTTGAGGATCAAACTCTTGACCTCAGGTATGCTAGGAAAATACTCTATCAAATGAGGTACATTCCTAGTCCCTAAAATCACCTCTTGAGGTTTGTGTCATTAGTCTTCTTAAAGTAAAATCTATTTATGCAAGGTAAATGGCTCAAATTTTCCTTTGATTTGGGCAAATGTTTACATCATTAAAAAAGCCAAGACAGTGAAAACTAAAAAGGGTGTCAAGTCTTAAAGGTATTAGCTCAGTGTTTTGGTGAGTTTGCTCCTGTACAGGGAAAGAAAAATGCTGATAAACGGGCCACTCCATGAAAGACAGACATGTTTGTCAAAAAAAAAAAATATGAAGGGGCAAAGAAAGGAAAGAAAGAAGCAATGCAATGAGCAGAAGTGGAACAGGGTAGGGGGAATGGGGTACTGTATTCAGAAACATAGGAAGTGACTTTCTGACTTAGAAGAACCTTCTGGGGCTCTCTTGGAGATACCAGTCAGACTTCACACTTAGTAAAATCCCCCTGATTATTTAGGCTATTTCGTGTCCCAGTGTGCAGGAAACTCAAAGTAACAAATTAGCAAACACCAAGGAGACGGTTAGAGACAGGAACGTTGACATTGAGGATACCACCACCTCAAGGAAAGAGAGTAAAAATTTGTGAAATGCAGGCTGAAGAATTTGAAAAGCAGGGAACGTGAGAGCCGCCAGCTGGAGAAACAACAATAGCTGAAATAATAAACTAAGGTCCTTAAAATTAACTTGGAGTCTTCAGTATGTCTATCTTAATTTCAAGAAGAGAGAACATTGTTATATTCTAAGAAATGTTGGAAATGAAGTGTTTTGATGCTCAATGGGAAGCTTTTATTGATCTGGAGAAGTCGCTCTCATTTTTCCCCTGGCGTTCTGCTTCCATCTTTGGTAAATGGTTGGGCTCATTGTTCATGTTGGGCATTGAGATATGAGCTGAAAATACACTGATTAATAGAACATGATGTACTGCCTATCTTCACCGCAGTAAATGTTTAACGTTACACAGAATTTATGTGTAATGATTAGTTTAATAAAATTGTAATGCCTTATATTATTTCATTAGAATTTAGACAAAGCTAAAAGTGTACTGTGAAAGGGACTCCATAATATATGATCATGATACATGAACAGGAAACAATTAAACATGGTACTAGATGTCCATACAAATTGATAGTCGATGTTTGCAGAACAAGTAGAAATAAGTGGTGCTTAGGAGAAGGAGCAAGAGGTTTGCTATAAAGGAAAATGAGTATGGTGGTCATGTATTGGAGAAGACATGGGACAGAATAATTAGAGTCTGGAGGAAGATGAGTTATCAGAGCACAGAGAGAGGGTAGCATGTGAGAACATGAGCCAGCTTGTCCTGGTCAGGACCAGACAAAGAGCCGAGCAACTAGTCCACACTAGTAAGCTTACATAACTCATGCCTAAATCTGAAGTCAAAGGAAAGTCTTTAGAAGCCAGCACAGATTGTCTTAAGAAGACTACTTTGGTGACAGACTAGGACCCATTAGCGGGGAAGGATGCTGGTGAGCACAGCGGGACTGTAATTCAAGTGTACCATCACTGCAGTTTGTTTTACTCGATCATTGGAAGTAATGAAAGATGTAGAAGTAATGAAAGAAGTAGGTTCTAGAAATAGTTTAGGAAGTTACCATGAAATGTGAATGACTAGAATGAAGAATGAGGGAAAGACAGCTTTTGTCTTAAACTGATCACTTAGTTCTCCACTGCTGCTGTTGTGATCAACAAACGATGGTCTAGGAGTTCTAGTCTCAGTATCTATATTAACTGTGGCAAGGCAGTTATGGTGTTGAATAAGGACTTGGTGCTTGATGGCGAGGGCTTCTGCATTCAAGTATCACCTTGAATCAAAAACATCAAAACACAAAAGAATAATATGTGGATTGTTATGTAGTTTTCCTAGAATGAGTAGATGAGTCCTGCTGGCAGAAACCATTTTTGTTCATTCTTTCTTCTTCTTCTTCTTCTTCTTCTTCTTCTTCTTCTTCTTCTTCTTGTTTTTTTGAGACATGATTTGACTGCAGCTTTGGAGGCTGTCCTGGAACTAGCTCTTATAGACCAGGCTGGCCTCAAACTCACAGAGATCTGCTTGCCTCTGCCTCCCAAGTGCTGGGATTAAAGGCGTGTGCCACCACCTCCCGGCTCCAAAAACCATTTCTTAAGAACAGAACTTCTCTCCATCTCTTCTAAGAAAGCCTAATTTAAGCCTTGCAAGGAGGGAACTTAACCAGGAGTAAAATTCCGTACTTTTTAATGCAAAACTCAACAAGCTAAAGGAAGATGACCAAATGTGGACTCACCAGGTCATAACAAAAGCATACCTTGTATGTGAACAAGAAGGAATTGCACCAGGAGATTAGGAGGAAATGTCAGGAGACAGATTTGACCCGGATGTTGAAAAGAGGAAACAGAGACTTCAAGGCAGCTACGCATAGACGCAAAGACCTAAAGACATAAAATATGCGAGGCGAGTGAAGAAGGCTTTTCAGAGAAAAGGAAATCAGGCTTCAAAACCAAAAACCTCCTGCTGTAGGAGCTGCAATCTTTGAATTTTAAAAGGAAGATCATTAAGTGCATGAATAGCAGGCTGAACAATGCAAAGGGAAAACAACAGTTGAATGTAAATAGAAAATTAAGCCTAATGTGTGTGCAGAAAAAAAAATGCCAAAGATAAAAGCAGAGATAACGAACACACAAAAAACAAAATAAGCAGAAAATAGTAACACATACAAAGTCAGCCCATTAAATTCAACAGTAAAATGCAACAGTAAGTGCCTGGGCCTCGTGGTACATGACTTTAGTCTAAGCACTTGAGAGGCAGAGGCAGAGGGTAGAGGCAGAAGCAGATGGATATCTGTGAGTTTGAACCCAACTTAGTCTATGTGGTGAGTTTTAGGTCAACCAGGGCTACCTCATGACGTCTTGTGACACACACACGAGGGAGAGAGAGAGAGAGAGAGAGAGAGAGAACTGATAAATTTAAGTTCAGATTATTCAATAAAATCATAGAGAAAATGGGAAAAACAGTTCATCATATGGAAACCAGAAACATAAAAATCACTTATGGCAATTCTGAACACTGAGCTGACAGTCAGGAGTCAGGAGGTTGGATTCATTTGGCGAAACTGACAAAGTATATGAAATAATTGCCAAAACTGGCAGAAAAAGAGTTCTAAAAGTTGTCCCATATGCATTAAGAGAGCTGATTATATAGTTTCTAAAACTCATAGCACAGAAAACTTTACTGTAGAATGGTTTCTTTGGTAGATTCTATTAGAGGTATAAACAATGCTTCAAAGAGAAACTCATTAGGAACAAAAGATAATTATTCTACTAATTCAGGCTTTGTTCAACCTTTAAAATAAACCATTCTAATTAAGTATTTAGACAGAATATAAAGCAAAAATTTATGAGCGCTTCAAGGTAAATGAAAAATGTACTGAAATATTTACTACCTCATCATGTTGAAAATACTCAATACAAAGGGCACTGAAGGGAGCCTCCTTGACCAGGTGAAGGTCATGTACATAAAACCTACAGCTAACACTACAATTAATGGTAAAAGCACTAATTGGAAAGTACAAATATGATCCATTGTTATTATGACAATTCAATATTCTGCGGATGGTTCATGTGAGATGATTCAGGGAAAAGAAATAAACATAATTTAAAAAAGCACATTTTAGGCAATGTGCATGCATATGCTAACCTTTATCAGAACATAAAAATAAAGACAAAAAAAAACCCCTCAGGATTGCCAAAACAATCCTGTACAATAAAAGAAAATCTGGAGGCATCACAATCCCTGAATTCAAACTCTACTACAGAGCTACAGTACTGAAAACAGCCTGGTATTGGCATAAAAACAGACAGGAGGACCAATGGAACTGAATCAAGGACCCGGATGTTAAAACACATACTTTCCAACAACTGATTTTTGACAAAGAAGCAAAAAATATCAAATGGAAAAAAGAAAGCTTATTTAACAAATGGTGCTGGCACAACTGGATATCAACATGTAGAAGGATGAAAATAGACCCATATCTATCACCATGCACAAACTCATGTTCAAATCGATCAAAGACCTCAACATTAAAGCCAGCCACACAGAACCTTATAGAAGAGAAAGTGGGAAGTACACTTGAACTCATTGGCACAGGAGACCTCTTCCTAAATATAACCCCAGCAGTACAGACACTGGAGAAACAATTAGTAAATGGGATTTCCTGAAACTGGAAAGCTTCTGTAAAGCAAAGGACATGGTCAACAAGACAAAATGACAGCCTACAGAATGGGAAAAAAAATCTTCACATCAGACAGGGGTCTGATCTCTAAAAAATACAAAGAACTCAAGAAATTGGTCATCAAAAGAACAAATAATCCAATAGAAAAATGGAGCATAGACCTAAACAGAGAATTCTCAACAGAGGAATCTAAAATGACTGAAAGACACTTAAGGAAATGATCAACATCCCTAGTCATCAGAGAAATGCAAATCAAAACAACTCTGAGATTCCATCTTATACCAGTAAGAATGGCCAAGATCAAAAACACTGATAACTTATGCAGGAGAGGTTGTCGGGTAAAGGGAACACAACTGCATTGCTGGTGGGAATGCAAGCTGCTACAGTCCCTTTGGATGTCAGTGTCAGAAAATTAGAAAACAACCTTCAAGACCCAGTAATACCACTTTTGGGTATATATATCCAAAGGATGCTCAATCATACCGTAACAAAGACATATGCTCAACTATGTTCATAGCAGCATTGTTTATCATAGACAGAAACTGGAAACAACCTTAATGTCTTTTGACTAAAGAATGGATAAGGAAAATGTGATACATTTACACAATGGAGTACTACACAGCAGAAAAACATCTTGAATTTTGCAGGCAAATGGATGGAGCTAGAAAGCATCATTTTGAGTGAGGTAACCCAGATATAGAAAGACAATTATCACACGTATTCACTCATAGGTGGTTTTTAAACATAAAGCAAAGAAAACCAGCCCACAAATCATAATCCCAGAGAACATAGACAACAATGAGGACCCTAGGAAAGACTTACATAGATCTAATCTACATGGGAAGTAAAAAATACCAAGATCTCCTGAGTAAATTTGAAACATGGGGACCTTGGGAAAGTATTGAATGGGAGGGGAGAGGAAAGGAGGGGAGGAGAGAAAAATGTAGAGCTCAATAAAAATAATAAAAAAGAAGAAAAAATAAAGACTAGAAATAATAAATTAATTTAGCAAAGATGAAATACCTGAAACCAGGATAGTCTACTTTACAAAGCAGCCAAAATGAGAATATGGAACTTAATAAAAACAATCCCACTTGTATAGCAACAAATACATAAAGTATTTTGTAGAAAATATGCAAGCATTTTACAATTAAAGGGATAAAACACTTAAACTAACTGGTGAGACTCTAGGAAATGGAGCAGTGTGTTTTATACAAAGGTCAGAGCCCTAAGAACTGCTAAGATAAGTTTTTTTTTTTTAATTGACCTGCACTTCAACTGAAACCCCATGTAAGTTTCTGGATAGAAATCACCAATCAGGCACAGAGGCGCAGTGGCGGCGGCGCCAGACGCACAGAGGCGCAGTGGCGGCAGCGCCAGACGCACAGAGGCGCAGCGGCGGCAGCGCCAGATGCAGCGGAGCTTGGCCAGACCCAAGCGGCTGGGACAGGCTTGCAATAAGGAGAGCAGATCGCCCTACTACAATTGAATCAAAGAGGTAGGCCTTTGGTTGGCCAGGTCACTGGCACAAGGGGAGCCTGGTCCTGTCCTGAAGATCCTTCGGAGGGGTGAGAGGGTTCTTGGCCTGCAGCAGGAACCACAAAAGAGAGTGAGGGCATTTTGTAAGCGGAGCCCTTGGCCAGCAGGGAAACCTGATCCGGTTTCTAAAGGATCCATTGGATAGGATCAATAGGAGGAGATGGGCAGGCGCCAAGGCAAGAACTCACCCAATAATCCGAAAAACAACATGAAAACATCAGAACCCAATGATCTTACAACAGAAGTATTTGAACAACCTAACACAGAAGAAGTGGAAAAAATCGACTTTATGAAGATAATAGAGTCCCTTAAACAACATGTAAAAAATGCCCTTATAGAAATGGATGAGAAGTATAACAAAAAGTTTGAAGAAATGAGTAAATACGTACATGATACCCTGGGAAACCAAGAAAAAACCATCAAACAGGTAATGGAAACAGTTCAAGAATTGAAAACTGAAATGAAGGCAAAGAAGAAAATACAAACTGAGGACCAGCTGGATATGGAAAATCTAGGCCAACGAGCAGAGTCTACAGAAACAAGCATAATCAATAGAATACAAGAGCTAGAAGAAAGACTCTCAGATGCTGAGGACACCATAGAGAAAATAAACGAACAGATCAAAGAAAACAGCAAAGCCAACAAATTCTCAACACAAAACATTCAGGAACTATGGGACACAATAAAAAAACCAAACCTAAGAATAATAGGAATAGAAGAAGGAGAAGAGTCACAGCTCAAAGGCCCAGAAAATATTTTCAACAAAATTATGGAAGAAAACTTTCCCAACTTAAAGAAAGATATTCATTTAAATATTCAAGAAGCATACAGAACACCAAACAGACTGGATCAAAGAAAAACATCTCCTCGCCATATAATAATCAAAACACAAAATATACAGGTTAAAGAAAGAATATTAAGAGCTGCAAAAGAAAAAGGACAAGTAACTTATAAAGGTAAACCGATCAGACTTACACCTGACTTCTCGATGGAAACTATGAAAGCCAGAAGGTCCTGGATAGAGGTTCTGCAGAAGCTAAGAGACCATGGATGCAAACCCAAACTACTATACCCAGCCAAGCTATCGTTCACTATCAACGGAGAAAACAAGACATTCCAGGATAAGAACAAATTTAAACAATACGTAACCACAAATCCAGCCCTACAGAAAGTAATAGAAGGAAAATCGCAACCCAAGGAATCCAACACTGCCAACACTGCCTACAATAACCCAGGCATCTAATGACCCTTCACGAGCACATCTCAAAGAAAGGAGACACACAATCTCTACTACCAAAAGCAATAAGAATAACCGGAGTAAACAACCACTGGTCATTAATATCACTTAATATTAATGGGCTCAATTCACCTATAAAAAGGCATAGGCTAAAAGATTGGATATGAAAACAGGATCCAACATTCTGCTGTTTGCAAGAAACACATCTCAACCACAAAGACAGGCACCTACTCAGAGTAAAGGGTTGGGAAAAGGTGTTTCAAGCAAATGGTCCTAAGAAAAAAGCAGGTGTGGCCATACTAATTTCTAACAAAACTGACTTCAAACTAAAATCAATCAGAAGAGACCAAGACGGTCACTTTATACTCATAACAGGAACAATTCATCAGGAGGACGTCTCAATCCTGAATATATACGCCCCCAATATAAAAGCACCTACTTATGTAAAAGAAATATTACTAGAACTCAAGGCAGACATCAAACCACACACACTAGTAGTAGGAGACTTCAACACACCTCTCTCTCCAAGGGACAGGTCAATCAGACAGAAACCTAATAGAGAATTAAGAGAATTATTGGAGGTAATGAAGCAAATGGACTTAACAGACATCTATAGAACATTCCACCCAAATAGGAAAGAATATACCTTCTTCTCTGCAGCTCATGGAACCTTCTCAAAAATTGACCACATACTCGGAAACAAAGGAAACCTCCACAGATACAAAAAAATATCAGTGTCCACCTGTGTCTTATCAGATCATCACGGATTAAAGTTAGAAGGCAACAACCACGCTGCCCTCAAAAAACCGACAAACTCATGGAAACTGAACAGTCAACTACTGAACCACACCTGGGTCAAGGAAGAAATCAAGAAAGAAATTAAAGTCTTCCTTGAATTTAATGAAAATAAAGGGACAACATACTCAAACCTATGGGACACAATGAAAGCAGTGCTAAGAGGAAAGTTCATAGCACTAAGTGCCCACTTAAAGAAAACGGAGAATGCATACATTGGGGACTTAAAAACACACCTGAAAGCTCTAGAAAAAAAGAAGCAGACGCGCCCAGGAGAAGTAGAAGACTGGAAATAATAAAACTGAGGGCTGAAATCAACAAAATAGAAACACAGAAAACAGTCCAAAGAATCAATGAAACAAAAAGCTGGTTCTTGGAGAAAATCAACAAGATCGACAAACCCCTATCCAAACTAATTAAACGACAGAGAGAGAACACGCAAATAAATAAGATCAGAAATGAAAAGGGGGACATAACCACAGACACAGAGGAAATTCAGAGAATCATTAGATCTTACTACAAAAGCCTGTATGCCACAAAACTGGAAAATACAAAAGAAATGGACATTTTTTTGAATAAGTATCATATACCAAAGCTAAACCAAGACCAGGTGAATGATCTAAATAGACCGGTTTCTCGCGAAGAATTAGAAATGGTTATCAAAAATCTCCCTTCGAAAAAAAGCCCAGGACCAGATGGTTTCAATGCAGAATTCTACCAGAACTTCCAAGAAGAATTAATACCTATACTCCTTAAGGTATTTCACAATATAGAATCAGAAGAGTCATTGCCAAATTCCTTTTATGAAGCTACAGTTACCCTGATACCAAAACCACAAAAAGACCCAACCAAGAAAGAGAATTACAGACCGATCTCACTCATGAACATCGACGCAAAAATCTTCAATAAAATACTGGCAAACCGAATCCAAGAACACATAAGAAAAATTATCCATTATGATCAAGTAGGCTTCATCCCAGAGATGCAGGGCTGGTTCAACATACGCAAATCTATCAATGTAATCCACCATATAAATAAACTGAATGAAAAAAAGCATATGATCATTTCACTAGATGCGGAAAAAGCATTCGACAAAATTCAACACCCCTTTATGATAAAGGTCTTGGAGAGAATAGGGATACAAGGGTCCTACCTAAATATAATAAAAGCTATTTACAGGAAGCCAACAGCTAACATTAAATTAAACGGAGAAAAACTCAAAGCCATCCCACTAAAATCAGGAACACGACAAGGATGTCCACTCTCGCCATACCTCTTCAATATAGTGCTTGAAATTCTAGCAATACCAATAAGACAACATAAGGAGATCAAGGGGATTCGTATTGGAAAGGAAGAAGTTAAGCTTTCGTTATTTGCAGATGATATGATAGTGTACATAAGCGACCCCAAAAATTCTACCAAAGAACTCCTACAGCTGATAAACAGCTTTAGTAACGTGGCAGGATACAAGATCAACTCCAAAAAATCAGTTGCCTTCCTATACACCAAGGATAAGGAAGCAGAGAGGGAAATCAGAGAAGCATCACCTTTCACGATAGCCACAAATAGCATAAAATACCTTGGGGTAACCCTGACCAAGGAAGTGAAAGATCTACTTGACAAGAACTATAAGTCTTTGAAGAAGACAGCAGAAAATGGAAAGACCTCCCTTGCTCTTGGATTGGGAGGACCAACATAGTAAAAATGGCTATTCTACCAAAAGCAATCTATAGATTCAATGCAATCCCCATCAAAATCCCATCAAAATTCTTCACAGATCTGGAGAAGACAATAATCAACTTTATATGGAAAAACAAAAAACCCAGGATAGCCAAAACAATCTTATACAATAAAGGTTTGTCTGGAGGCATTACCATCCCTGACTTCAAACTCTATTACAGAGCTACAGTATTGAAAACAGCTTGGTATTGGCATAAAAACAGAGAAGTCGACCAATGGAATCGAATAGAAGACCCTGACATTAACCCACAAACCTATGAACACCTGATCTTCGATAAAGGAGCTAAAAGTATACAATGGAAAAAAGAGAGCATCTTCAACAAATGGTGCTGGCAAAACTGGATGTCAATCTGTAGAAGAATGAAAATAGATCCATATCTATCACCATGCACAAAACTCAAATCCAAATGGATTAAAGACCTCAATATCAGTCCGAACACACTGAACCTGATAGAAGAGAAAGTGGGAAGTACTCTACAGCACATGGGCACAGGAGACCACTTCCTATGTATAACCCCAGCAGCACAGACACTAAGGGCATCATTGAATAAATGGGACTTCCTGAGGCTGAGAAGCTTCTGTAAAGCAAAAGACACTGTCACTAAGACAAAAAGACAACCCACTGACTGGGAGAAGATCTTCACCAACCCTGCAACTGACAAAGGTTTGATCTCCAAAATATATAAAGAACTCAAGAAACTAGACCGTAAAAGGCTAATCAACCCAATTATAAAATGGGGCACTGATCTGAACAGAGAATTCTCAACAGAAGAACTTCAAATGGCCAAAAGACACTTAAGGTCATGCTCAACTTCCTTAGCGATCAGGGAAATGCAAATCAAGACAACTTTAAGATACCACCTTACACCTGTCAGAATGGCTAAAATAAAAAACAACAATGATAGCCTTTGCTGGAGAGGTTGTGGAGAAAGGGGTACACTCACCCATTGCTGGTGGGAATGCAAACTTGTGCAACCACTCTGGAAAGCAGTGTTTCGGTTTCTCAGGAAATTCGGGATCAACCTACCCCTGGATCCAGCAATACCACTCTTGGGAATATACCCAAGAGAGGCCCTATCATACAACAAAAGTATATGCTCAACTATGTTCATGGCAGCATTGTTTGTAATAGCCAGAACCTGGAAACAACCTAGATGCCCTTCAACGGAAGAATGGATGAAGAAAGTATGGAATATATACATATTAGAGTATTACTCAGCAGTAAAAAACAAGGACTTCTTGAATTTTGCATACAAATGGATGGAAATAGAAAACACTATCCTGAGTGAGGTAAGCCAGACCCAAAAAGAGGAACATGGGATGTACTCACTCATATTTGGTTTCTAGCCATAAATAAAGGACATTGAGCCTATAATTCATGTTCCTAGAGAAGCTAAATAAGGTGAATCCAAAGACAAACACATAGGCATCCTCAGGAATATTAACCTTCATCAGGCGATGAAAGGAGACAGAGACAGAGACCCACACGGGAGCACCGGACAGAAATCTCAAGGTCCAAATCAGGAGCAGAAGGAGACGGAGCACAAGCAAGGAACTCAGGACCACGAGGGGTGCACCCACACACTAAGACAATGGGGATGTTCTATTGGGATCTCACCAAGGCCAGCTGGCCTAGATCTGAAAAAGCATGGGATAAATCCGGACTAGCTGAACATAGCGGACAATGAGGAATACTGAGAATTCAAGAACAATTGCAGTGGGTTTTTGATCCTACTGCACGTACTGGCTTTGTGGGAGCCTAGGCAGTTTGAATGCGCACCTTACGAGACCTGGATAGAGGTGGGCAGTCCTTGGGCTTCCCACAGGTCAGGGAACCCTGATTGCTCTTCAAGCAGATGAGGGGGGGGGGGGACTTGATCGGGGGAGGGGGAGGGAAAAGGGAAGCGGTTGTGGGGATGAGGCAGAAATCCTTAATAAATAAATAAATTAATAAAAAAAACCCAAAAAAATAAAAAATAAATAAAAAGAAGAAGAACTAAAAAAAAAAAAAGAAATCACCAATCAGATATTATCATTTTTATAAAGATACGAATTATCTAGAATAGGAAAACCGAATTGGAAAAGGTTCGGAATTTGGAGAACTTAAATTGACTGATTTCAAGACTCACTATTCAATTATAGCAAGCAGAGGTCACAAGAATATGACCTATATTTATATGGTTAAAGTCTGATAAAGTTGCCAAGGTAATCTAATGTGGGCAGAGATGGTCATTTCAACAAACAACGCAGGAACAACTGGATGCTGGTGTGTAAAAGAACTAATAAAAGCTGAAATCTAAAAAGAACCTGACTGCCCATCAATAGTGAATGATAAGCAAAGATGGCGTAGTCTCACAGTGAAGTGTTACTCAGAAAAAACGTGGGATAACAACTGATTAATAGGATAACCAAAAGAGGCAGACAAAAGAGAATACTTTTATTCCCACTTAGGAAAAATTCATGAGTAGGTGAAACAATTATGTCGCCAGGTATCAGAGCAATGCATCTTTCTGGGAAGGTGTAGTCATTTGTTTAAAAGGCACAGAAGGACCATTCTGAAGCGGTGGAAATGTGCTGTGTCTTGATAGTACATAAATTATACAGGTGTCTATTGCTACCAAAATCTTCCTATCCACATAGTCTTAGGAACACTACGTCTTTTGTGTGTAACTTAAAAAAAATCATGCTATTGTCAGTTAAAATATTTTATTGTCTGGACAGCAGGCACCAAGCAAGATTAAAAGTCTTTCCATTTGCCAAGGAGATAAAATATAACATATACTTAACATCTACTGGATCTTGAGACTACTGCTTTTAAAGTAGTGAGACATGAAGATGAAGGAAAGAATTGAAAGAATGCTGAGGTCAATGTATATAGAGGGAGACAAGATGACTATGTTTGATTGAATAAAGATAAGCATAACATTGGAGGAATTTGACATTCTCATGTCCACGTTTAATTCCTTTCAGTTAGGGCCTCTATGCCCTTTCAAGGAAAACAGAGTGCTGATGGGTGGCGATGTAGCTTGGTTGATAGAATACTTGTCTAGTATGCATGAAGTCTAGGTTTTATCACTGGCACTTTATAAATTGAGTGATACGTGCGCAAATAATCCCAGCCACCAGGGGAGAGTAGCAGCAAGACCAGTTATTGTCAGTTTCCTAATTAGTTTGAGGCTAGCCCGAGTTACATGAGACTTTGTCATAAACAGCATCAGCATCAGCAGCAACAGAAGCAGCATCAGTATCATCATCACCATCATCGTTATCATCATCAGCAGCAGCAATAACCACAAAGCACAGCACAGGAACAGACAAATATTTCTTTCCCATCTATAACATGATGAGGAAGTAAAGGAATAATTTGTAGCATGTCTTTAATCTATAGTCTGGGAAATCATTTCTTCAGATTGTTTTTTTTTAACTAGTCAAATGGTACAGAGAAGGAAATTATCTTTTATTTCCATTGGGCTGTTAAGTATATATCATGAGGTACTAAAGATATAACCCAAACTGTTTGGTTTACATGAGATCACTGTTGTGGATGTTTTGGGGGTAGGACCTACTCTAATTAATACCATTTCAAGAGTCATTTGACTTGAATGAATTCAATTTCCAAAGCCAATCAGCATTTTATTAAACCAATACACATAACAAATCTTTATTTTGTACAAGAGCAAACTTGGAGAGACACTAATAGTTTAATTTATTTCTTATTGCTGTGTTAAATGTTCTTTGATCTTTCTTGATATTATTTTGGGAATTCATGGAGTTTGTTGGTAATGTTCAGTGCATCTACTTTTCAGACTTCAATTTTAGTTACAAAAACACCTTCTGGATTCAAAATTTTTAAAAAAATCCCATCTCTTCTTATATCATGCCATTTCTCTCTCTTCTATTTCTATCCTTCTATCCCATACCAGCTTTCTCTATACAACAGATCCATAGCTCAGCTGTAGCACTTCTTTGGAGAGAATTAGTCTCTGCACAATTCAGTTAGCACCTATTTCCAGCTCTGAATGCAAGCTTGTCTTATTGGTACCCGAAAATCAGCCGTGGGGGAATATTTGTAATTTAGGAATTGGTACCATTGTGAATTAGGATTTTGTTCTAAAGGACAGGGTATAGTATATGACTCCCAGCTGGAGGTACGCCATGGATAAATTTGTGGTTTGGGTGCTATGTCTCTCCCTTCAAGTTCCCTGCCTCTTTTTCTTGGCAGAAAAGGTACTGCGACTTAGAGGGTGAAGAGAGCTGCATCACTTAACTGGTGCTATTAACTTCTGATTGTTGGTGCTGTCAAAGTGGCTGCTACCTGCTACCTGTTGATGGCTTTCCTTTAGAGAACTACCAGGGGCTCTAAAAAGCCTTTCTGAATCTTCACTGTACTTAGTTCTCTGGCATCTGTCCTCAGTCTCTTGGTAGAACTTTTGAATCTCTATCTTTTGGCCCTTGTAGTCATGGCCATAGCTTCTTTCCAATGAGGCTTCTTTGCCTGGTAGACCTTCTTTGGTGGAGGACAGATTAATCATCCCTTCTCTTCACAGCCCTGACATGAGTACTCATGCATTTTGTCTGTAGCCGAGAAGAGAGTTGAGTCACTTGTATGCTTGCCCTTTCTGTTCTTTTCCTTCTATGTGGAACTACTCCAGACCACTCTAGAATTGCTGTAGATAGATTCCTACTTTCAAAATCTCTAGGCCATGAATGGGCACTGTCTCTGTTTCTGTCTACTGTATATAAGGGGGCTCTATCATGCTCTTGTAGTTTTTCTTACTGTGAACAGGCTGCTCTACCTGTAGCCCCAAGGTGAGCCCACTGACCTGGCATTATAGTAGCTAGTAGGAGAGTTAGTTTTTCTTATAGGGTCTATGAATTGGAATCTGTTATGTTCTGTGTTCCACAGATGATGAAACTGAATCACAACATGGCTAAGTGACTTGCGCAAAGTTAGGCAGCTGCTAAGTGGAACTGTTGAGATTGAGCCAAATTTGGTTCATCTCTACTAGTTATGCCTCTACCCAGGAACCTCTGTTTTCCCTATGAGTTCATTGGTAGTTGTCAAGTATGCATTTGTTATACTCATTGAGCACCTATAAGCAGGTGTCAGGATATGCACAACGTACTTTGTATATCACCTCATTATTAATCATAATTCTACAGGACAAGATCTCTAGCTTACTTATTATTTAGTTGGGAAAATAGCAGTGATTGCATTTTTATCCATGTCCGACTCCAAGGTCAAGGTGCTTTTCAATCTAATATGATATTACATTGGGAAGGTTCAGTGTGTCTTCATTTTGGGGTTGTTATTTATAGTAGCTCCATGAGAAGGTAGAGTAGCAGGTGGAAGGGATGTCTAACAGGCAAATACCCTGGAAATCTCTTCTATTCGGAGTAGAAAAAGTAAGTATGATAGATGACAAACTCAGGTATTTGCCAAGTACCGCTGAGAGGTTGCTGCAGAGTTTAGGGAAAGGTGAGTTTCCAAGATGTCCATGTATCTGCTAAATCAATATCTTTCAGAGACCAGCAGGAGGAAGGCAGATGTTGCAAGGAGGTCAGACTTCCCAAGATGCCCTGAAGCCTTTAGGCAGCACTCTTCATTGTCAGGGGCCTAGGGAGGCTGGAGGAAGGCAGCAGGCAGAATGAATGACCTTCTCTTTCCACATTCAAAAATAGGATGGAGAGATTATCCATGACAGTAACCTCTCCCAGCATCCAGACTGGGCACTTACTTTGACACTGAGTCAAAGCAATTTTCACACGGGGCACAGAAGCAGTGTCTTAGCACAGAACAGTTGAGCCTAGAGGGGCTGTGCCCTTAGTGTGCCACCAGGGAAAGAGCCCCTCTGACTTCTTCTCTCATGTACCTTCTTCCTTCTATCATATACCTCTCCTCTCAAACTATGTATCCAGAGAAGGCTTTCTTAACACGCACGCATTCTTTTTGTACTTTTTTCCAGATGTGCCCTGAGTAGCCATGAGAATTTCTCAAAGTCATATTCCTAGCCACATGTGGTCAAGGAAGGAAAGATCAGGAAGGAAAGATTGTGTAAAAAGATCTTTGTCTAATAGGACGTTATCCAAAACGCTTAGTTAACTAGATTTTACTTGCTCCAGACTTCAGTTAAGTAAAGTATCTTCCACCCCATTACACTTTCATTAGAAAAGATTACGATAAATACAATAAAAATTATTGCTATATTTTCACTAATCCAAGCATTTGTTTTGCAAAGATAGTTCTAGGATATGATCTGTGATTGTTCTTCACCATGTAGTGAATTTGAGAGGGTGAGGGGTGAACTTGGATCTGGGCATTGTCTTAGGAACAACTGGAAACATGCAGGAAGATAACTCCAATGTAGGGACATGTTGAAAACATTCGAGAAAAGCTAAAGCTAAATAGTTTAATTCTGGCAGGGGCATGCCAAAGTGTGGCAGCCCTTCATTTAGACATTACATTGGAAACTATAAAACCATGGAAGCCAGTTGCAGTAGCCCTAAGCAAAATGGGGAATGAAAATATGTCAGCTTTTAAGAGTAATTTTTCTATCTCACTGTTTTATTATTACCAAGTATTAGGGTTTTTTTTGTGTTCTTCACACACCCCTCTTACCAAGACATAATCAAGATGTTTGTGGATACAACAAATTAATTACATTCAGACTTCTCCTGGGTACCATCTCTACCATCCTCATTGGGAAACAGCAGTGTCCAAACAGAGAATTTTCTCCTACCAAAACTTTTCTCCAAATTCTTGTCTGAAAGGTTCTCCCTAAAAAGGAGAAAAATAAATTTCCTGCCTACAATAAAGGCTTTGACTCAATGCTCTGCATGTTTTTTTTTTTTAATCAAACAATTAGCAGGGACGTTTTTATTAGCCAGTACGCTATCAGTTTGGATAGGAGTGGGAGAAGAATAATGGGAGACAGTTTGGGGAAGTATATTTTCCTCATACTGCAAGGTTTCCCTTGATAAGATTGCTTAAAAACATCAGCTTGACTTTTGACTTCTCTGATGGGGAGGGTCACTCCAGAAGGAGACTCTGGCATTTACATTGGCCCAGGAGAGAGAGAGAGAGAGAGAGAGAGAGAGAGAGAGAGAGAGAGAGAGAGAGAGAAGAGGAGAGGAGAGGAGAGGAGAGGAGGAGGAGAGGAGAGGAGAGGAGAGGAGAGAGAGAATTTCTTCATGGGATTTGTCATGTATGAACTGTTTCCTATCGTTCTTCTATTGTGAAACCTGCTTGCTAACTTCTTCCTGAGCTCTAGGTAAGTCAGTGTACATTGACTTTAAATGTTAATAGGAATATGAATTTTGGCGAGGAGGCTCATACTCCAATGATAATGCTCAAAACTTTAAAAGAACAGATGAGCATTTGCATAACCATTCATGAACAAGACAGTAGGGGCAGTGGTAACTCCTAATTTATAATGCTCCCTGCTCCTGCCTTGTTGGTAACTCTTAGTCAGAAAGACAAGGAAGGTTTGGTAAAACCATTTAGGAGTCTGGAAAATGTTGCCAAAGGTTCTGAGAGTGAAGGGGATATAAGCCTCAAGGGGTATTTTTCTAGACCTGGATGTTGTATGAACGCTATAAGAATAGCAGATTTGTTTTGTGTACCTCATTGATGTTTGTGTAGTTGAATATGTTGCTTCATCTCTCTTACTTTGGAACAGCAACATGCTATTGCCCAATTAATTTAAAAAAAATCTAGTAACAGCATTTAATTACTTAAAGAGGTATTGTTTGTGTCTCTCCTCTAATTAAGGAAATTATTTTGACTCTTAATAATAGAACAACCGCAAGGCTATTCGTCAAGTCTGTCTCTTGTGCCTTCTCAAATGAGTTTTAGGGGAAAGAGAGGAATACTCTACTCTTGACACTTTCTCTCTCTAAGTGAATTTGATTTGTATTGTATCTATTTTAGGTTTATAATTGATGAGAAAGGATAACTATAGAGAGTAAATGGGTAGCTAAAGAGAGCCGAGCTAACACATTCTCTTTTTGGTGTTAATTTTTGAGGCAAGAACAACTAGAATATACACATTTTAAAAATATCTAATCTAATTTAATTTTATTAGTTATTACTTCCATGCTGTGTTAAAAAAAAAGCTCTTTAGGTTTTTATGAAAACATCTTTACAGGGACAGAGAATAAGCAATGATCATCAAAAGTAGTAGAATGGGTAGAGAAGAAATGGAAAGAATATTTTATCTGTTAGTTTGGAAGTATCAACTTCCTATATATTACTAACCAAAGTTGGAGCAAACCCTGCCAATGCAGACCTACAAATATGTAAATGAATATTTGCATTATGTTTATATTTAGGATAATGTCTATGCAGCTATATGCTTATTGTCTCTAACTTCAGCAACAATATAAGAAAAAATTTCACATATTGAGGGGATAATGCACAGTAATAAGATCTTGATGTACCCAAAGTCACACATCTGAGGGAAGAGCTAGGGCTTAACTCTCATTTGAATGCCTTTCTCCAGTGTACTTGATTGTTTAGAGTTTAGGATAAGTGAACAGAACTCAATTATGTGGGAATACTTTCAGAATTATGATTTACAGAATTGGAAAAGACACTAATGTGTTGCCATTCTGAAACGCCTCGAAAAGAAGACCATGACATGATATGCTACCTGTCCACAGACCATGTGGAGGGATCCAGTACCCAAGCTCAGCTTCCTGACTTTGATTCCTGCCTTTCCACTGTTACCTCTTTTGCTCCCAGTTCATGGATTTTACTCTACCTGTTCAGTATGTTTGTGTGTTTTTTTATTTATTTTATTCTTACGTGTTTTGCTTCTTAGCTGTTTATTTTCTAGTAGGCCAAAGGACATTTTCCAACAGAAGAGAAGGCACCTTGCATAGTTCGAAGGCTGATTATTTATATTTTATGTTGGAACAGGCATTAGCATTGCGGTTGAAGAAATATGGTCTCAGAATTCTCAATTCATTATACCTCTTCAAACTTTTAATTTTTATTTTGTTAAGGCTTCTAATGTTTGTACATAAAGTGTACTGATTTATGATTGGTCAGTTGTTATTGTTGGGAGTAACACACACACACACACACACACACACTCTCACACATACACATACATGCACATACACATTGACTAATTTGCAGGACAAACAAAGTGAAATGCTCTTTAACTTTTGAAGAGTGAATCAGTCCTCATCCACTCAAGCGATTTTCTTTCCCAGGTAAGAGAGTCAATAAGTTAGTCAAGGTGGCCACATTGATTTGCTGGAATGGATGCATTCCAACACTGGTTTGTCTTTAGACAATGCTGTTGCCCTGCAGTGTCTCAAAACACAAGGGGTTCTGCAGAGGTTGTAAGAAAGTACTGAGTGGCTTCCAACACAGATGTGAATCCTTGGGGAGCTGACGGTTACTGCAGATCCTGAAGAATCTGTGGACTTGAAGCAGCAGTCACCACACAGCTGTGTTCCATTCTTGCAAAACCCCTACCACAGCTTTGCCTTGTGAGAATTCTTATATTTCTGGCAGCTGCTGTCCCTGGGACTTCGTGGTGCTGTACAAGAGCATAGGAGTTAAGATCTGGAAAGCAGATAATTAAAAATGGGTCTAGGGAAAAGAAGAAGGGAGACCTGGGGCCCCAGGACAAAGAAAACAGGTTGACATGCGAGCAAGTGTAGGGGAGTTTAGACCTTAGCTGCATATGGGGAGCCCAGTCTAGGGGCCTCCAGCAGCCTTGCTATGCCATCAGAGCTTTTCCAGGACCTCCTCTCACAGGGACTTGAGATAGGTTTAAGTTACTTTGACTGATATTATTATTTGGTAGATACTTATGTTTTGAACCTGACATCATTCTTGGATAGATTACTGCCTCTGCAGGTCACAGAATACCCTACTTTTGTGATTAGTAAAACCCCTTTACAAATATTAAGGTCACAATAATTTTATGTCATTGTACGCTTGCTCAATCACTTTCCTATTGCATGATAAACTCCAAGAATGTTTGCTGTTTGCCAAGAGTGTTGGTGCTCAAAGGGTTTAAAATAACCATGATAAGAATTGTGGAGATGGTCTATATCTACACATCCTTACCAAAATCCAGAAGCTTCTTATCTGTATTGAAAACACGAGGCTTGTCTATAGTCAATTCAAACAGTAGGATCCTTGTTTGAGCCATCCCACACATCATAGGCATCACATTCTAACCATGAAGTGTATGTAGAGCCGGGGAGAAAGGAGACTTCATGCAAATATCAAACAGAGTAGGCTTCAGGGGAGAGGAGAGAGTGGAATTTGTGCTTAAGCATATGGTGAACTGGTTGGGAGCAGTCTAGCAAGAAAGACATGTGTCCCAGTGGAAAAATGGGTACAGCTGGAAAAGATTAAATTTTTAAAAATCTCTGTGTATTTGAGTGTGTCTCTGTGTGTATAACTACATATGTGAGGTGTCCATGGAGACCAGAAAGCTGTGTTGGATCATCAGGGGCTGGTAGCGAAGCGCCCCACATGGATGCTAGGATCTGACCTCTGGTCCTTTCTAAAAGCAGCTAGATCTCTTAACTGCCAAGCCATCTCTCTAGCCCTAGTAATACCACTCTCACCATAGCAAATACTGAGAACTGAATAAAGATCCAACACCATCACAGAAGCAATGCCATGTGACCAATGTAATGAAACACCAAAAGAAATAAAGCAAGTTGAGGAAGATTTGCTTTATTTGGCTTATACTTCTACATTGTTGTCCATCCTGGAAGGAAGCCAAGACAGGAACTGAGACAAGGCAGGAACCTGGAGGCAGGAGCTGATGCAGAGGCCATAGGGGACCCCTGCTTACTGACTTGCTTCCCATAGCTTGCTTGCTCAGCCTGGCTTCTTATGGAACCCAGGACTACCAGCCCAGGAATAGCACCACCCACAATGGGCTGGGCCCTCCCACATCATTCACTAATTAAGAAAATGCTCTACTGGCTTGCATACAACTTGATCATATGGAGGCATTTTCTTATTTGGAATTGCCTATCTTAGATGATTCTAGCCTGTGTAAATCTGACATAAAATTAGCCAGCACACTGACTCCTTGTCAACTTGACACACAACACTTTTTAACACTAGCCTTTCCTTTTATGGTTTATTCCAAAGATATCAGATTAATAACTGTCACAAATATATAACATATTACAAACTTAAAAGTTCCACTGTCTTTAAAAATACAAACACTTTAAAAATTAAGTTTCTATAAAAATCCAGTATCTTTTAAGTCCAAAATCTTTTAAAAATTCAAAGCCTCTTAACTGTGGGCTATTATAAATTTAAAAACTAAGTTAAATATTTTCTTACTTCAAGAGGGAAGAACCAGGGCATAGTCACAATCTAAACAAAACAAGACAAAATTCTAACAGTGTAAATAATTCAATGTCCAACATCTGGAATCCACTTACAATCTTCTGGTCTTCTCTAAGGGGCTTGGGTCACTTCTGCAGCTCTGCCCTCTGCAGTACACACAGCTTGTCTTCTAGGCTCCAGATGCTCCCACTCCACATTTTGTTTCCAGCTTTGGTGATCCTCCCATGGTACAGACCTCTGCAACTGGGCTGTGCATTCACCAATAGCTTCTCCTGGACTCTTCATGGTGCAGAGCCTCAACTCTTCTCCATGGCTTCTTCATTCCGGAGCTTCCACTGCAACCCTTCATGCAGTGGCTTCTCACCTCTCACAGCGTTAAGCCTCAAATTGTGCTCCATGACCCTTTCGTGCCTTCAAAACCGTACCACCTGGGAGATTCTTACACATGACCAAGTCTGGCTTGCCAGCACAAAGTATAACCTTGGCCACCTCTAGACACAGCTTACATGAGCTGACTCTGAGAAAACACTTCCCAGAAGATTTCCCTTAGTGATGCCGCCCTCCTCATCACAGCTGATTCTTCAGGCCCAGCTGACCAGCATCGATTGTCCCAGCAAAACAAAGGTTTTCCTTTAGAGTTTCTGGACTCTGGTTAATCACAGCTCATTCTTCAGCTCCAGCTGGCCAGATTCTTCACACAAATGGCCCACTAGAGTCTTTGCTTTCCTCTGAAATTTCACAATACAGGCTTCCACCATCTGCCTTGCTCTCAATGCTCTTATCTCCCACGATCCCAAATAATAGATCACTGGGCTCTCAATACTTAATGACCGTTGTAACCCAAAGTCCCAAAGTCCTTCCACAACGCTGCCCCAAATGACATAGTCAGGTTTCAAATAATAGATCACTGGGCTCTCAATACTTAATGGCTGTTGTAACCCAAAGTCCCACAGCTCTTCCACAACCCTCCCTCAAATGACATAGCCATACCCCACCATCCTGGTACCAAATTGACTTCGGATTTGAATTGCTTCCATAAAATGCCACAGACAAAAACAATTGAGGAGGAAAAGGTTTATTGGGTTTATATTTCTATATCACAGATCATTACTGACGAAATGCAAGACAGGATCTCAAACATGGCAGGAATCTGAAGGCAGAAGCTGATTCAGAGGCCATGGAGGGGTGCTGCTTACTGACTTGATCAGCTTACATTCTTATGGAACCCGGGACCACCAGCCCAGGGATGATCACACCCACTATGGGCTGGATCTTTCCACATCAGTAACTAATTAAGAAAATGTTCAATGGATCTGCCTAGAACCCCATCTTATGGAAACATCATTTTTCAATTGTGGGTTCTTCCTCTCAGATGACTTTAGCCTGTTTCACATTGATATAAAATTACCTACCACAATCCTCAATAAATATTTGATAACTTTGTATTGTGGCCTAATCTTTTTTCTTATTTTTTTCTTGTTACACTCCTAGTGTAGGGCTAGAGAGATGATCAGAGTTTAAGTCCCAGGATTTCCCTTACTTTTTATCAGTTTGCCAGTTGTAAGTTTATTAAGAGATTCAGTTACATAGTGTCATACTGTGAAAGAAAAGTATTTTCATCGTGTGGTTCATATATGAATAGTTCATAATTTGATTTTTCTGTTATTGTACCCTAAAAATGCTTGAGCTCTCATAATTACCAAAATAATGACTCTATATAATTCTTGTCCACCATTTTTATTTATTTTGATTATTTTATTGGTAGAAATTCTAGAAATACAATGTTTTATCTTAGAGCATAGGAAGATCACAATCATGTTGATATCTGTTATGCCTATATCCGCAAATTCCCTCAAAACCAACAAGGAGACTGAGACCCATATGTAAAAGTAAAGAGCCTTTATTTTAATTAAGTTTGCAAACTCGGTCTCTCTGCACATCCAGCGTATTGGAATAACTGGAGAGCCCCAAGTTCAATTAGAATTGGATTTTTATAATAGTAAAGGTGGGGGTGAAAGGTTTCTGAGGTTCAGAACCCTTGATTGGCTGACATTTGTCTAGGCGTGTCCTGGTGAATATGCGCTGGCAGGTGATCCTATCTACAGCGGTTGGAATATTAGGCATTTTCTTTGAAAGGTCTGATCTTGGGGGGTGGTTGGGTAATATCAGCTTGTGGTTCCTCCTGCGACTAAGTATTGTCTCAGGGTAAACTACTGAGACTCAGGCCTCTTATTAAATTTATCAAGGGCCGAGTTCTACTCTGGCAGGTGATAATGGTTGGAAACAAAGAACTTCCTTTGGGGGACCTGTCCATACTTAGCTTATCATGGCTGGCCCCAAAATATCTAGATGACATTAAAGTGATTGCTCAAATGTTTTGCAACATGTGTTTCCAAAAAATCACAGTGTAAAAACTATATTTAAAAGCAAACTTTGCCATCATATGCTATGCATTTGAGTAAAATACAAGCCTTAATTTCGATATCAGTATATCAAGCAGGAATCTAGAAATTTTTCCAAAATTTTTGCAATGTTGTTTCAAAACTAAATATTTTAAAGGGCTATTTTAATTAATTTACCTCTATTCTATGAATATCATAAAAGAATCCAGTTAGAAGACATTGCCCTGTGTATGCTTCATTTCTTTGTTTAAGTTTCATGCATTTGAGGGGATGGATTTTTTCTAGGACTTTTGCTCAAAATAAAGCTGAATTTTTGTTTTGTATTTAATCTCCCCAAAACTTCTAAGTTGAAATATTTCTTTTAAATCTTTTCTGGTATACTACTACAATTATTTCTTATTTAAATTCCAGCTCAGTGGATAGGAAGGATATTATTTTGCTATGACAGTTCCACAGAGCAAGTCATAGTCATGTATCTGTCTGTGGATTTGTAGCTTAGGATGGATGGGTTGATGCTTCTGCAAATAATGGTGGGGCTTGCTTTGAAGGTCACCACCAAGGACATGGTGCCATGTGATCAGACAGTCTGTGGATGTGGGCTACGTTGTCTCACCAAACTGCAAAGAAGGAACAGAAGAGTGTATGCTAGTGCATACTGGGGTCACACGCGAAGGTCATGGGAAAGTTGTTGTGGGATAGCTGCACATTATGTGATTATGTATTTGCTGTGATTGGTATAATAAAATAGTTGAGCAGTCAATAACCAGGTAGGATACATAGGCAGAATTTCCAGGGAGACAGAGGAAGAGGAGGAGGAATCAAGGTGCTTGAGACACAGAAAGGAAACAGGAGATGGAAGATGGAAGACAGGTTAATAACACCTGTTAGAATGTAGATTAATATAAATGGGTTAATTTAAGTTATAAGTGCTAGTTAAGAGCAAGGATAAGCTACAGACTGAGCTTTCATAATTAATAAGAAGTCTCCATATCAATATTTGGGAGCTGGTTGGTGGGACAGAAAGACTTGTTACAGCAAGTCTCCATTGCATTGCTGTCTTCTGCTTCCTATCTCCATTGTGTATAAAACATATATTGTAAATAAAATTGGAATCTATTTAAATATTCTGAAATACTTTAAAACCTTTTCCCTTGTTTAGTTGTATTTGAAACGTTCCTTAAATTGCTTTAGAATACAATCATCTTATCGTTACTGAGTTTCATGACTGAGGTTTAGCTGATAGAGTTGAGAAAAACTCAGGGAGCTAAATGAACCACTCCTTAAAGCCATCCATCCCAGCCTTCCTCCAAGTATATGAAAATTAGATCGAACCATGGGTCTTCCTGCACAGTGAATCATTTTGTTTCTGAGATTAAATTTTTCCTTGGTTAAAAGTCACCCTGAAATCGAAAACCAAGCTATCTAAGAAATATTCAGAATAGCCAAACCTTGATAGGAAACTTCCTTTCAGACTGGAGGAAATGAACCTATAAATTATGTATCTGGAACATTGGAGATGAGACTCTTTGATGCAGCTAAATCCATTCTGCGTCTAACAAAGCAATTTTGTCTGATTTTATACATGTATATGTAGCAGGAGACTGAAATTTCTCATGAGATCCTAGTTCTTACCTTCCATAAATAGTTGGAAACTGGAAACACTTCTTTGTTTTTGGATTTCTTGAGGCTATTTTGATTTTAGGTCATGGTATTGCCACTATAGAGTCTTGGCAAGGTGTGAGCATGCTGGCAATTTCTTGCGTCTTCCTCTGTACTTGGTTGGATACTTGAAGAGGATATTTTAAAGAAAAAAAAAACTGTAAGGACACAGTCACAAAATTATATACATCTAGTCAGGGGCTCGGGCAGTTGTGGAACTATTTAACACTTACCCTGCTCCTACAATGGGCATCAGGGGTAAATTACTGTGTTTCTCAGTCACGGCTTCTATTACCACCCACAGGATCAAGGTGACACAAACACAGCGCCTGCTCATCAGGAGTCAACTGACCACAATAGCAGAGCTCATGTGCTCAGGAAGGCGTCGTTCTTGCTTTATTTGCGGAACATACAAAATTGTTCCTTTTTGGAGACACCTGCTTTACAGGCAAATGGATGAAGGGACAACAGCGAGGCTGACATTATTCCACCCTTACAGAAGACAAAGCCAAACGTACCCTCCCTTATTTCTCTACCAGTGCCTTCTCCAGAGACTGAGATCCTTAGGTTACAGGTTTTATTAATATTCTTAAATGGATTTTCACATATTTTACAACACAAAGGAGACAAATTTTTCATATAAGTACAAACTACTATGAAACAAAATAGCAATAGTAACTTAAACACTGGTCAGCAGAGGTGAATGCCCTAGGTAGGGACCAGCTCGATTTCTCCACGTTCAATGAATCACATAGGTGTTATCTTCAGAAATAGTACCTTATTATCAGTTTTTTTTAAAAGAACAATTGGTGGCTTTGGCAATAACCTGGGTAGTTTGGGGATTCACAGGGAATCCCTTTAACCAACAGCTCAAACAGAAATAACCTATTCCCAGAACTAGAGTCTTTATTTGATAACAAGAGGTAGACAGTTGGGGCTCTGCCTCTATTTGGTGATTCCCTTAATATATTTTATAGTTTGTATTAGGTTTCCATATAATGCTTCAAATGTACTTTATTGTAGCTGTCCCACTCAGTATTCTCTCCCTATCCCACTTCTTTCCTCCCCTTCTTCATTTCATTCAAACATTCCAGTTTCTCCAATCCATCCGTATACGTATAGTTTATCTCTCCTTCTCTCCACCTAGTCCCTTACTTTACACTTCTGTGGCTATGTGGATTGTGGTCTTCTTATTGGAGGCTTAACAGCTAACATCCATATTTAATTGAATATGTACCATATTTGTCTTTTGGGTCTGTTACATCACTCAGGATGATTTTTTTTCAAACTTCATTTATTTAATTATTTTCTTTTTGCCTTCTGAATGTTTTGATTACAGTTATGCACCACCACACCAGGCTAGCCTGTAATATAAAATCTAAGCAATTTCTCACTCTCTATAATAACTGGGGTCTTTTTTTTTAAATTTACTACTTTAAGTACTTTATTCTTCAAGTTCCATAATAATCATTGTTAGTTACAAAAAATAAACTCTTGTTTTTTAATTATGTGTTTAGTCTGTATCTCAGGAAAGGCAAGGAGTTTCTTGCCTTTGAAGATTATTTTTAATACTAACATTGAAAGTTTTCTCAGTGATTATGTGGGCTCTCCAAGTACTAGGAATATATGTACATATGCTTAATATCCCTAATTAATGTGACACTTGAATTAAGGTAATTTATTCAGAGCAAACATGACCTTGAATTATACAGTAATATTTTAATGTTGTGCTAAGAAACTTTACCTACTAGGAAGAATTCTAATTAGAGGATGATGAGGAGAGACATTTAATTTGGCTCATTGACTTGTTGTTGTTCAAAAAATAATTGGCACTGTTTGAAGCCACAGAGAGAGTTTGCATTAAAGAGTCGTTTGGCCAAACAAATGAGAAAGGTTCACACTAGAGTGCAAGCGAGTGGTGAAGTTCTCTCTCATCTTGCTCATCCTTGGGTAAAGTCAACACCGCTAAAGGTTGAAACCCATCCTCAACAGGAATACCCACCTCCAGTGGAGATGCAAACACTTTCTATACCCTCCAGACACACCCTCACAAACTAGCTGATGTTCTCAAGACATAAAAGTACTTAAGAGGCATTCAACTGTCACACTGTAAATATTAGCTTGTCCACCCATTAAACAACACTTATTATGGTCTACCAAATGTCTAGTAGGATTTTATTGTCTGAAACACAGTAGTTAAGGAGACATGCACCACCTTCTAGAGGCTTCCATCTTTTAGGGAGAGATAGAAACAGGCAAACTGTAGGGTCATCTCTGGAATGTCAGACCATCTGCAGTAGTAAGCTCATTTCAATACATTTCTTCTCTCTTTCTCTCTCTCTTTCAGGTTTTTGAGACAGCGTTTCAATGTATAGTCTTGGCTGTCCTGGAACTTGTTTTGTAGACCTACTGGGCTGGCCTTGAACTCATAGACACCCACCTACCTATGCCTCCCAAGTGGTGGATTGGAGGCATGAGCCACCACTGCCCACCTTCAGCACATTCATAGTGAGAGAAAATCCTTTATCCATGGTTACTGTGAATTTTTATTATAGCTTCTATAGTGTAAAAAAAATCCGTTTTACTTTCCTGATATTTGCAGCTACTCATATAAGTACCATTATACAGATTCAGCAGGCTATTTAGGAAGATGTATGTATATGCATATATGTATAAAATAATGAAAAGGGGGTCATACATTTTAAATAAAGCAAGGAGGGGTATATGGGAAGGTTTGGAAGGAGGAAATGGAAGGGGGAAGTAATGTAAAAATAATCACAAAAAATAAGATTTTAAAAATTCGTGTTTGCCATAGAATATATGTAATTCTAAAAACACTTGAAATGTCATAAGTGTTGAGCACTCATACAAGTTCAAACATCCACTTTGCATGATTATTTTAATTTTAACAGATAATCTATTTGAAAAGAGGAAGGGCCTTCAAAAGACCTCATTTGCTTTATAGAGCCTCTTTTTCACTGTTCTTGTTACTGAGACAATTTTACAGTACTCTATGCTATGCTCTTAATACACCTCCCCAACCTGTGTTATAGTTGTGCATTATGAAAGAAGCCTAACATCCTTCATTGTCAGAGTGCTTTGCACTGTAGTTGTTTTACAGAAGTAGAACAATGTGTATTTGTGAGATGGGTGGGTGATTGGAGGGATGATAAATGAATTTGTAACATTAGGTGAGTTTCTGCTTCAGAAATGATAGTCTGGGCTAGGGGAGTAAAATTGAGGCTTCACAGAGGCAGACCGATTTAAGAGATATGGAAGTAATTCTGGCCTTAACTCTTGATGAAATGTGTGGGATGAAGAAGAAGTGGTAACAAGCATTCCTCTCAGATATATGGGCTGTGTATCTGGAAAGATGTTGGTACCTTTCCTAAGACAGACTGAAGATTCCTATAGGGCATGGTAAGGACCTTCAGATGTAAATACAGAGCAGCAGACATGAGTGAAAGATAGCAGGAGCTTAACAGTCCCCAAGGCTCTGAAGAACCCTCTGAAGAATTGCTAAGAAGCTTTGCCCTTTCATTGTGGGAGTCATTGTGTAAATCAACCTGTTTGTTACATAAGGATATTTTAAGGGGGTCACAGAAAGCAATGGTTGAAAATAGCAACTTTTCTGCCAGATTTCTAGAGGCAGAGAGTCTACATGGCAACTGTTGGCAAGGCCACACTCTCTCTGGCAGCTCTAGAAGACTTCTTTCTTATTTCCAGCTCCTGCAGGTCCTGGCATTTTTGGCCCTGGTAGGTTAAAGGCTATCTCTGCATCTCTGCCTTCATCTTCATGTCTGTTTCCTTTTTGTATTTTCTTCTCAGAAGAACATCAGTTAGCAGAGTTTTTTTTTTGTGTGTGTGTGGTTTTTTTTTTTTTTTTTTTTTTTTTTTTTTTTTTTTTTTTAAGAACTAACAACTTAGCGCACCCGGTCAAGATTGTTCAAGAAAAAGGAGAGACTTTTAGAGATTTTTAAAAACACTGAAAATAGTATGAATGTTTATGTCAACAGGTTCAAAATTCAAAAATAATGAATAATTTAAATAAATAAGAAACCAAAATAGAACTCCACAGAGAGACCGTGGCACAGGCTATTGCTAAGACAAAGGTTTGCTCTCCACAAACTGACTGTGGGGCCCCTTTGCTGAAGACAACACCCACACAACTCATCAAATATGGAGAAGTCGAGCTGATGACCACATGGAGCTTTCACTCCTATGTTTTAGTCTCGTTGGTGCGGGAAGGTACTCTGCCTTCAACATATGCTAGGGCAATGGTGGCACAGAACTTGTCAGAAAAGCCAACCAATGTCTGATTTGATTTATGGCCCACTCCACCGGAAGGAACCAACACTTAACACTGTTTCAGTAACCAAGAACTAGAGACTAGATAGCCCAGAGACCTAATACAAAACCAAACACCACTGGTCTTAAAAAAAAAAGAATTAATAAAATGACTCCTAATGATATTCTGCTGTATTCATAGATTAGTTTCTTATCCAGTTATCATCAGAATGGCTTCCTCCAGCATCATCATGGTAACAAATGCAAAGAACCTCACCCATACATTATGCAAAGAAAGAACCTAAATGGGAGCTCTCCATCAAATCCCTCCCCTAGAGCTCAGGAAATTTCACAAAAAAAGAGGTGAGGAAGCAGAAAGATTGTTAGAAGGGATGGAGGACACCAGGAGAACAAGGTCCTCTGAATCAAATAAGCAAGGTGCGTATAAGCTCATGGAGACTGAAGCAGCAACCACAGGATCTACAAGGGTTTGCACCAGGTCCTCTGTGTATATATTATAGCTGTTAGCTTAGTAGTCCTATGGGACTCTGGATCATGAGAACGAGTGTGTCTCTGACCCTTATGCCTGCTCCTGGGAATCTTTTCCTCCTGTTGAGTTGTTGTGTCCAACTTTGATGTGATAATTTTTGCTTCATCTTATTATATTTTGTTTTGTCATGTTTGGCTGTTTTTCTCTTTGAAGTCTGTTCTTTTGTAATGAGAGACAGAAAGACTCGTCTTGGGGGGAAGAGAGGTGAGGAGCAACTGAGAGGAGAAGCTATAATCAGGATATATTATATAAAAAATAATCTATTTTCAATAAAAGTGAAAAAAAGACAATAAATGAATCACCAAAAGTCTTCAATCATCTTCTTTTTATTATACATAGAATCTGAATGCAGACTGTGGTAGGATGTGCTTATAGTCCCAGACACGGAGAGGCAGAGACAGGCAGTCTTCACTGACCAGTCTAGCTTGAGTTGTGTGCATTATGACAAAGAGTGACTTTCTCTCATAGAAGATAAATGGGTGAATGACACTCAAGAGTGTCCTTTAGCCTCCAAACACAGGTATACACAGGCACATGCATGTACATGTGCATATACATACGTGCACCTACTTCCCATACACACACACAGGTATATCCACTATCCACATGGATAACCCACTAAATGAAACACATCAGATTTCATGATATGGGGGACATTTTACCCACTAAATTCAGTTTTCAATATATTTCTCCAACTGATGATGAAAAATGCTTCTAGTTTTTTTATGAAACAATACAATAGTTTTGTTGTCTTCTGGGCCAGGGATGGGTTTACATTTTCCCACATTCTTGAAAGCTGGGGAGCCACATTTATTTTTGTCAGTGAAGGAGAGAATAAATAATAGGAGCACCATCGATGCTGTGGCTATTTAGAAATAAAATTTATGTATATATGAAGAATACATATGCCAAATAACTACAACTGAAATTAAATTGCAATCCCAATATAATGCAATATGACATCAAGTAAAATAGAACCAGTAAGTGTAAATGGAAAAAATATGAATCCATCAGAAAACTGTGCTGATGGTCTGAGGCAGGAAAACAAATAAATAATGTAACTGGAGCAAAGAGCAGGGATACAGGCATACTGCAAACCATTTTGCTTCTAAGCCAGCCTGTACTAAAAAGGACAGAGGAAAGAGAATAGATTGCTTAATAAATGGCTTTAGGAAAATGGAAAGGCATTAAACTGAAGTAAAATAAACTCAGATTTCAACTTCTTGTTTTTGTGAAAATGAGGGCTGACCTGACTAAAGATGTTATGAAAAACCAAAATGAATATTCTCATATTTATAGGACACCATTATATAAAAGAGTTGAATCATTTTCAACAAAACTTATAAATGAAAAACATTTTCTTTGAAAGTTAAATGGAACAGAAGATTGAAAACATTGACAAAATTGATTGCATTAAATTTAAATCATGTGTGTGACCAGCATCCATAAATAGAGAAAATAAACTCAATACCCAAAAGATATTTATGATACATATACCAGAGGGTCAGGACTCAGATTACATGAAAATTTCCTAAAAGTGAAAAGACATGAAAGGATAAAAACTCAAAAGAAAATCACACATAGTGAAATCAAACTCTGGAGTAAGAACAGCTGATATCAGATAAATACCTGTAGACAGTAAATAAGGCAAAATACAAGGGCTGAAGATACCAAGTTTTCGAAGGATTCATCCACACTTTCCTAGTGAAACTGAAAATACTGTAGTTACTTCAAAGTGGCGATAACTGGGAGCTAACAGAAGCGCATACTTCCATAGATAAGGCTGTATTTCAGGACGACTGCATGTGTACATATAGGTAATTAAGTATTTCAGAATCATTTGTTAAAAATTAGTGGAAGCCACTTGTGTTAGTTTGAATAGGAATGGCTTTCACAGGATCATAGGTTTGAATGTGTCATTGATAAAGATTGGCTGGTGTGGGAGGTCCTTCTGTCTATGTGTTGGTTTTATTTGGTTAATGAATAAAGAACTGCTTTGAACCTACAACAAGGAAGAACAGAACTAGGCGGGGAAAGCTAGGCTGTATCCTGGGAGGAAGAAGGGCAGAGCCAGAGAGACACCATGGAGCCACTGCCAGAGTCAGTTATGTCGAAACTTTGCCAGTAAGCCACTGCCACATGGCAATACACAGATTAATGGAGATGGGTTAAATTGATATGTAAGAGCTAGCCACTAAGAAACTAGAGATAATGGGACAAGAAGTAGTTTAAATAATGTGTTTTTGTGTGATTATTTCGGGGAACTGACTAGTGGATTTCTCCAACAATTGGCATTACTTGACAGGGATTAGGAGGTGTGCTCTTGTCGGAGGAAGTGTGTCACTGGGTGGTGGGGAGGTGAGTTTTGGGGTCTCAAATGCTCAAGCCAGGCCCAGTGTTTATCTTCCCATTGCCTGGAGATCTGGACAGAGAATTCTCAACCACCTTTGCAGTACCATGTCCTTGTGTGGCTTCATGCTTCCATGACGTTAATGGATTAAACCTCTGAAAATGTCAGCCATCTCCAACTAAATGTTTGCCTTTACAAGAGGTCTTGTGGCCATGGCATCTCTTCAGAGCAAGAGAGCGTTAACTAAAACATTACTTAAATAACTATTGTATTTTATTTGTATTTTAATAAACACAAAAACTTCCCTAAAGATCAAAGAGTAAAACAGCCCCACAGGTCAGTCTTACAGATCTGGCAGTGGTAACATACACCTTTAATCCCAGTAGCCACATTAGTTGCCACAGAAACCGGATGGTGCATGGGTTTAACCCCAGTGTTGTGCACCTTTAATCCCAGAACTAGAGAGGACTGGTGGTTATCCTCTGGAAATCACTAGCCTGTCAGGAATGAGAATTCACGAGTTCCAGTTTTAATGAGTCACCCTGTCTCAGAAACATAAAATAAAGTAGGGACCTGACCCCTGGCCTCTAATGTATGTGCATGTACATCCTGACACACCCATGCTTAGGCATATGAAAACATTTATACACATACCACATGTGCAAAAGAACAAAAAAATAAAAGCAAAACCATGAGAAGGCAGCTACATAGAGGTGGGGCGCTAGGGGCAGATATGTTAGGTCTTTCTAAAATGACAATATATAAAGGGAGAGCGGGGTGGGGGGCTCATGTCAGGATTTCAGGGCTGAATTAATGCAGGGGACAGTGACAGAAGAAACAGAAACAGGAACATGTGAAGCTATTTTGTAGGTTAAAATTTGGTTTCATAAGGAAATTTAAAAACAGTATCTTTGGTCCAGGTTCTCTCTGCACCTCACCCCAGAGCCTTCTACAAAGCATGTAAGCATTTTTTCCCTCCAGGGGAGATGCAGGTTTCTATCTACCTGACTGACTTGGGTTTCAATAGTCGTCTCACTAACCACAAGCTGCAGTCAGTGGGTCTGTCAGACGGGTTATGATATTGATTCCATGGAATTCTTCTGATGATGTAATATACTTTGTACCAATTCCTTGATTTTCACCCAGAAATGAGCAGGCTTTAATCACAGAGGAGGGTGAACTGTTGCCAAAAACTCTTAAGTGAACAGGCTCCCAGTTGATTGCAGGTTTATAGAAAACTGATGAAAAATTTTGGCTTACACAGTAATGAAGAGGTGCAGAACGGCAATTCTTCTTTCTCGCAGAGTGGTAATTTAGTTTGAGCAGGGTAAGTCAGCGGTGAATAATTTATTACAAAATATGCATTACGATGTGCATAATCTACTTAAATAAAAGCTCATAAAAGTCAAATTCCGGGAGATACATATTAACTCAGGCTGAAGGCACTGTGTATCTGTGTCTTGAATCATCCCTTTAAATTTGGGATGTAAGTGTATGTGGGAAACTTCCTCACTACATGTTTGAAGAGAAGAGTAAGTTTTGTTTGTTTGTGAAAGTCTTTATTCTAAAAAATTGATTATTATAATAGGAAAGCTATATGTGTGTGTTTGTGTGTGTATGTATATATGATTGCATATAGTAAATAACTTACATTTAATAGTCATATTTTGGATACACACTAAGCAGATACACCCTAAAGCTTCAGTATGTATCCTATATAATTTTATGGAATATGTATCAAATGTATATATACATACGATTGCATAAAATGTCCTATATATCTGAAATATACATTCTATGTTGGTTAACATTGAGAATGTAAATATGTAACAGTACTTTATAACATACTGTGTCCCTCTTACCACGCATATTATATGCATTATTACAATACTTGCAAGCATATTTTTAAAAGTAAAGAAGATTTGTAGAGTATAAATTGAACACACATTATCATATAAAATAAGTGATCTAGTTTCCTGCTCACAATTATTAATTTGTCAGGGTTCAAAATCTTCAGCGAAGCCCATCGATGGAACTTAAATAATCTGCTTAAAATCAAATAAAACATTTTGTAATGTGAGTCAGTGCATACTAAATCAAATCTTTGTATTTTCAAAAATTGTGTTTAAAAGCCTCTTACATGGCTCAGATGCATGAGATATGCAGGTCTTAAAAGAATCGCTGGGTGTGTTTAGTTCTCTTTGTTAAATGTGGCTTTGTTTCCTGGACCGTGAACCGACAGAGAGAAGTCGTTGTGCTTCAGAGTTTTAGTGTTCATGTTTTAATGCCAGAAACTCTGAGCAAGAGGCCAGTCTTATAGCTAAGAAGGCTGGCAGAACAAGCCAGATGTGCAGTTCAGCCTAGACACACACGGCAATAGAGTTTGTCCTAGAGTCTGGGCTAGCATGAAAAGCCAAGTGACCTTTATTCTTGTGAATTGATAGATGTCTGAGATGGTCAGCATTGTTTATGTATCTTGTTGTAAATGACTTCACATCACAACAAAAACCATTTTTTCTATTTCAATCATTTCATTAATTTTCTGTTTCAAATTAAACCTGGATGGCTGACTTTTCAGCAGCCCAGCACATGAGTAATTACATACTTGTGTGTTTGACTGACAATTATGGAGCGATTGATTGGTAGGGTACATGGTGTTAGGAACTGAAAACAGAAATTAGTATCATATGAGGACTGTCTTCATAAACAGGCAGACAAAACTACCAACAAACTCACACAAAGAGAGGGAAAGTTAATACCAAGCTTACTCCAACATTAAAAGTAGTGTACACCATACTAGTGTGAGTAAAACCTTTGGGAAAACTAGGGATACTAACTCAGTCCATCTGGAAGATCTGAAGTTCCATAACTCCAAAGAATGGGTAGAATTTTTATAAATGAGGGAGGAAATCAGTCAAAGAAACATGAGTGCATTTATTATGATGGCTGTGGGGGCCACACTGTTCAGAAAAGAAGAAAAGGCTAATGACGGGGAAGGGTGCAGGAGATGGAGAGTCCAGTGAATTTTATCTCTCTGCACGGAGGAACATGGATGACTTACAAGAAACGGTGACAGTAATAGAATCACATGCGCCCTCATGCTGCTTCTCATTAGTGAGCAACTTCACACTATCCTGGAACAGCCAAGTACCTAATATGTACATACATATCTATACCTGTGTCTATATCATCTCTATTTCTCTATATTTACCCCCTCTTTCGTTTCTTTCCCTCATTACATAGCACATATAATCTCTATAAAATGTGATAAAGTTTAGCACAATCCATTATGTTTATAAGTAAGGATAGGTAATTCACTATTCTGGAAGTTAAAGAAAACTGCCTCTGAGAAGGCAGAGAGGAGGCTGCGGCATTGCTAAACCCACAACCTTACAGGAAGCAGCAAATAAATGTTAGTACTGTTTCATTAAAATATTTGCTTGGGCTGAAAGCAAGGAAAATGAGTCCCTTCACTTCAAAAGGATGGTTGTGTTATTGTCAGCGCTGGATATTCAACAAATGATATTTCTGAACCAGACAAGGAATACTGAGAAGCTGGGAAGGGACAGGTGTAGTGATTCATCTTCCCAGGACTTGCTTCTTAGAGACTCACAAACTCCTTCCCTTTGGGGATTTGAGAAGACATAAGCAGAGAGCCTTGGGCTAGGCAAGTTGCCTGTCTTGTCAGTTGACTGCTTAGCCAATTCTTGTCACCAGGAGAACATTAACATTAAAGGGCATGAAAACTGTATCACAAGCACTTGTGGGTCAGAGTGTTACCTAGGACTGATAAAACAACCAAATATTAAGGTCATCCTATAAACCTACACCATTAAACCAGTAGTTCTAAAGAAGTGACAGCGTAGAAAGTAGCTGTCTCTATCCCCGGCATCGTCAGTAAAGCTGGAGACCCCTCTGGAGACTTGTTATTACTTTGAGTTTATTGATGCCACTTGGAGAGCATTTCCATTGATTTGAAAGATCAAAAGAAAGCACTTTGACAGTAATGTTTAAGACAGGGCTTCTGTTTGCCCTTATGAGGGGTGTGGACTCAGCACCCAGCACCCTCAGTCATTACTGCATAGTTCCCTGGCCATGCCAGGTTTCCTATGGGAGACGCTCAGTCTGCAGGCAAACACTTCAGTGATTGAAGGACACAGAGAACTTCAGTGTCCAGAGCTTGTACAGCGAATCAGAGACTCTGAGAAGGATAGAACTAAATAGCCTTCAGAACACGTACTGACACACGCGCGAGCGCGCGCGCGCACACACACACACACACACACACACACACACACACACACACACACACGTGTCCCTGCTTCTAGCAAATAGAGGGTCACCAATGCAAACTGTGGGGTGGAACAGCTTTTGTCATGGAACCTAGAAACCTGCTGTGACAGTTGCTGACTCTAAGGGACAAAGAATTGCTGTCAAAGGCTATGTAGTCTGTCACCATGGTTTCCAAATTAAAAAAAAAAATAAAAAAAGACCTAGAGCATGCTTTCCAACAAAAGTTGTGTTCCAATCGATGATCTGTTTCCATGAAAAGACAAAGCAGAAAATATTTGTAATGTGAATGTGAGCTGCCTTGAAAAATTCACATGGCAAATGCATATGCAGGCTTAGTGACTGGCTGTCATAGATGGACCAGGAACAGGATATTGTAGTTTGATAGAAAGTTACCCCAAGTTCCAGTACCTTAGCCTTGTTTTTAATGGAAAGGAGATGATAGGAGAGAGGAAGGTAAGGAGAAAGGGAGGAGAGAGGGAACAGTTGTTACATAATGGATGTAGTCAATAGATGATAAATATACTGAATCAATGAAAAACTAATGGCTAAAAAAATCACAAGACAAATCTACCATAGTACAAGGAAGATAAACATCAGTTTTCCTGGTCTTTGGAAATAACTACAGCCGTGTTTCCAGGGCTCCTTACTCAATATATAGTCACTGAGAGGCAGCCAGGTCCCCCCTAAAAATTTGGAAGTACAGTCACTTGCGCCCATCCTCTCTTTCCTGAATTAACTCTCTCCATTTGATAGACTCCTCAGGTGATCACCTGTACACAGATGTCTGAGAAGCATTGCTCCAAGGGCATACTCAGGAACTGGCAGTAAAAAGACAGATGGGTCTGATCCTCAGGAATTGGGAATAGACAGACGCTGGTGTGTGTGACAGTGAAACAATCATTGTCTACAGGCTGTGAGGACAGGGGGTTTAAAATCACAGGTTTCCTGAGGGACAGGCACTCAGCACGGATTAACCACAGGTTGAAAGTGAAGATCATGCTGGTTATGTGAGGGAGAAAACAGGCACAGGAACACAATGTTATTCCACTGTGTGGTTGAGACTTGGCATATCAAATCTTTATGCATAAAATTTTATTTTGACTATGCACAATAAGTGTTATGTAAAACACTTATACAAATTAATTTAATTATAAAAAAATATGTATATTTTTTCACAGTGTCGACAGGAATAAGAGTACCTTCTTTAAGTTTTAATATTCCTGAGGAAGAATTAAAATTCTAAATGTTTCCTATATTTTTGGAGATGTAAGTCTTTATGCAAAGCCAAATGGTCCTAGCATAAATTCTGTCTGTAAGAAATGCCTATCTCATGGTCCCTTGCTACCTATATTTTCAGTGCTCTGTCTCCCTGGTTCTATGGAAACTTACCTGGCTTCAGTTTATAGCTCTTCTTGTCATTTTACTTTGAATGGGCAGTTAACATGTGTGCCATGGATGATGCCTGTCTAGGGAGTGAAATGATATAATTCCTTCCCAATTTTCTATCTATTTGTTGATATCTCATGACCCATGTTGCAGTATAGTTTGCCTAATCACAAATAAAATGCTTTCATTATTTTGTGTTTTGTATTTTGTGCAGCCAGAAATTTCTGGCTGACAGAAGAATTCATTTACAATTATCTCCCCAACACGAATCACCAAGACACGAGGCCCTAGGACAGTAGCTGCCAATGGCTTTCTATGTCACACAATTCCCATAATGACCATGAGAGAAAAAGCAGAAGAATTAAAGTTGGGTTGTTTGATTTGCTTTTGATCATTCATGATAGCAGTATGCCTATTACATATCTTAAAATAGGTTTCAAACTATACGGCAGTTGGGACACAGAAACTTATTCTCTAAGCAGAAGAGACAAAATTTAAAATTTAAATATTTTATGACACCTTGTTCAAACTAGTATGAACAATGATTCATCTTGCTCTGAACATTACCACTGACACCTTATGGGAGAATAGTGCCATACCTTGTTCTTCCCGCCACATGATCCTCACCTCTGCAGGCCTGAACAAGGATGGGCTGGGTCACTGCATTCGTTTAGAGATCAGATCCCAAAGCAGCATGGCTACCCATGCAGCTGGAGCATCTTTTGTAGGGAGTCTCACAAGTATTCATTCATTTGTTAACTCATTCAATTTCCTCAATAAGGATGAAGGCATTCTAGCAAGCCAAGGCTCATTTCTAAGGACTAGAAGTCTAAGTTAAATAAAGCCCAGATTTTACTCTGAAAGATCTTAGAGCTCCTTGAGGAAATAAAACTCACATATGTTTAGAGTAGAGAATGATAAATGCCACAACGGGATCTTCATAGGAGCGGAGGACAATTCAGAGACTGGATTGTCTGCACAAACAGGAGCCCAGAGTCTTCTAGAAGGTTTTACATCCAAGACCTAACTTGAAGCTGGAGTCTAACTTTACTAAGTGGCTCTCATATTTCTCTTCTTTGGCCTGGGGATTCTTTTTTTTTTTTTTTTTTTTTTTGGCCTGGGGATTCTTAAGACCTAGATTCTCCAGATTTTGGTTTATGCAGCCAGTCTTCACTAGGAAGGTTTTAAAAGCTCTCTCATAGTGGGATGGCTTTGAGTTTTTCTTCATTTAATTTGATGTTAGCTGTCGGCTTGCTGTAAATAGCTTTTATTATATTTAGGTATGACCCTTGTATCCCTAATCTCTCCAAGACCTTTATCATAAAGGGGTGTTGAATTTTGTCGAATGCTTTTTCAGCATCTAATGAAATGATCATATGGTTTTTTTCTTTCAGTTTATTTATATGGTAGATTACATTGATAGATTTGCATATGTTGAACCAGCCCTGCATCTCTGGGATGAAGCCTACTTGATCATAATGGACAATTTTTCTAATGTGTTCTTGGATTCGGTTTGCCAGTATTTTATTGAGAATTTTTGCTTCGATATTCATGAGTGAGATAGGCCTGTAATTCTCTTTCTTGGTTGGGTCTTTGTGTGGTTTTGGTATCAGGGTAACTGTAGCTTCATAAAAGGAATTTGGCAATGACTCTTCTGTTTCTAAATTGTAAAATACATTAAGGAGTATAGGTATTAATTCTTCTTGGAAGTTCTGGTAGAATTCTGCATTGAAACCATCTGATCCTGGGCTTTTTTTCGAAGGGAGATTTTTGATAACCGTTTCTAATTCTTCGCGACTAACAGGTCTATTTAGATCATTCACCTGGTCTTGGTTTAGCTTTGGTAGATGGTACTTATTTAAAAAAAATGTCCATTTCTTTTGTATTTTCCAGTTTTGTGGCATACAGGCTTTTGTAGTAAGATCTAATGATTCTCTGAATTTCCTCTGTGTCTGTGGTTATGTCCCCCTTTTCATTTCTGATCTTACTTATTTGCGTGTTCTCTCTCTGTCGTTTAATTAGTTTGGATAGGGGTAAATAGAAAACACTATCCTGAGTGAGGTAAGCCAGACCCAAAAAGAGGAACATGGGATGTACTCACTCATATTTGGTTTCTAGCCATAAATAAAGGACATTAAGCTTATAATTCGCGATCCTAGAGAAGCTAAATAAGAAGGTGAATCCAAAGACAAACATATAGGCATCCTCCTGAATATTAACCTTCATCAGGAGATGAAAGGAGACAGAGACAGAGACCCACATGGGAGCACCGGACAGAAATCTCAAGGTCCAAGTCAGGAGCAGAAGGAGAGAGAGCACGAGCAAGGAACTCAGGACTGCAAGGGGTGCACCCACACACTGAGACAATGGGGATGTTCTATCGGGAACTCACCAAGGCCAGCTGGCCTGGATATGAAAAAGCATGGGATAAAGCCGGACTTGCTGAACATAGCAGACAATGAGGACTACTGAGAACTCAAGAACAATGGCAATGGGTTTTTGATCCTACTGCACTTACTGGCTTTGGGGGAGCCTAGGCAGTTTGGATGCTCACCTTACTAGGCCTGGATGGAGGTGGGTGGTCCTTGGACTTCCCACAGGTCAGGGAACCCTGATTGCTCTTCGAGCTGATGAGGAAGAGGGTCTTGATCGGGGGACGGGGAGGGAAATGGGAGGCGGTGGCGGGGAGGAGGCAGAAATCCTTAATAAATAAATAAATTTAAAAAAAAGCTGTCATAGAATGAATGGTATTCCTTTGTGCTGCATTGAGCCCAGTTTGACAGTCCTTTAATACATTTTGAGCTCTATTAAAACAGGACAGGATCTCCTGAGTAAATTGGGAGCATGGAAACCTGGGAGAGGGTTGAAGGGGAGGGGAGAGGCAGGGAGGGGAGCAGGAAAAAATGTAGAACTCAATAAAAATCAATAAAAAAAACCCCAGGAGCTTTGATTTATTTATCACTCTATCTTTAGCCACTAGCATGGTACCTGACACATACGTAGTGCTTATTAATATTTGTAAATTTGCTGAATGTTAGGTGAAGGGTAATTATTGAGGTGTGTTAGAGATAGATAGGTTGAGAAGGGAGAAAAGTTCCTGACACCCTCAGTAGGAAGAATACCAAGGTCACATATATAAAAGGTAAAATGAAGGGATGGGCATAAAGAATAACAAATACTTGAGAGCTACTGGAACACACACTGTAAGGAAGCTGAGAGAGCGCAGAGATGCTGCTCCAGTACCATGGGAACGGAATCCTTTGCCCTCCCCATTTGTCTCTACTTTGCTTTGGCAGATTTTTGAGGGGTGTCTCCTGAAGTCAAGATTTGTTTGATGTGAACATGTTATAAACATGCCTCCCTGTCATGTAACTCACAGAGATGCAGGATTCCCAGTGGCAGAATCCCCAAACAAATAGAATGTTCTTCCGTTTTTTTCCAACGCTGAGAATAAGACCACTACCGCAACCTGAACCAAATTTGAAGCAAGCTTGATGTTTATTGAAGTAGACCCAAGATTTGGCCAGCAACTGCCTCTTAAGTTCATTAAGAGAACAGCCCTGAATCAATCTCTTGGCCTCTTTTAAGGAATAAAATCACACGAAGTTTCACAGAAGGAAGACAATAAGAGACAATAAGGAAATATAAAAAAGTCTAAAAAAATAAAGTGGTCATCTGCCATGTGCTTAGAGAGGGGTCAGGGAGGGTCATGGAGGGTAAGGGTATTCTCAAAAACAAATCACCATCATGGATTGTAGAAGGATAGAGTCCAGGACACAGAAAGAAACTTAACTCTCATATTAAATAAAAGCTTATTTCTAAAAAACACAGCATAATGGCTCCTGCCTTCAAAATGGAGTCAGGCAGGTTCCTCAGGTCACTGAAGCTCAATGTAAACTCCTAAGGAATCTGCCTCAGAAAGATGGCTACCCACTGCAGAAGATTTCTCATATGTATGAAGTAATAGGGGCGGAAGGGCTGCGTTCTCAGCACCCCCGGCCGCCTGCCAGGCTAGCTTATGCCCAAAATAATTACACAGACACTGTATTCTTTTAATCACTGCTTGGCCCTTTATCCCTAGCCCTTACTGGCTAATCCTGTTATCCCGATCAACCCATCTCTAATAATCTGTGAGAACTGGTCTTACCGGGAAGATTCTAGCCTAGTCCATCCTGGGTCGGAGCTTCATAGTGTGCGTCTGCCCAGGAGCCAGGAGCATGGCGTCTCTCTCTGAGGCGTCTGCTCCCGAGAGAGCTGTGGAGTCTCTGACCTCACTTCCTCTACCTCCCAGTGTTCTGTTCTGTTTACTCCACCTACCTATGTCCTAACCAATAAAATGGGCCAGGGCAGTTTCTTTATTAGCCAATGACCTTCCTCCATCATTTCCCCTTTTTCGGTTTAAACAAAAAAAAAAAGGCTTTAACTTTAACATAGCAAAATTACATATAGTATGTAGTAATATGGGGCGGCAGGGCTGCGTCCCCCACACCCGGCCGCCCACATGGCTAGCTTATGCTCCGAAATAACAACACACAAACTGTATTCTTTTAATCACTGCTTGGCCCATTCTCTTCTACGCTAATTCTCACATATTAATTTAGCCCATTCCTAATCATCTGTGTGTAGCACCCCAAGGTGTGCTTACCGGGGAGATTCTAGCCTAGTCCATCCTGGGTCCGAGCTTCATCACATGTGTCTGCCAGGGAGCAGGGCATGGCGTCTCTGCTGAGGCGTCTGCTCCCGAGAGAGCTGTGGAAGTCTCTGACCTCACTTCCTCTTCCTCCCAGCGTTCTGATCTGTTTACTCCACCTACCTATGTCCTAACCAATAAAATGGGCCAGGGCAGTTCCTTTATTAGCCAATGACCTTCCTCCATCATATGTATGAAATTTGGGACTAGGATTGAACGACCACAGATACAGAATTAGCATCTGACACGTGGCAGTGTTTCTGGTAAGACTATAGTTAGTGTAGAACATTTCAGCTCAAGTTTGTTGATTGATAGGCAGATGGAAGTAGAGAATATTGAGATACTACGCTATTAATAGGTTGAGACTTAGAGTGCTACGATCGTTATGAGATTATAAAGGTCTGAGAGAGCCTTGGGAGCCACTCCAGCAAGCAGGCAGGTTGGTACAGTGGGACAAGGCTGGGTTCTGTTTCCTGTTCCATCTCAAATGGGGTCTAGGGTCATAAGCAAGTCATCTCATATGCTTCTCTGACCCTCTGAGGCACCACCACAAATAATGTTTAAGTAAGCAATTGTAGCATTTTATAGTCAATAAATATAAATATTAAAATTGCAGAGTTAGTTATTATGAGTATAGCTCAAACTAGGGCAGTAGGGAATAAACGAAACAGTCTTTATTTTAAGTCCATATAATTATTTATCATAAAACTTTTAGTAAAGCAGAAGTAGAAGAGAACTACTTAGCTAATATAGTATTTAATGGTTAAATTCAAGATTTTCTGCTTTTATACTTTAATGCTTTATTGGGAGTTCTAATAATGCAATATGGTATGAAATTTAACCAACATCATTAGGTTTTGGAGAAAATTTCAAGTGCTTCTTGTTGTAGGAAGGGCTCGCTGTGTCTCTAGAAACCATGAAGAAGATGATGCAGCAGCAAACACTGTAACCAGTATATTTATAAAGATGTCAGGAGGTAGTCAGTATAGAAAATGACATAGCTTTGTAAACCGGCTGGAAACTTTCAGAAAGTGAAGTAAAAACGTAGTATAAATAGAGAGCAGAACATTTACACATTTAACCAAATGTGTGCTGTCACTTTAAACCACCAAATGTGGCTCTGAAAAAGACATACAAGGTTCTCAGGTGGAAAGACTGGACGAATGATTAGATTTAATTAATAAAGGTTTGGAAAGCATCAGAGTGCTCTGAAGGGTAGGGAGTGTGGCTGAGTAGAGAGAGCAGTAGGGAAACTTTCTGAGGGTATGTGTCTTTGGGTTTTTATCGCTATAAAGAGTCATCTTGACCATGGCAATGCTTATAAAGGAACAGAATTAATTGGAGCTAACTTATAGATCAGCGGTTTAGCCTATTGTCATCATAGGAGCAAGAATGGTGGCACACAGCCATGCATGGTGCTGGAGAGGTAACTGAGAGTTCTGCCAGATCTGAAGGCAATAAGAAAAGACTGAGGCACACTAGGCCTGGTTTGAGTTTCTGAGACCTCAAAGCCTACCCACAGTGATTGATACACTTCCGCCAACAAGTCCACACCTACTTCAACAAGGCCACAACTCCCAATAGTGCCAGTCCCTGTGAGCCTATGGGACCATTTTCATTCAACCTCTGACAGTATGGAAACATCCTGTGTGTTAGCATGCGTATGAATCATACACATATATGGATTTACCAAAATTGTCTCTTGTATCTAAGATTCTATTCTTGTATCTTGTATTCTACATTTGAATGAGTATAAACTTATGTAAGTAAGATGTGCAAATCATGCTAAATTCTAGATAAAAGATTTATGTAGAATAGCATAGTAAATCTGATTTGGTCAAGTGGCTGTATTTTAAGTAGCTCTGTACTCCTTATATATGATCAGTGAAAGAGTATCAGTGTCGATGAAAACAACTTGAATTTAGATCATCAGCGCTAAACATAATTCTCATGTAGAAGAACCAAAGCTTCTAGAAGAAACGGAAACGAGGCAGAAATATTATAAGTGGAACAATACTGCGGCAGTGAGAAAGGGATTATTTAAGAGTTGTCAAAACACTATGGAGGTTGAAGCAGTTTTTCCCAGCCAGATTTTGGGTAATTGAGATCTATTTAATAAAACCAATTAAATGTAATATGATTTCTATTGATATAACACATGAATAAATAAATAAGGCAGGCCATCATAATTGCAGCAAATATTTATGGAAGGGAAGATGGAGGAAAAAAACACTTGTATACATTAAAACAGGTCCATTCTTGATGGGCAAGAAAATGTTTAATTACAAAGGCAAAATGACAATTTTGATCCACATGGATTCATAAGGTTGATATTATCAGTGTTAGGTCCTACTGACATATAACATGACCTGCTAACATTACTGCTTGGAGATATATATATATATATATATATATATATATATATATATATAACAAAGCTAATCATGAGGAAACATTAGAGAATGTGAAATTGGAAAATATTTTACCACATTAGTATTCTCATTTCTTTATAACTCTCAGGATTAAGAAAGATGAAAATGGTCTGACAAATGACTCAAGGTTAAAGAAGAATTGTAAAGTCTACAACAGATAAATAAAATGTATGGCCCTTATTCTTCCTGGACTGGATAACAAATCTTGTTGGATATTAGTGGGACTCTGTCAAAATAGATTGCAGGTTATGAACATGTCACAATGCTATTACATCTCATTTAGGGTTCACTATAAATGATTATGTAAAAACTTTATACTTAGGATATGTAATATGTTGATAAATAAGGCCAAACACATTTAGGGTTAATTAAATGTGTCTGTAACTTATTCTCAAAATTTCATATGAGAAGATGCAGGAGGGCTGGAAGATGGCAGGTGGCACATGCATTAACTGCTAGCTGCTCTGGGAGTGAACTAGGGATAATTAGAAAGCAGCCATCTTATAGGATGTTTGATGATAGAGAGGCAGCAGCTTCTGCAACAAAGAAAGTCAGGGAGCAGTGAAAATAGAGTTGAAAGCGTCGGAGTCTCTGAAGAGCCCAGCTTCAAATGTGGCCTGCTCAGCTCCAAGTGAAAGGTAAAGGCAGAGGGTAAAAACCATGGCTTAAGACAGGGAAAACCCTTCAGAACTCACGTACTACACCTTTAGGACCAGATAGAACATGGAGGGGGTGCTGAGGAAGAGGAAGGGGTGAGGAGCAAGGAAGGGGATAAACACAAGAGTCAAATGCTGCATTGTAGAGGAAGGGTGGAGACCAATGTGGGGAAAATAAAAAAGAAACTGAAAAGTAGAAGTAGCATTGGAAAAATCTGCAGTCTGGCAGACAGGAATCTGGATGTTCACAAACCGGGGAAATCCTCTCCTCTTGTCTTCCCTTGGAAGCAGGGCCAAGAAGCCATTTTACAAAGATGCCTGCTGAGTTGGCTGCTAAGCATCTCTAGAGACAGATGCCCTTCTGACTGGCCTACTCTTGAAACTAGGGCAAGTGTCAGGGGACCATATTCTGAGAGCTGGCCTGCAGCATCCTTTTTGTGACTTGGGAAAACTTAGACACAGAGAACAGATCGTTCCACTTTGTGGAGTTCTTATCTGAGCAATAGACAGAAGTGAGACTTGTGAAGTCCCTGGAATACTGATGAGCACTGGCAAATACCTAAAGGTGTCAACATCTACCCAGAGAGATTTACTATGGGAGAGGCCATGTTCAAGGTGCTTGGAATTTTCGAACTTTTAATGGAATATTAAGTATATGGCTGTTTATTACCTTATGATCCTTAGTTCTGGAGATATGTTCTTTTCATATTAAAAACGAGATTCACAGAGGATAAATCGACATCCGAGATGATGATACCTCATCATGGTAAAGTCATAGCCAAAGTCTAAATCTTTGGATTCCCATACAGTTCATTTCCTTGCCAGCTGTCAGTTTTGGAGATGAGAACAATGTAGAGATCTTTTGGTTAGTGAACTCATAAGTCTCGACCATCTATCTTGGTCTACATATATCCATGGAAAAACAATTACATAGAAAAATGCCCTGTTGGTTAACAACAGAAGCGTTTAATACTAATACCTGATCCCTAGCCCAGTGCAACTTCTGGGAAGTGAACTGGAACAGATTTTGTCATTTCTGGGCTGCCAATGTTCCAGCAAGCTTCACTCTCTTTTTCTCCCTTCTTAACCTGATCTAAGCATGGGATTGCACACATACCGAATGGTGACAGGTTGTCACTTGGGATCCTCAGAACAGGGGAACACAATGGCTCTGTCTGCTCAGGCTTATTCATGCTCTGTTTCCTGCAGTGCTTGGTAAAATCAAACCCCTTGTCCCCACACAACTAAAAACTGGAAACTTGAAAGTGGAGTGAAAAGAGAGTCGGGAACTTGTTGAAGGCAAGAAGATACCATTGTCTTGAATAAATGTCAAAGTGCAATAATGGAGTCCCCCAAATCTTAGTAATATAAGAAAGAATAATTAAATCAGTGGTCTCTTGTAAACAAGTTCAATCATGGCATTTCTTTTCCTGCTTTCTTATTATGTGACTATAAAAAAGCTGTCAACAGTGCATTTAAATTTTCCTGCAGAGAGGAAACACACAGGTCATAATGAATTTAAGAATATGCTTATAACCATATGTTTGTTCCCATGAAAATGTGGCAATGTAAGAATTGCTCCATTTTGAATATTTTGGCACCATGTAGGGGTAGTGGGTTGAAACAACCGCAGTGGGTTCTTTGGCGTTTTCCCTCTGTGTATTATAATTGTTACACTTTTCAACACCCAGGTTTCTAGACAACCTCCACTTCCTTTCCCTCCTTCCTGCTCCCCTACTTTGCTTCTTTGTATTAAGGAGAGGTCTGAAAATAGATTCCAAACAATGTCATATTACATAAACTTAGAGACAAAGGAAGTGGTTACTTAGCAACAAGAGCATGGCAAAAAAAAAATATTTAAGCATTCCTTACTTTTACTTTCCTTTTTGGGACTGTGCTCAGGAAGGGATTTACAAAGAGATTCAGGCTAGGAGAAAAATGATTTTAGAAAGTCAGTCTAAAACAGGTAGTAGAGGAGAAAGAGCAGCTCTCATCCATGCAGAAAGATCAGCCACAGTGACCTGGCAAATGGAAAGGTGATTGGAGAAATTTGGCCTTAGGTGGGATAGAGAGCCTCGCTTTGCTCTTTTCCTTTGGTTTTCTCTGACTTCTATGATGTAATAAGGGATTCTAAACAATGAGCTGAGAACGAAGACATGTCTGGAAACTGACCCATATTATCAGCTCAGACCTGTCTTGAATTGAATTCTGTAAATTCAGACTTGGGACAGCGCCTTAAAGTATCTATGTGAACTAATATGTTTCATATGTTGCTTTTTTGATCAGAAAGATTGTTCTACATTATTAAACATTTGATGAAAATGTGGCTGTTAAATTTGTCCTGTTTCATTCTGGATTTAGTTGATTCTGAGCACTTTGCATTTATTAGGTGGTCTGTATGAATTTGGTACTATTTAACACTTTAATATAAAAAAACATTCAAAAGACAAGTGACTACTATAATTGATAGATTCTTTACAAATCTTAACTTTTTGATTAGGAATAGATGCCATATTAATTTTTTCTTTCCCTTCCTTCCTTCTGTTGTTTCTTCCTTCCTCCTTCACTCCCTCCCTTCCTCCCTCCTTTCCTTCCTTCCTTTTTGGTTTTTCTTTTCTTTTCCATTTTGGGTTTTTAAGACAATGATTTTCTCTGTGTAGCACTGGCTATCCTGGAACTTGTTCTATAGACTAGGCTGGCCTTCAACTCACAGAGATTCACCTGTCTCTTCCTCCAGAGTTCTGGGATTAAAGGAGTGCACCTCCAATACCTGGCACCATATTATTTTTAAATTAATTTTTAATTAGCATCCAATAAGCTAAGTTTCACTGTGACATCTTCAAATGTGTCAACATGCATTTATATGAAAAAAGGTTTGCAATGTATTATCATACTTTGTACCAACTCATCTAGGCTCAACTGTCTCATGCTGCCTTTCTCTCTGGTTGCTGGTCCCCCTTGTCCAATCAAATATTCCATGTTTCTACTTTTATTTTCACAATACTAAAAAAAAATAAAACACTGATTATCATAAAAATTGATCACATATTAGGGCACAAAGCAATTTTCAAGAAATTTAGGAAGATTTAAACAACATCCTGTATTCTATCTGACCAAAATGAAAGAAAATTAGAAATCAACAGCAATATAAACTACAGAAACTATATAAATCTGTGAAAATTTAAAAAATTCTAGTAAATGATGAGTGGATAACTCTATAAATCAAGAAAGGAATTAATAAATACAACTTTTGGACTTAAATGACAGTGAAGTACAACATACCAAAATAAAAATGAAAAATAAAAACTAGGACTCAGCAAAATGGAAAGTTTGTTCTCTGAAAATACAAACAGGATTAGAAAACCCTTAGTCAAATTAACAGAGAGAGAGAGAGAGAGAGAGAGAGAGAGAGACAGAGAGACAGAGACAGAGAAAGAGAGAGAGAGAGGAAGAAGGAGGAGGAGAAGGAGGAGGAAAAGGAGGAGGAGGAGGAGGAGGAGGAGGAGGAGGAGGAGAAGAAGAAGAAGAAGAAGAAGAAGAAGAAGAAGAAGAAAGAGAGAGAGCCAAAATTAATAAAATTAGAGCTGAAAGGGGGCATAGTACAACAGAATAAAATTCAGAAAATGATCAGGACATTTGTTAGAAACCTATACTTAACTACACTGGTAAATCTATACAGCATAATGACTTGCTGTCATAGGCTAGAAGGCTGCCTTGAGAAAAGATTAGATTTAAAATGTACCTCTGTTACACTATAAGGCTGGCAAGTGTGAGTCTGACCATAGCAAGATCTTTCAGTGTCATTCTCTTGTCAATGGAAAGACATGTCTTGTCAATGGTCCTTTTGTAAGAGTAACTATTGGATGTCGCCACCCAGTTTCTTCTGTGAAACTCAAGGTTGACAGCCTTCAGGCATCCTGATGAAACAACAAATCTTTTTCTTTTTTTGGTTTTTCTTTTTTCTTTTTTTAAATTTATTTATTTATTAAGGATTTCTGCCTCCTCCCCGCCACTGCCTCCCCTTTCCCTCCCCTTCCCCTGATCAAGATTTTGAAGGACAGCAATCCTCCAATTGTGGCAGAAACAGGAGTTATAGTGAGGTTTTATATCACTAGCACTGCTGATGTTTGGGCCAAGTCGTTCTGGAGAGAGAAGCTGTCACATTCATTAAGAAGCAGTAGCTCTGCTCTGTGTCTGTTGGGTGCCCGGTATGACCTAGTGGAGTTATGACAAACGAACATCCCATAGAGAGCCAAACTGGTTTTGGCTGAGGAACACCATGTCAAAGGGCTTGTAAGCTTTCTTCTTTATCGAACTATTGTTCTTATTTAGTTTTATTTTGCTGCAAATTTTCTCCCAATAATAATTAGAAAGTGAAATAAACACTGATAATCTATAAATTATAGCACATAAAGTGTTACACAGGTGTATGTGTGTGTGTGTGAATTTACTGCAGTAAACACTAACTTGTGTGGCTATTATGTTTGTTGCTGGAGCTACAATTGAATGATGCAATGTTCCAAATGGCTTAGACTACATGGGAAGTTAAAAAAATCACCTAGAATATCATAATAATCTGAGAAAAGTCTTCTGGAAGATGAGAAAAAATGATGGTTAGAGTTCCAGTTGAGAGAAGGTTAGGAGATGATGAATCTCTGTGCAGAAATATGAACTATAGTCAAATATTCTGGAGATAGATTTGGGAAGTGGTTTGGAGGCTTGAGGTCTCCAGCGTTATTCTGAGTAATTATCACTGTCTGTATTTTAAGCCTGATAAGAATGAAGTTAAAAATTAAAGTTTGGTTCACTTAACTAGGTGGTAACAAAAGGAAAATATCAACTTATTCCTTGAATTAATGTTTGACATTTTGTCAAATTCAGTGAAATTATGGACACCGCCGACAGCTTAAAAGAGATAACTCACTTGTAATGATGAAGACAATGCATTCTTCTTCTCTTATGTTTCTTAAGGTACATTCCCAGACATTATCTCTTGCTCTCTTCTGTCAACACCATCAGTTACACAGAACATGCATTATCATCTCTGTTTCTTGGAGCAGCGGTGTAGTCTAATGGAGTGTATTAAAGTACAGTGTTCTCAAAGCATGCCTGCCCTTCTCAGCATGGATATACAGCTCCCAAAGGGCAATGCAATGGTGCATTGTAGTTTAGCTTATCATTGTATCCTAGCGGCAGGACACTGCCATCACTTAGCTATCCTTGAAAGCAGTTCAATTTCAGCACTTAGAGCTGAAATTACAGTGTCTCAAAGCTAAATTTAAAGGAGTAATTTACTCCTATCTCCACAAAGAAACAGAACCAATCAATGTAATAAAAAAATGTAAGATCGTTTTGCTCTTTGCACAGTTGCTGGAGCACGTGCGACTCAGAGGACCCGGAAAACTGCTTATCATTAGAGAATATTTAGAAAGAACAGTGCTTGGCTTGAGGTGCATAGTCAGGCAGTCTATTAGGAGATGCATGAGTGGGAAAATGAATGAAGTAGATGGTTACTTATTTCTTAACGCCATAGCCAATTCTTCTGTTTTCTGTTAGAGCAAGTGCCTCATGACTGGTTTCAATAGCACATTGAATACCAGATTTTGTCCAAAAGCGCTAGCTAAAGAGTAGTGTTAAAATCAAGGGAGGGTTTAGCTCTTTGGAGATCTTTTCAAGTCTCACAGCCATTTACTTACCACAACTACTCTAATTATCAATGGTCAGACCCAGTGGAGGCACTTTCCCTTCCTTTCTTTATGATCTGTTCGTCAACAGCTCTGTTGTTGGAGGGAGCATTTAAAAGCCGCCCTTCAACTTTCTCTTCTGTTCTTGCAGCCTCTGCTCAAAACCCATCTCCTCAATTTGGATCACTATACTAGTTTTTCAGCTAGCTTATTTTTATATTTCTCTGTTATATTTTGATCACTCTACTCAAGCCTAAATTCTTATTTTGTTTTCTTCTATCTTTTATGTCTTTCAATAAGTTTACATGGCAACCAAATTTCTTTTCTAGTTCACTAGATTTCTACTATGAGCCCTTCCAAGATTTTCTCTTTATACTTGAATAATAGTCTTTTAATTACCTGTGAAACCTCCCACACTTCTGATATTGTTTGGAATTCACTCAGCACTCTAGGTTATATGGCAGACTGTGGGAACAAATGAGTTCTTCCGTTTTTAGTTTGCCTCCTAATCTCTATATTATATCCATATCCCCATGTATTACCATTTATATCTACTCTGGTCTGTAGTTAGTCAATACATGGAAATTCAGAGATAGAGTCTTTGTTTTCTATGAATGCAAAAATCCAGTTCTTTGCCAGACCAGTGCTTAACAAGCCAACAATGAGCAAACATTGGTTACTTATGCTCTGAGAATTGGCATAGGTAACACTTACGCCAATTTCTCCAACTAATGTCTGCAATCAACTGGGCATCGATATCATATTGTTATTATCTTTTTTTTCATAATGATAAAAAATAGCTTGACCAACAAGTATAAAGTGGGTAAGTCTGGATAGGTTCTAGGCTAGTTAGATGTTAAAGTTCTAATCCTTTCTAAATATTAACAAATTAATAACTTAGTAATAAATGATCTAAATAAAGTTCTTTTCTCTCCATCAGTCCACCCTCTTTGCCTACAACTGCATAAAGTCTTAGAATTCCAACACATTAAATATTCTTCTTCTTTCTTCTAAAATGAAAGTTATTCAAATTGAAATGAATAAAATGAAATTAGTCGTTCCAGAGAAGCCACTGGGCACACGCAAGGTGTTGGAACAGATAAGTGTGATGACTATTGTGTATTGACGCTGAAAGGGCTGGGAATGGAGCCCACACGATTATCTAGAAGGAATCACAGTGTGTGTTATTTGTGTGAATGATAAAATACTGGAACCAAAGGCTACAATTAAAGCAGAAGATCCTGGCTGCTTTCTGGAGGGCTCTGCCGAATTCCCTTCCATCCTTCCTCTGCTTTGTTCTTTCCTGAAAGGTGGCTTCTCGTTCTTCTCCAGCTGTAAACCATTAGTGGGATAAAATCCCAGGGAGACAAGCTTGCCTAGGTGTCAGAAAAGGGAGCTGCAGTTGTCTTGGCAGGATTTGCTAGCTGTTCCATGTTCAAAAAGCTGTCTCATGAGAAAAAAAATGAGTACTATACTGATGAGCAGTACCAGCTGCTATGTGCAGGGTAGCTGTGGATTGAATACAAATATGCATATCATATCTTTTTTAACTATCAAGGGAATACAGACCAATTTCTTTCCAAAGTAATGAATAAAAAATCTTTAATTAAAATATTAATAAAATTTATTAAGTATGTGCAATGTTCTAATCATTGATTGAGACAAATTCTGCCAAAATTGTTTCATTTGAGCTCTGGGTAGGCCGGGAAGAAGTTTTTGAGACCTCTGGCTCCACGGTTATGATCATTTCTTATAGCAGTGTACTGATTTCAAACATTTATCTATATAATTTCAAATTCATTTTTCATTCAAAAATTTATCCTTTCACATTGCAATGTATGTAGGTATGAAGATTATTCCTCCAGAGTAAATTCATGAAAAAATCAAGCTAATAATTAACCATAGTAGGGTTTTAATTGAGATCACCTCTTTTAAATTTTTTTCTCGGTTTATTGTATCTTCATTTGTCCAGGAAAATAGCTAGTTGGCGAAAGCACACCCTGATTTATCCCACTTACCATCCTCCATTAGGCAAAGTGCCTAAAAGGAAATGTATTGATTTATTAGTGTAATTATTCATTCAACACCGAAGTATTTATTGATAGCTTCTTTGACTTGGGTGGACAGCATTCAGAGTTAAACAATGCAACAAAATAAAAGATTTTGTTCAAGGGTGCAGAGTGATGAAAACAAATAATATCGATATTCATTCTCCCTAGCATTGCTAGCATGCTGTTGCCATGCCCAGAATCCGCTGAGGGTTGCTGGGCTCTCACGCTTCTCATGTTTTCAAATTGCACAGATTAAGCTGAAGCTCACTGTTTCTTCCACTAGAATTTTTCATTTGGGATGTCAGGGTGATGCCATAAAATGTATCTTGACTAAAATTAAGCATGTGCCTCAGTCCTACCTCTACAAAGTTGGCCATGAAGTGGAACTTACACTGTGTTTGTTTGTTTGTTTTTCAAAGCGTTTCTCTGAATGTGTGGACGAAAGGGAAAGCTCTTTTAATTTACAAAACGGTTAAAATGGCAGTGTGGTACTAATAAGTAATAGGGGCTTTAGGCACAAGCAAGGCTTCAAATCTCGATTTTGCTACCCACTGAGAACTAACAAGCTAATTGTTTAACATCTGTATACTACTTTCTATGTAAGAAAAATTTATTTAACAAAATTTAGGTTTCTGTGAAGACTCAGTATAACATACAGTCATTAAAGTTGTTTATATACACTTTATGTTATACTTTCAGATTAAACATGGGATCCTTGACTGCTAATGTTGAATCGGTATGGGTTTATAAATATATCAACAAATAGGATTCATTAGAAACAATGCTGTATAACTTTAAATACTTAGTAATAAAAGGGCATGTAGTTTCTTCCCTCATTCTCAAAAATTAAACTTAATATTTTGTAGCATGAATAATAAAAACCCAGTGACACAAATTGGAATTCAACCCAAAAACCAAAAAAGCAAAGCAACCAAGCCATTAGAGAAGTCTTACCTTTACCAAGGCTGGGTGACCACAAACAAAGCAGACTAAATCTCTCTCCTCCCATTATATATTCCCTCTAGTACTGGGATTAAAGTCATGTGACTCCTAGAACTGGGATTAAAAATGTGAGCCACCACCACCTGGAGTTTTTTCTGCATTGATCTTGTGTAGCCCAGGGTGGTCTTGAACTCAGAGAGATCCATCTGACTGTGTCTCCCAAATCCTAGGATTAAAGGTGTGAGTCACCATTGCTTGACCTCTATCAGCTTTAGCTTTGCCTCTGGTCTTTAGGCAAGATTTATTTATCAAAATACAAGTAATATACCACTTCTTTATTTAAAAATATCTTTCATTTTCTGAGATTATAATATGACTATATGATTTCTCCCTTCTCTTCCTTTTCCTTCATCCAAAATCTTCTATATACCTTCCTTTTGGCACCTTTCAAATTCATACCCTCTTTTTTTAATTGTTTTTATATACACATAGGTATAATGTATTTCTAAATATATACAAAGCTAAATTTAGTAATTTTTATTAATAACTGTTTATATCTATAGATAGTAAAGTATTATTTAGTAAGCTTATTATCAGATAAAGATTTTAAAACAGTATCTCATAAATTCTCCAAAGAGCAAAAGGTAAACATTTGAAACAAAAAAAATTGAAGTTTGTAATAAGAGTAGGTTGTAGATGTCCTCACTCAGAAAGGTAACTACATGAACTAGTGAATTTGTTGGTTAGCTTGAATGTGATAAACACTTCAGAGTGTATACAAAATGTCAAAACATGTGCATAAATTGTATTAAATGAACATCATTCTTATTGGTCAATTAGTTATTGGCAAATCTAGAGCACTGTAACAAGTTTCAGAAATGAAACAGAAAATATAAAGAATAATTAGAAGATAAAAAGTAGAATAGACATCTATAATAAACCAAGAAAAATTCAATATGTAAACTGGATAGTAGAAAATAGTATACAAATGAAAATATCAGTGAATTTGGGTATAAAATAATAGAAATTACATCACTGATAAAGAGATAATAGACTCAGAAAATATAAATTCCACCAACAGAATCACAAAGAAGAGAAAAAAAGTGAGGCTGAAAAAGTATTTCAAGAAATAACAGTTTCTTGCAACCCCATATGCAAATTGAATAAAGGTGCAATTTAAAGATTTAAGTTGAGCGAGCCATACAGAGTGCAAACTCCAGAAAATATAAGGCAGGGTACAATCACAGTCAAACTCTCAAAGCTAACAAGGTGATAAATTAGTGAGAGGAGAGAGGAAGAAATGACATGGCTCTTTAGTTATGTGGAAAAGTCACTCAGTGACACCAGATTTCTCATCAGAAATGATAGGTGTAAGAAGTAAAAAAAAAAAAAAAAAAAAAAAACCAACAACAAAACATTTCCCCAGTGCTTAAAAGTCTCCTAACCTAGCTGGCAGTGGTGGCACATTCCTTTAATCCCAGTACTCGGGAGGCAGAGGCAGGTGTACCTCTGAGTTCAAGACCATCCTGGGTCTACAAAATGAGTTCTAGGACACCAAGGACTAAAAGGAGAAACCCTGTTTTGAAAACAAAACAAACAAAAAGCTCCTAACCTAGAATGCTATAATTCTATACCTGTCAAAAAGAACCTTCAGAAATGGCTGGGGTGTTGTAGAATATTATTTTTAAGATGTGTTGCGTTTTTTTGATGCTGTGGAACATTTGTTTAGTGATGCAAAGATGTGTTACATCCTTTTATGCTGCATTTGTTTAACTCTGAGAAGCTGTGTTACTTTGCTTGCCTAAAACACCTGACTGGTCTAATAAAGAACTGAATGGCCAATAGCAAGGCAGGAGAGAGATAGGCAGGACTGGCAGGCAGAGAAAATAAATAGGAAAAAAAGCAAGAGAGGATTGAAGATCAAGAGAAAGAGGAGAAGAGGAAGACTCCAGGGGAGAGCCACTCAGCTACACAGCAGAAAGAGGTATGAAGTCAAGAAAGCTATACAGAAATAGAGAAAGATAAAAGCCCAGAGGCAAGAGTTGGATGGGATAATTTAAGATAAGAGAAGCTGGCTAGACACAGTCAAGCTCAAGTCAGATATTTATAGTAATAATAAGCCTCTGTGTGTGATTTACTTGGGAGCTGGCTGGCAGGGCTCCCGAAGAGCCAGAGTAAAGAAGCAAAAAAAGGAAAAGAAAAAAAGTCAAAAACAAACAAATACCAAACCAACAGCAGTGGGAGTAGGAAATTCTCAGATGAAGTGAAATTAAAGCAATTTTTCACAAGTAGTCATTTAATAACAGATGAGAAATTATAAAAAAGAAACTGTGGAAAGTCAGAATGAAAAGATCATAGAAATAGGGAAATTATCTTGGCAAAGACAATAGATTTTTTTGTTCTTCAGTTTTCTGATGTATGTTTGAGAGTTAAGTAAAAATCCTAACACTGTTTGGTGTGGTTATATGAATGTATATAGAGGAAATATTTAAGATAATTATCCTAATTTGGGAGTGTAATACAGTCTAAACAAAGGGAAGTATTGAGTCTTTCAGGTGACCAGGAAACATGCCATGATAGCAGAGAAAAGTAATCACGTCTTGTTCCATGCATACTGTAAAGACAACAGTGATCTACAAAGCAAGACATGCTAGTTCATGCAATAGTGGCTCTTACCAAATTCTACCTCAATCTTTACACAGTACTCCCATCACTCCATGCTGTCTTCTCCATAATTATTAAAAAATAGCCCCTCCCATTGCAGTACAATATGCCAGTATAAAAAGGAAGGACTTTTCTTTCTTTTTTCTTCTTTAGTTTTTATTTTTTATAGATTTTTATTGATCTCTACATTTTTCTCTGTTCTCCTCCCTGCCTCTTCCCTCCCCTTCAACCCTCCCCAAAAGTCCCCATGCTCCCAATTTACTCAGGAGATCTTGCCTTTTTCTACTTCCCACGTAGATTAGATCTATGCATGTCTTTCTTAGTGTCCTCATTGTTGTCTAAATTCTCTGGCTTTCTTTGCTTTATGTTTATATTTATTCCTTTCTCATGAATTTCTTATTGACTACAGTTTTCCCTCCCTCCACTCCTCTCAACAGTTTGCTTTAATAGATTTTTCCTTATCTCCCCCATCCCCTCCCTTTTTCCCTCCTTGTATGTTTTCCTCCACCTCCTGTCATGTTACCTGTGTGCTAGCCTCCTTCCTCAATAACTTTTTCTCCCTCTTCTTGGTCTTCTCTGTAGTCTTTTTAGATTACTTACATTTATTCCCCATTTATATACTTATAAACACATACACAGTACAAACTAGAGAGCATGAAGTAAAATGTGAATTTTTTTCTCTTCCTGAATTTGTGTCACCTGGATTCATGTGATACGTTCTAGAACCACTCATTTATTCACAAATTTGATACCTTCATTTTTCTTTAGTGCTGAGTGGAATTCCATTGTGTACAAGTTTCACATTGTGTATAGGCTTCACATGTTCATTTTCCATTAGTCGCTGATGGGCTAGACTGGTTCAATTTCCTTGGTAATGTGAATAGAGCAGTAACAATATGGATGTGCCAGTGTGTCTGTGGCAGGGTAGGAAATCTTTGGGTATATGCCTAGGGGTGGTATAGCCAGATTATATGGCTGCTCTAATTTTAGCTCTTTTAGAAACCAAACTGAGTTCCATAGTAGGTGTACTACTTGTGGATATAATTCTGCTTTATTTAATAAAAATGAAAGCAAATGAAATAATTATTACAGGAATGTAAATACAATCGAAAAGATAAGATTATATTTATATGCACATTTATGCTTGCATGTTAATGTATTTATAAACATTTTCTCAATCATTGTTATCTTTTGTGTCTTGGAATACACTTTTAAAAATTTTTGTCTAGAAAAATAAGTAAACATTTGTAAAAGTTTTATTTAGCTAAAATTTCTATTCAGCTAAAAGTGTTGAGTCATTCCATTATTAGTCATTAAGAAAGGGGGTTGTAATAAATGAAAGTAAGTTGTTTTATGTGCTCTAAGCATTCTAACTTGGATGAGATTGGCAGTTACTTTTCTTCTTCAGTAGCATGTATAGTACCTTCCAGAGTGATAGTCACTAAACTATACCTCAAAACGTGTGAAGAAGATACCATGGACCAAAAAATATGTATTTGTAGGTAGCAAATCTAGGTGATACCCAGGCCAACTAAGTCTCTACCATCATGCAGGAAAGGCTATACCCATCAAGGGAAATTTAAGTTTTCCCAGAGTTGAAGAATATTTTAATTTTATACAATTATATTCTCAAAATTCAAGCTTTCTAAAAGGGTATTTTCAATGTCGTTAGCTGTTGGTTAGATGTTCATATTCTGGTATTTAAAATTTCAGAGTTTAGCCTAATCATCTCACCATCTGCTATGAAGTGATGAGCCCATCTGTCATGATATTCAAGACACTATCAAATTCCATTTATTCTATGAGGAGACAATGACTTTTGAAATACCAAATTTGAATACTTCTGATTACGACATTGTGTTATGCTTAAGAAATTGCCAAGTTAGTTCCAAATAGTTGAGTGATAGCTGAAGTCCTAGAACTGATGCAGTTAGATGAGGCAGCCAAATTGGAAAATTTCGACTTCCTAAAGTAGGGTTGGGTATTGTCCAAGTCCGGTAGAAAGCTTTCTGTCTTAGCAACTCCAGCATTGAATTCACTAGCTCAGACTCTCTAAAGCTCTTGGACATCGTGGTCTTGCATACCATATTGTAAATGGGTTTTTAATTCTATGACTCATATTTTCATGTATGTATATATTATCATCATCCTCATCATTTATTAAACATATTTGTTATTAATTTGGTTTACTTTAATATTTATTTTAGAAGTTACCAAGCCCTTTTTTTTTTAGGTAATTGACAAGTACTTGTTTCTAACAGGGAAGTACATGGACCATGGGTCTACATGTGAGATATTACAGGGATATTTTGTGGTGCTTTCTATAACCTCTTTCATGGGTACTATGATAATTATTATTGGTCAACTAAGTTTTGAAAAAGTACTCCAAGTTTAATACTAGTTCACTCATGGTGTTGCTTTAGGCAGGATTTGTAGATTTTTTTTATTCCAATGTGGTTGGTCTTTAGTTGACTTTATAGCCATCTTCATGTAGAGTCTAAAAACAAATTAAAGGGCCAGCGAGATAGCTCTGTGGACCTGGGTCCCATTTTCAGAATCCACATGGTAGAAAGAGATAACCAACTACTGCAAGCTGTCCTCCAAGTTCCAGATGCACAAACACACATACACACTAAATAAATATAAATAATAAGTTCAAGTGAATTAAAACCCTCCAATAAATACTTCCTCAATTGTCCGTATGTGTGAACTATGTGTGAAACATCACCTACATTTCTTCCTTCCCATTTCCCTTTATTGTGCTGCATTTTCGCCCTGCATCCTTCCAAGTACACTACTGATACTTGAGTTTTTTTTTTTATAGTGGAACTCTCTCCTCAGATAATACTCTCCCAGAGATCTGAAGTAACAAGACTGTACATAGGGTGCCACAGAAAAGCCAACAGACACCCACTTTTTAAAATTGCAATATTCTCAGATTGCCAGGAACAACCCATGTGTATACTTGTATTACCAACCCAGATCTAACTATCAAGATCTATGGTTAGAAACAAGGAAGTAGTCTAAATATGGTGATATGAATGAGAAGTATCTCCCATAGGTTCAAGTATTTGAACACTTGGTACCCAGTGGACATTGTTAGGGAAGGTCAAGAAGGTTTGACACTGCTAGAGGAAATACATCACTGAAGATAGGCTTTGATAATTTTATATACCGACTCCACTTCTAGTTCCTTCTCTGTGTATGGGGAGGAGAGAAAGCACTGAGTGATGTGTGCTCATTACATGGACAAAGCTATGTCAAGGAACCCCCACTCCCAATGCTTTAACTCATGGGAAATGGCAAAGCCTTCCCTTCTTATCCACGTACACATCTTGTTAGCGTGTGACTACAATGTTCATCATTGTTTTTCTGCCTCTAGATATTTACAGTCTGAAGACTGCTCCCCTACAGTGCTACTTCAGCTGAAATGAGCTAAACTGGACTCCTTGATCTGACTGTATGCCATAACCCTGGCTCCTTGCTTATCTGGATGCAAGAACTCGGCCTTCTTGTTCTGCTCCACTCAACAACTCTGCCTCCATGTTCAGCTCTATATAAAATACACGCTGATCTTCCAGGGGCTGCAGCTTCTCTACCGGAAAGTCCAGTCCAACTGATGATAGCTCTACAGCTTTTCTGTGTGACTCTGTGGCTGTCCTGTCTTCCTTTTCTGGATGCCTCAGGGAGGTCAACCCTGCAGCACGGCAGGATGCTCTTGTGTTTGAAGAGGTGAGCTCTCAGCTTCCTGCTTCAGCCACTGTGTGAGGGCTACTTATCGTATTGCCTCCCGGCCGCAATGGACGTTCTCCTTCCTCAAGAACGGTAAGCCAAAGTAAACTTGTTCTTCATTGGCCATGATGCTTTGTCATAGCAACAGAAAGGTAACTAATACACAGAAAAAGAAAAAATTTCCATGCTTAGATTCTCTTATATGTCAGTTAGTTTAATCTGTTTGTTCTTGACCAAAGGACTTAAGTTTCTATTGAGATTTCTCGAAAAAAAAAATGACCAGCAAAGTGGCATGAATCTCTGCCTTCTCGACTGCCTAGGACCCCAGGACCCCACGACAATGCTGTTAGCAATTTGCCATTTTGTGTTTTTTAAGACCATATTTACAAATCTGTCTAGAACCTTGACTTTCTCGGGTGAGTTTGTAGCAAAGAGCAGCCTAAAATTTAACTCTTAGCATCAAGCCAAATTTACTTTTGGAGAATTTTTCTGGATTTCTTTTATTCTCACAGTGTGTTGGAAATACACTAGCACAAGGTTTGTGGGTCTTAAATTGTTATCCTGTAATATTTTCATCTATTTTTGACTTCTTGGCCATGTCTGAGTAACTTTGGTGTATTGCTCCCTGGCACAAGTCATGACTTCATATGACTATGTTATCCTTGTATAAAACCCTGTCTGGTCATCTCATGTCTTTCAAATCAAACCTCAGCTTCTTACTTTGACTGTGCAATGGCCTCTGCATGATGCTCCCTATACCAGCTTCTTCAGCTGAACCATTTCCTGCCATTGCCCTTGTCCACTGTTTTTGGTAATGCTCTGTTGAGACTGCTTTTCTTTCTCTAAGGCTTTTGTTCACACTTTTAAGTTTACCTGCAGTGCTTTCTAGTCTTCTATTATTTTAATGGCTAATGCTTTTTATTGTTTAAAAATCATAGAATGCAATAAATTCTTTTTTTGTCGAATAGCTATCTTTAGTCTATTTGCTAAAAGAAAAAAAATGATTTTACTACAATTGTTTTCCTTATCAGAGTCAAATATCCATTGAGCAAATCAAGTAAGACACATTTCTGTTTCGTCTAGTTTCTTTCTGAAGTCTTTGCTAACCATATAGGTAGAATCTATCATTCTATTTCAGCAAGACGGCACACTGTACCAATGGAAGGCTGTGACATTTAAAAGTTATAATTAATGTTCAATCAGAATTTGAGAATCCTAAAGACTCTGTCTCATTCACAAGGATTTTCAAAATTACTAATTTCTCAAAAACTGTGCTTTTGAATAAAGTAAGTAATGAATTCCATAACGATTTTGATTTTCTCATTGAGTAATTTAAAATTTCATGATACCAATTTTGTGTTAATATACAGCTTTATGACTGAAGCATAGGAACCATGTTGGCTAGTTTTAGCTTAACAGAAGCTATAGTCGTTTTGGAAATGAGAATCTAAATTGAAAAGACGGCTCTACCAAATGGCCTGTGGAAAAGACTGTGGTATATTTTCTTGATTAATGATTGATGTGGGAGGTGCTACCCCGAGCTGGTGGGTCTGGGCACTATAAAAGAGCAGGCTGAGCATGCCATGAAAAGTAAGCTCTAAGCAGCCCCCATCAGGCTCCTGAATCAGCACTTCCCTCTAGATTCCTACTCTAACTTCACTGAGTAAACAGTGACTCAGGACATGCAAGCCAAGTAAATTCTTTCTTTCCAAGCTGTTTTTGTTTATGGTGTTTTATCAATAGGTCATAGAAACCCAAATTAAAATAGGAACTCAGGCCATTATGGGTTTAATTGAACATACAAACCTTGTCATGTTATAATTTATTTTTGAAGTATTTATTTTGATTAATACATGTTAACTATGCCTATTACAGGTTCATGGCAACTTCTCAAACATGTAAACAACATGCGCTAATTAAATCCACCCTCTTTTTATTCTTGTGTCTGGGCCCCCTATTCCCAGTCTTTAAAATCACTATTGTTCATTCAAGCCGACTTCTGTTTATTTGCTCATTTCTTAGATTGGATCTCACTCTAACTCAGCTAGCTTGGAACTCACTATGAAAATCCTTTTGTCTCAGCTTCTAAACTTTTATTTTTAATTATCATTTATAAATGAGAACGTAAGTTTCATTACCTTTTTTTTTTCTTCAGCTCTTACTTAACTCCTGGAAAAACAATTCCTTAGTCCTGAAAACTTGTTCCTTGGACTCCAATGTGTTAGGAAAATTTTCCTTTGTGACCATTCCCAAGCAGATGGGTGTGGCCAGACAGATGTTTCTACCCAGAGCTAGAAGCCTTCCCTTTCCACCCCTCTACCTGTGTGGCACTCCTTGCACCATTCCAGTACCATTTTCTTCGCTGACAGTTTTTCTCAATCTCCGCTATTTCCATCAGTTGATATTTGCCTCAATCAAAGTGGTTATTACTACTATAAAGACTTATTCAAGTTTACTCAGCAGATAGATTCTTCCATCTTTAAAAATAAGCACACACTATCATGGTATTAGACACGAAAGGAGTTCAAGGTAGGGAGATAAAGAGAAAGATTCCAAGTTTAAAATGTTTTTTTTTCCCCCTGGGTAAAGCAGTCTTAATGTTGATGATTTTGTACTGGGAGCTTCAAGTTTCTGACCTTTCCAAAGGCAGAAGCAGAAGATGGGGTATGAGTAGCATCATTTCTCAGCTGGGCTTCCTGTCCCTATATTTCTCTTTTCTGCCTTCGCCTGTCTTTACAAGTGGGAAATTATGACAAAAGAACACAAATTAAAAGTAGGAAAACTAATAGTAATGTTGATGTTTGGGGAGTAGGAAGAACGGTTGTAAGTCCCAAATGTTCTCCTAAGAAAACTTCATCTCACAGGGCTTAGAAACAGTTGATGATGCCACTGAGTCAGTGATGTATCCTTAGGAGTCAGGTGAAATTTATGTGGTTTCAGGGACTTACACATGCATGACTGTGGTCCTGATCACATACCACCAGCACCTGCGACAGCAGGTGATGAAGTCCCATGCTTGGGGACCTTTGTTTGACACTCTTCCTTTGAGAATATTGGCAGATCGCTTGACCCCTTCAGATTCTCAGTTTCGTTTCGTTTGAGGGAAAGGTTCTAGTACATATTTTCCTGCCATGCCCAGATATGCTGTTTAAATATTGGTAGGGACAATGTTTCTAAACTGATAGCAGTGTAGCCATCTAAGGAATTTTTCTTAAGAAACAACACTGCCAGCTATACAGTGCAGGGGTGTTATGTAGAATGAATTATGAGGCAACAAACTAGTATGCCTGCAACCATAGGGCAGTGATATAGGAAGCCAAAATAGTATTAAATCTGGTCCTGTGCTTTGTATCATGCTGTTGCAGAGGAGATTAAACCCAAGAGCAATGGTTATTAAGAAACTTTCTTCACTTCGTAGCACTTTCTCCTCTTGCTAGTCCTCTGTTAAAAAGAATGACCTGGATAACACACAACAGTGTAGTAATTCTACAGTAAAGTTTGTATGCTTAAAATTCAAATCTTTAAAAAAATTGTTGTTACTCGAAAGAGGAAAAGATATATAAGAAAGACAGTGATAGATGGAACTGAAGTAGCCTCATCCCAAACCTTAACGTGTCCTTACTCTCCTAGCACCAGGCCCAAAGAGACAGACTGAAACGTTTAGTGTCCAAACTTCCTCTCCTTTGAGCTCAAGTACTTTTACATTAAATCACTTTCTAGAGGAGATAAACATTGTACTTCTGGATAAAAATTTTAAAAACTCAAGACTGCATTTTTCATTTTCTCAAATTCTACATTCAGGATAATAATCTTTGCCAACTGTACACAATTATTCCCTTTTGTATTTCAAAAGAAACAAGGCTATAAAAGTTTGTATGATTCATCTTTTTGTAAGGCTTGAAGTTTGGTCAAACTTTCTACAGTTAGAAATTCTTCTTGTTAATACATAATGTTTCCTCCAGCACCCATCATATCCATTTTCGTCCGCAGGGAAGCATTACTCATTTACAGGATATAACTGTAATTCTTGCTTGATACCTATTTTTGTCATATATAATGCTACTATGTTCAAGTTAAACCTTCCTTTTCATTTAGACAGAAAACAGGAGATGATGTGGGATTCCCCTCTGTTTGTTGTGAATATGTTTTATTACCATAGGTTAATAAAGAAGCTGCTTCTGCCTATGGCAGGGCAGGATATAGCCAGGCTAAAAGAGATATATAGAGAAAGTAGGTGGAGTCAAAGAGACTACAACGTAGCTACCAAAGGAGGCAGATGTCATGTAGCTACCTAAGAAGCAAGAGGTGGCAAACCACGGATCTAGTGGTAAAACATAAAATAATAGAAATAGGTTAATTTAAGAAATAAGCGTTAGCCAGAAATATGCCTAAGCTATTGGCCAAGCAGTATTATAATTAATATAGTTTATACATGATTATTTTGATCTGGGCAGCCAGGAAATGAAATGCAGCCTCCACTTACACACACACGCACGCACGCACGCACGCACGCATGCACGCACACACACACATTTTCCCCCTAAATATATATAAATACGATCTTCTTAGTCTGTAAACTGTTTCTTGTATGGATATGATTTCAGGACTTTGACATTGGCTAACTAATTAGGGGCTTCTTCCCTGGGGAAGGGCTATTTCCTTCCACTGTCAAATTTCTTATCTTCTTAGCTGCCTGTAATTCTTTCTTATCTTCTTAGATGCCTGTAATTCTGTGTCTAGTATTGAGGATTCATGAAATTTTCCACCTTCCATGTTAGCATAACATGTCTGTTGGTGTCCTTATTTTTCAGATCTTGGTTAGCCATGTATTGAGACTTCATGGGTGGAGCTTCCTGAACAATTCTAAGAGACATAATCTCACACCAGACAGCTTCTTGCTCTTGCTCTTCTGGTTGGTTTTTTTTTGTTTTTTTGTTTTACAATTTTTCTTTCCAACTTCGGTGATGTTCCCTGAATCATTGGAAGTACGAGTTGTGTTGTAGATGGATCAGTTAGGACTGGTCTCCACAGCTTTGCATTTTGGTTGGTTGCTGCAGTTTTCTGTAATGGTTTCTGATTTGCAAAGAGAAGATTTCATTGTTTAGGAGTGAGACCTATACTTCGCTTTGGATATAAGAATACATATTTAGAATGCAGCTAAGAATTGTGTTGGTTTATAAAAGCAGTACTTGTAGACTCTTATTCAAATCCATGGCCTCACAACCTCACATTCTTCATGCATGAATACTGAATCGACATTACTCTTGTCCCTCTTTCTCCCCTCCAACTTCTTCTAAATTTATGACCTCTTCTTTAGTCATTATTCATATATGCACAGTATATTATATACACACACACTCACACACACACACACACACTCACACACAGAGACACACATACATAATCAAGTCTGTTTAACTTTGCTTATATGCATGTGTTCAGAGCTGACCTCTTGGGATCAACAACCAATGTGGGAGCTAGTCCTTGGAAGAGACTGACTCACTCTCCGTAGGCGTTGACAACCTGCAACTCTTCATCTATGAGAAGGAACTTGCTGATTTTTTTCTATTCATTTTGGCATGTCAATTGGTGGTGTCATTATACTGCTTTTGTTTAAGCACCTATGATACTGAGAGTTCATGGTTGCATCCAGGGCCAAGTGTGGGAAACCTCACTTTGAGTTCTTGGTCAGTGGACTCCTAGAGGTTCCCAAAATAATATAGGCTATTTCTCATTGCCATTGGTTGACTCCCAAAATTTGAAGTTAAGACCTTATTGTTAAAGTACCACGTACTTTGGAACAGGACTAAGAAGAATCAGTTTGGAACTGACCTGGATGCCTCCTTCTTGAGGACTGGCTCTTATATTAGGAAAAGGTGCTAGGAAAGCTGCCAAGGGAGACACTACCATTTGAACCCATTTCTACAAGAGTGCTCTCTCTATTCTGGGGCACACTCATTTCTTAATTCAAAGCATAATTGTTTATCTGGCTCCAAAGTACTATTATAACTTTTCCCAATTTCAATCAGCAGTCTCTTCAGAGCTTGCAGTCTCAGGCAGATGTGGAATCCTGGTCTCATGCACAGAAGTGGCTTGATTATAATCATGTTCCTCTAATGATCTCATTCTAACTAAGCAGCAGCTTGATGCCCTTATTCCCTTCGCTGATCTGCCTTGGGAAGCTTCCTTCTTTCCTATTTCGGATTCTTTGCTACCCAATAAAGCCTTGGTTGCCTAGTTTATTGGAACCTATTACTTACCAGGCACCCAGATTTTCAGGGGGAAAAAGTGAGTCCTCCACTTCTTTCTTTTAGATGCAATTGGTAAGTTGGCTGTTACTGCCTCCATTTCAGTTTGTCATTGGGCTCCCAAAGGCACATTGCCTGGAAGCAGTCTTTCTGATAGCTGCTTTTTCATTTCTTTGCACCAATGACCTTGAAAATGTGTTTCCTTCATTCCTTCCGAAGCCCATCTCACGGTATTATTCCTCCAACCTCATTTCCCAAGCCAATTATGATCCCATTATCTTTTCTAACTTGCTGCATTATATACATGCAGATTCTTGCTGATGAAAAGATTATGATCTTCATATTTAATTGCTTTTTATAATGTGGCATTTATGTGAAAATGGAACTCTGATGTGGTGTCATTTCTCTACTCTATACCATTCAATGAAAGTCAATTGCCCACAAAAAAATGAAAAACAAAGCCACGGTTGTGATGTTGTAGGAATAAAGGGCACTGCTGCTGCTTAAGCTCACACAACTGATACTCAGCAAATTGAGAGGTGAACATGGTACTTGTGAAAGAAAATCTGGACTCAGGGATGCAGAAAGCAGTCCTTTTAGGAGACTTGCGTGCAACTGATGAAGAAACCTCAATTTGCATTTGTGCAGATAGCCCAAGTTTGTGGCTAAGAACTCTATACCCAAGCCATCCATTTATTGTCATTAAGTTCATTCAACCACAAACAGATTTAATTTTAGGGTCACTCATTTACATATAGACTGGATATCAGTTGGATGGAAGACACTAGCAGTCTAGGGTAAATAAGACATAGATAGCAGGTACCTCTAAGGGTCTACTTTGTAGTAGAGATTTAACCTTCAGAAGGAGCACTTTATGGAAAGATACACCCAAAGTGAAAAGGCCGGTGTACAGATGAAGCAATGATCATATTGAATACTACAGAATCAGAGTAGATGAACAAAAGTAGCAAGAAAGGCTGTTGTTAGCAACAGGTGAAATAGCATATATAGGCTATGTCCTATTATAACACAAGGTCGGGTGTTACAATACATCTCCCTACAAAATCGGTTCTGCGTGGTCTCAGCATAGTTTTTCAAGTGAAAATTTAAATGCCTTTTGGCACACATGCCATAATCCCACTCCTCCCTATTCTTACATGTATACAGTATTGTGATACTGTATTTTATCTTGGCCTTTAAATATGTTTGAGCTTTAAAACATTGGTAGACAGTAAATGGAATGAGACTTTAGAGATGCTTTAAATAGCTAAGTTTGGAAAGAACCAATTATGAACTCAAAAAAGGGGAAGACAGGAATCCATAGAAGCGTAGAATCTGCTCAGAAAAAGCCTTGCAAGAAAGGTAAGGAACATGAAATTTATTTAGGAAAAAGATTAAGCAATTAAAGGAAACATGTAACACAAATAGAAAATAGCAGGGACATATTTGTCTTATAGGAAGGCTGGGGTGCAGCAATATTTAGAGAGTATTGGAAAACGTAAAATTAGAGAGACGTTCTAACACTGCTGGTTAGATCAAAGTATATGCACTGAAGTCTCAATCAATAACTAACAAAATAAATGGATAAGATATATTTTGGGAAATTTTTAAAAAACTGAAATATTTTAAAAACTCAGCAAATGATTGAAAGGGGAATGACTTAAAGGGTTATTTTAGTTAAGGTTTCTATTGCTGTGAAGAGACACCCTGACTATGGTAACTCTTATAAAGGGAAACTATTTAATTGGGATTTTCGAGGTTTAGTTCATTGTCATTATGACACGACATGAAGACATGCAGGCAGGCATGTTGCTGGAGCAGGAGCTGACAATCTACATGTTAACTCACAGGCAACAGGAGGTAGTCTGAAACTCTGGGTGTAGCTTGAGCAAAGGAGACCTCAAAACCCAGCCACACACTGACTCACTACCTCCAACAAGGCCACACCTACTAATAGTGCCCCTCCCTTTGGGGGCCGTTTTCTTTCAAACCACCACAGGGGTAATGTCTTAGAAGTATGAGCATTTTGTCCTGGAGTTTTCCCTCACACTGAGTAAACCAGTAACAGTAAGAAGGAATATTAATTTATAGATATTTAAAACCTTCCTCTTTCATAACTCATCACCGTCTCCTCTTTAAGAGTGCCTTGCCTAAGTCTGTGTTGCCATGGTTTCCAGTAGGATGCTGAAGACACAGAGCTTTGGTTTAGAATTAGACTAGAATAGAAGTGAACTAACTTCATATCAATCTCTTATGGAAATGTGAATATATTTTTTAACTAGGTCTCAAGTATCTTATCTATAAAATGAAGATACCAAAATAATTTTTGCCTAACTAATAGCTTTTTAAAAATAAAAATACTTTGAAAAAGTAAAAAATACTTGGACAGATTAAAAAGTATAAGAATATATACAGTTAATAAGTCTTTTGGCTCACTTAAGTCAATAAAAGTCAGTATTAGTCTTAGTGATATAAGAGGAGAAACTTCAAAAACATTGAGAGGCATAAGAAGCTTGACATGTCAAAACCAGGGACACGTGCAACAGAAATAACCAAATTGTAAAGCAGTGAGATAGGATAGCACCTGGGAAGTTGGGCAGACTTGTCAAGGAACAGTCTGCCCAGGCAGCTGGGGTGGATGACAGTGAGGAAGGACCCACAGGACCCACAGACTCCCCCTGAGGCTCTGCAGGGCTAGCTTCTGTGGCAAGGAAGCCTGGGAGTCACATTAGGTAGCTTCGGCTGGGACACTTGTAATTCGCAGAGATGTTGCCTCTTTGGGGATCTGGGGGTTCATTTCTGAGTACTAAGGTCCTGTTATGATGTCTTTCTGAAATCCTTCTTTAAAGCAGATGTCAGGAGATTCCCATAGTAAGGCCTTACTAAGATTCTCTAAACCTAGGGTGCTTATGGCAATTAGGATATAGGTTAGGTAACTGACTTAATTTCCTTTATATTGTTGAGATTCAACACAGAACTTGGGGAAGAAAAGTTTATTGTTTGGCTTTCACTTCCATGTCACAGTCCATTCATTACTGAGGAAAACTAGGGCAGGAACTCAAGCAGGAACTCTTAGGAACTCCAGGATAACTGCAGGACAACTCAAATACAGTCCCATAAAATAAACAAGAAAGCTTATTTTTAGCTAATTTACACATTTTAAGTAGGTGCTTCATGGTTCTGTTGGTGGCTTGACATGGTGTAAATGCAACCTGATTTTGTATGTTCATCACTGTCGTGAATATATTTCTTGAGGTGGCAAGTGTGTGAAACTGTTTCTTAAACATCAGTGAAATCCCAAGTGCTCTAAAGGCTCCCATTGGAATTGTCACCATTACCACTATCATAGAAAATATACCAAGCTCCTTCCAGTTAGACATCTTGAGCCATCCAAGTGCCATGTGTGAAGTTAAATTACATTCCTTCATTTCGTCCAGACAGATGGTAAAAACACTTCTGAGTTATATTTGTCTCATATATATGCACACATATATACAATATATTTTTAATGTGGGGGCTACAGAGATCACATACATGAAGTTTTATGTAGTCAAATCATGAGATTTAGAGTTCTTTAGTGTGTGCTCATAGGTAAGTCACTCAGCATAACTGGTCATTAGTGTTCTTAGCAGTGAATTGAAAAAACATTACAGTTATAAGAACATTCATAGAATCGTTATATTTGTTGCCTAGCTATTTCTTTCAAATTGAAACTTTCCTTCCCAGCGGGAGAGGAGAGCTCTGTGATACTCAGGAAAGAAGAAATCTTAAAAGACTCAGGAATATACCACAAGCTACAAGACTCACCAGGTCCTTCCCCAGGGTTAAAGGGCAGTACACAGTTCTTAGGGGGAGACTCGATGATTGCCTGAGCAATAACATTTTTTTTGTGTCAAATCAAAACCATGTTCATGTTATCAGTAGTCATGACAGATTCAATCCGCATGTATAGAAAAAAACCAAACAAAGCATAATTTCTTGAGATAATCTCCTGCTAAAGAGACGCATTTAGAGATGCAACTTTGCCAGTGCTATCACCTGTCCTGTGGTGAGCTTTTCAGTGGCGCAGCTGCCTTTGATTCACTCAGCTTCATAAGTAACTCCTATAAGGTCAGTGGTTCAGTGCTCTAGACTGGGACTGAATTGCTCCGCTGGTCTCTCATTCATGCCCTTTCTGCGATGAGTGGACATTGTTCGTGCCCTAGGAAAAGCATTATATATAGCATTGGAAACATCTAGTATATGATGGAACTTGGAGTCGACACACAGTGTGACTTTTGATTGAAGTTAATTATAAAATTTTTTTGTGTCAAATCAAAACCATGTTGATGTTATAGCTTTGATCAGTAGTCACTACCAATTCAATCCACATGTATAGGAAACAAACAAACAATCCATACTTTCTTCAGATAATTTTGTATAGTTTTGCCATGTCATAGCAGGCCTCTTTGTAACTTGAGAATAGTGATGGAGCCTGGCAGAGCTTACTATGATGAAAGTCTCCTTCCCGGCTGTGGTTCATTCAGCTGCTCTTAGTTATTCATCTGTTCAGTGCACTTGAAAATGTCTAGGCTTTTCCCTCAGGCAACTTCACAAGCCAAGACTGTTACTCTTTCCTGTCACCCAGGCTTCATAGATAATTGGAAGGCATCCGTAGGTGTTGGCATTTCTATAGCAGCTGTTAATTTGCTCTCACACCAAGAAGAAATGCCTTAATTCCTAAAGAAACAAATCTTCACTAAAGTCCCATCAAATAGATACAGACCCTGGCAGTTCAGCCTTCAATGACAAATGTGCTCTGAATCCCTCTGTCGATTGAATAGGTGCTAATGTTCCCTGAAAGCAGAGCAAGGTTGTAAGCAGGCAGGATTCCTGCTACTGAAATGACTACAACCCAGGAACCAGAAATAAAAAAGTTGCAGAAATTTTATGAAACAGGTAGTGTGGGGCATGTGAGATGTCTCAGCAAGTCAAGGTGCTTGCTGTCAATTGAGTGTGATCCCTGATCCCAACTGGGTAGCATGAGAGAATTGACCTCTGCAAGTAGTCTCATGACCCCCACATGCACATAGCATGTACAAACCGATATGTGCACACACACACACATGCATGCACACACGTACTTTAAGATTGTTCTTAGCTATTGGGAAAACTACCTCTGCCATTACAAGGTTGAGAAATTGTCAAGTGTTGAGCTATTTATCATATCTCATTTGCTCAGGCTACATTACTTGGTTTCTTAGAAAAATATGATGCCTGCTATGTGTCACATGCTGTGGTAGGAGCTTCTAATGTGACGAAGGTGTACATGATTTCCGACATTAGAAACTGACATCTAGTTGAGGACACAATGCACAAACGTTTTATAAAAGCGTTTTTAATGTTAAAATAATATCCCCCCCCAAAAAGAGCCAAAATATTTTTCTCTGCGTCTCTCTGGAGGTCATAAATGAGCTAAAATGTGAAGGATAAAAGGATGTTACTGGGACAGGGGGTGAGGGAGAAGAAAGTAAGACATGGAGGAAATTGTGTATGGAGATAATATTTTTCCCAATTATTTCTTGCAGCAAGGACCATGAATTTTCCATTATGCAATACTACTTGTCCAAGAAGCAATTTCAACTTAAGTATGTAGGTTGCACGTAACACCATAAAGTGGGATAAGATAATCAGGATAATGATTTTACTGTTAACATCCCAAGCATTTGTATTGTAAGGTTGTGTTTAGAGTTTAGATCAGGGAATAGGCCCTGATAAAGAACTTTGTTTTCTATAATGTCCATAAGAAGATGTGGTAGACAATGGGGATTGAGAGGAGGCTGCTGTATTTCACACAGGAGGCAACAAGAAATGAGATAGAGGGAAAGACAAGGTGGGAAGAAAGAAACTACATAATATTTGCCTTTACTTTAACAGTTGTTTTAATAATTTTCCAAAAAAACACTAAGTATTTTGCTTGAGTCCCTCTATGTCCTTGCTGTTTTGTCACCATTCTACATATGAACAGACTTTCCAGGTATTACATGTTGATTGACACATAAGGTTTGTGCTCTCTGTTAGGATTTCCATTAGGTCTTCTATGTCTCTTAGTGAAACTCAGGACTGAGAGTTTTCAATTAGAGCATTATACTTATTATTCAAGCCCCTTCTAAACTTATTAATGGACACAGAAGAACAAAGACACCAATATTCTGTGTGCATATAAATGACTCTCCTTTAATTAAATCTGATGAGGAACTGTGTTCAGGCTGTTTGTAGAGGAATGGTTCTGAGAAAGAGGTTGTAGATTGAAGAATTGCTTTGGTGACGAAAGTCAAAGGTTGAACTTAAGTGCACTCAAACAGGACTTCTCTGGAAGGCACTGGATACTGAAATGACCCAAAAGATTAATAAACAAGTTTCTATCCTGTTTATTGCACAACAGAGGAAGGGATAGTACTTTAGAAAAGACCCCTTTGAAGTGTGAGGCTTACAGATGTGTTCACAGTAACAAAGAAGTGGGAAAGGCTGAGAGGGAATGAGGTTAAGGATGGCGGGTGGTGGTGGTAACACACGTTTAATCCCAGCATTTGGGAGGCAGAGGAAGGTGAATCTCTGAATTTGAGACCAGCATGGTCTCCAGAGCTAGTTCCAGGATGGCTTGGACAGTTAAACAGAGAAACCTTGTCTCAAAAAACAAAAACAAAACAAACAGAAGAAAACAAAAGAAAAAAAAAACATTTTTTTCCTGTCTCCTTGAATTTCATTGGGAAGATTTTCCTTTTCTCTATTCAGAAGAGACAAACTGGCTGAAGCCAGAGCTTTTCTCAATCAATGAAATAAAAATATTGATCTATATCAATTATGTAACAATAATAATCTAAGATAAAGGAGGAGCCTATAAACTTGAGAGTACAGGGTATGGGAGGGATTTTTAAAAACTTAACTGGGACGAGCTAGAGAGAGCAAAAAAAGGAAGAAGATGATATAACATTGTTTCAATTAAAAACGTATTTAAAAACAAGGGGAAAACCACCTTCAACAGCTCAAGCTTGTTTCAAGGAGAGCTTTTCTTCTGTGAGTCCTATATAGTGAGGAATATTCATCATTACAGTGGATGCTGGAAACAGGAATCCCATTGTGGCACTGCCGAGTATTTGAACATTTAGTTACTGCCTCTTGCATACTATGCCTAATGAGTCTTAGCAGATAATAGCTAATGTAAAAAGCCTAACGCCACTTGTCACATTTTAGAATATTCCATGTCTTTCTAACTACATTTGAGTTTACTACCTAAAAGTCAACCTTTACCTCCCCCTCACTTCTTTTCATTTCACACGGTCTGAAGATCTGACATTTGTTAGTGCTCTGACATCATTTTGCCTGAGTTTCTTCTATCTAGAGAGGCTTCAACAAAGTATTAGCTTTCCTGCCCTAACACTTGAGCAGAGGCACTGTGATAAGTAGGTTAACAGAGCCCAATTAAAATGTATTTTAAAGGAACAATTATGGGCCCCATCTGGCTTTACTACTGAAGCAGAACCTTGTCTTGCTTTTAATTGCTTAGAAAATTATTGCTAAAAATTATGGTAAAAATGAAGCATTTTGTGATTTCAGTAAGATCAATGGAAATGGGGTTCTTTCGTGCTGCCATTTTTAAAATACTTTTGTTGAGGGTGATATAGGAAGTACAGGGATGAAGTATTTGTGTCTTCTCAGAGCTTAGTCTCTGGAGCAATGGTAGGGAGGAAGATGCCGGCATACATACTGATTGAGACCATGCAGGAGATATGAAGATATTGGCATTAGTTGACTACAGTAAGGTTCTTTGGTAGTCAAGACCCATCACTGTGACAAAATACCTGAGCAAATCAACTTGAACGAGTAAGATCATTTGGCTCATAGTTTGAGATGTTTCGGGACATGGGCATGTGGTTGTATTGCTTTTAGATTGTGTCAAGGGAGAAAGATCACGGTGTGGGAATGAAGGAAAAAGAGTGATTATCTCATGGTGATAAGGAAGAAGAGAGAGAAAAAAACGCAAAGGTTCAGAGACAAGACAGACTACAAAAACTCATTCCAGTAGACCTGCTTCGTCTACTAGACCCTAGCTCCCCATAGTCCATTCATAATCAGTTCATCCACTGATGAGATTAAAGGCTTCACGATCCAATCTCCTATCAGTTTTGCCACCATTTGGGGAGCAAATTTCCCATTGATGAGCATTTGGGGATACTTAATTCCTAACCATAAGAAATTGCTCTTAAGAATTATAGAATTGCCTGATTAGAAACCCAAGGCTCACATCTCAAAGATAATCAAAAGGTCTGGGATAGCATCTTGGAAGCCAACACTTTCTTTTTAAACACACCAGTTTGTCTGTGCGTTACTATTTCTTCGTCCTCCTGTTCTTTTCTTTCCCAGAAACCTCAAACAACCAGAGCCACTGTCTCTAGATGGCCACACTAAGTGGGTTTCTCTTCTGCTCTCACTTAACTTCATCTCACTAGATCTACGATCTTAAGAACTGACAAGTGATTATAACTGGGCAGCTAACTGATCTCGCAGTGAAGAATAAAAATGTCCACCTTATCTAAGAGTGTGAGTTGAAGGACATATATCATTGACATAGCTGAATCCAATAGATACTACGCAGCTTGTTCTGAAAGGAGTTAAGTGGAGTATAGTCATGAACCTTGGACGTCTTGCTTCTGTCAAAAACATTTGGGAAAATATTTTTTTTAACCTGTAAATACATAGCTGTGGAAAGAAAATCTAAAGGGTCAACCTTATATTTCACAAGGGAATTGAGTTATCTAGAAGGGAAGTTACTTTACACAATACTTGGCATGAGGGTTAAGAGGAACAAATTTACAGCTATACAAGAAATCCAAGCTAAATGAGAAGAGACTTCTATGCAATATCTACATAACTTCAGAGAAGGTGTGGCATTAGGTGAAATGTTTAGTCATTGTCTTTACACGCCAGGATTTATTTGTTTTTCACCTTGAACTTTCAGTGGAGCTCTTTGGAGCTAGAAAACTGATTTCTTATCTTGTTTTGCTTTTGAGACAAAAGGATTAGACTTCAGTCAAGAGTTAGTTTTCTGTTTAGTTTTATACCTTTGCCACAGATTAAACAGAAAGGCATATTGTTTCTCATCCTATATAAATATTTTCATGGTCTCTTTGAACTTACTGCATCTGCCCATGTGAGCCATGAATAGTACATTTGTCACTTCAGATTCTGCAGGCTGTTGAGTTTACTCTAGGTAACTTGGGAAACAGAATTGGGTCTAGTGGTACACTGTAATAGTGAGACCAGATGGCCAGGTTATGAAGATGAAGTGTCAAACCTTGCTGTCAAAGAGATTATATATATATTTTATGGTTTGTGTAGCTTTTTCTGGGAAGAGGTTTTTCTACTCAAGTTAAACAATACTTTAATGATCCAGGTGAGGGACAAAGATCAATAATCAATATCAGGGATTTGTCTTTGAAATGAAATATTGGTGATATCAAATTAAAGGATAACTAGTCAGTATTTTTTTCAATAAGTTCTTTATTGAACAACTCATTGGAAAACTTTGAAGTACTGGCTTTGCAATGATATTTGAAGGACTTGTGTTATGAAAGTAATCAGGAAGCCAAAAATAAGATTGTGCTTTCAGACAGTGTTGAAGTGAGAGCAAAATGTTAAGAAACGAACAAGAGAAACGGCTTATATTGTTGAAGGCAGTGTATCTTGAACTGAAAACTGAACTCAGCTGTATCTCATTGTTCAGATTTCCAACTTATCCTTGAATATCAGAAATGAGGAAATTCAGCACATTTTATTCCTACATTTAAAAAATGTAAGCATTGATATTTTAATTATTCTTTTATTAAAGAGATTATAATATAATTTTTCCTCCTACATCTTTTTCTCTAGAAGAAAGCCTCTTAGTTAGAATAGCTGCTCATGTAAATTAAGAGGTATGACAAGATGACTACTTTGAAAATTATTGTTTCTCTTTGTGAGTCAGAATTTCATCAGGTCAAGTATATAGACAACACCTTTCCTCAATTTGTTTCTGAAGATTGAATCTGAAAGATGCAGTCTGCCATGATTCACCAAAACAACTCATTGGGAAACTTCCTTGAAGTACTGGCTTTCTGCTGATATTTGAAGGATTTGTTTCATGAAGGTAATCAGGAAGCCAAGTTCAATATGCTTTCCGACAGTGTTTTTCTTCCTTGTCTTTAGAAGTTAAGCCTGTCTCAGGTGTTCTCTTTCCCTTATCTCGTCTCTCCTTCATTTCCTTTCTCTTTCCCTTCCACTTGAAGAATCTAGATGTACGGGTTCTTAGTAAATAAGTTAAGCCAAAAAAATGCAAGATAAGTTCACTTATACCCATCTGCTGGCTCATAGGAACTCATGGAATAGAAGGAAGGAGAAGCAGAAATTAAACAGAGACTGATCTGGAAGAAATCAACTCCTTTTTCTCTTTTCTCTTTCAGTCCAGATGTATCAGGTGACTCAGCTTTGCCCATATTATATATCTTTTCTCAAATTGGATGGAGAAAATTTCGGGGCAACTTGAGTTGGAAGTAAAAATACAGATTAATAATCATCTATAGTATTCAAAGTTATAGTCACACTAGTTAACTGACTCTGCCTATTTTCTCCCAGCATTTAGTTTAGTTTTCCCACCTAGCTCTATTTTGCCATATCACAGGCCAAAGCAGCTTCTTTATTCATAGAGCAGAATCCTATATAAGTTGTTGTTGAAATCAAGCGTTAAACAATGATTGTCAGATAAGATTTAGGGAGTTATTTCAATTTTTTTCTGCTGATAATTTGTCTTGTGGCCAAGTATATGGTCTGTTTTGGAGAAGGGTCTAGGAAAAGCTGAGAAGAAATATTCTTTTGTATTTAGATGAAATTTTCTATAGATATTTGCTAGATCAATTTGAGTTGGAAGTTTGACAGCTCCATTATTTCTCTGTTTAGTTTCTGTCTGGATGACCTGTCTGTTGGTGAGAATGGGATGTTGAAGTCTCCCACTCTTAATGTGTGGTGTTTGATGTATTTAGCTATAGTAATGTATCTTTTACAAATGTAGGTGCCCTTTTATTTGGGGCATAGATATTCAGAATTGAAATATTATGCTGGTTAATTTTTCTTTTAATTACTATGAAATGTACTTCTCCATCTTACTCGATTAATTTTGCTTTGAAGATTATTATGTTATATATTGGGATACCTATATCAACTTGTTTGTTAGTTCCATTTGATTAGAAAATCTTTTTTCAACACTTTCCTCTTAGGTAATATCTATCTTTAATGTTGAGGTGTGTTTCCTGTATATAGTAGAAGAATGGATCCTGTTTTAGTATCCACTCTATTGAACTATGTATTTTTACTGATGAATTGAGTCTATTGATATTAAGAAATATTAATGAGCAGGGATTGTTAATTCCCATTATTTTATTGTTATTGTTGTTGGTAGTGTGAGTGTGTGTGTGTTTCCTTTCTTTAAATTTTGCTGGTGTGAGATTATTGCCTATGTTTTTATGGGTGTAGTTAACTTCTTTGGGTTGGGGTTTTCCTTCTAGTAGCTTCTACAGGGCTGGATTTGTAGATAGATAATGTTTAAATTTGACTTTACCATGAAATAGCTTATTTTCTACATCTATAGTGACTAAAATTTTTACTGGTTATAGTAATCTGTGCTGTCATCTGTGATCTCTTTGACTCTGCAGCACATTTGTCCAGGTTTTTCTTGCTTTTAAAGTCTCCATTGAGAAGCTGGGTGTAATTCTAATAGGTCTGCCTTTATATTTTACTTGGCCTTCTTCCTTTGTAGTTTTTAATATTCTTTCTTTGTTCTATATGTATAGTGCTTTGATTATTATGTGATGCAGGTACTTTTTTTTCTGAGACAATCCATTTGGTGTTCTGAAAACTTCTTGTATGTCTATAAAATATTAGCACTTTTTTTTCTTTCTTGATTTTGTTAAACATATTTTCTGGGTTTTTTTCTTCTTATAGTCTTATTATTCTTATGTTGGTCTTTTCAGAATATTCCAGATTTCTTTGATGTTTTGCATTATGATTATTTTTAGATTTAATGTTTTCCTTGACTAATGAATATATTCCCCCTCTTGTCTTCATTTCCTGGGATATTCTCCTCCATGTTTTATATTCTTTTGGTGATGGTTCCATCTGTAGTTCCTGTTGCTTACCCAGATTTTCTGTTCCCAGAATTCCCTCAGTTTGTGTTTTCTTTCCTGCTTCTATTTTGATTTTCAGGTCTTTAATTGTTTCCTTCATCTGTTTGTTGTTTTTTTTTCCTTTGGCTTTCTTGGCATTCTTTAAGGGATTTATTGATTTCCTCCAAATTTTTGGTTGTCTTTTACTTTTTTTTGCTTTTGGTTTATTTAAGGGAGTTTTTCATTTTTTCTTTGAGGATCTCTACCATCTTCACAAAGTTGCTTTTTAGGTGATTTTCTTGTGAGTTGGCTCCTTAGCAATATTCAGGTTTGGTGTTAAAGGGATAGCTGGGTTCTGGTGCTGCTATAGTGTCCTGGCTGTTGTTAATTTTATTCTTACACTGGCATTTAGGCATCCGGCTTTGGGTGGTTAGGTCTAGATCCTGATTTCTGAGTTTGTCTTTGTTGGATGTTTTCTTGTATTTATGGCTGGGATTTCTGGGGGCCAGCATCATCTCTGATCTAGTAGAGAGTCTCTGTTCAAGTTGGGAGCTGGCTTTCTGTATGTTAGTTCTGCCTTTCGTAGTTCAGGGATCACAGGTTTTTCTGACTGAAGTGGCCTGGACCTGAGTTGCAGGAATCCCATTGAGTGTGGAAGGAGGGCCTAATTCAGAACTGGGATGATGTGGGAGAGTTGGGAAGTGGAAGGGGCCTTGGGAAACAGAATCAAAAGTGGGGCAGCTTAGCTCGCAGGCAGGTCACTTACCTGTTCTGACTGGTATGACCTGCATCTGAGCAGTGTAAGTCTGCTGAAGTTGGGGAACGAGCCCAAGAAGTGTGGGGTGGTGAGCTAGGAGGGAGGTCTGGTGGATATTTGATGTGGAACACAATTTGGGGGAGTTGGACAGTTCAGCTGGCAGAAAACAACTTCAAATGTATCAAGGACCATACAGAAGCCTTGATCCTCTGAATCTGAACACACTTGAATTCAACAGCTCAGAAAATTACCTCTGAAGAGGATCCTGATAGTACAGGCTTTATAACAAACAGTTTAATAATAAATGGGACCAAATGAAACTGTTAAAACTTCTGAACAACAAAGAACAATGTCATCATTCAAGTGAAGATGCAGCCTAAAGAATGGAAAAAAGTCATCATCGGCTACAGGTCTTAGAGATGGAGAATATCTACAATGTACAAGACACTCAAACCACTAAGGAGCAAGGAGAAAAACAACCCAGTTTAAAAATGGGTTGTGAAATTACACAAACTTTTCCAAAGATGAAGCACAAATGGCTGAAGAACATCTAAAAACTGCTTAGTTGTCAGGGAAATACAAATTAAAATTACTTTAAGATTTCATAAAAGATAATGACAACAGTTCCCATGGGTATGAAAAGGGGGAACTTATTTACTGCTGTTGAGAGTGCAAATCGATACTATTGAAGTCAGTGGAGAGGTTTCTTAAGGGGCTGAAAATAGATCCGCTGCATGACTCAGCTATACGATATAGAACACATACCCAAAAGACTCTATATCCAACTATAGAGACACTAGCTCATCAGTGTTCATTGCCTCTCTATTCACAACAGTAGGGAAATGAAAACAACTTAGATGTCCATCAAGTGATGAATGAATAATTAAAATTTATTGTATTTACAAAACGGATTATTTTCAAGAATCTAAAAAGATGCCTTTCTATATAAGAATAAAATACCCCACTTGTTTTTTAAAAAAAATAAAAATAGCATTGTAGATATGACTTGAGAAGAGTTACTATTTATCAAGCTCAAAACTCTGGTCCCTAAACAGGATTTAAAAAAAGGTTATATTTATTAAAACAAAATTTTATTTACTAGGCCTCCGAGGAAGCAGCAGCTGCATGGATAAACATTGAATATAAACTCTGAACCACTTTCTTGAGTGAGATGCAGCTTGTGTGATTCGAGTTTAGATAACGTAGCGCTGAAGGTGCGCGCAGAGGGCAGAGCTGTGTCTAAGCAGGTGAACTCTTAGGATGGGCTTTAGTTGCTCAGTACCATTCCTTCAAAAGAAATTATGAATCATTGATTTTTTTTAATTAAGCCTCATAGCTCCCTGTAATCCCTTTTGAAGACTTCCCTTCTTTATTCTGATTAAAAGCCTATTCACACCGAGGTTGATTATATCTATTAGTTGTTCGAAGAAGAATGGATTGACTCAGCAATGCCCTGACCTTCATCCCCACTGTTTTCTTGCAGTGCTGTGCAGGTAATTGTCAAAACTCTTGCTGCACTGCATAGAAATTGTCTACTTATTGCTGCGTGTCTTCTTCTAAATTAGCCAAATGATATGCTTCGTATATCTGTTACTCCATAATTAATAATATAAAAATAATCAGTGCATTTTGAAAGGCTACATGATAAACATTGTCTCAGGAATTTTGTCTTTTTATTGATAATCTGCACCAGGGTTCTCATTTTGATAGGTAAATACTACTGTCCTCTTTTAGAATATGTATCTTATATTTCATTTTTAACTTATGAATTAAAAACCTTAAAAAGAGTAATAAAAACTGATAAATGACTTTAATGAGACTTTAGGCCTGTTTTCTGCACAAGGTCCATGTAGGGGGTTCTAAAAATTGAACAAAATGTAAAGATGTTGTTGGAAAATGAGAATTATATGAGAAAGACATTACTAGGTGCCCAATCATACTACAAAAAAAATTTGTTCAACTATGTTCATAGCAGCACTATTTGTAATAGCCAGAACCTGGAAACAACCTAGATGCCCCTCAATGGAAGAATGGATAAAGAAAGTGTGGTACATATACACATTAGAGTACTACTCATCAGAAAAAAACAATGACATCTTGAATTCTGCATGCAAATGGATGGAAATAGAAAACACTTTACTGAGTGAGATAACCCAGACCCAAAAAGATGAATATGGTATGTACTCACTCATTAGTACATTCTAGCTATAAAGAAAGGACATTGAACCTATAGTTTGTGATCCTAGAGAAGCTAAATAATAAGGTGAACCCAAAGCAAAACATTTATTTATCCTCCTGGAAATTGGAAGTAGACAAGATCGCTGGGCATAAGTTGGGAGCACAGGGGTGGGGGTGAGGTGAGGGAGGGTGGAGGGAGAAAAGAGAAGGGAGAAGGGGAGGACTGGGGAGAGATTGGGGGAGTGGGATTGTTGAGATGGAGGAAGGGTGGATATGAAAGCAGGGAAGAAGATATCTTAATTAAGGAAGCCATTTTAGGGTTGACAAGAGACTTGGCTCTAGAGGGGTTCCCAGGTGTCCAAGAGGATGTCCCTATCTAGGTCCTAAAAAGTGATGAACCAAGGAGAGGGGACAAGAGAGTTTTTTATTGACTGGTGAGGACTTTCTTATCATTCATATTATTTAAAATGGCCAGTGTGCAACTATGATAAAAGAATAAAGTGTTCAGTTGCTTTCTTTATTTTTAAATGTTTTGTAGGTAGCACATCCACCTGAGCCTGTATGGACTTAATCTATCACCATACATATTAATATACTTTTCATGTAAAGAAATGATTAGTTACAATAAGTTGCATTGCACAGATTTAAATGACGTAGTGAGACTAAAGTATATTATCTTGTATTTTTAACCTACTATAAAAACTTGCTTAATCATTTTCATTATTAGAATATTATATCTTTGGGCCAAAGATAATGAAGAGAGGAGTTTGTTGCTGCAATGAGGGCACAGCAGTAGGCAATTCTAAGATTAATTTATGATAGTGACTTTTGTAATCAGATATCTGGAAACATGCACACATCCTGGGGCTACATCCTGATTATCTCTCAGTTGTATCCTCTTAGGGGCATTTAGCGCCCTCCTGTAATATGCTATTATGGGTTGACACTTTTATCCTTAGATTCTCTGAACATATTATACCAAGTAATAAGAATAAAAGATACAATTTATTAGAAATCTACTTTGAACTGGACAATTTGTATGGCTTACTTCATTTATCCTAAAAAGTTGCTTCATTTATCCTAAAAGCAGTCTTATGGCAAATTAAACGAAACTCTAAGTATGGAGTCAACCTATTTGATGCCAAATCATGTGTACTTGAACTCTAGGACATTCAGTTCCCAAATTGTGGTCCTTTCCATTTTACCAATATTCTCGATCTCCTGAAACCTTGTTTGAGATGAGCATTTTACTTGTTTGAATGTTTATTGTTATTTACTCAATAAAAACATTTGATGTTTTTAGTGGTCCCTTTAAACTTTTCTGCCAGAGAGAAAGTGATTTTCATCATTCAAATTGTATTATCTCCTCCCCATCATCAAGACTTAGAAGTGTTCCAGGCAGGTCAGTCAAATACTTTGAGTCTACATAATTCAAGTTTTGTATAGTATGGCATTGTTTCTGGTCACAGATGGAATTTATTAATATCTTTGATGAACAACTATAAAGACTCATAGTTCCTGGTGTCTACATCCAGAAGTGTTCTTATGTTTGTTTGCTTTTCATGAACCTTGGCATTCAAAATCTTCAAGCATTTAGTGATCTATATTATAAATTTTAAATAAATTAATTTGTACATAAATTAACTAGAGTTGATTATTGCACTTCTTGTCTTTAATCCAGAAATGGTCACATTCTGTGCTTTCCCTATACAACAAAGTAAGCCAAACAAAAATTTACCCAATCCTACAGGAAATTACTTTTTTAAACATTGTCTCATGGTTCTGTTCTCTCTTTGTTTTCAATGAAATTACTGGTGAGGGATGGAGGTCTTTAATAGATTCTCAGAGAGACATTAAGAAGGAGGAGGATCATATGAATCTAAAATGGGAAAACAGCTCATAGAAGTCCATTCTACAGATGAGTGAATTAAGGAATAAATGAGTTATGAAAAAATCATCATCCATGGTGTAAATAGCCGGCTTGAAAATAGGCATTCATTCTGAGCAAAAATATTTATGTTTGACAGAATGACTTCAGGCAGAGACATGCCTATATTCAAGCATGGAAGGGAAAGGGAGAAGGAGGGAGGTAAGGAGGAAGAGACACAGAGAGAGAGATTTGTTGAATAAGCATGAAGAGGAAGTAGAGATTTGTTGAACAGGCTAGTGTGGAGGAGCAGATCGTGTGAGGAGACTTGGAACGGAATGTAAGACTGATTCATGAACTTCCTGTTTTAATTGCTCTAAAGCATGAAAAAGACCTACGAATGGAAATTGGCAGGACTCTGTTGAAGGATCACTCCTGCAGTGCGGGGCAACTTGATTAGGGAAGCACTTTCCAGTTCTACCAGAGAACTACAGGGGAACCACTACAATACTGTAGGCAAAAAGTCACAAGGAATTACATCACGGTCCTCCTGAAAAGTGAAGACGTGATAATGATTCTGTATTTGCTGGAGTTCAGTCTACAGGGGCCATTTCACGCATAGCACTTTACCCACCGAAGGCGTGAAATGCCACCAGGCACACCTGCTTCTTAACTTGAGCGTCACTCAGGAATAGAACTCAAGCGAAGTAAAATGTAATTTTCTCAGTATGAGGTGTTATCTAGAAACAAGTAAGCACAGCAGTTCCTAATTACAAGACTGGGGTCTTTTTAACCAAGGTGGGGAGATCAATTTCAAATAACATCAACAAAAAGGAATACATCCTGTGGCAGACATCTATCCAAAGTCATCCTGGCCAAGGGAAAGTCTGTAAAATCCAAACTCCTTTCAAATAGGAAGTTGTACCAAGTTCTTAAAAAATGGAATGGTAACTGACAGCATCAATGACCTTACATCTTCAGCATTTGGAGCATTCCCTTTTTGAGTGATGGAAGAAAGTTACTGCTGGCTTCAACCAGCAAATACCTTGCTGTGTGATTCGACTACTAGAGACATTTCAGTCAGAAATTCCCAGAGCCACAGTGTGACCATGGTGTTGGGACATAACAGTTTTGGAGAAGAGAAGCCAGTACTGTCAGAAGTTTTACTGCAATTAAAATTATTGAAATAGAAAAGTTTGAAAATGCTTACTTTTTATTTTTTTTCTCAACATAGCTGATTGAAAATTACTTATAAAACAAGATCACATTCACTCAGGGACTCCTTTGTGCTATCTTGACAGTAAAGGAAGGAGATGAAATCTTGGACCATGGAGTGTTTGTATTTTCCTGTTTATACTCTGGGAAGGACAGTAGAAACATGGTGATTGCAATAGGAAAGAAACATAGTCATGGTCATTGAGCCCAAGATGATGGCCTTTCAACGATATTCAAAACTTTAGAACTTGATTCTCATTTTAGATTCTTCCCACATCTTTGCCCAGCCTATCACTGGTACTTGCTAAGCTGATTCTGGAGCTGCCTTTTCTGTCTCTTTTTTGCTAGAAATGTTCTTATCTTCCTATGCTCACTGGCTTCTTTGAAGAGTTTTCTAGTTTACCTACCAAGGGCCAGGGTAGCAGAACATCCTCATACACCTGTGAGTCTAACATGTATCTTGGTTTATAAAATGTATGTATTATGGAACTGTCTGAATAGCTACTAGCCCAAGAGGACAGATATTCTTGATCACTTTTATAACATAGTTGGTTTATGTCAGTACTCAAAGTTTTGGAAATATTTGCTAATTATAAAAGCAATAACATTAGGCTATGCTTGATTTGGGATAGTTTTCTATTAGTAAAATTACTACAATCCTTCTGAAAACCTAAGGACATCTACTTTGATCTGTTTTTGCCTTTTGCTGAAAAAAGAATTACTTCATAACTTACTTATATTGATTTAGTAAATATTTGGCGAAAATTTGATGTCATGATAAAAGTTAAATATAATTTTCCATTCATCTTTAATTTACTCATACTTTAATAAGATACTTCAAAGTTAATACTGAAAAAGTATTTGTACACAGAAATGCACAGTATAGGGGTTGGATAAATGTCCAGCAGTTATGAGCATTTATTATTCTTGTAAAGGGCCCATGTTCAATTCCTAGCATCCACATGTTAGCTTACACATATCCAGGGTATCTGATGCCTCCTCTGACCTGCGTGGGCACCAGGTATGTACATGGTGCATATCCATCTATGCAGGCAGAACACTAATATGCATTAAATAAATTAATGTATAAAAATGAAAGTACATCGCAATGTTAACTGCAGTATAATTTTAATATATCAGGCTGTGCTAAAATGTCATGGAGTCAAATTTAATCTCCTAGAGTATAGATAAGGGAAAGGAAAAATGAAATTTTATACTAATTATGATTAGAGATTCGAGTTTGGAGTTTTCTGAGGTAGGCTTAAATTCACTTCTGGGAGTTCTTTCCTATTATGGACTTGAAAGAAACCCCAGATGGTTTCTTTGGATAATGGAAATGAAATCCTTGATCCTGCATAAAGTTTGCTATGACTTTTCCAATTAAGTTGGAACACTTGCCAGTCCAGCCTTCAGGAAATTGCCTGAGCAGTCATTTTCTCATACCAAGTGAAAACATCTCAATATTTTGGAGTTAATTGTCAGAGAAAGATAGGCTATTTGGAGCATGAGTTGATGCTTTATAAACATTGCCCCGTGCAAAAGAAATTATGTCAGAATGGCAAAATAAGTGACATTACTAATACTATCACTGAGTTTCAAATGTTTGTATTGTCCTAAGCAAAGGACATACTCTCATGACTATCTTAAGCAAAGTCCTGTTCCAGGGCTCTGACTGGGAGAGCTACCGAGAGATCTGGGTCTGATGATAGTGCAGCTGGTGACACAGCTTACAACTGTTGGTATGTAACACAAGTAGAAGCATGATATTTCAAACACCTGGCTTTGGACATATTTGAAGGATCTTAAAGGATGTTCTTTGACCTTCGCCCCTGGAGACTTACCACAGATTCAGCATGAGAATTTGATACGAAACAGTAAATATCTATGGCTTTGGAGTCTGCAGACCTGGGATGACTCCTAATTACTTAACTGGGTGCTTCTATTCTTTGAAACTCCATCTCCCTATCTATGAGGTGGATACAGTGGCCATCCACCATCCTTTCGGTGACTGATACTTACAATAAACTCAATGGTGGCCACTTGTATTGTTTGTCATAGAAAGCAAACATTATGACAGAGCTGCAAACATCAGTGTACCTGGGTCCAAGTGCTGCCTCACATGTATCATTTAAAGGATTTGTTATCTTGGAGAAGTTATTGACCTTCTTGTGATTCAGTTTATTGTTTTAGAAATCTTTCAAGTTGTTTTGAAGTGAATACCAACATTATATGTTGATGGTGGGGTAGCAATAAGGAGGTAGTGATATTCCTGCCTTAGTACAGTGCTTAGTGCCTAGCAACTTCAAGAAGAGTTGGCTATCACCAACACCTTTGTCATCACAATGACTATCCTCCTTGCTGTCGCTGCTCTGAGCATCTTCAACTCTGAGAATACTCTATTTAGCATCACCATCCACACATTTTAGTTTTTTTCTGTAGAATTTGTCACCTCCTTACAATAACTTTCAAGAAGTTATTGATTACCCAAAACTTTTAGCTTTGCAACAGAGTGCCCATTGTCTGCTTTCTGCATGACACAATACATAACCTGACAGTTTCATATTCCTTGACTGGTACCTCATAGATGTTAAGTGAAGTTCTTTCATGGAAAATACAGATTGTCATCAAATCTACAACCTTAGAGGTCTGTGCACCCTGAGACAATAAGGGGATGGTTAACTAAGGTAGAGGTCAAGTCCATCTGTCACTTGACTCATTGTAGTAATAGCTCCTATAGTTTACTAGCATCTCTGTGCCAGACACTGTGTATATAAGCTGTAGCACTTGATGCTTTTAATCTGTGGGAAAATGTAGGGAGGAAATAAGAAAACAGGACTGAATTCTGGAACCCACATAAAAAAAGCTCAGTGTTCATCTGAGAATGTGTACTGAAATTGTTACGTTCTATGACTTAGTAAAATGATTATTTTTGTCTCAGGAACTCCTTCTCATATATCTATAAGCATTTCACCCACACCTAAATGATGTCTTACTCAGGTTAGAATTTTTAGCTCAGTGAGTTTCTACACTGTGCTCTTCCTGTACCTGACCATAACATCTCTATAGAAATCACAAGCATCATTAGTTTATGTTTTCTACCTCTTCTATGAACCATTAGTTCATGAGGGGAAGTAATATCTTACATATATTTGTATCTGTAGTATTCAGCATAGGGAGTGTACACACACACACATACACGCTCACACACACACACACACACACACACAGAGAGAGAGAGAGAGAGAGAGAGAGAGAGAGAGAGAGAGAGAGAGAGAGAAAGTGTGTTACTTTTGAGGTATGTAAGTGTTCTTTATATAAATTTCTACTGATAATGTTAACTTTTGTTACTTTTGAGGTATGTAAGTGTTCTTTATATAAATTTCTACTGATAATGTTAACTTTTTCTTCCCTAGCAAAAATACTACAGTGTTTCTGTGGATCCTTAATTCTCATTTGCAAAGAACCCCCTATTCTTTAGACTATGCAAATCTCTGCTTTATAGGGAAATAAGTAGCAATGACTGTAAATGATTATAGTAAGTAATTTCCTGAGTGATTATTTAAATAATAGCTAAGAATATAACTGATGGATCTGTGAATGAGAATGAACTCTGGTGTCTTGTAATTTCTTTTATCCAAAATTCTTTTCTCTGTAAAACCAAACTCATCTCTGGACTCATGAGAATCTAGTGCTGTACAGAAAAGCTCCCTGGAAATGATTGTCTCCTGATCTTAGGACTGAAATAAAGTTCACTTTTTTCTTGTGACAAACTTGAAGTTTCTTCTTTCTCTTTTCCTCTGTGTCTCTCTCGGATCCAGCTGCCCCTATTATCTATGCTCATGGTTTATTATATCAGGAAAAGGAATGATAGAGAAAATCAAAGACAGAGTCAGTGGCAATTCAATTTCACCATAGTTACCTCGGCTGCCTCTGCATTGTCAAAAGAAATAAAGCAGTATTATTCCAAACAAAGAACTTTAATATGACAGTGCTGACCTTATGCCCTAACCACTATGAATGCTTGTGAGGATGGAGAGAGGGCAGAGAATGGATGAGTCCTTGGGATCCTTTGAGTTGTTCCCTTAGAAACTTTTCTGATATCACAGTGAGGATGATAAAACATCTTGTACAATCTTAGACATTTAGAAGTTATCATCAGGAGCCAAGAAAACTAGAGGGATGTGGTTGATTGAACAATTTTATAATTCTTTAATCTCACGAATAGTCATGACATCCTAAGGATATAAGCATTATTATAATTCACACACAAATAACATATAGAATTAACTAAATTAATTATTTGCTCATGACATTTTCTAGCTTCACTATCTAACTGGAACCTACTGTGTATTGTGTTCAATAAGACATTTCTAATTGAATTAATGCTACTACAGGAAAAACAATACACAGCAAAGAAGAAGGATTATTTTAGCTCAAACAACAGATGACCCAGTAATTATTTACCTGGTTGGTCAGTTGAGAGAGAGAGTTTAACTGTGGGTCAGGAAAGCTATGAAAGAAAGTCAAATATTTCCCTTTTTCGTAAATTGTTATATTCTGTCACACTCCCACCAATTGCTCCTCAGACACTGTTTTCAGGACATCTAAAAATGAGTTATGAATCTGTACCCCTAGCACTTGGGGAGCAAATGCAGGAAGATCACAAGTTCAAGGTCAACACGAGGATTTAGATCAATGGCAGAGCACTTCTCTAGTGTACACAATGTCCTGGGTTCCATCTCCATGACTGAAAACAAGTGAGTTCCTGTATTCGAGTCTAAACCATTCTGTCAGATCCTTTAAGACATGCTCTCAAACACGAAAGCACGGGAATATCCATCGCACTCCAGCACTCAGTGTCTGGAGCTCGATCCAGCTTGCCAAATTTCATTTGACATGGAATATTACAGGCACAGAGACTCTCCATTAGATCAGTGATGAACGTTTTACAGCAGTTCTAAGCCTCTATGTAGAGCTCCTTCTGGCAAACAGTGGCGGTGGTGCCTTTAGAACAGCAATGAATAATCCCTAGCTATTCTTTGAAATTATATAAAGCCATCTGCATTACGCTGGGAAAATATCATGTAGTGTAATTAATTCATTGAATATGATGATTATATAGAGCTGTACAAATGTAGTCTTACAAGGGCTCTCAGGAGGCCTCGTTGAAAATTCCCAGTCTCCTCTATGCATCTGTGCTTAAATTTTCCTGAAACATAATTACCTGCTTTTCTAGATTATCTGGCTATAATTTAAATGCTCGCTATAAAAGAGCTTGCAAGATTGGACATGTAGCTACTCTTCCCTGGTTTTGTTGCTCTCATCCTTAAAACCAGAAAGAGGAATCCTCCCTATGTTTTGCACCTCTGCCTTTGTGATGGGGAGTCTATAAATAGCCTCTCAAGGTAACTAGGGAAATAGAAGGGGATAGTATTACTCTCTGAATTAATATGTCAAGTTCCCAGTTCTTGTAAAGATATGCTTTGAATACCATATAAATTAAATATGCAATTATTGCTGTTTTTAATTTGCTAACAAATGAATATTTGATATTTAAAGTCAGTATTACTCAAATGGGCATCTAAGCTGCCTCCTTGCTGTAGTAAACAATTTTTCAGTCCCATTGAGAAATGAGCCAATGAACAGAGTATAGGATATTTTGCTTCTGTTGTGCGAAGATTATGCTTCAGACCCCAGTTGTCTATCCAGGTACATCCCTGAATTAGCTAGCATTTGACCTGGGTCTAATGGGTATGTTCTCACTCTGCGCTCCACAGTAAATGGAGAGAGACCAGGACACAAACTTGCACCAGAGTGTGTTCCAGAGGAGTGTGATTCCGGTGCTGATCAGAGGATTGGGGGAAATGAGGCACGAGAGGAAGACAAAAGTGCTCATAAATGTATTACTGGCTTCTTGGTGGCTCCAAAACGACCACCAAAAAGAAAGTCCTCAGATATATATTTCCTCTTGCTACAGTGCTTTTCCCATGGATTGATAGCATCAGGAGATGCACATAAGTGACCTCCTTCTTGGCGTCCAAAAGGAACAGCAAGTGTGGAGCACAGGACTGAAATCTCAAGGTCCAAATCAGGAGCAGATGGAGAGAGAGCACGAGCAAGGAACTCAGGACCATGAGGGGTGCACCCACACACTTAGACAATGGGGATGTTCTACAGGGAACTCACCAAGACCAGCTGGCCTGGGTCTGGAAAAGCCTGGGATAAAACCGGACTCTCTGAACATAGCGGACAATGAGGACTACTGAGAATTCAAGAACAATGGCAATGGGTTTCTGATCCTACTGCACGCACTGGCTTTGTGGGAGCCTAGGCAGTTGGGATGCTCAACTTACTAGACCTGGATGGAGGTCGGGGTTCCTTGGACTTCCCACAGGTCAGGGAACCCTGATTGCTTTTCGGGCTGGGGGGGGGGGGGCTTAATTGGGGGAGGGGGAGGGAAATGGGAGGCGGTGGCAGGGAAGAGACAGAAATCTTTAATAAATAAATGAATTAAAAAAAAGAGTTTAACTGATTGAACCTGATGAGTCCCTTTGTAACTGCATGAAGCTCATTGGAAGCAGTGTCCAATTAGCTGAAGCATATAAACTTGCCCCCGAACAATCCCTAACATCACTCAGCTGACTGCTGTATTTCTTTTACCTTTTTGGAGCACTCTTGCCCATTTGTGCTCTTGTTTAAGCGCAATCAATTGCAAAGTCCCCTTCTAGTTTGTTGGCAGCCATGATCATAGTAAAGAGCATGTGAGAGGATTAGAGAAAAGAAAACAAGTCGAGAACCCCACGGTTATAATATCACGGAGTGTTTTCACCGTTACTTCCTCTAACACCACTCTGAAAACAGACATTCCTCTTTGGTGAGCACTTTAATTGGTCTTTGTAATTTGTCTGGGGAGGGGTGACCTAGATCTGTATTCCCAAATGATCTGAGCCTTTAATTACTGAGTCTTTGCAAGGACTTGTTGGCAACAATTGCTTATTCATCACTGGACAGAGAAAATAAATTGGCACCGAAGTCAACTCCCAGGACTTCAGATAATCTCGCTTCATTCCAGTTTGTGACAGCAGCTTCCAGCCATTATAGTAATCAGCATCAATTGTCCCTAATGTAACTTTCTCTGCATGCTGCCTCACTGATATTAGAAGAACAAAGCGACCAGACTGTAGTTATAACTTCAAGGTCAGCCGAGTCCTTACAGTATCCCTAGGAGAAGTTCTTGTCCATTAAGACTCATGTCTCCAGTATAAGGTTTGGGTAAGAAGAAGGCAAAATTCTTTAAGTAGATCATCAGGGATGAAGGAGGTAAGAAGCAATATCAGTTTCACTCTGTGGGTTCTGCTAACATATCCCATCCACTAGAGCTACAATAGCAAGATGATGAATTTACTGTATCCATTACAGCACAGTGTCCATTCCCGACCTAACACATTATCTGTGGCTAACCTAGGTCTTTTCACTGTTCTGTAGGCTGCCTGCAATGGCTCTGCTTTACACAATAAAATGAATGGCCATTATAAGCATACACCAGTTGACCCACTTTCTTTATTGACCCACAATGACTGGTAAAATGACCAGATATATGTTCTAAATTAGTGTGGATAGAAAAGGAACTACATAGGCTGAGATTAGCAGGCAGTAGATGAATTCACCTTTCAGGTCAAATGAGGAAATAACTTTATTGCATAAAATGCAGGCCGGGCAGTAGAGCATTCACTATCCAAAAGCCAATGGACTGTGTACTGTCTATTGTAAATAAGTATTTCTTGGTTAGAGTGATTTTTTTTGTGTTCATTTTCCTGACGTAAATCTTATAAGTTATAAAAGAGGGAAATTCATAATGGTTCATGCACAGTTCTGGGAGGTTATTTTGAGCTACTATATACCTAAATTCCAGTTGTATATGTTTCTGTCATACAAATAAGGCCATGAAAGTCAGGGTCAGGCAAATACAATTAATTCTGATTAATCAAAATTCAGTCCTGGTCAAAGTCTCAGGTCATAGGGTACTGAACTGTAACTTGATGATATTAAATTACAGTACTCCCAGGGTGACAGTTGGGGATTCCTGGACTATGCTTATGAAAATTCCCTAATGGAGACTGGCTTCATTTTCTGATCTTTTATAAATTTATTTTCTGGCAAAGTTTTTATGTTGTTAAGTTTAAATCATTTCTTGAGTTTCAATGATGTAGTCAATCTCCCACTTGGCTGGATAAACTCCGTAGGAAACTGTTCTGTTCTGAAAGCTAAGCATTGGCCTCTGCATGGGTAGTTGCTGATTTCCTACTGGTAGCAGCTAAATAGTTCTTTTCATTTCTAATGTAGACTCAAGAACACATTTGTCAGGTGACCATACTGGGCCTAACAGCTGAGTTTGAGTTTTATGTGTTGGGGTATTCTAACTTTATATCTTTTTCTTTCAGCTTTAATAGTACTGTGTTTCCCCACAGTGCCTATATCTCAATCTTACAGGGGAAGTACCATATTACAGTAAATAATGATGAACATTTAAAGAGTTAAATAAACATATGGAGTGAGAAGCCCTGTATCTACGAAATAGCTATGAAATTCCTCCAAATTAACAACTCATTACTGTGCCTTTGTGTGTCTCTCAAAGGTGGAATACAAGTTGTGGTGAAGACACTCTGCACTTCGGAAACAGGACCCAGAGGCCCCTGAGCTGTAACTGATCTTAGTTCCCTCTTTCTGAGATCTAGCTTTAATGATACCAGAAGGCACCATGCAAGTAGCTAAAGAATGAAATCAACCAGCAGTTTTACCCAGATAGGACATCTATGAATCACACCAGTGAACATTATGGCACAATGACCCTATGCATATGGTAGTGGCACACATTCCTTGTTGGTAATTAACAAAGCTCTAATGTATATAAGACCCTCTCAACAAGGATACAATGCCTCCTGGTACTGGAAACCTAGTGAACTATGCAGTCCTTTTTTTTTTTTTAACTGCTCATGATTTTTTTGGAGGAGAATCTACTCGCACAAATTTATTTTATTTTCTTTAAATATTTATTTATTTATTATGTATACAATATTCTGTCTGTGTGTATGACTGCAGGCCAGAAGAGGGCACCAGACCTCATTACAGATGGTTGTGAGCCACCATGTGGTTGCTGGGAATTGAACTCAGGACCTTTGGAAGAGCAGGCAATGTTCTTAAACTCTGAGCCATCTCTCCAGCCTCTCGCACAAATTTATTAAACCAGCACAATTGCTAACAACAATATGTAAACCCTGTTTCTTATACCCACAGATAAGTGTGGTCTTTACCCATCATTAATGAAATTTCTTTTTGCAGCAGACAAAGACCACTCCAGAAAACCACAGCCAATTAAAATACAGAGCTGTGAGGTCTAATCCCAGTGGACACACCTGAAAACATGCCTGCACTTACGGCTCTGTCAGCATTGTGGAAGAGGGTTTGAGATGATTGTAAGAATCAGAGAGCCAGAGGCTTTGCTATGATTGTATCTAGTAGCATTAGAAGCTATACCATAAAATTTCACCAACATTACCACCAAACATGAACAGAACAAGGATTTACAGATATTCTACACTGAACTTGGAAAAGCCCACTAGGCCACCACACTACACAAAGAGAGCCAGGCTACTGAGTAAAGAATCCGGGATATGTGTCCTTCCCCAGGGAAGAGTACACCTATTAATCTTTAATGCCAAACTGTCAGTCTTGAAAGCATGCACACAAGTAGCACTTACAAAATCTGTAGGTTATATTTAGGAATATACATATAGAAATACGAATGTGCTGTAACCAGTGACAAAAAAAGAGGCCATGAATCTGAAGGAGAGCAAGGAGGAGTATATAGGAGGTTTGAAAGAGAAGGGAGAAATGTAGCTAAAACACATTTTGTTTTCCTAATATAACAAGCAGAAAACTTTTCAATGGCAATCTCAAAAAATAAAGAGGAAAATATAAGGTCATTGTCATTACCATTTTTTAAATAATGTGGATATAGTGAAGATACTGTTTGTTTTCTTGACAAACTTTAGATAGTCATCATATGGAACACAGTTAATTCTGGTGGACTTGAATGCCAAAGCAAACAGGCAAACCGACTACTAAAATACAACAAAACAAAATCAGCTCAACAGAAAATAGAAAACCAGGAGGAAAATAGGCAAATTTTGTCTAATTATAAATAGGAGATAACTTTAAGGCTCAAATGGTGGGAGGCTTTGTAAAGAAAAAAATAAAGTTCACTAGTTAATAATAAAGCATTTTCTCTATAAATACCAAACAAAACAAGAAGGCAAGAGAGTAAAAAATATTTGCTGGAAAAATGACATATAAAAGCTTGCTGCAAGCAGTGAAATCATCTGGGAATATAGCCCAGAATCTGCAAATTTTCTAAAAAGTATAATATATGAACAATAGTACAAAGGGAAGAAAAGAGAGTAAATATAGATAGTAACCAATACAATTAAAAATAGATTTTTTGTTTTCCTTGTAAAACAAGCTGAAATTTTTCAAATGGTAAAATCTTGATATTTTCCAGGAGAGAATAAAAGAAATAAACAAATGAAATATTTTAGTAGGTAACTTTGCAATACCAAAAAGAAAATGTTTGCATTTTTGACCATATATCCTTTTCAAATATTGCACAGAGATACATAAATGAAATTCCATTCTGGTTTTTCAGTTGCAAGAATCCATAATCTCTCTAATGAAAATCTTTATTTCTGGTATCTCTGTTCTGATATATTGTTTGTTTTATAGTTCTAATGTCATGGCAACATTTCAGATATAATCAGGGTTTTCTTCATCATCAATCCATTATGGCTAGCCCATTTATCTATCTGTTCCAATATAGTACATTCCCTGACAATTGTTATCTTGGTTTATAGCAATATGTCTCTTCAATAATTCCAGTAGATTAGTCTTGTATACTTGTCCCCAGGTGCCATTTAACAAGATAAGTGATGACCATAACTGGATTGTAAGAAGAAACCACCGCTGCTGAAGAAACTACTCATTTTAGATGCAGACCAAAGAGAAACCAACCTTTAACTGTGCAGGAAGCTCTCCTTACTGCCTATCTTACTCAAGTGCTAAAGAGGCTATTAAGGCTAATGAGGGAAAAAAATCAGTACTGGATCATGTATTTGACAGTAGTGACAAACTGATCTGACAGTGGCATGATAGTTACAGAGTTAATCAATCACTTTCTGACTAGATATGAAGCGAAATCCACAGGAGAAATTTTATCTGTTTCTATGAACTGCTGAAAAGCCTATGGGTGTGGGGTGAACCTATCAATATTTTTCTAAGTGATCATGTTGTCTGTATCCTAAGTATTTTTGTTTATATCCATAGAGTTTTGTTACTTTCCAAATCAGACCAAGGAACTTCTATTGCAGTGAGTGGTGGTTAATGAAGAGACCCATCTCTGTTGAATGTACCAAGTGTAAACAACTCTTGAGTGCTTAGCTGTTCATTTGTCATCTGTATCAGTTTCCCATTATCCAAGGTTCATGGAATATCATAGAAACGGGTAAAGAAAGAACGTAAGAGCTGCCAGATAGGGAGGGCTGACTTCTGGGCATGACATGGCTGATGCACATATCAACTCATAGCAGGCTTGGCTGTCCTTCAAAGACCTTCAAGAGATAAGGCCAATGAAAATTCCAGCATGGATGGGAGTAAGGTTCCACCTATGCAGCAGTTAATGGCTGTCGAAGGAGAGAAATTCATTCTCCTGTTGCTGGTAGTTTACCCATGTCTTAGTGGGAGACACACACACACACACACACACACACACACACACACACACACATATATATATATGGGCTACACAATAAGAATATGAAGATTATTAACAATATTTAGAAATATAATGTTGGGTAGGAAAAGGGATGGGGAATAATGGAGGCAGTTGGAGGGAAGTAGTAGGGATATGATCAATGTAAATTGGAAATGTATACGGTTTCAAACAATAGAAACAAACTTTTTGAAAAAGAAAATAAAATGTGGAAATTGGGCTATCCAGAAGCATCCGAATGCAGCATGTGAGTTCTAAGAATAAGACCAAAATTGCTCCAGATACTTATCTCTCCATAACACAGTTTCCAGACCTTTTCTAAAATACACATCAAAAAATGAACTACATGTTTTTTTTTTCAAAATGTATTAGATTTAACAAAGAAGCAATGGTGGAATTCTGTCCCATTAGAGGTGTCCTGATATATTGCCTTGCAGATCATTAAACACTCAGCTGGGTGTGGTGGCACGTGCCTATAATCCCAGGACTAACAATAGGCTGAGGAAGAAATTGCTGCAGTTTCAGAGAAACCTGGGCTAGCAAGCTTCAGGCCAGCATAGCCCATATAATGAGACGAACTCGAAAGCAAAACAAAATGAAAATAACTTAAAATAAATGGCAGCAAAGAGGTACGTGCAGGGAAGGCAAAGAAGGGGATTTTCATCTTCGCGAGGCCATTGGGAAGAACAGAAAATGGGTTCAGTGGCTCAGGTTTGTCTTCTGAATGTTGCATTAACTTTGAGATTTTGTGGGGGGAAACTAGGTAGAAGGTTGAGATTTGTCCAGTGATCTTGAGTGGACGACTGGTGTGACAGATTATTACTACAACTGTAGCCCTGTGAATGGTTCTGGAGAAGTTGTTATCCCTGTCATCACTTAAGGGAAGAAATCAGGTTTACTCGAGATCATTTCCTCTGCTCTGGGGGCACAGACTTAGCTCTGTTGTAGGAGTGGGCAGATCTCATTCTTGGCTAATCCATTCTGTGAGATTTGCTATTGCTTGGGAATAGTCCTGGTACCATTTCATAAAGATGTGTCCACACTGTCGTACTTTAGTGACTTAGAACAAAAATAATTTTATTTTTATGATATTGCTAGTGAGAATTTGAGCAGAACTTTTCTCTGTGCTTCTGTGCCATGTGGCAACCATCACATCATCAGAGGTGACTCACTGCCCTTTTTGCAGGAAGCCTAACAGGTGTAAGGGACCAATAGCAGCTTCTTCTTCATAGCTGGCACCTCGGCTGTAATAGCTAGAATGTTTGGAAATTTAGACTCAGAGATCAAGTGAATCACCTACACAGAGTTTCTGAGTTAGTTAGGGTCATCGTCATGTCTAAACGATGACAGGCAGAAAACAAGGTTTTCTTTAACACAGAGGGGGCATGAATGGTTAGGAGGAGCTTCGTAGAAAATGGAACAGGTGTGAAACATCTGAAGCTGTTTAATAGCAACGTCTTGTTTCCTTTTTCTCTGGACACAGCTAATTCTTTAAATGGATCTCTGAAGAAGAGACCCTTGTCTTAGTGCCTGCTTGATCTCAGCACTGAGGCAGCTAGGAACATAGGACAATGAAGCGGACAGAGAGACCACGTCAGTAATGGAAATTCAGTCACCTCACATCACATGTGAAAATTCACTTAAAAGTCCTACAGACATAAAAGTCAAATATAAGTTGATAATATTCTGACAAATAAAAGAATAATGGAAAATGTCGGTGGCCTTATTGTATGTAAGTTTTGAGGACAATAAACAAAACCAATGAAAACGAACATGAACCATAAAAAACAAACAAACAACAGCCCAGATGAATGGACTTCATGAAAACAGAAAGCTGGCTCTTTGAAAGACACTGTTAAGAAACTAAAACAACATATGTGTGTGTCTAGATTATGTATTGTGTGTTTGTGTATCTCTGTGTGAGACAAGACTTTAATTCTGCAAACAAAGAGCACCTGCAAATGTATCAAATGAGCTAATTTGTAAAAAAAAAATAGGAAAATACTTGATAAACTACTTCATTAATCAAAATCACAGTGGAACATCAGGAGACATCCTCCCCCAAGGCTAAAATGACAATGACAGAAATAACAATCATTGAGAAGAAACTGGAAAAAGATGGATACAAAGCCGTTGGTAACATAAAAGATACTACTTTGAAATACTGCCAGTTTGTTCTCTTTTATAAAGTTAAACCTATTCTTCAAACACAATCCTAGACTTTTGTACCCACACAAGGAGAATAAAGACTGTTACATAACACAAACTCCAAGCATCTTAGAGTTATGTTAGTCTCTCAAGGCTTTATGACATTTCATTTTTTTCAAAAAAAATTATTCATTTTACATATCAGCCATAATTTCCCCTCCCATCCCTTCTCCCATTCTCCCATGCCCTACCTCCCATCTCCTGACCAACCCCCATCCAGTCCTTAAAAAGGATAAGGCCTCCCATGGGGAATCTACAAAGCCTGGTATATTCAGTTGAGACATGACTAAGCCCTTGCTCCCTGCATCAAGGATGAACAAGGTATTCCACCATAGCGAATGTGTTCCAAAACGCTAGTTCATGCACCAGGGGCCCACTGTGAGGGGCCCCTCAAACAGACCAAGTTCTACAACTGTCTTCCTGATTCAGAAAGCCTAATCTGGTCCCATGCAGGCTCCACAGCTAGAGTTCATGAGTTCCCATGAACTTGGTTCATTTCTCTGTAGATTTTCTCATCTTGATCATGATCTCCTTTGCTTACATTATCTCTCCTCCCTCTCTTTGACTGAAGTCTCGGAGTTTGACCTGGTGCTTGACTATGGATTCTTGCATCAGCGTCCTTCAGTTATTGGATGAAGGCTCTATGACAAGAGTTAGGGTAGTCACCACTCTGATTACATGGAATGGCCAACTTTTGTAATAGACTTAGTGACTTAGAACCACAGACATTTTATCTTCCCCACTCTAACTTTGAAATCAAGGTGTTTTCTAGACTTAAAGCCCAGAAGAGTTCTTCCTCCCATTCCTTGCCCCTATGATTTGCCAGTAACCACATGTGTTCTTTGGCTTTTTAATTGCATCCCTGAAACTTTTACTTCTGCCTTTACACAGTCATTTTCCTTGTAGACATGGCTGTAATTCTGTATCTCTCCTCCTTTTTCATGACATCAGTCATATCAGATTTAAATTCAGCTCGCCCAATATCATACCATCTTAGTTAATAATATATAGAGAGATTCTATTTCTAAATAAAGCCATATTCTGACATTCTGTGCAAATGGAAAATTTTCAGGGACACTATTGTACCCAATATAGTTGACTTCTCAAATTCATATCTATATTAAATATAAGATATATTCACACCATTCCAACATCTTAAAGAATTTGTACTTCTCCAGCATCAGTCCTGCATTCCATTTAAATGTCACCTCAAAAAAATTTTGGATCTGATTATCTAAATCATCAAATTTAGGAATGGGTGAAACTATGGGTATGGTTCGCCAAGGAACATGGTTGCCCTTCACCTACCAGTCTGGAAACTTGGAAGACAAGCATCACTTCCCCACTACAGTGGTAGGACAGGGCTATGATCAACATTACTACCCAAGCAGGAGGAAGCAAAACGAGCTAATAGTAATAAAGTAGATAGTTCATATTCTTATTTTTATTCTGGATATATATATATATGTATGTATGTATATATACACACACACACACACACATATATATATATATATCAAACATTATGTGGTACATGACTAATGTATAATTTTATCTTTCCACTGAAAGGCAAAAATAAAACTTACCTAAAACAAACATATATCTATGTACTATTTATGAGTATCCATATTTATATACACACAAATGCATACCAGAGGGCACAGTGAAGTGAGTTAAAATATTCTATTCTTTCCATTTAGTGTATAGAAAAGACAGCAAACTAATAACAAATAGACTTTTGTAAGTTAAAAGATAATCTTGAAAATAGGTGAAAAGGAGCATATTTACTCTTATTTGATGAAGGAGAAAAACCTGTAATTACCCAAAATGATCATTTTAACAAAAATCAAGATGAGAGTCCAACAGTTGGCATGAAAAACTAAAAACACTGAATAAGATAATAGTTGTTACTCCATATATAAAAGCAAATTAAACTAATATAGAGGAAATCAGTGATGGAATTTTTAAAAATATATTCTTCTCTTTAGAATCACATCTAAAACTTGAAAAAGAATTTTTTCAAATAAAAGTGTAAATAATTTGTCGGTAAGTTTCAGAAAAGACAGTACATTGCTCTTCTGTTCAGGATACAAAAAAAAAATCATCTATAGCCAACTCTAGCCTTAAAGAGAATTTTAAACATGAGGCACTGTGAGCATTTCTTGCTTATTGGCTGGGGTTACACCCCAGAGTTCTTAAAAATTGCTCTTTTAGCAATAAGAGGATAACACAGTTCTTGTTTATCACCAGCTTGAACAGCCTGAGGAGGTGTCATCTGTATTTACAATGTTAAATAAGACTTTCAAAACATGGGAAAAAGACAGAAAGCTGAACCCCATCCCGGGACTTTTCCATTTCAGCAGCCTGGAGATATTACTCTCATTTCTAAAGGAGTGATAAGAGAAAGCAGAAAACTACCCATAGAAAAAGCTCTGAAAAATAAAAATGTTTCTGGAAGGCAAATGATCTATTCTGCAAACTAGCTTTGGTTTTTGTTTATTTGTTTTTATTTCTTTTCCTTGTAGCAATGCAGAGGTTATAAAATTCAGAAAATAGAATAGCTTTTTATACCATTGTTTTTTATCTGTTTTTCAAACTGTTTCATATTCCTTTCAGTTGAGAAAGTTAGATGCGAGAATTGTATCATCGTGACAAAGAACAATTGTGTTTGGGTTTGGAAGTAATACAAAAGAAGTTCAAATGTGAATTGAAACTGAAATATTAAAAAGGTACTCTTTAAAACTTTATGCCTTTAATTTCTCCCTAATTCCTCTCAACTCTCAAAAACACAAAGAGGAGAGAAAACCTTCTTATTAATAGTTCAGACCTTTGGAAAAGCTGAGATTGATTGTCAATTGCTATGAGACTCATAAAAGATTATTTTCTAGATTATTTATATTTGCATTTTTAAACTTTGACTTTTGTATTTAAGTTAAAACTATTCCCACACATCTACTGCATTCTTTTCACTATAAGTTAATTCTAAAACAAAACAAAAACAAACTTTTTTGGGTCACTGTTCCAAACATGTATATAGTGAATTTTAACCCTTGTTATACACTGCCAATTTACCCATCTCAGAAACCCCTTCTTCTTCCCCAAAAGTGTCTTAGAGGTAATGAGTTCGTTACAATAATATGAAACCCAGTGGTCCTGTTCTTTTCACTGAACTAGATCAAACTGCCACCCTGAGCAAAAGGAAATGGTCAGTGGAGTTGATTTATGAATCTTTCTTTGATAAATATAAATAGAAACAAATACTCAGCTGCTTAAATTTTCAACCATGTAATACTGAGTAGAGAAAAATAAGAAATTCATAATCATAAAATACCTTTTAATTATATTTTCTTGGTACTATTTTCTTTTGATATGATGTAAGTGTTAGTTGCTTTTCTTATCACTGTGACCAAGTGAATGATAAGCAGGTTAAAAGGAGAGAGGATTATTCAGGTGCATGCATCATGACATACAGGTCATCATGTCAGGGAAAGTATAATGTCTGGGTGTGATGCCAACTGGAGCATGGGTTCGTTGATTAGATGGATATTTAGGAAGCAGAGAGGCTGGGGCTCAAGGAGTGGTTGGGTTGTAACACTCTGTACTTGGTCTTTGCTGGCCCCTTTTTTCTTACTGACGCTTCCTAAATGTTCCATAAACTTCCAGAACAGCACCATCTACTAAGGACTATGTTTTCGACTAAATGAACCTGAAAAGGACATATCACAACAAACTGTAAGGCAGCCTCATTATGTAACCGAGGCTGGCTCCCATTCTGGGTACACCTACCTCAACACGCTGAAGGCTCAGGAGTCCAAGGTTGCACTAATATCCCTGATTTCTTGTATATAATATTTCGTCTTTATTTTCAAGAACCTATTAGCGTCTCTATTATTTTATAGTTAGGACCTTCTACTTGGAAAGCTCCTTTGTTTTCCACTGCCTTTGCTATAGCGTCAGTTAAAATCTGCTAGTTTCTGCTCCACCACGAAAAGTTATTTTTCTTATTATCTAATTCTACATAGTTTTCTTTATTTCATCTGGCTTAAGCCACAATTTTTCCTAATTTCATTATTTTTTTTAATTTCTATGGGAAAAGAGAAGACACTAAGGCTACATTTACTAAATTATTTAAATAAAAAAATCTAAATGTCTTCTTTAGATAAACGCTATTCTATTTTATATTGTCAGTACCTAAGCGTCATAAAGATATAAGCAGTTTTGTGGGTATCTTTTAAATTTGGAGGACTATGAGAAATCTGAGTGAGATGGAATGCGTTCACTTTTCCACAGCAGCTTCTTTGGGACTGGCATATAATGAGTCGTCTAAGTTATTGTTTATCATAGCTATGACACGCGTTCGTTGTTGTGTCCTCGGGGAAGTTTGATCATTTTGAAGAAACCACATTTTGCCAGAGGTCATCCTGTGAGCCCGGAGGTTGTTAACAGCTGTTCCAATTCATTGACATGCCATTCACCATAGACAGGACTCAGTTTAGGATTTACATTCTCCACTTTACCAGCACTGACTTTAAGTGAACGCCTTCATTTCTTCATTTCTTAGTTTATGAATAGCTGTTATTCTGACTCAAAAATAAATGAATGCCCGTACCCCTTTTCTGTGAATTACAGAAATATCTGTGGAGGGGACTATTTTATTTTCCTTTGTTGACCTTGCCTCTGTCATTCATCACCAATGACTAGCTCTTTTTTAAGCTCAGGTAAAAACTAGCTCTGAGATTACTTCATCTCATTCAATAGGTCTTAAAATTATAAGAAAATTCAGGGATCTGAAAGAAGTAAAGACAACCCTAACCCCTGTGTCTGTCGACATTCCTCTGCATTCAACTGGGGTAACACTTTACCCCTGTGTCTGTCAACATTCCTCTGCATTTAATTGGGGTAATACTTTACTCCTGTGTCTGTCGACAATCCTCTGTATTTAACTGGGATAACAGTTTACCAACATCTCTAATCATAGTCATAGTCAAAATAATCTGAAAGTTGTTTGGGGGTTCCTTGTATTTGGGACTCTAGATTTTTTTTTTTTCGGCAAAGAAAGGCTCAGTTCTGACTTTCCAATCACGGGCAGCATGCTGGACACAGATGTAGCTTTTAGTCTTGGGGGTCCCACATTTACCCCAAACCTCCTATTCGACTCTTCTGCAAAATAAGCTTCTTGCCTTTTGTACAAAATGCTGAAAATTGAATCTTTGTGTCCGTAATTTAATGTTGCTAGGAAACATTTCTTGTTTTGTCACTATGAAGGAATTCGGCTCAGCAATGTATTAATCCCTTACAAATTAGCTAGATAAATCTGTTCACGGTGCTAAACAAGCCCATAACAGGGACTATAACATTGGGTATTATTATATTTGATTAGTTTTGAAGTCCCTACACAAGTAGTATTATTTACCTTTCTTAAATCAGATATGAAGGGTGAATTAGGAAGACACAGTAATGCCTGTCACCTAGTTGGATTATTTTTCTCTACCTGCTCAAATATGGAGCTTGCATATCACTACAAAGGCCAGAAGTTCCAGGAAATGCTATCAACTCTCTAACTTAGTTGGAAAAGGGAGCAGGGCTATGGCTGAGCTGAGGATCTCCAAAATATATTCTCTACCACTGAACTACATTCCCCAGTTCTGGAAATCTAAAGAGTTCTCTGTAAATGTCAAAAGCTTTACTTAAAAATTTAAGCAAAGATTTCAGCTAGTAATAGCTGAGTGCACCTCAAAAAGCATATAAATGACTTAAGTATTCCATTGCCTAATTTTAATATTGTTTTCAGAGTGTTTACTGCATCATTCTTTAGTCTGAAGAAATTTATGCAATCAATGGAAATAACTCCTTAGCTGTACAGTTTAAGAGACACATGGAGGTTAAAATAACTTTAGAATTAAAGACAGATGAAACATTTAAATTGTCTAAGCCTTTTCATCTACAAAATCAACATGGATAAAAATGAATTTAATTCAATAGTTCCTTATGAAATGGCTTAAATCTCACTCTTGAGACAGGCAAATGTCTCCCTTAGGTTCAAATGGAAGCTGACTTTACCTAAAAGTTCCGTGCATATCATTTCCCACTGTGAATCTTACTAAGCAATGAGAGGTGGGATAGAAAAACAGTCATTCACCACTGCATCTTTTTTTAAATGCTGAAATTGAGGCTAGCTTGCTTTTAAGGGCACCCCTAAGGTTCTTTGCACTTCAACTCTGGAGAAATTCCAGCTGTGTTTTATAATGGCTGTGATAATGACAGTGTTGCATCTCATTCCAGAGAAAGAGGAAATCATTATAAAATAATTGATCATCTCAAATGAAGTCAAGATGAAATGATTAGCTATTAATCAAGAGCCTTAGTGATTACGTGGGCTCAAAGCAACAGCCTGATTGCAATATCCATTTGAAGCTATGCAAACTGACTCTAGGAAAATCATGGCATTGTGGAGAGATTCCAAAATCATCTCAGGCAGAACTAGCCTTGGGTAAAAGTAGGACAAATGTTTGATTTTACTTTCCCACACTGTTTCCCAAACATTGTTGTGCATTGGACTTGGACGTCATTTTAAATTACAGATATCTGGGGGAGTCATGTTCAGGGTTTCCTGTTTAATATGCTAGCAAGCCTGGAAATAAGGACTTGCAATATTCTATTTACTCCACCAGTGTGTGTGAGTGTGTGTGAGTGTGTGTGTGTGTGTTTGCATGTATGCATATTCATGTGTGTACGTATGTGGACGCATGTATGAATACTAGAGATTGCAGAAGTTGACCATGGTTTTATCTTAATATTTCCACTTTATTTTTTGAGACAAGGTTTCTCACTGAAACTACATCTGTGCTTATTCCACTTATTTGGCTAGACAGCCCTTAGGAGGGATCCTCTTATCTGCCTCCCTGTGACTGAGTCACAGCCATGTGTTACCATGGCTGCCATTTATGTGGGGGTTAGTGGTTGAACTCAGATCCTTATCTTTCCACAACAAAAGCTTTAGTAATTGAGGTGCCATTCCAACCCCAGCAATGTGATTTTCGATTGTTTTTTAGCTGCTCTGCCATTTTTGTTTGGGGACCACACTTTCAAAGTGTAGATATGCTTTTAAACAAAGGAAAAATAATAATAATTATATAGTTAAAATTAGCATTTCATTTTAACATAAATGAATAAACATATTTTAGTAATTGTCATTGTTGAGACCTGCTTGGTACTGCACAATAAACCCTTTGATTCTTTCTAGAATCCTTTGTACTATTTTCATTGTATCAATTTTAAAAGCTAGAAAACAGAAAAGTACTTAAGTAAATATCATGAGGTCACATAAGCAGCAAAAGTTTGATTCTACTCTATATTGTTGACCTTTAATGGTTGTAGATCTTTTCTTATAATATGAACATGATATACCTGCCATAAATTTATGTTTTGGTTCTTCAGATGGGACATTATTTTGGGTGGTTGTGGACGTTTTTGGAAATGGGACCTGATTGGAGGAAGAAAGACTCTCAAGGTGATTGATTGTTCAAGATGTATCTTTCCCTACATCGCCTCCTGGTACTCTCTATGCTCCTGGTTATGATGATTTGAGCAGGCTATTCTGCTACTTTCTCTTCCTTGACCATTCAAGTACCTGATAATTAACAACCATAGATGAAATGCTCTGATATCACAAACTAAAGCAAATCTTTCTTTTCTGTGGCTATTTTTTTTTTGCATTTCTTCAAAGCAACAAGGGTCATAACTAACAGTCCTCTTAAACACTGGGAGTATAGTTGATGCTAGGGCATATAGCTGCCATTAACAAAGTCTGTGGTTTAATTGATAGCACCACACACAAAAGTATTTCTAGCTTCCTGGAAAAGAAACATCAAAGCTAAAAGGTAGCTAAAGAAGACACAATAGGCTGGAATCATCCTCAGTTGATAGTACTTCACTAGTATATTTATAAAACTCTGAATTGGGTTTCAAGTGCCACATAAAACCTGGCATGATGATGGAAGGCTCTAATCACAGCACTCAGCATCTTGGAAATCAGCTGGAGGACCAGAAGTTCAAGTTCGACTTTCACTATATTGAGTTGGAGGTCAATCTGGACCACATGAGACCCTGTCTCAGGAGGAACACACAACACAAAGCTGTAATGTACTTTGTCAGATTTAAATGAGGACAAGAAAAAATTAGTCTGATTTGAAATCTGATTAACTGTTGATTGAAAGTTGGGATACTTAATGAGTGTCCATGTTCATTTGTTGTGTTATGATCCATTTAGTAACTTAAAGTGAAAGACATAGTATTAATATCTTTTGACTTCTTGTCTATATGGGTCAAGTGGATCCAAGAGCATCTGTCTTTGAAGAAACATTAGAAATTCAAGGAATATAGTAAAATGTTTAAAGTTCCAGTGAGTGTAGGTTATCTGTGAATTATAACTATAGCATCAAATAAATGAATAATCAGCCACCTAACTCATGATCCATCATCTATCTGTCTCTGTACACAATTGCCTTTTATACTGCATCATTCTAAAACAAGCAATGGATTTTCTAACAACGGAAGGAAAACCAAAAGCATTCTGAAAGAATAACAACGAACTGTACAACATAACTATGAAATATTGGTGGGAGGAGACTGTGTTTATTAATTCAGACAAGTTCTGAATTCTGCAATGGCAGCCCCACTTCTTAACCCTTAAAAGTACAGCTCAGTGCCAGTGTGTTCAGTTGTGAGAACAAATTCCTCTTTGTGTTTTGGTATTGCCAACACAGATAGTAGAACCTCTTGGGAGCTGTCTCACTCTTTGAAGTGCTGAACCTATTCATGGGCAGTTCTTTTGCTTGCCTTCTTTGGCTGCGGTAAATTTCCCATGCAGAATACTGTTGATGAATAATGTGATTTGTCTACAGACAGAATAGTGTTGTTTCCATAGCAACAGGCCATAAAAAAAGAGAAAATGAAAAAAAATCTGCTAAATAACAAGATTTTTTTTGCTTTTATCTTTTGCTGGAAGGGCAACTACTTTATATTTATGAAGGGCTTTACAGAGATAGCACACTCAACTGAATAATTGAATAAATAACTTTCCTTTGTGTCTCATAAAATATAAAATTAACACAAACCTTAGAAAGTACCTGAACATTCAAAGGCTGAAGATACAGCTCAATCAATTCAGTCTCAGCCCCTAATTAAATGAAATTTTGAAATAGAACAAAGGAAAAAAATATATGAACTTTCAATAAGTAATCATATTTCCAAATAATATTTCCATCTTGTCCTATTTTATGTCTAACAATGCATTTTATAAGTCATCAAGAACGGGGAAAATTTTTTGTTTTGATATTGAGTCAGCTACTATAATATGCATTTTAACACTCTTAGGGAATGTATTTTTTAAAGTCAGACATTACAATGAAAAATAAGTTGATATGTGAGAATATTCAGACCTAGTAAGGACAAAAAACCCTAAGCAAATGCATGCAATACCTGCTAATTGATTGAATTTGTGGGCAGCATCAGGACCACCTATACTGGTTCATACTACAGGTGTTCAGTTTCTTGCAACAACTGCTTTTTGGAAATATCCTGAAAATCATAGATGAAGTCTTGAACATAAAGTTTGTATATCAACAAGCCATAAGGAAACTGAGACTATCTCATGTCAGACGCTGTCAAAATTTGCCAATCGAAAGAACTCTGTACAACCCAGAAGCTGGCATTCATCCTTAATACATCATCAAACGGTTTGAACTTGAAAGTGGCTGTTTTTTTTTTTTTGACCAAGCCTTGACCTTTATTAAAAAAGCCGCACGTTTATTTCGCTTTCTGACTCTGCGCTTGTGCCTTCAACACTTTCACAACAATTTTCTGCTCCTCAATAAGGAAAGCCCGCTTGATCCTGTCACGAACACACTTGGCACACATGGAGCCACCATAGGCCCGGAATCGCATGAGGACTTTCGGTCTCACAGCACGAACCCCTCGGAGTCGGCCTGGACACACACCGCATGCTGATTTAGGTGCTTTTCCAACCTTCTTGGTGTAAAGGTAAACAATCCTGTTGCCAGGGGTTCGAGACAGCCTAGTTTTGTTGGAGGCTGTGTTGTAGGAGAGCCTACGACGGTATGTCAAACGCTGGACCATCCTGAGTGCCTCTAAGCACCGTCCCCGGAAGAGCGAAAGTGGCTGTTTTTTAATTCAAGGAGTCAAAATGACAGGAAGCAAAGCCCAGTGCTTGGTGATAAGAGGGAGCTAACAACTTTACCTGTTGAAGCTAGGACCTTGATGGTGTATCTCTTTATTATACGGATAGGTCAGGGCATGAAAGGAAATCAATAAACATTTCTCACTGTAAAAAAGATCAATGATCTTTCAATAATGATGAAATGAACCATCAACAAAAACTGACAACATGAGTATCGAGATGGATGATACGGCCTCCACGGATTTCTAGTCTGTAACCATATCACTTGGTTGAAAAAAAATTCCCTTACATTATAGTAGCCCAGTCAGTGTTGGTAGTATTTAACAAAAGCAATAAAGACTTACCTTTATTTTAGGCCTCATAAAGCTCTGTTTATAATAGCATAAATTATATAAAATATTGAGTTTCACTGTGATATTTCTGCACATAAAATACTTTGTGCATTCTACACATAGAATACACATAATTTACTTTGGTCCTATCCATTCTCTCTTTTAGCCCCCTTTATTGTTTTTTATATCTCTCTTTTATCCTCTCCATGTTCTAGGTTGACCCCTTTATGTCTTGCTCCCTTTTGTCTTCAAAAATCATAGAAATGAGAGAAGGCATGGTAGCTGTCTTCAAGCATCTGGTTTATTTCCCTTACACGATGCTCTTTTGTCCCATCATTGCCCTGCAAATGACATAATTTCAGTTGTCTTTTTACTGAATGAAACCACACTGTGTGTAGATTGCACATTTTCTTTATCCATTCATCTTTCCCCAAATTTCAGTTGTAGTGCATTGTGTTGAGATACACATGGCTATTCAGGGACATATTTGGTATTGTCTTTGATTCTTTATGCCATGTTTATCAGTAAGACCCACCTGCACTCAAGAGTAGTTCATATAGAGGGAAAATATTGAGAGATAGGAATCATTACAGGGAGCCTACAAAATAATTGGGTTTAGATTTTATTTGTAATTCTCTCTCTCTCTCTCTCTCTCTCTCTCTCTCTCTCTCTGTGTGTGTGTGTGTGTGTGTGTGTGTGTGTCTGTGTGTCTGTGTGTCTGTGTGTCTGTGTGTCTGTACATCTGCCACATGAGTGAGCACGCCTGTAGAGGCCAACTGAGAATTTCAGGTCCCCTGGAGCACACAATTGTGAGTTGTTTGAGGTGGTTGCTGGAAAGTGAACTTGGGTCTTCTGGAAGAACAGTATGTTCTCATAACTGCTGAGCCATCATCTCTTCAGGCCCTCAAAATGATTTCCTTGCAAGGATACAGCAAAAAATAAAGAAGTGGAAAACCTTTAAAAAAAGTGAAAAATAAAAATCAGAAAATAACCTAGAGAAATTGTGATGCCAGGAGAAGAAATAGTGATATAAGAAAGATTGCTAGGGTTGGATAATCAGTTATAATAATGAAAGGTTAATTATAATATAAAGATAAAAATACTGACAACATGATAACTAATGTCACAGCTTCAAAGTATTCAATGCTAAGAAGGATTAGAAACCACAAGGAAGCTGGGTAGTGCACATCTTTAATCCCAGCACTCAGGAAGTCCAGTCAAGCGGATCTCTGTGAGTTCGGGGCCAGCCTGGTCTATAAGAGCTAGTTCCAGGACAGGCACCAAAGCGACACAAAGAAACCCTGTCTTGAAAAACAAAGATACAGTACATATAGAAATTCAAGTTTGTAAAACAAAAGTTTAAAATTACTTTGCTTAAACATATTTATGGGCAGTGTTATATATATATATACTGCAATGATGAATTCAGAATAGTGTAGCTTAAACTTTTAAAGATGCTTCTGATTACTGGTAAAATTTTACATATGGTGTACATCATAATATTTTAGTATAGAAGCAACATGTATGGACAACCCCAAGATACTCATGCTCCTCTATATACAATTATTTTGTTTGTTTTTCATTAACTACAACAGACAGACAGACACACACACATACACACGCACATTTCATCTCTCTACTGTGCTGTAGGTCAGTAAAATTTAATACTTTTTTCTTTTGGGATCTCTTGTAGAACCTCTACCTATCCCTTCTCATTACCACTTTGCCTAGGTTATAGTAATTATTAGTCTACAGTCTGACCAACTAATTATTAGTATTTATCTGTGAGATAAAACACATATTAATTGTATCTTTTTATGTTATGTTTCACTAAAAATAGTATCCTACAAATCTGTCCATTATGCAACAAATGAGAAAATATTATTAATTAGAACATGTAGGAACTACTGTTTTCTGGAAGAAACATTCTCTCTATCTTAGCAAATCTTGGACACTCATAGCCCCTTTTCTAGGAGAAAGATTTTGGTGAATTTTCACCATCCACATAGACGTATCTGTTGGCATTGTGTTATACTGATCTTGTTCAGGCAATCATACTGTTGAGGGCTCCGGGGTGCATTTTCCTGTCCTGCCTAGGGAACAGGACAACATTTGGATCCTCTGCCTCTTACACTCTTTCCATCTCCTCTTCTGTGATGAGCCTGGCAGTGATTTACTTTTTCATTCTGGCGATGGTGAATCTAATTTTGTAAACTGGTTGCTCACTGTGGTTTTCCCCTGTATTTTCTTGATGACTAATGAAATTAAACATCTTTTTTTATAAAGTATGTTATTTGAGTTTTTCATCTTTTATCCTTACTCAGTCTTGATTTTTATTAAAGCTGATTATTTTTCAAATAAATATTTTGTAAAATTTTGGTTGATTTGCTATATTTTCCCTCTGCTGATGAATTTCTTTGCTTTCTACTGTTGGAGAAGCCGTCTACTCTTATGGTTAAATTTACCATTTGGTATTTTTGGAGCTATTTTGGTTAAATTCCTTTCCTGATCTTTTTCTCAGCAACTTCTTGTTATTGCTGTAAAAAATGATACTAATTTTTATATGACGATTTTGTGTTCTATAAATTAACTTTTTATGACAAAACCTGTGTAATGATGTCTCTAAGAAAATAGAGATAATATTGGTTGATGACATTATAGGATCATTTGATCAAAGGAGGTAACAGGGACACAATTAGTAAATATGCAAATGTTTTACAATAAACAATTAATTATTTTCTTATTAGACTTAAAATTACAAAAAATAATCATAGAAAATTAAAAGTTCAACTATGTGCTATATTTGCATACTTACAGCACACATCAATAATGGCTCAATGAAAATATTATAATAATACTTTATTTGAAGATGGAAAAATATGAAATTGTATGTTAGAGCAAGAAAAAAATAATATTCTTCTATAATACATAGACAAATGAGGTGTAAATCTGTAAACAAGAAATAAAATGTGTATATTACTTATAATTAGAGAAATACGCAAGTAATTTGAAAATGGTATCTCTATGGGCCATTACTTTAAAAATAACTATAGTATGAATGACTAGCACAATATAGTGTTATTTTTATTTTACATATAATTTATATTTATTGTAGAATACTTGTAAAATCTAAATGTGACAAAACTATTCCATTAACATAGCAGACACTATCATAGATAATGTTTTATAATATTCCAATATTCAAAACTATATACTGGCTTTTCTCATGACAGTATTTTTATATAATTTTTAAATAATGAGAAACACAAAACAATCTGGGAGGAAAAGGAAGTGACATTTGAATTGGGGCTTAAAATAGAATAATGAAACAGTTTAGCTCTCACTGTGTGTCAATTAGCAAGCTGCTTTACATGTATTACCATTTAATTTTCATAATACTCTGAGAAATAGCTACCATTATAAATCATAGCTGTAAAGAATTGGAAACTAAAACTTGGGAAGACTTTTTGCTCAAGGCCATTTGGCACATATGTATTCAGGGCTGTACCTTGAAATTCCACAACCACAGAGTGTCTGAGATGCTATCTGGAACAGACACAGACTGACCGCATCCCTAGCTCTAAGGACTGAGTAGTTGACCCAGCGCCTCCCTCTTCACAGGAGCTGATTAAACATGGAAATACAGAGGCTGTCCAATTCAAAAGACATTATCTCTAGAATACATTTGACTACATTAGATTACTTTACAGCTACTCATGTAGGGCATACTTCATATATGTTCACCTTCCATTATCATCCTTAGTCCCCTTACCATTGGTTTGTCCTGCATCCTCCTTTGACTACTCTCATATATATTTTATTATATGAGAATGTCATATATACATACACACATATAATATATTCATATATGTGTGTGTGTGTATGTATGTAATTGTTCCCCCCTTTCAATCCACCCTGATCAATCCTCTCTTAACCTTAGCAGTTTTTTTTTTCTCAGATTCATGACTTGTTTTGTCACCCATTTAGTTTAAATTGGTCTAGGTGTTTGATCACTGGATTGGAACTATCCATTGGAGCTTGGTGGGGTCATTAGTGGATACAGAGCTGAAGGCAGCTGACCCTCATTTCCCTGAATATATAGGTAGCAAAATAGTTCAACAGTGGGAGCCAAGGCTCTCTGATCCCTTCCTGCATCCAAGCTTGATTTTAGATGAACCCGTTCTTGTGCAGAGCCAGCAAATATGTCTATAACTGCTATGAGTTCATGGTTACAATGACTATCCCACCCAGAATATGGATATTTTCTGACCTTCCTATCATCACTTCTGTAAAGAATAGCATAGAGCTTTTGATTGGGATTTCATTGAGTCTCAGAATTGCTTTTGGTAGAATGGTAATTTTCACAACATTAATTTTCTCCATCCATGAGCATAAAGGCCTTTAATCTTTTAGTGCCTTCCTTGATTTACTACTTCAGATTTTATAATATTTTGCTTTAGAGGTCATTTACCTTCTTGGATAGGTTTATTCTGCAGTGTTAAGTCTACTCTGAATGAGAATTCTTCCTTGTCTTATCCTCAATATACATAAAGAAAGGATCCTGGTTATTGTGTTCATTTTGTGTCCTGCATCTTTTCTGAAAATATTAATTAGTTTTAAGAATTTTCTCATGGAGTCTAGACTTTTTTATAAATAGTGAAGACAAAACTTTCATTTCCTCCTTCCCTGCTTATATTCCTTTTATTTCCTTCTCTTGTTTTATTGCTTTAAGATTTCAAGTGCTGTATTGATTAAGAGTAGAGACGGTGGCCAGTCCTTACTCCTCATTTTAATGGAATTGCTTTGAGCTTTTCTTCATTGACAATAATGTTGCCTATGGGTTTGTCAGATATAGTGTCTGTTATATTGAGTTATTTTCTCTCCCACTCTCTTTTCTCTTGGAATTGTTATCACGAGGAGATATTGGATTTTTGTCAAAGTCTATTTGCTGCATCTACTGAAATGACCGTGCAATTTTTGTCTATAAGTCCTTTTATAAGATTTTTACATTTATTATTTGGTATATGCTAAGCCATCGTTGCATTTCTGAGATTAAAGCCAACTTGATCACTGTGAATAATCTTTTTTGGTATGTGACTGTTTCTGATTTGAAAGTATTTTGCTGAAAAATAAATACCTTTATAGCTCTCTCTCTCTCTCTCTCTCTCTCTCTCTCTCTCTCTCTCTCTCTCTCTCGCGCGCGCGCGCGCGCGCGCGCCTTTATCTGGTCTGGAATTAGAGTAATACTAGCTTTATGGAAGGAGTTTTGGAACATTATTTCAGTTTCTATTTTTGCACAGTAATTTGAGTAGAATTGATTGTGGTTCTGCTTTAAATGTCTGATAGAATTTTGTTGTGAATATATCTAGATCTGGGTTTCTTTTAGTAGGGAGTTATTAATTTAATTACTTTTTCAGTTCTCTTGATTGTTGTAGGTCTGTTTATCAAATTTATCTAATCTTGACAACTTAGGTAGATCAGATGTTTATCAGGTTCATTCACTTGTTTTAGTGGGGCATGGCCTTGTAAGATGTTGTTATGGTTTGCCGAATTTCATTGGTATCTGTTGTAATATCTCCTTTCCTATCTCTAATTTTGCGAATTTGACTCTTCTCTGTTTTTCTTCTGGTTAGTTCAGCAAAGGATTTGTCAATCTTATTTAGTTTTTCAAAAAAGCCATAAACTTGAAAGAGTACAGGTTGGGGTGATGGGGATGATTGGAGGAAGGAGAGGGAATCAGGAGGATGTAATTATATTACAACCTCAAAAAGAAAAGAAGTATTTTTAAAAGAGAAGAATAGGCAAAAAAGGAAGAGCTGACGCTATATTTAATTTATTCTTTTTATTTGTATTAGTTCTTGTATTTTAAAGCTCTGGAGATTCAGCATTAAGCTTTTGTATAATACTCTCCTTTTTAAAAGTCAACATTTAAAACTACGGTCTTCTCTAGTAGCTGCTTTCATTGTATTCTAGGGATTTCGTTATGTTTTTCTTTTCATATTCATTTAATTTCAAGATCTTTTAAAATCTCCTTCTTGATTTCTTTAATGGCTCATTCAATGATATATTGTTCAACCTCTGAGAGCTTGTGCGATTTCTGGAGTTTCTTTTGAAATATGATTCTAGCTTTATTCCTTTGTGGTTAAATGAATTACATGGGGTTATTTGTTTTTCTAAGTTCTTTGGAATTTGTTTTGTGTCCCAGTACATGGTTTATTTTGGAAGGCTGACATGGGCTACTAAAAGAATGGGGCAACGGGATGATTGGGATAAAGGAAGGTTGGATAGGGAAGCAGGGAAGCACATATCTTAATTAAGGCAGCCATCTTAGGGTTGGGAAGAGACTTGGACCTAGAGGGGCTTCCAGGTGCCCAAGGCGAGGTCCCCAGTTAGTTCCTGGGACAGCTGAAGATAGGGAACCTGAAATGATCCTATCCTATAGCCATACTGATGAATATTTTGCATATCACCATAGAACCTTCATCTGGCGATGGATGGAGATAGAGACAGAGACCCACACTGGAGCACTGGACTGAACTCCCAAAGTCCCAATGAGGAACAGAAGGAGGGAGAAGATGAGCAAGGAAGTTAGGACCAAGAAGGGTGCACCCACCCACTGAGACAGTGGGACTGATCTATTGGGAGCTCACCAAGGCCAGCTGGACTGTGACTGATAAAGCAGGGGATAAAACCGGACTCTTTGAATATGGCGGACAATGCGGGCTGCTGAGAAGCCAAGGACAATGGCACTGGGTTTTGATCCTACTTCATGTTCTGGCTTTGTGGGAGCCTAACCAGTTTGGATGTTCACCTTCCTAGACCAGGATGGAGGGGGGAGGACTTTGGACTTTCCACAGGGCAGGGAACCCTGACTGCTCTTCAGACTTGAGAGGGAGGGGGAGATGAGTAGGGCGAGAGGGAGAGGAGTGGAGGGACGGGGCGAGGAGTGGGGGGAGGGGGGGAAGAGTGGGAGGCTGGGAGGAGGAGGAAATTTTTTTTCTCAATAAAAAAAAAGAATATGCAATCTGTAGTATTAGGGATGTATATTCTGCAGGTATGTGTCGGGCCATTTGGTATATAGTGTCATTGAACTCTAATATCACTCTGCTTATTTTGTTTATTTTTTGTCAGGTTCGGTAAAAGTAGGGTTCTAAAGACACCTGCTATTACTCTGTTGAGTTTAATCTGTAACTTAATGTCTTATTGTGTTTTTAGGTATATGCTTATAATTGTAACGTCCTCATCTTCTTGCTGGAGGATTCTTTGGTTCAGAATGAAGTGAACTTCTTTATTTCTTATGGTTAGATATTATCTGAAGTCTATCTATTTTTTCAGATATTAGAATATTGATGATTGTTTGTTTACTGGTTTGATTTGCTTATAATATTTCCCCATATTTTAAGTCTTTAATAATGTCTATCTTTGAAGAATAGGTGTGCTTCGTATAGACAACAAAAGTACAGATCATGTTTTCAGGTAGTCTGTGCCCTGTCTTTGGAGAATTAAAGACATTAATTCAAGTCACTTTTGCAATATGTGTATTAGTTGCTTTTGATTTTTTTATTTTTCTGGTTTCCAAATTATTAGTCCTACATCACACAAAACGTCTCATAGCATAAGCTCTTTCTGCCCTGCAGTCCTCTTGGCTGTGCTTTTCCTTCTCTTCAGTCCAAAGAATTCCTTCTAGTAACCTTGTATGATTGCTTTAGTGTTACTAAATTTATGAATCCTTCTTTACAATGGACACATTTTCTTTCTTCATCACTTATAATGGATAATTTTATCAAGTATTCTGAGAGGCCATCTGTGTTCTTTCAGAACTTAAATCATCTTCCCCCAATGTATTCTGACTTTAAATTTTTCACTGAGAAACCAGCTGTCATGAGATATCTATCTTTATCTAGGACTTGTGCCTTCCTGCAGTTTTCGATACTCTTTCTTTGTTTGGTATATTTAGTGTTTTATCTATAATATGGTGTATGGGATTTCTTTTCTGGTTCTATCTATTTGAAGCTCTGAGTGGTTCTGTTGTAGAACAGTTTCTTCTAAATTGAAGTATCACTTCCCTGAGGGATGGGGGAGACACATGAGAATCAAGAAGTAAAGGGTGCTGACATAGTGAAAGTAGTCATCTTATCAAAAGCAATCTTCAGATTCAATGCAATTCCCATTAAAATCCCAACACAATTCTATACAGGCCCTGAAAGAACAATACTTAACTCCATATGGAAGAATGAAAAAGCCCCCAGGAAATCTAAAATAATCCTGTCCAATAAAAGAACTTCTGGAGGCACCTCCATCCCTATCTCAAGCTCTACTACAGTAATAAAACCTGCATGATATTGGAATTAAAAACAGAGAGGCGGAACAATGGAATCTAATTGAAGACCTAGACATCAATTGGGTACATAATTTTTGACAAATAAGCCAAAAATATACAATGGGAATAAAGAAAGCTTATTCAACAAATAGTGCTAGTCTAACTTGATGTAGACATGTAGAATACAAATAAATCCAGATCTGTTATCCTGCACAAAACGCAATTCCAAAGACCTCAACATACATCCAGATACACTGAACCTGCTAGAAAAGAAAGTGGGAAATAATCTCAAATGCATTGGCTCAGGAGGCAATTTCCTGGATAGAATAACAGTAGCACAGGCACTAAGACTGACAATAAGTGGGACCTTATGAAAATTAAAAGCTTCCCTAAGGCAAAAGACACCTTTAATAGGACAAAATGGCACCCTATAGAAAGGAAAAATATCTGCACCAACCCCACATCCAACAGAAGGCTTATTTCTAAAATATATAAAGAACTCAAGAAACTAGATATCCAATTTAAATGTGGTACAGATCTAAACAGATAATCCTCAACAGAAGAATCTCAAATGACTGAGAAACACTTAAGAAGACGTTTAACATACTTTGCCACCAGGGAAATACAAAGCTAAATGATTCTGAAATTCCATCTCACACCTGTCAGAATGGCTAAGATCAAAAACTTAGGATGTAGAGCAAAGGAAACATTCCCGTAGTGCTGATGGGAGTGCAAACTTGTACAGTCACTCTGGAAGCCAGACCGGCAGTTTCTCTGGTCTCTGAGGTACTGGAAGACTAGATGATTATAGTTACAGTTTTCCTTGTTTTTGAGACTCAGAAAAGAAATTCACTGAAGAAGTGTAAAGTGTATAGGGTTGAGAGACATCAAAAGATAATTTGGGATGGTAATATAAATTATGCTAGAAAGAAAATTAGGTTCAAGACTTTGGACTCACCAAGATAGAATAGATAATGGAGTATTTTGTCTGAATTTTTCAAATGTAAATGGACTAGACATTGTTGATGTATTGATTGCCTGTATATATTATATACAGTTATTGTAATTATTGTATGTCATTTTTTCATGCATTAGTTATGGCCCTCTTTTTTATACTAGACAGAAAAATGGGAAATATTGTGATATTGTTTATGATTTAACAAATAAAGTTTGCCTGAAGGTCAGAGTACAAATCTGGCCACACCAGTCAGTCATAGAGGTCAGGCAGTGGTGGCACATGGCCTTAACCCCAGCAGCCACATTAGTTAGCGACAGAGGTCAGGCAGTGGTGGTGCATGCCTTTAATATCAGCATTAAAGAGGAAAGGTGAGACAGGACCTCGTGTTCTGTTCTTTCTAAAGATTTCATAGAGATAAGAGCTCTCTAGTGGCTTGACTGTTTTGCTTCTCTGATCTTTAAACTTGAACCCCAATATCTGTCTTTGGGTTTTTATTATTTGTGCCACACAAATGTATCTCTTCTGCAAATGAAAAAAGACCTGGTTATCATCAAACAACTAGAGAACAACTCTTCACTGGTGTATAGAAAGTTAATCTGTGGAATTAGCACTTAAATGTCCCTACCTTATCTATAGTTAGCTATAGACTGCATAGTGTACTATTAGTCCCTAAATAAAAATGATATTTTTAAAATGTTATTTTTCAGTGTTATATCTACTTCAAACTTTCCTTGTTGAAATGTCTTTACATCATAGCATAAAAATCACTATTGGCCAAAATAGATCTATTCCCTTCCCCCCAAATAATCCTCTTCCATTTCAAAGACATTTTTTATGGAAGGCCTATGATTTGTCTCAATAGGAAGTGAGAACTTAGCCAGGTTGGGCTTCGTAACCATGGAAACAAGCTGTAGGGGAGAGTGTTGACTGAAATAAGAAAAGTAGAAGCTCTAGCTAGGTGCTATTTTAATTCAGTTCCCTACCATGAGATTTCAATATACTTTACTTTCTAATATCCCAGATTATTTCCTTATAAAACTTATTGGACCCACAGAGAAGTGGGTAGCAAAAAGTACAAGTATTTTAAAGTATTTTTTTTTATTGAAAGAAAAAAAAAAGAAATTCCTGCCTCCTCCCAGCCTCCCATTTCCCTCCCCCTCCTCCCACTTTTCTCCTCCTCTACCCACTCCTCTCTCCCTCCCTCTCCAGTCCAAAGAGCAGTCAGGGTTCCCTGCCCTGTGGAAAGTCCAAGGTCCTCCCCCCTCCATCCTGGTCTAGGAAGGTGAACATCCATACTGGCTAGGCTCCCACAAAGCCAGAACATGAAGTAGGATCAAAACCCAGTGCCATTGTCTTTGGCTTCTCATCAGCCCTCATTGTCCTCCATGTTCAAAGAGTCCGGTTTTATCCCATGCTTTTTCAGTCACAGTCCAGCTGGCCTTGGTGAGCTCCCAATAGATCAGCCCCACTGTCTCAGTGGGTGGGTGCACCCCTCGTGGTCCTGACTTCCTTGCTCATGTTCTCCCTCCTTCTGCTCTTCATTGGAACCTTGGGAGCTCAGTCCAGTGCTCCAGTGTGGGTCTCTGCTTCTATCTCCATCCATCGCCAGATGAAGGTTCTACGGTGATATGAAAGATATTCATCAGTATGGCTATAGGATAGGGCCATTTCAGGTTCCTTATCCTCAGCTGCCCAAGGAGCTAACTGGGGACATCGCCCTGGGCACCTGGGAGCCCCTCTAGGTTCAAGTCTCTTGCCAACCCTAAGATGGCTCCCTTAATTCAGTTATGTGATTCCCTGCTCCTCTATCAAACCTTCCTTTCTCCCAATCATCCCATTTACCCAAGTTCCCCCCATTCTCCCCTTCTTACTTTTCTTTTCCCATCTCCCCTTACCCCCGTTCCACCCCACCCCCAAGTTCCCAATTTTTTTGCCCGGCAATCTTGTCTACTTCCCATACCCAGGATAACAACTATATGTTTTTCTTTGGGTTCACCTTCTTATTTAGCTTCTTTAGGATTACAGAATATAGACTCAATGATCATTATTTGTGGCTAGAAACCAATTATGAGTGAGTACATCCCATGTTCCTCTTTTTGGGTCTGGGATACCTCACTCAGGATAGTGTTTTCTATTTCCATCCATTTGCATGCAAAATTCGAGAAGTCATTGTTTTTTACCGCTGAGTAGTATTATAATGTGTGTATATTCCACACTTTCTTCATCCATTCTTCTATTAAAGGACATCTAGGTTGTTTCCAGATTCTGGCTATAACAAATAATGCTGCTCTGAACATAGTTGAACAAATGCTTTTGTCATATGATAGGGTATCTCTTGGGTATATTCCCAAGAGTAGTATTGCTGGGTTCATGGTAGGTTGATCCCGAATTTCCTGAGAAACCGTCACACTGCTTTCCAGAGTGGTTGCACAATTTGCATTCCCACCAGCAATGGATGAGTGTACCCCTTTCTCCACAACCTCTCCAGCAAAGGCTATCATTGGTGTTTTTGATTTTAGCCATTCTGAAAGGTGTAAGATGATATCTCAAAGTTGTTTTGATTTGCATTTCCCTGATTGCTAAGGAGGTAGAGCATGATCTTAAGTGTCTTTTGGCCATTTGAACTTCTGTTGAGAATTCTCTGTTCAGTTCCGTGCCCCATTTTTTAATTGGGTTAATTAGCATTTTTTTTTCTTAAATTTATTATGTATACAATATTCTGTCTGTATGCCTGAAGGCCAGAAGAGGGCGCCAGACCTCCTTACAGATGGTTGTGAGCCACCATGTGGTTCTAGTTTCTTGAGTTCTTTATATATTTTGGAGATCAGGCCTTTGTCTGTTGCAGGGTTGGTGACGATCTTCTCCCAGTCAGTAAGTTGCCTTTTTGTCTTGGTGACAGTGTCCTTTGCTTTACAGAAGCTTCTCAGTTTTAGTAGGTCCCATTTATTCAATGTTTCCCTTAATGTCTATGCTGCTGGGGTTATACATAGGAAGCGATCTCCTGTGCCCATCTTTTGTAGTATACTTTCCACTTTCTCTTCTATCAGGTTCAGTGTGTTCAGATTGATATTGAGGTCTTTGATCCATTTGAACTTGAGTTTTGTGCATGGTGATATATATGGGTCTATTTTCATTCTACAGGTTGACATTCAGTTGTGCCAGCACCATTTGTTGAAGATGCTTTCTTTCTTCCATTGTATGCTTTTAGCTCATTTATCAAAAATGAGGTGTTCATAGGTTTGTGGGTTAAAATCCGGGTCTTCTATACGATTCCATTGGTCGACTTCTCTGTTTTTATGCCATTACCACACTGTTTTCATTACTGTAGCTCTGTAATAGAGTTTGAAGTCAGGGATGGTAATGCCTCCAGAAGTTCCTTTATTGTATAAGATTGTTTTGGCTATCCTGGGTTTTTTGTTTTTCCGTATAAAGTTGATTATTGTCCTCTCAAGATCTGTAAAGAATTTTGATGGTACCTTGATGGGGATTGCATTGAATCTATAAATTGCCTTTGGTAGAACTGAAATTTTTACTATGTTGATCCTCCCTATCCAAAAGCAAGGGAGATCCTTCCATTTTCAGGTATCCTCTTCAATTTCTTTCTTCAATGCCTTAAGTTCTTATCAAATAGATCTTTCACTTCCTTGGTTAGAGTTACCCCAAGTTCTTTTATGCTATTTGTGGCTATTGTGAAAGGTGATGCTGTTTTTATTCATAAATACGTAAGTACAAACTGCTCGATCTATATGACACAATAATTTTAAAAAAAGAGGCCATGGATTTGTGAGAGAGAAGGGGGAACATGGCACATATGATTGGCTGGAGGGGAGAAAAGAAAGAGGAAAAATGTAATTATACTATAATTTCGAAAAACAGAACTGTACTTATTATTATCATTATCACCATTATAACTGTGCATATGCATGTGGGTATAATGTGTATGTGTGGAGGTCAGAAGAGTGCTTTGTGTATTCAGTTTTCTCTGTCTTCCTTTGCCTGGGTTCTAGAAATACTTCAGTTCATGGACTTTTGTTGCAAGTTCCTTTTTCTGTTGATTCATCTTTCTGGACACCTGGAAGAATTTTTCTTCTTTTTTTCTTTTTTCAGCACTGTGAGCTCAATGCAGGGCCTCAGGTATGATAGGCAAGGATACTACATGCCCCAGAGACATACTTCCTATCCCCATTTTTTAAGTGTCAGCTCCCAATATGTAGGAACACATTTTACCCAAATTCCCCAGTGGGCACACATATCAGTATCTCAGAAGGGTTTCCTTCTGTGCATCACAAAGCCACCACACTCTACTAAGAACTAGAAAGGGCAACAGAAACCAAGAGTTTTTGCACAAGACCAGTAAGCAGCACTTAGATTTAGAAGCTTCCCAAACCCTGATGCCTTGATGACAGTCAGAAAACACAATGAACCAGGGCAACGCTTGTCCACTAGAGGCTAAGATCCCTCCCATTGTAAATCCTGAGAATTGGAATATAACTGAAACACAAGAAAAAGACCTTAAAATAGCCTTTATTATTATGGTAGACATCCTGATAGAAGAAACAAATAAATCCCTTAATGAATCTATCAACAGACAATTCAAGGAAATGAATAAAAGTATTCAAAATCTTAAAGTGGAAAGAGAATCAATACAATAAAACCAAACAGAGGGAAATCTGAAAATGAAATTTAAGAACTTGAACAGAAATCTCAGAGGTAAGCATAACCAACAGAATCAAAGAGATTGGTCAGAGAATCTCAATCATTAAAAACATAGGAGAAGTGGATACTTTGGTCAAAAAAGTTAAATATGAAAACATTCCAGAAGAAAGCATCCAGGAAATCTGGAAAAGTATAAAAAGACTAATCTGAGAATAATAAGAGTAGATGAAGGAGAAGAAATGCTGCTTAAAGACATAGAAACTATTTTCAACAAAATCATGGAAGAAAATTTTGCTAACCTAAAGGAGATACCCACTAAGGTAGAAGAAGCTTACAACATAACACAGAATAACTTAAAAAAAAGTCTCCTCTGTGCATGATTAACAAACACTAAATGTACAGAATAAAGAAAGAATATTAAGAGCTGTAAAGGAAAGGGACCATGTAATATTAAAGGTGGTATTAGAAAAACACCTAACATCTCCTTGTAGATTCTAAAAGGGCAGAAGGGCTTTCTACGGACTCTAAAAGACAAAAGATCCCATTCCAAACTACTATAGCTAGCAAAACTTTCCATCATAAAACATAGAGAAAATAAAACATTCCATGCTAATACCAAATAAAGACATAGCTATCTACAAATCCAGTCCTATAGAATGTTGTAGAAGGAAGACATCAACCTAAAGAAGTTAACCACATTCAAGTAAAAAGAATAAATAATCTTAGACCAACAAATTAAAGGAAGGGAACCCCACACACACATACGCACAAGGACCCTATACATACACATACAGACACACATAGAGAGAAAGAGAGAGAGAGAGAGAGAGAGAGAGAGAGAGAGAGAGAGAGAGACCATGACAATAAAATGACAAGAATCAAAAAACAATGTTCACTGATAACTTTGAACATTAATGGTCTCAATTCCTTAATTAAAAGACACAGACTAACAGAATGTGTATGAAAACAGAATCCATCCTTCTGCTGCATTGAAGAAACACATCTTAATATCAAGGGTAGACAGTACCTCAGTGTAAAAAGATGAAAAAAAGATATTTCAAGCATACGAACCCAAGAAATATGGTGGTTTAGCCATTTTATTATCTAAGAAAACAAACTTCAAGACAAATCTAATAGGAAGGCCTAGGTAAGGGCACGATAAACTCATCAAAGCAAGTAACTACCTAGAATACCTTGCAGTTCTTCACATCTATGTGCCAAACACAAAACCAAACACCAGTAGTTCAGGCACTAATATAGACAACTAATAAATGGGACTTCAAGAAACTGAAAAGCTTCTATCAGACCCAGAAATAAATATAGTATGGTGGTATGTATTCATTTATACCTTGATATTATCCATCAAATAAATGATAATCAAGCTATAATCTGTAGACCTACAGAGGTTAGGCATAGAGAAATGTACTAGGGGGAACACATGCAGCTCCCTGTGAGAGGGAAATAGAATAGATTTTATGAGTGAACTGGAGTCAGGGTGAAGGATCAGAACAGGGGGATTCAGTAGGTAGGGGAAGGGAGATGGGATTGAGGGATGGAATGAGAGGAGAGACAGCTATAACTGGGCATTTGAAGGGAAGTGTGGAAATCCAATGCAGTGGAAACTTCCTATAACATATGCAGATGATCCTGTTCAAGTTCCAAAATAATGAGGGAGATGAAACTCCTACTGGCCATCTCTTGTCACCAAATAAAACTTCCAGTGCCAGGACTAGATTTCATCCAATTGAGTTGTTGGTCAAAAGGGTCCCATGGAAATCCCCAAACAACTCAGGCTGTTGCCAAGACAATAGGTTGTTCTCCAAAAACTGACAGCAAGGCCCCACTGCTGAAGACAACATCCACACAATTCATTAAACATGGAGAGGTCAGGCTGGTGCCCACATGAAGCCTTCAGCCCATGTTCTAGTGTCTATGATCTGGAAAGGTACTCTGAAAGCCAGCAAAAGAAAAAAGTCATCACTAAGTCAACTCTACAACCTTTGATCTACAATCTGTCCTACCTGCAAAATATGTTAGGGCAACGGTGGCACAAACCTTGTTCAAGTAACCAATAAATGTTTGATTTGACTTAAGGCCCACTCCACGAGATGGAAACCACACCTGACACAGCATGAGTAACCAAGAACCAGAGTCTAGATCACCCAGAGACCTAGGGTAAAACCAAATACTATTGCTCTAACAAGAAAACAAGTAGTGATTAAATGCCTCCTAATGATATTCTGCTAAACTTATAGATCTGTACCTTCTTCAGCCAACATCAGTGAGGCTTTTTCTTGTAGCAGATGGAAACTAATATGGAAAATCCACAGACATTATGCTTTTAATTAATTTTTGCATTCGCCCTTCAGATACACATGAATAATTCTGACGTTTCTACCAGTGGATTTGCATATCTTCAGCATACTTTTAAAACCGTATCTTTATATAGTTTACACTTGCAATGCTTCCTGTCAGTAAACATCTAATCTGACAGTCCAACATTTACAAATATTTTCACAATGTATTTATCTGCTCTTTAGTCTTTCTTAAACAAATTGATTCCTTAAGAGTTGCAATATTTTTTTGAAAAACACATCATGTACTTGGTAATAAATGTAAAATAAATAATACATATGCTAAATAAGAAGTCATCTATAAAGGAGAACATGCCATCAATTCTTTATATCCCTATTTGACAAATAATTTGTTTTATTCTCTAAACTTTTTGAAGTAAATCTTGAGTCAAAAGTGCATATGAGCAATGGAATGCTGTGTGCCACCTCCTGATGACACATGTATAACTCTGTGAGTTCACATAGTCGTTTCTTGCGTGATTGAAACATTGAGCTAAAGACTGGAATTGACCTGTGGTTCGGCATTCAGAAAACCCAGGGTTTGACACCAAGGACCACCCTGAGGGGAAATTGGGAGGATGAGAAGCTCAAGTTTATCCTCAGATACACAGTGAGATGGAGGCCAGCACGGGCCACATCAAAAATAAAAGTAAGGAAATGATGGAGGTGATGCAAGATGGGAAAGATTGTAGATCTCAGAATGGCCATTTATAATACAACTCTCCTTATCATTGAACTGTGGTATAGGAAAAAGCAATTCCTTGCTATTTTATGCAACTAAGATGTGGAGTCGTTGGTTACAGTAAGCAACTGTACTTATGCTGATACATGCTATGTAGACTAAAACATAGGAGCAAAATAAAATGTGCCAATATGTTTAGATAAATTTCTGATTAGAAATATTTCTATCAAAGCTTGAAGTGGTATCAGTAGTTTAAATTTAGCATAAGAATGCCTTGGTCCATTAGAGCACAGCCTGAGAACCGCCACTTATAAATGAGTTAAGGACTGAATTTTGTGCTAAAATCTTCTCATTAAGACTTATTTGTACTTGATTTGAGCCATGAGTAGTTAGGCAGAAAAATACTTCATTTTATAGGGAAAGAATATATTCCACTTTCAGAAGAAGAATGAAGAGACTATCAAAACCCCCAGATAGCCAAAACATGTATAAAGAGTGAGATAAAGGTGTCACAATTTTGATACACAGAATCAAGATTTTATGAAGCTGGAATAATTGGGAAAATGTGGTATTGGTTTAGGACTACATTTACCAATGCAATGTAATAGAGGAGGCTATATGTAGTTATATATGTATGAAATCTGATGTATGGTTGAGGATGCACTTGACATTGTGGAGAAAGTTTTGTCATATGACTGGAATTGCTAAGTTGATATAAAAAATATACTAATTTTTAACTAGTTATAAATATCTAAACCCCAGACCAACAGTCTGCAAATGATCCATGGACCAAATCTAGTCTAATGGCTGTTTATAATTTCATTGAAATTCAGCCATGTATATTAATTTGTATATTTTTTAGCTTTTTTTCATGTTAGAATGGTGGAAATAAATAGTCAGATCAGAAATAAGCTGATTTTCAAAGCCAAAAGAATTTGTTATCTAAATCTTTACAGAAGTTTATTGATATCTATGTAGATAGATTCACAGATTAAATACTAATTCTAAGGTTTGAAACATTTACTGTTATGTGTACAAAATTTTCTTTTAGTAAAATATTTTATGTAGAATAAAGGGATAAATATAAAATATAAATATAAAAAGAAATTATATTATGAAGTTTTATAACATAATACTTTATATATATAATAAATAATAAAGTTATATTTATTCACAAATTTTATGTGCATGCATGTATATACATACGCATGTGCACATCAGAAGATGGCCTGAAGGAGTCAGTTCTCTCTTTCTATCATTTGTGCCCTGAGACTTCAATTCAGCTCATCAGGCAGCAAGCTCTCATCCATTGAGCCATCTTCATAAAAATAAATATGATTCATAAATAAACATGAAAGGACAAGCTGCAAATGAAAATGTTTGCATTACAGACTAGTGTAAAGGCTCAATATCAATAATGCACGTGTACATATATGTACATACATACTACTAATAAAAAAATAAAAAGATCAGATTGCAGACATTCCAAAAATATAAAACGGTGTTCATAGGTGAGCTTTCACTTCAAGCAAGCACAGGAAAATGTGTTTAGGACATCATTATTCAGGGAAATACCAATCAAAACTACACCCAACTATATTTTGTACCTTATTAACCAAAATGGAACCCTCTCACATCACCAAGTATTAGACAGGACATCCTGACTGTAAAAACATAAACCTATAACTTCTTTTCATAGGAGATCAGCTATCTCCAAATGAAGAACACATATCCTGTCTATTCTTAGAAATATGTTCAAGAAAAACTTTACACATTACTACTGCTCTGAGATTTGGACAAGATAGGTCTGTACTTCTGCTTTCTTCCAGTTCTCGGGGCTACGTGTGCCACCAGACTATCCAGTAGGAGTGCTGATTTCTTTCTTTGTGGTATTCTCTGTTCCTCTGTTTCATGGAGGGCCATACTCTATGCTCTGAGAAGCTTTAGGCCCTTGGCTTTGGGTCTTCCAGAAGCAATAGGGCAGTGCTGCCTTAGGAAGGCAAAGTGTCAAGCTGATCCTTTCATGGATCACATTAAATTGGGGAAACTTTGAAGTGTTGGCTGCAGATTTTGGATTATTCAAATTATTAACGAATTGAGGCTCAACATTTTTTTTTTTGGTTCTGCAGCCTCTAGGAACATCTGGGATACAACTGACATAAAGTTAAACAAAATAAAACACACAATTTTAGGACTGCATGTAGAATCTATAAAGCACATTCAGAGTTTACAAAGAAAATAAAAAAAATGATGGATTGGAGCGAAATGAATTGGAGGAAGAATGTGTTTAGATGTCGGTCATTGTCAAGGTTCTTACTTTTGTTTTCAGTGATGGATTTTCAGGGGTTTATTAGATTGTCAAACAAAGCAAATAAATGAAGCCAAGTCATTCATAAACCAATAGTGCCTGCACAGGTATCATAAAATAAAAGAATTGTGTGCACCTGAATCCAAAGAATAAAATCTCAACCAATTGACATGTGTCAAGGTAGAAGAATAAAGTCAAGCAATAGATTTAAGTATATGAAAGATACCACAAATTAGAAATTACATATGAATCTTTGCAAGAGAACAAACTATTTATCAAAATAGCTATCCCTTAAAAATTACCATATGTATTATAAATTAACATATATATTATTGTCATATATGATATTGTATTTTAATTCTTTCTTTAAAAAATAGAAAAAAAAGAAAATTAAAGACAATATAAAATATATATACTCTAAATAAGATTGTAAAAGAAATATATTATCTACAGAGAAAATATTTTATATAAATTAGTAGTAACAATATTTAAAATTATGAAAGTTCCATAGAGACTTTAAGAAAAAGCTTAGAAGAAAATTTATGGATCCAGTGCAATAAACAATTTAATTTCTAATATATGCAAAAGTCACCTCAAGTCATATAAATAAACTGCTTCATAGACACATAAATAGGAAGAAAGTATTTGTAATTAAGTCACTTTATTAGTTAGATTGATGGATGTTGTTGTTCTTGGTACTTTTTTAAAATGGTAGTTCATGGAAGACCAATTTGATTTTTACTCTGCATATTCTTAAAAGGGCTGAAAACTATACTTCCGTGTATCTATTGAATCTCCAAGATATCTTTTGGTTGTCATTGACTGAGATCACATAGCCAGTAAAATGAAATGTATTGACTTACCTAATAATATGGCAATTTCTTTTCTGCTTCTCAAACATTAGTTGTGAACTAACAAGAACTAGTAAAAATCTTTTTTGTTTCGTCTCTGACTCCCCTATTTTGGTTCTGTTTTATGTTCATTCACCTAAGTAAGAAAATCTTGTTACTTTCATCATTGTGTTATTTCCGACCTAGGTTCCACAAAAAATAATGTTGCTCTCCCTTCCAAAGCGTGTGAAAGCCTTGACATTTGTGACTGAATCAGGACATCCAATCATCACTAAAAGGAACTGGACATTCTTGCTGTAGAATACTCTTGTATCAGAATGGGTCACAACTCTTCACTTAATTGCCTAGCATTAGCGCTGAATTACTTGGAAAGATGAGGGAAGAGATTCCAACAAATGTCATTCAGGTTCCATTATTTAAAAGTACACACACACACAGAGATAATGAAGAGTTAAGAGCCTTATAAGCAGAATTCACTATACAGTACCAGAGATAAAATTATAAGAATGTTCATTCCCAAATTAAAAGTGTAATAATAGAAAAATACTAACAATGAATCGGTGTAGTTAAATAATTAGATGATTGATTTTCATACAATGGAATGGAATCTAATTCTATGGCCTTGGAGAAAGCACCAGTACATACAATTAATTGAAAAAAGCATAATATTAAATTACATACACAGCATGACTGGATTTCTGTAATGATTTAATTATAATTGAAAAGTTACATTTATATTCATCATCACTAAAGAATGACAGATGTCAAATTGATAAAAGGAATTTTAGAGGTGAGGCTGTAAAATGGACATACAGCTCAATGCCTGCCAAAGGGGCAGATGGAAAGTTAAGCTATACATTGGGTAAGCACTTAATATTCAGGATATATAAAACATTAAAAAAGTTAGGTATAATAGTGCATGCTTGTAATCTCAGAATTCTACATGTTGTGCATGGGATATTGTGAGTTCCAAAGCAGCCTTGGGTAAATGGAGTGTTCAAAGCCAATTTGAACTATATAAAAAGGCTCTGTCTTAAAATTCATGGGTGAGATGTATCCCAGTGGCAAAGTACTTGACTGCTACGCATTGTTGAACACTTGCGTTTGATCTCAACCACTGCAGCTAAAACAATAGCAAAAGCAAAGGACCCACCTCTGCATGGTATATAGGATGCTTCTAAGAACACTGCAATTGTTCATTTTATTCTGTTTTCTTGAGTAGGAGGTGATGTGATAAACACATCTCAAGTGATTGCCACAGTACAGGGTATCCCTCTTTGGTGTCTATCTTAGAAGACATGTGCAGAATACTTCTGCTCAGAAAGTCACAAAAACTTGGAGATCTTCTCATAAAAACTAATATTTTGAAAGTCAGTAAGTAACTGTGTTAAAAAAAACCACAGAATTATACCTATTATAATTTTAATAATAAATAATTGCTTTTGAGTACACTGAAATTATATAATAATACTGAACTTAGTATTACCTTAGAATAGAAGTCTAGAAAAATAGGACTATCTAAAATGAATAAAATTTAGTATAGATTAGCTACAGTTTTATTCGGCTTTTAAAAATAAATACTCATTTGGGGCTGTTTTTATTATCTGCATGCTCTGAATAAATGTTCTTGTGAGTACCTTTTTAAATCATTCTGTGGGCCCATACACTACATGTCCTTTCAAACTCTTTCAGTTTAGTGAAAAAAATTCTAAATAAGTTCAAAATGTCCAACATATGAATATATTCTACAATGTGTCATGACAAAAATCCTCAGAATAATTACCAATTATGGGGTATATAAAACGCTGTCGCTGAAGTAAGCCTGTTGTTATGATATATAACTAGTTATTGCTGCTTTTGAAAGACCCTCCAAGAGTGTCTTTCCTCTGGGGAGACCCTTCCCAAGGAACAGCGAGACCACTTGTACGGATGCAAACAGCAAGAGGTTTATTCAGATACACAGGTACCTGGGGCGACAAAGTCTCTCAGAGGACTTGTGCGCCTCCAGGTCGGGGTAATGGGTTTATATATGTTTTGGGGAGCAAAAAGCACAGTACAGAAGCGAGAAGCATAGTTACAGGGTTTTCATTGGTCAGTTTGAATGTGGCCCAGTTCAGGTCGGGACAAGGTCTCTAGTTCCCGAGAATTCAGATATGGGGTGCCTTGGCTCTTATCTAGGGCAGACTTCACCGTTCCTCCCTGCCTGGGACAGACAGTGCCTAGCCATATTCTCGGTATTCCCGTTCCTCCCCCGGCCCAGCCACAGGTGTCTCTAGCGCGTTTTGGCAGCTTTTAAACTGCCCTTTGTTCAAACCCTGAATATTCAGTACAAGCCTTGTAAAATGGCGTTACCAGTGCTAAGTCGTTTAATAAGCTGGGCGGGGGGGGGGGGGTCTTTCACTTTTATTCTTAACTCAGTTTCCCCACATTGGCTTTGGATCCTTCTTTTAATTGTTTATTTATTTTATGGATATGAGTGTCTTGTTCACATGTATATCTGTGCAACACATGCATGCCAGGTGCCCTTGAAAAGTCAAAAAAGGACACAGGAACTGTAGCTAGGGATGGTGATTATCCATCCTGTATTTCTGGAATTGAACTGAGATCCTCTGTAAGAACAAGTGCTCTTAACCACTGAGCCATCTCTTCAGCCCTGGCCGTGAAATCTTTATCCTCCTCCTTTATCTCAGCCTCTCGAGCTCTTCAATTAGAAGCATAAACCGCTATATTTGGCAACCTTTCTGATATTAAGGGTTTTTTTTTTCTGTATAAGACAGCTCCTTATTTGTGTTTTGTAGTATTATATGTCATTTAAAAGATGGCCACATAAATCACAAATGGAAAGCGGTAAGGTAAGGAAGTAGACATACAAAATAACGGCCCGTGTTTTCTGTTCTTTCCAGTTCTTAAATGGAGATAGACTCAAATTTTAAAGCTGGGGGTTGACAAGGAGAGGAGAATTGAGAGTGTCAGCCTTGTAATCTCGTGGGCTTTTCCTCAGGGTGATGTTAGTGCATAGAATGACTATTGCAGTCGATATGTTTGTGCTTTCTCTTTAGAGCAGACAAAGCTGTGTTCAAATTCACAATTCAACTGTTCAATACAGCATCTGAGCAACTGGATTTTTATACAACTCATAGCCTTATGTTGTGTATTACCAAATCACACAAAAATGCTAAAATGTTTTATGTACAAACTATCCCATTTGTTCCAAACTTGAATCTGGATTCAAACAGCGGGCTTAACATATAATACATAAAAATTGAAGCAAACAATTTGAGAAACTCGTATTCTTGTTTACTTGATTCCACCTAAGGGTCCAGACATGCTTCAGGTTTGTTGGTGGTCTGTTTGTCAAAGCGTGTCAGTGTATATTCTGATTGCCTTGGTGACAAGTCGCAAAACAACTTTGAGAACGGCAGCTTGCTATCTGTTCTCCACAAACCCTCCCTTCTGTCTGCCGCCAGCTTCCACAGAGCCGTGAGCAGAACCAAGCTGGTACAGCCTGGGTAGGGTAGAGTCTTTCGGTGAAAACGAGAGTGCATCTGCAAAACAAGTTTCCAGACAGACGATACCTTGTGCAGGTCACCTAAAGGAATGCTGGGCTCAGCTGATCACTTACCACACTCATACCCATGACTATGGTAAAATGGTTGCATTCTGAATCCTTTTCTGTTCTCTGCTCCTTTAACTTACCCGTAGTCAAACAGAATCTTGGGACAAAAATTTTTCCACTTTTTTTTTGTTTCCTTCCCTGTTGTAATATGTATTTTGATATTTCAATATGTCATCATCTTCAAATATCAAAGCTTAGAGGTATTTTGTTTGTCTTATTTACTTTTATTTTCCTGAGACAGAGTCTTATTGTGTAACCCAGGCTGGCCTCTGTGTTCCAAACCTCCTTCCTCATAATTATAGGTTATAATTATATGTGTTTCATCGTTTTAGGGTTCAAACCAACACAGTTTTGGTCTAAACAAAACATTATTTTTGACCCAAAAGATGTTAGAATAAAAAATGTGTGGAGACAGGCTAGTTAGCAGGCTTCTGGGTCCGAGTTCTGTGGGTTAACTGGAATCTGTTTTATTTCCCACTGAGCATCTCTTTGAGGATTTACTTTGCTTTAAAAAAAAAAAACAACAACATCATTTCTTTGTTGATTCTTTGGGAGTTTCACATCATGCACCTTAATTTCACTCATATGGGCACTCCTCGTCCTCCTACATCCTCCCCTTACCCCCGCAGTGCTCCCTCCAAAGAAAATACTAAAAAAAACAGACCAAGCCAAGCAAAAAACAAACAGACAAACACAAAGTAAAACAAAACAAACAAGCCAAAAACCTCTTTGATCTTCCATCTTTCCCACCTCTCCAACACTTCTTATTTGTCCTGGTGGCATTGGGGGCCACAGTGTGGCACACAGTAGACCCTTTGTCCAGTTAGCTTTATCTGCAAATGTTCATTACAATAAGTTATTTGGTGTGGTTCGAGGCCTCTGATTCCTGGTACACCACATCACTGGATCTTCTCCAAAACTCCTCCGGGATATCCCATGGCTCTGGCCCCAGTCATGAAGACCTGCCAGTCCCTTCACTATCTCCATCACGTCCTAGATGGGGTAGATGTTAGGGTGGGCAAACCTGAGGTCTGGCTGTGTTCCTAGGTTACAGCAGCTGAGCTGGTAGTCCAGGTCACTGCGACTACCTGCTTCAGGCAAGGGGGGAACCAGCCCCTCTAAACCCATGCCATCAGGGTCAGTTCTCTCTTGCCTGTGGTAAGGGGTGGGACCATCTCTCCTGAGTGCAGGGCCGGCTTTTCTGCTGCAGTGTCCAGAGTGGGACTGGCTTAGCATGGCCTTCTGGTTCCTTCGTGTGTGTTTTCTATAGCCCTCTGAGGTTACATAGGCCACAGACATCAACATAGACCCCAGCTGCAGCTCTACCGTGGATGTGCAGATATGGCTCTCAGCAGCAGCTTGGGTCCTTTACTTTGTTTTATTTCCTTATTTCTTTATCTATCTATCTATCTATCTATCTATCTATCTATCTATTTATTTATTTTGGCTTTTTTTTGTCTTACCATTTTTTTTCCAGCTTGAAAATGCTTTCTATTCTAGAATGCCAGGGAGGCCTACAAGGAAAGGGAAAAAGAAATATTGCCCTTCAGAGCTGGTCAGTGGTAGAAGATAAGTAGAAACCACAGACATTCTCTCTATTCCTACTCAACTACACTGTTCCTGTCTGCATTTTTGATGAAATTAAATTCATGGCATAATTTGTCAGGGCAGGAATGAATCTGAATAAAACAGATGGAAATTGAAAAAAAGCTGAATAAGCTGTCAGATCCATGGTTTGTGTTAGATTAATAAAGACAGAACATGCGGGAGCAGTAAAACTTGTGGGAATGATGAGAGATGGACTTGTGTATAAATGGGGTACCGAGGTCCTCTCCCTTCACCCACCGCTCCCAAGAAAACAACAGTACCCAGAGATGCTCCAAAAAGGAGGATCCGTTCTAATAAAATGGCCTCTTTACTCACTGCCTCCAAGCTCTGGAAAGGATATAGGGCTGAGAGAGCAAATAAAGCCTTTTAAAGCCCAGGTTCTTTTGTTTTGTGTGGGGAGCCAATAAAAAGCACTTTGCTGGGGTTCAATTTTCTATCTGAAATCTGTGAAGAATATTGTGTGTGTGTGTTGCTGGGGTGATGTGAAGAGTGACAAAAGCCATTTCTTTTAGGAGCTGCTGAATAAATGACCATCTCCTCCCTGCTACTGCATCCAATTCAACATCTCCACGTCTTGTCAGTCATGATTTTCATTCGTTCTTTGAGTGTGAGCACCATGGTTCCCCCAACACATCCGGAGCACAGGTTACTCTTTGTAGCATCCTGCATCTAATCTGTTGTTAGATTGTTTGTACTCATCCTCCCCTGGGGGTGCTACTTTGTCTTCTTCTCCATGAGTGTCCTTACCTCTCTTGTTATCCCCTCCTCTCCTTTCATTCCTAGCTACTGCAGCGGCTACTTGGCTATTCTTCTCCCAATTTCTCCTCCCTAATGAACTGTCTGCATTTAGCTACCAGTTTAGAATCCCTAAAGCAATCTAATCTTCGTAGCCTATCATTTCTTTTAAATCTATTTACTTTCTTCATTCCAACAGTACCTATCTAATCGAGTTGACCACTGGTATCCCTCTTTGATTATCTTCTAGAGTCCATGACCAATCTCTGTTGTAACAGGTTCATTCTATTAGTTTCTGCTCAGTTTCCAACACGTGGCATGCATGACTATTCCTTAAATGGTCTACAGATAAGTACTAGTGCTCCTGTTTGGTGTACAGAGAACCTGAATCTAAGAAATTTAATGAGTTTTCACAGCTCAGCAGCTGGCTCGCACAAGGCAGGAAGGAGAACGGGGCCTATTTTAACAAATCCTGAAGCCTACTTTTCTCATCCATTACACTGTTCTTTTTAATGATCTGGTATCCACGACACTGGTGTGTGGTCAGAGATACTTAATTCGAACTAAGTTGAGTTTGGCCTCCTACAGCATGTTGGTCATACAGCTAAGCAAACAGCAGAGGGCAGTGTAACTGCTTCACAATAGGAAGTAGACACTAAAAGGCTATAAAACTGCAAACTGAAGAGGACGTGTGCCATGATTTTGAAGAATTCCAATATCAGGTGCTTCCAAGGATATTTTCATCAATGATATTCTGGTTTATAAAGGCAGTTCTCAGTGCTAGTAGGGATGCCGGGCTGAAAAACCACATTCCCCACTCTCCAGGTTCCACTTCCCTTTATGCCCTGCAATACCCCATATTGGTAAGCGAATCACCGCAGTTAAGGAGAGCTGTGTGAAGCTTCATCTGCAAACACAGTGTGTTCGCCAGGTGAGTCTCCTGCTCAGCCCACCTCCTCGATCTGTCCTGTGGAGAAGGAAATGTGACCGTGGCTTCAGGATGAAATTGTCACCCAGCTTCATTATACCATTCTCATTAAATCGGTTATTTCTGCAACCGGTGCAAAGGAAAATAGCCAAATTAAGTGCCCAGTCCTTGCTGCCTCCTTTCATTTGCAGAGAAATTATTGAAATGTTTCCCCTTAGTGGGAAAATTATATTGTCTAGGAATTTAAATTCTGGCAGATGGGTTGAGGAGAGAGCAGGTTACGTGTGGAATTCTGTTTCCTTTGTTTGCTTCTTTACTGTGGAAAGTCACTGCCTTTCATATGGGAAGAATCGTAAGTATAAATTTCATTGTCAACTAATCCAAAAGCAATCACCAGAACTATAAATTACTTGAAATGAGCAAAAGAATTCTCATTCACTTGGATAGGCATTTTATTTGCTCATAAACAATGTGCGGTATGTTTGCATGGATGTATAATTGTGTCAATAGGCACAACACACCCTAGACACCCTAGGAAAATGTACACATTTGAAAGAACATACACACACACACACGCACACACACACACACACACACACAGAGAGAGAGAGAGAGAGAGAGAGAGAGAGAGAGAGAGAGAGAGAGAGAGGGTGTGTTCAAATTCAAAGCAATGACTGAAAAAAATTTAAAGTTGGGACTACAAAAAGAGCAAGCAAGGAATTTTTTAAAGAAATTAGAGACATGCAGTGAGTGAGAATGTTGAAGGTTGGTTTCAGAACTCTGTGTATCACACTGAGGGCGTGGACCATGATTCTGCTTCTTCCTTCTCTACTACGATCCCTGTTTCCCCTTCTTGGTCCTCATTAAGAAGCTTGTGAGAATTTTGCTTGGTTATAAGACTATCCTGCAATTATCTCAAATAAGGACTTCTGGGGACTTTACACCATCGTTATCATCCAATAATAAAGCCAATTTGGGAAACTTTTATTACCAAGAACCACCACTGATTATTCAGTTACTCAAATCTGTCCACTACTATGAGATCTTGAGGAAATAGTTGCCTTTCCTCAAGCCTCAGTTTACCCAAAGGATAACAGTAGTTGTGCTATTTCTCTGGCATTGTGAGAAATAAATGGAATCATGCATGCAAAGTTCCTGAAGTTAAGGCAGGTTCAAGATACGAGAAATCATTATTCAAAGTGTCACTGTGGGCCTTCCATAGTGTGCTAACCATTACAAGTATAGCAGTTTTCTCCAGCTCTAAATGCCTAGGAACTGCAATATAGTTTTCTCTGTAAATTAGTTCCCTCGATCCATTCATGCTGTCTCCTCTAGCAACCTCATTTATCTTCTGAGCTTGTGGCAATCTTCCTGCCATGCCAGTTACTAAACCCACATTCTTGCTGTTGACAGAAGCACCAACATTAAACCTTGTGAACTGTGAACTTAGTCTCTGCTGCCTTGAGGCCCAATGTGCAAAGGAGGACTAGCTGCTGTCTGGCAGACAGCATCAGCTTCAATAGAAATCAGGCTCAACTAATCTTCCTTTCCTGCTATCATTTCTTTTTTTCTGTGAGGCAAATGAATGGACTTTGAATCTGTAGATTGCATTGTTTCGGAGAATCAGTCTACCAGGTTTCTGTAATAACCAACAGCATTTTCACATTTATGAATCGTTTACTTACTATTAAATGGCAAGCTAAATAATGTTAGATACAAGCTAACTTAGTTTCCATCCTTAAAATATACTAGGAAGAGATCAACAAAGCTTAAGAAACAATTAGAGGGGTTTAATGCGAGAACAGGAGGTCTCTGTGGTGCTCTCTATAGCTACACTCACGCTGTTCTCTCAGTCACTGTCACTCTTGGTTGTCAGTAGCAGAATTCTGGCATTAGGTACCATTCCCATGGAAACAGAATTAGCCTGTTTTCTTAAAGAGCATTTCAGTTATTTGCCATGCAGCGGCTTTACAAGGGATTCTCTTTGTGAGCTTTTCCTCTCTCCCAAGACAACAAATGTCTTGCTGATATTAAAGTAGAATTTACTTTCTACCCTCCACCCACTTTCCCTTTTTTGTTCCTGCAAGATGTTTTGAATTTAAATGCAGTTCTATTGTATTAAATTAAATTCATTTAATATTCACTATTTATTTTATATTTAAAGAAAATTTTGTATGTGATTGGGTTGAACAAGGCGTGGAGAAACCAGGCAATCTAAAATCTAGAAACATTCTTATTACTTAATAGTAATTTCTTTGGTTACTGCAGCCTGCTCATTGCTAACAGCACATGCCATCCAGGGGAATCTTTATTTTCAGCATCATCTCTGAGAGTAAAACCTTTCCACCAGCTCCACAGAAACCCAGTGGTTACCATGGAAATTCCCTGTTAAACCAGGGTATTGTTTTACTGGATTCTGGCAGCTGGAATAACTGGATGTGGATGAGAACATAAATTTGGGGCTTTGAGTTTTCCTGCTTAAATTGTTTTTTCTCTCCCCAATATTATTTCAGTAAGCTAAACTGTTCATGTCTTCAAAATACAGATGTGTCTAAACTGATAGAGTTAAGATAATGTGAGAGCCAAAATGTATAATTAGTGGTGGCTATTTGTGATAGGCATAAAATTTGTTCCTCAGAGATACCCACAGCAGAGTCCCGATTATATGTGGCTACATTATCTCCCATGTGTTCAATAGTGGAATCTTGTGGAAATGGTTCATCTTGTGGATCTTGCAAAGGAAATGAAGCACAAAGTTTACAGACATACCAATCTGCTTATCACCTCCTTGCAAGCAGAGATCCTTCCCAGGCCATGATGCAGAAGAAAGCTTTTTCAGTGGAAGGCAACTCAGATGGATGCCATGTAACTGGCCTTAAACTGGGTGAAAAGGATCATGAACCAAGACATGTTATTGGCCCGTGGAAGCTGAGAACAATAAGGCACCTCGTTTCTCAATCTTCTTGGAAAAAAATTCCTATTAAACCTTGATTTTAGCATAGTATGCCCACTTCAGACTACTAAGATCCAGGAAAGAGTCTCAAGTTTTAAGGCCGCAACTTTGTATTAACCTGGCAAGACAGAAGTATGAGAGTCATGTGTTATTTTTGTTATCCATCACGGTGACAAAACTCCAAGTATTACAAATCTGGATGATGGAGTTCATGCTGTTTTCTCTGAATTTCTGATATTGCTGTTCTTCATAGATTATCATACAGCTTTATCTTTAGATTTACAACTGAAGGTCGCAGGTAAATAAAATGCCATACCTAGGTGGACAATGGCTCCCAGTGAGCATATAATAACACTATTTCAGGTTGATTCTGCTCTTAGAAAAATGTTGAATACCCACATCATGACAGAAGGAAAAGACTTCCTGAAATAAAGGTAGGACTCTGGAGGGGGGGAGCTCAATAGTGAATTCCTTGAAACAACGAGGATTAGCAAAGGGAGAGGCTGAACCACACAGCAATGCCTGATCTAGGATCACAAAACCCTGGCAGTAGCAGGAGAATCTGTTCTCTGGGCTCCATATCACGTGGCCTTGGACTGGTCCAGCACTTCCTAAGAAAGGTAATCCCATGTGCACTTGGGTAACAGAGTAAGTGTAGGGTATTTCTTAGGAAACTGAATCCTGAAAGAAATGGAAGCTAAATGTACTTTCTCAACCACTCTTGTTTTGGTCCCTCTGACGAGACAGAAAAGAGGGCTATCAGATGAAGTGAGGAGCTCCTCTTTCACCTTCTGCTAGGAGAAATAAAGAGAAATAAAATAGAACTGTGCCCTGATCAACACTGAATAGTACAAACAAGTACTGTGGGTTGAATATTACTCTAATCATCAAGGGTCTGGGGATAATTTGACTTAATTCAAAATAGCACTGCTAATGGCTATGTATGTATGAATGATAAAACACTTACCTATCAAGCATAAGACTGTGGCGTTCATTTACATACACACACATACACTACACACACACATACAAACAGCTTACTTAAAAGTTAGCGTTAAGGATCAGTCCTAGTCTCTACCTTTCATGGAGAAAGAATATTGGGATACTATTAATTTGAAAATATATATACAAGACAAAAAATGAATCTTATAACAACAACAACAGCAATAAAGGCATTAAAGTTTCTAATTTTGTACTAAGGTCTTTAGCATCTCATACTTTCTTAACTTGGAAATACATAGTAATTTTCCCAATGAGAAAAAGAGAAAGAGAGAGAGAGAGAGAGAGAGAGAGAGAGAGAGAGAGGGTCCCATCAAGTATTAGTGATGCCATATTTCTCAAAAGTATCACAGAGTTTGTTTTTTTAAGAGTCCTCTTTGTCTTAGGGTTTCTGTTGCTGTGATGAAATACCATGACCAAAAACAATTTGGAGAAAAAAGGCTTATTTCATCCTACAACTCTTAGGTCATATCCAGTCACTGAGAGAGGTAAGAGAAGTAACTCAAACCAGAGACCTGGAGGCAGGAGCTGAAGAAGAGTCCATGAAGGGGTTCCTCTTCCTAACTACCTTGTTCCTCAAGGCATGTTCAGTCTGACCTTTTTCCTCCTCTTACTCTCTTTTTTCTTCCTCTTCTTCTTTTCTTCCTCTTCCTCTTCTTCTCTTTGTTTCTAATGAAAATAAAAGTATGTTGCTTCCGTCTCCCCTTTCTCCTTTCAGAAGCCGTAAATATTTTTTCTCCAACTCTTCCCATGTCATTCACTTGCAAACTGTTTTTCTCATTTTCTTTGATTTTATTTGTTACAAGTATTTGTAAGTACAAACATATAAAGAAAACTGGTTGGGTCTTTTTTTGTTCTTTGTGTGTATATGGTTTCAACACTGATCACTCTATATTGGACAACCAACAAGGGGGCTCATCTTGACAGAGCTAAATTTTTGTTTTCACAATAGTCAATGACTGCCTATAGTTCTTTGTCTAGAACTGAGACACCAAGAAATTTCCTCCTCTTTCACCTTATCATGTTGATTGACTATGCTGAACAACCCCTTCAAAAGAGATTTTTTTTTCATATCTAGCACTTGGGCTTTTTTTTTTTTAAGTCTCTGGCCCTTTGGTGGAACATTGTCAAGCCAAGAAGTGTCAGCCTGCTTTCTTCTACACCCCAGGACTTGCCTCACCAGAGAAAGCAGTACCCAGAGTAGGCAGGTACCTCTCACATTAAACATTAATCAAAAATGTTCCACAGACTTGCCTAAAGGTAATTTTCTCATTTAAAATGTGCTCTTCCCAGGTTTGTCTGCATTTGTGTTAAGCTGACAAAAACCAGGCCAGACACCTTCCAAACCCCTTACTACTCATTACGGGAAGACTTAGAGAAGACTGTCAGGCATGCAACCATTCTTATAATGCTTCTTAAACAGTCTGTTGACAAAAGTCATTAAACCTTGCTTCCATGAAGAGCACGCAAATTTGTGCTTCACACAAACAGACAGTGACAAATAGCTTTAGTCCTCTTGTGACTAATAGCTGATGTAGCACATGCTTCTTTCTATTCCAGATATTCTCATGACATGAAAAACACTATCCTGTAATTCATATAATACAATTAAACAGCTAGAAAAGGTTAAAGTTTTCTTGACAAGGAAATGCACACCCATGTTGAAAGTAGAAAAACGTGAGCCATCATCGTAGCTTCCCATTTCTGAGAAGACGTAGCGTATATCACTGTGTCTCCCTAAGTCTCAGTTCCCTTAGTGCAGGATATTGATAATGACCTGTCCTTTGGAAGAGAGATAGGAATAATGTTTCAGACTGAATATGTAGCAGCCTCATTTACATATTATTCACTACCCTCCCATCTTTATCAACTGCTCTTCTGATACGCATTCAGAATAATATAATGGTGAGAAGGGTCTTCCTGCTGCTCATTTCATCACTCCAGACCTCATGCAAGAACCCAAGATCAGTACTGCGATAGGGTGAGGAAGAGAGCAAGTTCTGGATTTTATTGTAGATAACCTTCTCATTGAGATAACATATTAGAAACAACTACTGTACATTTGTAGCCTGGGAGGTAGAATTCAAAGCTGTATTACCAGGTTTAAGAAAAATCAACAACACCATGCAAGATTTCAAAGGAGGGGAGCAACCAATAGCCCTACTCAGTTCTGATGCCTGTTAGTCACAACAATGACCAGCATGCTACTATAAACCCAAGGCATGCATACCGGCTGGTTTCATGTACTAACTTGACACAAGCTAGAATCATCAGAGAGAAAGGAGCCTGAGCCAAGAGAATGACTCCATGAGATCCTTCTGTAAGGCATTTTCTCAATTAGCAATCAGTGGGAGCGAGTTCAGTCTATGGTGGGTGGTACCATCCCTGGGCTGGTAGTCCTGGGTTTTATAAGAAATCAAGCTAAACAAACTATGTGAAGCAAGCCAGTAAGCAGCACCCCTCCATGACCTCTGCATCAGTTCCTGCTTCCAGGATCCTGCTGTTTCAGTTCTTGTGCTGCTTCCTTCAATGATGAACAGAAATGTGGAAATGTAAGTCAGATAAACCCTTTTCTCCCCAACTTGCTTTTTGGTCATGGTGTCTCATTGAAGCAATAGAAACCTTAACTAAGACGGTAAGCAATGCATCTCTCATTGAATATTGGAACCAATTAACAAGAAAAAACTCATGCCTAGCACTTGAAACCTAGCCAATGAGTGAAGTCATGGATCTTGGAAAAGAACCTTCAGCAATCACTCCACTAAATTGGTACAATTCCTAATCACATTTTAACTATATGCCCTAACTCAAAGGTAAGTACAGTTCTCATCCCTCTTCTAGGATTCTTCTGTTTGCAACAGATGGGGACCCTTACAGAAAACCACAGCCAACCAAATGCAAAGGGTAGAGCCCAGCACCAATGAATACAGCTATAAAACAATTTCCACATTCAAGGCTCAGTAAACATGGCTGAAAAGGGGGCAGACAGATGGTCAAAACCAGAGGATCGGGGATTCTGCTGTGAGACTGTGTCTCCTAGTAATGTCAGAAGCTTTACCTAAAACATCTGAGCATGACTGCCTAAACACAAGCTGAACAACAATAACAATAGACAAAGCATAATAGACAGAGGGAAGCCCAGGTGACCTCAATCCTACAAAGAGAACTACAGGAAAATAAGGAATGATTAAGAGTGGAAGAAATAGTTCAAGAAAAGAGCACACCAATTGATTATCCAACATCAAATGATCAGCTCTGGAGACACACATGCACATAGCATTATACAAGCTGAGCACATTATATTTAGCACCATATATGCATATAGGTTATATTTGAAAATAGACTATATTAATGGACACAAAGACGTGTGAAACAATAATGAAAAAAGAAAAATAATTCTCCCATAAATTTGAAAGAGAGCAAGGAGTGGGTATATGAGAGGGTTTTGAGGAAGGAAAGGGAAGGGAGACATGCAGTCATTTTATTATGATTTCAAAAATAAAATTAGCAAAACAAAAGGACTTTAGAAACAATAGCTCCTCCCAGTTAGTGCTATTTAAAACCACAGGGCTGCAGTGCTCAGACAAAACACTAGGCACCACTTTAGGAGAATGATTCTTGCTAATTAGCTCTCCTGTGACTCTAAAGGGAAAAACGACACAGAAAGGAACACTTACCAAAAGCTTTCTCTTAGTTTTCAGAGCCAGAAAATATTGGTGTGAAAGGATTAGGACCCCATTTTTCCCCTCACATAAGAAAAGCCCTTGCTTATTAGGTCAGAAAACCACTTATGTCCCCTCTGCCCCATAAGCACAGGGAAGCACAAAGAGGCCCCAGCAGAAATTCTCTTATCTGACACCATCCTTCTTCTCCCTGATTTTGATGGAGACACACAAGACTCCTTGAAGTGGATATCTCTGGCACCTGCTGTGCCTTCTGTCTAGCTTCTGAACACAGCAAAAAATAAAATTAAAAAGATGAGGTACAGAGGTACTAAGGGAAAGAGGTAATGGAATGTTTTGATCGATACACTGAACAAATTTATGAAACTTTCAAAGAATGAAAATATTGCTTACAAAGAGTTTAAAGTACTGTAGTCAGACAACAATGATTGTAGAATAAATCATGAAATATGGTTCTTACATTCCTGGACCTTAAAATCTAAGTGATAAAAATATCCTTTTAATCTCTAAAGCTTTTATCATACAATAGAATATTTAGTTCAGGATTTTTATTTCTACAGCTGTGTTTATATGTCCAGATGCTTATGCCTCTGTCATATGATATTGTAATCATCTACCCATTTGCATTTCTTGATCTCTTTAATGATGATAATCATAACTTAATCATATTTCATCCTCAGTGCCTAAAAATACCATTTTAACATTTTTAACAAGCAATATTTGACTGATGTAAAAACATTAAAAATGGATTTATAAGAGAAACTTAAACATCCCTGGATAGTCTGACAGTTCTGAGACATGGTAACCTGGGATAAAAACACCTACATACTGATCCTATCGTATTGAGGGCATAGAATCCTGGCTTCTTTACTATAAATCATATAACCCTAGTTTTTTTTAAAAAAAATTTTCCCACTAGTGTACAGCATATCTAACTACCTACTAAAATATGGCATGATATGTGTAGATCCCATCAGTCTGCATGTAAAATTATTCATCTTCTTCTTGTACAACTAGATTTACTTAGCCATCTCTCCTCCAGACTAGTCTTTCACAAAAACATTAGGGTATCTGACTAAAGTGGAACCCCAACATCTCATTACTCTGTTCCTGTATGTTTCATACCTTGGTGATTATGAACTATACTTATCCATATCATATCCAACCAGGCTGTAGATATCATACCCCTTTTTAAATTCATTTTCTACCATTATTTCTACCCCTGTAACCTGGTAGTGAGCTAATCCAGGCAGGTTTTTTTGAGATATTACATTAACTGAAAGCATCATGCATCTCAATTTTTTAAATCTAGTCAATTCTGCTCATTATTTCAGATTTAGCTCAAGTACTATTTCTTTCAAAGAAGTTTTGTTCCTTCACTTCTGGTTTTAGCCCAATATTTTCTCTTCTTGCTCAACATTACATACTTCTCACTCATCTTATTAGTAACATTCATATATTATTTATTATTGGAGTTTTATTATCTTTTTCATGTTTTTGAAAACCCTTACTGATATATTCAATCATGTTGGTAGAATATAAGTTCATGGAAGTTAGAAACTATGGTTTAATGATTGTGATATTGTGGCATGAACATGTGAGTATAAAATATTTAGTATGGTGCTTAAAAGTTATTTTCTGTGAGTCAGATGTGTAATTTTGATGGCATCGCCAACGGCCGCATTATAGCAAACCAGCAGAAGGTGAACTACCTATTGCTCATTTTTCCTCTGTGCCTTCCTTTGCTTCTTGTACAACGAGAAGCAGTACTCTAATAAGGCAGGAAATCCTGCAGCAGCACCTTCCAAAGTTCTGAATTAGATGCTCACTTTTGAAAGATGATGACTGTTGTGTTCTTGGTCCAATTATTACTAAAAACAAAAATTCTGAAAAGAGTTTGGCAATTTGCCTTAAGTCAAAAATCTCAGCACTAGACCAATCACTCTTGGTCAAGAAGTAGAATTTTATTTATTTTGTCTGTTTTCCCTTATTTATTTTTAAAAATTAAGTAAAAAATACATAACATTCAATTCATTATCTTAACCATTTTTAAGCATGCAGTCCAAGTATCCTGTTTATTTACTTTACCGTGTACTAGATTTTTACTTTTAATTTGATAAAACTGAAAATTTGCACATATAAAAACAAATACTTCCTGTTCTAGGCAACTAAACAGCACTGACAACCAAATTTTCACTTTTTGTTTCCATGGGTTTTGCTCAGTTACTTTATACAAATAGAATCAGATAATATTTGGTCCTTTGTGACTGGCTTACATGTATAGCATACTGATCATGAAGTTTATCCATTTTATAAAATACCACTTTACTGTCTTTCTCTGGGGTCAGCAAAATAGTCCACCGTAGATCATTTGCTAGAGGCCATCCCATTGACAGAAGTGATATTTCACTGCCAATTCTGTGTACATTGCTCGTAAGACTTGTGACATTGGGTTTCTTTTTTTTCTTTCTTTTTTTTTTGCGTGATTGCTCTGTTATTGTATCTTGCAAAGAACCTATTCAACTGTTCTCTTGTTTGTCAGTCCAGCTCTTCTGTTGTAGTATAAAAGTTTATTATAAATATTTTATGTTATGTTTCTTGAAATATAGGGACTGCAAATTGTCTCAACTTTCCTTTTGACTTGAGAGTTTTGAAATTTGTCAATCTTATTTTTCTAATTGTGCTTTGGTTTTACATCTACTTTGTGGTTTTTATCCAAGAGGTCTAGATCATAATCAATAATTGGAAGGTTTTTCTCTTAAATTTTAATGATTTTGTAGTTTTATTTATTTAGTATATACTTAACTTTAATCCATGAGTTAAGTTTTGTATGTGATATGAGGTAAATGCTAAACTTCATTCTTTTTTATGTGAGTAGGCAGTTTCCACAATGACATTTATTAGAGACATTATTTTCCCCTTTATAGTCTTAGTCTTTTGCTTAAACATCCTTTGTCATTGAAGCTGATCTTCTTCTCTACTATGTCCTTTTGGTCTGTATCTCTATTCATATCAGTACCATACAGTTGGGGTGCTTGAGCTTTAATTTATATTTTAAAAACTTAAAGTTCATGACTTCCAAGTTAATTCATGTTAATAAATTGTCATTAATATTCAGGTTCCCATAAAGGTTTCATGGGAGTCTTATTCTTTTCTTCTCTTTGTCAAAAAAAGGAAGATTAAATTTTGGGGAAGAATTTTACTGAACCTCTAGATCACTTGCAGGGTGTGAACTGGCAATATCCACCCAGAAGCACAGAATGTGTTCAAGTCACCCACGTCTTCTGGCTTCTTTTCACATTGTTTTATCATTTTCAGCATGCAGAGTCTTCACATATTTGGTAATGTTTATTTCTAATTGTTTCATTCCATTTTATTTTATAGTGAATGATATTGTTTTTCTCAGAAGGCAGATATTGGTTAACAGACTGCATCACTAATAAAAAAAGAATGACAACCAATGTGTCAAAGATGGTGCATGTGGAAGAAAGACCTAGTTCTTCACAGAGCCATAAGATTACCCCAGTAAAGATTTTGGTAGTCAAATATAATGAGTAATTATTAGAGTAGCCTTTTCTGAATGTGACTATATTCACAATCACTATAGTATATATTATAGATTTTAAGAAACTATTACAACTCAGTAGACCAATGGAAAATTTCTTCCACTAAACATGCTTCCTGAGTAGTGATCACTTTGGGTAATATCTTAGGATTTCGATTGCTGTGACAAAACACCATGACCAAGAGCAAACTGGGGAGAAAAGGGTTTATTTTGGTTTATACTTTTATAATATCTTTGTCCATCACTGAAGGAGTCAGGACAAGAACTCAAATTGGGCTGGAACTTGGAGGCAGGAATTGTTTGATACAGGGGCCAGCCATGAAGGGGTGATACTTACTGGCTTTCTCAGTCAGATTTCTTGTAGAACCCACTACTACCAGCCCGTGGATGGCACTACCCACAATGGGCTGGTGTCTTAAGTAAATAAATCACATAAATCCCTAGTTACAAAAAGGACTTACAGGATTGCCTACAGCCTGATCATATGGAGGCATTTTCTAAATTGAGGCTCCTTCCTCTCAGATGATTTATGCTTGTGTCGATTTGACATAAAACTGTCCAGTAAAGCTATCCTAATTGTAAGTACTAAAGCCTGTGATTTGGGTTAAAGGTACCATCTACGATCCTGTCTGATAGCGATGACATTAAACTCTAAATCTGGGGCAGATGTATTAAAATAACATCGAGTTTGTCTCCTAACATGTGAGAGATAGAATGAACCCTTTATATATGAAATATGAAGACCTATATATAGCATCCTGTGAGAATAGATGACAATGTAAGTGAAATGGTAAGTCCCTAGAGAAACTAGAATTACAAGAATATGGAAGTTCTTCTCATGAGAAACAAGAAGAAATTAATAGTTTGGATAATAAATGAGGTTCCTGGAACAGTCACCAGTTCTCAAAGTACTAAAATATTTTGACTTTTAGAGAATAAATGTGTTATTTCCCATACAACCTCTGGCCCACTTTGAGAACTGATAAAATTGAACACAAATGCTTACTTGGATTCCAGTCTGAATTTGTTTTAAAGAAAGAAAAGCACACCTCCAGCTAAGAAATAAGGGTAAAAGGCTGTGGTGGGAACTCTGAAAAGAAACCAGCTTGACTGATGTATGAGGGTGGTTGCTAAGTTGGAGGCTGTGAAACATTCTTTTCCAGATCAAATGTGAATTAAGCACACTGCATATAATGGGGGGGGGGGAATAATGCTATAAAATAGTTACTTGTTGCTGTCAAACAAAAAATGCAAATAAAAAGACAGAGGCATTGCCAGAATCTGAGAGCAAGGTTTTTGCATGAGGTGCTGAGGCAGAACACTTTAACCAGTAACAGTCAGGGACCACAGGAGAACAAGAGAATGTCTGGCAGCTTCCTCTGTGATTTGTAAGTAATTTGCCTCCTTATAAAAAGGCATCTTATCCACCTTTTACTTTTAAATGTGGATATTTTGGAGCTTCTATAGAATAATGGCTTTATTTATACTATGAAATTGGGTGTTGAATTACTTTTAAGAAATAGAATAAAATATGTAAATATGTATGTAAAGAATATTTTCAAATTGCTCCCAAGCCAATGTAGAATAATGAGTAAAACATTGAATCCTCTTTGGTAGCTATCTTGTGTGTCTCAAATCCTAGCAAAGCCAGTGTGTTTACGGAGAACTCTTGAAACTCCCACCACTGGTATCATTATGATCAGTCCATTTGGGACAATTATAAATATTTTACCATGGTAGATTTTCAAACGCTAGTATTTCCTGGGGATTCCTAGCTTATAAATATTTGATCCTCTTGGGTAACATGCAATACTCAAAGTGGGGGTCTGTTACTAGGTTTCCTAAGTCTTAAAAACCTGAGAGTTTTAAAGTTAACATTAAATAAAGTTAACATATTATTATTATTTTCTTTCCTCTTCTATTGAAATGTTTTATTTATACGTCCATGTGTGGGTATGTACGTACACAGGAGTGTGAGTGTCATCAGAGGCCACAATTGAGTGTAGGGCTCCCTAGAGAAGGAGTTTAAAGGTGGTTTGGAGACACTACAGACTAGGGTGCTGGAAACCAAACAAGGGTCCGATGGGAGGTCATAAAGTGCTCTGAACAGCTGAGTTATCTCTCCAGTCCCAAGGGGAAAATGTCTTTTCTTTCTTCTGTGGATTTATTCTTGTATTTTTTCTTAATGAAATTGAGAGGAAGAAGAATAATCTCCTAAAATACTTGAAGTAGAGATACAGACTTGTTGAAACCTAGCAAGGATTTATAAAATATCACTTCCCATAAACACTCTTCAAAAATTGAAAATGTAAAAATTATACTAGAATCCATTACAGAGCACAATAACTAAATGACACATGCAATAAATAAAGCCCTCTTTAAATTGGGTGTCCATTTATGTGTGGCATATGTTTATGTGTAGGCACTTGGGTATTTATGTGTGCATGTACATGGGCAGCAGAGGTCAGAGTCTGGTGTCTTTTTCTGTTTGATCACCAGCTCTCTTCCATATTTTTTTTGTGATGGGTTTTTCCAATGAACCTGTAGTATACCATTTAAGCTACACTTACTGCCAAAGCTTGAGTCTAAGCCTGTGCTCCTGTTATTCCTAACAAGCCTGGCTTGGCTGTCCATCCTCGATCAGCCCTCTAAAAGTGCCAAGTTTGTAATGAAAAGCAGAAAAAGGAAATTTATTATATGTGGCCACATAAAGAACATAGAAATTTAGTAACTCAACATACACACACACACATACACACACACATACACACACACATACACACACACACTCCACTATTCCATGGTCCTAACTTAAGAATAAAGTTTAAAAGTCAAAGATATACATAATTAATGTATATCCTGGTCAAAGGTGGTTCTGCTCTTCACCTACTCATCCTTGTTTGGGTTCCACTTTTCTGCTAGGTTGTCTGACAAACTACAAATCTCTGGGAGAAAAGCTTTTCCTCTGCCTGGCCCAGGAGGTAGCCTTTTTCTCTTCTTAGCTAGCATGAGAGTCCTGGGATAATTTCAATTTCTTGGGGTACCTTGTTTCAGTAATCCAGATAGTCATATTGAGGGGCACTGGTCCCTTTAGAATATCCTCATTCTTCCCAGTGTTCTGGTTACAGACTGGCTGTATATCAAGCTCAAGGAATCACACTGTGTCTTCTATAGGATTAAAGATGTAGGATCTCCCACACAGCTTTTTACATGGCTGCTGGACCCCATGTGTGTGTGTCAATGAGTTTATTGGTTAAGTCATCTCCACGACCCTGTAACCCCTAATCTTTCCAATCGTAATGCTCAGAGTTCTCAGTGCTAGGAAGGCAGAACCTTTCTTCGCGTTTCAGTACAAAGCTGTGCAAGCAGAACAGCTAAAGCATGAGGATAGTAAATGGAGAAAGGCTAGGTCATAGCAAGAACAGCATGGAAGGAGGCACAACGTCGGTGTTTAGATGGCAGGCTGCCACCAATCATCTGTAAGGACGGATGCTAGAAATGACGTCTGCCTCCCATTTCATAACTGGTAATCATTATTTTATATCTCCAAATCTATGCTGTATTTCCTCTGACAAACAATGTAACTCTTCAATTAAATAAACTAATAAGCACCATGAACCCAATGTGTCATAGATACAATCAGAGCTGGAACAAAAGGAATGAACATCTGATGAGCACTCAGAGATATCCTCATGAGGAGGCAAACGTGACTCCTCTTTCTCTGTTTCCACGCACTATGGGTTCTCAACTATGGGGCATTTTTAGGTGTTTACCCTCAGTGCCCCCGCCATTTCCCTCATGTGCTTCTAATTTTCCATGGGTGAATCCTCTTGATAATTTCCCCTGAATTTCTCCAGTATCCAAAAGAACTCTGAAGAAATAAATCGATTAATGAAATGTGGTGAGCTATTGTGAGCACGAAATTATCAGAATCTCGTTGCTTTTTATTCTAAGTGGGATAGTGATGTCAGTGGCTCACTTGTTGCCAATTAAACCTTTGCTGTTCAAATGGACCTTTACCGAACAAGCATTGCAGAAATCACGACAGAGAGACTAACTAAAGTAGCAGGACAGAAAGCATGATAAAGCTGATCCCAAGCAGTACAAGAAGCTCTATGGTAAAGACCAAGAGGCTCTGCAGAGACAGATGTAATCTCTGTTGATGCTCATTATCGGGCCGTTGGAACTTTGGAAGTGTTTTGCTGTCTGAAGGACTTTTTCCATACAATTACTGTCAAAGCAGCACTGCTGTCAACAAGGTTTAAGCTGATAACCTAGGCACATGCGTGAATATCAGACACGGAACCGGAGACAGATTGTATAGAGAGCCCAGCCTTAGTGAAAGGGGCCATCTGGGGGAATAAGAGAGCACGCAGTGCTCACAGTAATCCAGTAAAGCTCTAGGCTGGCATGTGAAGAAAGCAGCAAAGGAAAGGCTGAACTGGACACTGTAGGCGGACGCTGATCATTCATTTCCCACCTGCTCAGACTAGAATAGTCACATAGAAACTATATAAATTTCAAAAATATTTGGCCAATAGTTTAGGTGTATTCCTAGTTAACTCTTACATCTTCAATTAACCCATTTCTATTATTTTATATTTTACCACGAGGCTCGTGATTTGTGACCTCTTGCTTCTTGGGCACTTACATGGCATCTGCCTCCTTTGGCAGCTGCATGGCATCTCTCTGACTCTGCCTACTCTCTCTATATATATCTCTGTTCAAACCTCCTGCCTGGCTTTACTCTGCTAATCTATTGGCAAAAACAGCTTTTATTCATCAACCAATAAAAGCAACACATATACAGAAGGACAGCCCACATCAACTACCATGATGCCAAGGTTGCCTCCAAGATTGATGATCGGTATAAGACTGTCAGCCCCTGGGGTTGTCCCTGCCCGCCTGGAAATCAACAGCTTTCAAAGGGAAATGAGACGCATGGGAGATGTTCTGTCTGGTATAAGCCTGGAAAATGCTAGCTGCTTCATATGAATTCAGCAAGTTTTAACTTCTCTAATTGTTCTCATGTCTTAGTAATGGGTATTTCAAGGGTTTAGGGATAGCGAAAGTAAGGAGAAGCTGTTCATTCTTATATAAACTTTATGATGCCATTCACTCCATGTTTGCTTTTTACTATTACAGTTCATGGAAAACGTCTGCATTTTTACTTGCTTTATAGATTCTGCAGATTTGAAGGAAAGTTCCTTGACATAGTGCACCAGGACAGAGGTAACATTATTGCTTTCTACTCCCACGTCCTAAAGGCAGATATGTTGAATGTCCCAAAGACAGAGATAGTGTCCAATCTTTCAAAAAAAAAAAAAAAACTTAGTTCTCACGCAAATTCAGCTCTAATGTTTTTTTTTTTTGTGGGACTTCAAAACATAATCTTTCTAATACAACCAGGAAGAATGGAAATCCAAAGTGAAAATAGATCTCTAAAATAAGAATCACGGAATTGGCTATGCTGTTGTGCAGGCCTACTCCCTGCAAACAGTTCTTGCTTGGAAATAGCACCACAGCAAAAATGTCTTGTCCCCGGGCAAGAATTCATTTGTAGTATGTCTTTAGCACATAGTCAGTAACTTTTTTCATCATTTCCTTCCCTGGCCTATTTCATCCTTTCACTCATTCTCTTATGGTAGATTCATCTACCCATCTCGTTTTTAAGGTCTTATTTCAAACATGAAGGTATGGAGGTTCAAAATACCATGGAGTGGGTGAATGCTAGTTATTTTAAAGTTCTGATGCCTGTGCCCATAGCCTTCATTCTCAGCAAATACTTATATGGAAACTAATAGGAAGGCATCTCAAGAGCACTCTAGACTGTTGCAGAAAATTGTAAGCCCCTCGGTGGTTTAGTGAGGCCGTCATGGTTGGCATCATAATTTTTTCAGAAAACATGAGCAAACATGTAAACAATTATCTGGAGATGCTATTGTTCCCTTTGTGAGATTTGTCTTGATGAAATAAGAAGCTTGTTCTGAAGTTTTGCTCTTGTAGGCAGAGTTTCCCACTTCCAAATAACCAACACAGTGGCTTGTTATTATTTATAAATACTTGGTCAATAGCTCAGGCTTATTACTAATTAACCTTTACATTTTAAGTTAAACCATAGTTTTGATTTACACTCTGCCACATGTTGGTACCTTTATTAGCATGGCATATTCATATCCTGTCCCCTCTGTGTCTGACTGGAGACTTCTTTCTGCCCTTCTCCTTTATGGCATTCTCAATTTTGTTTTCCACCTATCTTTATCCTGTTCAACTATTGGCTATTCAGCTTTTTTAATAAACCAATCACCGTGGCAAATCTGCACAGTGGACAAAAGGATTATTCCACAACACCTGGTTGATATAACAGTTAAAATTCACATGGCAGTTTCCAACATGAATTTTAAATTGTCCTATGTGCTTTAACAGAGAAGAGGGAGAAGGAAAATGGAGTTTATATTTTCCTTTTCATACTCTCATCCTGTTCTTTCACGAAGATTTTGCTCCTAATTCCATTGTTTGTTCCCATCCAAATCCTTTCTGCTGTGCTCTCATTTCCTATAACTCTCATGACATTTTTACTACTGATGCCAAATCTTCAAATTTAATGCAGAATATTTCTCCTCCTCTAACATAAACAATATTATTGCATTCTTAGGAGAACCTGCCCTTGCTCCCCCGGCCACACATTAGAATTAATGGAGGTGAATCTAAAGCTATAGGCATGTGGTTCTTATTCCATAAATGACTTGGGTAAATTTCTTCTTAAACTATGCATTTAAAGTTTCCCCAAGTGATTATGATGTTGAAAAGCACAGAGACTGCATCCAAAGCAAAAATTTCTTTCAAAATTTTGATCTATATTTTGATGTTGTTTAAAGATTTAATATATAATATGGTTTAAGTGATATCCAAACATTTCACAAAATGTATTCATTTTTGACTTAGTGAAAACATCCATTGAGCCTTTATTTTTCTTTCCGCAGAATTGTTTTGGAGATTTTGAAAATCAACATCCCATTTGGAATGTATAAATATTTTTCTCTAAAGTATTTCTTTCCTCAACTATCCTCATTCCATTTTATTAATAACAGGGCAACCAATGTCAACCTGACAGCATTCAGGAGTATATTTCCCAGGGTTGCTGCACAATCCACCTCCTTGGTCCCAGCAGAACCACAGACATGTTGACTGAGAAGAAGGTTAATAACCACATCAAAAAAGGTCAGAATTTGTAAGGGAGAACCAAATCCCACATATCCAACTTACACAGTAAATAATTTCAGTAAAATGTAATCACCAGAGTTGTACTTCACTTCAAATTAAAGACATGATACTCCATTACAGAGGTACTTTAGTAGCACCAATAATCACAATTAGTCAGGAAAGTCATTCTGTGCACAGTGCAACTCAAACTGCCTTCATGTCACAGAATTTGACATGGGCTCTAGAGCTAGAATCACTTTCTACACTCAATGTTTTAGTTAAATATTGTCTTTTTTAGTGCAAGCAGGCTGGGAAAATTCAGGCGAGGAAGGGGAAAAAACACAGCAAAAGCATCATTAAAAGTGTATCAGAGACCCAACGTTGGAAAGATATATGGACAGGTTACTCTCTTTGTTGCAGTTCATAAATTATGCTTGTGTTGGTTACATGAATTTGATCTGCTTTGTAATTTTGTGAAGGTTAAGAGAAGTCTGAGTACCAATGTCTGCATTATACAGACAAAGGAATTTAGCTTCAGAAAAGAGCGATTCTGTCTACTACATTGTATAAATGTATGGATGCAAGACTAAAATGCTTACGTATGAACTGGGCGCTCTCCTCAAACTCCTGTCATGTATGTGCTTCATTCTGTATCTCATATCATATTAAGACTCAACAAAGGATTTTTAAAATTGAACTAGAGTTTTCATTTTGAGACTCTATCTTTCTGAAGTGTCATTCAGCTCTCTAGGATGTTTAGAAAGATGCTATGTTCAGCAAGTTTAGAATGAATATCTCCCATATCTACATCAGTTTTGGAATCTACTCTGAGCCCTTAGCATCCTGGGCTTGTTCATTGTCCAATATTTTAGAGTCTCACCCTCTACATTCAGAGCTTCCTTTTCAAGAGGGACTGATGGAAGTTCTGTGCAGTAATATAGAGCTACTGTTCATCACAGCTGCTTGAGCTAGGGTCAATCCCAGCGCTAGCAGTGTCTGTATGCTTTCATTTCTATCTGCTCTTCTTAGCCAAGTGTCTAAACTTGTCTTGGGCTGCAGCTCTAGATACCATGGATAGCAATTTACCTCTTCGCTGAGTATCGGGACAACTGTAAGAGGCACCTTATGAGTCCTATCCACATCACAGTAGGTACCATTTCACCAGCTATTAAATATTTTTGGCACTTTTTATTTTACTTCTTAGTATTTTTTCAAGTTTTATTGTTGTTTAGAAAGAGGACTACACTATTAATAACTGCTGTACTTCCCCAGAATCTGGACACCTTCTTTGTGAATTTTTAGAGAAGCCAGGTGACAATGATTCAAAATGATGGCAAATTATTTCCCTTTTTACCTACATGCTATATCTTTCTTTGGTCCAAAAGAGCCTGTACTACTAACTCCTTTGTTTAATGAGCCTTTTGGATTGGATGAATTTAGCACTTACCTATTTGAATTTTTTACAAGTCGATTAATGGCTCTGGGCTTTTGCTCTCTCACCCTTAAAACGAAGATAGAAACAAGAATAATTATCCACTTGTTATAAACTTTAGAAATCATGTTTGTAAAGGCTATTACATAGCACCCATGCATCTTATATGGTCAAACAAACTAGCAAAAGTTGAGAGTTAAAATTTCTATTGTAATGTTGTTCTGTGGTATTTCTGTTGTTATGAAAACAGAGTGCATGTAACATAAATAATCCACGGTCCTCTGGATACTACATTTCTTCTACCCTCTCTTTTATGCTATTCTCTGAGCCTAGGGAGTGTAGGTTGTAGTTGCATCAGTAGAGGTTAAGCACTCCATTGGCAGTTTTTCCCCATGAACTTGGGCCAAAAATTCTTATGTCTAATTAACAGCAACCTTCCATGTTTAAAATCCACAAGCAAACTTCAATTCTTTCATGTATACAAATAGTAAGTTGAGAGAAAAATTTAGAAAATTGTCCCAGTCATGATAGGACTCTTCGTTTTGAAACAGGATCTTATATGCCATGCAGATTGACCTCAAACTGGTGATTGCCTTACCTTTGTCTCTTGAATCTTGGAATTACAAATCTATGTTAGTATTGATCTTCATTATTTGCAGATCTATGCCAAACTGTTTTTCATTGTACCTATTCTATTTTTCACAAATTGTGTTTTTCCTCCATGTTTCATGATTATTAGAAACTTCCCTTGGGATATTGTTTGGACCTGCTATCCTCCAAATTCTCTGATATTTCCATTTCTTTCATGGATAAAAGTTTCTCTAAATAAAGGCTGAAGTACTAATCAATTATTTACATCAATAGAAGCATGCCACTTTTCACATCTTGTAAATAATATCACGCTCTTCCTAATTCCTTATAAATCCAGTGGGATATATATTCTCAATTCCATTCAAGTACTATGCATGCTTTTTTTTTGTGCTGTAATTCTAGAAACTTTGCAGATTTTATGTAGCAGCTGGAATTTACCCACATCAGTTTTCTGATGTCTAAATGATTTTTAACAATGCATCTTGGTGTAGGCCTTTACATTGAGATATCTGAAAGAGAGCTTCTGCCTGCACTGTGCTAATTCAGAGGAATTCTTTGTTCACAGGAGGGCCCGAGCTCTTGGTGCTCACGTGCAAGTGTGATTGGATTTGCAGATTAGCCAGATGAAAACGATCAAAGCCTTATCGTTAAAAAGACCTAAAAGCTTGGAGTTTTCTCTTGTAAGAAAAATTGTTCTTGGCCCCTAATCTTTCTAATCTTAACCTTGCAGAAAGGTTTTGCACTTAAGGCAATATTATCAGGATGCAAAACTCAATCTCGGGCTAAATTCCACTTTCTCATAACATGGTTGAACACTTGCTTAGTGAATAAATTGATAGCTAAATGGGAATTCCAGGCTTCAAACAGAATTTCTAATTCCATTAAGTTGGCATTCACTGCAATGCACAGCCTTGTGGAAACCACACAGGAGACCAGACTTCCCTACTCCTTTAGTCTCGATTTTCCCAAGCAGCAGTTTTGTTATGTTTATGATTTCACTGTTTAGCACTGTGACTGTAACATAGATATTTGCATATTTGTTTAGGCTCAGAGGAGTATTTGAAGGTTTTGTAATTTTTCAGTTCAAACTTATAAGCATAGATTGATTGAGAGTTAAACATGGTTGTTAGAAAGTTTGAAGTTGACAATCTGTAGACAGATAATGAGGTCTTTACCTTAACAATGGTTGTCATTCAAGAACATCATTGACTTGATTGAGGTGGTGCTATGGCAGCACCTTCCACTCTTTCAGCCAATAGCCTTTAAGATACAGTGCTGTGGGAGCTTCTACCATTCCTTCAGCCAATAGGCTTTAAGATACCATTCTACTTGGGCATGGTCTCATATTATAAAGGGAGCTGTAAAACCTATGCTTGCTCTCTTGCTTCCTGCTCTCACTTCTTTCTGGCTGCTATGTTCTGTTCCTGTTCCCCTTTCATGCAGAGTATTGTGACCTCGGACTGTGATCTGTAAGTCTCCCCTAAATAAATAACCCTTTATTATACATAATTCTGAACTAGTGTGGGATTATTTTGTATCTTCCACCATCAAGGTGGTGAGATTTTCCTTTACTAGAATGCTAAGAAGAGTGAAGCATTTTGAAATGATTGTTTGTGCGAAACTATATTTTGTATAAATTGTTATCTGGAATAAGACTGATGCATCAAACCATGCTCAATGCTGGATGTGTGATGAACAATATTCATACTGCAGGAGATGCTTCAGAACAACAGCTCAGGATTATGATAAAGTCATGACTCATCGATGTCCTTACACATTGTCTGCATCATTATTCCACCTGTCAGTCTCCCAAAATAAATACTTTTTTCTTTAATTTTTGGAACTTTGCCTGTACAAGTTCCCATTGGGCGAACTGTGTGCTCGTCTTTCCATTTTTACATTTTACATGCTCCTCTCAATATTTGAAAGTTAAGACATAGAGACTCCTAAGGTGATATTTTGGGTTCCTTAGGGCTTGGTTGCATGCTTTTCTCTATGCTAAATGCTCCATAGCATCTTTGTTTATGCCTCTTACTCTGCAAACTTGCCTATTTCTTTTTTCATGTGTAAAGCATATTTTTACCTGATCTTAGAAGGAGCCTCAGAATTCTCTTCCTTTCTCCCCTCTCATTTATCCCTGCATTCTTCTCTTTCTCCTCCCTTCTCCCTTTCTTCCTTTTCTTCTTCCTTTTAGGATTCAGGCATCATGCTGGCCCCTGTCACTTGGCAGGATGCACTCAGGCATTCTCTCCCTTTCTCTCTTTCTCCCATCCCTCCCCATTTCCCTTATCTCAATAATCTCCTCACTTAAGCTCTGCCTGCATGGGTTATTTGCACTGTCATGAGGCCTCTGGCTTTCACCTGCCAAGGTTCCTATGCTGCAGAAACATTACACTTCCTCTTCATGATTTTCTGCTTCTCTGAAATATGAATTTCCTATTTTTCTTCCCCTTTTCACTCCTCGTTCAAACTTTTTGAAGTAAGGTTGGCATATTAAAGCACAAATTTTGTGGTATTTGACATGTACATATTTCTCTAAGATGATGACCAAAATTAAGATAAAAAAGTCACTAAATAGAAATATTTCCTTATACTCTGCTGTAGTTGTTCCCTCTTAAGCCCTCTGGGCCCTCTTTCAACTGCAATCACACAATGTATCCTCTGCTGTCCTCTGACCTCTTTTATTAAGCATAATTTTTAGAATGTAGATTTACTGTTATGTGTAAACGGTTGCTCATATGTTTTTATTGCTGTTATACTCCTGTACTCATAAAATGTACTCAAAATGTCAATAAATTTTTATTTCAGTTAGATCACATTTTATGATTCCTTCACTGTCCATCAAAGTCACTTTAGTTCCAGTAATTTTTAATTATAGGCCTTTGAAAAAAAAACAACCTGATGTTTAATTCAGCTGTTCTCTCAGTCCATAAAATGAATAGGAACTAAAATCAATATACAGAAAAGCGATAACCTGATTCTAGGCATATTTAAAATATCCGGATAATCATTTCTCTATTTCAAAAACATAAAAATCCTGAATAAACATTTCTCAATAGAGTGCATATCAATATTCAGTTCTTATACGGAAAGATGCTGAATATAACTAATTGTTGGGGAAATACCCAAGGTCAGTGGAGTTTTATCTACTCAAAGCCTTCATTGGTCATTAGGCGTATAGACCAAGAGAACATTCCTTTATAAGTCTTGTACTTCTTGGACAGCTGAAAAGAGTGAGTGGAACAGCAGAACCACATCCTGTCCTGTGGAGGATGAGGACGAGGTCTGGCTGCTCTAAGAGGTTCTTGCTTATCTCAGGAGCCTGAGGTAACAGCACTTTCCAGATCTTCACCCTGGGGTTGTCTTCCCTCACAAAGCCTCTCCATCTTCTCTGATTTTCTGTCTTGATTTTTTAGCCTCGATTTCACAGACTCAACTCTACATCTTCACTTCATGCAAATTGCTAGAATGAGACTGGGCTTCCTTATATCCTTTAGTAGAGTCTTGAATGCACTCAAGGTGGTTAAATTGGGAAGATTCTGGGGTGTGGGGGTAATCTCAGATATTTCCTGTGTGTTGAGGCTTGAACTTTTTTACAGCTGAATATCACTTTCAAAACCAGCCCGCAAATCACAATCCCAGAGAACTTAGACAACAATGAGGACCCTAAGAGAGACATACATTGATCTAATCTACATGGGAAGTATCAAACGACAAGATCTCCTGAGTAAATTGGGAGCACAGAGATTTGGGGGGAGGGTTGAAAGGGGAGGGGAGAGGCAGGGAGGGGAGCAGTGAAAAATGTAGAGTTCAATCAAAATCAATTAAAAATAATTTAAAAAACTATCATTTTCTATATATTTTCAAGTTTTTCTTTTTATTTACTTTTTTATGATGAGGACATCTAATTTATATTATTTTGGATAGAAAGAAACAGGCTTTTAGCTTAGAGATTTGTCATATTGATCTTTATATGTTGCAAGTAACAACACTCAAAAAAAGCTTTGTAACTGAATGTTTATAAAAAGTGTTGACTAGAAGATACAATATTTCTCATACAGGAAAGTTTATTATAATATCACACCCCATTTTTTGAAGGAGCATATTCAATAGCAATTAAATAGATTGAGTCTTCAAACCACTCAAGAAAACTGCATTGGAACAAAATATGGATTCTTCTAGCTACAAGAAAGGAGCAAACTGGTTACCTTATTAAAGGTAAACATAAAGTTCTTTCTCTTGAATGTTTTACACAGACAATCTTTATGAAGATTTAAAACAATGTTGCAGACTGGTTTCGTGACAGCTGCTAACTTATAGACTGTAAATATTTCCAGAACACAATACACTCTGTTTCCGTGCCAGGATGTTTCATGTCGTGTGTCACTTTAGATCATAATTACATTATATTAGGGAGACAGATTGTGCAGCTTCAAAAGCGGAAAGAATATACTGGTAAATCTGGCACCAACCTGTGCAAAGTACACCCTCTCAAGAACAGAATTCTAATTTTCCTGGGACCATTTCTAGTCTACATTATGATTATGTTTTTTAAGAACGTAAGCAGCCTATTTTAAATATTGGATATCGGGATAACTCCTGTGAAGAAGGACCTTTTGTTTTGTTCCGTGGGATTATTTTTAAATACAGAATTCTCCCCACTCACTTCCTTTCAGTCTTGATAAAAAGCAAGGTTTAATTGCCTGTCATATTCTGATTAGATAAGTCATTCAAGTTTGCTGAGCCTGTTTTTTTTTCCACCTGACACTTAAAACATGAATCATTCTAAAAAGATTTCTCTTACTTTTGAAATAATTTTAAGTAATTGATTGCAGTGCACGGAACCTAGTGGTAACTGATATTTTTGCATGGACATTCTTATTTAGTGGACGGATCATGCCCATATTTACCACATACTGTAAAGACACAAAACATGGCAAAAGAAGGATGGAGCAATAATAGCTGAAAATGAGGCAAGAGAGGAAAAGGAAAAGGCAAGAGGAAGGAAATAAAAGGGGATATGACAGATGTAAAAAGAAAAGTAGGTAGGGACAAAGGAGGAAAGGAGGAAAAGGAAGAATGGCCTCAATATTATCTGACTGATTAAATTTAACTTGAGTTATATCACTGGTTTTATCTGTGCATCTGTCCCTGATAAGAGACCCATTTTGTATGAATTTTAGACATAGTAGCCTTGTTTTCTTGTCTTCAGAGGTTTGATTCAGCAAACACGTTAATTTCTAGGTCTTCTTAGATTCTCTTAATTGAATTAGAAGTAATTTCATCATTCATTTTGCTCTTAAATGCAAACTTAGCTCATTAACATGGCACGCAAGCAAAAACAGCACAAATAGAATAAGCTTGAATCTTGTTCTCTTATACAAAAGGTGTACGTGTGTGTGTGTGTGTGTATGTACGTGTGCGTGCTTGCGCATGTGTGTGTTCTTTGATGTCTTTTGGGATAACCTAAAGCACCTGCTCTGAGCAAAGAAAGACGTGAAAGCAATGTCACTAAATTTTCAGGCAATTATGCAAAGTTTCTACTTGTATCCCAGTTCTGGCCAATTTTCAGAGGGAATTCTGTGACCAGATCTCTTTCAAAGGCACTGTTAAAAGTATTAGAAAAGAAAAGTTATGGGACAGGTAACTCTATAAATCTTTCTAGTTCGATATGCAATTGTAGGGAGGACTCCCTAGAGATTATATGTTTCTTATCACTGGTGTTCTAAAAGAATTTCTATCTAGAAATTCTATGTAGAAGAATATCTATCTAGAACCATCTGAAAAGATTTCCTATTTATTGTGATATGAACTTAACCTAAAATGTCTTTTAGTGTCTCTACCTCTTATGATTAGACAGTTTCTGGAAGAAATGTCTAGATATTAAGTCAAACACAAGATAGTTCATATTAAAACATCTTCCTATATTTACCCATCCTGACCTCCATTTTGAACCAAATAATAGTCACACTTCACTCATAGAGAATAGTCAACTCATCATCTATGGGAAAAGGCAGAAAGAGAAGCCCATAAAATATTACCACCAGGTAAACGTTTGGTCACTGACCTCACATTTTAATCCTCAGGCTCCTCTTGCCTGAGTTTAACTGAACATCTCTGTTTAGAAAGCACCAAATTTGCATTCCTGATTTAGTTTCAGAATGACCAGCATGGCATGATAGACCTATGGGTGCAGTGGTGGTATATGCATACCTTGGCAGTAACCAATGGCTCTCTAATTAGACTTACTATCACCTCAACAAAAGAGAAATCATGGGTGGTACTAGAAATGGTGCCAACTACTCAGTATTGAAGGTAACTACAGAGATGAGCTGTAGACCTATCTCCTACCAGGCATCCTTTATGTATAGCCTGCTTTCCCAAGAAGTCATGGCTGGTTTCATTTGTCTTCAGCATATTCTAGAATGTCATAGGGGTAGCAATATCTGAAGAAATAAACCCAATACTCCAGAGAGTTTGCTCTGATGAGGACAATAAGTTACACGGTGGTGTGCAACACTGCATTTGAAAGCCAAAGACCAGATTTAAAATCTACGGTTTCCAGCAGCTGCTCTTCATTCTGTCACCAGATTGTGAACCTAATGACTGCAGGAAGTATTTGAGAAAACAGAGGCTTCCTCCCCGTGGCCAGTAAGGCTGATATAGTTATGTTCTTCCATTTCAACACTTGCAGGCAATGGCAACAGAGTGAATGCTTGATGTATGCTTGGGAAACAAAAAAAAAATTGACAATAACTTTTATTTTAACATTTTTGAACTACAAGTATATATTTTTTATTTTTATTGATTAAACATATTTTAGCTGTTTTTTTTTAAAAATTGAGATTATATTATAAATAAGTCATTTCCCCTTTCCTTTCTCCCCTCCAAATCTTCACATATATCCCTTTTTTATCTTTCAAATTTATTAACTGTTGCTACATATATGTATATACATGTGTGTATGTGTGTGTGTGTATAGAGTACATATTCCAATATACATAAACACCGCTTGTTTAGGTGGTATAATGTTACTTGTATGAATGTTGTCAGGGCTAACCATTTGTTAATGGGTAACCAATTGGTGTGCTTTTCCTTGGGGAAGACTATTTCTCCTGCTCTAAGCATTCCTTAATTGCCTATAGTTCTTCGTGAATGTTTGAGGCCTCATGGGCTTTCTATTGGACACTTTCACACTATGTTTTTATCTAGGACAGTGGTTTTCAACCTTCCTAAAACTGAAAACTTTTAATACAGTTTCTCATGTTTTTGTGACCTCAAACCATAAGATAATTTTCTTGCTACTTCATATCTGTAATTTTGCTACTGTTATGAATCATAATGTAAATATCTGACACGCAGGATATCTGGTATGTGACTTCTAAAGGGCTCACAACCCACATTTGAGAACTGCTAATCTAGAGTGAATTGCTTACAATGTGATTTACCTTTTTGCACTAGATTTCTTTAAACAAACCCCTTTCTTTACCTAAATAATGAAAGCATTTGTTCATTCTGTAAATCAAACAGCACTTTTGACATGACATACCACAGCATCTAGTCTGAAAATGTTTTTAGTAATCTTGGAGAGAATTTCCCCCTTGTTAACTTTCTATATACGAGGGTATACAAAGCCACACATAACCCTCATTGTCTTTAGACATATTCTGCTATTATCTTGCTTTGGGCCTTAGTAATGTTTTTTAAGCTTTCTGTGTCAATTTTCTGATTTCAGCACAAGGATCAGTCTAGAAATACCTTAGTAGTGGTCATTCTTTCATATAGCTATATGACATCTTAATCTTTTAAAAAACTTCATACGTTTTGCTCATATGAGCACAATCCAATTATTTAAGTTGGTTAGAATGGAAGTTGAATTTTAGGTGATATTTGTTATATTTCAAATAATTCTTGGGAAAATTATTTTACCAATTTAAATTTTAAGAACATTAAATCAATAATGAATTCAACATATCTTTCAACATAAGAGTAATATTCAAAGTCATAAAAGTTCACCCTCCAAAGAGAATTTAACATGTGTTGCTATGGAGGGAGAGGAAGGAGAGATGTAAGGCATTCTGAGTTGTCTATTTCTGTGTGAGTCTCTTTCATCCTATCTGTCATCTTTATTTTAAGCATGAGGAGATGAGTTCTTTTGGAGACAGGAGGGTGAAGACAGCTCTTCCCTGACTGGTACTTTGTGCTGGGTGAGGTGTGTGTGCTTATATCTGGGAGCAATCCAGATCAGGACGGCATTTACAGGGGGAGGAGAAGGAAATCACTTGTTCTTTTGGGGACCACTGGCCACCAGCTGCCATATGGCTGAATCCAGGCTGTGAATTCCCTGAACACTAGGCACACCAGATTCAAATGTCAGATCGGAACAACCTTCAAAACCGAACAAATTCTATTTGGATCAACCATAGCATCAGTGCCTTCTGTTAGCTTTGCTGATTTAAAGGTAGTTTGTGCTAAATTAATAAGTATATTAAGATCTTTTGACCTCTGTTACCTTTCTCTAGCTAATAATGCAGCTCTGTAACTCTTGCTTCCATTCTGCTATATCATAAGTGAGAATGGGAACTTTCGCCTTATTATCCTTCCGTGCCCACAGCAACTGAGCAAGAAGGCCTGTGCCCACATGCTCCATTAGTTTGATTTCTGAAGGATGACTTGGCCAGCTCCTTTCTGTCACAAGTCAAAGTTCCTAAGTTTAAATCCAGTGTTCACCTACATTCTATCAGCCTTGGCAATGAACAGGAAAGATGAACCAAGAACTGGATTTAGGCTGGGAGAAGTAACTTAATGCTTTTGAGGGCAGGAATTCTGCCAGAAGCAGAAACAAAACAAAACTAGAACATGCAGAAAGCCATCGTTCAGAGTGACAATACAGAGGTCTCTCTTCTGTCACGGTAAGGATATGGCTCAGCCTGTTTTCTCCGTGCCAACAAAATTCACTGCTATCATCTCATTGAGCCTCTTCTGGACGCTGTTTAGAATCCTCTAATGGGATTTTGTTCAGAAAACTAAGATGTGTCTCAGATGAATCCTGGTGTCCACTCAGTGTAAAACCCCAGCAGATCGGTTCAGCCAACACTTGTGCTCCTATTTATTACACCAGCTTTCACATGCCTTTTCTAGGTGTCCTTGCTCCCCCGTCCTTCTGCATCATTAGAACTGTACCTAATTTACAATGTGTAGCCAGAAACTGCTTGACTCATCTTGCACCTCAAGGACCACTGTGCCTCAAGCTTCAAACTGAGCTCATTGCTTAGATCGTCTAAATTGGGTTTTCCTAATTCTAGAGTCAGCAGCAAAGGGACCTAGGGATGGGTCATCTTATTGAATTTTTATATTCTCCACTTGGAGTCAAGGCATCTCGGTTGCAATTACGGGAGCACTGGCTCCACAGTCTGCTCGGTTATGTTTTCTCAGGAGCCCCATTGACGCCCTTATAAAGACAAGAGCACAGCCTGTTACACACCACCCACCGCACTGTGTATGGAAGTTCTTCTCCGAACAAAGATGGGTCCTCCGGGACAACGAGAAGAAAGAAGCTGACTCAAGCTCCAAATTAACCCCGCAGCTGCTGACAGATAAACCAGATCAGAGATTAAAAAACAAAATTAAAATAGCATTCAGGTAGGAATGTTTGTTTCAACATGACTTTGTAGCAAAGAAAGACACTGTGTTGTTTCTATTCTATTGTCCCAAATGCATTTTTATTTTTAGTGGCACTGGTGTCCTCCTTTGAGATTGCCCATTCTCATCTCCCAGTATACAGCACAATTAGCATACCAATAGCACAAGTGGAATTTTACCACAATTGACATTTAAAAAACATTTTAGAAAAAAAGTGGTTTTCTCCTATCACAGGATATAGTAGAGGAACGTGAGGTTACCCTTACCACCGCCGTTTCATCTTGTCCTGCTTGTTATGCTCTAGCATAATTGGTTTGAAAATTAGTTCTTCCTTTGTTGAATTTGTTTTGTACCTTTCTTACAATATAAGTTGGACAAAGCACACACCTCTCAAAAACAGGCCACATCAGCCAGAAGTCTGAGACAAGGCTGCAAGAAGGCCATTCCACAGCTCGGGCAGAGACTCCCTACTGGACCAGAGGATCAACAGACACAAGAAAACTGAAATAACCACCAATGATTTAAAGCTGAATTTCAGCATCACCAAAAACCCTACAAACTCATGAAAACGGAACACCTCGCTATTGAATGACCACTGACTCAAGATAGAAATAAAGAAAGAAATTAAAGACCTCCTAGAATTCAAGGAAAATGACTGCACAACATGTCAAAACTTATGGATCTTAATGAAAGTGGTACTAAGAGGAAAGTTCATTAACAGTAATGCCTTAATAAAGAATTTGGAGAAATTTCATACTAGCAACTCATCAGCATACCTGATAGTTCTAGAACAACAAAAGCCACAAAAAGCACACCCCAAAAGGACTGGATGGCATAAATTAATAAAATAAATAATACAAAGAATCAATGAAACAAGGAGTTGGTTCTTTGGCAAACTCAAAAAGATAAACAAACTTTTATCCAAGCTTACTAAAAAACAGTAAGAGAATATCCAACTGTTAAGGAAAATGGATATGAAAAAAAAGAAAGTAAAGACAGAGGAAATACTGAGAATTGTAAGCCCATATTTTAAAAACTAGTACTCCAGCAAATTGAAGAATCTAAAAGAAATGAATAATTTTCTTGATAGGTACCAGTTCCATTTAAAGTTATCATGATCACATAAGCAATGTAAGTTGATCTATAACTCATATAAAATAGAAGCCATCATTGAATTGAATGTCTTCCAACAACAACAAAAAAAGCCAAAGCCACGGGGTTTTAGCAAAGAATTCTACCAGAATTTCAAAGAATAATTACTACCAGACTTCTTAAATTATTCCACAAAATAAAAACAGAAGGAACATTGTCAAATCCACTTTATGAGGCTACAGTCACCCTGATTCCCAAACCACACAAGGTTCAATGAAAAGACATAATTACAGACCAATTTCCCTTTTGAACCTAGGTGCAAAGATACTCAATAGAATTCTTGCAAGCAAATCCAAAACCACATAAAGAAAGAATCACCATGATCAAGAAGGCTTCAATCCTGAGCTGCAGGGATGGTTCAACATACCCCCTCCCAAAAATATCAGTAAATATAATCACCTTATAAACAAAATAACAAACTGAAGGAAAAATAAACACATGAGCATCTCATTAGGTGCTAAAAAGACTTTTATAAAATCCAACACCCCTTTATGATGAAAGTACCGGAGAGACTAGGAAAACAAAAGACATACCCAAACATTATAAAGGCAATTTATACCAAATCAATAGCCAACACCAAATTAAATGGAGAGAAACTCAAAGTAATTCCACTAAATTAAGGAATAAGACAAGGCTGGCCACTGATTCCACACCTTCCCAATATAAAGCTTGAAATTCAGGTCAGAGCAGTGAGACAGCTGAAGGCGATCAGGGGCATACACGTTGGAAAGAAAGAAGTCAAGGTATCGTTCCTTGCAGATGTTATGATATATATGATATATATATATATATCATATATATCATATATATATATATATATCATATATATCATATCATAAGATATATATATATATATATCCCCCAAAATTCTACCAGGGAAGTTCTACAGGTGATTAACACCTCCAGTGATGTGGTTGCTTACAAGGTCAACTCAAAAGGCAAACAAACAAATGAACAAAGAACAAATATATGCACATAGAGAAATGGCAAATGGACAGAGAAAGAAATCCTTTGAAGACTTTCCCAGGACTGTGAACTTTGATAGCCTTTTGCTTTAGCTTTGGCAGATGGTGCTTTCTACACGCTAAGGTTTACATCCTAAATGGTACTTCCAATACAGAGTGAGTTTTGTTAAGGTCTTGGGGCCTTCTAGGATCTGGAGACCTGTTACAATACTGTCATCTTTGCCAATTTTGAAAGTGTTTTGCATCTGTATAATAAATATATTGGTCAAATTTTGTCTCTTTTTAATACTTTCTATAGTTGATTTTGGTATCGTGATATTGTTTACTTTTACAAATATATTTGAAAACGCCCTTTATCCTAGGTTCTGGATAGTATTATAACAGATGTTAGTTCTTTAACTGTTTGAAGGGATTCTGTAGTGAAACCATCTGGTACTGGAGACCTATATGACATATTTTAAACTAGAGATAAAAATTCATGTAGTTTTAGGACTTTGAAATGATATTTCTCATATTAGATGTATGATGGCAGTTTGTGTTTCTAATGAATTAATAAAACATGGAAGTATTTTTATTTTTCTGCTGTGGGGCCCATCCACTGAATCTTAAATTTTCAGTTTTAAAATTTTTATTTCAGCAAGGCATGGTGGAAATGCCTATAATCCCAGCACTCTGGAGGCAGAGACAGGTGGATCTCTGACTCTGAGGACAGTCTGGTCTACAGAGAAAGTTCCAGGACTTTTTCTTTGCTTTATGTCTAACAGCCACTTATGAGTGAGTACATATTATATTTGTCTTTCTGGGTCGGGGCTACCTCACTCAATATGATGTTTTCTAGATCCATCCATTTGCCTGCAAATTTCAAGATGCCACTATTTTTTTTCTGCTTTGTAGTACTCCATTGTGTAAATGTACCACATTTTCCTTATTCATTCTTCAGTCGTGGGGCATAGTTAGGTTGTTTCCAGGTTCTGGCTATGACAAACAATTCTGCTATGAACATAGCTGAGCACATGTCCTTGTGGTATGATTGGAAAATCTTTGGGTATATACCCAAAAGTGGTATTGCTTGATCTTGAGGTAGGTTGTTTTCTAATTTCCTGAGAAATTGCCCTACTGATATCCAAAGGGGCTGTATCAGTTTGTACTCCCACAAGCAATGGAGGAGTATTACCTTTACCCTACAACCTCTCCAGCATAAGTTGTCATCAGTATTTTTGATCTTGGTCATTCTTACAGGTGTAAGATGAAATCTCAAAGTTGTTTTGATTTTAAATTGCACAGATTTCTATGGGGTATTGATGCCATACTTTCCAAACTGTGAACATGAACACCATAGCAATTTCTGAGCAATTGAAGTCTGCAATAATAAAGTCTGACCTGACAAGTTTAAGGTTTTGGGGAGTCTCAATGAATATAATTAATGCTGAGATCTGAAATGTAACATTTGACATTCGCTGCAGAAATGTAAAGTTCATATTTAGCTCTCCTGCCCATGTGATGACCTTAGTTCAGCCATTTTTAACTTAAATGGTCTTTCTCAAGTGGGAATTTAAGTGGTATTCAAGGATAATTCAAGGGCTGATTAAAGTCCTCCTGAATAAAATAGCCTTCCTTGCTGACACTAGAAGGTTTTCAATTGCGCTCTCACAATAGAATATTAGACTACAACTAATATCACATATCTACAGGCAGTATAGATTTAAAACAGATTTAATGTTGCCTGATGACTGCTCATAATACAGGGACCCACCTAAAAGTTCTGAATGGCAACAATGCCCGTGAATCTCTGTGCTGAGTTTATCTTTCAAAGAATATGGCATTACTATTCTCAGTTATATAAAGTAAGGCTTTGTATCCATTGAAATGCAACTCCATTCTTCTGCAAATGGACCATCCTGAGATGACTGTGTCCTTTTCCTATTTCTTAATTATAGGGAACTTGGGAAGTAGTGAGGCTCACGGAACAAAAGGAAAATATTGGGATGGAGAATTATCACTTAAGATGTAGGAGATTCCTGGTGGAGGGAGAAGAATATAAGGGAATCCAAAAGCAAGTTGTTTTGCAGTAGCCATGATCTAGGAGAGATTTATTTTGCCAAATGAAAATAAATCAAGGATGATGGACACATTTTAGAATGTAGCATCTTTTCCACTAATAGATAAATAATCAGGTTTCTCTGGTTTATTTTATCTGGTTATCTGTTTTTCAGACAGAGCCACATTATAGAGCACAGGTTGCCTTCTAACTCTTGTCTCCATCTTCCAAACTGCTAAGACTAGCCCTTCTCCTTTAGAGTCAGTCTGTTCTGTGTCCCCAGCTGCATCTACTTCTACCGAAATCTGGCTCAAAACAATGTGCGGTCACCTTCAAGCCTCTCCTAGGATTTATGGACCTCAGAGAGTCCCTACAACAGCTTCTACCATGTATGCCCTGCATAAGCATTTTCACGCTCCTCTTCTAAGAAAATTGAGAGTGATGATTATCTAGTCTTTCTCTTTCAAGATTGAGATATTTAGAGTTTGTGCATTGCTGACCAAACTGACTTGAACATTCTTCTGTGTACTGTGCCTCAGATCCTCGTAGGATATGGGGTCTTGTGGGGGTTGTCTTGTTGTTTCATTTTGGTAAAAAAAAAAAAAATTTAAAGTACAACAATGTAATAGGAAATAGATTTATATTTCACAAATCACTTCTGGGTCATTTTTGCTTATTAGGACCTCCCTCTGCTTTGTCTGGGCAGGAAACTTCAGTGATTCTCTATGTTTATCTAGTTAAAACAGAGGCATCTGTCACTCTTAAACAAGAGGGTGAAAAAAAGACATTCAGGGTCCAGTGAGACAAGTGAGTTTTATCTCCAAAACTGACACAGTAGGAAGAGAGAATGAATTTATGCAAGCTACCCTCTGGTCTCCATGTGCTTGCCACAACATGTGAACATGTGTGCTCTTATGCAGTTGCATACACACACACACACACACACACACACACACACACACACACATGCACCCACAGTGAAACATATTTGTGTAAAAGAAATATACATAGACAAGCTTTGAGAATATTTTCTACTTACAGATTTGAGTGCTGAGTTAAGCAAAATATGACATACATAATGAATTCCACTGTAATGTACGATTTACCATGTTCATGCTGAATCAAAATGAACTCATCACATGTCAGTGCTTGGGAAAGAAAGACAGAAAACTAGTGGCTGGGGAGATGGTTCAGCAGGGAAGAGCACCTGCTGCTCCTCCAGAGGACCTGAGTTTGGTTCCCAGCCATCCATATTTGGCAGCTCACAAATACCAGTTACTCTAGCTGCAGGGACACTGACACTGTCTTCTGGTATCCAAGGACACTACACAAATATGGGATCAGCTTATATAACCCCCAAAGACACTCACACATGCCCAAACACACAAATAAGAATATAGTACTTTTAAAAAAAAACATGAAAAGCAATAATATACATGGTGAGTCTCACTTTAGCTATAAATGTGTAAGAAAACAGGCATAACATATACCACTCAGACCACTTCATCTGTTTTAAGGAAACACATTGCAAAGGTTGAGAAAGGCTGACGCTGCAGGACTTTGAATGCCCTATTAGCAAACGAGTTCAGCCTATGTACGGCAAAAGTTAATTGAATTTCTAAACAGGTCAGTAGGTTTTTTTTTTTTTAATTGGGAAATTCAAACTTTCACGTTGCTCTTAGCTTGGCAAGGTTGTTCATGGAGTGCAGGAGTTTAGGTCAGTGCAGTTATCGAGAAATGGTGGTTCAGGAAGTGCTGGCTCAGAGATGAAGGAAAGGGAGAGTGGTAAGGAAGAGGCCTCCGGAAGCCAGTGCCAATAGATTATTAACAGCAGCAAAAGCAGTAGGAGATCAGAGACAGAAGATTTAGAAGCTTGACAGCTAAAGCTCCCTGTAGTTTAGGTGATCCAAAGGCAGCGAAAAGAAGTGCTCAGTATCTAAGGCTGTAATCCGTATGCAGGAAACAAGGTCTTGGATATTGATCAGTGCTGAATCTGGACAAGGTTCCCCTGCTCACAGGTCAGCAGTTGCTCCACCACCTTTGGTGTTCTCCCTGACCTGGTGAGTTAACACAGGATGAAGGTGCTTGGTGGACTTTCATTGAAAAGCCTTGATATGGCAGGCACTGTGCCTGGCAGGCCCTTTGTGTTAATTGTCTCTAACCCTTATAATTCCCTGCAGGGCAATGTTGGATAAAGTCTATTTCACAGACTGGGATATGAAGGCACAGATTTCTAAGCAGGCTTAAGGTCACACAGGAATCATGTGACAGAGACTGAATTTAAACCCAGATATAACTGAATTTGTGAGCTATCAAACTTGAGAAATAGGGGAAGTAATAGAAATCATGTGGATGTTGTAGTATCTTAAAGGGCCTAATCACAGACGGCAGTAGTACCCTCTCAGTTGAAAGCCGAGGCAGAGAATATTTCAATGTTTCTCAGAGCCACAGTCCCTAATTCAGCTATTTCATGGTACACAATCTCCTCTTCCAAGATTTAGACACTGTGTTAAAGGTGTGTTGAGTGTTGACTGATACCTCAGGAATAAAATCAACTTGATAATGGTGCCTCAACTTTCTTTTATCCCTCTTTTTCTAATTTATTTATTGTTTCAGTTTTATTATTTGTGCTACCAAAACTTAGCACATGGTGACTGATAATTGCGATGTGTTCTTAGGTTCATTTTGTAAGTATTTTATTGAGAATTTAAGTACACTCAAAATTTTCTTTCGAGTGTTTTTATCTAGTTTTGGGTGTTATGGTAATACTAACTTCTGAAGGAGATTTGGGTGGCATTCTTTTCCATTATATTTAATCATCTGAGAAATATTGGTGTGAGCTTTTCTTATCATAACACATCATTCTTGATCTGCAAGAACACTTGGAATTAAGCCTTTGATTAGAAAACCAGAGTGCTTCCCACAGACCATCAATATCCTTATTAACATGTGAATTGAAGACAGCTCTTGTTTATAAATGTTAGATAGTAATGATATTGGCCAAATCGTACTTGCCTAACAACTGCTCTTCAGCTTGTATATCTGTATATGCAATTATTTATTCACATCTGCATAAATACACATATGCACACCTGCACTTGCGCCCACATTAGAGTTGTCCCTAAGCCTTGAACTGAGGAAGAGTTGTCACAATCTTCAAATGCTACTGAGAATAATATATATCTATCATCTACGTATCTATGTATCTATCATCTATCTACCTGTCTGTTTATCTGTCTTATATATTATTATCTATATTTCTTCTTCTCTATTTCCTATTCAACTTAATTCCAACAAATCACTGTTTTTAGATTGTTTTCATAGGGCAAAGGAACATCCCTGTGATAAAATTGTCCTTTCTTACATCTGAAACAGCAAACAGAGCCATTTCTACTTCATTTATTTTTGTCTTGGGATCTGTGACGTCTTGTCTCTTGTTCCTACCTACTGGACAACTATCTGCAGAGGTGACTTCTTCCACTCATCATTCCATATGCTGTGATGTTAATATGTGTGAATTTCTAATGAAACTATTAGTGATAACCCTGGTACCTTAAAAAAGGTTTTAGGCACATATATTTGACAATATAAAACATATTAATTTTATTGTTTGCTCTCTTCTAACTATATATTTTCTTACTTTTTATTATTAAATATTGTTCTTTGTAATATGATAGTCACAGTAAAAAACCTATTTAATTACTATTCTGAAAAGCAAAGAGAAAACACTTTCTTAGAACAAACCTAAATTAATATTGGTGGTCTATGAAATTCAAATATTTGTGAACCAGAGCCTGAGGTACCCATGAAGAACTGGAGGAGGGGGAAGAGAAGGGTGAAGAATAGATCTTATTACAGTTATGTGCATAAAAATACATGCTGGAGAAGTAATCAGAGGAGTGTCAGGTATTGCTGAAGAGCAGGCTACTTTCTTGTTTATATTATAGTACTGTATATTAATTGTTTTGTTTTTACAGAAACTTCTCAGGAAGGTAGTGTTATGTATATTTTCCAAGTAAGTAAATTAATACAAACAAGATTAAATGAATTACTCAATCTGACATCTCCAAGACTGAGAAATCTGAAACTTATTTCTAAGAACAAATCTTGAGTTCCCTTCCCTAAGATTATTTCCAACTCAAGTGAGGTCTATTAATTTTCAGCAGCCTGGTCAGGTGAAAGGTTTAGTGTTCACACATTGTCATTATGAAACAAGAATGCTATGATGTAACTCCTCTGCAATGCCTTCATTTATACATATTTGAATCACTTTGGACTTTGTAGCGTCAACAGCTTTCTAACTTCCCTTCAACCATAATTTATCTTGCTGGTTTTGACAATGGCATTGGTTATTTTTAATTCTCAGGAATGAGTCCTTAATTAGAACTGTCTTTTCTGATGTTAGAGCCAATTAAGAAAATACTTCAGAGAAAAATCACCAATTAGAATGCATATGAACAAGAGCTATTTCTAGGTGATAAATGCCATAAATAAATTCCATGATAATTGTTGATAATCGCTTTAGAGATCTCCTGAGGATGAAATCCTTGAGCATTTAGATTCTTTAAATATAGTTTGGACCACTAATGTCTTTATGTAACTTCTAACATAATGGAATTATTGCATTCATGTGATGCTGTCTTAAAAAAGAACTGCAATAGCTTGATGTAGGGCTTGCTTTGCTTATTGACATATAATGTCCTTTAAAAAGTGGCTAGTAATTCTACTCATGTGAAGTATGAAAAACACAAATAGTCACTCATCCATTCACTCAGTTATAATGCAGCAAAGGTATGAGAAATACCACTCAGATTTTATGATGCTTTGTTAATTTGTAGCCCTTTTGGCAAGATCGCTTTTCTTTTTTTAGTTAGAACTATAATGTAGTACTCTTTAGGATTTACCTACAGGCATTGAGGGGCAGTGGAAATGCATAGAAGTCACTGCTTATGAATTGAACTTTCAGAAGATTTTTTTCTCTTAAACATAAGTTTTTATTATATAAAATACAAACTCTGCTAATTTATTTTTAAGGTTCCTTAGGGTAACCAGAAAGAAGTTCTGAAATACATCCAGTATTTCAGAAAGAACTCTCTTCTTTCTTTATACACATAGCAAATCATTCATAAGTCTCTTTTTATGACCATGTAATGTTTGATTGGATTCATCAGATGTTTTTGTAAAATATTAAGTATATCCATAGTAGAAAATACTATACTGTAGGCTAGGATACATACTTCAAAGAATCCTTCTAAAATTGCACAGTGCAATAATACTATATTCAAAGCTTTTTATACCCTGAAGTCTATATTGAAGGCTAATTTCTACCTGAGTAACTTATTTAGGTACAGGTTTTGGAAACACCAAGAGCCATTTATGCAAATAGGTCCCAACCTCATTTCCCTGAGACTGAATTACAAAGAAAAGGGGAGAACAGAGTAAAACAGGTACAAACATCACTGGCCCAAGAGAAAAGAAGTTTCCTTCCCTGTTCCAACATATTCATGTCATATCTCTTCACTTTAGTATCTTTCATTCTTTTTTTTTCTTTTAAAGGAAAACATTTAATTGGGGGTAATTTGTTTACAGTTTCAGAGGTTTACTCCATTATCATCAAGACAGAGAGCTTAGCTATGTTCAGTCTGACATGTTATTGGAGAAGTAGCTGAGAGTCGTACGTCTTTCAGGCAACAGAAGTAAACTGATACACTGAGTGGTATCCTAAGCATAGGAAACCTCAAAGTCTGTCCCCATGGTAACACTCTTTCCATCCTAACAAAGCCACACCTCCTAATAGTGCCCCTCCTTATGAGATTATGGGGGCCAAGTACTTTCAGACTGTAACACCCTCCCTTTATTTCTACTTGCTCCTGCTCAGTCCTGTCAGAGGCAGGGTTTACATACACAGGTTTGAGGTTCAATAAACTTGGCATGATGAGTATCTAATTCAGTCAGGAGAAAACCTTAAAGGTATCCTCTAGCTACAGCTCAGTGGTCAAGGAGCTGTCTAATGTCTGCAAAGATCTGGGCTAGAGACAGAAAAGGATATTCTAACAGATTGCTTGTTGTAACATTTTTATTAGCATATATTGATTATACCAATTAGTGTACTTCATTGTGACAATAATTTTCCTACATGTACATAATGCATTTTGACAATGTTTCCCATTAACCTTCCTTGTTATCACTCAAACCTATTCCTCTTCTCAACTAGACCCCTTCTATTTTCATGCATTTTGTTGTGGTAGTGATTTTGTTGTTTTGTCTGGGACTATAAGTTTCATGAGGATCATTTACTAGGAGTTTTAGTAAGGGTTTGTTAGGAATGTTAGGAGCATGGGCACCTTACCAATGGTTATATCACTGAAGACAATGTCTCTGACTTTGACATCAACCATTAATTTTTGTGTGCCGACAGATCCATCTGAGTTCAAAAGCATGCCAGATTTTGTTGACTTCCCTTGGAAGCCCTTACCTGTTGAGAGGAGTGGATAGGGAGAGGGCTGGGTAGGGGGAAAGTAAGGAGGAACAGAAGGGAGAACTGTGGTTGGAATGTAAAATGAAATTTTAAAAAAATAAATATTTTTTTTAAAAAAAGAATGCAAAGCCATGTCTTGCTGGGAAGTAAACACTGGACACACACTCCCTTCCTCCATCTTTTGTAGCCTTTCTTCTCTATTTTTTTGTGATATTCCTGAGCCTTGGAGGGGGGATTTGGATACCTCATTTATGGATGAGCATTCTCCATTCCTTTATACTCGATACTTTGATGTTACAAGTCTTTGCAGTCACCATTAACCACAGTAAAAAGCAGCTTTTCTGACCAAAGCTGTTAGCAATTTCTTCTCTGTGGGCATAAGCAGTCATTTAGAAGGTCTAATGGACTCTTTTCAAGATGAAAATAGCATTGCAGTCAAAGGAAAACCTTACATTCCTTTTAAGAAACCAAACAGGACCTTGTTGCTAATTTCCTGCTGTTTTTTCTGACAGACTGTTACAGCTATTTTTTCTCCAGCTCTTTTTTCCTCACTGGCCTTCCCATAGCTATGTCAGCTTCGCCTTGAGAGCCCAGCATTCTGTCTTCTCTGGATAAGAAATAAAAGGCGCAAGATGTTAGTGGAAGAGGAGTACAGGTGAGTGATACACATGAGCTCGGCCTGCAAATCAAAAAGCACAGGAATGTGCCACAGACATTCACTGTATGTACACTGAGGGCTGAAGGGGAAAAGGTCACCCATGGCTGAAAAGTTCAGAAAAAATGTTTCATGGAAGGTGTTTACTTTGAGCTACACCTCCAGAAACATTATATTTGTTTTATAAATCGCAAATGTTAATTGATAAGTTTTAGGAAATGCTGATGAATATTTAGAAAAAAAGAAATGAAAGCTATAAGCTCATTGTTTTCAGGTAAATTTTCTGGTATATATATATATATATATATATAATCTTTTATGTGTGAATTTAATATCTACCAAATGATCATAATGTAAATAATTATTAATAATTAAATAATTTATTGAATCAACAAATACCCACTATGCTACTAACATGTCATTTGCTATGCCTGCTAGGTTTACAGTGTCTGCAGATAATAATAAACCAATAATATAAAATTGGGATTAAAGTAGTGTAGATGGACACTATAAAGTAGCCCCACACTAGCTCATAATTGGGTATAATAAAGGGTTCTTTATTTAGGGGTAGTCTCACAGATCAAAGTCCTCAGCATGAGTAGGAATTGAATCCATCAGGGAAAGGAGAAAGACTGAGACCATGCAAGTTTTACATCAGCATTTACAGTACAAGAGACCATGCTCAAGTGGGCTGGTATCTTACAGGTTAGGTTCCCACAACAAATTAATTTCAATTTTTGATGAATTTTTGCTTGAGAGGAAATCAAATTATTTACATGTTTTCAAGGTTTCTACAACTCAAACTTTCTACAGTAACCATCATTGCTTATGGAAGTTTGAACATGTCTATTTATCATGATAAAATAAATGCCTGAGGTCTGCCCTACCAATAGCAAAGGAAATAACTATATTGTTATTCCCTCCCAGTACTGAGCACACTCTCTGATTCTTTCATGTTTTAATTTTTGCCTGTTTTGTAGGCCCCAAATGGAATTGCTGTTTTAGTAAGCATTTCTCCTACTATTTCTATTACTATACAAACCTTCTTAGTTCATTAATCCAAGTTTCATTTTTAGATAAATCTGCAGAATTTCAACAGAAGAATGGGAGAAAGTTCTTGCAGTTCCCGGAAGTGGCAAGTCAGTGCCACATAAGTGACTCGTGAATGCAGTGTGCTGTGATGTTGACTGAACCTAGATACCTAGATATGTTATTGGCTGTATTGATATAAATGTTCAAATAGCTGAGGTGCACTGAAGCATGTAGCAGTTTTGAGGTGAAACAGAACGCTTTATTGCTTTTAGAGGATAGACAGCTTTAATAATTGCGAGGCATTCTGAATCCCCTCCCTTTGCTATCTTAATGAGAGGAAAATGCACAAGCTGGGTGAGGCTTAGGGGTCAGCAAAGCGTGATGGCAGAACGCTGGCCAGTACCACATGATGCTCCACCTCCCCTTGCCTCCGCCTTGAGCCTGGAATGTTCTAGATAAGAGTGGTTTTCGAATAAGGGTTTTCCATTTTCACACTAGGGAAGCTCTGCCAGATAGACCTCACTTTCTACAGCAGGAGACGTGAACGCGGTCCATTGCTTACAGTTCCCATACAGGAAGCAACCATCAAATGATGTGCATGGTTTCAGGGAAGCCTTGTATTCTCATCTGGGTAGAAAGCTTTGTATAAAGTCTGTGTTTAAGAATAAGCAAAGTGGCCTACATAAATGAGCTCTCTCTCTTTATATTCTACCTACATACATACCTCCAATGTATCTATCATTTTATCAGGTGATCTGTGGCCCCAAATGAGTCCTCTCTTCTGTGTATGAACAAAATTCATTACATATTTGTTATTCAGGTTAGTGTATTCACACTGTGGTGTTATGAGTAGCAATTCATTAGCGAGTAAGGAAATTTGCTCAGTGGAGCGTAAACACTACACATACTTGTATTCATATAGAGGGAAAAGGAGAGAGAAAGAAAGTGAGAGAGAGAGACCATGAAAGTACCATTTTAAAAGAGGAAATGTCACTGTAAAAAGCTCTTGCTTCATTTTATATGTCTGAGAATGTAATGAATTTTGACTGAAAAATGTACAGATCCCCTACCCTTTAGAGGAATAATGCATTTTCTGTAGTAAAATGATGTTGAACACCTGCATGTATATGCTTTCTCAATGTAGACAAAATATTAAACTTTCATCCACATGTCTCCTCACAAATAAAATGTGCACAATACAAAATATCACAGAGAAGCAAAGAAACTGAAAACCTATTTAAAAATTGTACAGCACAGCATCTGGAAAACTGTGCATAAATGGTAGTTGCTGTTGTTATTAAATAACTCAGAGCAAGAGCTTACAATAAAATGTGACAGGGATAAAGAATATTCTTGCACCCCTCCCCCCACTCCTCTCCCCCTCCCTCTCCAGTCCACAGAGCAGTCCAGGTTCCCTGCCCTGTGGTAAGTCCTAGGTCCTCCCCCCTCCGTCCATATCTAGGAAGGTGAACATCCAAACTGGCTAGGCTTCCACAAAGCCAGCACATTAAGTAGGATCAAAACCCCGTGCCATTGTCCTTGGCGTCTCATCAGCCCTCATTGTTCGCCATGTTCAGAGAGTCCGGTTTTATCCCATGCTTTTTCGGTCACAGTCCAGCTGGCCTTGGTGAGCTCCCAGTAGATCAGCTCCACTGTCTCAGTGGGTGGGTGCACGCCTCGTGGTCCCGACTTCTTTGCTCATGTTCTCCCTCCTTCTGCTCCTCATTGGTAGAAGGGTGGGAGGAGGGGGAGAAGGGTGGGAGGAGGAGGAGGGAAATGGGAGGCTGGGAGGAGGTGGAAACTTGTTTTTTGTTTATGTTTTTTTTTTCTTCTTTTTTTAATAAAAAAAATTATTTAAAAAAAAAAAAAAAAAAAGAAAAGACACTGAATGACCTACCTAAAATCAAATGCAAGAAGATTCTTATGTGTCATATGAATGGCCTTACACTCACATATCTGCCTGTCTCTGTCTCTGGTGGCAATAAAGGTATAAGCCACCAAAAAAAAAAAAAAAAAAAAAAAAAAAAAAGAATATTCTTGCAGCACCTGGGTGGAGACATCCTTTTGATGCATTTGTCTTATCCTTAGACAGAGACCTGCCTAGTTTAAAATTTGAGCAGCTTCTGCTGTGGTGTCTCTCTTTTGTCTGGGATCTCTCAGATCCAATCGTGTGAGAATGTGTAGAAACAAAAGATTCTGGACACTGTTATATAATTTGTTAGGTTGAAGAACATAATATCTTGATAGATTCTCCAGGCCCCAGTGGCTGACCCCCCCGCCACCTATCAGCATAGAGATAGCACTAAATGAACCCAGTGAACTAAATAAGTAAGCAAGTAAATGGGTGGTGGGTTTGCTCAAGAAGCATGGTATGTGTGTGTGAAACAGTCAAGAAATTAAAAAAATACATGTGGTGTCAAAAATATGGCACTTCTTTGGCAACTGAGGAAGTCATTGCATTGTTTCTCAGCATCCTAGGTAAAGTATGGCCAAAGATACGCCAGCTCCTTTGCTGCAAGTGGCTCCTAAGACCATCATTCTAGATGAATCCTGCCTCACTCCTGTGAAGAGAAGAGTATGTGAACACACAGGCCTGGCTGAAACCCTCTACCTCATTTACAAGCATTAAATTATGCCCCCTTTCTGAAAAATCATATGCTATATGTTTCACTATTCATCAGACCTAAGTAGTAAAGCAAATGTTTCTCCCTGTGTCTTTATTTCTGAACACTCTCATGTTACATTAAGCATTGGTGAATAAATATGATTCTTTCATGATCTGTCTTTTATTTCATGACTCCTGGCTTAGCTCGTGAATAACATAAGTATAATGTATGACTTTTTATCCTTTCAAATGGATTGACCCTCCTATACCAGAAATGTGAATTCAAGATTCACATCCTGAGTTTCCACAAAAGGATCAAACTTCATTTGCCTAAAGGAACAGAACCTTCGACAGCACATCTGTGTATTGTCTTTCTCTTCTTCCTGCTTCTCTACACCTGACCTTTGTATAAGCAAAACATTGATTACTTAGCCTCATTTAAACAGTTGTGGCTACTATACCTATTGCAACGTTAGATCAACAAGACAAAGCATACTGATGCATTTATTGGAGTTTTATATGAAGTAGATACTGCTAAAAGGAGTAGCCAAGGCCAAGAGAAAATGGGTTTATGTGTACAAAATTAATTAATGTGTACATCTGATTAAAGAAATCAGTAGTGTGGAAATGCAGGATAGGACAGGGACCGTTTGGACGGTGACAGTAGTAAATGGCATGTATCCAACAGGGCCAATTTGTCCAGAGCCCCTTAGCCTCTGTGGGTCAACTTCCTCACTGCTTACACTGTCTCCAAAAATGGTCTCAAAAGAACAGTCTCAAAAGATGGTCAGAAATTTAATCCTAGGAACAGAACAGACATCTCTGCAGGTTTTATGACTAGCTTGGTAGGGGAGGAGTTGCTTCATGATCCACCTTGGGAGACAAAGGAGAAGGGAACAGGTCAGAGATCTTGTATCTGAAGTCCTTCTAGGGTCCTTTGGTTTAAAGCTGTCAGCCTGCCAATTTGCCATATTTCTGGCTTACATTCTAGGGCTTTGGTCCTCTATATCCCTTACTTGGATTAACCTCCTGCACAAAATGCCTTTGTACTCTTTGACTAGGGCTTTGCTCTGGAGAAAATCGAAGCTTAGGCAGCTTCAGATTTTCCGTTGGGTGTTTTCTTATTTCTACTTCCGGAGTTATTCCTTAGAAAGTGATCACTAGGGACCCAGGCTTTCAGTAATTTGATGTACCCAGAGTAATGTAGACTTTCAGATACCTTGGTTTCCTTTTGTGAAGGAGGAACAGTACGGACAGGGGAAACAGAGGCATTTTAACCTTATTAATCAAGAGAGTTCAGAAAACTTCGTAAATTGGTTTCATTTGCTTTAAACTAGCTCAGAGAAAAGGAACTGTTCTTGAAGAGGGATTATGTTTGCTTTGTTCAAAAGATGGGTCCTCATGTCTGCTCAGCCAAAGCTAATGGCATATGCAATTCCTGTTTAGCTCCCTTTCTTAGGGAGCCTCCTTGTTTGCTTTTTATGTTTCTGTCTGTAAATTGATTAAAGGTGGACTTGCTGGTTTTGTTCCCAAATAGACACCAGAGAATTGTAATTATATTTCACAGCAGGTCCACAATTTCTGCCTTAGAGAATATAATTAAATGCTGGAGACACAACCTCCTCCTCTTTTGGAACCAAGAGCTGTGTTTTAGGCTGTTGGCAAAATCTCTAATATGCACCCTCCACCCGTCATCAGATGGGTCTTGGGTTTAAGATTCCTACCCTCATGCAGAATGCCAAAGTCTACAAAATAAACTGCAGTGTGTGCATGGAATCGTGTTTGGAAATAAAGAATGAGGTGAAAATACAAACTAACTTTAGCCATCCTCTGTCGTCTCGGGGTGAAAAGAATCAATATAGATGGCCCGAATTAGAGACTACTAAAATTAGATAAAGTCCCCCGTTGTAAAAACGACATGGCGAGGTGAGGTGCTAGAATTTTCATGTTATAAAATGGGAGACTTGAACCTCAGAAAAATAAACACATCCCGAATGTCAGCACAGCAGCTAAAACCCAGAATGTGTGTTCATTTTCACTGTCTACTCTCTAATACTATGCTTTCCCATCCTGCCTTTTTAAAAATTATTATTAGGCACTTGACATTCTCCTGTATGATTTCTTGAATATCTACTTTGCTAGGGTCACCAGATCTGCAACTGCTTACTTTGTATGGAGCCTCTACTACACAGATCATTCCAAAATTCTTGGGGCCGAGATAAAATTTGAATTTCAGAGTCTGCCACATTGCTCATAAACCATCTCAAGGTATCATATTTTAAGTCCCTTTGACATTCCACTGCTTGCACAAAATAGTGCTAAAATAAAGAAATATGGCTTTAATTAATATACCAAGATATTTAAATTCAAAACAGAGGACAGGACATGAATGAGAAGAAGAGAGATGCATAAGGATTGTGGTTATTACAGTAATGACAAAAGCTGGCATGACACTTACTGTTTGCCAGGCATTGCAGTAAGTGCTACCAGCACCATTAGATTTAATGCTCCCAATTGCTCTGAGGTAATGCCTCTGATGTGAGAGGAAACTGAGGCTTAAAGAGACTGGTTCCCATAGTAACAGGCGTTCTCTCTTAGGACTAAAATCATAAATGTATACTTATCTGATTCCCAAACTCAGTGTTGCTTCTTCCTTGCATTTTTCTACTCTTTTATTTGTTTGGAATCAAACTTCAAATCAATAGGTTCCAGTAGGCCAGATCATCCCAAATCAGACTAGACTTATACATGTTGAAATTGGTGGAAAAGCTTTACAGATGTGTTATAAGAACAGAAAAGACTCAGTATAGAGGGAAAATTACTAATGTTAAGAAAACAGGTCCAAAGAAATGAGAAAAGGCAAATCTATTCTTTTTTTTTCACCAATATTTTTTTTTATTGAGAAAAGGAGAAAAAAAAAACAAGTTTCCACCTCCTCCCCGCCTCCCATTTCCCTCCCCCTCCTCCCACCCTTCTACCCCTCCCCCCACTCATCTCCCCCTCCCTCTCCAGTCCAAAGAGCAGTCAGGGTTCCCTGCCCTGTGGTAAGTCCTAGCATGGGATAAAACTGGACTCTCTGAGCATGGCGAACAATGAGGGCTGATGAGAACCCAAGGACAATGGCACGGGGTTTTGAACCTACGTAATGTGCTGGCTTTGTGGGAGCCTAGCCAGTTTGGATGTTCACCTTCCTAGAAATGGACGGAGAGGGGCAAATCTATTCTTAAGCAATATTAGAAACCACTTCATGGGGACAAGGAGAAAAAAGTCAATTTCGAGTCTGGTCTACTTAATTCTTTAATCTTACTGTGTTTTCTCATTTTGTTTTTGGCAGAATAAATAGAATTTCCAAACACTACAGGCCCTTTCTGTCTGCTCTAAAAGTAACATTTTTCAAATCTATTTTATGTATATTGGTGTAAGTGTGTCACTTTTTCTGGAACTGAACTACAGACAGGTGTGAGCAGCTTTGTGGGTGTTGGGAATTGAACCCAGGTCCTCCAGAAGTGCAGTCAGTGCTCTTAACCACTGAGCCACCTCTCCAGCTCCCTCCAAAAAATAATATCTACTGGCTTTTCTTCTTCCTAATACAGGACAAAGCAATTATGTGGAGAATATTTTGATCTGAGCCAAGACAGAGCTGAGACTTCACGTTGCTGCCTGTTCTCTAGTCCTTTGAATTTCCCTAACATTTAAAGGTTTGTGACCGTGGGAAATGCTTACACCCAACAACTTTAATATGATTTTGTGTAAGCTCCAGGATATTGACATGAAACATTTAGCACAGGTGTTCTAAGATGACTGGAAGGCATTGGAATGTGTGAAATCTTTTCCAGGAAAATGTCACAACTGCCCAAATGGTCAGCTACAGAATTTCACATGTTGGAAATAACTGGTATGTGTCAATAGCTATCGTCTCCAACATTAGAATCATAATTGAACTATATGTCATCCCAATCTGAAGCAGGAGACATCTCCAGATGTTTAGATTTTCTCCTTAGCTAATTCAGCAAAGAAGAGTTTTCATTAAAAAAATCTAATTGTTACAAAGGTACCAGCTTTAACCTATTACATAACGATGATATAGGCCATAGAGATTTGAACCTGGCTTTTGATAAGGACTGGAAACTTTCACATTAGGAACACACCCTCTCTTCCACAGGAGTATAGATTAAGCCCGACCAATTTCCTACCCCTAGTGCATTGTTGACCATATCTGAAGTTCCTGTCAGGTAGGATACTGGTATGGTGGTATTAGAAGTAGCTCATAGCCATAGATATACTGAGGAATGGACACGGGAGGATCAAAGCAGGGGAAGGTATGAAAGAGAAAGGACTAGATAGAAAAGAAGATAGGCTCCTTTAAGTCAGGGGTGCCACAAAACTGCATTAGTAAATTTGCAAAAACCAACTATGTTTCATTTAAGAAAGACCTTTTTCCAGTTACTTTCTTTTCTCTTTCCTAACAAATCAATAATGCCAAGATTTTTCCTCTCCTGTTGAGTTTCTAAAACATGAATCATGGAGTTTGTCAATATCACCAGATTCTCAGCATTGTTTTTGAAACAATTATTAAGAACATAATTTTATCTACAGTAACTGCTCTAGGGGTTCAAATTTAGATCAATTTCAAAATTTCCCATGTCACACATATTCTATGCCCTCTTTGGATGTCTCAAAAAAAAAAAAGAGCTATATAGGAGCATTGTATTAAGAAAACTGAACTTCTTTGACCCTGTGGGACTCAAACTTTTCCAGTGGGAGACTTCTGGAATTCAACTATTGAAAGAATCCTAACTTCATCCAGGTATGGATAATAACTCTATCTGAGATTAACCTGGATATGAACTTGGAGAGAAAAAGGCAAAAGCCAGAAAACTAAATTTTAAATTTAATTCCCTTGACATTTAAAGTCACTAGACTTTCACCTACAAATAGATTGATGTCTTGAACTTTATTTTCCTTCCTATTTTTAGAAACATCAGAAACTAAATTAAAGGCAATTTAATCTTGTCTTCATATTACTATAATATCTGAAGAACCTGTGATTGACTCTACGGAACAAAGTAACTTCTTTGATTGCAGTGGAAAACAGTGGTCTTAAAATTAACTGAAGAATGTGGTGGGCTTTTGTGTTACTTTTTATTGGACAATGGAAGTAGGAGATCAATTTCAAGTTCTCTTGGTCAATACCTACAGTATTCATGAGTAATACCAAGATGCTGTCCAAATAATTGTTGTAGATTTTGAGGCTATCTTGATGCCAGTGAAGAAAAAGGTGTCTTTAAAGGCTGCAGGCAATCTACACGTACAAAGGAGCTGATGATATCATGGGGTATCTATCAATGAAGTGATTTTGTCCAACGCACTATAGGAATAAAAGTTGGGGGAAAGTGATCGTCTAGAAATACATTTTATATTCTCATGGTGCTTTGTTCAGATGGTAGGAGCTTTATTGATGTATCGTTACTGACTCCCTTGTCTCACAGAGGTTTCAACACAGAAATGATTTATCTTACTGGAAAGATAAGACGCAATAAAGTGAGTTCTTTGGAGTTTCTTCCTTTTACCTTTAGGAATTATTATGTTTTTACTGAATGTACGTTGTTAACTGCCCAATCTTTTTGCCCACATAATGAGCAAAATCCCACAGGGAGGTGTGTTTGCAGTTCAGGTACACCTCTTACTCAATGGGTAACCCATAATGCCTATAAATAAAGATAAACTCTCCAAGGTAGTCTTCCTATAATAGCATTAATATATTGTATATCGTTAGCTTTAATTCCGTTTGTTTTTCTAATGCTTTAGAACTTATAGCTGTAATGAAATATGTTGATGACCAGGTCTCTACAGTTCTCAAAAGTTGACATTGGTTGATTTTTTTCTTTTTGAATCTTTCATGTTTTCCTTTCACATTATAAATATGATTGTAGATTCTTATTGGTTTTAACCGTTCCACGTTCCAAAGTAAAATCCACTGTCAGCAACTGCCAACTGACAGGCATGCACTCCTCTTTTCCTCTTAGCACAGATTCAAAAGTACTTAGACTATTAATGGAATGTGATCCAGCAATGGGTTGAAGTCTAGATCTTAATAATAAAATGGAGGAAACAAAAAATAAACTAAACTCAGCTGACAAAATCTACCTAAATCTGGGATAGCAGCCTCATGTTTCCACTGCCATTATTTGGTCACCACGACATTCCTGTTCAAAGCAACTTTTCCTCTTCCAAGTTTCTACCTGTCATAAATTTTGCCACAGCAAAAAGAAAAAAATAATATGTTACTCTAACTCTTCAGGTTTTTCTAGTTACCGACTGTACTGGCTAGTTTTATGTCAAGTTGACACAAGCTAGACTCATCTGAGAGGAGTGAGCCTCAATTGAGAAAATGCTTCCGGGGCTGGAGAGGTGGCTCAGCTGTTAGGAGATAATGCTTCTATAGCATCAAAGCTGTAGGCAAGCCTGTAGGGCATTTTCATAATTAGTGATTGATGTGGGAGAGCCCAGTCTATTATGGGTGGTGCCATCCCTGGTCTGGTGGTCCTGGTTTTCATAAGAAAGCAGGCTGAGAAAGCTGTGGGAAGCAAGCCAGTAAGCAGCTCCCCTTCATGGCCTCTGCATCAGCTCCTGCCTTCAAGTTTTTTCCCTGCATGAGACCCTGCCTGACTTCAAAGATCTCTGACCCACTTGAAGAATGAGTGAAGAGCCATGTTATCCCAGGGAATACAGATATCTGGGACACACCCTTTTGTTTGATCTTGTTATTTAGTTTCCATTAAAACAACAGTTTAATGAATGTCAGGAAAGCATTCATGTTTTGACATGAATCCTTGGGGGATAATGGAGTAGACAAAAAGCTAATACAAATCATACTAACAGCAGCAATTAAAATACTGCAATGGAAAGGCCATGGCCTAGTCATTGTTGGTAGCAATTACACTAGAAGTTCTTCACCTTACATTACCATCATTATTCTTTATTCTTTAGCACAGTTAGACTCACCCACACATACTTACATATAACACACACAAACACACACACACACACACACACACACACACACGGAGAAACTTCCATATACCAAGGAATCCTTAATTCTTAAGGATTATGTTGAACAGACTTCATCACAAAGAACTTCAAAGTAGGCTAACTATTGTTTGAAAAGTAGTCATATTTCTTGAAATAGTTCCAGAAATAAAGGGAGAAGTCTAGGTCATTAAATAAAAATGATTTGATTTTCTAGGGTCTCAAAATTATAGGTAAATTGATATTTTTCAATAATTAAGATTCTAGGACATCCAAAGGCTTAAATCAAGATCAGTGAAGCCTACAGATTCTGGGGTTTGGAGATAAACTTCAGCTAATGCTGCTCAGACCTGTGCTAGGGAGTTACATTAATTATAATTGAATATAACTCTATTATGGAAAGGATGACTTCTAACACACATTTTACTCGCTCTGCTCAGTTTTTTGTATATTAAACTCATTCCACTGCTTAGCATTATCCTGTGAGAAAGTGCTCCTTTCAAAAGGACAATTTATTTTCCTTTCTCTGGTGGCAATACCCAAGAGCAGATTTCCAGCTCTTAGGGAGCCATGGCCAAAGAGCAGGGAAAGCCAGGAACAGTGGAGAGATATGGCTCAATAAGCAAGCTACAATGCTTATGGAGACCTGCATAAGCAAGATTCAAATAAGCAAATAGCTCTAAGAGCAGTAAGAAGGATGAATGCTTCCAGACCACGAAAGCCTGAATCGAGAAATTTCAAATGAGAAGATTCACGAGGAAGTGACAGGCAAGGGAGATTGCTATACCGAGAAGTGTGAGCGACAGCTGAAACTTCACTCTTTAAAAAAATAATACCCAAACAGTACTTTTAAAAATTACTTTTGAGACAGAGTCTTACTTAGTTGTCCAGGTTGGTATCAATTTGATGAACTTCCTGCTTTAGCTTTTTGAATGGCTAACAATCACACTCTTGAAATCTTGATTAAAATTTCTAGCTGACATCTTAGGCTTTATGTGAGTGCTTCATAAGCCTCACCCAAGTCATGGGATAGTGATATATTTCTACATTTGCTATAAAATAGACCTTCTATGTTATTGGTCTTCTAAATGATTGCATTGATTTCTTATAAAAGTCTATAAAATGAAAAAATCTATAAAATGGAAGACTTAGACTTGACGATTCCCAACATTTCTTCTACCTCTGACATTCTCCAAGTGGTCTACATAGGACACTGAGTTAGAGGAACCTTAGATAAGCAGCTCATTATATGGAGATGTATGTATAATTAATGAGAATTTATGAGAAATGGCAGAATGAAGGATTAAGAGGAGCTCAAAACTGAGGTCTGAGTTCGAATAGTGCAATAAAGTTTCTTATGTTTGGATCCAAATGTTCTTTTTCCTTTTAGTTACTGAAGCAAACATGGAAAGAATGATGGCCCAAGACAGTGAGGACAGAATGAGTTGCTGAGAAGCAGCTTGATGTCACTCTTGAGACACAAACAGATTATCCTTACAGAGAAAGCTGCGGTTGCTCTCAGGTGTGGTCTAAAAGGACTCATTGTACATCTTAGAGGCACATTCCAAGGAGGTTGCCTCCGGTGTTGCGTGGACTTCTTCAATAATTTCTCACTCTAGTGATGATTCCTGCTCGGTTATCAGTTTGGTTTTTTCAGCTGACTGGATCTCAAGCTATTGAGAAGCAATGAGGGAGCGATGGCTGGTCTCAGAGCTGAGCTACAATGGATTTAATTGGCTATAAGATGCTCTGGCAGAGAAGAGAGAGGCAGGCCAGGCAGTCCCAGAATGCTGATGTGCTGATACAGCTGTAATGAGGCAGGAAGAAGATTGCATCAAGGATGTCTCCAGATGGGTTTACTTTGTTGAAATTAAGTCGGGAAAACCAGGAGAGCCCTGAAAATTACATTTTCCCGATAGACAGCAGAAGGGCTGTCACAGATGTCTGTACATTGAAGGGATCCTGGACTCTGTGCAGTTCTAACCTTATACGGAAAATGACCTCAGTTCTTGTCACATCTGCTCATATATTCCCAGGGCTACTGCTTCCCGTTTTGCCTGAATGGCAAGGTGACACAGACTAAGTTTCCTGTTTAAGGCTTTTGGAAACTAATGGCTCCTTCCTGCTGCAGTTCTGGAAGTGCAGGATGAAGGGATGTAGAGCGATACAGGATGTAGAGGGATCTAATGCAGAGGATTAAGTGATGCTGTTGGGAAAGGAGCTGAGAGAAAATCTTAAAGATCACAGTTGGGGTGCACACTCCTTCTTCTGCCTCCACATCACCTTCGGTTTACTCAAAATTAGCTCTCATGTGTACTATCACATGCACAACACCACTGTGGTCTCTCTGTGTCCCACTAAATGTTGGAAATAAAGCTATTGCTTAGTGGCAGACAACAATCCACCTAAACTAAACACACCATTAGGGTAAATGAATGTAGATAGACTAGCTTGAAATGCCGCTAAAAAGAAAACTGAAAGTTTCCATTTCAGAAAAATGTTTTTTGTTTTTTTACCCCAAAGCTACAGTAAAGGTTGGAAATATGAATAGTCAGGCCACTAATCCCCGAGCAGAGTAAAGGGGGTAGAGCTGAACACAAGTAGTCAAAACCAGTTATAACAACTCTTCATCCCAAACATTCTCCCTTAGTCCACATAGCAAGGTGAATACACCTTCTCTATCTTTGTGAAAGATAATTTGTTCTCAGGAGGTTTTTTAACAAGATCTAACTGTTACAGCTAGCTGTCAACATGAGGCACAATAGTAGAGACAGTGAAGGGTGTATTCAAGCAGTTCAGGTTTGGTAGAGGCTACACTGAGAGACCTAAGGTAAAATGGCTTCAGTAATATAGGAATGTGCTTCTTTTCACATGAACAGATTTTAGGAGATCCTCTCTGAGATAGCTAAGGAGTGCACAAAGCATACTTAAACCTGCTGGCATCTGAATATTCCCGAACAGCCTTTTTAGTGACTTTCTGGTGGATTATTCTTTGAACAACTTGTACTCTTGTAAAGGATTTTTTTGTGTGATTCTTAGCAATATGGTTGAGTCACAGAGAAAAATAGATCATGAAAATAGAAAAAAAACAAGTAAAGAAAGAACACAAAGAGAAATAAAGAAGGAAACAAACAATTCATAAATTCAGAGAATAGGTGTCATTCATTAACAAACCCAAAATTGCAATAATTATCAGACGAAAACTAAAATAGAGTTTTTTATCCTCCTCCATGGAGTTGTCAATATGATGTTAACAACTATGAATGTGGACAAAACACACAAAGTAATTGCTTTTCACGCCATAAACAATCTAGTTATATGATATCTGAAATGGGATAATCATATAGGTGCTTCTTGTTTCCCTTACCTTGGGCCAAGAAGCACACATCATCATGTAGTGCTGAAGGCAGAGCTCAAGTAGAGCAGAGCAGGCTTTTTGCAGAGCAATGTCAAAAGTGAAGAGCAGGGACTTGGGGACAGCTATGAGAGAAGAGACACCAATAAGATTTAGAAGTCCCAAGACTTTATCAAAGCTGGGTAACCCTTTATCAAAGATGAGTAAGAACCAAAGGTAGGCAACAAATGTGACAGGTGAGATCCTGTGCAGACCAGGATATAGAAATGGGTACAGAGTAAGAACTCTATAAAGGCCATGGGTCGTTCAAAGATGGGGTAGAGAAGAGCACCAACCTAGGCTCAACTGCGTTAGGCAAGCAACTTGAACCTTCATTCCAGATCTCAAAACAATTCTAAATTAACAGTGAGAATCACTTTCTAATTTACCAAATATGATGTGGGAATAAAATGTAAAAAACACCCTCCCAAACAAAATAAACTACTGCAAGATCTGATCAATAAAATACACCATTGTTTAACTGTGTTCCAAAAAAGTTTTGCAGACCATATAATTCAGTATTTCTGAAATGCATCAACAATGTTTAAAGCAAAATATTAAATATGACAGGTAGTCAAAGAATTGGACAAATGTGTCCTATGAAAAACATGCCAAGACGGTTTCTATGACAATGTACCAGTGATGGGTACAAAGGACTTGAAGTCCCTTTGAGAGTCAGCAGATCCACGGTACTCTAGGCAGTGATACCCAAGAACCTTTTACTGGTTTTCTCTGAAGTTTTAACTTCAAGATATCTTGGGGTTCAAAGCAGAACAGAGAAGCAATGATAAATATGAAGAATAGTTCCCATTGCTATCACGAGATATGCTCAGGGGGCAGAAAGTCTCAAGACCAAATGGGGGCTGTTTGTGCAATGTTCTTGAGTGACCTAAACTAGGGAAAGAAGCATCTTGCCTGCAGCATTCCCTGAGCAGACAGAGGCATTCCTGCCAGGGGAGTAAACAAATGTCTATGTTCCCATAGAATCTATGGGATGAAGGTTCATGCATGCGGATGGTGTAGGAAAGTGTATTATATTCAGGCTATAGGTTTTATTACTAAAATTATCAAAAATTTGAAACAAACTTTTGTAAGTGCACTCTAAGACACAATGAAGCTATGAGAGAACCAAAAGGAATTGAGATGAGAAATAGGAACATTTTTTTAAAGGAAACTTTTGAAATGAAAGTTGTAACTTTATTTTTTTATGTTGAGTTATTTTTTTCTTTCTTTCTTTTTTTTTAATATTGAGAAAAGGAAGAACCAAAAAACAAGTTTCCACCTCCTCCCAGCCTCCCATTTCCCTCCCCCTCCTCCCACCCTTCTCCCCCTCCTCCCATCCTTTTCCCCCTCCTCCCACTCCTCTCCCCCTCCCTCTCCAGTCCAAAGAGCAGTCAGGGTTCCCTGCCCTGTGGTAAGTCCTAGGTCCTCCCCCCTCCGTCCATATCTAGGAAGGTGAACATCCAAACTGGCTAGGCTCCCACAAAGCCAGCACATTGCGTAAGATCAAAACCCCATGCCATTGTCCTTGGCTTCTCATCAGCCCTCATTGTTCGCCATGTTCAGAGAGTCCAGTTTTTCAGTCACAGTCCAGCTGGCCTTGGTGAGCTCCCAGTAGATCAGCTCCACTGTCTCAATGGGTGGGTGCACCCCTCGTGGTCCTGACTTCTTTGCTCATGTTCTCCCTCCTTCTGCTCCTCATTGGGACCTTGGGAGCTCAGTCCAGTGCTCCAGTGTGGGTCTCTGTCTCAAGTCATAACTTTAAAAGGAACAGTTCAATACTGGGCTTCAAATGCATTAGATGCTGGAAAATGAAGGGCCAGTAATAGAAATTACTCAAACCGAAGGATGAAAATGTACATTCAAAATGAACAAGAAAGGCCTCTGAGGCACATGAAACTTTGTGCTATAGTAGATTGGGAGTAACAGCAGAAACAGGATAATGAAGAGCTTAGCAAGCCTTGCACAGAAGTGGAGCTGGGTAAACTCGTAAAAGAAATTAACCTACTGATCTAATAAACTCAGAAAAGGTTTAGTCATGCAAATGGAAAGAACTCACTAGGATGTCAGAGGAACTGCTTAGAAAAGGAGCCCAAGGAGCCCAGAAAGGACTTAAGACATCCTACATCCAAGATAAAAGTGTAGAAATTACAGCTGCCCTCTCACCAGAAAGAGAGATCAGAAGACAAAGGATGAATGTCTTCCAAATGCCCTGAAAGGGGAAGGAAACTGTATTCAAAGGTGTTAGGTTCCTAGAGCTGTCCAAATAAACTGTCACAAACTGAGTCACTTCAGATAATAGGGGGCAGCTGTTCGACACATCTAAGAGCCAGAGTCCAACCCCAAAGCCTTGCAGTGTTGATTCATTCTGGAAGCCATCAGAAGAAAGGAACCTTCACTTCTGTCCTTGCCTCTGGTGACTGCCAGGAGGCCTGGCCATGGAATTTCTCTTCGGTAGGGAAACTTACAGGCTACCATCTAACAGCCTCCATCAGTTGCAGTTCTGAGAAATACGCTGTGATGTTGGCATCTGATTGTTGGTTTTCCTGAGCTATATTAACCAACTATTTGCTGGAAAAACAAACAGAAACCACAAAAGGAAAACAACAAAAAAACTAACCATTACCATAAAAGCAGAGATTAATCTCTCAAGAAATTTGTTTTTCCACTTCCACTAGCCTCATTTATTTTTGGTAATAGTTTTTCACTTTTATAAAACCATGTTGTTTATTCGATGGATTTTGATTTTACACATCCCTTCAACTTCCTTCAAAATTCCTCTAATGGCCTCATTAATTTCTCTCCTGACTTCATAATATTTTTGTTATTATTAGTGACTCTTTGAATCTAATTATGTGCCTATACACAGGAGACATGCCCATGCACTGGGGCATGGGCAACCTGTCAATGCCTATGTCCTAAAAGGAGATCTAAATTCTATACATAAATACATTTTGTTAAAGATGTGAATGAATCCAAGACATTTTCAAGCAATAAAACCTAAGATAATTCTTTAATGAGAAACAATAAAGGAAAATTTTCAGGTGAAGATGATTCCCCGTAAGAACTGGAACCACAAAAGCACAGGGTAAATGTGAAAGTCACTATAAACACAATCTGTTGTCTACCTCCTTTTGAATTTTAATTGAACAATGGATACTTAGTAACACTTTGTTATAGGGTTAACATATGCAGAAAAATAAATTCTAAGGAAACATGGGGCACTAGTGTTCACAGCTAAGCCCTGGAGAAATGAGGATTACTAACCACACCCAGTCATCTCCTCAGTGGAAGAGATGTGTACCTGTTTTCCATCCAGAAAGCTGGCACTAGATGCTGTTAATAACCTGGTGCCATTTGCTATCTGTAGGGACAGGCCACACCCAAATGTCCCAGCATTGTTATCCCAGACCCTTCCTCCCTACACCTTTAGCTATATATTTCCCTACTCCCCTTCCTACCGCCCATTTCCTCTTCCACCATCCCCACTGCCCTCTCCTGTGCTCCCAATTTACTGATGAGAACTTGCCTTTTTCTCCTTCCTAAGCAGATCTGTGTATTTCTCTGTTAGGGTCTTCTTTGTTGTCTAAGTTCTCTGAGGTTGTGGACTGTAGGCTGGTTATTCTTTGCTTTAAGTCTAAAAGGCACTTGTGAGTGAGTACATATTATATTTGTCTTTCAGGGTCTGGGCTACCTCAATTGATATGGTTTTGTCTAGTTCTGTCCATTTGTCTGCAAATTTCAAGATGCTATTATTTTTTACAGCTGAGTAGTAGTCTTTCCTTATCCATTCTTCAGTTGAGGAACATCTAGGTTGTTTCCAGGTTCTGGATATTAGGAATAATGATGCTATGAATATCGTGTCCTTGGGGTATGATCGAGCATCCTCAATCCTCAATGAAATACCTTTCAAAATCCCAACACAATTCTTTACAGGCCTTGAAAGAGGAGAATTCTGGAAAGAGGAAACAGTAAATCTGCAGTCTTCACCCAGACACAGAGGTAGCAAGATGAGGATGTCTCGCTGATAAAAAGTACCTAGCTACATGATCAACATAGACAAGAATTATGGGCTAATGTAGAATGTAAGAGTTAATAAGAAGCCTGAGCTAATAGGCCCACCAGTTTATAACTAATGTAGACCTCTGTGGATTTCAACAGGGCTGTGGGACCAGGAGTGACAGAAACCTCTGTCAACATCTTTTAGTTCTTTCACCTCAGAATGCCAGTAGGCAGTAAGCTATCATTTACTACTAAAAATAATTCAGAAGAGAACCATAAATTGTTACCTAATGTTAGATACTTTAGAAAATACGAGTTCAAAACAGGGATAGAAAATTGAAGTTAAGAAATAAGAGCCTTGATGCTACCTGCCCTTGCTTATCTGACAAAAACAGGGATGATTCTATTTTCTTCAACTCATTAGTTTATATTGTTTAGAAGAAATGTGCCCAACAGAACAAAAACACATGCTGTTTTAGTTTCCACCAATAACATTGGAGTAGCCAACACTGTCATCTGGAGCCATGGTATCCTCTGATGAGATAACATAAAAGTTTGCCTTTTGGCTTCCGGGTTAGCTCAATTATACACAGCACATTTTAACCAAAGCTGTAAGTAGGCATTGTACCACCAATCTGCTAACTTACCCACAAACCCTTCACATGTTTACCTCAGTCATGTTAACCAGTACACTACACTGGGTCCTGTTGAAAGGTCTCTGGATCCCCTCTAGGTTATAGAGAGACTGATAGGGTTGAGCCCTGATCATTTCTCAGCTTCCGGTTTCAGTCTTCCACTTCTATTTATTTCTTCATTCCATCCTGACAAACTCTCTGAGCATAATCTATTCAACCTCTGGTTGTGGCTTTCACAACCTTATCTATCTAGCCATGTATCTGTCCATGTATCTATCCATGTATCTATCTATCTATCTATCTATCTATCTACCTATCTATCTATCTATCTATCTATTATCTATCAACTATCTTCTCTCTTTGTCCTCTCTCCCTGCACCAGTGGAACTTTTTTCTAAGCAGTTGGAGATGAATCCAGCCTGGTGAAAGCTGTGTTTTAGAGCTGGAGGCACCAGCTTGACTGCTTCTTTCCAGAGGAAAAGAAAAATCTCACTGGGACCTATTTCTGATTTCATTAACTCTTCTTTTATATACAGGAAAAAGACCTAATTGTTATTGTGATAATAATCACACTGCACAGCCTGGGTGGCTAATCCACACTACCAGGAAATCTTAGCTTAGTTTCTGCTTGTCTTATCAGAAAATAGCAACAGTGTTTACTTAATATTTTCCAAACTAAACATCTTAGAAATTATTTTTGTTTTTCTTAGACTTTTCAAACAAACAAAGCCACCAAGCCCTTATCTTTCAAAACTGTAATTCTGTGTTCTTCTTTTGTTTATTTCAGGGAGAACATTTCATGCTCAAATAATTTGTGGGTTTTGCTTTATCTCGCTGTCTTTCTGGTGTGAATCTTTATGGGCACATTTTTCATACGTACTCCGCATTTCAACTTGCAATGCTTTCTAAAAGTCCTCTCCATTTGTTCGTTCGTTTGTGTAATTATTCATTTATTTACTTGATGACTCTATGCAGCCACTCTGTGGTGCTTTGTAGCTGTTATAATAAAAACAGAAGCCCCTAGCTAGTCGATAGAGTTGACAAACAAGCAAACAATGAGAAATTAAAGAAGCAATCTTAAATCAGTTTCTTTGAAAGTGTAATGGCAAACATTACATTTAAATTATTGTGCTTAATAGACTTACGAAGCAAAAATGCCTCTATCCTGTAAGTGCCACTTACCCAAGGCCTGTAAACTTCCTGGAATGTTGGGGGTGGTTGTTCATGTACAATTGCAACCATGTGTTTTTCCCTTCTGTAAACAAGCTTCATTGCTTCGGTTACACAGAATGTGCTTGAGCATCAGTAGGCAGGAAGTATGTCAGAATGTATGCTTGCCCCTGATTGGATGAAGGTGGAAAGTGTGTAGCATTGTTGGTTTTGCCTTTGGCTAATGCAATTTTGTTCCATACTCTGGGAATTCTGAGTATGGGCCTGGCCAGTATCCATGGTCCTGGCTAGAATGTAATAAAGCTTGCTTCGACTGTGGCTGAAACACTGTGGTCTTACTCTTGCCTGGTAGGATTAACAAAAGCACATAAAAAATTAAAAAAAACACATAGTAAATAAAAAACACTTGAGCTGAGACATAGAAGAAGAATAGATGGTTGTTGTTTGTGTATTCCTTTTCTTTTTATTTGGAAGCAAGTTGAGAAAAAAAATTAGCTTGTGTTCTCAAGGAACTACAGAAGGAAAGAGACAGTGTTTTTTAAATATAATGTTGGAAGCAGTTTAGAGACTCACAGGAACCAAGAAATCTCATCATTTCTCCTTTTTACATGATTAGGCTGAATATTTGGAATTTAAGCAAGACTTGCCATTTTAAAAGTAGTTTCCTTGTTAAGATGGAGGGCCAATGCACCGTAAGTCAGATCTTATTCTGTAGAGAATTACTTAACAGACACTTGGGCAAATATAAATCAAACAGATACAGAATTCTCTAGATAAGCATAATAGTAGAATCAGAAAAAAAATGCATGGAATCTTAGTAGTGCTGATAGGAAGAGGGTTACATTTCCATTTTCTTTATTCCTAAGTTTTATTCATAAGTTTATGAGTTCCCACAAAACTCCACTAATTAAGAACTATTTGAAGAAAAGTAATCTGGTGGAGAGGAGAGGTGTCTTACTGGCAAACTGAGCTCAATAACAAAGCCTAAACAGAAGTGAGAAGGGGCAGAAATCATAAACCCCAGATTACACAGAGCCAAAGGTTATATATGATGATTATCTTAAATGTGATGTTATACTGCCTCCACTCAAGCTAATAACTTTACACCAATGCTTATGCAGGAAACACAATTAAATGCACTGGGACACACACACACACACAGAGACTTATACACACAGATGCCATGAAAATAGGAGGGGGACTAGAAAAGAAGGAATTTGCTGAGAGTCCCACAATATAGGTCATGTTACCACAACTGTGGCAAATACGCAGAGGGCTGACATTGGTCCCATGCAGGCTCACTGGTTGTTGGTTCAGAATCTGTGAGTTCTTATGCGTCAAGCTAGTGGTTTCTGTAGGTTTTCCCGTGATGTTCCTGACTCCCTGATTCCTACAGCCCCTTCTCCCTCTCCTCATTGGTGAGTACCCCCAATGTTTGGCCATGGATATCTAAATCTGCCTCCATCCATCCCTGGTTGAAGGCTCTAATGACAACCAAAGAAGTCAACAATCCGCAGGGGATTGCCAATTCAGTCTATGCATCCACGGCTGCCAGGAGTCTTAGCTGGGGCCATCCATGTAGATCCTTGAAGTTCCACTTGAATCAGACTTCTCTCTGACTCTGTATAGCTCCCCCTTTCCCGTCATCTATCTCAGCACTCTTTCCCTTAGTCTGCCTCAATCCCTCCAGTTCCCATGTCCGCCCACCCACAATTTAACCAGCAACAAAGAAAGAGAATTACAGACCATTTTCCCTCATGAACACTGATGCAAAAAGACTCAATGAAATTCTGATAAACCAAATTCAAAAACACATCAAAAAGATCATCTACCATAATCAAGAGGGCTTCATTCCAGAGATTCAGGGATGGTAGATCTGTCAATGTAATCCAACATATAAGCAAACTGAAAGAGAGGGAATAGAACATATAATCATCTCATTTGATGCTGAAAAAGCCTTTGACAAAATCCAACACTCATTCAGGATAAAGGTCTTGGAGAGATCAGGGATACAAGGAACATATCTAAATACAACAAAAGCAATATACAGCAAGCCGACAGCCAACATCAAATTAAATGGAGAGAAAAATCAAAGCAATTCTACTAAACGCAGGAAAAAGACAAGGCTGTATACTCTCTCCATATCTATCCGATATAGTACTCAAAGTTCTAGCTAGAGTAAAATTTTATATGTATGTAATTATAAAAGGATAAATAATAACTGAAATGTAAACTAACGAGCTATGACTTTGTAAATCCAATCGTAAGCATCTTTAAGAGAAGAGAATACTGGTGGAAGTAGAGATGAGACTGGGAATTTGTCTTTGCTGCAATTGAGGAAGAAAGGTTTGACAGTGCAGGACAGTCTGCAACTTTACCACAGGTTAAGAAAACAAACAAAGCTGTCAAAAGCCACCTCATGTGCTCATGGTCAGATCCGACGTTAAGTAGTCCTTTTGCAGTCTGCAGCATCCTGGTTATTCTGGACTGACTAAACCTCGACGATTCTTTTTTTATTTAAAAAAAAATATTTATTTATTTATTATGTATACAATATTCTGTCTGTGTGTATGTCTGCAGGCCAGAGGAGGGCACCATACCTCATTAAAGATGGTTGTGAGCCACCATGTGGTTGCCCGGAATTGAACTCAGGACCTTTGGAAGAGCAGGCAATGCTCTTAACCACTGAGCCATCTCTCTAGCCTCGATGATTCTTAATTGCTTAATTGATTAGATTCTTAATTGCTTGATATTAAGGAAGTCCCCAGAGATAGATCCCGGTCCTACTACCAAGTCCCTTACAGATAGTCCAAGCTTCACCACTGTCTCCCACATATGTTGACTTCCCGTGGGAGCCCTAACCTGTTGGGAGGAGTGGATGAGGGTGGTCTTGTGTCCTGAGGAGGGAGAGCAGTAGGAGGGGTGGGGGAGAACTGTGGATGGAATGTAAATTATATATGATATAATTTAATATATATTAAATTTTATATTTCACATATATATGAGAAGAAAAGTCCCCAAAGAGATATCAAGAATTTTTTGCTGTATTTCTCTGTTCTGTTGGCCATGATGACATACCACTGACTCTGAGACTCAGGCAGGCAACAGAAATTCACTTGCTCACAGTTTTGCATGCTGGAATTCAAGGCAAAGTGTTGGCAGAGTCTATAACACTTCTTCTCCCCTTACTGATGGCCTGGCTTCTCATGTCTGTGTTTTACTCAGACTATAGTTGCTGTGATAAAATACCTAAGTAATACCATTCAAGGAGAAAAGGTTAATTTTGCCTCAGGCTTTCAAAGGCCCATGGTGGACAGGTTTCGGCTTCTTCTGGTCTAGAGAAAGCACCATAACAATGTTGGTCTCCCCTCCCCACTTGTAGCAGAAAAGAAGGAAGAAAGGGAACAAGGAGGGAGGGAAAAAAAAGAGAGGGCTAGATGGAGGGAGAGAAGGAGAAGCAAACAAGAGAAGAGAGGAGAGAAAGGAAGCAAAGAGCAGAGAAAGAAAGCGTAGGGAAGATTGCCTTAGAATGCACCCTAAGAGATCACTTTCTTCATTTAGACCCACCTGTCAAAGTTTACAGAACCTTCCAGAAATAATGCCACCACTTGGGAACCAGCCTTCACTAGGTGACTCTTTCAAAAGATACTTCCTATGCAAACCACAATCTTTTGTGTCCTGATTTTCTCCTTTTAAAAAGCCATCCATTATATTGGATTAGAACCAACTCTAATCTCATTTTAACTCAATTACCCCATTAAAAGTCTGATCTCCTGTATGGTTACTTCCCAAAGTAGTAGGGATTAAGTCTTCAGCATACTAAATTGGTGAGGGCAAAACACGTGGTCTGGGATACTTGCCAAGATACACAATTGAAAAATAGAATGAACTTGAACATTACAAAGATAAAATACTTATTATTTTTAAGTTATTTGGTCACAGATTTTCCAGGTGCCAGTTTTGTGCCAACTTGCTTACTACTTTCCAAATAAATAAGTAAATAAAGCAGATTTAGCAAAGCCCTCTGTGACTCTATCTTATTCCCATTCAAGTTGCTGTTCCTTAATGGATAAGGGTATTTCTCCTAAAAAATGCCATCTGAATATTTTAGGTACTGTCTTGTAACTTTACCTATATTTTAATCTGATGCTATAATTCATACTGGTTACTTTTCCTTAATATTCTAATGCAACTTAATATCAAACCTATGCTCTCTAACATCTGACTTAATTACCTGTCCTGACCTGGATTTTCTTCCTCCCTCACTACCTTGCCCCTTGGCAATTATGAGGCAAATGTTTCACTGACACTCATAAATTTCTATCTCCTTGTGCAAGCTTTTCTCTGTCTGAATGACCTTGCGTCTTGCCATCTAATGTTCGGTCCTTCATTTATCCTGCAGTCATTGAAAGATGGATCTGTCTTGATACATTTCTTCTCAGATTAAAATCGTATGTTTTACAACAGACTTCATCTAAAGGATTCAGGAGGGGTTGAGGGGAAAGAGCAGACATTTCATAATTCAGTGTCTAGAATATGACACATAAAATGCTATTAATGTAAGATTTATTAAATGAGTGACTAGCATATTGGTTTATAGGTTGGCGAAGTTGGTGATAAGATTGCTTGGTGGCACATACTCCCCTGTAAAATGGAGGAAATGTTCAGCTGTTGGATAAATGTGAAATTGATGTAAATCTGAGTTGCCTGCCTCGTGAGAACAACGGAAGCTAAATGAAAAGGAAGATAAGTGAAAGAAGAAAGAGATGTATTTTCTGGAACTTCTTTTCCTACTGAGACACTTGGGGTTCTCTGCCTTCCCTCTGCATATGGTTCACAGTCTCGAGACGCTAACACGCAGCCCTCCCTTGACACGTCAGGGCTCAGACTCCTAGTTCCTGTTGAGAACTGTGACAAGCCACCAGGCAGTAGAGACTTTTGTTCTTGAATTATTAAAATGGAGAACTGGTCTCTGGAAACTATGTTTTTCATAACCTATAACTGAGAGAAAGGAGTGAGGATTTGATGACTAACAATAGAATACTCTCTTCATACAGATTGAAGGACCTGTCAAGATTCTGAAATTTTAAAAGCATTTTTTTTATCACAATTATGCTCAAATTCTTACATAAACTAAATTTTCTTTTAAATTGATAAAATAATAATTTCTAACAAATCACCAGCCACAGGCTTTCAGGGGAAAGGCAGAAACCAGGTTCTCTATAGTCATAAACCTTCCCAGGTCAAGCTAACATATATGGGAGAAAGCCCTTGACTCCCTCACATAGCCATGTGGAAACACAGTTCTCATGCAGAACCCAGCTTCAGCACAGTACTCCTGAGTTAATTGTGTCTCTGAGAAGCTCTCTGAAGTTGGGGAAGGAGATACCTCCAGGCTTCCCGAGTTAGCTCCCCGGGGCTGTCTTATGCTCATTATCCTTTTCTTGCACATCTGCCTCCGGGTTTCCCTGGAGCATTTCAAGTCAGTCGTGATGCAGGACAGCATTCTGGATCCCTCTCCCTGCTCCTGAGTGATATGATTGAAGGGTAATCCCCAAGCATGGTGACTAGGGAAGCCAGAGAATGTGCATGGGAGGCTGATAATCCCCAGGAAGATGTATGTCATCTCGCACACTAATATGTGTAAGTAGACAGCAGCCCTCTAGGTATGCAGACCCGGGTGGGTGCAGACTTAGGATTGCCACTCGAGATGAAGGCAGAGGATGGTGCAGAGCTTTGTCCTGTCACGAGAAAGCTTTGCAAAGTGCTCTGAATGCCTGGGTTGTGTCTCAGAACTTACCAAATAATCAGTAATTATCACTGAACATGTAACAGGCGTTTAGAGTAGTAATGATTCTATAGAGGGTTATGTTAAAACATATATAACTTGCTAAGGGAGCAGCTTAATTTGAAGTATTTAAATACAGATACCAGAGTTATTTAAATAAAAACTCTCTAACATACATGTTAACATACATTGAGCAATAACATAATTTGTCTTATTGGAAAACAGAAAACCTGTACTAAAAGACAATGTCTGAGACTTGACTGGTCAACAAGAGATCAGGATAGTCTAGAAGGTTCAAGGGTTTGAGATATTTCTATATCCTGGTACATATTATTCTGAGATCATTTCAGTTCTTCCACGTCTGACCCCTCAAATGAAAGGAAATACTCTCAGCCACACAGTCTTTGCCTTGTCTGCTTTTTATTTTACCTATCTGGTAAAGCAACAGGCAAAAGAAAGTGCTGAATTGGTATTTTCAAAAGGAAGGAAATAAGGCAAAGAAGGCACAATGACAGGATGGAGGCAGAGGAGGTGATAAAGAGGAAAGAAGATAAGGGATATTTTAGGGTTTTCCAGAATTATTTAAAAAAGTATTTGCTGAGCCAAGATGTGGGTAATAGTTTATAGATACAATTAAAATAGTCTTGATTTTAAAATACTATATAGTTTTCATAAAAAGTTCTTAGTCTCCAATTATATTCTCAGGTTAAGCAATATTTATATACATTTTACATTGATATAACCTCCTACCTATGTAGTAATAGGAGCAGTGGGGCTGCGTCCCCAGCACCACAGCCGCCTGCTAGCTTATGCCCCGAAATAACTACACGGACACTGTATTCTTTTTTTTTTTTGACACTGTATTCTTTTAAGCACTGCTTGGCCCAATAACTCTAGCCCTTACAGGCTAATTCTCATATCCCGATCAACCCATCTCTAATAATCTGTGTAGCATCAGTCTTACTGGGAAAGATTCAGCATGTCTGACCTGGTGGCTTGCGTCTGCCCGGGAGAGGGGAGCATGGCCTCTGAGCTCACTTCTGCTTCCTCCCAGGATTCTGTTCTGCCTACTCCACCCACCTAAGGGATGGCCTATCAAAATGGGCCAAGGCAGTTTGTTTATTACCAAAGACCTTCCTCCATCATACCTAAAACCTGTCATATTCAAGAAAACAATTGTGGGCCCGGGAGCAAGCAAATATGTGTTCAGCACAAAGTTCTCCAAATAGTGCATTAGAATATGGTTCTCAGTCTTTCTCTTAGTAGGTATGATGATAAAGAAGGGGTGGTACTAAGCTAGACCTGTTTTATTTAAAAGTGATATGCATGAAGATATATGCTTTACTTTTTATACATTAAAAAAATAATATGGCCAATATTAGTAAATGTGGAACATTTAAGAGAGAGTCTCATGTTCATAATTTCTCCAAAATAAGACAGAAGAAGGAATTTATGGCAAGAAATCATAAGTTTTCAATTACAACATTTTTTCATTCATTAATTTGGGCAGGAACATGAAAGAACCTCATCAATAAAAAACTACAGCATCCTTATCTGAGACAGTCTCCTCCCTCTCATAAATGTGCCTACACACACACACACACACACACACACACACACACACTACTTTTGACGCATGACCTTTTTCTTGAAGAATGAAAAAAAGTAGTATACTGTTTACAATAATTTTAGAACCTTATTGACAGGCATGGTGACACGGTGGAAATCTGTCACTCAACAGGCTGAGTAAGCACGATCAAGAGTTAAGGTCAGCCTGCATTACTTTCAAGGTCTTGCATCCAAAAATAAACAAATAAAAGTAAAAGCCAAACAAACAAAACAGAACACAGTCGGCCTTCTTTCCTGTGAAGTATTGTTAAGTTTGTAGATCTGGGCCAAGTCACAGGTCAAGGTTGCTTTTCTACAGCGTTTATTTGACTTGTCTGGAATAAAACCTACTTTAAGAGATATCAACTAAGATTTAGAAGATGAGAAGGTAGAATACTACTACATTCAGAAATGGGGTTCCTTATGGAAATCAATACAACATACCCGGATAAGGACGATAGTTTGTCTAAATACCAGAGGCATCTTTTGCCAAATTGTTTACGCCTGTATAGAAACGGGTATGCACATGAACTACCAAAATAAAGTGTGAAAAATGCCTGGAATACATTGCAGCCAGTTTCACTGGCCAACTACTTGGCCAACAATCTTCTCACTAGACCTGGCAAGGACAATGCATATGAAGGCCAAGTGGATGTGGCTAGAGAGGAATACAATTGTGGAAAGCACTGCTTGCCAATCTAGTGTTTTCACCTGTCACTTGGATGCGAGCCTTGTCGGAACTGCAACTGACCATGCAGCTTTTAGAGACTAGAAGGAATCTGTGGATAGGAGGCCTGTCTGTCCCTCACACTGCCAAATGATTTTTTTAATAGAAAGGGGTTCATTACACAAGCCCATCTGAAGCACATATGGTCAGAATGTTGCAGATTATCCATGCTACTTAACAGAGATGTTTTGAAGGAACAGTTCCCTCAGTACTTAGAAACGTCACTTGTTTCCTGGGTACCACTCCTGCCAGACAGGCGCCTTTCTTCCTTCCTTCCTTTCATCCTTTCTTCCTTTCTTTCTTCCTTCCTTTCTTTCTTTCTTTCTTTCTTCCTTCCTTTCTGTCTTTCCTTCTTGTTTTTTTAACTTTAGTTTTGTGATTAAATTCCTTTCTAAAACTCATCCTTCTATAGTCCATGAATTTTGCTCTTTGAATTCACAAGAACCTAGAACCACTGACTCAGTGAACATTTTTGTGAGCTTCAGGGAGCCTAGCTCCCAAGTTGATGCTCATCTGAGATTAAAAACTGTTTCCATTGTATACAACGGCCTCCATATCTCCACTTATATGGCTGATATGAAGTAAGCACCTAACCCCAATTTTCCCACAGGTAGCTATCAGACCTGTACTAGGTGCACATGACAGATGCTCAGTACCTAGAAAATTAATGAAAGATACATGTAGAGAAAGAAGCTCAGGGTTCAAATTACCACCAAGTCAACAGTTTGTAATCGTCCCTGCGTGTCTCCTCTTGCTTGACCTTATTTGTTGGTGAAGTTGTGAAGTCCATTCTAGACTTGGCCTTGGACTAAGATGAGGGGAGAGAAGAGTGTAGTAAACCACGGATCTGGATATTTTTCTTAAAAATATATATTTAAAAAGTTATTAAAGATGTTTGCTTGGATTTTTCACATGTCTCATTAAAATGTTCTTCATCTTGATGGTTGAACGTTTCGATGTCTTCTTAAATTTCATGCCTAAGAAGTTGTCTCATTTGCTGCATGCTAGTTCTAACGTTGCAGGCAGAGAAATATGAAAAGAAAAGCCCAACTTTCTGGCTGAAATCTTCAAGGAGACAAGGGTCATGGAAATGGAAATTGCCAAAAAGATCTATGACAACAGCTCAGGAAAGTGGCCTCGTGAAAACCAATTGTGACATCTTTGGTTGTCTATGTGTGGATCTAGCTGTAATTGGCAAGACCAATTGACACCTGAGACAACAGAGGCATCACCACTCAGGTCTCAGACTGGAGCACAGACAAAAGAAGCAATATTTTATAAATCGTAATTGATATTGACACGATAAATATTTCTACAGGAAACGGCATTACACCTGCAACCTGAGCTTCACCAGAACAAACGCCATCTACTTCCAGGGTGTCTGAACAGGATCAAGTCTAAAGGGATTGTTGGTATATCAAGAACGGTGGACATCTCAGTGAGATGTTCACATGGAAAAAGATGACCAACAGATATCAAGACACAGATGTCAAATCATCTGAGAAAGAAAGCCTCTAGGGCAGCTATTAGGAAAAAAATGTTCCAACACTCAGCTGTGAAAAGTCTTTAAATAAATAAAAACATGTAAAGTCTAAGAAGAGAATTGGAAAGCATGAGAGAAATCTCAGTGGACAGCTTTCTTCTTTTTAATCATTGTTTCTCTCCTTTGTAGCACTAAAGATTGATTCTCAGACTCTGTACCTCTCAAGCAGTGTTCTCACAGTGACACGATCTCTGATCATCTTTTCATAGTTTTTATTTTAAGACAAGCTCTCTCTAAACTGTTTAGGCTGGCCTTGAACTTGCAATTGCCCTGCCTCTGCTTCTGTACTAACTGTGATCATAGTCCCTCACCACCAGACCCGAAGCTCAATGGACAATTTTAAGACTAAAAGCATAGTAGCTGAAATAAAGATCCAGATGTTGTACTTAAGAACGGAGTGCAGATGAGAAACAAATAGAGCATCAGAGAACTCAAAGACAGATCAGTAGAAGTTATCCAGTCTGAACAGAAAAGAAAGAAACAAGCACTAAGAACTTTCTTAAAGATAGATCTACTCATTCCCAGAAAATGGGGAGGGAGGGAGAGAGACAGACAGACAGACAGACAGACAGAGAGAGAGAGACAGAGAGACAGAGAGACAGACAGAGAGACAGACAGAGAGAAGTGCTCCAAATAGTGGAATAAACAGTGACCTAAAAGAGTCAAAATTGTGTGTTTTCCCACACATTTCAATGTATTTGGTGCTGTGAACAGGTACTATAACACAATGGGAATCCAATTCCAAGTCCTTTCTGATCAGAGATTGTATAGATATTTTTTATGTGTCTCAAAGATTACTTAGGTTTTAGTCTTTCCCTTGGTCTGTGACTGAGGTTTACCAACTACACATCCCAGTTCTGAAAATATCAAAGGAAGAATGCCATTTGGCTCCGGCCATTTCCTCTATTTCCAGCACCCTAGCACCAAGCTCTCAGTGCTACATTAGCGATTATGCTGGTGGCTGCAGTTTCCCTCAAAGCTGGCTTTTTAATAGCTGAAAATCTCCAGTGACCTAGAAGAAATTGAGGCCACCTTTGAAAATCAGCATGAAATCTTTTAAGTAGTGAGATCTTTCTACTTGCTGGGCCAGGGCTATCCCTCGGAAAGAGGATTAATAGAGGTTAATATAAATCTTATATATTACCTATCACTGCCTATTTTTATGTACTATATATGCAAACTGTGTCATGTTTATCAATTTTATACGTATATTACATTTGTCTGTATGTCTGCAGCCCATGCTTTCAAAAGTATCAGGCCAACATGAAAGTCATCAAAGGCTGTTTTTCCAGTGAGAAAACTGCATTTAGGAAAACCATGAGGGGTCTTGCTAATACCAGGCAAGAAAAATACAGTTAAAACCAAGTTATATCAGGAGGCCAGGCCATGTGACCAAGGCAAAAATTTCAAATGAGTTCTACTCAAAGCTTAAAATACACAAAAAGCTTTTACAGGTAAATAGTTACTTCAGTTCTCAACCAGGGCGCTGTTGGAAGAAAGGACTGAAGAGAATTTTTTATTTCCACAGCAGGACTGCTAACGAAGGGGAGAAATTATTCGAGCCAATGAATGAACATAGAAAGGCACTGGAATTTATGTCACTCCTGTTCATATAGCAAGTAAAGGCCCCAGAACAAAGGATACCTACTGAAAAGCAGATGAGGGTTTTTGTGCAAATTTTACAATTTTTGTTCTACTTTCTGCGTGAACTTGGCAAGCATTACACTTCCCTTTATCTCCCTTTCATTAACTATAATGAGTGAGATAATCATACCCAAATCACATGATCATCCCGAGGATTCATGCATGCAGGGACACCCAGGGACAGCTCTAGGAGCTTGATTATCATTAAGGTAGCAATTCTGTCTGTAGAGCAAGAGTTCCTCTCAATTGCAAAGTTGTCTGTCTTCCTCTGTATTCTGCAGGCTCAAAAGCCAGGCTCAAATAGACCTAACTGTCTAAGTTAAACACATCTCTGCAATGATATCTGCCTCCTAGCACTGTCAAGCCATATGTGTAAGGTATGGAAATAAATATCTTCCTGGTCATGAAACACCTCAGTGAAGCTATCAGATCATATATTTTAGACAAGCTAATTGGTATAAACATTGCAGAGGAAGGAGTGTGTCAAGTATATTTTTAATGTTCGGAGTCTTATAGCTAGTTCAGCTCCTTTGGTTTAACAGAGCATCTACTGGACATGCAAAGAGCTCTGTCATTTGATGGTGTCCTAGTTAGGGTCACTTTATATAACCTTTGACATAACACCATGACCGAGGCAACTTGGGGGAAAGAGTTATTCAGCTTACACTTCCTCGTCAGTGTTTATCACTAAAGGAAATCTGGACAGGAACTCAAAACAAGTCAGGATTCCAGAGTCAGGAGGAATGTTGCTTTCTGGTTTGCTCCCCATAGCTTGTTCAGCCTGTTTTCCTATAGAAGCCCCACCACCAGCCCAGGAATGGCACCACCTGCAATGGGTTGAGTCCTCCCACATCAATCACAAACTAAGAAAATGCTTTACAGCTGGGTCTTACAAAAGGCATTTTCTCCATTGATCTTCCCTGCTTTCAGACAACTCCAGTTTGTGTTAAACGGACAAAAATCTAGCCAGCACAGGTGTTCTATGATATATCAAGGAAGACAATTCTGATTAGACATTCCAGTGTGGAAAGTTTACCAAACATAAGATGTCCAAAGAAACAGAACTAGGAATGAGGAATAACTTCACTTGGGGGTACAGGTGTGGTTCACAGAGAAATTTTCATCTAAGCACAAGGACATATGTGTGTGTGTGTGTGTGTGTGTGTGTGTGTGTGTATGTGTGTGTGTAATGTTTTCAAGGTCTGAGGTAAGTCCAGGTTTTCCAGACAAGGCAGTTTGTACAAAATCACAAAAGTATGTGATTGCTTTGAGTTATCTGCAGACATTTTTAAGTTGGCCTCAATCTCAGAATAAAAACCTGGAGATGAGAATCTTTTTATGAAAAGATTGCACCATCCTACACTGCATTCCTATGTTATAAGAGGGGGAACAATATGTAGATAAACTATCAATGTGCAACACAATCTTGGGCAAAGAGATGTTGAAAATGTGTTTCTTTACCTGTAAGATAGGTTAAATGGCATCACTACTTTAATAGTTGTTATAAGAAATTGTTGCTATGATAACACTCTTTACACGTTTAGGGCTGGTCAGCTACATAAAAGCACTTGCAACACAAGCTTGAGTCTGAACCCTGGGATCACATGGTAGAAGAAGAAAATCAACTCTTACAGGTTTTCTTCTAACAGAGAGAAAATCATTAAACCCCATGGATCTACACTGTTGTTAATTTTAATGAGTGTTAACATAGACCTGATTATTTATAAATTATCAACATTAGATAATTGTAAATGCTATGTTCAGAAAGGAATGGAAAAGAGCATCCTAAATAAAATGAGGACAGAATCTATGACTCCCACTGAAGTAGTCTGGAAAGTAAGATTGGTCTGATAAAATTAAAAAAAAACTGTTGAGTGACTTTCAAAATGTTTAGTAACTAAGAAAAGAAAACCCACTGCAAAGTTTGGGGGGAAACCTTTAATAGGAACAGAGTAAATGACAAAGTAGGATAAAACAGTACATTGATTACTTTGAAAGAAGTGAAAATAGGATGAAAATACACAATACAATACACAAGGAGGAAATAGAGGCCAATATTGTAAGTCATAAGAAATAAAAATGATGCATCTTCCCAGGGAGAATAAAGGGAAGGACACACAAGACAGAATGGCTACAATCTGAGCAATTCAAATGCAATGACTCCAAGGAGGAGGAGTCAGAGATCTGGAAGAAAGAACTGTTGCAATGAGATATTGCAAAGAAGACACTGATGGTCAAATGATGAAGACAAACCTGAGTTGTTTAGTTTGGGAGTGTTCTATGAGCTCCACAAGCCTTCTAGGATACTTGTAATGTTTTTCTTCCTTCTTAGCATGTGTGCATGTGTGGAAAGGGTTACGTTTGTTTTATGTAATAAATTGCCTAGAAACCATACAAAATATAGTTTTTAGTTATTCTTTAGATTATGACAGCTTGCAAAAGCCTGTGAATTCTTTGGGTATATTATGAGTGAATTAAAGTATTTAATTAATCAATTGATTTAGAATTTTAATTCATTTGCCCCCTTTATGATGCCAGGTTGGATGTTACATATATAAAGTGGCAAAGCCACTATTTGAGATGCTTACCAGGCCATGTAGAGAAATGTTCAGAGGACTTTATAGGAGGAATGTCCCTTGCTACTTGTTCAGGAGTTGCAGTGCTTGGGAATCGTAGGACAGGACATTAGAGCGGCATTTGGTTAATGACTGCCATTGAAGGATTTCCAGGAAGGCTTTCGGGAGTAGACGCAGTTTTATCCAGAGGCTTCTTGTCTTTTTCTTATTTTTTTTTCTTGTCCTTTTCAGACATTTTGTAAGCACCTGGAACTTTTCCTTTAAGTAGACTATAGAAATCACTAAGTCAGTGTCAGAAAATACCATTCACTGTGGCACATGGTGAGACATGGATGAAGTGAAAGTAAGTCTGCATGGCAATTTTTACATTTGCCAAAGGGTGCCCCACAACCAAGACTGCAAGCAAGGACTCCAGGGCCCTTAGTTCTCATCCGAACACAGAGTGATGACTGTTTTTCACTCCAATGATGGGAGTTCAAAGTACCTGGCTAGCTGACAGTCAGAGGCATGGAAGAGTGAGATAGAAAGTCAAGTCTCAAGAATGTCTGGCATGGGGGTTGTTGGGCAACAAGCAGGTGCACAAGAATTTTACAAGAATAGGGAGATGTAAAGAATGCTTGGCCTTTAGCAGGCTGACTGCCTTTGATGGAAAAGAATGTTTCTCACAGTCACCCAGTCTGTTAGACTAACACTTATCTTCAATTTATTCAATGACTACTTTCTTCATTAAGTAAATTTCCAAAGAGTATTAGTGTCTCATATGGACTGGGCTCTAGGTATGAGCACTGAACCAGACTGATTTGATCCGTTCACTCACTCTACTTTAATGGAGTCCCCCCTGGAGAATCCAAAAGAATCATTCTTCCCAAGTTAGAGGTAGAAACTCTTTGGAAAGTCTTCCACTTTCCTGAGAATCATTCTGCCAAAGGACACAGATCTTCAACCAGATATTCTGGGAGGAATTTATTTCCCTCTTCCCCAAACCATACTAATGTTCTTACTGTGACGGCTTCATTAAGCCTGGGATCAGAATGTATGCTGGAAAGTGCACCTTTGAAGTCAAGTGTACCTCGCTCGAAATGGTACAGGTTTCATCCTAGGACAGCCACTGTGTTTTTCAATCCCGATTTTCATTATTTCATTTATCCAAAAGGATAAGGGAAAGCTTAGTTAATTCAGAGTTGTGTTGAGGATGCAGTATTCTAATCTATGCTAATATGAGAGTATAGCAATAGCTAACATACTAATTGAAGACAGCATGTTGCCTTCAGTGTTCTGCTAGCCTATGCTTCAACCTCCGGTCTAATTGTCAATTCATGTATTAACACTCTCTTAATGTCCCTAAACAGACTGTGGAACTCAAGTACCTCCTCTGTTCCTGTCCTTTTTAAATTCAATTCTTTCTATATCTCTCAAGCTGTGTGCTTTCCCGCTAAGCCACAAACTGGGTAGCATGTCTTCTGGGTGCTTGGAAGGTCCTCCCAATAACAGTGCTTGGAACATTTCACCTGCTTTCCCCCTCTAAGAACTCTTAGACTCACCATTATTCTAACTCTTGCCACAAACAAGTGAACACAAAGCTCAGGAAGAGAATTTTTTGCTAAGAGGACAGATCATCAGAGATTTGCAGACCTCAAGCGTCCTCCTTAATAAGACAGACTGCTTGAAAAGCCTCTGCCTCAGTCCGAGGAAGTATTTCCTGCATGACAAGAGCCTATGAATTTGAAAAATAAGTAGCTGTACACTTTTGGCAGTAAAAACAAAGAAGAAAATATGAATATTTACAAGATTTGATGTGGGAAGGAAAAGGGCAAACAGAAGCATAAGGGAAGCATCATTATCCCTGGTATTAAAACCAGAACGTTATTTCTCAAGGGCCTCACAGAGAGGACAGCATTTAATTTAATTAACAATGCCAGCAAGAGCATCTTTGCTGTAAATTCAGCAAGCAACAAAAAGGCCATAGCCGGGAAATCTGGGGGCTTCCTTTATAGCCATTTGCAACCAAGAGAGAGACTGTTCCACATCTGGGGAACATAATCTTCAAACAATCATCCATAAATACTATTTTTAAGACCATTTGATAAATACCTGACTCTGACAATCTACTCCCTGAAGAAAATAACAGCACTTTGCTTAGTTATTAAGAACCAGGACTGAGTTGGGGGTTAACCCATGTACCCTGCCGGTGGGATTATCAACACATGCCGCCACTATGGAAATCAGTATAGAGGCCCCTCAAAAAGCTCAAAGGATACAAAAGTTGGGCCAAAAATAGTTCAGTGGCCTGAGGAGGCGGCTTGTTCAATAAAATTCTCCCTGTGCAAGCATAAAGACCTAAACAGGGTCCCAGAAATGTCAGGCATGGTAGAATGTGTTTGTAATAACAGTTCTGATAAATGGAGCTAGGACTCACTCATCTGAGGTTTGCTTGCCAGGGAGACTAGCTGAATCAGTGACCTCTAGGACATTGAGAAAGAAACATGTCTCAGAAAACAAGAACAGCGTCTTGAAGCATGACTCCCTACGTTCATCTCTGCCTCCCACTTGCATGGGCTCACATGCATGTGAACCCACAAGAAAATGCAACATTGTATATATAGTAAGAACAGCCATATGACCCAGGTACATCACATGACCCAGGTACATCACTCATATGAATATCCCAAAGGGAATCCAGGTCTGTATACCATAGAGACACTTGTTGTTCTAAAGAAAGAAACTGATATGGGGTTCAGAGGGCATCTCCAGTGAGGTTCCACATTCCTGGCTCCAATATAAGGAATTGAGCAGAAACACACCCTTGTTGTAACAGAAGTAGTCCCTGGTTCATTAAGAGAGTCTGCTTTCAAATACAAGGAGCTATGTGGTCCAGTGGGCAGAGAACTTGCCATATAAATGTAAGGACCAAGGGAATCTTGAGAATCTAGATCAAATGAGACATGCAGCGCACATTTGCAAGGCCATTGCTCCTACAGCAAGATAGGAAGCAGCAACAGAAGAACCTGGGGAGGCTCATAGGCCAAGCAGCCTGCAAAGACCATAGAGAGCAACAAAGAGACTCTGCCTCAACCATGGTGACAGCAAGAACTAACACACAAAGGTCTTCTCTGATCTCAATTCACGTGCTATGGCATGCAAGCACCCACAATTATGTGCAGGGGATATGTACACATACATAACACTTATAGATATCAGAGAGAGAGAGAGAGAGAGAGAGAGAGAGAGAGAGAGAGAGAGAGAAATAGAGAGAGAGAATAAAAGAGAGAAGTGGCACAATTTCAAGAGGAGTCAGAGCAAGGAAGCTTAGCAGGTCAAAGTTTCCTTGCCCAAAGAGCTGGAGTATTGTTCGCTTCGTTGTGGGTTTTTGACTGTATAACGGGGTTTTGGCTGACTTGCCTGGTCTGTTTTTTTTTTTGTTTTTGTTTTTTTTTTTTTTGTACATGCTCTGTATGGCACAGAAAGTTCTACATACAAGTTCATATATCACATTTCTCATCAGTGTCTTACAACTCCAGGTAGGAGTGTTCTGGTATTGCAGTGAGCCAGAGGCATAATGTCCTGTGCAGGTGACTGATTTTTAGATGGGCTTTTGCAGTGGAGGGTGGGGATCCTCTTTGCCCATTGATTGTTTTTTATATGCTGATTTAGTGAGGATTTAGGTAAAGCCAAACCTCTTTCTTCTTCTGTTGCTTTGTATTAATGTTTCTAAGTGCAGGATTCACAATAAACAAGATATGTGATCAGTCTGATTATCACCAACAGATGAATGGATAAAGAAAATTGGTAGATAAACACAATGGAGTACTCATTATTCAACTGTAAATTATTCCTGCTATTGTACTGGCTTTGTGGGAGCCTAGTCTGTTTGGATGCTCACCTTCCTAGACCTGGAGGGAGCAGGGAGGACCTTGGACTTCCCACAGGGCAGGGAACCCTGACTGCTCTTTCGACTGGAGAGTGAGGAAAAGGGAGAGTGGGGGGAGGGGGAGGGAAATGGAAAGAGGGAGGAGGTGGAAATTTTTAATAAAAAAATTATTCCTGCTATGTCGTTGCAGGAAAACGGATGGTACTGAAGATTATTGTGTCACATAAAATACTTAGACTCAGAAAGGCAAATGTACCACATGTTTTTGTTCCTGTGTGTGTTCTATGAAAGCAGAACGGGACAAGGTAGGCGTAATGGAAATCTAAGGAAAATACAAAGGAGAGCATCAGGGAGTCATGGGGATAAGTAATACAAAAGTATCAGGCTTTCTCACATATACAGAATATGTGTGTGTGTGTGTGTGTGTGTGTGTGTGTGTGTATGTGTGTAGTTGTTTATATATTTCATGTCATTATATAATACACATGTTCATTAAGATTAATAAATAAACTGAAAAACCACATTAGTCTTACAAAATAATCCAGATTCTGGATTCATACTGACTACTATTAATTTTGTGAGTGTGTAAAAACAAGCTGTGAACTTCCATATCACCCCACCTTCTCATTTATAGAATGAGATGGCTGCAAATCTGCCATGGGGACTGTGAGCATGGAGTAAGATACGGGAAAAGTGCTGAGCTCAGTATGTAGACAGGGGCATGCATTTAAGAAACGTGTTTTATTGACTCACTTTTAGAGGGGGCGTCACTGTAACTCCTAATTAGTCATTTTCTCCCATTGAATCTAGCGCTGCATTGTGCTGTCTTGCAATTTCTGTTCATTCCTGAAGGATTCTCCCTAGTCCCTCTGCTAATATAAGGGATGAGGCCCACTCCATTGGGCAGTTATTCTGTTACTAAAGAGCTGAAGTAAATCTCACATCGTGGAGAAAGTGTATTTTTATTGTAACCATAAATTCTGTGGCTCACAGACTATGTGGGACACGTGCCCTTTGGAGGAGGCTGTCTTGATCTCTGCCCAGAATCCTCCTTTCAGAATTCAGAGTCAAATGTTACTAGAGTAGTCTGTGTTTGGGATTCTGGGACTATTTGCCTATTATTTGCCAAATGCATACTATGTGCCAGGCACTGTGTCTGGTACCAACTTCGCTGCAGTGAACAAAACAGCATTCCAGCTCATAGGGCTTCATTCCTGGGTCTCCTTGCTCCTGTCTATCTCTGCTTGATGCGTAGTGTCAACAGCAAGGCAGCCATGTCTGGTGTGACATACTCCACCATGGGTCCGAGCTGTTAGCAGGGCTGCTGATTCCAGTGGGGACCCCTGTGATTGTCTGCCCTAGGTGTTTGCATCTGGTTTCCTGTGTGGTGCAGTGTCCTTGCGGCTCTAGTTCACCCTAACAGTCTTGGTAAAGGAAAGCCTTTGGGATTCTCTTAAATCAATTAAGCAAACATTCGATTTTCTAAGTACTTCCTGAGCTCAGGAAGTCGGTGGAATTGATGTCTTTCATGCTTGGCATGCTTCTTGTCTTCCTGCAGTTTGTCTTTGGGAAACAAAGGCAAAAGAGCTCAGAGTGACTCAGAGTTCTACTTTTGTTCTCTTTCTGTGCGACTGCTTTGACTGGGATTGCCACTCTTTGTCTCGCTGGGGAACAGCCTACATCTATTAAGATGCTTAGGTCTTTTAAAGACAAGAATCCATTTTCATCTACCTCTTTGTATCTAGGTTCTTGCAGAATTTAAGTATGAAATGCTTTCAAGCATATATGGAAACCCATATATTTTAATGCCATCTATAATCAAGGCATGAAAATGGATTATATCCATGATTATATCATCCCAAATAATAGGAAATAATATCTTTATTTTGCAGAGGGACAAACCAAAATCAGCAAAGTCAATCAACTTGCCAAAGTAAGCAGGTGGGTTGAGATTAAAACTCAGTTTGACTCCAAACCTGTATTTTATTCATAATACCAGGGTTCTTGAAAGTCAGTATTGTTGGGCTTGGAGCCAGATAATCCTCACTGTTTTCATATATTACATGTTTTAGGATGTTTTACATTATCACTAAGCTATACCAACAGATGTCCATAGCATTTCCCCTGTTTGTGATAGCCAACATCTTTTCCTTGAGAGCCAAACATCTCATAATTAAAATCCATTCCATATGTTAAACTAAAAGAAAATATCCATTAAATTGCCTAGCTTTTCTACATTACAGAAAAAAATTTATGTTTTTCAAATTACATGGGGCAGCATGTTGGGAACTGCAGCAATACAAAGCTGTAGGTAGCATTCTTTATTTGAGTATCTTTATAAGGTGGGATTGAAATGACTGTAGCTATAACTCAGTGTTAAAGCACTGGTCTAGCATGCACAAGGTTCTAAGTTTGGTCCTTGACAACACACACATACATGCACATACACACCCACACACATAGACACAGGGACTGTAATCAAGAAACGATTTTATGCTGGGTGGTGGTGGTCATGCATACCTTTAATCCTAGCATTCAGAAGGCAGAGGCAGGCAGATCTCTGTGGGTTTGAAGCAAGCCTGGTCTACAAGAGCTAGTTCCAGGACAGTCAGCAAAGCTACACAGAGAAACCCTGTGTCAAAAAAAAAAAAAAAAAAACAAAAACAAAAGAAAGAAATAAACGGAAAAAAGGAAGGAAGGAAGGAAGGAAGGAAAGAAGGAAGGAAGGAAGGAAGGAAGGAAAAAAATTTTAGGATTGGGCGAGGCCAGGCCAGCAATGTGGCTAGGAAATAAAATTGCTTCCTGTCATAGCTGATAACCTGAATTTATCTTACTTCCAGGATATGCATAATAAGAAAGAATGAACTTCTACAAATTGTCCACTGTCTCCACATGTATTCCATGACATGTGCATGCATGCACATACAATGAATAATTTAAATAAATAATTTAAAGGTGCTGGGACTTCTTATAGATGTAGCAGTCTATTCTATTTTAGTTACCAAGAGGAGGAAATTTTTGAAGTGAAGGACTATCAACTATTCATTGATCTGACCAGCTCTTCAACACCCTGGCAAACTGCTTCTTGACCATTGAGCTAAGATCAAATGTAGCAGCCTAAAATGATGAGATGACATGTGAGTCATAATTATCCCAATCATGAAAATTATGTTAGAAGATTGACAGGCTTTTACTGATTTTAAAAGTAAGAACATTGAGGCTGAGAGAAATAAAGACAGCAGTGTCAAATCGCCCATCTGTGAAAAGGAAAGGCCAGATTAAGCATCCATTCCTGTCTGTTTCCAGCCAGAGTTCAGAAGGATGTCAAATACTGGACAGTCACAGATGCTGTAACAGACCCAAGTACAGGCAGTTGCTGCAAGCCTCGGAAGTAGAATGAAAGCAGCAAATTAGGCATGAGTTTCAGTGCTGTGGAAAATGAGGATATTAATCATTCATCTTTGAAGAAGACAGCCCAGATGTCTAGAGACATTAGCCTGCTTATGCAGCATCAATGAAGACATCACTGTGTCTAACGATCATTTAAGAATCAAATTGTGGTATGTGTTTGCCTCAGACATGGAAGGCTGAGTCTAACTAGTGACATATTAAACTTGGGCAAATGAGAAACACCGAGGCAATGAAGAGAAACCGTTAAAACATAATCTTGACAGCATAGAGGGAAAGGAACACTACTGGCATAATGATGTTTTTGTGGAATGCCTGGAATATGACTGCGGAGGGCTTGACTTTCCTTCATGTGATCTAGTAACAGAATGTCAGCTGAGCGTTTGCCAGTCTTCTTTCTTTGGGTACCCATATGGCACCATGCGGATCATAGTGAGAAGACATGGTCAAGCTCACTCTGCCACTGGTTTCAGACGCTAACAGGTATTCATTGACGGAGTCTTTTTAGACTTGATTCTGCCCCACCCTGAAATACAATTTCACTGCTCCCCAATGTATTTTATTTTTCATTTAAAATTGCAATATCTCTGAAATCTTCAGATAAATACACTTTCCTACTTTGAGCTGAGGTTTTAATAAATAATAAGACAACATATTTAGGCTTAGCAATTGAATGGTAATTCCTTGATGCTCTGACATGTCTATCTATAAAAACTATTTCTTTTAAAATATATCTTCACATAACTGTCTTGGAGCTATTTATGGATGACAGAATTTGTTCTCTATAGTAAGTGGTAAATGACACTTGCTGCCTTCAACTAATCCAAATGAGGCAAAGCAACATTAAGGAAGAGGAATTAGGCTAAGAATGTAGAGAGTTTGGTTTCTAGTTCCCAGTTCCCACTGTCTTTTCTTGGCTTCAGTCAGTGACTGAATTTTCCTGGATTGAATACATATTAACCTCCCAACCCAACTCATAATATGTATTTCTGAATCTCTGGTAATTGAAATATGATGGGTTCATAACTTGACTCAATGACTACAGGCTCAATTTTGTCTAAGTTCATGTAAATTCAGTAATTGCAGCCATTAGAAGCCATCAGAAGGCAAATCTATCCTTTCGTAGCTCATGGAATGACCATGCGAATTCAAAACCATCACACCCTGCACAATAAATGTCAGTTGGTGAAGCAGTGATGGAGACAGCCCTGATGGAACATTTAGAAGTGGGAAATCTAGAATTCTAACCCACTATTTTTGAAATTCATATTCTTTAGACACCTAGTGTATCTGAATATAACTTTTTCTCAGTATAACTTGATAAACTTTCCTATTTTCATACATGAAGTTTAGTGTTCTAGGAAGAAGCAAATTAGTCAGCTGGTAGAAGATTGAAGATGAGTTGTTTAGTAGCGGCTTATGGATGTCTGTTCCTCTGGTAGCAAGTTCCTGTTAGTTTTAACTGTCAACTTGGCACAATCTAGAGTTATATGGGAAGAGAGTTTCAGGAAGAGAACTGCCCAGATCAGACTGACCCTGTGAGGAATTGTCTTGATTGTTAGTTACTGAAGAGGTGCTCATTCTGCTTTGGAGGTGGCACTACTCTGGTCAGGCATCCTGGGCTATATAAGAAGTTTTTAAAAAATGAACCTGTAGGTAAGCAACAAGAAGCAATTTCCCATGGTTTATGCTACAAGTTCCTACTTGAGTTCCTGCCCTGACCTCCTTCAGTGAAGGAAAGAGTAGGAACTCAGAGGAACGGCAGGAGAAGCTTGGGTTACATCATTGTTTTCACACGTGTTGAAAATTCACTTGTTAAAAAAGAATGCTTTGAAAGTGATATAGATCGATTAATTTTCACATGATATCAAAAATTTTACTTTTGAGGACATATGTATAACAAATATTTCTAGATTGTTTTAGGCTATTGAATATCAGTTTCACATTATTAGGAAATACTGTTTATTAGGATGGAAACAGAGACATAGAAAGAGAGATCACTTGTGATTTAAAGTCTCTCAATGTAGCTGTTTATCTCATTAATAGATAAGGAAATTTCACCACTCTGTTTAGGTATAGAACGGTATTTCATAAGGCTGCCTAGTGATAGGTGTGGCACCTCATCGTTGTCCATATTCTCTTAAAGGCACAACACAAGGATGTTACACAGCACTCAAGAAGAGGGAAATCCACACAGGAATGGGCACTTAATAATAATGACGGTGATCAGCCTGGGTGTGCTAGTGTGCTTTCTTTAAAAACTAACTAAAACAACCTTTTCTTGGATTAAGGCCCCCACATCTAATTACCAAGCTGAAGAAGTACAGGTGAGGGGGGAGGGGAGCACAGCAAACACCACCACAGGCTTGCAAACAGTAGAAGCTCAACTATAAAAAAACAAACCAACAATCATTCCAGAAAACTGATTATCTTGCTTACTAAGTTGTGAGGAGAACCAGAAACTAATCAATGGCAGAAGACCAGAGAGGCATATTGATGAACGTTGATTCTACAAACGAAAAAAGAAGACTACCACTAGCTAAGGTTTCTTTTCCTTAGTACATAAGACATAATAGATTATATTTTTGTAAGGCTTCATTTTCTTTGTATTATTGGTAATAAAATAAATATGGTATATAATAAATATGTTGGTAATAATATATATTATCAGTAATGAAATATATATATATATATATATATATATATATATATATATATATATATTGGTTTTTCGAGACAGGGTTTCTCTGTGGCTTTGGAGCCAGTCCTGGAACTAGCTCTGTAGACCAGGCTGGTCTCGAACTCACAGAGATCCGCCTGCCTCTGCCTCCCATGAAATATATATTTATAAATACATAAGAAGTGATGTTCCGCAGTGTGAGCATCCCATCAGAATAAGTGTGTGAATTTTGGGACCAGAAGTTACTGGGCTTAGACAGTGGAATTAAGATGCTCTACAATATTCATTGCCTTTTATGTTGAAAATTTCCACAATTTATGTAAAACTGAGTTAAAGCAATCCAGTAGAATGCTTTAGCCAAATGTATAATATTAGGCTGTAAAACTAGTGTCCCTTGCTTACAAGTGACTACACTTACACCAAAAGAAAAGAAAATTCATGGTAGGTAAAACAAACAGAAAACCAGTCAAGTAGAGTTTAGTATCATATCTATGACAACATTTTGCAGCTAACAAAATAACTCATAATCTAATCACAATCTCCCTATCACTTATAAAAGCACATTATTTAACATTTGAAGTTATCAATTTCATAGAACTGGATTTGAAATTTTGATAGTCCTGGGGAAGGCTACATCCTTATACCCACTTGAAAATGACCAAGGAGAAAAGTGGTCTGTGGGATTTCTGCCAGTGATACCACAGAGTGCTGGGAGAATAAGTCCTCTCCTGTCAGAAAGTATGTGACCATGTTTTTACTTCACCTCGGATACAGACTCTTACAAGCACATGCCCAGAAGGATTTTACATTTTTCTGTGTTCATGAAACTCCCATGTCCCATTGGAAATGGGTATATTCCACCACTTTAAAAGGCTATACTGGCAGAGATCGTTATAATGTGTCATATCAGTGACTCAGAGATGAATTGTCACTAATGAGAATTTTAAGCTTTGGGAAGGATCTATCTGTGATGAATGACCAAACACAATGTGTGTAAGAAAACATGGTGAAAAATTGGTACTCAGAAATATGGACTATATCAGTGAATGGGCAAATATTTGCCATTGGCTTCTATTGGCATATAGGGAAACACCATTCCATAATCCATTTGCCATGCTTGAATGTAGCTATGTGATGGTTACTGACCAATACCATGTAACATGTTTGGTATTATTTCCAAGACAAACCTGTTAAACCATGTAGCATTCTGTGTGCTGTATCTGTTCTCTGTCAACCATGTTTTGCACGTGAATTTAAAAACGGAAAGAAAAGAGCCTGGATGGACATGGGCTGGCTCATGAAGACAGGTGTACAAAACTTTTGGTTCTCATCCAACTATAGTTGGCATTAGAAAAGAACCTGATTCCATTAAGCCTCTAAAATTCAGGTAATGTTAAATCAATGACACTCATACTTTGAAGTAAAGTCATACATCTTTAAGTTCTCAGAACTTAAGTAACAACAATGTCATATAATTTGACTTAGTATTTGAAATTTTGCAATTGATAGCTTAGGATTTCTTAAATCATGGTATCTGTTTTTTTTAACTTCTTTCTTGAGGGTCTAGTACTTACCAAACATTATCCTTGATGCTAGGCATTGCTCAGAAAATAAATACTCACCTTATATATGACACATATATTCTAGTGGGAAATAACCACACTGAGATTTGCTGAAATCTCTAGGGAAAAATCTGGCCTCATGCTATAATTTTTTCGGGAGTCCATGATTCTTGACTTTTCTTCTTGCCATTTTTGGTGTGACCAACATTTAAGAAACTCTTGACATCTTCCTCTTAGCTTCATATGTGAAGGGAGAGTTGGGGTTTATCTTCCAGCTCCATCTGCAGTTCCTTGTGAAGGCTCATTTTGTAAATATTTTCTCTGCTGTGGTAGAACCAAGTCTTATAAGTTCAATAGAAACTAAGATTTTCTCTATAATTCTTGAATCAGTGTCGTACAAGATAAGTCTCATCTCCTGGAATCTAATATTCCAAATAGTTTTCTTGCTCTCAGGACTAAATTTTAATCCTTTTTCTTCAGTATACAATGCCCTGAGATTCTGGGATTTAAAGGGTGTTTGGCAATGGAGAAGTGCTGAATGGAGTGGAGAGAGAAATAGATTAATTCTGAAGCTACTTTCCAGGATCAGCACATCTTCAAAAGCAGGTATAAGCAACAAAATATTTCAATATGTTTTTCTGTTCTCTTGGGAAGAGATAATGTATCTAGTAGTTAAGGAAGAAAGGAGTAGAGAACTCTGAATTTTTACTTCTCCACATAAAAATTGTATGATGTGTGTCTTTGAGCAAGCCAATTAACCCAACTAATATATTTTACTAATCTACAAACATGCATATTCATAGGAGCCCTTATTGGGTTCCTATGAGAGTGGAATTAATAAATGATGTTCTTAGCATGGATATTGGGTAATGGAGAGTGACCTTAGATTGTAGCTCAGACATACACTTTTCAGTTTATGATCATATTTTCACAGAGCAAAATGTCCTTGCGATTTGATCAATTGTCCTGCTTGAAATTTACATTTGAGACTCAGTTTTTTGTATTCTTATAAGGCTTTTGATGGGAATCTGGGAGGTGACTTATGGGGCAAGGTTATTATAAATTTAGAAGCTGCTGCCTTGTTGAAGGGGGAACCGGTCCTGAAGTGACCTCAGCTCTATGAAGACACTGCCCTGTTTCATGGTCATCAAAGCAGCAAGGGCTCCTCACTGACATGAGTGGGAATTTAAATGCATGCTTTGTCGCTGGAGGGCTGGATATGTAACAGGTTTCCTTGATCACTGGAAAACTGTCTTAGAGACACGCTCACTCTTTGCTGCCTCACTGCATAGCAGAGGCACTGACAGCAGTTTGCTACCTTCGTGTTTACTGGGTCAGCTGCCATTTCAAAATGTTGTCAGAGGTTACTTTCAAAGACCTTACCCCAACCTTGCCACAAATTCTAATAAATACGTACTGTTGTCACAAAACATGTCCTGGGTCTCGGATCCTTACTAAACATTTTCAGATGGTACTTTTTATTTCTTTATGGATCTTTGTGAAAACTGTGAAAACCCTGTCTCTCTAATCAGTAAGTCAGGTTATTTCAGAACCTGTATCTCTCTGTGCCTCAATCTGTATCTAAAATAACACAATAAGGACATAGTTAGAAGAGTTGAATAGATACAAAAACTTGAACAAGATTAGAAATGTATGTACAAGCCAGGCGGGTGGTGATGGCACACGCCTTTAATCCCAGCACTTGGGAGGCAGATCTCTGTGAGTTTGAGGTCAGCCTGGTCAAATAAGTGAGTTCCAGGAGAGGCTCCAATGCAACACACACACACACACACACACACACACACACACACACACACACAAACACACACACACAGACAAGAATCATAATGTGCAGTCTGTTTTAACAAAAATTAATCTCAAATTTGTATCAATATATAAAATTTGTATACAACATACAAACCTTCAATCCAATGTGAAACATTTAAAACATTTTTTCACTATGCTAGTAAATAGCATATGCATTTGATGTCAAAATAGTAGCAAATACTCCAAAAGCTACAGAGAAACCCTGTCTCGAAAAACAAAACAAAACAAAACAAAAATATAGTAGTAAATAAAAAAGTAGATAAATGGGTAGAAAGATAGATCGGTATTTAGGTAAGGTAGTGTGTGCTTCACTCTCTTCCATGGGTGTGCCTCTGGTTTTAAATGACCCATGCACTAAACAGAGAAGTCTTTTTCATATGTTTGTCTAATGCAGGGCTTCTTGGGATGGAGATAAACTTCTTACTACACTTCCAATTCCTAGAACCTGGTAAATGTCCAAAAATGTATTTATTATTTATCCTGAAAAAATACCAAATGCATTAAAAAGTGGACTGCATAGTGTTGTGGAACTTTGGGGAGAATAGGAAGACTTGTAAGAAGTCTTGCAATGCAAATCCATGGCTTATCACACAAGTCTGTTTTTTTTGTTCTAAACAAGACCAGTTAATCACCTTTCTCTATGTATATCTCAACTTTAGACTCCTTTGGGAAAACTTCTTTTTTTTAAAATATTTATTTATTTATTTATTTATTATGTATACAATGTTCTGTCTGTATGCCTGCAGGCCAGAAGAGGGCGCCAGACCTTATTACAGATGGTTGTGAGCCACCATGTGGTTGCTGGGAATTGAACTCAGGACCTTTGGAAGAGCAGTCAGTGCTCTTAACCCCTGAGCCATCTCTCCAGCCCCGGGAAAACTTCTGATTATCTTACAATGGCAAACTCTTGGATGACTCCATGTGTCCCTAAAGACAGACGTTCCTCAGTAAGCTACTTCACAGACTCCGGTGACTTTCTTACTGACATACCCAGAGACGCACTCATTCCTCACTCCTGGGCCTGTCAGCTGCTTGTGATGTTATTTCCCTCAACTCTTGAAAGTCTTGTTTGTGTGCTATTCTTTCACCAAGGTCCACCCATTGCTTTGTCTTTTATTTTGTCCTTTCTCATCTCCCAAACCAAATGTTGAGTATTGGAGGACCTCCCTAGAATTTGTTTGCATAGCATTTACATGTTTTTCCTATTAACTTTATAACTAAATACTGTGTATATGCTCTCAAAGTTTTGACTAAATCTGGGTTTTTCCCCTCTATTCTAATGTCATGTATCACATGCCCAACTATTTGTATCAAATTTAACAAGCCTAAATTTAACTCCTGACCTCTGCACCACCACTACAACTTCTCTCATGGATTCCAGAATTTTTACAGTCAAGATAAAATTCTCAGATCACTTTTGACTTCTCACAGACCTTACATTCAATCTATCAGAAAATCTCACTGACTTTCAAAATTTTGTAAGCCAGGGAGCATCTTGCCTAGCTTGTTTAAAAGGAGCATCCTACTCCTGGCAAACAGACCCCTAGAAACTCTCCCAGTTGTGCACAAGACTAGTCTTCTTCACAGCAATTGCTAATGATCATCTCAGAGTTCTTTTTGCGCAATTTGGATAGACATTTTGAAAATGCAGACTCCAGCTCTCTTTGCTATCAGTTCTCAGCTCTTTGTTCTTCACCTCAGCCCATGGTTCTTCTCTTCAATTCAAGAAGGAAATCATGAAAAAGATAAACCCAAACTATCCACTTCAGACACTAGTAGGGCTTCCGATGCAGCACAAGGAGGGCAGTGCATGGGAGAGTTTTTCTGGGCTTTCTCCCCAAGGAAGGGAGGAATGAATCTCACACAGGCGAAAGGTGTGGATTGATACACTCACGCTCTGCTGTCAGCAACAGAATCTCTGTGCAATCGTAACATCTCTTTGCCTTGGGCACTGAAGTTTGTTTGTACTTGGAAGACACTCTGTTCTTTTGCTGGATTCCAACATTCAGCTGTCATGGGGGAGGGGTGGGACATTCTTCTCAATCCCTGAAGGCTATAGGATATTCTCTGGTAAGTCTATAGGGAAGCAAGCAGCTCAAGCAATGCCTATTGTTCACGCTGCAGAGATGGGGCAGCTGAAGCAATGCCAGAAGATAAACTTGGTGTCACTCCTAGACACCCAAGAAATTTTTCTCTTCTTCTCAGATGGAGTCTCTCATCATCTATCACTCACTAAATAGTCCAAGACGGGGACCATAAGTCCCTCCCATATGCCTGTCTCCAGCACTGGAATTACAGGTGCTCTTCACCAATCCTATTTGTTACTCTTATTGTTTGCTTGCTTCCTTTACTTGTTAAAGTGTATTCCAGGGATGGAATTCAGGTCCCCATGCTGCCTATCAAGTACTTCACTGACTGGGGCACTTACGAATATATTTAAACAGAAAAAAAATTTAAGAGTAATAAGATGCAGTAAAGATAAAAGGTGAGTACGCACTCCTAATTTCCCACCACCTTCCTAAGCAGAAAGCTCAACCACTGACTAGATTGATATAGTAACAGTTTTACCCATGAGGTAAATCCCTTTCTATTCCCATTTCCTCTGACTTTTCAGACCATCAATCAAAAAAACCACAGTACAAAATGCCTTTATTGTGTAGAAGTAGATTGTAACAGGTCCAGATGCACCTTTGGGCAAAAGCAATCAAAGTGCAAGGAACCTACATAACAGAACTAAATACAAAGGCAACAGAATATCCATCTGTGCCCCACAAAAGTATAGACTATCAGGAAGAAAACAGAGTTTGCATTTGGGAAATAAAGCATTCTGCGTGTGACTCAGAGAACACAGAGTAAAAAGTAAAGACGAATACAGTGGAACCTTGCTGAGGCAAACCAGGGATGTTGCAGGATACCTGGACTTGTTCATGGTCTAATGTGCCTTGTGGGGTTTTCTGTTGTGATTCAGATATGACGGGGAGTTGATGGCTACACAAGGATCAAGTCCATTCGCTTCTGTGCAAAGAATGAAAACCCTTAACTCCCTTTGTGACTCTCCCTGTGCACACCCAACTAATCCATTTCCCAACTTAAAGCAGTTCCACCGTAAGTGGAAAATCTTTACAATAAGAAAAGAACAGGCTGGGGCTCCGGATTGTGAGTCTTTATGACTGAGATCTTAATCTGAGGTCCCAGAGGTTCAGCTGTGATTTCAGCACAAGGCATGGTTTTCAGTGCTGGGCGGAGCCACACATGCAAAGCCTAACTCAACGGAACAGCGCTACTTCATCAGTGCTATAGTGCTCACAGCTTTCTCTCATGGGGCCAATCCTTCCAGAAATCCATTAACTTTCTTTTTTATTTGATTTGTCAATAGAAATTATTAAAGACCTTAGGAATTTCCACACGCCTTCTCTGCCTCTGTGTTTTTTTAAATTTATACACATACTACAAGTTTACTATTCCAGTTCCAAAACTAGTATACAGAATACTTGGCATCCAACCTAGTGTCTAGGGACAGGAGGTTTTGCAGCTGATTGCATGGTCTCCTGTGTGTCGCTCAACCTTCTGAGATCAGAGTTATAGCTTTAGACAAGGAGAAAAAAAATAGTTCCACACTGTGGTTTTAAAACCATTTAGCTTTTAAGAGGCTGTATTAAGAAGGAAAGGAAGAAAGAAAGAAGGAAAGAAAGAAAAACAAGTGTTTCATTTTCACCAATACTTCACAGCAGCATCTTTGAATGAAAACAATCAAAGCCAAAGTGAGGCTGTTGTTATGCACTGAAGCTGGTCTGCTGGCTGCTTTCGAATCCTGATTGGCCAGGTCAGGCTAAGAGGAGCCTGTATCCTGTGTTTGCCCTGACAAGTCCACCATTTCCTGGAGAACAGACCCAAACCCTGTGAGATCCAAAACATCTTCTTCATTTTCCGTCTTCTGGACAGTCGTGCTAATGAAATGACTTTTGTCATTGTTTCATCTTTATGGGCGAGAGGAAAGAATCAAAAATTAATTCATTTTACTTAGAGAAGTCAATACTAATCAGTTTTTAAAAGAAAAGTCAATACTAGCCTAAATAAATGCTATTTAGTTCTACTTGAATGCACGGCTGATCCAAGGAAGGGAAAGTGTTTCTTTAGTGTTCATTTTGGTTTTATATAAAGTTCTCAGGTCTCTTCTGGTTGTTTAGTAACTGTTTAAAAATTATAGAGAATTTAATCTAAATATATAATCTAAATATAAGGAGGAACTTGTCTGTTCAATTTTATCATATATGAACTGATTGTGTATAGTATATAAAATTCAATAATATAATGAAAACCAAACTCTAAGATTAAAATAAAACATGGTTGTTATTAAATACTCAATGACATTCATGCCCCGGAGCACAAGGAAATCCCTTTCCTTGTTATATTGTTTTATTTTTCAATTTGCATAGAATTCATTACCACTTCTCCAGCTGCAGATTTTCCTTGATTGATGTAATAAAAAAAAAAGAAGAAGAAGAAGAAAGGAGAGAGGTGAAAGAAAACTTCACAGGCACCTGGGTGGAATTCTTCACACTGAATTTTGTTGTCACCAGTTGGAATCTCCTGAAGGGAGGGAACAGCTTCAAAGGATAGCATAAATGGCTTCTCAGTGGGTTGAGTAAGCAGGTGGAGAGAACCCTATAGGAGCTGGGGGAAGGAAATAACATGATTAAACTATAATGTCTGCTCCCAACAGTGTGAGCAGGGCTGTCTCTAATGCTTGGGCTGGCTTTTTGAAATCTAGTCTTCATACTGGGTTGCCCTGACCAGCCTGAAAACTAGGGGAGGAACTTAGTCCTATCACAGTTTGATATGCCATGCTTTGTTGATACCCAGCAGAGGACTGTCCCTTTCTGAACAGAAACAGAAACTGAGGAGGGGTAGATGGGTGGTGGTGTGTGGGGAGAGAATAGAAGGAGAGGAGGGAGGGAAAACTATAGTACAGTTGTAAAATATATAAACTTAACAAAAAATATAATATCTGAAAAAGTTTAAGTAAAATAGAAAAGGAGTGTGAACAGCTATGAGGGAAGAATAGAGCTCAGTTCCCAGGAGACACACAAGGGCGTGTCACTCCAGCTCCAGGGCATCTGATGATTATGGTACCTGCACACACAACATGCATAGATTTACACTAAAAATGCACATATACATGTCATTAAAAATAATAAGAGTAAACCTTGAAAAACTTTCAGGCACATGTGTGGAACAGACAAACCCCACAAACCCACAGAGCTTCACCCGAGAGACTCCAATGGATGAAAGAATATACTTAGAGGTGTCAAATGAACTTTTCCTAATACCATTAGTGTTTGTTACACTCTTAGAAAGATTGGGGTCAAATGTCTCAAATCGAAATGTATGGTTGTTATTGTAGAACATGCTCTCAGCACAGAAGGTCGCAAATGCCAAGATAAACTAAAAACTAAAAGTATGTTGTAGTACCAAAAGGGATGGAACAAGTATGAAAAGCTTTAAAACAGGAAATCATGCAAATAGTGCTTTAAAAATGATAGATTAAAATATTTTTCATAATCCAGAAGTTCTTAGTGTCTAAATTTTATAAATTTCCAATCTAATATACCAAAGATCCTGGTTTTTGTTTATATTTTTTGAGACTCACTATATAGTCAGAGCAGAGTGATGTCCAATGTAGTAATCCTCCTGCCTCAGACTTTCTGAATGCGGGGATGAGATTAAAGGGTTAAGGCAAGAGAGCTGGCAAACCTCTATAAATTAAGGTAGAAAACAAAGCAAAACAAAAAACTTAAACTTTTCTGGGGAAATGTTTTATGCTTTGATTTATTCTGCCGCTATAATTCAATTTTCTACAAGGTTAAAGTGAAGGCAGACTCCACAGTATATTTTAAAAGACATTTTATAGTTGGAGATCAAAAGCAAGCTGAGAAGATTCTATTATGATTTCAAAAGCATTATAATTTATAATGGCTTGGTAAAATAAATATAACGCCATAAAACACAATACCTGACTTATTGATTTCATTAATATTATTAGCAAGCAGATTTACTGGATGAAGCCCACGGGCTACATCTCCTTAGCAGATAAAAATACTCCTACAAAAACTAATTTGTGCGTATTGTTTTGTAGATAGTAGAGCAAACTGACCTTTTTCAAGGGTACTGAGGAGAGGAGGGAGGACTCTAAATTTGTGTTTATTTGGGTCTCCAGTAAAAACTGACATCATGCCTGTGGTATCTGCAGAAATTTCTTTACGCCTCATGCATTTGCCTGTCCTCCCCAGCACACACAGGGAGTCTGTCTGCAAAGGTTCTGCAACAGTCTAGCAGAATGGAGGAGCCTAGGTGGGTCTGCTCACTGGTTATTTTCAAATACCATCAAGAGAAGGAGAGATCAGTACTGCTTTCCGCAAAATAATTTCCAGGTGGCTTTAAAATTTTGCATAAATCATGAAACATTAGTTTCCGTTTTAGACATTTATTCTGAGAAATTATTCATGATTATATAATAAAGGCTTATCTTTGAGATATTATGAATTAAAATTATTGGTGAAAATAAATAACTCCCTTATTAGTTATGTTATTGCATAAGCTTTACTGGATTATAATGTGTGCAATTTCTATCCACCCTCAAAATTTATGATGTGTAGTAAGTTTATGAACTAGAAAGATATTCATCATAAAAAGAAAAAAAATAAGATCCCAACACCAATTTCCATTAGACAGAAAAAACTACCGCTAATTTGGGAAGTGAAATCACTCATGATGTTTACATTCATTTTATTTTCCAAACCATACAGAAACTTTTAATACAGACCTAGTCACCCTTTCATAGAACTAAAAAAGTTTTGTACTTTAACCAGGTGCTTCCTAATAACATCCTTAGCAGCTGATTATCACAAAGAAACAATGATATACAAAGTTGTCCTATTAAAATTAAATGCTGCATGTTCATAGCTGCGGTTTATATATTATTTGCATATTTACATTGCTGTCTATTTAGAAATAGCTGGGCACTGTTTCAATTAATATTTATGGGAGTCAGGGAAGGCAGACTGACTTATGAATTGGAATTGTTAGTAGCGTGATAATGGAAAAAGTAGGGAACTAGCAAAAACGCAGTGCAAAGCTTCCTACGTGCTTGAAATACTTCTCTCCCTGCAAAGCCCTCATAGCCATGCCTGCAACAGTGCATGCACTGAGATGCTCCCGGTGTTTCCACTGCCCATGTTGCTGCAGTGGAATCTTCACAATAACTGGAGACCACGGTACGATTAGCAACATTTCAGCTTTGCAAATTAAAGATCCAAAGGGTTAGAGTATGGGTGGAAAATTCATGCTAGGCATTACCAATATCAAAGCTTCAACATGTAGAATTTCTTCAAACACTTGGCTCCTGATAAGACCAAGTATTTTCTGATATCCAGATGATTAAAAATAAATCTGTAAATTCGATCACAAAAAAATATAGGTTTTTCTGTTTCCCACTACAAACTACAAATTGAAAATTTTTCCTTACCATAATGACCTCTTTAAGATATTTATCCATGTGTGGATTTTTCTTCCAGCCTTCCTAATTACTAATTAAGGGATTTTAATATGTACTAAATATCCATATTGCAAAAAGTATTATCATTTTTATATTAAAGACACGATAATCGAATTTGGGGCATTGAGGCATGGTGAAATTTTAAAATGAACCAATCTGAAATATCTCATGTGGTGAAGAAAGACTATAGGTCATTTTCTTGGTCGCATTCTCAGCTTCTCTTAGAACTAGGCGCCTTCATTCTGGGCAGCTCTGTGTGAACCATGGAAGAGTGCTTCGATACCACTCATGTGTTTCTCTCGCTCACTTCTATCTGCACCTCTAGAAGCAAAGGACTCCAGGGCGATGTAGAAATCCAAGAGAAGAATAGCCTCATCTGGCAGACTCCACACCGTGAAGCCAGTGAGGCCAGGAGCTCTTCAGGGTTGAGCTGTTGAGGTTTACAGTGATTAACACACCGTGATGGTTATCCGTTTAGTCCACTTCCATTCCAAATTCAGTCTGTGGTCCTTCCCATTTTTAAGTTATTTTTGTAAATTTTTCTCTAATTTTCTTGCAGATCAGCAGGGTTCTTTATGGCATTTTCATGCGAATTCATTCTTTCTTCTGCCCCCCCCCCCCCCAGTTTCCTATCTCCTGTGCTCTACTGCCCACCCCTTTCTCTCTCAGATTCCTGGGTTTTCCTTATCCTAGTTTATTATCTTGTTTTCTAGACAATTCTCCCAGTGAGTGCCACCTAAATGCTTGCAGTTAACAATAAGAAGCTAGGATCTGCACTCTGTCCTTTGGTTCCAGAGGTGAGCCTTCTACTCCTGTGTGTATTCTTTGCCAGTATGCGCAGTGCACAGCCTTGCCAGTAGAGGGTGCTAGAAAGAGCCCAAGGGAAGGAGGGGACTTTTCTGCTGGACTCAGTGCTGTTCTTTCTGATGTTAATGGATTCTTTTCTGGCAAACCATTCTTTTGTCAGAAGACTTTGGTAGCGGTGCATAGCTCCCAGTGGATTTCAGGAGGATCCCTGCCAACGATTTACAGAAAGTGGTTCCTGTGTGCATAAGATTCTTCACATGTAGCCACTGGGTTCTCTGGACCTCAGCGGCATCTCCCTTAGCAGAGTGCACACCTCAGCCTCAAAGGGGAGGAACTGGGAGGCTCAGCTAAGTTTTCTGTCTTGTGGCAGTGTTCTCTCAGCCTCGGAAGTGCTGGCCTTTCTCTGTTCCTTAATCAATTCTTCATAATGAATCTCCACTTCCTAAGACGTAATTGTTCCTATTACGTGTTCTTTGTTCAGCTTCATGCATCCACTCTCTTTACGGAAATTTTAAAGTTTCACACCCAAAATAGTTCTGGTTACAGGGATAAATGTTCAATCTGTGGGTCCTGAGCTTTGGCAGTTCCCCTACTTCTGGTCCTCAGTGCTTGAATTAGAGGTTTACCACATTTCTCTGGGCGACGTTCAATGGGCCCATATAATTCCATATTTTCATACATTATTTCTTCCTGTCTTACTTTGATTCCCCTGAGAAATATCCACCTCTCTTTGAAATAGACTTCCAGATTATAGTTCGTAGAGTTTAAAGAAAATCTGCTTCCCTAACTGTTATATAAATATACTTAAAATATTTTTCAGTAATTTTTAAATACAAATTGATATACAGTGTGAAGTACTCTATTTCTATTATCTTGTTCTTTACAGTTTTCCCAAGTAATTTAATCACAGAACCTTAATGTGTTTGTTTTTATTAGGTAAGCCACTTTTTACCATTTATTATTCATTTTTGTGATAACGACTGTTTTTATTAGCATAAAACACCTATCCCTTCATCAAGTGTAACTTTATATTTTTTACTACTAGAATATTAAAGATAAAATTCCAATAAGAAAAGTGAAAAATCTCCATATAACTGGGGGTTGTAGCTGTTAATGAACATTATGGTCTGCAATGTGGGCCTTGTGGGACATGACCACAATTAAAAAGGGTCTTCGTTAGTGTTCTAATGCTGCAGTGAAAACACCATGACCAAACAGCAAGTTAGAGAGGAAAGGGTTTGTTTGGCTCACAGTTCTGCTTTGCTGTTCATCACTGAAGAAAGTCAGGACAGGAACTCAAAACAGGGCAGGATCCTGGAGGCAGGAGCTGATGCAGAGACCATGGGGGGTGGTGTGCTTATTGGCTTACATCCCCTGCCTCATTCAACCTGCTTTCCTATAGAACCCAGGACCACCAGCCCAGGGATGGCACCACCCACAATGAGCTGGGCCCTCCTCCGCTGATTAGTTATTGAGACAACGCCTTACAGCTGGGTCTCCTAGAAGTGTTTCCTCAACTGAGACTCCTTCCTCTCTGATAACTCTACCTGTGTCAAATTGACAGACAAAGCCAGAGTGTATAACAGGATACAGGTCTAACCCACCCTTACTATTAGAATTTGGACTCTGCTGTAGTCGTCAGGGATGTTTGGTTTATGAATAGTAGACAATCAGCTCAATCTTTATTGAGTAAAAATGCAAAGAAATGAAATAAGAGATTCTTCTTTCTTACAACGTGACAGTGAAGGTTAAATCAGGATTCCTGCACAGCTGAACCGAGAGACTTAGATAGGCAGTTTCATCCTCTCTGCTGCCCCCTCTGAGCGCTTGGCTCTCACCCCATTCTGTACAGGTTCACTGACCTGCTGCCTAGTGAGAAAATGACAGCCACACCCCGTAGGCTGTTTTACTCAAGTTTGGAGTGGGAAGCACAGGGTCGGCCTCTTACAGCCTGCATCACAAACACATTATTCCCTCTCACATTAGCTAAGGACAGAGTATCCAATTAACCAGAAAGACAGACAGACTGGCTACAGGTCTCTGCAGAATCACAGTAATCAAAACGTCTGTATTTTTCTATATGCTTATTTATTTTTCTATTTATGTATATAAAACGAAACCCTTCGGCCAATAAAGTAGTAAGAATACTTAAATGATGCTCTACCTGGAAGAGATATATTGAAGGGTCTAGCAATAAATAATATTTATCACCTTTTACTGCAATGATAAAAATACTTTAAAATGAAGAGTGCCAGTAGTAGCAGAAACAGTCACCTTTATCCTTGGTTCCATCTTTTGCCGGTCTTATTAACCACTCTCTCTTCCTCTAAGGAAATTCCAAACTTAAAGTGCAAGGAACCATGACATTTTATTCTTCAGGTTTCCATGACAACAGCTATCACAGAAAAAAAGAAACTAACACATATTAAGTACTATGTATTTTGTTACAAACCTTGACAGGTGGCCCATTTAATACAAATACAGAGCTCAAATACACGCTCAGAGCAGCGACTTGGTACTGTTTGATTAAAGACTTCTGTGAACACAGATTGATCGGTATTACACATCCAACGTAAGGTAACTTCTTAAAACTTCAGTTCAAGGCGACAGAAAACACAAGAATGTATTACCAGCGCCAGCATGTCCTTTGGTATTTGATGTGAAAAATCAAAAGAAACACTTGTATAAGGCTGATTCATGTTCTAACGGAAAGCATGATCGGGACCTTCTGCGTTGTTAACTTCCTGGCTCTTACGTCTGAAGTCAGCTAGTATACAGAATTTAGGAATCCACTGCCTGGGTCTGGAGATTACTATTCTGACAATGAATTCAATTGAAGAAAATAAGCTGGTTGTTAAAACGGAGCATTTCAGACTTAGCCGCACTAATAGTAGAAGGTGCAGCCAGGCTTCATTGGGGCACTTTCCTCTCGTGTTTTAACGCTTGCTTTAGTTTACCTCCATTTTCTACCCTTTCAGTCGGAGTTTCTCGTGCTCCTTTTATCCCAGTCCTGGAATAAAATAAATAAAAGATGGACGATTGCTTGGGGGAATTAAGAGCGGCAAAGATATCAGGGGTCAGGGGCTGCTCAGAAGCAACTAAATGTAAAACTATGCCCAACGGCAATTCCCAGCATCTGTGAGCAAGCCGTGAGTTCAGCAAGGGCAAGCAGGGGAGAACGATACCGGAAGTGGTACAAGCATGTCAGAAGACACCTTCCGGTGGAATCAGACCAGGACCGTTTCCCCAAGCTGGCCTCCATTCATGCATCGGGGAAAACAATTCTGTATTTCTTTTTCTCTGGCTTTTCTTTGTTTCTTGTGAGGACTTTGTAATCTATTTACTCACCATTTCTTTTCCTTTTCACTGGATTTTAATATGTTCACAAAGTTGTGAGACTATCATAACAACTAATTTCCTAACGTTCCATTCCTTTCAGCCATCACTAGAACCAATCACCAAACTGCATCAGTGAGGCCCTGTATATCTCGACACACGCATATCATCTCATCGGATTGCCATGTTTGTACTCCTTTTGCTTAGTGATAGCTAAGTCCACAGGAGAATAGCACAGTAATCATTTTTCGTTGCTTGCCATGCTTTATGCACGGAGCTAGTGTTTTTACGGATGGTGTACAGCAGCATCTCACACAGTGCTGAAGAGAAGTGGTTGGTAGCAGCTGGTATGTGTAGGCACTGTATCCTGCAAAGATCTAAGGAGAGAGTTTATACCATAGGATTTAACAGCAAGGGCATTGGTATCAGGCCTCCTGGGTGTGAGTCCTTGTTCTGCCAGCGAGTAGCTATGTGAGCTTTCGAAAGTTGCTCACTGTCTGTAGAGATGAGTGAACCCATATATGAAAGTTGCTTAAAGATTCTGGGACTCACTGGTGATGAGACAGAAAAAGGGGGCAGGCTCGAAGGGAAACCAAAAAGATTGCAATAATTAGTTTCCCACTCCCTGTAATTTTGCCTCTGGAGAAGGGAGCCTGAGGTTTATTCAAGCCAACGTGAGACAGCCTGACTATTCACTAATTTATGCTAGTCTTGTATGAGGCTCATCCAGGAGGTCTCACCTCTGTGGTGCTCTGATCCTTGACATCCAGAGCCAGCTGTGAGCAATGGCACAGGAGGCTGTAATAGGTCTTTTGCAGGGCGCTTTTGGTCTGCCTTGCTATTGTCTGTATACTCTGCATTTATTCCCTCTGCATCTATAGGACATTCTGATCTTACATGGACTTTTCAAAAAAGTCCAGGGACTTTCTTTTAAGGATCCTTTTCACTTGTGACCCCTTCTTACAGAGAAATTTTTTATTTCTCTTAAATTTAGTTTCTTGATATACCACACATATAAATTTATCATTTATTACTTTAAAAAGTTTTAAAAACAGAATAATGACCCTTTAATCTCAACACTTAGGAGGTAGAGGCAGGACTTCTGAGTTCAAGGCCAGCCTGGTCTACAGAGTTCCAGGAGTTCAGAAAGGCAGGAGCATATAAGTATATAAAGTGATATTAGAATGCAAATATTTACAGATAATAAAGGATAAATAAATATATTTTCAAAGTTCTTTGTTGTACATATAATGTTACCACTTGTTGAAGATGAAAGTCTATTTGCATCCTAGTGAGAGGGATATGACTATTTCTTTTTTTCATAAAGAATTAGATTTTGTAAGACATAGATGATCTTTCAATGATATTTCAAGCTGTTTGATGCTCTGATTTGTTATTCTTAATGTTAACAACTCCACTTCATATAAATATATACTACTAAATGGTAGGAGTACATTTAGGGTCGTTTCAACAATTGTTCAAACTTCTGTCTTAACCATAAGTCAAAATTCCTTTAATGCTTTCTTTTGAAACTTGATGCAGAAATTTATATAGCAATTTTTAAAATCAAGCATGCGGACATGATGCAATTCAAATCGTTATTTTACATGTGCATGCTGAGGCATGGGTGCAGGGAAACATTAAAAGTGTTCTCTTTACAGAATTATGCCACCATGCTTCGGCAGGAGGAGGAAACTCTTTATGTACAATAAAAGCACTGCAATTCTCAACACATAATAATCTCCAATCTGAGCCAAAGTGCTTTAGGCAGCATAAGTTACCCAGTGAAAAGAGCATGTGTTTTATGTTCAGAACTAAGAATTCAGAAAGACCTTGTGATACAGCACAGGCCGAAGGCAGCCAGAAACACACTGTATTCATGATGTGTTTATTTTTAAAATAATGTTTGGTTGTAGTATGTTCAGAAATCTTTTAGTGTTTTCAAATTTTCACAAGCCCTACCTTTGATTACTTTGCCCCTTAAAGAGTGACAATCCATAGTTTATGAAGCTTGAGTCTTATTAATGAGGAGAAGAGGATGGAAAAGAGACAGTACTAGAAATAGTAGGGACAGTGGAGCAATCTCTGCTACCTTCTGATGTGCTTCATCTTTGAGATTATAACTGATGTTCCCGACTGTTCTCTGCCATGCTCATTCCCTTGACTCAGTTGCTTCTACATCAAGTATCCCGAATGACACCACGAGTAAAGCTTTATCTTAGGAATGGGAGCCCCTGGTTAGCCTCACCAGTGATACTGCAATTGCTCCAGCAGCTATCACGATACATGGAGACATCAAAAGGATCCCATTGAGCCCAGAGTCCCAGACATATGCCTCTCTGATCCACTGCTTTTCAGCAACCCTGTTTCGCCTTCCCCATCACGAATGGCGGGCTGGACAGATGGCTCAGAAGTTAAGAGCACTAGTTTCTCTTCTTTGGTTTGTTTGTTTTTTCAAGACAACATTTCTCTGTATAGCCTTGGCAGTCCTGGAACTCTGTAGACCAGGCTGGCCTTGAACTCAGAAGTCCTGTCTCTGCCTCCTAAGTGTTGAAATTAAAGGGTCATTCTTCTGTTTTTAAAACTTTTTAAAGTAATAAATGATAAATTTATATTGTGGTATATCAAAAAATCCAATACATATATACATACAATAAAATTAAATTAGGTAAAAAAAATTTTCTCTTTGTCTCATTTGGGAAATTTGAGCTCATCTCTTAGTTTTCCATGATATTATAGAATTATTCCTCTTACCCGTTTTCATACCCATATTCACCCTTCCTCCATCACTCCATCGCTCTGACTCCTTCATAGCCTCTAGTAATCACAGTTCTTTCTTTACTACCTTAAAATAAGCTCTTTCCAGGTTCCACCTGTGAAAGAGAGGAGCGCAGAGTATTTGTCTTCCTGTGTTTGGCTTATTATATCTAGCATAATGTTCTCCTACTCCACCTAGTTTGCTACAAATGACAAGATCTCATTTTTTTTCCCCTAAGGACAAGATGTCTTGGTGGATGCCACATCTTAGCTATTAGTGATGCAATAAATATTTGTTTGATATGCTGTTTCATTTTCTTTTGAGCATAGACCTAGAAATGTGTGGCTGAACCATACGGTAGATACATTTTTTAGATTTTTAAGGACTTTTATGCTCTTCACTATAGCTGTTATATTAAGCTTTATTTCTATCAGTGGCATAGGACTTTTCTTAGTGTTTTCACCAACATTTGTTATTTTTTCCTTTGTGGGGTTAGCTATTCTGATTAGAGTACAGCTCATAGTGTAGAATTGCATCCCTTTCTTTGACAGCTAGTAATGTTCTACCTTTATTTGGTGACCATTGATAGTTTCACCTTGGAAGAGGATCTCTTCAGACCCTCTTTATTGGATTGTTATTATTGTCAGGGAGTTTTTAGAGTTCCTATATATTTTTATATGAACCCCTTGTTAGGTGATAGCTTGAACATGTTTTTTTCCATTCTGTAGTTTGTCTCCTCATACTCCTGATTGCATCCTTTGCATCTGATACTAAGGATCTTCCCCCTTGGTTCACCTCCATCTTAACAATGTTAGGTCACCTTCCACATAATAAGACAAGGATTTGTCTGAATGTAATTTGTTTTGGAGGTTAACCCAAGAGCATCAGGGGAGGAATAAGAAAATCATGTGGGATGAATCAAATGGAAAATTCCCTCCATAGAAACCAGACACGTAATGCCACCAGAGGCAGTCCTCTGAGCACGCCTTGGAATTACTCTTTGTGAGTGAAAAGAAATTTGGGGGTTTGTATAGGTCATTTTCTGCTCTCATAGGTCAGAGCCAGTTAAGAAGCATGAATTCCTAGATGCTTCAGGACCATCTGCCTCATGGGCCAACTGAATCAGACTTAAGTGCACATCCTAAGGGAAAAAGAAACACAGTACTAACACGTGTGTGGTACTTACAGAAACAATGAATGTCAATGGTGTGTACTAAAATATATGTTGTGAAATTTGAAAATTTTGTTAGTGTACTATGAAAAGGAAAATATTCATCTTAAAAATGTTACCCACCTGAAACATTTCAACAATATGGCCAGTTGTTTGTTTTTTATATTCTTTGCTTTATAACCTTCTTAGTCAGAACGTATAAAGATATTTTTGTGATTAACCAAAAAATCCATAAGCACTATTTATTTTCTTGACCTAAATGCTGAATGAAACAGTTGATACAAGATAGAATGAACTCATCCCAATTTCTTATGCCCTTTCTAAAATCAAATGGAGAAATGGAATTTGAGAAGCATGGCTGTATTGTAAAAAAAAAAAAAAAAATCCACAGTACTAAAAAAGAAGTTGAAGGCAATATCAGAAATAGGGAAACAGCATCTTTAATGTTTTATTTTCCACCTGTGCAAAATATATATAATATATCTTACATGTACAGAGGAGTCCCACAGCTTGAGTCCGAGGATGCTAAGAGAAAGGCACATTCAGGGAGCAGATCTTTCCATACAGTTTTCAGTTAAACCAGCAGTCAGGGCACAGCAAGTAACAATGAAGGCAACAAAGGCACAGGCTGCCTGCATACACGACTCTGAAGGGCAGCATCACACACAACCCTCAGGTCTGCCGAGAAAGGCGAAAACACCGTTTCTATTTAATAGACCTATAGGACCACCCAGAAACAAGTCGAAACCAGAACAAAGACGCGCCAGGGCAAGGCAAATTCCGCACTTAGCTTGACCTCCAGCTGCGCTCTCTTGTTCCCCTTCTCAAGAAGACCAGAGGCCTTTACTGATTTAAAGGAACACGGAGCACGGCTGGATGTGTCCCTGAGTGACTTTGCTCGATGATAAAACAGCATTTGACAACAGACTGATATTTAAAAAGCTTGTAAACACTGTGCTGAGGGTCGGGAAAAACATATAAAGAATATTTGCTGTTCCTCTCTGGACAGGAAACGTGCAGTCGTTCATCTTTGGCTCGTCACATGTGCCATGGGCTTCTCCTGACACTTAACCAAAATGGTAATCAAAAAAAAAAAAAATTGAAGCACAATTCATTAGGGCCCTGGGGTTCTGACCGTCACACGCCAGCAGAGGCACCTTTTAGGATCTGGCACAGCCAGAGCAGCTGACGACCTTGGGTGCTGTGAGGTGGGGCTTCACAATGTCCGGTTCTATGGACTCTATGAGGTCACACTCGTTAGCAAGTATGTGCTTGACCAGGCATCTTGAAGCTTCGTCAATGTTTATGTTTTCCTAAGGGGGAGAGAAAAAAAAAAAGCAGTTTTCTTTTAATGCAACAGTATAAAATAACAGTCTCATACAAAGACAAAATCCAATATTTAAAAAATAATGCCTGTGTGTGTGTGTGTGTGTGTGTGTGTGTGTGTGCACATGTGTGTACGTGTGTGTGTATGTTGCTTTTTGTCTCCAGGCACATGTGTGCATAGGCATGTAGAGGTCTGAGGACAATCTCAAGCGCTGTGTTTCAGATACCTCCATCTTTCTTTCCCACTGTCCTGAGACTAGTCACGTGGATTAGGTTGATTGGCAAGAGGGGTCAAGGATGTGTCTGTCTTGGTCTCCCCAGCACTGACATTAAAATTTTTAGCTTGTCTGAAATTTGTTGCCCGTATTCTGGGGATCAAAAGTTAAGTTAATCCCTGTGCTTGCAAAGCAAGTATTTTACCCACTGAGTTTTCTTTCCAGCCAGGGCAGTGTTTTTGAAAATTCATGCAAAAATCCTATCTACACATTATCCATATATACTCTTGTTTCCCTCACTCTCATTGCCATCTTGGTTCCTTCCTTCCTTCCTTCCTTCCTTCCTTCCTTCCTTCCTCTTTTTTATCTCTTGGTTCTTCAAAGCTGAGGTACAGATTTTATTTTGTCAAATATGAACAATATTATTTGCTGAATTCATTTAATATTACATTTTTTAGATTTCAGTTTTCTTATTTTTCACCTGTTATATAATCTTATAAGAGAAATAAGTTTCAGACTAGCTTGGATTTATAATTGCACCGATGCGTATTGCTTTTAAAGTCTCAATAGGAAACAGAGGCAGTGGGACACCTTTGCAGCAGTCATTAGCAGTTTAATCAACATTTCTATCTTCTTGCCTGTCAGCCACCACGTTTCTGGCGTCCTTGAACTCAGACATGAACGTGCGACAGCTGATGGCCAATTAAATATTAGAAGCATGAAAAGGTATATGTCTCACTTTCTTGGCTAGAAGCAACAAAAGTCAGGATTTAACTGACCCACATTCTTTTCACATGAATTCATGGAAAGCTTGAGGTAGGAATTCTCAGCTTCTGATCAGTTCATGTAGCGTAGGTGGGAATTGCACCTTTGCTGTGAGAAATTCCTAAGATTAGGAATCATTTGACCATGGCATTGCCAGACATTCAAGATGGAGGTAATTCTTTAAAAGAGGATGTGAAATCAGAAGTGAATCCACAGATAAGAAGACAGTCTAGTGAGCAGCACTTGCTACGCTAGCCTGAGGATCTGAATTCAGAGTCTCAGAATCTGTATCAAAACAGGGATGCAGTAGACCAAGTGTTTGCAAGGCTAGTGCACCCCCGCTGTGAAGATGCAAGGCACAGACAGGAGACTGGTTGGGCACTCATGGACCAGCTAGTCTGGCACTTGCACTGAAACTACAACTGGAGACCCCATGTCAAACCAGGTGGAGGGTGAGAACCAACGCCAAGGTTGTCTTCTGACTTGAAGTCACCTTGGCATAGCATTGCGGCACCCCCTTCCCCAACACACACATGCATACACACACACACACTCACGTGCTCAGGCAAGCAATGAATGTAGTGTGCAATAGTTGAATGATCTTTAATTATGAAATAACATGAAACAAATATTTTAATCTACAGCATACATCAGATATTTAATTACTATAATTCATGGGATTTTTTTCTTCTGAACAGATGAAAAAAAGTAACAAGGAATTTACTTCCAGGATACTAAAAATCACCTTTTCTCATGTAAAGTTTGGTGAAGCTCTCCAGAAAACTTTTATTGTTTTAAACCATAATTTATGGAAGTTTTAAAAACGTACTTCCAGGTACTCCTTCGCTAAAAGATAAAGTTTGTCACGTTAAGCTGTTACATCACTGTCTCTTTGTCCAGTCTGAACTGAAATTATTTATTCCTAATATTTTTGCTTCTCAGAATCATTGATCTGCTTTAAGAACCTTGCAAAAATAAATAAATAAAAAGAGAGTGCCAAATGAAAAAAAGGCATCCTTGCATCAAGTCCTATTTCCTAGAGAATGCTAAGGGTGATGATGGCCACCCAATGTGTCCATGGCCAATGGCACTAGCTGCATATATGTGTTATCAAACTGCTCCCTCTTCAAACCTGACCCCGAGTTCATCTACTGTCAAAGTACATGCTGTTGCACCATGGTAATGGTTTTTGCTGGAACAGACCTCATGGGTCGTCTCTGAGCCTCTGTTTTGTTTGTTATTAAGGGGTCTGTCTGAAAACAGAACAAATCAAAGTTTGCCTCACTTGGCTGTCCCTGGTCCATGCACTTCCTATGCACATGGCAGAAGTTTTAGGCTCGCATTCTTTAATTCTCTTTCGAATACAGCAGGATAAAGGTCCACTTTTGCTCTTGTTGATTCTGTTGTTACGGTTGGGGTGGGAGGTGGGTACCCTCTCTTCAGCAGCTCCAGCGTCTGTTCCATTCCCTGAAAACGAGTGTACAGAAAGACAGGTGCCACTGTTCCCTGGTGGGAAAACAACTGTGTCCTGCCGGCACAGTGTGTGCTCAATACACCTGTCACACCTCAACTCCTGGCCCTGAGGTAATGATCTGAGCTTAAGCAGTGTCTGGCTCTTCCAAACAGACACAGACCAAGGCTTTGCTTCTGAATCCAACCAGCTGTTTATGCTACTAAGAACAAACCTGGTTACTGGTTTTCCATTACATTCATGATGGTAAGAACAGGTAACCTCACTAGGCCTTGGAGGACCTCAGCGTATGGTACAGCATCGCTCACTAAAGAAATCCTATGTGCTAGGGCAACTTTAAAGTATGTGCACAGGGAATTAATTATAAGCCAACACCACTTCTGTATTAACTGTTGCTTGTGTGTTAGAAACAAAGGCACTGTACAACCCCAGTCCAGACACCAGACATCAACTATGATCATAAGTTGGCAGGCAAGAAGCTGTAAGTTTGGCAAGGTTCCAGACTTCAGCCTGACTTTACATCAGGTGGCCTGGAAGGCCACACCACTCCTCAGCATTAAAACAAGTTGTGTTTCTTTTCAAGGCTGTTTTTTCCCCTTAATTTTGAAATAATTATTTTTTGACTTTGTATGTATATATATATGAACATTAGTCGTGTTCATCACCACTGCCCTCCCTCAGCCCCGTCTCTCTTCCACACCTCGCCTCACACGTCCATGCTTTTTGCTCTGTGTGATCCACTGAGTTTAACTGGGGTTGTTTATGTGCGGATGCGTGAACACTTATTTACTGGGGTATGAACTAATTTTTCTGTGACTATACGGCTGAAGGAGGTGACACCCCTTCCCCAGTAACCAGTCACTACTAACAGTCCCTCAGAGAGAGGTGGGTCCCCATGTGTTCTTCCCTGACCCAGAGAAAAAGCTGTCAAAACCATTTTAAAGATCAAACTCAGTAGTAGAAGTTCTTTATGAGACACAATAGGTCCTAGATAATTCTCCTTTTATTTTGTATACACTATAAAATATGTTTATATGATATAAAAACTTTAAGAGTGTTCATATTCATATAGGAAGTATATATATGTATATATATTACATATAAGTATATATGTATGAATTATATTGTAACTTAGGTTTTTTTAGTGTTTTTTTAAATAATTCTATTTATATGTCAACATGCCAGTTAAATGTACTTTTCATTAATGTAAAATTGAGAAAAATCTGCTAAGGAATAGGGTTAAACGCAATAATAGCAAATAAATGAAAATCTATTCATCATGATGAGGAAAAGACTAAATATCTGTCCAACCAGTGGAAGCTTAGTAAGATGGTTTCTGTAAAGATAAGATGATAAAGGAGCAGTTGCCTTTGGAAAGAAGCTTACTGAGTAAAGGTAAGTAAAGGACTGGGGTGGGGACATGAGGCTCCCCACAAAGGAAACAAGCAGAGCAAAGGGGTAACAGAATCTTCCGCGAGGCCCCAAATAGTGACAAAGTGGCAGTTCACAGTGACTGAGCGACATCTCTTATTTTACCCAGTGTTATGTGCATTCCTGCTAAGTCCTAGACGTAGAAATGAAGATGAGAAAGTCACATTCCAGTGTGGAAAGAACATCCAGTGGGCCAGCTTTTTGCAGAGGTTTAATTTCTAGGCTCTCTTGGAGGTGAAGTGCTAACCAGTACAATTCTGTACAATCCCATTATCGACAAGACTGTAGAGACCCTGGGCTCTCTACCACAGGGACACACACCGAGCACTCTGCCTAACCATCTATCAGCATGTTTCATGAATACCGGTGCTGGCGTGCTTCTAGCTATCACGGCAGCATGCCTGACCCTGATCTGAGACTTAAAGATGGGGCCAGGAAGCATTCAGGGCTTCCACTTATCAGCATAGTCACCATAGCATGCTGTAAAAAGGAATGGATGTAATGGGTAGAAAGGTGTCTGGAGTCCCAGGCTTATCTGAGTTCCCTCTCCCCCTTTTGGCTGTGTAATCCCAGGAAAGCTCAAAGCACATGATGCTTCACAGGCCAGTATGAGAAATGTGTCGCACAGACTCGTGTGCTTGAACAACTCGGTCTGCAGGTGGTGCTGTTTGGGAAAGTTATAGAACCCTTAGGAGGTGGAGCTTTGCTGGATGAGGTAGGTCATTAGAAGTAGGCTTTAAAGTCTTATCACCTGAACCCACTTCCCTGCTCTTTCTCCCTGCTTCCTGAGCGTGTATGAAACATGCTTGCTCTCTCCTTCCTGACCACAAGGCCAGCCTCATGCTTTTGTTGCTGTCTTTCTAGTTACGGTGAGCTATCCATCCTTGGGAAGTGTGAGCTAAAATAAACCCTCAAATACTCTAAGGCACCATAAGTAATAATATCACAGCAGCAGAAAAGCAACTGATACACCACATTTTCTCCTCTTGAAAAAAAGAAATTTAAAAAAAAAAAAAGAATCTGCCATACAGGATATTCAGTTAATCGTATTAATACTTAAAGCATGCGAAGTACTTGGAGTACTGAAGGGTACAGCGGCATCTATATTCTGTGCTTGTGAGGTTTTACTCAGCACCTGAAGAACAGTACTGTGTGAATTCTATCCCTTTGTGGGGCAGCCAGGGACACTGAGAATGAAGAAGAGTAAGTAGCAAGCCCCACATCACACATCAGTATGAGCGCTGGGCAAATAGTAAATAGTGATAAAGACCGCAGGCTTACTGCCAAAAGGCGGGGGAAGTGGGTATGCAGTGTCTAAAGCCAGTCTGAACTCCTTTGACTCTTCTAAAGATTACCCCAATAAATACGGGTTGAAATGGATACATACGAGGTGCCAGAATAAAAAAGGGAGGGAGTGTGCCATTTGGAGCCCAGGCCAGCTGTGTTTTAACTGCTGATACCCTTTCAAATATATTTAGTATCCTCTTTCTCGATTTTGTTGTACACCACTTGAGTCACAGCCAAAGGACATAGTCTGAGAAAACAAATAGCAATATAGAATCTTTTAAAATAATTGTTTATTTGGTTCTCTCTCTCTCTCTCTCTCTCTCTCTCTCTCTCTCTCTCTCTGTGTGTGTGTGTGTGTCTGTGTGTGTCTGTGTGTGTCTGTGTGTGTGTGTCTGTGTCTCTGTGTGTGTGTGTCTACATGCAAGCCAACTTGAGGAAGATGGTTCTTTCCTTCCACAGGGGCTTGAACTCAGATCATCAGGTGAAGGATAGTCTTACATATTTACTTTCTGAGTCCCTGCTCTAGCCTAATGTAGAACAAACCTCTCTCTCCTCTTGTCTCAAGGCCAAGGTGGATGATCAAGCCCTGCCTCTTTAAACTGCAGCTAGGTTTCGGGCATCAGGGAACTACTCTGCTATTCAGGTAGCTGGAGTCAGGCTTGCATTGCAGATGACCATGCAGAAGTAGAACTGCCGGCTCAGCTGTCAAGTGCTCTCTGGGGATTTTTGTTTGCACATGTGACTCAGAGCAGTGACAGCATCCCAGGAGCATCTCCTGCCTGGAAGGGAATTTATACAGCCTGTGACTCCCAAGCTACACACAGGCCGGCAAGATCTGGCTGATTCAGTCCCCCACGTGCAGTAAGAGGATATGGTCTAGTGTGCCGGCAGCTTCGGGTCAGATGGCTCAGGCCGAGGCCAGCCCTATGGGTTCACTTCACTGTATCAATAGAAAAGCCACCAACGAAGCATTGCACTAAAATAAGTGGTGTAAGTGCTATAGTTGGACAAGTGGGTTATTTACGAAATAATGTTCTCATGCACTCCACACACACACACACACACACACACTCAACACACACACACACTCAACACACACACACACTCAACACACACACACACACACACTCAATACACACACACACTCAACACACACACACACACAATCTATGAAAAAAAAACTTGGCAGCCACATTTTAAAGATAAAGAAGTTATAAGGCTAGGAAAACTCACCCAGAGTAGAGTTTGTCCTTGGTCAATCTGTCATTCAACCAAGACTCAACTTCTGTGCCCGTCTCTGAGTACTACACAGCAGTCTCTCAGATTTAGAGCAGAAAGAGAATAACTTCCCTTCTAAATTCGGAGTTCTCAGTCATGGCCATATATATGTATTTATGTCTACCATGTTAGCTTACAAATCTCCATTGCCAGATTCCCCCTCTCAAGTATGGATTCATGTACCATATGCATACTTTCCCTATGTCAGCTAAGTTAATCCTACCTCCCCTAAAATCCCCAAGTAAGAAAAACAGGATTACACAATTTTCCCAGAGTTATCCAGTCCACAAATCCAGCTAGTCACAATACCCTGAAACATATTCTGTCAGGGGGCAGGGCCACAGGCTAGCCAAGTTCCCCTTCCTAACCTACTCTTCTCCATAAATGCGTATGTAAGGCACCGGGCACCAGCTCGCCTTCCTTTTTGGAGCTCTGTTCCTTTCTTTCCAAACTTGAAAAGTCAGAAATGAGCAGTCTACAGTGGGTTTCAGTTGGTCCATGGCTAGTAATTAATTTCGTGGCTTTCAGGTTTACTCTCTTTAAACGGAATATGCACACTCCCCCTAGCTTGACAGCTAACTCATATCCATTAAATTCCTGAACCTGAAGAAAAATGGCATCATACCCATTGTTTTCACCTCCATCCAGCACCTGCAACTCTAATACCAGGCAGATAGTTCCCCAGAGCCTTTTGAGTTTGCCAGTCCTGCGATGTATTTTCCAAATCCAGTATGTGTAACTTACCGCGAACGATCACTCAGTCAGAACACTCATGGATTCTGCTACTATTAACACCTCACTTTGAATTCAGTCGTGCTTTAATTACCCTCACTGTGAGCTTTCTGCTAACACACTGTTAAGACACCCAATCATCAGCTTCAGAAAGATAATACCCAAGTTTCAACGCTATCACTTAGTCAGACTTAATAACTCCATTCATGAAGAATAGCTTCAGTTAATATCCTCTCTCATTTGTCAGCTCAGGAAGGCAAATAACCCAACAGACACAAATATGAACAGTAATAATTGATAATACTGCTTGGATGCTTACTCAGTATTCTGCAATGCATGCTGCTACATGTATTAACTCCTCTGAGAGGTAATATACTCTGAACCCCTCTTTAGCGAAGAGAAGATTGAGACACACATAGAATAAACACTTAGCCACAGTGTAAGCCGGATGCATCTGATTCAACTTCAAGTGTTATTGATTGCTCTCTGTGAGCAGAAATGATCTGTCTTCAAATCTCTCTCTATCTTGATTAAATGCATTTGTTCTGGCAACTTTGTGAGTTAAGGCTGCAAACAGAAACCAGAGCATCGTGGTTCTCAGGAAGCAGCGGGGTGTAATGGAATGAAAGAAGCTTCAGAGTCAAGATCTATAGCGCGAATTATCTCCAGGACCAGGGAGAAGTTGAAAAGTTCTAACTCCACTTCTTAGTCTGCAAAATGAGGCCAGTAATAGCTCTATCTCACAGGGCTCTTGTTAGAGTTGAATGATAAACAGAGATGAAGAACCCAGACATGACTCCAATTCTGTCACTGATACGTCAACAAATTTAAGTCCCTACTCCTATATCATTCTCGTCTTTCTTTAAGTCATACTTTGGTTGTCACGTTTTGTGGGGAGTCTCACGGTTTGTGTTGGCTGGAGCAGAAGCCTTTCTCAGATACTGTCGCCTATTTCCAAAGAGCAGAAAAAGGCTTCTGTGTATGCATGCACCCTTCTCTGAGATGCCAGGGCTATTGCTGTGTGCAGTTAAGAAGCTCCTCTCCTGGATAAGGCTCTATGATGTAGACATCGTGTAGATATCTTAAGCGGTTCCAGCAGTAATGCTAAAACTTTAAACTTCACATCTGAAGCAGCGCCATCTTCTGCTTGGCAAAGAGAGTGTTCGTTTTGCTCTCATAAATTGGTAAAATCCTTTCAAAAAAATAGAAAGCAGGGATTAAGTTTTAGTTCTCAAGTTTCAAGTAGGCCTTTTATTATTATTTCTATATTATTATCATTATTTTAAATTATACCAAAAAGAAATGGTTTTCTGATTAAGGTAATTCTTTCAAAGCACTCCTGTTTCAGTTGTCTTTAGCGTCTCTGTTACTATGCCCAGTAAAGTACCCTAAATTATCCATGTATCCAACACATGGTAAGTTATTAGTTGTCCCTGTACTTGCTGGAGAATGTTATGCTGTGGAAAATACTTTTCTCATTCATATTTTGCTTAGGATATACCCCATCTGCAATGGTATTGATGGTGTAAATGTCTGTGAAGTGATATAACAAGGTCCGCTAAAGATTTTCAAGTTTCATGATTCGACCATGTCAGGTTTCCTTTTCTGCTCTTATCCACGTCCCTCTTTCCCTCCCCCTGCCTGTTTTCTAAGTATTAGCTATCATTTCTACATGCTGGACCTGACCTATCAGATCACTGTCAATTGCTAAGCGTGTCCACAAGATCTGAACGAGGCCACTCTTGCAATCACTGGACTTGAAGTTCTTCTAGCCTCGAGTGTGAACATGCGACCAATTCCAAATTCATCCGAGTTCTTCTTCAGAGATTTCTGCATCTGAAGCTGAGGACTGGAAATCTTTTTCTCAGACATCAAAGTGGTGAACAGATGAACCTAGATGCTTCAAGTCTCTTCCATATATAGCGAGCTACCACTGATGGAGAAAATGAAGCCGACCTGAGAGCATTTGAGAGTATAATTTTATTGCCTAAAATTCATGGAAAAGCCCGAGTCTTTCAGCAATTCTGTCACTCTCAGGAACTAAACTCCAGATTCCATGGACAATTTAATGGGCTTCTGAATTTTATGGCCAAAAAAAAAAAAAAAAACCTTATGGCTAATCAAGTTGATAGAGTGTACACGCTCTAGTAGGTGATCTGTTAAAACAATGTTTCCTACTTAGAGCCTCAATATGAGGAATCTTCCCCATTAAAGGACCATTATTCTAGGGCCTTCCACAAGTCCCACTGCATTAGTCAATGGGCAGAGAGAGTCTCGATGGTCATCTTTAGTTCTGTTTGGAAAATGACAGAGTATACATTCCCTGCCTTCACCATTGATGAAACTGAACGGGAGAGAGTGAGCAAGAGAGACTTGGCATGCCATTAATGACTAGGACAGTTTGCAGAGAGGCATCAGACAGATCTTGAGTTTAAAGGAACTTGAGTATAATGGATATCAACATAGGCAGCTCTTACTTTCCCCCTCATTTTTCTTTTTCTTTCTCAGAACAACTTACCCCAAAATGCCATTTTTAAATCTATTGCCCTACATATGAGGCAATAGTCCTGCAGAAGACTGCTTGAATATACCTAGTCCCATCTTGTTTTGATTGGCAGGGAGTATCAACCTATCAAAGTACACAATGCCTTTTCATAAACAGCCAGGCACACTGTTTTAAGTGTTGCATTATATGACTGTTTTGTTAGCATGATATTTGCATATGCATTCATGCGCGCGCTCACACACACACACACACACACACACACACTTCATCTTCAGCTAGACTCGAGAGATAGAGTAAGGTAAAAGTAGAAACAGTATATGTAGACAGATTTTCCTTTGGCCCTCCAGCTCACAAAAAATAACACAGAGACTTATTAGTAATTTTAAAGCTCAGCCTTAGCTTAGGTTTGTTTCTAACTAGCTCCTAAAACTTAAATTCATCAATATTTTTAGTCTACATTCATCCATGCACGTGTAATTTCATTTCCATCTTGCCCATCCTCAGCATCTGGCTGACAATACTACCATTCTTCTTCCCAGAACTCTCTCTCTCTCTCTCCAGAAGTCCTTGCTCTACCTCCTGCATAGCTATTGACAATTTGGCTTTTTATTAAACCAATCACAGTGACATATCTTTACATAATATAATCAAGTATCTTTCAACAAGCATACCTTAGATAAAGGTCAGAAATCACACTACATAAAACAGTTGATAAATGTCTCCCTTGGTCCCACTTCCCCATCCACTACTCTCCCACATACTGCTGCTTCAAGTTATTAGTTGCTGATTGTATAAAGAGAAGCATAGTTCTATGGCCAGATACAGGCATGACTGCTTGATACTCTTTCCCTGTGTTAGCACAGGAAGAATAAAATGGGATAGGGGTTCTATAGGGTTTCTCTGTGAAACAGTCCTAACTGTCCTGGAACTAGGTCTTGTAAACAAGGCCAGCGTCAGACTCACCAAAATCCTCCTTTCTCTGGCTCCTGAGTGCTGGGATTAAAGGCTTGCACCACCACCACCTGGTTGGACCCCACCATGTTCTAATGATACACTGTAGATGCAAATCTTCCTGTAAGCTGGATGCTATTCTAAATAGGTAAGGCATCTATGCAGAGAGCTGGAATAAGAATCACCAAACCAGAGTTGTATTGTTGATCTTCAGTCAGAGAGAGATGTAAGAGTCATTTGGCCACAGTGAGCACTCTAGCTTCCAGCACATTCCATGCTCTAGCTCAGCTGAGCTTTGCTAGGCAGGGGACTCAGTGTAGAAGAGACAGAAGAAACAAGCTTGGCACACTTTAGTAGCCTGTGTTCATTTAAGCAGGCAGTCTGAGCCAATAAAGTTTTGTAAGTGGATAATGAGGATGTGATATGAACAAAATTATACTTTAATTTAAATAACCAAGATACAACCATTCAACTTCAAGTGCCATTCCGTTTTACTAGATTAGTTCACTATGTAGTGCACCAAACATGATTTCCAGTAGCACTCTGAAGGTAGAAAACTAACTGTGAAACAGTCACAAACAATAAACTCATTGTGACCATGGTAAATTAGAAACAATTCATTTGTGTTGACTTCAAAAGAATAAGGATTCAGGGAAGTGTGCTATATAGAATACATTCATTACTAAGAGTAGTAATGGAAGGAAAATGGGCTTAATAAGACTAGGGATTAATATTAGATTAGTATTAGAGTAAAGAAGAGAAAAGAAAGTTGTGTTGGGATATTGTTTGGTTAAATAATTTAAAGTTATTAAGGCTACAGATACTTATATTGAAGAAGTAAATATGAATTGATGGTGAATGGAATAGAGAAAATGAGATATGAAAAACCTAGCAAGTCACAAGTTTTGTAGGTAAATAGCAGGAAGAGCACAGCAAAAGAGGTACAGAAACAAATGGAATAATCACACAAACTAATGGAACGATATAAAAAACAGAACAAAACAAGGGGCACTTACGTGTAAATGTGTTTGTTACTTTTCTGCTGCTGTGCTAAATATCACACCAAGGTCACTTATGCAAGAAGGAATTTAATTGGCTTATAGTCTAGGTAAGAGTTCATTGTGAAAGAGAAGGAGCTTTAGCAGGAAGCTGAGAACTTACATCTTCAGCCTAGGGGAAAGACTACGAGCACTAAAAGTCTACCCTAGTAATACTTCCTCCAGCAAGGAAGCCCCAACCTGCCCTAAACAGCACAACCATCTGGGAACCAAGTATCCAAGTACTGGAACCAGTGGGGGACTTGTCTCATTTAAACCACCACTGTAAATGAAAATTAAAACAAATAAAAGCCAGTGTGACCTTGAGAGCTTCAGTCAATATCGCCTCTTTGCTGAGATGGATGTTAGATCCAAATTCTCCATGAACTAGTTTCTAGAGCAAACTGGTGATGGGGCGAACTGCTGTTTGTGTCTCCAGATGAAACCTGGTCTATATGAATGGTCAATATTGCTCTGTGCTAGATTTCTGCACAAATAAATATCAGAAAGGGTGGCTCATCCTTCTGGAGTTTCCCGGACATCCATATTAAGTGTAAGCAGACTACATTCCACAACCCCAGAGAACCAAAACAACAAAGAAGACCCTAAGAGAGACATACGTGGAACTACATAGGAAGGAGAAAAAAGATCTCCTGAGTATATTGGGAGGTATGGGGGTCACGAGAGAGGGTAGAAGAAAAGGGGGAGGGAAGGAAGGAAAGCAGAGAAAAATGTATAGATCAACAAAAACAATTAAAAGAAAAAAGGCCACAAAAAAGTGTTGCCCCAAGTACCTCATCCAGTAATGTGCAAGACTGTTAACTTCTGTGAGTGGATCCCAGCACCCAAGGCTCTGATGTGTCCAGGTCCTATATACCCTTTGTCTGTATATTCTTATCTTACTAATGCTTGAATAGCTCACGTCAGCATCGTTAGCCTTAGCTTGAGTAAGTTTGCTCTCCTAAGTTTCAGTTCAGGCTGACTGGCATAGAGTATTCATGAGGTTCTCTGGGCCTCATGGGAGGATGAAGGTTTCGTGTTCTAGTGACACCACAGTGCAGCATTGTGACTCTAATCACCTCCTTCCCAGTGGGCAGCTTGATTGGAGAGTTTCTCTTGGGATCTGTTCCTTCATTACTCCAGCATTATAGGCAGTAATGAAGCACAGCTGCCAGTGGGTGGATCACTACCGAGCATCCTCTCTTGTAGGTCTTTAGTTTTCATTTTACAGTCCTCTCGTTTTCTCTCTTCAACAGATGTACAATATTTTCTTTGTGTTCCTGCAAATAAAACTGGCCATGAGGTCAGGGGGCAGAGCTAGCCACTAGCTAAATGTGGAGGCCAAACAATGGTGGCACACACCTTTAATCCCAGCATTTGGGAAGAGGAAGCAGGAAGATCAGGAGTTCAAGGCCACCCTGATCTTGACCCAGTCTAAAAGAAAAGTAGAGCCAGGCGGTGGAGGATCATGCCTTTTATCTGGGCACATGGGATGCTTAAACCTTTGATCCCAGCACTAAGTGGAGACATGAATATAAGGTGGGTGGAGATAGAATCTCACCCCATTCAGACAGAGAATTCTTAGAGACAGGATCCCTATTCAGTCTGAAGATTCATAGAGGTAAGAAGTTTCTGGAGGTTGGCTGTTCTGCTTCTCTGATCTTTCAGCTTTCACCCTAATACCTGACTCCAGGCTTTTATTTATTAAGACAAAGTAGATTCAAGCTTCATACAGATTTTCCTTTTCTCTTTTCCCTGCTGCTTTGTTCAGGGTTCTGGGCTCGTCTGTGAATTCCCTTATAAAGTCACCATTCAATATGTCTATGTTTTACCTAGTCTCTGACACTCTGGAAATTCCTCTGATCCTCTGTTGTCACTCCACACTTTTCACCTCTTTCTGGAGTCATAGATGTTTCCTTTCAGATTTATCAGAGCACTGGGAAGTGCTGCCTGTCCCCACTTGGCCCCTTTCCTTCTCCCCATGACATTCTCATCGTTTCGGAATATAACAGGGCACAGCAGGCTAAGCCAGTCTCTGAGTACTGTCCCAGCATGTCAGGTCAGTGGGCTGGCATCGGTGGAGCTCTGCTACTCCTCTCTTAAGTCTAATGGGATATTGATTTTCCCCCAATCTCAGCAGGCTCTCCCAAGAAATCAATATCTCACTTGCGGCGAAGCAGACAGAGATGAAATGGAAGGCCTTGGGATGATAAGGCTGTCACCAACAAATCAAGAATGCTTCAAAGATGGCAAACAAGACACCATCAGAGAAGGCAAAGCACCACAGAGGAGGGGCAAGCAAAGTCAATGCAGAAAACAAAGGAGCGGGAGGAGGGAGAGGAAACACGGTCTTAACAATGAAGCCCTCCTGAATCAGGGAAATTCATGCCAGGGTTAGAAAGAGGAGAGAGAGAGAGAGACATTGGTTCTGACAGAGGAGGCACAGCCTTTGTCTTTTTTTTTTTTTTTTTTTAAGTAGGAAGTTGGCAGGAGAGCATGCTGGTGAATCAACTGTCACGAATTTCAGTCCCAGCTCTGACACTCACTAGCTGGGTCACTTGAGGTGAGGTTGTCATATACTGCCACACTTTACTCCCCACGTTATGAAGTTAGGACAAAATATATTTCTTTTAAATCTGCAATAATTAAGTTATATATTACCAAGGACTGGACTAAGAAAGCAATCAGCCAATGGACAAAGCACATGCACACATTCCTTTTAGGCACGGCAGGACAAGGAGATGTGCCCATTTATTTTCCTTACCAATATTCTGCAAAAAATATCTGCGAGTAATAAAATACATTAAATAGAATCAGAATGGTTAAGAGAACACGAAAAGTGTGCATTTATGAGATCCTGACATAGATTTAGAAATTTGGAAGCGATGGAAAAATTGGTAATGGGTTGGTGAGCATGTAAGATAGAGTAGTCCAATGTCTGTGTAGAGGGAGATATTGACAAGAGAAACTCCATGCCCACAGAATTTAACCATCCCAAGAATTGAATACTAAAATAGCTGAAGTCAGAGGGATTGACTGAAAAGATGTAGCCCTCCATTTGTCCTCTATTCTACTACATAAAATATCAGCAACATCGAGAATCTGTATTAAATATACCTATATATCCTCCAGATAGCCTAGTAATAGAATAGAATGTTTAATCAAAATGCATACAATAAAATAAAACTTGAAAAGCATTGAAATTATGTAGAAAAATGAAAAGTTTACATACTTCCACGAGGTTACACCAAGTCAGGAAAATCATAAAGAAAAACCAACATAAACAACAACAAAAAAAATAGAAAACTACCACAGGAACAATTTCTTTTCAAATCCAAGTTTCTAAGGTGAAAGGAGTCAGAGAGGGAACACATAAATGGGCGACAGACGTAGACAGCAATAACGTGTGAAATTACAGATTACCAGGCTTAGGTGAATGACCCCGAGACCCGACACACAATGGAAAACAGAACTGTAAGAATCAAAAGGTACGGGCTCCGTGCAGAGCAACATGGAGTGTTACACAACAGCAGAGTAAGGCTTTCCAGCCATGAAGAGAAAGAATTTTAAATTTACAATCTGAGACCCATCCAGAGAACTAAAATTGTCTGAAACTGAGAAAACTCATACTTGAAGCTATCAGAATCAGAAATGCCCATGCAGCTTTTCCAAAACAATTTCAGAAGCCTGCGTTCCAATAAAAGAAGGCCATAATACAGGGCACCAGGGAGTGGGCAAGCCGTACAGTGGAAGAGCAAAGGCAACCCCAGCGAGAGGAAGAGCAAAGGCAACCCCACCGAGAGGAAGAGCAAAGCTCCAGGATTCTAAGCTGTGTTATGAGTCTGCAGGGCATTTCCCACAGGAAGTGGGAAGTAGAAGAGCCTGGAATGGGGTTAATTAGAACAAAGTTGCTCTCAATAGGATAATCGGGATGAGGGAGAATTTTCGGGAACCTTGAAGAACAAGGTTTCACTGAGGCTAACCACGAATTACAAACTACGTAAGGAAATAAAGTTGTCCTGTGAGATCACATCAGATAGAGTCATTACTTGTGACTGAACCAAAAGCAGTGGCAGAACCACTGGAAAGATTTGGGGTCGCTGATGAGGAAACAGACATGGACAGGAAGCCATCTAATATAGACGACAGCATGCATGTTTGTCTGCATACCATAGACTAAGACAAAATAATAGAAAACTTTGATTTATATCCTGAAGAAAATCAGATAATATGAGGTTTGGATAGAGAGAGCTACATTCTAATTCTGATGCTGCCGCAAGCTAAACAGATGATCCCAGGAAATAAATTACCTTCTCCAGCACCTGCTCGTGCTTCGTAAAGGTTGTGGGGGGGGAGGGGGAGTTGATAAGATGAATAATTGAATCATTTAGGGAAAAGTCTGTTTTAAAGAAAACATGCATTTTTTTTTATAAATCCTCATTAATATTAGAGGCTTGGTAGTGAGACTTTCTAAGGACTTGTGAAGTTAGAGAAGGCTGGAGTAGCAACCACATGCTCCTGCGTAGACACTTAACATGAAGATGAGAAATTTGAGTGCCTTCAACAGTCCCTGGGTCCCTAAATGTGATTCCTGAGGCTCCATTCTACACCCATGAAAAGAGAGTTCTCCTAAGAGACCCCCGTTAGTCTTCCCTTGGTGCCTCCTTATGCTTAGTGACCCTGATCCAACAGAAAGCAAGCTGCTTCGTCAAGATGTAGGGACTTAGACCAAAGCACATGCAATTGCTACAAGTACCTTGAATGTCCCTGACGTGAAAGCCTCGTCACGAATCACTCACTGTCAGTAGGCAGATCAGTGGTCTGGATGCAAAGATGAGGTCTGATGTGTCCCTATAAACACTAAAAACCTTTCCTGGGGCTGTAGGAATGGCTTAGCATGTTTACTAATCTTGTAGGGGGCCTGGATTCTGCTCTTAGCATGCACCTTGTGGCTCACAACTGCCTTTAACTCCAGTTCTGGAAGATTTGATGTCCACTTTTGGCCCCCCAGACACCTATGTACACGAAGTACACAGAAACTTAGTCAACAAGCACATATACACAAAAATGAAACCAATGAACAAATGTTTTAAAGACATTCTATAAAGCTTTCTTAGAACTCTGTTCTTTATTAGTAAACACAAATAAATTCGATAACCGTCTTGCAAGCCTCAAATAACAGTACCAGAAACACATGAGATGACCATGCAAAAGAAAATCAGTAAGGAGAAAGGGTGGAAGACCCTGGATGATCAGAGCCATGGACTAATGTCAGGTTCTTATTGGATTCTCGGTAGCATTACCAGAGTTTGTAGTCACAGTTCCAGGCTAGAGGGCAATAATGGAGGACAAGGCCTCCTTCACCTTCATTTCTCCCTCCTGATTCCCTATTCCCCATCTATATAACAGGGCACAGCAGCAACCTCCTTACTGTGCAGTGTCTGGAGAGCTTTCTAGGAAAAAAAAAAAAAAGGAGTTGCATGCTGTAGAGTCCTTCTGAGAAAAGCAGAAGTAATTTAATTTTTCTCTTCTGTAGAATTCTCCAAGGACAGAAATTGTCCACAAAGGGCAGGGAGGGAATAATACAACACACTAATCTTCCAAGAGTGTCCTCGAAAGGCACGGCAGTAAACAATGCCTTTCTGTTCAATAGTTTCTGCCAAAGCGATCAGCTATCTGTAGCAGACATTGTGTTGTGTGACAAACAGAGACATTCATGGATGAGGGCAGGGCCCAAGCTCTAGAAGAAATAATCACTACATAAAGTCTGAAGTGAAGGAAGAGATGACCTGTGGAAGGGGTGACCAGTAATCTTGGATATCAAGCTGAGTTCTGCAGGGAGAGAACCATGTGCATAAAGACAGGAAGATATTTTTCCAAGCAGAAGGGTACAAAGCCCAAGAGGGGGCTTCATGCAATGTAGCAAAATTATGGAGAAAGGTGAATTAAAAAAAAATCTCTGGGGAAGAAGGTCAGAGGGTCTCTATGGGAGTTTAGAGGAACCTAAAGGATGAGTAACAGGTTATAGAAAGGACTAGTATAGCTAACTGCACATGAAGGGCCTCCAAACAAGATGATGACATTTGTAGAAAAGCAGTGAGGTCCAGCCCCATCAGATTTGTAATCTCTGGGTGGCATGAAGGCATAGATTCATAACAAATGGAAATATAAAGGATGGAAAGAAACTAACTCCCGGAGGTAGATATCCAAGCAGAATCAAGAACCCAAAAACAAATCCTGGTTGTATTTTGTAGGAGAGAGACAGAGACGCTTGGCTATGGAACAGACACATAGAAACTTTAGCTGGCAAGTCACAGCCATGTGACAATATACAGATTAATAAAAATGGAATAAATTAATAGAAAAGTTTGCCAATAAAAAACTAGAACTAATGAGCCAAGCAGTAAACTAATTAATACAGTATCTGTGTGATTATTTCTGGGGCTAAGCTAGCCGAGCGGCCAGGAACCAACAAGCGGCCTCCCTCCTTCAACAGTATTTAGTAATCCTTTGAGTGAAGGAATGACCAATGTGGTCCACTGGTCAAGTCTAGAGTTTGAAATTTAGTTATAACTTGCACCTGTGAGCAAACAGGCAGTTGTTTCATCATTAACATCCCAGAATTTTATGAGCTGCTCTTATTACCTACAGTTTTATGAAGAAGGGTTTTGTTTTTCAGATGAAGCTTGAGCTTAGATAGAGCCTTGGGAGGGTCTTTAGCCCTTGGAATTCCAAAAAGGTGTGTGTATGTCTGTTTTTTCCTTTAAACGTCTACAGAAACAATCATGATGGATAGTTAGGAAATGATTAAAAGAGAACGCAAGATGGAATTTTGAGTGGCTAGGGAGGTAGATCCGTGGATAAAGCTCTTGCCTTGCAAGCATGAAGAATGGAGTTTAGAGCCCCAATACCTCCATAAAAGCTTGGCAGGTATGATGAGCCGCTGTAATCCTAGCACAGAGACAGGAGCAGAGGACCCTTTAACAAGTTAATTAGTGAGACTAGCCGGGATCAGGAAGAGACCCTGACTCAATAAGTAAGGCAGAAAGTGATTGTAAAAGACACCGGATAGTGAGTCTGGGTCTCCCTATGCTTGCACACTCCCCTCACATTTGTGAGCACACATGTACACATGCACACAACACACATGCAGACGAAACAAAAACCAATCCAATTCTTACAGATCCCATTAACTCTAGCCTTCCTCTAGATAGGTTCATTGAGGATAACTTTTCCTTTCCTTCCCACAGTGAACCCATTGCCATGAGAACCATCTCTAAACCCATAGAGTGGATCTCCATGGGGAAGCATGGAGGCAGTGGGAGATTTTACCAAGGTATTTGGCAAAGTTCTTTGAGGTTTGCTTAAAGCAGCCCCCCTCCATTTTCTCCTCTCCAATTCTGATACTCAGTACTCCCCCCAATCATATTCTAGCACTCTGAAATGTGCTACGAAGATTTAAGAAATTCAAGACACTAAGGGGGTAGTCACAGAGAATTCCATGATTTGATTGACAAGCTTGTTAGAGAAGCCTTTGGAATTTGGGTGCGATGATGGCATGGAGGTGTGTTATTTCATGTATGGTGTTTGAAAATTTCATGCTTGAATATAATGTGTTTTGGTCAAGTCGATTCCCCATGCTTATGACTCTAATCGCTTCTCTATTGCCCATATCTGCTCTATTCTTTCCAAATTCCATGTGTTCATTAGAAAAAATAATGCTAAAAACACTTCTTAGTGAGGGTTTCTGTTGGTGTGAAGAGACATCATGACCATGGTAACTCTTATAATGGATAAACATTTAACTGGGGTGGCTTACATTTTCAGAGGTGTAGTCTATTATCACCATGGTAAAATGAAACATGGTGGCGTGCAGGCAGACATGGTGATGGAAAAGTAGCTGAGAGTACAATGTCTTGACTTGCAGGGCATAGGAAGTGGTCTAGCTCACTGGGGATGGCTTGAGCATATATGAGACCTCAAAGTCCACCTCCACAGTGACACCTAATCCATCAAGGCCACACCTCCTGATAGTGCACTCCCTTTTGGGGAGGGCATTGTCTTCCAAACCACCACAAACACTGAGTCTACTTAGTCTACCTGTACATGCACAGGTGTAAGGCATCTACTGGAGCCTGGTAGCCACTCGAGGACTGAATTCCTGAAAAAAACTGACTTTTCCTTTCCCAGAAGCCATCAATTGCCAATAGCTTCTCAGCTAGAAGTAAGACTTCCTGTCCATCTTCCCTCTGTATGCTGAGCCTGGGTCTGGCTTGATCTTACACAGGTCTTCTGCATGCTGTCACAACCTCTGAGTCCATATGTGCCACTAATTTTTGTTTGTTTTTGTTTTATTTTTTGAGACAGGGTTTTTCTGTGTAGCTTTGGAGCCTGTCTTGGAACTCACTCTGTAGACCAGGTTGGCCTTGAACTCACAGAAATTCACTTGTCTCTGCGACGTGAGTGCTGAGATTAAAGGCATGCACTACCACCGCCTGGCTTGTGAAGCTATTTTGTCATGTCCAGAAAACATTATTTTACTGTAGTCATCCATTGTCTCTATCTCTTACAACCTTTCTGTCCCATCTTCTGCAATGATCCCTGAGTCTTGAGAGGAAGGGGAGTAATATGGATATCCCAATTAGAACTGAGTACACTAAATTATCTTCATATTGATCAGCTGTGTTAATTGCCATCCACTGCAAGAATACATTTTTAAAATGCATTTTTATTGAAAATAGATTCTTCTCTCATACTGATCATCCTGATCACAGTTTCCCTCTCTCCACTTTTCCTAGCTAGCCCCATCTCTCCTCTTTCCCAGATCTACCCTCAAAAAAGAGCATGCCTCCAATAGATGATAGTCAAATAGAACAAAGCAAGATACTATAAGATGAGGCAAAAGATCTTCATATCGAGGCTGGACAAGGGAATCCAGTAAGAGGAAAAGTCTCAAGAGAAGGCAAAAGAGTCAGAGATACACTCAGTGCCACTGTTAAGATTCTCACAAAAAAACTAAGTTAACAGCCATAACATGTTGGCAGAGGACCTGGTGCAGACCCAAGCAAGCCCACCTTGCCATCCTGCTTAGTTGATTCAGTGGGTCATGTTCTCCTGGTGTCCTCCATCCCCTCTGATCCCTACAATCCATCTTTCCTCCCCCTCTTCCCAGAGGCTCCCCATTCTCCAAGAGAGGGGACCCGATGGAGATCTCCAATTAAACTGTTCTTTCCCAAAACATCTGAAGTTTCTTTCTCTCTCTCTCTCTCTCTCTCTCTCTCTTTCTTTCTTTTCCCCCCTTTTGGACTCAGGACTGAACCCGGAGACCTGCATTTGTTAGGCAAATGTTTGACTACTGAGATAAATCTTCAGCATGATTCATAATTTGATGGCATTATGATGGTAGAAACTCTCAAAATGTGGGTGTACTTAGTTTAAGTAGGTCATGAGGGATGTACCTAAGAAGAATATTTCTTGTCCATGTTTCTCCTTCTTCTTGGTCTTTCTCTCTCTTTACTAGTCATCCTTTTCTTCTCTTTTTGTCTTTTTCCCTCAACCTTACCCACTCTACCTTTGCTCCTTTCTTTTCCTGGCTCACATGATGTTGCCCTCAACTTAGTCAAAGAACCATGGATTGAGACCTCTGAAACAATGGGCTGAAAAATATGTGGAGACCCACCTTCCTTCTGAGGTATTTCCATCAGGCAATTTCTCACAGATAAACAAAGACTTATTTCCAATGTATGTGGCTCTCTCATTGGACCTGAATTTTCTGGAAAATAGACTCCTACATTGTCATCTGTGTCAGCTGCTCAGTAAGTAGTGATTATAGAAGGCCACAATAGGGGAAAGCTGCAAGGTAGTCCAATGTGGTGCTTGGTGACTTAGCTGGGTTGTTAGTGCACCTATATTGAAATCTCACCTTTATTGCAGGCCAACCATGGGTACGTTGGCTAGTCATTTACACTTTCTACTGTAAACTTTAACGTCCTTATCTGTAAAACGGAAAATTGACAGCAGCTTCATTATAAATTTGCTTGAAGGAAACCAATAAATAGCACAGTATTTTATATAAACCCGTAATACCTTGATAAGAGAAAAGCTATTCCTATTATAAAACATCCATGGAAAACTTCAAAAAGGTACAGATGTTGAGCAATCCAGGGTCTGCAGTCTACAAGTTGTTACAACTAGGTTTGCTGGCTGCCAGGCCTCTGTAGTTGTAGCAGAAAAGGTGCCATCAACAATTTGTAAACCATGAGCACAGCTCTGCTCTAATAGAAGCTTAGGTTAATACAGAGGTGGCCTATATTTGGCCCACAGGTCATGGTTTACCAGCACTTCCTAGGTTGTCTGAATATTAATCATTAATAAATGGAGCATATTGGAGATGATTGATCTAGGCGGTGAGAACTCAAAGGAGTCCCTGTTCGGGGTGAGTTTCAGCATATGGCATATAGACTAGCCTCCTCTGAACGAGTCTCGATATGGGATGCTATCGTTCTCTAAATGTGAGAAAGAAAAGGTTGGAGGTCTACGTTATAAAAGCATGGACCAAGGACTGAGTGGCAGGCGCATCACTGGGCTGTCTAGTCGCCAAGCTCTAGTTACATTTGCTAACAGTCTCTTTCCCTCTCATGAATTGGGATGTCAGCCTGTGTAGAAAATTGGAAGCACAAAGGTAGAGAATATTTAAAGAACTGATTAGGTACACATTAAAATGCTATTATTAATTTATGCTGATCCGTAAACAGATTGGTCGCTTGAATTTGTGAGTCAGGCTTATGCCACTCTCCAACTCAGGAAACGATTTCCATTTCTCAAGTAAGGCATTAAGAGTCTGTCAGAAGAAATTATTCAGATGGTGGTAGTCATTATGGAACCGGTCAGAACTATTAAACACACCCATAATCTCCTTTAAATTACACTTTCTAACTTCTGTCCGACTTTGGATTTCTAATGGGTCTCAACCTTTTATATTCTTAAGTTCTAACAGCTCCAACCAGAAGAACTAAAAATGCAGAGTAAAATACATGAGCAGGTTAAGAGGCAAGGCCAGATAAGTCAGTCTATCTACATCCTATAATTCCATCTAAAGTCATAGGATTTGAATGGATAAACTGATGTATTTTCCTTAGAGCCTTGTTAAAAAAAATAATGGTTCTTTGAACACATTATAGACTTAAGGTACACCATTCATAACACAGATCCCGAAAGAAATCACCTGACGAACTGTGCTCATCAATGAATACACAAGGGATGATTGAGGTTTCTTTTTTCACACGTTGATATTTGAAAGCGAGAAAGAATCAGAGATGGCTTATTACTTAATTTAATAGAAAAGGGTTTAAAAAATAATGTGTTATGCTCAGCTCATTAAAAAAAGAAATTAGAATTGTTATTTGCCCATACCCAAGTGCAATTATCTATGCAACTCCAGTTTGTATAAATTCAGGTTTTATATCTGCTTATTTTCTAGACTCCTGTAAAATAAATGATGTGTAATGCTACCCTTGAAAAAACATCCAGAAAACTCGCCAGTCTTAACTGCTCTCCATGCCAGCTTCAGAATAGCTTAAAAAGAATAAATTAGATCACTAAGCTTAATGAAACACAGAAAACTTTTCCTTTACAACAACAGCAACAACATAATTCTAGGCTAGCATTCCCATGGCTCTGTTAAGTGTTTAACATGCTGCATGACTTAGGAGCTGCCACCTGAAACATCAGGAAAAACCAAAACAACAACAAACCAGCTTGCCTGTTATGACAAAGCGTCAGACTGTAGACCACACCCTGAGTTTTAAAATGCACTATAATTAAGTATAAAGAAATCTGTATTAAAATAAAGAAATAAACTAAATATCCAATTTTAGGGTGGTCACCTCTGCCTCAATTTTGATTTCTTTCGAAAGATAGTAATGCCTACCCCATGAAGTCTTACAATAACTTAGTGGACTCTTACACGAAAATTTTTGGGCACAGTTAACAATAGGGACTGGAGAGATGGCTCAGTGGTGAGGAGACCACCCAGCTCTTTTGGAGTCCCAGCACCCATATCAGACTGCTCAAAACTGCCTGTAGCTCTATTTCCAGTAGATGACCTAACACTCTCTTTTGGTCTCCACTGGCACCTACACACTTGTAGCACACAGATACACTAAATAAATAAATAAATAAATAAATAAATAAATAAATAAATGATAGATAGATAGATGGATAGATAGATAAATCTTTCAGAAAAAATGAAGTAAATGAATATCAAAATTTAGAGATTGTCTGTGTGGATTCAGAACACATAGGAAGTTTAAAGTCTAAGAAATTCTATAGGAAAGACAGCAGTGAACTTGTTTTTCTCACCTTCTTCTGGACCACATTTATGGTAAGCTATGTTCTTATTTGAAAGGTACAGAAGCCTAATGCCAGCAGGGTAAATACGAACATATTCAAGGGATGTTACATAGTGTGTAGAATCATGCATGCATCCAGAAGAACAATCCACCTTGATCTTCCAGGATGAACTTCAAACCACACAGAGAAACAGTTTAAGGAACAGGTCCTGTTGTTTTCGAAGCAGCAAAGAATTCAGCGATTCACGGGTCGAGCAGCAACTGATTATGACAAGCACAGGTGCCTAAAAATCACTCCGCTTCCCAAAGATGAATCTTTTCTGCCATCCTGCTCCAGAAAAAAAAAATGGACCCTGCATCTTACCTTTGCCGTCTAGTGGCTCATTTTCTTGTCCATTAAATTGATGGAATCTAGGCCATGAGGCTATGTCCTAGTTCCAGAAGAAGCCATAGAGGAAGTAGGAACAAGTGAGATGGTTCAGTGGGCAGTGGCAATTGCTTCCAAATCTGACAGCCTTCCATTCCTGGAACCCACAAGGTGGAAGGAAAGAACTGCTCCCAAAGGTTGTTCTTTGACTTCCACACATGTGTCAAGACATTCACACGCACACACACACACACAAAACCAAAATAAATAAAAGTAATAAAACGACTATAAATAGCATATGAAATGTGCTTGCCAAGAATGCGCAAAGCTTAGAGTTCAGTGCAAGCGTATCACCTCAAGAAATCACGTGGGGTGGCACATGCTGGTAGTCCCAGGGCTTAGAACGTTGTGGCAGAAAGGTGAAAGCAAAGCAAAACAGAATAAAAAAGTCATAGGCTTTTCCTACATAGCTGAGCTCCAGGAAACGTCCCGAAAGATAATAAATGTGCTTCGCACTTACTAAAATGTAAAAAGGGGTTGCTGCACTGTACAATGTCCGCTCTTCTACTGCAGTACGCAGCACAGTCTCAGAAGGCACAGCCAAGCACATTCATCCTCTAAGCAGAAAGCACCCACAGGCATATTTACTTTTAAGCTAAATTGGGGAGATTTTAATTTAAAATAGTTGCTTCCCTATGCACCTACAGATCTCAGACCACTCTTGGTGGTATGGGCTTGGAGAGTCACTCTACATAAAACAGAAATCGTTGAGGAAAAAATCAGTCAGAAATAGGGCTTGGGGTGAAGGGAAACAAGAAGAGAAGACTGTGGACTTTCCTCTGTGGATTTGACTCATCCTCAGTATTATACAGATAGAACCTGCTCCATTGTTTCCCACACACCCTTCCGTTACCTCGTGTCCTACTTACGAACGCAACTGCACCCGAAGCACTATACTTGTAGACTAAAAGGGGGTGGGGAGTGGAGCAAAGAGAACAACAACAAAAAGGCTTAGATACAGGAGGACTTCTCTCACCAGAGTCCAGTTGTGTGTGCCTCAGAGCAAAACACAGACAGTAAAAACCAGACGAGCTGATGGACTTGGCAACAATCAGTAGGAGAGTGTGTGTGTGTGTGTGTGTGTGTGTGTGTGTGTGTGTGTTATAGTGGAATCAGATGTAATACATCTGGGAAATCCAAATACATTTTCACAAATATTACAACTTCAGAAGGTGCTGAGAAAGCTAATCCCAAAGCTCTATAAGAGAAAACACTCAGAGAACAGGCGGCAGTAATACGCCAGGTAAACCTGTTAGCAGAAGTAACAACACTTGAGATGAGCCCAGAGGGCAGAACCCCAAACTTTTAATCTGAAAGCACATTATGAAGATTATATATGGTCACAGGAAGGCAAAAAGACACCCATGGTTAAAGTAAATAGACAGACTGAGCTAGACTGAGCTCCTGAGCAATTTACACATGTAAGTGTGCAGGCATAACCAAGAATATGAAACTTCAATGATTATTTTGAATAAACCAGAAATGTTTGGGGGTAACTGAAACTGAGACATTTGAGGGACATATGCTCCCTAGAGAATCCACAGGGAGCATTCATTCAGGCAGGCTGCACAGAAAAGCTGATTTAGTAAAGATCATTGTTCTTTTCTTTAAAGTTAGTGTAAAAAGAGATAATTTAAAGATTAGATACACCACTATATAACTATAATTATAACTATATACACACACACGCGCGCGCATACACACACACACACACACACATATACATATTCTTTTAAAATTCATTAGTCAATCAGGTGCTACCATATTATTCAAGCAATAACAACAGGTACAAAGGCTCTCACAGAAATTTGCTGCAAAAAATGTAAGGCTAAGAGAAAGCCCTTCTTAGCGATGGAGTCGGCAGCAGGGCGGAGGGTGGTTTCAATCACTAGCTCTAGTTTCATTTAAGAAAGGGCAAGGCTGCTGCTGTGCACAGGATTTCTACCGGATGCAACCGTGAGGGTAAGCCAGAGGGTGTGGCTTTGGTTCGTTAGCAGTTTTGAAGATATAAAAGGAGAACAATGGAAATCAGATGTTCGTCGCCAGATGATTATGATGTCATGCAAGAGACCTCTAATTGTTTAAAGATTTCCTTTATAAAAAAAAAAAAAAAGCTTTCTATTGGACATGTCTCCTGATCCCAAACGCCAAAGAAGGAACTGTTTGCTGGCCCCAAAGGCTGCTAATTCAGGACCAAACAGCAGTCTCTTCTGGGACTCGCTGTGAAAGGTTGCAATGCTGCATTCCACAGTCAGCAGAAGTTTATCTCAGACCGGTGAGCAGCTTGGCACTCGACTTTGTCAACCAGGCGTATTATTTCAGAGGCTCCTAATATTGACGGTGAACGTTAACCCAGTGTCCACAAGTCCTTCGCTTTAGGATGCTCAAGAGGCACGGCTCCCAGAGAAGTAGAATGTGGATTGTGTGTTTCACCGCAAGGTCTGGAACTCTCTTGGGCACTTTACTTGTGAAGTTGCATGTCCTGTCTCCCACACTTGTCTGCAGTCTGTTTTCTAACTGAAGACTAGTGGAGATTTGGAGGATTAGAAAGGCGGTGTTTAAGTAGGAGGGTCAGCCAGACCCTACATTAATGAACATAGTGTTCTCAACAATATACAGTTTGACGCTGCAGTGCTTGAACCAAGAATGCCAGAGTGAAGGGAAGAAAACAAAGTTAAGAAAGTTCGTAGACCCCAAAGCAATTCCAGCCCTCCCTATAGCTCATATCCTCCTCTCGTTTTCGTTAGTTGTCAATCACTATTCAGCAGACTATAGATTTTACTTATGCTGTGTTATGGTTATCTGTGAAGACAAGATTGGGTCTGTTTTACAGATATCTGCAGGTCCAAGTGCAGAAAGCTTGACTGGTGCGGAAGGAATACTTATTCAATGAAAGAGTAATAAAAGACAACTTCTTCATAGAAATCATTCAGTCCAGTTTAGCCTTAGCTATTAAAAGTAATCTAGAAACTTGTGTCTCCTTGTGCCTAGATGAAGAGTTCACAAAAGAAAAAAAGGAGGAAAGGAAGGAAGAATGAAAGAAAGAAAGAAAGAAAGAAAAGAAAAGAAAAAAGAAAGGATATGAAGGAAAATGCCTCAGGGAAAACAGCGAGCATGTTAGTTCCTATTTTGGAATGAAAAAGAAAATCCAGGATAACAACCAGGGAAAGACTGCAGTTGTTAAACTTCTGTGTGCTAAGAACCAAGGGAAGAATAATATGAAATGGGCAATTAAGGACTGAAAGAGCTGGAGAAATGTGTAAAACATGAGAGCCATTTTAAAAAGGACAACACTGGAATCTGAAGCACAATAACCTCTACATACAAGATAATCCTAGCAACAGCACGTAGATGGGCCAGCTGCTAAGAGTGCCCTGGAAATCACTGTAACAAAAAACTACTTCAAGTAGGAGCCCATCAGTTGTAGTGATATTTTGTTTGTGCTTTAACAAATAAAATTTGCCTGAAAGACCAGAGGAGCAGAGCAGGGAGCCACTAGTTCTTACCTCTACGACATCCTCAGGACCAAGGGGACAAGACCCTGTCTCTATGGATCCTCAAACTGAATGCTGCCTCTAAGAAACCTTAGACTGAATCCTGAGCTCCTGTCTCCTCCCATTGTATTCCTCTCTCTGCCCAGCCTTACCACTTCCCATCTCCACCTTCCTAGTGCTGGAATTAAAGGTGTGAGCCACCACTCTTTGACTGTTTCTCTTTTGGACTGATTCAATCGAGTGTGGCCCAGGGTGGCCTTAAACTCAACAGAGACCCTTCTGCCTCTGTCTCCCAAGTGCTGGGATTAAAGGTGTGAGCCACCACTGCCTGGCCTCTTTGGCTGACTAGTGTGATCTTCAGGCAAGCTTTGTTTGTTAAAGCACAAACAAAATATAACCACAATCTGTGGGACAGCCAACTCCCTTTCCCTTTTTCTCATCTTGTGAGTCAAATAGTAGCTTAATCTTCTCGAGTTATTTCGTATATTTTCAAATGAACTTTGTTTTCAAATTCTGTAATCTTGAGCAAGGTCATTTTCCCGTAGGAATACAGGTGATGTTTAAATCAAAGTAAACATATCTAATGAAACATTTTATTTCTTCTACCTATTTTAAAATATATAGCTAGATTTCAGATATATAATAGATTATCATACCTATAGACAGACTACTATGTAACAGAATATCCCCAACCCACTTTTAATGTTGGCTAGTCAAGAAATTTCCTCCACAATTCTCTGGGGGCGTGTACAAATGTCTATGATGAAATCTACATATGAACTCCATAGGTAAAGAGACAATACCTGTGTTAGGCACACCTGAATCCCAAACAATTATCAAATGCTTGGGCTTCACAAAAAATCTGAATATCTGTTTTACACTAATTAACAAAATCAGAACAACCACGACTAAAACGATATAGACTGAAATCCGAATAATCTAAAAGAAGTATTTAAATTCACACAGAAAATTTCAAAAAAAAAGACAACAAACTAAGGTGATGACTATGCTAAGTGTTCTATGTTGATTATTTTCTGATGAATACATGAATGCATGACATAAATCAGTATACATATTAAATGTCAATTAAAAGTGAAATGAATTAAGCAAATTTACTTTGAAAGATGATTTCTTCTGAGATTGAAAAAGAAACCATAAAGGGAGCCGAGAGTGAGAGTAGAAATGAAAGCATGTACTAACAATTCAGAGATTAGTGTCGGGCACAATTTGAAGTGCAATGCATTTTGTACCGCAAAGGATCCTGGGTCTTCCAGCCTTGCATCTGCGACCCCTTCTTGGTACTTTCCAATTTCCCAGAAGAATCATATATACCAAGTTCTGCTATGTGCTCCACATTGGTACTATTCTCTTTTTTATCCTATTATTCGAGTATTTCCAATGTGGTGGTCCTATATTATTGTCATCTCTTCATTCACATGACAAAGTGTGACACCTGGCATGCAGGGGAGTGGCTTTAAGAGGTGCAGTATGAATTTAAGAATATGACAACATAGGATGTCACATCCATTTCTTTCATTTCCTATGGAATCATAGGACATTGTAAGGACTAAATAGAAGTACACCTGTAAAACACACCTGGTGTATAGTAAGCTCACAAAAGTTGTGCACAGTTATAAACTATGATCAGTGTGGCCATGTACAAGTGGTTTTGCTTTCTTAGTCATAATCGTCTTAAATAGTAGATAACAATTTCTTTCCAACGCACTCATTACCTTGCCATGAGACAGAGGGTAAAGCAATTTGCAAACTCTATATCACTGGACAGAAACATCACAGTAATCTATAATAATGATAATGGTTATGTGTCCAGCTCTTTGTGACTCTTACTCTACTAAACTCACTGTTTAATGTGCCATTACCTTGGCTGACGTTTCAAACCATCCTACGAAACCGTGCTCCTTGCAGAACTGGTCCATCTTGAGTCCATTGTTCACAAGCACGTCCTTTCCCTGGTCACATTTGTTGGCCAACAAAACCACTGACACTGGCTTACCATTAGGGAGAGTTAACTTTGAGTCTAAATCATTTTTCCACTTTGCCACTGCTTCAAATGTGGCTGGCCTGGTGACATCGAAGACAATAAATGCTCCCATAGCTTCTCGGTAATAGACTCTTGTCATGTTTCCAAATCTTTCTTGACCTGTCACCAAAAAGAAACAGAATTCAGAAAGTTATTAAAATTGGAATCATAATATACACTACACTAGAGATTCATGGGGCCTCCAAAATGAGCAGAAGATGCAATAGAGAGAACTATTGCTAATCTTTAAAGAATGAGTAAATATACAATTATGTAGCTCTGCTATTTAATCTTTACAACCAGAAGGAGGTCTTTCATTTTAAAAACTGGGATTTTGTTTACTGGGCCTGAGAGATGGCTCAGCAGTTAAAGACTCTTGCTGCTTAGCCTTAAGTCACGCATTCACTCCCCAGATCCTCCATGTTAAATGGAGAAAATAAACTCCCTAAGCTTATTCTCTGACCTTCACAAGTGTGCGATAGTATGTGTGCTTGTGTATTTGTGTGTGTGTGTGTGCTTGTGTGTTCACACACAAGCATACAAAATAAGTAAATAATTTGAAAAATTATGAAATATTTATTGAGAAAGCACAGTGCAGTGTGTAATATGCTATAACTCTGCTTATACAGTGTCTCAGTACCTATATGTGACTATTTACATTAAATTAATTAATGCTGAATAAAATTTAAAATTCAAGCTACAACTCACAGTAGTTAGCTACATTTAAAATGTTCAGTAACTACACGTAGTCTTCTTTGAAGTTCCGGGTAAAATGACAGATTAGAAGTTGTGTCTGAGCTGTTGGTGGTGGTTCATGCCTATAATCCCAGCACTTGGAAGAGAGAGGCAGGTGGATCTCTTTAAGTCGGAGGCCAACCTTGTCACAAAGCAGCACCAGGACAGCTAGAGCTGTTACACAGAGAAACCCTGCCTCTAAAAGAATAAATACAAGACAAAACAAAAAACAAACAAATAAAAACAAAACAAGAAGCAATGTCTGTGGGATTGGATAACAAAAAATGTTACTATAAAAAAAAACAGTTAATTTTGTTCCTGTAAAAGAGAGAGCTACAAAAAACAGAAGAATACTTGGTAGGTTTTTGCCCATAAAGCAGTAGCCAAGCCAGCACTCCAGCCGAGCCACATGACCTGTATGTACCCTGACAAATTTAGCTGTAGCTGCCTGGGAAGCGGGTTCCTAGGCAACCAACAGTGGAAGAGGTAGAGAGAGACAGTCGAGGTTTCAGAAACAAGAGGGCAGACACAGCTTTCAGCAAAAAGTGGCCAGTGTAGAGCCAGCTGCGGAGGCAGAGGACATATGCAGAGCTTGTAAAGCCAAGAGGAGCTCAGCACGCTCACACCCACACCTGCCCATTGCCCTAATGAGCTCTAAAGCTCACAGGAAGTTAGAAGTGCAATATTCTAATGGGCGCAAGAAAGCTTCAAGCAACACAGGCTGGAGATAACATCGTGAGTGTGGAACCTGAAGTTGAAACTTCTCTATAATCCCCAATCTATACTCCTGCCACTGCTTAGACAAGCTATTGTACTTGGTATGGTATTCAGGAGACTCAATAGAAGGTAAACATGAGCAAGCAGGTCTGCCAAACTCCTTCACAATCTCAGTCATAGAAAGTTCTGACAAAAAGTACCATCTTCAAAACATCAGAGACAAAGTTGTAATTTGACAGCAAGTGTCACAAACTGGGAATTATGGCAGAAAGTGGACTTTAGCCATACAATTTTCTCTCACAAGGACAAACTGACATAACTTGTTTGAATTATTGACACTATAAATCTCCCCTAAATCACCTATGGAGACTGTTTCAAAAGACAATACAAGGTCAAGGAGAAACCACATCTTCTTAACTACACTTATAATGACTTCTGTGTCACAGAAGAGCTATTATTATTACAACTTTTATAAATTAATTTTTGTTATTGTGTTTTAACCTGGGTCTCAGGGATTTTTGTTTTTAATAAGCTTTTATGACTGTCCTTCCTTCCTCTATACCTACTCTAAAATATTTCCTCTGGAAATTCTCATATTTTATATCATTTCCTTCTTATCATTCTATCTTTCTGACTTCCACATTCTCTCCTCACCCCACTCTTAAATATTTCCTCTAGACTACTGAGAACTCAAGAACAATGGCAATGGGTTTTTGATCCTACTGCACGTACTGGCTTTGTGGGAGCCTAGGCAGTTTGGATGCTCACCTTACTAGACCTGGATGGAGGTGGGCGGTCCTTGGACTTCCCACACATCAGTGAACCCTGATTGCTTTTCGAGCTGATGGGGGGGGGGGACTTGATCGGGGGAGGGGAAGGGAAATGGGAGGCGGTGGCGGGGAGGAGGCAAAAATATTTAATAAATAAATAAATAAATTTAATAAAAAAATAAATGATTAAAAAATACTTCTCAGGAAATCATTTCATAAGATAAATCAAAAAGAAAAAAAATATTTCCTCTAAATGCATTCCAAAATATAGTCCCTTAGCAAATATCCTAAAGACACCGTCTCTGAACTCTATCAGGATTTAAACAAGAGTACAAATTATCTTCTACTGAACATTAAAGTTGAGATTGCCACTATATCTACAACTGTGGTTGGTTACCCTCTACACAGCATTATAAAACATAACCCTAAGTAAAGACATCTCACCAGAGAACTAACATGAAAATGAAAGCAATAAAAAGAATAGGGAAAAATGAAAACTGGGAATACCTCTCTTTTAATGGAAGCATGGGCCACAAATGCATGAAACCTTCCACTCTGACACTTCCATAAGCTCCCAACTCCTCAGCATCAGAAACCAACTTCCTGTGAGATTTGACTGTTGTAGCACTACAACAGGGCTACATTCCCAGTCATTATCCTCAGTGTAAAATGAGAAAATTGAGAATTGGAACATGTGTGCAGCTTGCCCATATAAAATAGACCATAAGCTTACAAAACCAGAATTCAAACCTCAGCTACCTGAATCCAAAGCCATGTTATCCATTAACATCAAGTACTGTCAGCTTCTAAGCCACACTCTTGGGCTAACTTGACTCCAGATTTATGTTCTACAAACAGCCAACTCAATCCAATTTTACAGAGACTTGCTGGATGTCTATAGAATCTGTGCTGGTCTCTGGTCTGTGTCCTTACAATGTACCAGTGAACCAGTCTCTCCATTAAGGAGTCTACAGTCCATTAGACAAAGAAATAATCTTGCTATTGAAGAAAATCGTTTCCTTTAAAGAATAAAGATTGGTTTGGGAATTAGTTGCAGTCAGCCAGAAGCAGTTTTGCTCTGAAAATCTTCCTAATGAGTATTGGCAAGTTTCTTATACTTTCTCAATTAAGCCCTCCTCATCTGGAAAGTGCCTCTAAGTCTATGAAGGTCAGTTTTGTGCAGATGGAAGGCATTAAGCACCCAACAGTCAAAATTTATCTACTATGCTGAAAATATAATGGAAATATGATATAAGTTCTAAAAAACAGTTTTAGATCAGAATTTAAGACAAAAACAATTAGGTACTTCAGCAGAGACAAAAAGTGAGCAAAATCCTATTACCTCTAATTATGTCTGCTAGCGATTTCTGGAGACAGGGACTAACGAAGGATGGATTCTTATTTTATGAGTCCCAAATCTTTATTTACATGAATCATAAAATTATACAAATCAGAATAAAAAATAGGTATGCATTACTTTCCTTAGAAATAATAAACTACTAAAAATGCAAGGTATTTAGGAAAGTGGATGCCAATATAACATCAAAAATACTTTAGATAACCTTAGAACACAAGATTTTGTGCTGGTGAATTTTAACATGACGTAGTGAATGTTTTGTAGATGATTTTCACATTGCTATTAAAGAAACAGTGCTTCCCTAAGTACATCATGGGAAGGGATGGAACTCGCCGGCTCTTGCCTTAGTATCTGAGCATCTGCTCACGAATGTGTGCTGGAGAGCAGCATTTCATCGGGACCAGCATGTGACAAGCTGACATTTCTTACATAGGTTGCACCACAGAGAAAGTCAAAACTGTTTCTCACAGTCATCCAGTCAATGATGGGAAGAGTAAAACGTTTTTCATATGATGCGCAACCTACGGATGAACTTTCCTTTTTCCCCAATGACCCCTCCTTTATTCTTTTCTAATGCACTATACAAATAATGACCTCCTTTGATACTGTTCAGGGCGGGGCAGGACATTTCAGGACAAAAAGGAAAGAAGCCTTCTGTGATCATTCAGAACTCTGAGGGCCTCTAGGCTTGTTAAGGATGTCTTATGATCTCTCTAGAGAGCTAACTAGATGAAGGGCAGTCACGGGTTATTTAACAATCTACTTGTCCAGGGGCTTGCAAAGTAGGTGCCTCCCAAGAATGATGACTTTACACTACCATACAGACAAGGATCATATTTAGACTGTGCAAAGAGCAACATATTAGGTATTCTACCCTGACTGGCATTTTCAAAGGACAATGTGTGTGAAAGGGTGTGAATGAACACATCAGAAACAAGGAGAAGGCAACTTCTCTAGAGAGAAAAGACCTTTGTATGTGGAGGTCATTGGGTTAAGCCACTGGGAAAGTTGATTATTTTTGACATTCCGGAAAGGGGTCACAGGCAGACCCAGAGCATTTCTGGCCTTCACATCATATCCTTCCTTTGTCAGGTGACAGCCCTCTGTGCACTTCTTGGTAAAAGTGGGAATCATGTGACTCTTAGTGAGTGCCTACTTGAAGGTAGAATAGAGACTTGTCTAATCTAGCCTAAGTAAATTTTCTCTAAAGCAAAGCAAAGACTATAATTCAAAACCCATCTCTGCCATAACAGTACTCACCCAACACACATTTACTGGACAGATACTTAACTCTGTGCCTCTGAAATGTAGGCCTTCTGGTCATGAGAAGTTTCTTAAGCAAAGAGAGTTATACTTGGCTCTTGTACTAAAAATGGCCTGCTTCACCAGGTGGAGGTCTTCTCTCCTAGCCTCTAAACACACCCCATCATGGTATGGATATGGCTCATGATTCTGCGCCCAGCCTAAGGGATGTGAAATTGTAAACTCATTTATTTAAGGAGTCAGAAGATATGGACCTTAACGTTATCACCATTAATCTTAAACAAATCAAGAAAGCCTTAAATAAATATTTCTCTCTCTGAATCTGAGTTTTCTGCTGTGGGAACTGAAATTGATAAGGTTGATTGCTAAGGCCCCCTTAGTTGCTCTTTGCTAAGATTTAGTCAAACCTTGACTCTGTTTTCTGTCACTTGAAATGATTCCCTTGGTGTCATACGCTCAGGCAAAAATAAATAAAATGTTACAACCATAATGTGTATTTAATGGTATTTTCACTTAATAATGAGTGTTCTTCTTGCTGGTTTTCTGGGACAGTGATAAGACACTAATCAAATCAACCCAGAGAAAAGGGTTTTTTTTTTGTTTTGTTTTTTGTTTTTTAATACAAGTTCATCTTCAAAGGCAGTCAAGGCGGGAAGGAAAGGCAGGAATCTGGAGTCAGTAACTGAAGCAGAGATCACTGAGAAATGCTGCTTCCCAGCTTGTTTTAAGGCTCTGAATCCACTAGCACTTACAGAGTCTGGGCCCACCTTCCCACACTAGGCTAGGCGCACCCACATCAATTAGCAGTTGAGGATCCCTCTTCCTAGGTGATTTTAGGCATCTGTCAAGTTGGCAGCTGAAGATAACTATAACAATCAATACCCAAAATGTTCTCACTAAGAACAGCCAAGCAATGAGTCTCCCAAACAGGCATAAAACCTATGCGGAAGTATAGAAGGTTATAATCTACAAACCATTCATTACTTCATATCTAATTTCAGGAGTATATAATCTTAGGTTCAAAATGTATCTGAAGTATTTTTTTGAGGTTATACTGGCATGCATTTTACTAAATATATTGCATTTTCAGTATTTTATTTTTCAAAGAAAAATGATGTACAACTACTTTTGTTCTGATGTGTGTGTGTGTGTGTATAATTTTATGATTCAATGTAAAATAAGGATTGGGCTCATAAAATAAAAATGTCCCTTCATTAGTCCCTCCACCAGCAATCACTAGTAGACAGAATTAGAGGCAATAGGATTTTGTTCACATTTTTGCCTCTGCTTAAGTACTTGTAATACTGCTTTGTCTTAAACTTTGATCCAAATCCCTATTTTTAGAACCTATATCATATTTTTATTAAGTTTTAAACATACGAAAGAAATTTTGACTATCATGTTTCAGCTACTTTTACAAATTATCTCATTTCCTTCCAAATGTTCTATGGCCCCGTCCTATTTGAAAATTTATCTTCCTAAGAACCTTAGGCACCTTTTATGTGAGCATCAGGGATTTGAACTTGGGTCCTCACATTTACACAGCAATCATTCTTCCTCTTCGAACCATCTCCCCAAACCCACATCATCGTCTTATCCTCCATCATGATTACCTAATATGATGTGTATTCATGCTTCTGCCTCACTTGCGGCCCTGAAATTTTTAGGGAGCAGGGAAGGATGTGTTGTAAAGCCTGAGGACCATTTCTTTCTCTTTTGGATACAGATAGAGCACCAGATACAATGATGAAAATAAATTGCGTTTAAAGTTTCATTATTTTTCTACAATACATCAATATATGTTCACAAGCCACTAGTACATGCTGCATTCCTACTCTGTAATTGACTGTCATTTCTAATCAATAATAAGTGTTCATTGGAGGAGAAAAATGAACTTTATTCTAACAAGGTCTGGTGTAGGAGGTCCTTCTTTCTATGTATTATTTGTATTGGTTACTGAATGAAGAAACTGCTTTGGCCTTGATAAGGCAGAACATAGATAGGCAGGGGAGGGGAACAGAACTGAATGCTGGGAGGAACAAGGACAGAGACGGAGAAGCCATGGATCCTCCACCCTGAGACGGATGCCAGTTAGAATCTCCGGTAAGCCACTGCCCATGGGACACACAGATTAATGGAGATGGGTTAAACTAATATGTAAGAGTTAGCCAATAAGAAGTTAGAGCTAATGGCCAAGCAGTGTTTTAATGAATACAATTTCTGTGTGATTATTGTGATTATTTCAGGGCTAAGCTAGCCGGGCGGTCGGGACGAACAAGCAAGTCTCCTCGTACAAAGGTTGTGTACATGTCTGTATTTATATGACTAGTATGTGAAAAGTAGGAAAACAACATAAAATCAAAAGTAAATATAGCTATTTCACAGTTCTCTGAAAGAAAATTAATCAAATTATGTAGTTCCTGCTGAAGTGAGAAAACCACTAAGCTGTCAATAGAGTAATCTTGTTCTGAAGCTTGGGGAAAACCATGTATTTCAATAGATAGCATCTTATGAAGGTTTCAGGTTTTCTTATTTTTAGGTGCCTCAGTGATCATCTAGGGGTAGATTTTAATGTATTCGCTCCTCACTATTTCCCCCTGAGATGCCAGTGACAGAAAGGTATTAGATTTTTTTCTTCATTTAGGCATAGATTGTACTTAGTACCAAACTTCTATAATCACCCCTGAAACCTACAAACTGACACACAACCATAATCAAATTTCTATCACCCCGATGACCAGCTTTGAACTCTGTATGGTTCACATACTGAGTGAAAAAGAAACACTATGTTGTGGTTGGATTAGAAGACTCTCCGAAAAAGGCTCAAGTATTGAAAACCTGAGCTTTACCTTAGCTGAGGGGACCAGATCATGAAAATACTGATTTCATATAGCTAAAACCAAACAGATATGGGACGTGGCTGGAAGACTGGAAGAAATAAATCACCTTGCCTGTGGGAATTTGCTATCTATCTATCTATCTATCTATCTATCTATCTATCTATCTATCTACCTACCTACCTATCTATCTACCTATCATCTATCTATATCTATCTATCTATCTATCTATCTATCTATCTATCTATCTATGTGTTTTGAATAAGAATGTCCTCCATAGGTTCGTAATTTTGAATGCTAAATTATCAGGGAGTAGACTATTTGAGAAAAATTAGTAAGTATGGCCTTGTTGGAGCAGGTGTAGCCTTGTTGGAGGAGTGGTGGTCTTGTTGGAGGAAGTGTGTCACTGGAGGTGAGCTTTGAGATTTCAAAAACCCATGCCAGGACCAGCCTTTCTCTGCTTGTGGATAAGGATGTAGAATTTTTAACTGCTTCTCCAATGCCAAGCCTGCCTGCCAGCATGCTCTCAGTCATGATAATGGACTCTGAAAGTGTAAGCATCTTCACAGCATTGGAACAGTGGCTAAAATGCATGTGTGTGTGCATGTTTGTGTGTGTGTGTGTGTTGTTATGTTGTTGGAGTAGTTGCAGCCTTGTGGGAGGAATTGTGATCATGTTGAAGGAAATATGTCATTAGGGGTAGGCTTTGAGGTCTCATATTTATATCACACACACACACATACACACAAATGTCTTATCTTTTCCATATCTTTCTTTCTTATGTGCAATGAGATAAGATAAACCTTATTACTTTATTAAGATTTTCCCCTTCAGATAGTTTTTCATAATGCCAGAAAAGCTAGCTAATAGCCTTAACCCCTTAGTTCCTTCCCAACAGACAAGTGTAGGATTACCATGGCTTAAACATGCCTATCTTGTCTTAGTATTCTTCACTGTCATTCCACTTGAACTGGAATAAACAAGCTATCTCATCAGGCAACAACAAAGAAACAAACAAAAAACTTTAATGCTTATGATTTTCTAGGAATTGTTTTAGCAATTAGAATAATTTTTTTTGAGTTCATGGTGATTATCATTCCACTGGTGAGAGGTAGACAACAAATTTTTAAAAGCAAATAAGATTGAAAGACTACTATTAACGTGCTTTTTATTTAAGAAAAGTTATGGAAAAAATCAATCAGGAAAAGAGAAAAACATTCTGAGGGAGGGGCAGAATTTTAAAAGTTGTGTAAGGAACTACCCAGTAAATGGATATAATTTGAGCAAAGACCAAAAGACTAAAGTAAGAAATTACACTAATATTTTGTAGGTTTAAACTGAGGGAGTGCCTGGCACAAAGATAAACAAAATCAGGTCAGTCTGCCAAGTCTTTGAGGAATAGTAAGGGGATTGAGTGGGATACCAAAGACTAGACATGGGTCAGAGTAGACTGGGATAAAACAGAGATTAGAATGTCCAAAGTATAAACAGTTTGGTGCCATTGTATTGCTGTTGTCTTTAGCTCCAGGCAAGATATGAAAATACTGAAGGAATGTAAGTAGGTGAGAAATCAAGAATTGCTAACACTGCTGTATTGAGAAATGATTCGTGGCAGTAAAGATAGAACTGGAGACACCAGTTTAGGAAGGTTTTGCAACAACTAGCAAGAGAGTATTATTTGAATTAAATTAATAGTTTAGAAGATGGTTTGTTTCCTGGATTAAACTGGAGATGGACATAGCAGAGGAATTGTGCAGGGGATGATTCAAGCATGACTCCTAGAGCCTCAAAGACAACATGACTCTACCACAGATGGGAAGGAAAGGATCTCATCAGGCAGAGATCTGATGTGTGAGACTCTGTGGCAGAAAGTAGGTCAGGATTCTGACATGTTACAGTTGGTACTTCTGTTATGAAATATGTTACAAAGATAGTTGGCTATATGGCCAGAAGTTCCAGGATGTGGTCAGGGCTGTAGATTTAACCTATTCTCCTTTTAATTTCTGTGCACTACTTCCAAAATCACTTTCCATGGCACTGTGTCTCAGTATCAACACTTGGAGAGATTCATGGGCCTAGAGCCTAGAGCTGAGGCACAAAGTGAGAAGTTAGACTGTAAGAGGCTCTAAGTGTGCGCTCCTAATCGGTTTACATAGCATAATGAAACTAACAATACAGGAACTCCAAGCAATGTAGTGACTATTAAATTTGTGAGAGGGAACCCTGGCAAGGAGAGGAGTAGACCGAATAAAGCGGAGTCTTAGATCTTGTGTGTTTATTTCCTACTCTACTAAACTGTTGCTAAAGATCCCCACCTGCCTGTAACAGAACACACAGGCTCTTCCCATCTCTTTAGATTCCCTGCAAACAACGTCTCTGATTCCAGCCTCTTGGTAGTTAACATTCCTTGAATCTATCCATCAAGAATAAACAAGTCATCTATGACATAGTTAACTGAGCTAAAACATGCAAGATAATATGACTCCATAAAAAATGTTCTTAATTTTTAAATCTTATGGTTCTATTCATTAAGATCAGTAAACAGCAACAATTTTTAATTGAAAACTTTTTTTGCTCTAAAACAACAAATAATCCACCTGAAATATGTTCACGAAATAATAAGCTCAACACATCCAATGGAAAACAATCTTAGAATTACTTGGCATTTGAAATGGTAGCTCTAACTAGCCTTTAAGGACAATTTAATACATAACATATAAAAATATCCTCTTATTTCCTAAATCTTCACTCCTGAAGGATTCCTAGATTCTTTTAGAATACCTATTCCCCAAAACACATGCCAGAAATCCTCTAATAAGCCCCCAGGAAACCCATGTGATATTTTAAAATCTTGCGGCAAATACAGTAGTATTTATGGTTAAGCAGATATATCAGACACTGTTAACTTAGAGTAGTTTAATTTTGGAAATCAGAAAGCAAGGATCATGCAAAAAATCAATGCAAACAGGCAATAAAGGTAGTGGGTAGTTTCAACCTTCTAAGAGACCATTCCATATACAAGGACACACATATTCCTAAACTGTAGCTTTTAAAAATCAAATAATAATAATTTTCTTTTGTAAATTATACTGTTTTTCTCAAGTGGATAATTATTTGTCCGAAGACACATTTTTGTGTTTGTGTATAGCAAAGCCTCATGTACTCCAGGCTGGCCTTGAACTTGCTATATAGCCCAGGATGACCTTTAAGTTTTGATCTTTCTGCCTCCAATCTGGAGTGCTGAGATTCCAGGCAAATATCACTATGCCTGGTTATACATAGTGCTGGAGATCAAACTTTGTGTGTTAGGTAAGCACTTTCCTGACTGAGTTAATCCCTAGCCCCCAAACACATGCTTATTAAGTTAAATTGGTGTTAACTTTTCAGAGAATAGAATTCATAGGCATTTCTTTTGTCTGAGGGCATAATAAGACATTATTCTGACACCCAGAATTTGGTGAATTTGGTGTGAGATTTTCTGCCTTAGCCTCCAGAGACTACTCTATTTCCCTTACATTTAGAACATACATACTTCACTGTATACCCACAGAAAGACCCTCCTGTCACTATAGGAGTTAGTTATTATTCGGGTCTCACACAGCTATCCTTAGTTTTGTTTCTTAAATGAGAGACTTCTGCCCCTCAGGCCCTGTAGCTTTTCAGCCTAAATGTCATGTCTGAGGTGGTTGTTATTAAGGCCAGTCAACCATAAGCTTCCTTCGATGATGAAATGTAAAGAATCGAGCTTTCCTTACAGGAGAAATTTTAACAGTCTATGACTTACAAAGCTATCGCATCATGGCATCATCTACTGGGAAGCATTACCACAGGCTAGCTAGAAAATGGGAGCGGTGGCCAGATGCATCACAAATTGGAACTCAGCAGCATTCCTTATCTGTCTGCCTTTCAAAAAGTTCTATGTGTTTGTCATTTTTATAGCCCAAATAAGCAGAGTTTTCTTATCTCTGTGTAATAATAGTGGTGACCAGATCAACTCACTGTGAGCAATAAATGTAATGATGCATATACCTATAATATGCCTGACCTTCAATAAATAGAGCTATTAACAACACATTATATCGCAGAGGAAAGCAGCTGTCTCGTCAAGGACTTCGAATCAATTTGTTTTGAACTTCGCCCCATGAATTAGACAGAAATCTTTGAGCATCCCCCTTACACTATAAATATTTTATCTGTATTAGGCTTAGGAAAACAAACAAGAAAGTTCATTATGCTTCCTGGGAGAGCAACTTTATGCAAGATCGGTAGAGAAATCAGAAGTTCAATCTGAGTGTAAATATAGGGACCACAGGTTAACTAAAGCACATGATAGTGCACAGTACGAAAACTACAGAATCAGGGATAAAGATGACAAAACATTTAAAGTTCTTCAGTCTTCTTAAATTCAAGATCCTCTGCCTCAAAAACATTAGGACCTTGCTTGATTGTCCTCTGGCATGACAGAATTTGGAAGCACATGGGAGATGGCACATTTATGGGAGATGTTCTTGATTATGTTAAATGACATGGGAAGAGACATCTTAGCTGTGTGTATAGCTGCACTGTTTAAAATGAAGAAAGCAAACCAAGCGCTAACATGCATACATTCAGTGTTCTTTGCTTTCTGACTATGAATATGATACTTCAGGCTTTTGCTGTCTTGATTTCCCCGCCGTGGCGAATTGTGAGCTAGGAGAAAACCCTTTCTTCCTTCCATTTTATTACAATAGGAAAAGTCACTAGAACACCCTTCTCTTTCTCTATTTCTTTGCTGATCAGTTAATTAAATTGTATACCAAATAACTCATGGCCAAGTCATCTAAAACTTGGAAAGGATATCTACAAGATAACAAAAATAACCTTTATGCAAGTCTTGGTGAGAGAAGTATTACAGAGCAATAAAACAAAGTCACATGAGATTAAAAGAGGAAGAAGCTTCTACTGACAGGAAACAATTGGGGGGTTTACATAGGGGTGTGACTTTTCAAATGAGTCAAATATTAGCAAGGACTATAACATGTGAAGACAAAGAAAAGATCACATGAATTCTGTGACAAAATAAGACGGGATAGAGACAATAAACATTAGACCAAACAGGGATTGCCAAGGAGTTAAAATGACTGAAATATAAGTCACAATGAATAGTGGTTAGGATAGTTTTCATTTTCAGATTGCTGTTAAAGTACCTGATGCTGTAGTTCCATGGTGCCTTGTAGAGCCTTCATGAGGTTCTGAGTTCAATTCCCCAGAACTACAGAAAAAAGATGTATTGCTAGCAACTGAACTGTGGATCCCTCTTGCCTATCCAAATCCATGACCTTTGAATCTCAGTGCTTAAGATAACATCAGACATCTAAGGTTAAAAAAAGGTTTTAATTCTCCAGACCACACCAATAATAAACATGGAATTAGTTCTATCATTACTACATTCTATGGGCTGAAGAATCGAATGCTACTCCCTTCGAAATAATAGCTGCCTTGTCTCTAAAAGGACTGGGATGGTTTAGATGAATACTTACAAAATGATGTGACTTAATAAAATTAATTTTTACAAGTTATTGCCCCATTTAATGTACTGAAAAATTACAAAGAAGATAGTTTTCCACTTGACCTTCAAATGAGTGACATTTTACTGCAAATTTTAGAGATTTTAATAAATGAAGACTCACATCTTTTACAATCGTAGTTAAGCTCATTCCCCAGTTTTTGTGTTTCCTGCACAATATTGAAAGTTCTCCATCTCTGCTTACTGTACCCTCTGTTTAACGGCAAGCGCACAACATGCTATTCCTCATAAAGATCTGGAAACCTATAATTATCCAGGATAGAAACAAGGCAAGAAATTCCCCTGCAGAAATGGGTCCGTCCTTGAACTCAGTTTTGTTTTACTTGACATACTTGTTTTCAAAAGATAGCCTTTTCTATACATCTATTTCTCTTGCCAAGACACCTAAAACTTATAAAATTCATTAGGTGACTTATTTTAGATATGAATACTAAGGAAATAGACTGATTTAAACCCTTCATTCAGTTGAGTTCACAACATGAGTGTTTGAAAACTATAAAGCAGCCTACCATGGTGAACCAAGTGAGTGAGAAAAGACAGTGTAGTTGGAATGGAAATGCTGTTCTCATAAGTGGGTCTTCTTAGAGGCAGCTGTCATGTGGAAGAGTGCAGCAATGAACTTCTCCATGCTGAAGCACTCTGTCTGCAAATGCGATGTTTTACACTGTATTTGTTGAATTTGGACTTGGGTCTTCTGATGTCTAGCAGACTCAGTCACGTTGCACACACACACACACACACACACACACTTCAGTTAGACAAATATACTATTTCTGCCCTTCTGTGAACAAGTCCCTTGTTTCTTTGATTTTTGATCTTCATTAGGATAAAATGAGCTTGATACTATTTTCTTTATAAATATCAAGGTCAATCAGGAAATGTATGTGAAAGCAGTTTATAATAGTGGCAACTATCATAATAAGAATAAAAATGGTAATGTGTTTTTTGTGTGTCAGGAACGCTCATGAATTAACTCAGTTATTTCTTTTATAACAACTCTAACATATACAAGTTCTGTTACCCTCACTTTACAAACAAGGCAGAGGATATAAAACTTGTATGTCAAAATGCTCACAATTAATTTAGTTAAGAAAACTATCACGTATTACTGAAGGCAAAGTCAGGTTATGATATGAAAGTTGGTAGAGCCTAAAAGAGAGTATCTTCCAAATGTGGTATCACAGACAAATAAAATAGTTGCTATTCTATAGCTGGAACACCTGAGGTCCCATAAGATTTCATAACTTGACCAACATCGGTATTACATTTTCACTATATATAATTCCTACTTCTTATAGAATGTATCTGAAATGCTTACTATTAAATCAGAGGAAGTAGAGCAAAGCTGCTAGAGAAGGTGGGGAGGGACATGTTTGACAGGTTGGGGAGGGACATGTTCAACAGCCATGTGTTAAATTCTGACACGACATATAGCCAGCTATTTTACTAGGAAATTACAGGTTTTTGGACAACCATAAGAACAGGTGCTTAAGGGATGGTAGCTGCCAGATCTGCAATTGTCTCAATTCCTGAAGTTGTGTCCCATAGTACATCAGTTCTTTGGTGAGAATTATCCACTTCTCTGAACACACTAATGTGGCAATTGCTAGTATCAGGTTTGGAGAGTAATAAGGACAGACGCCTCAAGTGTAAACTTTTTTTCTTTGTTGATATATATATTATATATTAGGAGGAATATAAATTCATGTTTCAGCCAATGATGGAATTTTCAAAAAGAAAAATTTCATTCATCTGTTTCCATTTCTCCATACTGGTATATAATAATATCCAGAAAAATTATAGGGAGAAAAAAGGATTATCTATCACCTAAAGAGAAGGAAAGGTGGGGAACAAATGGGAGGAGCTGGGGAGGGATGAGTGTTAAATAAAAGCAAATAAAACATAAAAGATTCTACCTAGGCAAAAATAAATAAATAAAATTGTAATAGCCTAATATCCTATGAGGAAAGAGTAAGTCTTTTCCATTTCATCAAGGCTGTCAAGGTTGAAGATGAAGCTCAGTAGGCAAAGTACTTACCATGCACAAGGCCCTTAATTTTATTCCCAATATTACAAAAACTGAACACAATGGCACTGCATGTAATCTCAGCACTTGGGTAGTATAAGAAGAGCAGAAGTTTAAATTGTCTTTGGCCTCACAGTGAGTTCAAGTGTAACCTGAGCTACATTGTCTGAGCAACACAACAAAACAAGGGAAGGACCTAAGAAATGGCTCTGCAATTAGAAGCCCTAAGTCTTCTCTTGCAGAAGGCCTACCTGAATTCAATTCCCAACACCCACTTCATAGCTCATAACTATCTGTAACTCTAATTATAGAGGATCCAATGCTCTCTTCTGTCTTCTATAAGAACAGCACACATGTAGTGCACAGACATACATGCCGACAAAACACCCATACACATAAAATAATGTTTTATCTTTTAAGTTAAAAGAAAAGAACTTGAACATTCTCAAAACTTGTTTCACTACTAGCCATTCTTTATAGACACACATAATAGCTAAGAATAGAATGACATTCCGTGACCTGAGTGTACTAGAAGGCATACTAACCTAACTCGAGTCTGAGTGGAGAGTGGAGGACAGATTTCACATCACCTTAAAACCCACAGGTTCCCAACATACTGTGAAACATTTATGTTCCAACCATCCTATCCCCCTATTACCTAGCTTTTACCTAAAAAAGCTTTCAACCTCTAACTCAGCAGTTCTAGGGCCTTTGAGTTTGAGGCTATCAAAGAAAGGCTGAATGCCATTCTGTCTGCCAAATGGATCTCAGATCCTTCCGATTTCCTACTTGCACAGACTTCTATGATTATAGCCTTCACAACCTTGGTCTGAAACTATGCCTTGGAAAAGCATTCTCAAGTCTGGGAGTTAAATTGCTCAAATTGTTCCTGACAGCAAGTTTGGAACTTAAATTGCTTTATGCTGCAAAATGGGTGAGACTCAAAACTACTACTGGCGCTTGAGGATGGGATATATGCGCAACATAGGAACTGAATCTTATTAGGATTTAATTGCTACATGTATGTCATGTTCCTCTTATTTAATATGTATAGTTGTTCAAATAGTGGTAACTGAATAAGCTCCTGGATAGTAAGTATTTTTGTCTTTACTTTGAACTTTTGGTTATTCTTCTCTTATTTGGTGGAAGAAAAGATATTCCCTGTTAATAGATAAGAAAAATGATACAATGGTGTTGGTGGATTTGCCAATAACCACACAATACATATGACAAAAAGTGAGATTCAGAAAGAGGTATTCTACTCTGGAGGTATCCCATTCTAGAATTTAAGCTGAGAATCTTTATACCTTTCTCTTCCTCCAACTTAGAGGAAGAAAGTAAAACTCACAGATGTTTAACAAGACTGAAGACATGATGCTACTTGGACTTGAAATTGGTGCTAGTGACAGCTACATCTTTTAAACAGTAAGCTATTCTAAACTGTGATCCTGGAACAACGGTGCAGTCAGAAGACAATTCAGACACTAAAACATGTGGCAACAGAGCACACAGACCAGGGATGAAAGCTTCCAAAAACTCTAGGTGAAACCATCTTCAAGTCTCCAATAACTCACGTTTCCCTAAACCTACTGAAGATCCAAACCATGAACCTGACTGCACTAGCCTTTATCATAAGACCTGGCAAAGCTCATGGTTACAGAAGACTAAGGGTCTCAAGACCAGAAACATCCTTTCAGGAATTTTTCTCCTCTGGTTCTCATTTCAAGTCATGACAAAATGCTTGCAGTCAGATGTATTAGCTGAAAGGAACATATTTTCTGAAAAAGAATTGCTTATTTGAGATCCAGCTCTTAGCAAGCGGCTCTTAGTGCCTCACTCCATGACAGAGACTAAAACGGGCTGTCTGAAGTGGACAGCAGAGAACTCATCAGAGTTCCAAACTGCTTAAACAGGAAGGTTCTGAGCCATCACTGCCTAAGCCCTGGCATGTTAATACAATGCTACTGATCAGGAAAGTGACTAAGCTTCTAGAATAAGCGGCCAGGCACGCCCAGGTTACAAGCAGACAAGTTGGACTCACTTTTTTTGGGGGGGGGAGGGGTTCTAGACAAGGTTTCTCTGTAGCTTTGTTGCCTGTCCTGGAACTAGCTCTTGTAGACCAGGCTGGCCTCTAACTCACAGAGATCCGCCTGCCTCTGCCTCCCGAGTGCTGGGATTAAAGGCACACCACTGCAACCTCAGTTTTCACCGTGCCTAAGAGCTGGTATACCTGGTGGCCAAATTCTGATCTCAAACACCATAAAAACTTTTATCATAGTTTCTCAAAGAATACACCAGGATCAAATTAAGAAATCTTAAAGCAAATGCCATGAACTTTGTCACAACCCCCACCCCGCTTCACCCCCTTCTCCGCCACTGGGGAGGCAGTGGCCGGTGGATCTCGAGGTCAGTTTGGTCTACTTAACGATTTCCAGGACAGCCAGGGGTAGGTGGTGAGACCCTGTCTCAGAAAAAAAAAAAAAAAACAGTTGTCCTAAAACACATGCGAATTCTCCTTTCTAAGAGAGACTATGGAAAGAGAGCGAGAGATAGGAGAGATAGGGATGGAGAAGACAGGAAAGATATGGAAAGAGATAGCTTGTTCTAGATGTATCCAAAATCAACAATCTCAAACTTTCTCGACTGAAGAGGTGACCACAGTAGTGAAATTTGGAATAAACTAAATTCCTAAGACTCGAGATTGTGTAAACAAGAGTTAACCTGAGACAATCCTGTTCCCTCTTAAGTTTCCTAGGGGCTTCCCCTCTGCAGGCCAGAATGAAGGCCACATGGGCCTTCTCTGGGCCCAGTCGGGGCTACTTGTATCCAGAAAGAGACTAGAATGGATACAGAATGCCACTATAGTCTCCTGGGTCCGGGCCACAGACTGCTCTGAGCCCAGGAATCCTAGGGGAAAGTGGAAGAACCAGCTTGAGCCATGGCCGCAGAACACCCAGCGAGAGCAAAGTTACTTGAAGTTGTCACTCAGAAACAACGGACAAAAACATGCGAACACTTTCTTATCTTTGAAAATAGGTTTCCAAGCCACTAGCCCAAGTTTCCTAGAGTGGACCACACTGATGATTCGATCTCCTGCTTGGTCGCACTCCAGGGTTCCGGTACTGGAAAGGAGCTAAAAATTCACTCTCTGCTCCCCCAATCCCTCCGCTTTGCTCGCGCTGCTCAGAGCGCTCACCTGCAATGTCCCAGAGTTGCAAGCGCACCACAGTCTCCGGGTCCCAGTGGAGCACCTTCAACGCGAAATCCACACCAATGGTGGCCCGATAGTGCGAGGAGAAGTTCTGGTGCACGTAGCGCTTGATGATGCTGGTCTTGCCCACACCCAGGTCGCCGATCACCAGCAGCTTGTACAGGTGCTCCTTGTGCGGGGCCTGCATCCTGGAGGCCCGCCGGTCTTGCAGAGCCTGGAACCTGCCCTGGGAAGCGCAGCCGGGGCTAGGGTGCAGGACGGAGACCCAAGCGCTGTGTGGGCGCGAAGGCCGGGCGGGCGTGCTGGTGCAGGCTGGGGAGCTGGGGCGGAACTCCTCCCCCGGGGTTAATCCTCCTTCCTACACTGCCGTCTCCAAAGTGGGAGGAGACAGGAGCGACTCCTGGGACTAGAAGCTAAAGGACCTGAGTGCCTTTGCCAGTTCCAGCTCTTATTTGCCTAGTGCTCCACACCTTTCGCAGAGGTTTTTCGTCCAGGGCACAAACTTGTGAGCGGTGGGTTTTGTTTTCCTTATTCTGCCAGCGAAAGAACTGCGTGTCAAAAAGTACCCAGGGCTTCCGAAGTTACAGAGCCCTGCTGCCACCCACACTGTGGTGTGAGTTTAAGAAGGCCTTGAGAAATACCAAAGCAAGAGGCTCAATTCTTCCTTTTGGGTTGAACCCTGCCTCTGGAGTTGAATGGCATCAATCAAACCCTTTGAGCCCCTTAGCCTGGTCGACTGTAAAATCGTAATGCTCTTGGCACCTTTTCACCTATTAAACTGTTAATGACCTTAATGCTCCCCCCCCCCCCATGAATGCTGAGGGCTTGCTAACCTTTCAGCCTCCACTCCCATCCTAAGGCCTCCCAACTATACTGAGCTACTAGACACATGAGGTCTTATCACTATCAGTAACAGCAAATGCTTATAAATCCTCCCATATATGACACCAGTTCACCCTGGCAGTCCTAAAAATAAGTCTAATTATTCTTCCTCATTTACAAATGAGGAATCCCAAGAACCGACTATATTACAGTAGTGTAAAGAAAACGTCTATTTCAAACCCTGGTCCTTTTTTCTTATTCTAAAGGCATGCTCTATGCAGACATTTGTATGCTTGTGAGAATAGGAAAATCGTCACAGCATGAGAAAACAGACCAGTAAAATAGATAAAAGAATGTGAACCCCTGTGTGGGCTTGGCTGGTTTCCTGGGGATGCTAGGAAAAGTCTGGGCAGGTGGGAATTCCCGAGGTGCTTACAGAGGTGAGGAAGGGAGCATGTGAGAACTGGGGACCAGCATTCCTCCTCGAAATGGATAATTTTGTACCCGATGTGCTCAGAAGGGAAGAGAGCCCGGTCTACGTGATATTATTTCATCTTTACATTCCTTTATGAAGTGAGGTATTGTGGATAACTGTGAAGAAGGAGAGCAAGATTGAGAGCCGCTTTCCCAAGGTGCCCTGTAGCTAAAGAGTATACGAAATTAAATTTAACTGTACAAAATAATGGGTGAAAAGTTTGGTATGATCAAAGTCTGTAGTGGTATATTATTTTTATTTTGATAAATAAATCTTTCCTGAACACCAGAGGGAAAGCTAAAGCCACTAGAGGTCAGGAAATGGTAACACACAGCTTTAATCCCAGGATTTGGGAGACAGAGTCAGATGGATCTCTGTGAGTTCAAGGCTACCCTGGGCTACACAAGATCACTGCAGAAACAAATCCAGGTGGTGGTGGCTCACATCTTTAACCCCAGTCCTAGGGAGTCACATGCCTTTAATCCCAGCACTAGAGGGAATATAAAATGAGAGGAGAGAGAGAGGCTTAGTTGCTTAGTTTATGGCCACCCACCTTAGTAGAGATAAGACTTCTCTAGTGGCTTGGCTGCTTTGCTTTTCTGGTTTTCAGATTGAATCCCAATACCTGATTCTGGATTTTTCTTATTCATGCTACCAAATTCTTTCTGCTCTGCTTCTCTGAAATTACATAACGCCTTTACCATCAGCCTCTCATAAGCAGAGAGCTCCTATATATACATATATATGTGTGTGTATATATATATATACACTTATATATATTCCTGTATGTATTCATGCATACATATAGTAGGTGCCGATGACTCTCTCAGGGACAGTACTCAAACCGGAGTCACTCTAACGAGGCAAGACTTATATGGTAATTTGTTTCCAGAGGTATTCATTGTAGTCTTATGATAATGCCTCACAATGGGAAGAAATTACTCTTAGTTTCTTTTTAAACCCTCTAGACTTCAGTGGCACAGGAAGAACAGACAAGCAGTCCAGTGAAACCTAACTAGGTCCCAGAACCTGTAAGGGCACCGTCTCAACATCGTATTTGCATCAGGGAAACCGGTTTTTCCCAGTGTCTATCCGCACATCCCTGGCACTATTCTCAGGCTCTAAGCATGCTCCTATTGCCAAACTACTGCACACCCTTTCCCCAGCAGCAGGAAGGCAGATGACTCAAGTCGTGAAGGGGTGAGACTACAAAATTCTCCCAGTTTGAGGCCTTCGTGATATCCCAGAAAGCACAGCGGCGGCTCCCTCTGCCTCCGTTCACGTGCTGTCCAGTGGGCATACAAAAGCTTTCACTTAGTAGATGGAAAACCTAATTTGAATGATTGGAAATTGCTTTGCAAATATAAACTTGAAAGGCCAATCCCTTTTGTTTCTCTCTGGGGTTGCCAAATTAGATGAAGCTCTCAGAAGTTACTTTGTTTGCGTTTGCCATTGAAAGAGCCACAGGGGGTTACTTGTTAGCTTATGTGAGCTCTTAATTATTGCATCAAAGAAATACTTAAAGGACTGCAGGACAGAATCGGTCCCAAAGGCTTTGGAGGAGGAAAGGTAATCTAAACTTCTTAGATTAATATAAGGAAGATATCATAACGAAGATGGCCTGAAAAGGACCCTCGAAGAGATGACCACATAATTTATTATCCAAAACCGGGCCGCTTGGGAACAGAAAGGGACAGTACTAATAATTACACCAAGTAAAAGAAATGAGCCAAGGCGTTCTTCAAATACATTCATTCCCGAGGCAAAAGCAGGGCGTTTCAGATCTCCAGTGAGATCTGCATTGAGCAAGTGGCATCTGAAAAATCTCCTAAAGCAGGATTTCAACAAATGAAGCTCATGGCTCTGCGGTCTTCAAAGAGCTCTCCTTTCATCCCCAGGCTTGTCTGAAACCCGTTCCTCTTAGACCTGTGCTCCCTCGTAAGGGGCGTTAGTTATATCCAGTACTGATTCTGGAATGCACCAGTCATCTGAAAGTGGACATTAACATTCAGTTATTTGGAGAGAGGCCCAGGTGGGTTTACCGTGGAAAGTGCTTGAAATGAACACATTTCCATCGGTAAGAATTCTGATGTTGGAATGGTTTATTCTTCCAAAACTGGTAAAAAAAAAAAAAAAAAAAAAAAAAACCAAAGGTTTATATTTATCATCAAAAATTAACTACAGTTGACGTTTTGAACTGTCCATTAGTTTACATCAAGAAAACCTGATTCAGTCCTAAATCATTTTACGTCATAGATTCATTTTAAGAATTATGTTCGTAGCTGCACATGTTAGGCTTGTATTAGAAGGATCTGGGGGACTTGGGAGCTCCTGTTCCTTCTAACCTGAAAGTATATAGTCCATACTTGCTCAACAAATACAGTCTTTTTTTGTTTGAGCAGGGACCCAAACTTGTATCTAGAGCAAGCATATGCCAAAGTGTCCTCTTCCATTGTTCTCAGAGACAGCAGAAATACCGTGATCCTGAGGGTATCTGATGTTGAGTGAACCCTGAATCTGATCATAGGAGATGTCATGCAATGCAGCCAGAAGGATGAAATCATGCCAGAAAGAAGGCAGAAAAGGTATTTATATGTAAAAAATGGACAGTTTTTTTTAACTTTTGTTGATTCTTTGTGCATTTTACATCATGAATTCCGACTCTACTTAGCTCCCCATCTCCTTGCATCTGCTCTCTGCCCTTGCACCCCCCCCTGCCCCCAATGAAAACCAAATTTAAAAAAGAAGCCAACAACCAACCAAACCAAACAAACAAAACTACCATCACACAACAGACAGTTTTAGGGTAAAGGTCAAAACAAGAATCTCACATCCATGTAAAAGAATTGAAAAGACATCAACACCGACCATCAAAATGCACCCATTCTTGTTAAACTGTCCACATGGTCCTCTGCCTACTCTCTGACCATTTCTGAAACTCTTTTCTGCCAGTCTAGTATTTTTCTGTTTTCCATCCTTTGGAATCCTGTCTCTCTTTACTTGATCTCATTCACTCTGTTACAATATATCAAATCAGTCCAAAGATTAAATTGTTATTCAAGTTCTACCACTCTCAAACAGTAAGAGACCTTAGTAACTTAATTTCTGTAGCTGTGCCCCTTCCTACGTATAAGGAGAACAGTAATACTTTTTGCTTAATAAATTCTTTAAGAAGACTAAATGAAAAATGCAATAAAGCATTTTTGCACAATTCTTGGCCCAAAATATACACAGAAAAGAAAATGTTAAACTAACCAACGTTTGAGTGATGATTTCCACAGCCGCGTTTTAAACTGCGGCTTGGCTCTCGCATTCCACAGACTGCTAAGGAACTGCCTGCTGGGCACTTCTGCCAGGTTTTCTGGCAGGCATTTCAGCTGCGACATGGGCAAAACTGAATTCATTATCTACCCTAACAGACTTGTTCCTTTTCCTGTACTCATGGTTTTTGGGCTGTGGTTCCACCCTAACATCATATACAAAGCCTGGAAAGTCAGCCACATCTGACTCCTCCCTCTTTGTTGTTAACATCCATCAGCTGATCCCTCTGATTCAACACAGGCCAGTTCCGGAGTGTGCTTCCTCTACAGCACAGCAGTAGGGCTTAGCAGATAAAGGCCAGTGGGTGTTCAGTATTATTGCTAGGAAGGATCACCTGAAGGCAAATGATAAAAGAAAAAACGTTCTGTGTGCACATGCATGTCTGTGCATGTTTGTGTGTGTATGTGTGTGGTGTGGTTGTATATGCATTTGTGCATGTTTGTGTGTTTGTGCATGTATGTGCATTTGTGTGCCTGTATGTGTGTATGTCTTTGGAAACAAAACAAATGGCAGATGCAAAATGGTTAGAAATTTACAACTAAGAAAAAAAATGGTTTTATATACATATATGTTTTATATGCGTAAATTCTCATTAAATTACTTTTAAAACAACCCTAAAAACAAAAGATCAAAGATGTGAAGGAACAATTTGGTACACAAGAAATACAAAAATCCAATAATATGAAGAAATATTTTCTATCAATGTAAAGAATGCAAATTGAGAAATCTTGAGATACCAACAAGACACTGAAAGATATCCACAATATTTTCTTCATACCATTGATTTTAAAATTCGGGAAAAAAAATCAAATCACCAGTTACAAATAAAGCACATACTTTGAACACGTTGATATATTAATCATAGAAACACATGATAAGGATCGACAGTAGCGTACCATTGAAGTGCATTCTTGGGTGGGGGCATGACTGCCTCTTGACACTGTGCTGCTCTTGTTTTCCTAATTTCTGTTTTACCCAAACAGGAAAACACTGCTGACACCTAAAAGACATCCAAGTGCACAGATAGGCCCTGGACAAGGAAGTCTAGCAACTTTCAACACAGGTTTCAGGGCTCAACGTGCAATGGCAAGGACACCCAAAGTCTTGCTGCCAAGGTCTCAGTTGAGAGTCAGTATTTTCCCAGCCAGCGTTTGTCATTCTCATCCCACTGATCTTATCAGCGCTGAGGGGTTGTCCCTCACCACAAACCAGCACACCATCCACGTGACACTCAGAACCAGTTAGACAGGGCCTGGCCCCTGTCCTGGATTGACTCTGCTGCAGCAGCCCGTGCTCAGCTTAGGAGGCATTGATGGGAGCGGTCCCCGGGGGCTTATTTGGGTTAAAATTCCTACCAGACTCATGGATGTCATCAGATTGCATCCTTGTCTCTTTCCTGATCCTGTCCCAGTTTCCCACTGACGGCACCTTGCTGATGCTCGTCTCCAGGGCCTCTCCCATCCATCTTTTACTGCTCTCGCCCTCTTTCCTTCTCTCCCCCTCACCCCTGCATTTATTTACTTGGTCGGGGAGAAACAGGGATGCATGCATACCGCAGAGAACAGCTTGCAACAGTGACACTTCTCCTTCTACCATTTGGGTTCTGGGGAACAAACTCAGATCCTCAGACTTGGCAGTAAGCACCTTGACCAGCTGAACCATCTCACTGACCCAATTTTATTCTCTCTTAATAGCCGCCCAAGTTTAGCTGCTTCCTAAAGAAATCTCCCTGACTTAGTCACCCCAGGTCTGACCTCTTCCGCCAGACTTAGATCAAGCTCCTTCAAAAATAAAATTGTATTTATTTTCTCCATTACTTTGGGATTTATTTTATGTATGAGAAACTAGTTGATTCTGTGTAACCATTAGTTCTGTTATGTGCAGCCAAGCGGAATCTTTTTTTTTTTATTACTTTTTTTTTTATTGAGAAATGGAAAAAAAAACAAGTTTCCACCTCCTCCCAGCCTCCCATTTCCCTCCCCCTCCTCCCCCCCTACGCCCCCTCCTCCCACCCTTCTCCCCCTCCCCCCACTCCTTTCCCCCTCCCTCTCCAGTCCAAAGAGCAGTCAGGGTTTTCTGCCCTGTGGTAAGACCTAGGACCTCCCACCTCCGTCCATATCTAGGAAGGTGAACATCCAAACTGGCTGGGCTCCCACAAAGCCATCACATTACGTAGGATCAAACCCCCGTGCCATTGTCCTTTGCGTCTCATCAGCCCTCATAGTTCGCCATGTTCAGAGAGTCCAATATCTTGCATATCATCATAGAACCTTCATCTGGTGATGGATGGAGATAGAGACAGAGACCCACACTGGAGCACTGGACTGAGCTCCCAAAGTCCCAATGAGGAGCAGAAGGAGGGAGAACATGAGCAAAGAAGTCGGGACCACGAGGGATGCACCCACCCACTGAGACAGTGGAACTGATCTATTGAGAGCTCAACAAGACCAGCTGGACTGTGACTGAAAAAGCCAAGCGGAATCTTAACTGATACCTGCCCTAGATTCTTAAAAGAGAGTTATGCTCCTCCATAGGACACTTGTGTGATAGGGAATTCCGTGAAAGCTGGCTTGCCGTTTTCTCTACAGACTTTGTTTCTGGAGACATTGTTTCCTCTTTGGTTCTTCCTGTGAGGCTATGAGCATATGCTTTCTCAGCACATGGTACTGTGCCTGTTACATCATACTGAAAGCCCGAGACATTTTTCATACCTTTTCTGGGGTGACATTTGATGTTCTGCCTTGCACATGTGCTCAAGAATCTTTTAATAATAATATAAAATATGAAACACAAAAGGCCATGTCATCTGTTACTGTGAGCCTTAAGTATAGTAAGGTACCTGTTTTTTGGGTTGCTGTTGCTGTCTTGCTGCTGTGATCGTTACTGTTTGCCTCTAAGACATGAGCATTCCAACAGGCATGTATGGAAAGCATAGGAAAGATAGAAACCCAAAGGATGCTGGGAAGGAAACTTTAAGGGCTCCTCTTTCCATTCTGAATCTGTCACTGACTCCCGTTTCAGCCTAGGTTTTCTGTCTCACACTGTGCTACAGCCTGTTAAACAGCTACTGTAAATCACTAAGACCTTCATAAACATGTACATCAAGGGTCTGGAACATAGACACAACTGTCCAACAAATGGCAGGCACTGTATAACCAGTGTCTTCTTAAGAAACCACTCTAAAGAAGTTGGCAATCCTTCAAAAGCTGGGCACAAAATATTTCAAGTAGTACTAACCTTAATAGCAACCAGAATATACACCAGTAGAAAGTCGGTATGACAAAAACGTCATGTCTATAAAATTTAATAATTTATAGTCATTTAACATTTAATTCATGAAATTTAGCTGATGGAAATTATAAGTCTCCTATTATGCTATTTGAAAATACAACATTTAAAGTTAAATATAATATATTTTTATGCATCAGTTATATCATGCCTATGTATACTACTTTGAAAAATATATTAAATGACACATTTATCATATCTCCCTGTATATGAATATTGTAATAGTAATTATATATATGAAGATGGTTATATATATTACAATATACAGTTACATTATTAACTATATCTATATCTATCATATATATGTATATAACTGGAAGGAAAGTTACCAAGATATATTATCTAAACTTGGTGTATAGTTATTAAGAAAACCTTATTAGTCTTATTTCCACTTGGTATGTTTAAATGTTACAGTGATATATTTGGCTTAAATCACTAAGCATTGTTTTTTTTCTAAAGCTACTTTTTTTAAAAAAAGAATTTTTACATTATTGTTTTGATAATCTTCTCTGCATTTTAATGTGTCCTCAGTATCTCAAAATGTTTCATATCTACCTAACACTAGGCTATGATGAAGACATTTAAAATATATTTCACATTTCTGTCCCTTGTTTTTGAAATTTGATCAACTTAGTTATCTATCTTTCATAGAAACAGTTTTAGTAGATTTTTATTTTTATAAACTATTTAGATGCATATACAGTTATTAAATTAACATGCTCCAATCACATACATTTACAGCTTAATTCATTAAGCTTTCTGTGTTGGTGTTTGACAATAACATCCTATCAGGTTTCTAAAAACTAAACTGGAAAATTAACTTAAGGACATCACTTTCCCACCTTGCCACATTGAAAGTACTTTAGAGGAAATCAATTATGTATTGCCTGTAGATGTACAAACCTAACACATCCGAGTCTAACAATAACCTAGCCATTTTGCAATAGAGGAAACAGAAAATCTATGGAAAGCAGAATGCCCTCGATCTCCCATTGGAGGAAAATTTGATGAGCTAAGCTGATGATCACTCACCTGGAAGGCAGGTGAGAGATGACAGGCTTCTGTCATTTTACTTGAAGTCAATTAATGGTCATCTTTGATTCAAAACTTTGGATAAATAAATACTCAAACAAAATGTAGAATGGATGTGATAAGCAGAGATGAGAGGGTGTTTGCTGTTGTTGTTGTTGGCTGTTTACCTAAACTGTCTCTTAGCTCAGGTCTATTTAAATCTCCTCGGTAGCATCAGATTCCATGGTACAAACGATAGGTGTCAGGCCTTCTTAGCCAGTTCACCCATGATCATTTCTGCAAGTGAGGTGTGCTGTTTCACAATAGGCTCATGTCAGAGGGAAGAAACAAGTGGTATTTCTACTAGACTTCTTGAGGCAGACACTCTCATGCTAAATTCCAGAGAGAGGTGCAAGGAGCAGTATTTAAAGACTCAGATGAGAACTGTACACAGCCTGGCCAGGTCTCACATCCGACAACTGTTTGCAGGAGTTGTTGGGAGAATGAGTGTGGTCATACCATTGCTGATCCTCCATTTGATGTAATGGTTCTGCCAACCAACTTCACCAATTATTTAAAGTTCTCAGGTTAATCCTGTCTGGACACATGGTCCCCGGGACACATTTTTCAATGCTTTCAAAAGCTCTGAAGTAAAGTCTGTGCATATGTAGAGATCTAATGTTAACTTTGCTCCCCTGGGAAACTTGAGGAAGGCAATAATCTATCTGCTAGTTCACCAGTGAGTTACTCTGGCATCTACAATGTTAGAAACTTCTCTCAAGTCATTTCTGCAGTAGCTGTCATGGTAAAGAGCCGTGAGACACGTAAACTTCTGAACCATGTCTACTTCCATCCTTATTGAGGTCAAGACCCAGTCTTCTAGCTCCTGGTATGTAAGACTAGCATTCCTTTCTGCTGGGGCAGACTCCAGAGGCTCAGTCTAAAGGATTAGACAGCCCCCTGCCCTCCAGGGAAACAGGCCAAATAAATAATAATTGAAGATGAAAGAGACTTTCACAGCTTCAACTGAGGCTAAGAAGATTATAGCTACTTTAACCCCAATCACAGTGGCCGCCTTATTGAAACTTGAGTTCACAACGAGGTCACAAGTCACAGACAGCAAACGGGGGTTTTGGAAGGTAAGAGTTATGTATCAACGTGCAGGGTCTGCTGTGTGCTAATTACCCAGTACTACCTGACACTCATTATCCAGAGAAGCTGGCATCAGTAGGAAAAAAGGCTTGGAACACTGGGTCTGCAGGAATTGCTGAAGGCTTTAATTATGGGTCTCACCATAATAAATGACAGCCATCTTGCCAGAAAGAAGGAAATGCTTCTAGCAGATTCCAGAGACATACTCTGCTGGGAGGCCGACTGTGTGCTTTTTGGAAGGCACTTTACATTTCACGATCAAAGATGTATTATTCAGTTTAATGGCAGCTCCACAACTTGACTGCAGTGTGAGATGGGAAGTCACTGGGCCACTGTGAACCTCAGATTCTACACTTGATGTGAACCAAAAGACCAAGAAGGAATAGGCCTTGAATCTCAGCAGCAAATATCATATGCTCTCTCTGGCTGTCAAAAAACAACAACAACAACAAAAACAAAAACAAAAACACAAATCGGAAAATTGGCTAAATAGTGGCTTAAGAAATCTCTACATGAAAGTAAGATATGGAGTCCTCTCTTTGTTGAACATGCCATGAGATTAAAAATAATTCTTTGATTTGTTAAGTATTAAGGTTAAATACTAATCACAATAATGCTTTTGTTTACTGAAGCACTGAAGACTAAATATTGCACTGTCTGACTAAACATCAAGCCTATTGTATAATTCTGAAACAACTTGACTAAGTCAATCTGAGAACTAAAAGTTAAAGAATTCTTCCCCATCTAAGGAAGCATTCCTGAGCATTGCCAACTAGAGTGACTGTAGCTTCTCTGACATTTGGTGACACATGCTCTCTTGCATCAGTGAACCACAACTTGAACTGAGAGTGTAGCACTCATTAATTGAGAACTCAGAGAAGTCACTTCATGTGCCAAGACACATTTTTCATGTTTGTGTCTTATATATAATTCAAACACACTCTTTCTTTAACACCGAACAATATGATTATTGCCATTGATTTATGTAGAAAATCATCTAACAGGATGGATTCCTTTTCCAAAGACATATTATATATAATTTATACTATATAAATTCTTGAACTGGATTTTTTCCCTTTTTTATTGATTTTTATTGAGCTCTACATTTTTCTCTGCCCCCCCCCCCCCCGCCTTTCCCACAGTCCCCATGCTTCCAATTTACTCAGGAAATCCGGTCTTTTTCTACTTCCCATGTAGATTAGACTTATGTATATCTCTCTTAGGGTCTTCATTGTTGTCTAGGTTCTCTGGGATTGTGATTTATGGGCTGGTTTTCTTTGCTTTATGTTTAAAAACCACTTATGAGTGAGTACATGAGATAATTGTCTTTCTGGGTCTGGGTTACCTCACTCAAAATGATGTTTTCTAGCTCCATCAGTTTGCCTGCAAAAATCAAGATGTCATTTTTTTCTGCTGTATAGTACTCCATTGTGTAATGTACTACTGGATTTTCCTTATCCAGTCTTCAGTTGAGGGGCATTTAGGTTGTTTCCAGGTTCTGGCTATGACAAACAAAGCTGCTATGAACATAGTTGAGCACATGTCCTTGTGGCACGACTGAGCATGGGATATATACCCAAAGTGGTGTTACTGGGTCTTGAGGAAGGTTGTTTCTTAATTTTCTGAGAAATCACCACACTGACATCCAAAGGGGGTGTACCAGTTTGCACTCCCACGAGCAATGCAGAAGTGTTCCCTTTCCCCCACAACCTAAATTGAATGGCTAAATTGAATTATTTAACATATGTATTATCTCACATGTTTACCATCTTCGGATATAATCCAACATAAATCTGCTCTCATAGAAACTGTCAAGAGAAGAGACCTCTGTAATAACTGTGGGAGATAGAATTGTGATACAACAGATCTTTTGATTGTAATTTTACTGGGAATGGAATTTAAGCCCAGAACCTTCCCAGAATCGGAGGCTTATTCCTCTCCCTTGGCAATGATATATAAACCAAAGTATAATATAACAGAGAAGACATCTGGTGGGTACAGGCAGAACATCCTAGTTAAGAGCTAGATAAGAACATAGGCCTTAAGCAAAGTTCCTAGTTTCCTTTTGTTGAAAATAGTTATTAACTGTGGGACCTTGTGCAACATAATTAAGCATAAGCCTAGGTCAGAAGCTCTAGTGAGGGACTTACTGTTATTGTTTTGCTAAATGAACATGTTGTGCCTGTCTAATTGTCTACATAACTGTGCTTATGATCATAGAAGGTGCTGCCGTCAGCTTAGGGTAGAGATGCTTTATTTACAGTAGTCAGTAGTACCTGCAAAGATGCATGATTGGTCAAAGTATTGGAAATAAGTGTCTGGAAAAGCTTAATTGCCAGCCATAAATACAAGACTATACCACTCTGCCCAAAACTTAGGAATATTGTGGAAGAGGCCCGAAACTAATATAAGTGCCAAAGGAAAGGAAGAGGACATGGCACAATGGTAACTTGTGGGCATGACAAGGCTGTAATACTCTTGATCTCACAGTAGATCATCCCCTGAACAAAATATGCAGAAGATTGGTCCTATCAAAAGCCTACCACATAATGAAAAAAGCCTCAAAAGTTCCATAGTGTCCTATAAATTAAATGCAATTAGCTATACTTGGGGAGAAGAAGACATTTTATCCTGTGGTATAATCTCTGGTAAGGTACTCATGTTCCTATCAAGACACTCTTACCTCACACTTCTGTAAACAATGAAATTCACTGGGATGCAACACACACACACACGCGCGCGCGCACACACACACACACACACACACACACACACACACACGCATGCACGCACCATATAGGGGCCTAGGTGGGAAGAGGAAAGGGATCAGCTAGAGTGGGAATAGAATAAGAGAGGGTAATAGGATGAAAATAATCTAAATACGTTATGCACATGTATAAAATATCAGAATGAAACCTATCTCATGCATAATTAATATACGCTAGGAAGAAACACTGAAAGGATGCTTCCACGTCTGTTTTTGTTTTTTTTTCCCCTAAAATGAAGTCAACCTGGAGAGATGAATCAGTGGTTAAGAGCACTTCCTGCTCTTGCAGAAGATCTGAGCTTGGTTCTCAGTGCCCACATTGAACAGTGTACAACTGATTATAACTCCAGCTCCAGGAGGTCCATTGTCCACTTTATGTCCTTGGGTACATGGAACAAACAAACACACAACACACACACACACTCACTCACTCACACATGAACACACCTACACTTTTAAAAATGTCATATATTTTCTCAAATTATTCTGAAAACTTAATTAATGTACTATAGTACTTAATGTAAACAGGCTACTAGAAAAGTAAAGTAATTAATTTACCCATGTATGAACTCTGTGAGCTACAGCAACAACTGGCCTTATAAGACATGGTCTCTGATACAAAAGTGGCATGATGTCATGGGAGTAACCAACCACTTTCTCATTGGATTTAAAGCCCCTTCCACAAGATGAAGCCCATTCCTGGCACAGTTATTAGGTCAAGAATCAATAGCTAGACATATCCTGGACTCTATGAGAGGACACACTATTACTGTTCTGCTAAATGAACATATCAAACCAACTCCTAATGGCCTATCAATATACCCATATATTAAGGTATTTATCAAAGCTCATCATAGAAGCTTCTGTTTTCAGTAGATGAGGCTCAACACAAAGACCCAAAATGTGTAGTAACTTGGAGATTTCAAAATATCCAGCTCTAAAAGAATATATATTGAGTATGCATATTATATGTAAATGCATATATACATATACACATATGTATACACACACATCATATCCTTGTAAATGCTCAAGGGTCATTATGGAAGAGGGGGCAAAAAGAGTGTAGGAGCCAGAGACAGCGGATGACTACAAGAAAACTGTATCTTCGAAACACAGCTGGGAAGTTGTACATATGAACTCACAGGGGTTGTAACATTGTGAAAAAGACCCGTGCATGTCTATAACAACCCAAATCAATGCTTGGAGTGGAGGTGGGGGCATGAAGTTTCAACCTTACTAAAGGAGCTCTTAGCAATCCTTAGCTGCTGGGAAACGGTAGGCTTTCTCTAAAATTATAGCCCATGATAACTTGAACATACTCCAATGGAAAGTACACATCCAAGAATGTGTGAACACAAATTGGCCTCCATGGAAAAAACGGGGACAGGGAGGACATCAAATTGGGTGGGAAGTGAAGGGCAGATGAGTCTTATAAGAGTTGGAATATGATCAAAACATATGACTTGAAATTCTCTGAGAAATAGTTTTAAAAGTTCTATTACCTTCTTGGATTGTTTGGAGTTTTGAGTTAGTGCATGCTGAGTAAGTCATAATAGTACCTGCCTATAATCTCAATATCTAGGCAGCGGTGGCAGAAGGATTTTGTGTTCAAGGTCATCCTGGGGTACCCCTATGTTATGAGAAAAAATATCAATATTCAATTAAAAATAACCTACTATGGTTTAAAAACAATGAATTTTATGACCACCAATCTGTAATGTAAATATACTTTGTGCAATTTACTTCATGAAGAAACAAGGAACCATCACTGAAAACATTTTTGGAGAGTCACTAGTGAGTCATAAATGCTTCTGCTGATAAGTATCATTAAGTGATTAATTATAATCATTATTGAGCCAAATTAGCAGGCATTCTTTCTTTTAATTTTGTTATAAATTCTTGCTTATGCATCTTCAAGAAGTTGGAAAACTCAGAAGGTGGAGAAAATAAACCTATCAAAACATCATTCACTATCACAGTTACATTCAAAGTTTATTGCATCCTATTTACTTATTTCTGTCTGTTAATACATGTGTGCATATGTAGACATGTAAATATGCTTAGAAGAATAATAGGTATATAAAATCTTATTTTACTTGTTTACACAATTATTATTTCCTTGTTTTCAAATATTAGACACTAATTTTTCATCATAGTCTGTCTGTTCTCTTAAAAATGTTCTCAGAAAACTTAGCAAGTTATAACTTTTTAATCCAGTGTGACATTTCCAAGTATAACATCTCTAGTCTTAATAAGATGTTTTCTTAGTTTAAACACATTATATATGAAGTGATATATCATAGGAAATAACATTTTAAGCAAAATCATTTCCTTCCTCAAAGATAATAAAACATCTGCTTTTTTCCAAAATAAAATGCAGTTATAAAAATAGTATTCTTGAACTACATAAGCTATCTTTTATGTATTTAGGGAGCTCCTCTGAAAGGCAAATTTTACAAAAGTCTTTGTGGTCTATGAACATGATTTTCAACATATGCAAATTATCTACACCTAATTATACTCAGCACTTCTTATCAGGCATGCATCAAAGCAGTTCACACTGCTAAATAAAGACTCAAAGCTTTTAATTAAAGATCTAACTTGAAGTGATATTAACAAAGAAAATTTCACTGAAACCCCTTACATAAGAGACTATCTGCAAAAACATATGGTTACAGACCTCGTAAAATGTTCTCTAGTCAAGATAAGTGCACAGCATGTGGAATTCCAAAACTCATTCTTCCCCCTTTAAAAACTTATTATGATTCTTTGCTAAGATGAAACAAATCCAAATAGTGATACTTTGAGTGAAACACAATCAATGATGAGTGACGTAAATGGTTTTATGGGTTTTATTAAATTCTCATACTGTGCTGCTCTCCATTTAAAATCTTCCTCCCCGCCATTTTCCAGCTTCTGACCGTCCTCTCAGATGCTTAAAAGCTCATTAACATTTGCACCAATAAAGCAAGAGTGGGAAGTGTCTGTGATGTGTGATCCAAAGAAGTCACTCAAGAAGTCTCTGTAGGGTAGAATGTTCGGACTTAATAAAGAATATTTTAATCATATTCTAATAAATTATTATTCAGAGATTCTGAAGTACTTGTGAGAATAACATTTGTGGGGACTTCAGTTGTAATCTTGTAGGAGAGGAATTTATTCATTAATATATTTACCTGGAAAGGGGAATGAGTTTATTGGGGAGACAGAAAAAAAGAAGAAACTGAGAAGGGGAAGAGGAGAAGGTAAGTGGGTGGATAGAGAAAGGCATACTCCGACCCTAACCCTAATCCTAACCCTAATCCAAAAGGAAAAAAAGGAATATTAACTGTTGTAGTTTTTGCTATGTGTTTTTATTAGCGTTGTGTTATTTAGTTCTTAGCCTAGGCCTGAAATATAGATGTTGGCTTCAGTTTATCAATTAAATTGAAGCCGAGAGAAGGATAATTTAATTTAATAATAACTTGTGTCAGCTGGGCTGGAGTGTAAACTGAACAATGTCTGACCTCAAGTTTGCATTTGTCTGTCTATTTCTTATATTTCTCACATGCACACATTACTCTGTGACCCTCTTTGCGTTCCTTTGGTCTTTCCTACTCCTTTTTGCTCAGGCTGAACCTCCTTTTACGACAAACTCGATTCCTATTTTCATGATTTACTTTTCTTTATTTTGTTTTTGCTGTTTCCTCTGCACTCCAGCAGGGCATTCTTTGATTTGTTTGTTGATACAAATGGAAAACTTGTCTGTCAACTGTGTTAACTACAATATTTTATATAGTAGGTAGGAGACAATCAAATTTAATTGATTTAACAAAAACTAACATTGAATTTAGGGATATGATACAACTTGACCCAGTAATTGAATGTGCCCAGTTATTTTCCATGTTGGCTTCTATATAGAAAACTAGTTAATTGGGTTTTTTTTTGGAAGGTATAAATTTCTTAACTTCCTTTATAATCAAGTTTAGCCATGTGGCTGAGTTCTGACCAGAGGGTAGGGGTCAAAGTTTTGTCTCCTTCCAGACTCAGGGCTTAGAGAACCACCAAGATACATTTTTCTCCAAGCCAAGTCATCACAATCTTAGAAACCAGAGGTAGAAGACAGTAGCTGGAATTCAAGTCAGTCAATAAAAACACCTTTTGGGATTCTTATAAAGAGCAATAACCTGCTGGGCTGTTTAAAGCGTTGCAGAACATTACTGACTTAGATTAAAACATCACTATTGGAGCTAGAGTAATGGCTGAATTCATAAGAATGCATGCACGCTACATAAGTAAGAGGGCCTAAATTTGAATCCTCAGAACACACACATTAAAAGTCAGGCTTGGAGACCTACACCTATAGCTCCTGCTCTGTCAAGGATGGAGACAAACAAATGCCCATCTAGCTCTGGGTTTAGTGATAAAAACCCTCTTTCAAAGGAATAGGAAGAGAGTGATAGAGTAGAACACTAGATATTCTCCTCTGTTGAAGATACACGCTCGCGCACGCACAGACACATACACACATACGAGAGAGAGAGAGAGAGAGATAGGAAAAACACTTTCATATTTCTAACACTACTTTATTCTGTGACACCTTCTCTGTAACAGTTAAACACTTACTTGTCATCTTCTATGTTTAATACTTACATATCTTTTAAGTTCCCCCACTAACTTTCCTTCTTACCTATAAGTCCAGAACCTTAAACAGTGCTATGATCATGGCTCAATGAATATTCATCAGTCTTATTAATAGAGTTATAGAATGAACTACATAGTTTAAAATTTTGCCTGTGGAGATTATCATGGCATATGAAAGTTTTCTGTTGTAGAAGCGTGTGAAAATTACAGGCTACAGTAGTTTCCTGTTTGAGCATTAACAGCAGGAAAAAAAACAGTAACATCTGTAGAACAATGGCCCTGTGGTTCACAAACACTCAGAGTTGTATTCTCTTCTCTCTGTCTCTGTCTCTGTCTCTCTCCCTTTAATGAGCATAAGAAACAAATGCGACAAAAATGGGTGAATTATTTACAGGAAAATTGGTAGCTGAAGACACTGAAGGAGGAGTGTGCATTTATCAGTGATCTTGAAGCTTAGTTAAAAAAACAAGCCTGCAATCAAGAGTGTTTTATGTAATCATGGGGAATAAATGGAGATGCAGTCCAATCAAGCTGTGGGTGAGTCAGACAGAAGACGCAAGAACTGACCCAATCATGGTCAATTGTGTGTCAATGACCTGAAGGAAGTCCTAGGAAGGTGTATGGAGTTATTTTACTGTTTCTACTAACAACTAAAAAAGGGAAGTCCTGAAAAGGTATGTTTTTTCATGCTTTCACACAAAAGTATTCCAGTAGTACTATGGCTCATGGGAAAGAGAACTCAGATGAGTCTTCTCTGATGAATATTCTTTCAATCAAATCTTATCTCAACTTATCAGTCATTTTGGTCAGTGGCTATAAACATTATGAGTTTTACTCCATAATTAATAGAAATCATTTAACAGTGTTCACCAGAGGATATGAGGTAGATTCTTTTCTAAAATTCCATTACCTCTATAGACATGTATGTATGTTAATATATATGCTTGTATTTGTTTGAAGACATTAATTATCTAAATGTATTTTATACAATTTATCTTTGATTCTATGCAAAAAAATTATTATTGTTGTTGTTGTTGTTTGAGACAGGGTTTTTCTGTATAGTCTTGGCTGTCTTGGAACTTGCTTTGTGGATCAGGCTAGCCTCAAATTCAGGGATCCACCTGATTCTGCCTCCTAAGTTCTGGGATTAAAGTAGTGTGTCACCATGTACTTCTTAATTAGGTTTTCTACCAAAGCTAATAGAACTTCTAATTGTTTCTTACTTAATATATTCCTGGATTAGCAACACCGCTACATACTGATTCCAGAAGTAGAATGATGCTTATCCTGATATCCTAAATTTTTTTTTCCTAAAAATTTTTTTAACATCACTTAGTTTTCATAGTTGTAGTTCATTTAGTTACAGAGGAAATAGGCTAATGATTCATATTTTGGAGTAAAAAAGTAATAAAACTAGTATTTCTGTCATTAGAAAGATAATGTATAAATTTGTAGCATTGTGGAACTTGTCAAAATGTAAGAATTTGTTGCTACCATTAATTGTTTAATAGTTTATTACAAGGAAAACTTCAGCTCAGGAAATAGTTTTCTTCTTTAAAATTTATTGAATGTGCATTGGTATTTTGCTTGTATATATTCTGTGTGTGTGTGTGTTAGATCCCCTGGAATTGGAGTTACAAACAGTTGTGAGCCACCATGTGGTTTCTGAGAATTGAACCCAGATCCTCTGGAAGGTGGACCAGGGCTCTTACCTGTTGAGTCATCTCTCCAGCTCCCACAGAATAGCTTTCAATCATAGATAAGAGGATAGATTCCAGAATTTGTGGACTCAAAGGAATAGAAAAGATGACTGATTGTAGAACTCAAAAAAAAATGATTTCATAAAGGTTTAGATAATGATAACTGAATAAGTTCCTACACATTATTCTCAATAATTCCAGGAACCCATCTTTTAACGCTAAATATCACGGATGTGCTGAAAATAAGGCAAAAGCAGAACTAACTCAGGCTTCAAAGTGGTGTCTGTAAATTCTGAAGACTATTCCAGGTTTCACTTAGAGGTGTGCATATTCTGCTGCCTGACAACGCATACCGTCAGTGTTTGCCAAGAACATGTGATCAAGTGCTCAAGCTTGTTTTTTTATTAAGCAATTTTTATTCTGGATGCCATATCCATTGTTGAAACTGAAATATTGAAAATTAATATTACTTCTTTTTGATTTGGCAGTGTTTGCTATACATATTTGGGTGATCTGATGTTGGGTACATATGTTTCTATAGTTACTGTGTCTTTTGGTGAATATTCCAGTGTATTCTACACTGACTTTTTTTGTCTTATGACTCTATTTTACTACAGGCTTACTTTCTCTGACTTACGTCTCTTTTGGTTACATTAACATAGAATATATACTTTTATGTCTTTGTCAACCTATGTGCATTTTAAACCTAAAATAACTCTCTTATATTAAGCTTATAGTTCTACCTTACTCTAGTCATTCCATCACTCTAATATTTTAAATTGGTGAATTTAGTTCACTTACATTTAAAGTAATTATGAATAGCTAAGGATTTACTGATGCCATAGTATTCATTGATTTTTATGTTTTATTTTTGTAATTCATTTGTTCCTTTCTTCCCTTCATGTCAGTTTTGACCCGATGGCTTTGTTGATTTAATTTGATTTCTTTTTCTTTCTTTTGCAGGTCTACTTTAGGTATTTTCATGGTTAATTCTATAATTAGGAGTTAATAACTTAATAGTTAGATGAAATATATATTTTCCAGTATCAAGTAATTCAATTTCTTTTTCTCTAATTAATTTTAAAGTCTACAAGCATGCACAGTAATAGTAATAACATTTTGTCATTTTGCACATGTTTCATTGTATTTCACCCATATTCATCCTCCTTTCCTCCAACTTTTCCCTTTTCTGTGCCCCCGTCATTCTGGTTGCTACCCAGTAGGTTCTCCCTTCTACTTTCATACATCTATTTTGTGGTCATTTTCCCCCACCCTTTTACTTAAGATCTGTTGTTCATGGAAGCCAAAAGAAGGTGTCAGTAAGTTCATGAGAGTTGCAGTACAGTTTTCAGAAGGATCTTGTCCCTGTAGTGAAATAAGATGACTTGATCTATTCCTGCCTCTTAAATAGTCAAAACAAGTCTTAAAGAATAAAATTGCTTCTACCTGTCATAACCATCCCCAGAGCAACTTTGACTGATGTTTGCTTGGTTACAACCATGCCTAGAATATATCAAACCCCAATAAACTACAGTATTTAGCATCCAAATAAAAATGTCCAGAGAATCAAAGAAGCAGGAAAATACTGTTCATGGTGGAAAGGGAAAACATTGCACTGAAAACCCTCACAAGAGTAACACGGATCATAGAAATAATAGACAAAGAAATTAGTAATTATCCTAACTTGTTCTATATATTGAGAGTTATTATAATGTATTGAAAAGAAAATGCCTTAAATATTAAAACTCTAATGACTAAAATTAAGAAAATCACTAGGTGATAGTAACAACCATTGTGGGATAATTAGTGAGATAAAGGTAATAAGAACAAATTAAAGGAAATGTGGAGAGACAACATTTAAAGATAATGTAAAATAGAGAAACAATTGGAAAATTTTCTTAAAATGATAAAGGGACACCAAGCACATGATGTAGTTATTCTGTTCCTGAGTGTTCACCTACAAGATTTGAAAACAGATCTATGCAAACATATGTGATATATATGCTCAATTTATTTCTGATACCCTACATTGGAAACAACCCACATATTCATTAACCACTGAATTCATTTGAAGTATTTGTATAGTGGATTTTATTTAACAATAAGGAATAATTACAGATACACGCCATATGTGTATTTATCTCAAAATAATATTCTTTGAAGAAGACCGGTAGACTTGTCCTATGTAATGTTATGCCTGTGAAGTTTTACACAATAGAAACTGTCACATCATAACAGAAAACAGAAGAGTGATAGTTTGAAAGCCTAGCAGGAAAAGAGAAAGGTCTTGGAGGAGAGCGTAGAAATATAATTTACAGATGGTAGTATATTTTGTGTTAATTATAATACCATAAAACTGATCATTATAGAAACTTAAGATCCTGTGTCTTTGAAAGCAATGAAATTAAAAATAATCTTTGACCTTATGTGAATGAGCTTGTAGCATTATTGAATCTCTTCAGTTTGCTGCACATTTGCTATGACAGTGAGTGTCCTATTAGTGTTGGTCCCAAGATTATCTGAAATTTTCATATTAGCCTGTTACAGTTAAGACAGTTTTCTTATTAGCGTCCAGTGGTGGAAAATGTACTTTTAGTGGCTTACATAGAAGAAAGACATTACTGTCTTCTAAAATTCCAATTACTATCTGTCTCCTTGCATTGGAGTAGTATAAACTGATCCAGGTAACGTGTCTGAATGAGTCATGGCCAACGCTACTATAGGTCATTGTGTGGGTTATAACTTGAACCTGGTCACTCAATCAAAGAGGAACAGTCATGGGTCCAAAACCAGTCAACTTCTTTCTTACTACACCACACAATCAGGCGGGCTTCATTCACCCAGAGGAGTGATGAGTGCACTGTGATTGGAAGAGGCGTTATGCAGTGTTATTTATGTTCTGGTCATGGTGGCCAAGGAAATAGAATATAACAAGAAAAGAGACTAGAACAGAATGATGTTTAAGGTTGAAAATATCAAATATGACTAACATAATACTTTCGTGACACAATTGTTAATGTGGCCATCAATCATTTACTGTATTTCAATATGTTTTCAGATTCCTTAAAAGACAATATCACTAATAGAAGTCTTATGCTGCTTCATGTAGCTTTCTCAGAGAGTTTGCAAGCTATTTAAAAACCTAAGAACACAACATAGGGAGGAACAAAATTTGGATGACAACATGAATCAAGAGTACTTGGAATTTTTTATAAAACAGGAAAAGTTGTACAGTGAGCAAAGTTTCCAACATTGTCTCTATCATAAGTGGAATATTTAGTGGCAAATGTGACCATATTACACATCTGATCAGGAGGAACGGCTTATTGAGCCTGCAGTATGCTCTTTTACAATCACTAAGATTTACAGTCACTCCAGTAAAATGATGTTGCAATAATAATTACAATAAATAAATAATGAAAACTATCCAAAGAGATGGGATGGTTTAAAAGAATAAAACACACAAGATGGGTTTAAAACAAAAAGTACATAGAAAGTAAACATAAAGCTGCCAAGGCCAAGGGCACAACCTGTGTGTCTTTGTGACTCTATGTGCTCCTCATGCTTTTTTTCCTCTCTTTTTTTTCCACTTGTTTATTTTGTCCTATTCTGGCTTGATTTGTTTTTCATTTTATTATTATTCTTTAGAGAACTTCTTATTTTCCAGTGAGAGACAGAAAGGTGTAGGTTCAGATGGGGAGGGGAGGTAGCGAGGGGCTCAGAGGAGTTGGGGAAGGGGAAACCATAATTAGAACGCTTCAAATTGGTTGCACTGGAAGAGATGAATTTTCTTTTTTAACTTTTTGAGATAGGGTTTCTCTGTGAAGGCCTGGCTGTCCTGGAACTCACTCTGTAGACCAGACTGGCCTTGAACTCTGAGATCCACCCTCCTCTTTAGTGCTGGGATTAAAGGTATGTGCCACCACCACCTGGACCAGATTCATTTCTTTAATAAATATGCAATAGAGAAAAAGAGGGATTTCCTAATAACTAACCCACAGGAAGCACTGTCATTAATTAAACGCATGACAGCCAGGGATATTTCTTCAGCTTTAATAACTATAATTGCTACACTGAAAAATTTGCAATGTTTTGCTACACTTAAGGGCTTTACATCATAGAGGTTTTGGCTGAAAAAATGAGGCATTGCTCATGCTCCTTTTGCATAAGTCAATAGGGGATGCTCGCTATCTTACTGAGCTAAGCCTATCTTATTACCTGTCTGTGAATCTCCTATCACCAAACACTTAAGAGTTTTCCCCAAAGGAAAGTGTTAGGCTTTGAATATAAAATGCTGTCCATTTTTTGACCACTTGGTCCCCAGTTGGTGGCACTATTTTGGAGATAGTAGTAATTTTAGGAACTGAGGAATGGCTAAAGAAAGTAGGTCACTGATAGGTGTGTTTTCTATGACTATCCTTGCTCCCTAGATCTCCTCCTCCTTCCCAAAACAATGTTTATCTATATAACCCTGACTGCTCTGGAACTCAATGTTTCGACCAGGCTGGCCTCAAACTCTGAGATCACCTGCCTCTGCCTCCCCAGTACTGGGATTAAAGGTGTGCGCCACCACTCCTGTCTTCCCTAGTTTTTTCTTATCCTTCTGCTTCCTGTTTACCACGAAGTGAACCTCTGTCATATGCTCCCATCAACAGCTATACCTCAACACATGTGAGGAACCAATGGAATTCTACCATGCCCTCTCCAACTGTTGTAATGACCCTCTTTCCCTGCGTTGTTATTTCCGGTATTCGCAGTGATATAAAAGCTGACTAATCACAGAACTACTCTCATTCTGTTCATTTCCCATTCCTACCTAGTATCCAATCCTCGCTCCACTCAACATTTGCAGCTCCAGTAGCACCAATGAACAGCCTTAGTGCCTTGCAGAACTAATGACCTTGTGTCTGGGCAGTTAGCTGCTCATCACAGTCAGCTGAAGAAGCCCTAGCTTCCTGGACTCTTGACCATCAGAAGTCTGCATCCTCTAAAGAGTCTATTCTGATCCCATCTTTCAAGACTTCTGCTCTTTCTTCCCTTCCAGGCTTCAACTTTGAGAACTTTGCACTCTACCTGCAAGAATTCCTGTCCAGCCTGCCACTACAAAGTCCTCCCCTTTTCTAACACTTCTGCTAAGCAGTCACTATGTCTCCTCAAAACAAACTTTTGCACAGACCCATTTCTTCTTCTATCTCTGATTTAGCAACAAAATCCTAAATTTGTTATGAACTTGACATTCGAGAGGAAAGATCACTCCACATGGATATTTCCAAGATTATTTTTAAACATCTAGGCCAAGGGGGTTATGTGGCTGTGTAATTGCCATCAAAGACTTTATGCAACTTTTGAAATGGATTTTATGGGGTAAGTAGACCAGCATAGATCAAAGGGAACCTTTCATTATGGTCTCATGTTTTCTTCCCACTAAGAACTAAAACATTGAATGGGTGTTTGGTATGCCTCAGAGCCTAGGCTGTAGTCACCTTGGGAGATCAAGACACTTGCTCCTCAGTCTTCTCTGAGGGTGTTCGTGAGATGACTAAAGCTTTGAAGCCTCAAGACCCTCATATTTCTTCCTAGGAGACTGAGATTTGCTACGGTATCCAAACTGGCTTTGCACACTTAGGGTCAAGAGATTCACCTCAGTCTCTGGATTAGCTGGAACCACACCCGCACACCACCATGCCTGACCCTCTCCCCTTCTTTTCTATAATTGAGTCCCCTGATTTCTACAGTGGAGGAGATACTTCTTTGGAATTATTTGTGATAAAATAGACAATTTACATAAAATGAATAACAGTGACTACCAAACAAACTATATTTTCTCTCTTTTTGAAAATAACTATTAGTTTAAAGGGTAGCTATTTTTTTCTCAGCTTGTCCTTTACCTCTGTACAACAAGTGAGGAGTTACTTTATAAAAATAAGGAGGAGAGTTGAGTACATGGAGTTTAATCTTTGAGCAACGAGTGGATTGGTTCATTTGGATTTTGATGTTTAACATATAAAATTTATTGCTGTGAAGAGACACCGTGATCTAGGCAATTCAGAAGAGAAAGCCATTAACTGAGGGCTTGTTTTCAGTTCCAGAGGGTGAGTCCATAACCAGTATAGCAGGGAGCATGGTACAGGTACGCAGACATGGCACTGTAGCCAAGGGCACACATCTCATCCACAAGTTGGACACAAAGAGGGGAGGGAGGGGGAGGGAGAAAAGGAGGAAGGGAGGGAGGGAGGGAGAGAGAGAGAGAGAGAGAGAGAGAGAGAGCCTAGCATGGGTTTGAAACCTCAAAGCCCATCCCCAAAGCTCACTCCCAGTGCAGTGACACACCTCCTCCAAAAATGTCACACCTCTTAATTCTTTCCAAAACAGTTCCAGTAATCAGGAAACTAGCATTCAATCATATGAGCCTATGAGGACCCTTCTCATCCAGACCACCACAGTGCAAATCCTAACTCCTACCCAATTCCCAAAGAGATCCTACACTTATTGGGCAGTTTTTAAAGCATGCGACTACAGGGCTGGAGAAATAGCTCGGAGGTTAAAAGCATTGACTGCTCTTCCAGAGGTCCTGAGTTCAAATTCCAGGAACCACATGGTGGCTCACAATGAGATCTAGTGCCCTCTTCTGGTGTACAGGCATACATGCAGGCAGAACACTACATAACAAACAAAAACATAAACATTTATAAAAAGAAAAACAACATGACTACAAATCCCTAAATTACATTATAGAATGAAGTTTTAGATTTTTAAGGAAAGTAGCAGACAGTTTTGTGATTTTTTTCATAAATTGTTGTTTCTAAACAACAACAACAAAGATGCCTTTTCTTCCTCAAGTCAACTGAGACAGTTTTCCTAACAACAATTGAGATGGCCTAATAAAAAAAAAACAACCAAAATAAAATATTTGGAATTAATGCTGAAGAAATACAAATTTTAAATGTTATTAATGAAAATGGTCTAATACCAGAATGAATCTATATTAAAAACCAGCTTAGTTTCCACAGGTAATGGGGGAGAATATGTATTATTATACATATTTTATATATACATATATGAAAATATAGATTTTGTAGCAAGAAACTAGCCGGCAGCTAGTTTCCTAAGATCTTCAGTTCAAGAGTTAGCCCACATGCAGGATCTCAGCTCTGTAAAGCAAAGAGTGGGTTTTGTGTCCACAGCCTAAATGAAAGCATTAGGAATATATCTCAACTCTGTGGAAATCCAGGGAACCTGGCTGACAAGCTTCCAGTCCATGCGCCCAAGAGAGAAAGAATAGTCACTGAACAATTATCATGCCAACAGAGCACTGGTTACAGATCTCAGTCACAGAATTTGAACATTTATTGAGTATTTCTCGAACTTGAAGTTTTTATATCACTTACCACAATCCTGAACAGCTCAGGATTACAGCTAGTGGGGGAAAAAAAACCCATCAGTCCCCCTGCCCCGTGATTGGCTTCTCAACAAAAGAGACTGGAAGCTAGAATAAGAGGCTCAAACAATAGTTTTATTTTTCAAAAAAAAGTCATGTCCAAAAATAGAAATAGCTATTATTCTGAGGCTGCTCTGGGAATTAAAGCAATGGTTTATTACTTGGGAGTGATTGGCGCAGTTGCAAATTGTGCTGTTTTCTGGGCAGGGCAGGGAAGAAAGAGTTTAAAAGGAGCCAATGTGGGGCACACACCGTGTTTCTTTCTGTAACTTCGCAGAGACAAGCAAGACGCTAACCAATTCTCCTCTCTCCAGAAAGGACAGGAGCAAGGATTTTCCAGCTTCCTTTGAAGTTAGGTCCTGGGTCATAAGACTTGGATATGACCAGTATGACATGAAGATGGGCTACTAGCCTGGCTCTAAGCCGCGTCAGTGGTTCTCCCTCTAACTTTCTCCTGACGTAATTGCTGAAAGAGAAGGGCTGGGAGATTCTGGAGCTATAACAGAGGACGGATGTGACTGACTCGCCCTTTGGAAGCCTGCACCATCTCAAACCCCTTCGCAGACGACTTTGACCCTGTGCAAGTAGCCTCGAGATAAAACTTTACTGATTCAATCCAATATGATTTGCTCCTGATTCTGATAGGAGGTGGGGCTTAATTATCTGATAACTATTGCTTCATTACATGTCCACAAAATTCTTCTGCATATTAACAGCCGTGTGCGTTATGCACCTGATTTGATTGCCATCACTCACTTTAAGCAAAGACACTTAACTTTATAGACTCTAGTCCTGATGTTGTGGTGATGGTGGGGCCTGTAAGCAGCAACGTTGATGACATTTTTAAGATATAAATGTGGCATTTAGGATAACAGTAAGTATCAGCACAATAGGCACCAGTATTCTCTATGAATTCTTAAAAGTGTGCCAGATTTAGGGGAGAGGTGAAATGCCTGTTGGGTTGTGGCCAAGGAAATAGATGCAGGGAGGAATGAGCATGCTATAACTGTGTTCCTCAAGCTTAAAGAAAATGTTACATTCTCACAAGTTAAACTGGTTGTTAACAGAGTTGACATTTTTTACTTGAACTATTTGGTGTCACTAGGAAAATGTCAGGTGAAGATTAAATTTCATAGATAATTCACATTTGGAGGCATAGTAATATGCCACTTTCTAAAATGTATTTTTAAGTAAATATGTGCCTTCTTTCCTAGAAAATAATTGGTAAATTAGAAACAGCACTTTTCACTCCTCTTACCATGTATAAATCTCAAATGACTTTAAAAAAATATCTGTTGGGCTCTCATCTTCAGAATGAGAAATAGGAAAAGTAATACTTGAGAATATAAGACTTTATTTTTTTAACTACTATTTTTATTGCATTTTTCTCAAAATAATTTTGCTGTTACTTTAATAATCAAATATTAGCTAAAGGCTGATGGAAGGCACTATACTAGTCTCCCTTTATTTACAAAATAAATATGTTTTAAAACCACCACGGTCTTCAAGCTAAGCACATGTATTCCAGTGTCAAAAATGATAATTATACAGAAAATGTATACAAAGAACCACAGAACCAAGCCTAATAGTATTACAGATGAAAAAGATCTTCAAAGGCCTATTATGCTGACCTGAGCATGAAGATATGAAGGAGCTGATCAGGGAGAAAGCTAAATATTTGCCCGAAAAACCAGGAAATTACAGAGCTAAATTCCATGATCTAATTCTCCTGTTTGTGCCATACTAATCTGCCAATATAACACATTCCCTTAATCGATATTAGAGAACTTACATCCTTGCTCTTGTTGTTAATTTGAAACAGTTTCGTATTTATTCACATTAATAACTATAACATATGCAAATATTTTAACACTGTGATTGTGGCTTCCCATTACAATTCTGCTTTTTAAGATGCATTATCCTGAAGGAATTCTAAAGTTTATACACATAAGAGGAAGTAATTATCTCCAGTTGGCTTAAATAGTTACCAGAAAGAAAAAAGAAAACTTTAATTCTGACCCATTAACTATCCAAATATAATCTGACAAGAGACAGGACTTGAATCACTACCAGGTTTTGGTGGTTCTTTCAGGACCTTCCATATTGTTTATGGTTCTTTCAGGACCTTCCATATTATTTATAGTTCTTTCAGGACCTTTCAGAAAGATTTTTATGTTAAATTAATGCTTTTTCAGAGCACTAATTCACGGCAACAATAAACCAGTTTCTGAGGTTTAGAGCAATATTTCTAAAGGTTTCCATCTCTCTGTCTCTCTCTTTAAGAGTCTGTTGCAAAGGAAATATTAACATTTAAAGCGCTGGCTCTACAGAAGCTGCAGATTCCTAGCCAAGGCTTCCTCTGTGGAGCATCAGCTTCCTGTGCAGCAGTTCTCGGAAGCGTAGATCAGCAAATTCTCTCTACTTGACAATCCCACACATACATTCAATGTATGATTACTCCCTCCCCTCCCTTTATTACCTCTTCCACCTCTGGTGCCTCTTCACCTGACTCTCCTTTTCCATGTTCACGCCTCTCTCTTTTGTTTTGTAAACCACTGAATTTAACCAGAGCCATCATGCATGCTGGGATAAGTAATCTTTATTAGAAAAAAGAGGCTATAGTGCAGAAAGGGAGGAGGGGGAAGGAAGGTCATAGGGAGGGGGGGCTCCTTCTGAGGCTCAGCTGTATTTATAATTGCAACAGTTGCCATGAAATTCACTGAAGAGTACTGTGACAAACAACACTGTGGCACATATGTCAAGTTTCAGTATTGGGGTACAGTGTCCTAACATACAAACACCTACCATAGTTGTCTTTCTGGGTCCAGGTTACTTCACTTAGGGTGATTATTTTCGAGTTGCATGCATTTGCCAGCAAACTTCACTGTTTTTTTTTTTTTTTTTTTTGACAGCTGGATGTTATTCCATTGTGTAATTGTACCGTATTTTCCTTAAGCATGCTTCAACTTTCTCTTCTGGGCCAATCCATTTGTTGTTCTATATCCACCTTTATAGGCGTATTCGTCTTTAAGGTAGGAAAGTTTTATTGTATGATTTCATTAAACATATTTTCTGGGCTTTTGAACTGGAATTCTTCTCCTTTCTCTAGTCCTATTATTCTTCGGCTTCATCTTTTGATAGTGTCCAAGACTGTCTGGATGTTTTGTGATAGGAAAATTTTGAGATTCAACACTTTCTTTGACCAGTGTTTCTATTTTTCTATTGTGTCTTCAAAACCTGAGGTTCTCTCTTCCATCTCTTGTATTCTGTTATCGATACTTGCATCTATAGTTCCTGTTTGCATCCCTAAATTTTTCATTTCCAGAATTCCCTCAGTTTTTCTTTACTTTACTGCTTCCATGTCCATTTTCAGACCTAGAATCATTTTATTGTTTTCCTCAACTCTTTGCTTTTTCTTGGCTTTCTTTAAGGGATTTTTACATTTTCTCCAATTATGTATTTGTGTTTTCCTTAATTTCTTTAAGGGATTTATTCATTTTCTCTTTAAGAACCTCTATCATTTTCATATATTTGGTTTTAAGGTCTTTTTCTTGCGTTTCAGGTGTGTTGGAATATTCAGAACCTGCTATGTTAGGATAATGTGGGAAGTCCTTCTGTATATGTGTTGTTTTCATTGGTTGATGAATAAAGTTGTTTTGGTCAATGGCTTAGCAGAGCACAGCCAAGCAGGAAATCCAAACCGAAATATATAGAGAGAGTGGAGTCAAGGAGACACCATGTAGCTACCAAAGGAGACAGACGCTGGAAACTTACCAGTAAACCTCGGCCTCGTGGGGATGTACAAATTAATAAAAATGGGTTAATTTAAGTTCTAAGAACTACCTTCAGATACACCTAAACTATTGGCCATGCAGTGCTGTAATTAATCTAGTTTCTGTGTGATTAGCCAGGTCTGTGCAGTCATGAAATGAACGAGAATTCTCTGTTTACTGTAGGATAGCTGAGCTCTGGAGCAAGCCTATCACATTGTCTATTACTGGTTGTTTTCGTACACTGGTGTCTAGATGTCTGGGTTTAGAGTAATTATAGGACTAGTTGCTGATTTCTGAGTTTCTCTTTGTTGGGTAGATGCTTTGTTCCTTCGTTTCTGGTTCCTTTCTGGATTTTCTGAATCTGTGTTTTCTGTGCATTGCCTGTTTTACTGACCTGTTCAGCTGGTGTATTCATGGGGAATGCTTGCTTTTGTTGGAGGCTGGGGCAAGTGGAGGCAAGGGGGGATAGATGCTCTGTTACAGTGTTCGGGATGATTCTAAACATTGTGTGTATAGGGGAACTGAGAGAGTAGAGAAGTTTCACTTTTGGCCTACCTGGTCTTCTGGCAGCTGTTGCCTATGGATAAACAGGTGGTGTTCAAGCTAGTTGAGGGCCAGGACACAGTGATGACAGGAAGGAGAGGCTACACTGGTGTTCTGTCACAGCAATGGGATGACACTGATGATTGGGTCTAGGGGAACAGAGAGAGTGGAGAAGGTCTGCAGGCCCTTTCCTGGTCTTCCTGCTGGCATGGCCTGTCTTTGAACCGGGGGTGTCTGCAGGAGGTGGGAACTAGGACATATCGACCGGGCAGGGAGGGGAGGTCAGGGAGGATAGTCTGGTCTTCTGGCAGGCATGGCCTCTATAGTTACCAAATAGATTTACAAACCTAACAATAGACATGGAAAATTCCTCCATGCTTTGAATAACATTGCCCTGATGTTTCTTACGTGATTAGCTGAGTTTCATATTGAATTTAGGCAAAGTACTGACTGTAATAACTTCTATTATTCAATAAATTATAGTTAAATATATATTAGCATAAAATCAAATATGGAGCTGGGCAGTGGTGGCACATGCCTTTAATCCTAGCACTAAGAACGCAGATTACAGCCTGTCCTATTTCAAACTTTCACAGACAGATCCCATATCTTGCCAAGGAAATGATACGTAGCCCTCTCTGTAAGTGACTTCTCATTTCTAATGGAAATAAATTAAAATAAAGCATAATTTCAAAGAAAAAAAAAGAAGGCAGAGGCAGACCGATCTCTGTGATTTGAGGCCAGCTTGGTCTACAAGATCTAGTTTCAGGAGAGCTTGGGCTACACAGAGAAACCCTGTCTCAAAAAAAAAAAAAAAACCAACAACAGAAAACAAATCAAGATATGGAAATTATTATTAAAATATGGAAATTAAATGCAGGAAAATCAGGTCATGTGACCTATTTGTTTTTCGATTCCTGTGGCAAATACACACATATAAATCTTTTTGTTCCACTAGCCAGCTTCAGTTCCCTAAGCCCCCACATCTGTAGTTTGAAGACTGGAGTCTGCTTTAGTAACTCTCAGATTCCAACCTTTCACAAGACTTCCCACAACTTTTCCTGCCAGATGTGATCAAAGCTTTGAAGCCAATGGAGGTTTTCATAAGAATATTTCCTGACCACTATCCTATTGAGAGCAATTAATAAGTTCCCTTCTGCATACTGGACTTGGCATACAATTAGTGCCAGCATATTTTGAGTAAGTACTGGAAGTTTTTGCCCTTGATCTGGGTTTTAGCTGAATGTATTTAAAACCTCTTGATAATATGCTACTAATGCAGGGGGATGTCTTGGACATTATTCATTGTGTATAAAATTATGCAAACATTTTCTATACGATAAGATACAAATCAATTTTATGCTGAGTTAACTAAATTTGCTTGCAGCATTTTTGTTTTCCTGGAGATTCATTTTAATTCTTCCACTCGACAGTCATATTACTTGTGACAAATAATAAGTTATTTCCTCCTCTTCAATGCTGGAGCTAGTCTCAATTAACAATATCTTCAGTACAATGTTAAGTAGAAGAGGAAATATTGGGCATTCTCTCTTGCTTCTAATCTTGTGTTACAAATGCTAAAGAATTTACTACTAAGTATCAACTGTAAAATGAGAAACTTTGAGATAACAATTTAAGAGAGTTTCTGTTAATTGTTTGGTAAAAATTTATAATGTAAATGAACTATAAGCACCATCACATGGCTTTTCTATACAAGTATACATTGATTACTATTATTATTATCAACATTATTATTAATTTGTGGTACTAAATCTCAAATTCAGGGGTATGTTTCTATCAGGTATGCACCCTAACACTAAGCTTATATATTTTTGTGCATATTTTAATAAATCACAATTAAAATCACTTACCCATTTCACCAGAATTTTATAATCTAATAATATTTTATTTACTTCAATTTCTCCTGAAATCTAAAAATAATACTATAACTTTTTATTTTGATATTATTTGAGCTAACCCTTAATCTTTAACAATGCTATATCATTGATATTATTATAATTTTTTTCGATCTAATAAAAAAGAAAAATTAAACATGAAGGAGCTAAGAAGGTGCACATGATTACTATCTAGTAAGTGAGATTCCAGACTGGAAATACAAAATGCAGCTGGAAATGCGTGGATCACTTTGAAACCTCTCACTACTAGCTCCAGACATAGACAGTAGTTGTGACTCGTCCAATTTTAGCCCCAGAAAGAAAATACATGCAATGACAGCTTTGTTCAAGGAAAATAGAAGGTAGAATATAAAAACGGTAAATGCACTTTCCTCGCTTCTTAGCACCTAGCTTTTGACATCGGGCTGTGTGATTCATTTTCTACTTGACGTGTGTTTTTTTATGCTTTTGGATTTCTGTGCAGAGCTCACCTGCATCCTATTAGATGACTGAGTGGTTCTTAAATAACCAAGTCTGCCAATGATTTCCTTCTCTTTTATTCTTCTGGGATTTCTGCTCTGTGAAGAATAGCTTACCGTCCCAATAAACAGACCGTTCTGTTGTATCAGGACTGCAATCGCATTTGTAGGATCGCTGTTAGAGCTCCCATATTTACATACAGCCCTCTATGTTTGTGCACATCTGCCTCTCCTACCGTGTTATCAGTTTCTTGGGGATAATAGGAAGCGGTCTTGTGCATCTTTCTATTCCAAGTGCTTACCTTAGTCACCCCAGAATAGATCACTGAACCTATGACCATTGCTACAGGTGTTTTTGGTGGTGGTGGTATTTTTCAATGATTTTTCTACTTCACCTAAGAATTTTTCCCTTAGGGAATGCAGTGTTGTGCCCGTCACTTTGCTAAGTGAAAACGGGTGTTTTCACTTAGCAAATTCTTTTGGAATTTAGCTAATTTATTATTTAGCAAATTCTTTCATTTAGCGAATTCTTCTAGAATTTCTCAGAAAAAAAAATAGTTTAACACTTTCTAAATGAACAAATGCCGACACGTGGTGACATAATTAAATACATTTTTTTTTTTTTAATGTTCATGTTTAGCTAGTTACTGCCTAAAACTCAGTCAGTCTCTGTAGCTGTGCAGGATACCTCAATCAGAGATAACAGTTTATAGAGACTTTTAACAACATTGGCCTCAGAATAAATATTTGTCTTGCTTCCATTTTATTCTTTCCATTTTTTCTCTATCCTATTTATTATAAAACATTCGGTTTTGTACTTTTCCGAAAATCTAAGAAAATCCTTTAGTATTTACAGCCGCAATGTGAGTCAAGGCCACTAGGTGGAACCCCATTAAATCTAAGGCTGTTAAGGTCCAAAATTACTCCCTCAAATTCACAGGAGATGTCTGCTGGAAGAAGGACAATGACAATCCAACCTTTTCATTGTCACAGTGGAGAAGTCCATGGTAGGACCAGGCAACCCAAGATCACACATTGAGACACTGGAAGGCAGAATCCAAATCCCCGGAGCCTCAATTACCCCATGTGTTTCTAATTGAGGCAGTGCCTTTCTCCCCTTTCCCAGGAATTGTGAATGGAAAAAAAAAATGGACAGCTTAAATAAAAGAAGCAACAATCCCCTCCTAGTCTTCTCTGTGGCATGCCAAAGAGTAGAGGACAAACATTAATTGGCTTTCTGGAGTCAAATACTCTGACCTAATGATGGAGGAAGGTCATTGGTTAAATAAAAAGAAACTGCTTGGCCCTCATTGGTTAGAAGATAGGTGGGAGGAGTAAACAGAACAGAACACTGGGAGGAAGAGGAAGTGAGCTCAGACTCCACAGCTCTCCTCTCGGGATCAGACGCCTCAGAGAGACTCCATGCTCCCAGCTCCCAGGCAGACGCACGTGATGAAGCTCCGACCCAGGATGGACATAGGCTAGAATCTTCCAGGTAAGCGCACCTTGGGGCGCTACACAGATGATTAGAAATGAGCTAAATTAATATGTGAGAATTAGCCTAGAAGAGGCTAGATAGAAATGGGCCAAGCAGTGATTAAATGAATACAGTTTGTGTGTTGTTATTTCGGGCATAAGCTAGCCAGGCAGCCGAGGTGCTGGGGACGCAGCCCCGCCGCTCTTATTACTACAACCTAAAGGAAGTGGGCTTCAACATGCCTACAGTGGGCAGGAAAGCAAAGCACCTAGGTTTCTCCTTCCTAAACCATCAAAGGGTCTCGTGTCCCTTGTGGACTGCAACTTTGGGCCGATCAGCTGTGCAGTCATGTCTGTCTGGAGCTTTTCCTCTAGCAAAGTCTGTGGTCAGGACAAGTTTCCTGTCCAAACTACTTCCAAGAAAAAGGCTGTGGGTTTGCTGGTAAGGCACCATTTGCTTCTGTGGTGCCTGTGGACAGAGGTAGGGGAATGTGAAATGAGGAGGCTGCAGGGTGAATGATCATGAGAGGTTACTGCAGGTCACTTCTCTTGGGCCCTTTTCTACAGCCCTCTGCTCTTCAAAATCTTTGTTTTGGAATGGTATAGAGGAAATAAAACAGAACACCATGAAATGGTCTGAAAAATATTCATTACAACAGGATAAGCACACACATATTCTAGAATAATCTCTGATGCATGCTCCCATATCTAAGAGCTGTTTCTATGATTCCTTACTCCTCTAGATTATGTTTACACATAAAGAAATGCTAAAGAAAAATGATCTTTTAGTTGCCACAGCTGAAGAGGTTAACCTGCTCTTGCAAACTGTTTGAGTCAGTTAGCAAATTTACGTGCAATGTTTAGCAGACACTTTGGATTGAACTACTCACAAATAAGGATGACTTCGCTTTCCAGAATTTTATTTTTTCAAAAAAAAATCTACTCTGAACTTTGTCATTCATAATTTGAATGCAGCCTCCTGGCTGAAAGGGCAAAAGAAATGAACAATGATTTGATTTAAGTTTTGTGACGCCAGAGAATGGAGCAAGAGGGGAGTTTCTAAGACTGTGAGATCCAAAAGGTCACGAGAAACAAGGTCCCAAGAAGGCCCCAGAGTCCTTAAGAGTCTTTAGTTTTAAACTGAATATGAAAACTCACTGTTTGAAAACTCTTTTTCAAAAAGGAAAGAAAAGACAGCTTCTTATGACATACAGAGTAGGAAACCATTGCTTTCAGGCTTCATTAGTATCACTCTATGTTACTAAAGTATTTGAGAATCTAATACTATTAAAATATAAACAGTAATGAAGTGTGTACTTATTATGGACATTATTTTCATAACATAAACATGGAAAGTGTGATATAAATCTGTGCCATACCTTCCTGCAATATATAAATATTACAAATAAATATATGTGTTGCACATACATATGACATGTATGATGGTTTCCCTTCAGGAGGTAAGGAAAAGAGAAATCATTTTTTACTTTTGGGATAACCTAAAACAGCATGGCAAAGCTTATCAAGCTCATTTTGGGCAGCAAATTTTGCCTATGAGAGTATCTTCGTCCCAAATGATGCTAGACTTCATCTCACCAAGCAAGAGCCAGCATTTGAAGCAATGGTGACTGTGTTCTTGTTTTGATAAGAAGGCCTAGATGTTAGAGGGCAGTGAGCAAATCTCAGGCTCTGTCATAACCACGCTGAAGGAGAGCCCTACCTATCTGATAGAGTAGCAGTTATGGCTACAGAAGACTGAGCTGCTGAAATGGATGCCATTCATCTCAGAAATGCTCTGAATTTTGCTATAACGGCTACCACTTTAATAGCATCAAGTTAAGAGGTGGCTTGACATGACAGTGAGATGTTGACTGCATGTTATTCCTGATACCGCAATGTCATGACTTCTGTCCAACTGGATGAGTAGTCCTAGGGCTTAGAGAACTTGCACTGTCAAAGTAGGGGAAGAAAACAGTAAGCAGTTGATGGCATTGGTTTCTTCTCAGTCATCTGTAGTTTGTTTTCATTTTTCTTTTTAAAGAAAAAAATGATGAAACTTCATAACTGTAGCTTCTGGAAGACTCTTTCCTCCCACCTTAATTTTCTAACATAAAATATGACCAAGACAAGACAAATATAAACAAACCTATTACTGCAGCAATATATATGTATTGATCTATTTGTGTATTCATTTATACCCCCTTTTTTCTTGTCTTCTAAATGGAGTCACAATTTATGATTTTATGGAGAGCCCTGTGGAGACTAGAGAAGTTAAAAAGATCTTGAATCTTGTAGAAGTGAGAAGACGTTCTTTCCACTCTCTGGCCCCTGGTAGTTTTGAAGTGAGACCTTTTCCTTTTCCTTCTGCATCCTTAGTATCTAAAGTCCTGGCATCTTTTTAAGAGAACTGCCTGCATTTCCTAAGGTCCTGAGCTCAATTCCCAGCAATCATCTGTAATGAGATCTGGCACCCTCTTGAAGTGCCAGATCCTCATCAACTTAGACCAAGAAATGCATTATGGGCATGCTCAACAGGACCACTATATATGGGCTGCCCATGCGTGCTTCAGCATTGCCAGGGCATAAATTGCATTTATTTTCCCGACATATTCCCCCACCTCTCTCTCTTACACACACACACACACCATACATAGTCAAATATCTACTTCATTATGACAAATGTACTGAGGCATAATTCATAATTCATGTTTCATATAATTTAAAGTAGATGTTCCAATTAATTCAATGGATTATATTTTGTCCTTTATCACCATCAATTTTCTAACATTTTCATCACCCAGAGAACAACCTCCATAACTTTGTCGTTATCCTCTATTTCTCCCCTCAATTATCTCATCTTACCTCCTATCAATAAACCCAACAATAAGTTCACAGTTGTAGGGAGGCTGCTTGTTCATTTCCCTGCAGCTCCAATAATCAAAATAATCACACAGAAACCTTATTATTTAAATCACTGCTTGGCCCAATGGTAATGAAACATATTTGCAGCATACAGAGGCGAATCCTACCTTGTCCCATTTTCTGCATAGCTACTTTCTGTTCTTCCATGTACTCAATAGATATTACTGAGCTCTGATGATGAACCAGATCCTGTCCTACAACTATGATCAAGTCACTATGTAAGTGATCTCTTCCTTGTAGTCATCTAGTTAGGCTATGATTCCCATTGTGGTGAGACAGGTTCATACTTATTGGCCTTGCTCACCTCATAACCACACATTTTCAAGCACCTCCTAGTAGAACTAGCTGTAATACTTGATTTCTATCTCACTCCCTGTGTTCACATTTCTGGCAGCGTGTCCATGATGCTCGCATTTCTTTATCTGGCTCTCCTGATATAGTCTAAACTCCTCCCTTCTAAAAAAGGGAGAATGCAAAGTAGGTGATGTTTCCAAAGAATAGCTATGTATGTTTAAAACATACAAAAACTAGTTTATGCCATGTGTGTGCAACAAAAAGGAAGACTGCATGACAAGACTAACAGGAATAATTTTCAATTACTAGAAAAAAATATATTCTTATTGTTGTTAGTCTCTCTACGTAGCTAAGCTATCCAGGAACTTAATATGTATGAAGTCATGCTGGCCTCACACTCACAGAGATACTGGTGTGTCTGCGATATGAGTGACGGGATTTAATTGTTTTTGAACAAATCTTGCATTTTCTAAAACTACCTTTGACAGTCATGTATTTGATTTCACAACGGGAAAAAAGCAGCATTTATAATCGGTTAGGGTAGGAGAAGGGAAGGGAAGAAACAAAGAAAGATGATGGATAAAAAGAAAGTTCTAGATAATTAAAGAAACACCACAGTGCTGTATAAAACTACTTATGGGGTTTGTAAGGCTGTTTTTATTCTTTCATAATAAAACTCTCCCACGTTTCACATTTATAGCCAACCTCAGTTAATTGTCATATTGTTTGTGGTTGCTTCTGAGCAAGGTCAATACAGGTAATTAGATGTTTTACAGTCTCCAGGAAGTTCCTCTCGTTCCTCTTGAACCATCAATATCAGATGTAATGTACATTAGTAAGGAGACATCCTGAGTTATAACGTGATCCTAGAGTCAGTGAAGTGAAAAACCAAGGCAATTAAGAAGAGTTCAGACATGGTTTCATGTCCCTGATTACCCAAGAGCAATAACTTTTTGTCAGAATTATTTACAAAAGAAAAAAGAAAAGAAAAGAAGAAAAAGTCTTATTCTGACATTTAACCAGGCCAGAAACATTAGGAAATTATATACTCTAAGAAGCTAGGTAAATCTTTAAGAGTTGTCAAACTTTATTCTCAAGATGAAAGCTTTTCTTCAAACTGTCTCTAAAGTAGAGAACTGGAACTTTAGACTTTGGGTAGCAGTATAGCAAAGAAGAAAGAAAAGCAAAGAGTTAGAAACACAAACAAACCAGACTGGACATTCAGAGAAGGTATTTTCCTGTGAATAGAGGACTGAGATCCACCTGAGATTTCAGGAAAAACAGTGTGAATTAGTAACTAAGATTAGTATTTGCAGTGCCATAGCCTTCTCCAAACTAAACAATTGGGAAATGAGTTTGACTCTTGGAAGTGAAAACAGATCTTACATATGCCAAAAATCACAGTAAACATCCAAATACTGTACAGTTTAGCAGAACTGGTTTGTATTGAACTGAACTGGTTAACATTTACAGATAATGAGACCCTAAAAGGAGCTGAGAATGTCAGAGGCATTCCTCTTCCAATCATTTTCGAGAGGGGATTCAAATTTAGACACCACTCTAAGCATTGTTCAAGGAGGAACCCCTACATGGAAAGGTTGGAACTAGATTTTGTGTGAAGGAGTTTAAGTACATTCACATTTCGGGATCAAGCTGAGACCAGTGCCCTTAGACCCTGGACGCTAGTCCCTCATCCGGAGTCTATGGCATTCACACAGCCTCTTACTCTTAGTTGAAATCATGTTAGTTCATGCTCTAGAAACCCATGCAGATGTCACATGAAGACTGAGTATTTCAGTCCCTGTGGTCATTATTTATTATGTCAAAATATAAACTGGCATTTCAGTTTTACATTTCAATTCTGTGAGCTTAGTCTATATGACACTGCCTAGGAGACAGGTCTGTTGCTGTTTTACTGAGGAAATTAGAAACGCTTCCAGTTATGGCGAATAAAACCACCAAGGCTGAGGAAGTCCCTTAGTTGGGGACACCCATGGGAGTTGTTAGCTAGTATCTTTCTTTCATGCAATAATCCGCCATCGTTTTGTTGCTATGATGGATCATTTTTAAGGCCTCATCCTAGGATATCCAGCATCCGTTGCATCCCTTTCCCACCTTAAGGAGACATGTTCAGTTAATGTCTTCCTGAAGCAACACCACATATGTGGGAGATGCTCACAAAAAAAAAAACAAACCATGAATGGGAAAATGGTAACAGGAAGCAAGAAATAGAAAAATCTAAAATATCAAGCAAGTAGGGCTCAATATAAATGGGAAAGGCAGAGAGTACAAGAAATGCTACAACTTTTATTTAAGACTGCTTCTTAGTATATTGACTCTTGGCGTTGCTGCCGTTCTGGTGCCTGATAACCTAGTAAATACTTGTAGGTGAGAAGTAAGCACTGAAAAGTGGAGTGCCACAGAGGAGTAGGGCGATGAATGGAGCCAGCTGACGCTGTCTCATGAATGAAACAGTCCACAACTCTGAGAACACTGATAGTGACCGGACATAACTCCCGTCAGTTTCATTCCATCCGAGCTGTGAAAGTAATGGAAGACTCATCTTTGTGACTTCAAATTTGGCTCCAGGACATTACAAGGAAGTGAGGGAAAATCCGAGTCATACTCATCGCAAGATGTTGACTTCTGACGCGATGGGAGAAATTGTAACAAGTCCTGTCCTCAGGCCAGTGCTAATCTGGATATACTACATCCTGGCCTTGGCAGGCACATTCTGTTCTCACAGAAATCAAACGTGTGAGTCTGCCAGCAGCCCCACTTTAACTAGAGCAAGGGTTCTGGATAAAGCCTAAGTCCAAATTTCTCAATAATCCAAGTGCCAGCAGCACTACATTTGTTACGAATTCTCAGTTTTGTTTAAGATTTCTAAAGACACCTCACCCACCCAAATTTGTGAGAAATCCAAAATTAAGCTACTTGGAAGACATTTGCTATAGTTTCCTTGCTGACTTCCTGTCTGATGGAAGAATATGAACAGGACAAGAGAATGATGGGAAAAGCTACAAAGTGGTGCTTCCAAGGCATCAGAATCTACAAGGAAGACACAAAGAGAACACTGGTCACCTTTCCTGGTCTTCCTTGCTTTTCCTAGATGTATGACAGATACATTGACAGTCTATGCTCTCCTGCCTCAGCATCTCGAAACTGGAGCTGAGTCTCCTCAGTTAGTGCTCACACCGGGACTTCTAGCCTTCACAGGTGGATCAGTCTCAGTCCATAAAGAGCATAGTGACCTGTCAGCCATAATGGCCAGTCTTACCTATACTCCTTTTGCTCTTTACTTCAGAATCCCATCAGGTAGGGGTTCTTACCCACCTTAACCAAAAACTAATAGCCAAAAGTGAATTTTTTGCTATTTTGTTCTCAAAGACGAAAGATCAATGACTTCATTGGAATTAGAGTCAACCTTGGCTACTTTTAATGTCCTGTTGTTGAACTATTTACTCCTAATAAGGAAGGGAAAGTGACTTGATGTAAAGGGTACTAGAAAGTGACACAAAGTTCCAAAGATCTCACTACTACTGAACACGCCCACTATAAGGAGACCCGCCATGGTGACACAAGCCATTTGTCCCAAATACTTAGGAGGGTGGGATGAGGGAAACAAATGAGCCCAGGAGAATCTGACTAACCTGGGCATCATAGGAAGACTCCCACTAAAATAATAATAATAATAATAATAATAATAATAATAATAATAATAATAATAATATGATGATGATGATGATGATGGTGGTGATGATGACATCTGTTTTTAAACTACAAAAGTACAAGTTTTGTACAGAAGATGTCACACTATAATGACTTACTTGTATGAGTGCCTATTTGAAGTGTCTGCCCTCATTTCATAGGTATCTGATGTTTATCTGACTTCAAGAACCAAAGACCTGCTCTTTGATCCTTACCAGCTAACTTCACCTTAGTCAGTGTACAGTTCATGTGACACTCAGAGACACAACTAATTCGCAAAGATTTTCCTCTTAGGTGTATCACTTTGAAGCATGACTCACACCCCTTTCCACCGTCGGCCGAGTCTCCTTTGAGGCAGGCACAGTCAAGTGAACGACCTTCCCTTGAAGGTGTGCAGATTATGTCAAGAACCGCCCTGAAAGTTGGTTTGCTGCCTCAGCCATTTATATGTATGCATCTCTGAAAGACATATTTAATGTCTGTTCTCTACAATAGCTTCTCCATCTCAGAGAAGGGTTGTCAAAGGGAGTTTGTGAAAATACACACCACTCTAGAATTTTAATCTGCTGCTTGTGATGGGCCTAGAGAATCTGCATTTTCAACAGTGATCTATTCTTTCATGGTCCTTGTTTATGAGTAGCACATTGCTGGATCTTTACTGTTATATGTGTCCGATGGCTTTGTACAATGGCTTTCCAGAGGCTACTGGATGCTGTCACACACCACTGCAGACCGGGTGCAGAAAGAGGTATGAAAATTCATCTGCCTTCATTAAGACAGTTATGAAAAAATTTTTAAAAATTGTTCTTTGAGACTCCCACATATATATTCAATATATCCACACCCACACTCTATTTCCCTCCTCCAACTCTTCTTGGATTCTCCCATAACATATCCCCTTGCTAATTTCATGTCTGTTTTTTAGCCCACTGAGCCCAACTAGTGACCCTATGCGCATGAGATGGGAGGGGCATCAGCAGCCTCCCAGTGGTTCACAGGCCCAAGGAATGCTGGCCTTTCCCTTCAGTAGCCATTTAAGTGAAATTTATATCCTGGCAATGCTGAAGCGTGCCTGGGCAGCCCCTATATGTCCATATTGGGTTTCATAGTCTAACTGACTAGGTTTCTTCCTCAAGAGGGCACCAGATCTCATTACAGATGGTTATCAGCCACCATGTGGCTGCTGGGAATTGAACTCAGGACCTTTGGAAGAGCAGGCAGTGCTCTTAACCATTGAGCCATCTCTCCAGCCAATAATTCTTTAGTTATGGGTTGGTACTTGGTATTCCCTCCCCTATTCATTCTGGAGTATTGGCAGGCTTGGTCTTGTGCAGATCACCACAGCAGTTGGGAATTTAAAAATACAGTTACCACATCACTTCCAGATAACAACATTTTACAGCACCCCTCCCCATCCATTTAGGGGCAAAGGCAAGATAAGAACATCTGGTAAAACAGCTTTTGTTATTGTCGGGTGTCTTGTTAAACAGGCTTATTTTGTTGAACTATCAAATCATTGTGTCAATGCTGTAATAAAAGCATTAGCTCATCTAATGAAAAGTAAATGGGGGCTGAGAAATGAACATTAAAGCCATGGTATTAAATCACATGTTATAGCTTAGATATCCAAATTAAATTATATCCACTTGATTGCAAACACAAATTCTGTCAATTATATTACAATTCGAAATACATTCAGGTGTTAAGGATACTTCAGTTCTAGAAGAAAGATTCTAATTCTCTACTAATGGGTGTTAAGAAAAGTAATCTGTTTATAAGTTGAAATTTATGTGTCAATCAGGTTAGGTAGATTATACTCTGATAACAAACAGTCCTGGCATAGATGGAACATAAAACAACTAAAATTACTTTTTCTTTTACTCCAGGTCTATCTTGAGCTGTCCTGGGAGTTGTGTGCTGTGCTGTGCTGGGGACCCAGTTTAGCAATGAAGCACTCCCGCTCCTTGCTGCATGGAAGGGAAATGCAATCATAAAGCACCAACTTTAGTACTTACATGTAAGTAGACAAAGCAGGTGTGATAGCCATAGTCAGAATTAGGAGGTGGGAGATGTTCTGCCATGTATTCCGTTGAAAATACAAGGGATCGGCACGAGGTTCAAACTAGAGCTACTAGACTTTAAGTAAGGGGGCTTGAGTACAAACTCTGCTGACTCTTACAAGGTATTAAACTACAACTGAAGCCTTTTGAATGCTTATAGGAAAGCCAACTGAATTCAAAATTACTACTTTGCTTACTTTTCTGGCGAACATCCCAATGATGGCTCAGATTCGCATAGCTCTTATATGGTCACATTTCAGCTTACCGAGAAAATCTAATGAAACCACTCTATGGCAAGAGTAAAAGGCAGTTAACTCATTAGAGTGATGTTTTGTCCCAGACTGGGTACCCTAGTAAAAAAGACTCTAAGGTAGATAGATAGTTGTTTGTAGAAATGGTACCACCTGCAGTGGGGTGGGGGAAATAAAATTAAAGAAGAAGCTGTGACTTACGCAGCAGCGATCCCAGAGCTCATCTCCTTGGAAGCATAGATCTGACATGGCTCTTCAGGGGCGTTCTAGATTATGTCATAGCAACCAGGCATAACTGTGGGTCAGTTCAGTGTTTGAAGAACAATTCCTAGAGAGGGGCCAAGCTGAGAGCTGGAACTAGTGAGCAAACTCCTGCTGCTGGGGAAACTAGGAAATACACCTCAGGCATGCGTGGAGGGGTCTGAGCAATTCCCTGTTTACCAATTCATGCAGAACAGGAGGATCTGTAAAGCTGGGAATTTAAGACTATTACCTTTCCACCAGATCCAACTTCATTTTGAACAGTAAGTTAACTGCAGTCTTTGATGTCGAATGTTCTGTTTTGTAAACTGTCGCATGTGTAGAAACACAAACCATTTGTATGGAAGGTAAATTCTTTTTCTCTAGCCTCTGTCGTCCTCCTCTGAAAATAATTGACTTCCTATGAATCACTAATGGATCAGAATGTTAGATTTGGTTGGCAAAACACAGTCATGGCAACCATCTTAGAAACAATTTCTGAAAGGCTGTTTCTTTCCTGAGTTAAAAGAAATTCCAAATTTTTACACCTTAGATTGTATATTGTATTTCGCTGGTGATTTCCAGGGCTATTCCATGGACCCATGGATAGAAAAGGCAGATTTTCTGGAGGATGTTCATGTCTGGGTCATTTCGGTCATTGGGGGGTGGGGAGAGAGACAATTTAGTGAATTTTAAGTTTGTAAAAGGATGGGTGTATGTTATTTAATGAAGTGAAGAACTGTACTGCTTTCAATAAAAATACTAAGTATGGTTACATAAATTTTATGCTTTCTGTGGGTATTTCAATCCACAAGTTTATTCTGTTGTGCCTTCAAGGAAATTTCAATAAAATTTTAAAGATGTATTCCCTAAATTACTACAGAATTCCTATTATGCATTGGTCAAGATTTCTTTCATTTTTCCTACCTTTTGCACATTGGAAACATGTCCCTTGTAATTATTTCCCTAGAAAACAGAACAAATGAGGCTGGTCTGTGTTTTTTGTAAAACATGAAGGGCAGTTTCTGTTTGAGTTTATCCTTCAGTACAGCTTTACAATGTGAGTTAGTGAACTCAGCCTCCAAAGAAAGCTAGGAAATCCTCTGTTTCAACATGTTTTGTAAAACAAGAACATGCTAGACAGAGAGAATGAGAATGTGGACTACCATTTTTCAAAAGTCAAAATCCTTTACATGTCTAATCTTACACAGTCCAATTTTGAGGAGTATCTGTTATCCTGATTTTATGAATGAAAGGTTAAAAAAGTAAGAGAAATTGGAAAAATGGTAAGTAGTAAAATTCAGAAATTGGCATCTTCAGATATTTATGTCAAGAAGCCATTGAGCAGGGCTTAGGAGTTGGCTCAGTCGTCATCGTCAATAGCACTAGAAGCTTTCCCAGATGACTCAGGTTCTATCCCAGAACCCACTTGGTGGCCTATAACCATTTGTAACTCTAGTCTCAGGGTTTCTGGTGCCCTCTCCTGGCCTCTACAGGCACCAGAAAAGCACATGGTGTACACACACACATACACACACACACACACACACTTACATGTGCAAAACACCTGTACACATTAAAAAAAGGAAAAAATTGAATAGTTTAATAAAGGAGCCACTGGATGCAACGTCCCCTTCTTTTGATGTATAGAAAGATCCTGTAGTGTATAAATGTGATGGGCATTTCAAATCAGACAGGGACTCAGACTCATTCACTTAAAGACAATTGAAAAGAATTTAACATTTCTAATCCATTTTCCACTGTTTTTTATTTTTATTATTTTCTGTGTATGGTGTTTTGCTCATATGTATGTCAGTTCACTACATATTTGCAGCATCTCTATTAGGACTGCAGTTACAGATTGTTGTATGATTCCATGTCATTTCTGGGACTCAAACTTGGGTTCATTGGAAATACAGCAAGTCCTCTTAACCACCGAGATATCCGTCCATTCCCAGGACTTAATATTTTTGAGCCTTGAATGTTTCATACAGAAAATACCACGCACTACTTATCATCTAAATATCAACCATATCTCTTCTTGTCTAACTATTTATCAGTCATTTATAAAATAAATTTATATGAAATTCCAGATCTAATATTATATAATGAGGTCATTATGTAATAAATTATAAGACTTTTGAGTGAAAGGATTGTGCCATCACCCCATCTACTTAGTAAGAAACCTGGTGACACCCAGGCAATCACGCAGGAACTCTGGGAAGAAAGTGAAATGTTTGAATTTGTTTGGGGTGTATTTTTGTAACTCTACCTGTCCTTGCATGCCTGTTTCTCTCAAGCACTTGATGATAAGAAGAATATCAAATACCCTCCTTTGCTTTTTCCAAGGAAGGCCTAGGAATATTCCAAATGTGATATATCGTCATCTCCCTCTATTTCATAGGCCATTTTGCATGGGGGTATTTTCCTCACCACTTGAACTACTTTTAATTAAAGCTGATAATTCTAGGGTGCCTTCTACATGCTCCCTGATGGCTGTGTTATAAATGGACATAATAAACAGACCATCTAATATTGATAGAGTCTACAGCTGCATCTGCTAATTAGGACCAATAAAAGCTTGGAGGGCAAGAGTTCCCATGTGACATTTGTTTAATTAAAGCCTTTGTCTGCTCTATTCAGAAGGATTAAAAATATTTCACTTTAAATGTGCTGAAAACAAACATAGGCTTTAGAATGCTGAACATTCCACCATAGTCTCTTCTGGGTCCCCAGGAGGAAAGTTTTCGAGAAACATAAAATCTACTTTTCTTATAATATCAGTGATGTAATCATTTCTGCCCCCTTTTAACCAAGCCTGATGATTTGCTCTATTTGCACATCCAATATATGCATATGCATTTGTCTGACTAAAGGCTTTAAGGGAGGAATAGGTTCATAGGTGAGCCAGCATTGACTGGAGCAAGAAGCATAGGGCAGCTCAGCAATGGAGTGGGATGCTGAGAGTCAGCAGTGGAAAGAAACATTGTGAATGGCCAGAAGGGAGCACTGAGATAGAGCCTGTGTTCATTATCTTGACAGTGAGGTTTTCATGATCTTCTCTTACTGAATTTCATGCCTCATATATGTGCAATTAGGTGAATGGCAATTATACATAATTTTTTAAGTAAGAAAAATCAAAGCATCACCATGATAGACATCCTAAAACTCCAACTGGACATAACTGATCCAAATAAATTCTCAGTTTCCAATTAGAAGAACTTAAAATTGAACCCCAAGATATCGAAATAGATGGTGTACTTAATTATATAGTTAAGAAAAACTAACAGGATCAAATAAGAAAACAGTACAAATTTATTTTTAATCATATGTACATTGTGTGTATCTATATGTATATTATACACACAGAAAATACATTATAAAATGCAAGAGAGGAAGTAAAATAAGAGACATGAGATAAAACAGAAAGGACAGAAGGCTACTTTGAGTCACTGACAATCATAGAAAAAGTCAGTAAACAGGTTCAGAATATGATTTTTCATAATGAAATCTAGACATCAACATTGTTTGACCTCATGGTCAGAACCAAAAGCAGATGATAACAACTCACAGGTGAGGAGCGTGGGAATGTGAATTTGGCTGGCAGTATTAACCTAACTCGTAATTGTGATTATGACACATTACCCCTGTCAATACCAAAACAGCCTGAATTCCCAAGATACCACAAACATGTCCTAACATAGTTAGGATACTATCTGAGACCTTGTCAATCCTGTGGATCCACGTCAGCATTGATCTCATGGGCAACAAGGGGCTTATTGACCACAAATTAGCCACAAAGCAATCAATATATTCAGGAAGTGGAAGGAAATTTGTTTGGAAGTGGAGTCTGCATGTTTGTGTCACAAGCATTCAGTATTATGGGTAATGTCCTTTCAGTACAGTTCCTAGATATAGAGTTATACAGTGTCTAAGTTAAGGAAACTATTGCTGTGATGAAACACCATGGCCAAAAGCAACTAGGTGAAGAAAACACTTGTTTCTCTTACACTTCCATGTAGTGAGCCCGACAGGATCGCCATTACAAGATGGCGCCGACATCCTGTCTTGTTGGTTATAAACAACTCCATATTTGGCTATGGCTTTGAGAGCTGCCCGTCCCCGCTTCCCGCATGCACGGTGGATGAGGATCCTTGAGCCTATCCCAATGCGGTCTGATGTCAGCTGTTGGTGGCAGCCAATCACAGGGCGACCCATGTGCCAATTCCCTATTTAAGCGGCTGCCTAAGTGCCCCCCTACCCCCTTCGCTTCATGCTCTCCCTGCTCTTCCCTTACTGCCCCTTGTTTTCTTGCCCCCCTCTCATTTCCTGCTCCCCATCAATCAAGGGCACTCCAGTAAAGCGTGTTCTGAGTAGAATCCTGATGTGGTGGTTGTTTTTTCTCGCCGGTGGAGAGGTCCGCCACACTTTCATATCACAGTTCATCATTCAAAGCTGTCAGGGCAGGAAACTGGGCAGGAATCTGAAGGTGGGAGCTAATGCAGAAGTCGGGAAGGAGTACCACTTATTAGTTTGTTCATCATAGCTTGCTCAGTATACTTTCTCACAAAGTCCAGGACCACTAGCCCAAGGGTGTTCCTACCCACAAGGGCGGTACCCTCCCCATCAGTAACTAATTAAGAGAATACCTGTTAGGCTTATCTGCCTCCAGCTGTATCTTACAAAGATATTTTCCCAATTGAAGTTCTTTTCTCTGATGACTCTAACATCTGTCAAGGTGGCATAAAATAGCAGGACAGTAGCCAAATAGCTATTGAATTTAGATAAGGATGGAGAGAATCCCTTGAGATTCAGAATAGGTCATATTTATAATCTTTTGTCCACAGAATTAGTCTCTGCCATTTATCCTTCCAGTGTACCTAATTTTTTTTGTTCAACAACCTTATACCACATCCTCTCTGAAGACTTTAATTCTCTGTGCTCTTCTAGAAAGCTACCAGCAGTAAAACACAAGTTAGAACTTTTTAACTTGAAAAGAGAGGTATCTTTAGCCAAAATGGCTTTTATTACTAAGGATTTTGGAAATATTCAAAAGAATTTTAGTCTTGTCAACATATTAGGGCCAGAGGTTAAACCCTCTCTCTAATCAATCATTCTTGCTTGCTTTCTCTTCCTTCCTTCCTTCTTTCCTTCTTTCCTTCTTTCCTTCCTTCCTTCCTTCCTTCCTTCCTGTCTTACTGTCTGCCTATCTTCCTTTCTAGATGAACAATTCTCAATTTGTGCGTTGAAACCCTGAGAAGAACTTCAGGAAAACAAACACTGATAGTATAGTTATATTACCATTGATAATAGTAGCAAAATTAGTTATGAAGTAGCAACAAAAATAAGTTTATGGTTGGGGTCGTAATAACATGAGGAACTGAATTAAAAGATCACAGCATTGGGAAGGTTGAGCGCCACTGGTCCAGATTGATGTTCTAGTGTTAAATTACTCTGGACCACATAAAATAACAACTTTCCTTACACAGTTGGAGAGCAGCACAAGTCGGAGAATTGGGTGGTGATTGTTGTGAGATGATGTGCCCTCTGTGCCTGAGAACTGGGAGGACAACACTGTAGCTTTATGTGTAAATCAGACAAGCTGTCTTTGAAGAAATCCAACAGAATTTCAGGCATCTTTATTTAAAGGTCAAATACAAGTTCCACTGCAGACGACCCTGGCTTCTGTATTAATACTGTGTTCGTTCGCTTTACATACTGTGTGCTGAAAACTTTTCAAATGGCTTTGAGAAATCATCTTCTTAAATACTCTCATCAGCTTCATGATATTGTAATGTGGGATTCCCCTCTGTATGCTGTGAAAATCATTCATTAATAAAAAACAATTGCTTTGGGCCTACAGCAGAGCTATAGGGGAACAGAGCTAGGCAGGGAAAACTAAACTGAATGCTAGGAGAAAGGAGGTGGAGTCAGGGAGAAGCCATGAAGCTGCTGCCAGAGTCAGATATGCTGAAACTTTGCTGATAGGCCATGACCTTGTGGTGATGCACAGATTAACAGAGATGGGTTAAATTCATATGTAAGAGTTAGCCAATAAGAAGCTAAAGCAAATGGACCAAGCAGTGATTTAATTAATACAGTCTCTGTGTGATTATTTAGGTGCTGAGCAGTCAGGAAACCAACAAGCTTCCTCACTCTTCTCCAACAATATTGTTATCCTCATTTTCCAGGCAAAAAAGCTAAAATACAACAGGTTTAGACTGTATTGCTACTTGTAGGTCTGACTCTGTTACAGTGACTTCTTAAGTTAGATTCCAATTTAATGGTAGTAGTAATCTCTTAAAGGCTTAAATACATGCAGCTTAGAAATAATTTTAGATACTTTAGAATTTTATAAAGGTCATTCCGATGATAAAATAGAGAATATTTCATGGTGCCAAGTTTAGTTCATAATATTGCTAGAGAAATTATTAAGAGCCAACCTATTTGAAATGTGTATTGCTTAAAGAAATCCAGAGATTACAGCAGCCCTAAAACCATTTGATCGTTTTGAAGAAGTTCACTGTTACCCTGCATGCTGCTGTCCTGTCTGTCTGAAACTGCAGTCCCCCCTCTTATTCACATGAGAAAAATCTAGCTAAATAGCAGGGCTTGTGACAGCATACCAAGCCTTGGGAGGAAACAGCCTGAGGCTCATGGGAAGACCCATCAGGTATTCAATATTTCCAGGATCCAACTGAGAGGCATAAATGAAACCTGAGATGAGATGGGTCCAAAGCATAGGCATAGGACAGAGTCATAAGCTGCAGATCACACACCCTAGTGACTGCGACCGGAAATCTGTTTTCTCAATCCAAGCTTTCTGTGGACTGGAGGGATGGCTCAGTGATGAAGACCACCTGCTGCTACAGGATCCAATTCTCAGCACCCACATAATGGCTCACGAACATCTGTGACTCCAGTCTCAGGGGATCTGAGGCCCTCTTCTGGTTTTGCATGAATGTGGTGCACAGAAAACAACACCTATACACAGAACAAAAAGAAATAAAAGTTTAAAAGTAAAAACAACAATTATAATCCAAGTTTTCATGTGTGGGTTATTGAAAAAATCAAATGTTTGACCACAGTTGACTTCTGCACCTCTTCTCTCTCTGGCTTTTACTCACCCTACATACACATATGCACAGCATATGCTCACATACATGACAAATATCATTTGTACCCCTGGATGTAACTCAGAGTTCTCTTCAGGTCCATTTAGGTCCTTGTAAATACATTTTATGTTTTAAACACCCCTAAGTTCTGCTCAAACCCTGCCTCTTCAAGAGGTAGATTCAAAAAGGAGACCCTTTATTCTTAATAGTACAAGTTGGCCTTATGGTATTTAATATATCTTTACTTCTATAAGACATGAGGATGTTACTATTCTGATCACAAGAAAAAAAATGCCCTCTTTCCCCCTTGATAGCCAGCCTTTTTTTTTTCAGAGGCAAAGAGACTATTGGCCTAGATAGACTAATGGAGACTTATTACCTCCCTGTCTGCACTTCCAGGTGTTATTAGTACACCATCATTCCATTATATCACCTCCAAATAACCTCTAAAGCTATTCTCTCTTTCACACCTAAGAATACCAGAGGCCACTGTGATATGAGCGTTACCTAGCAGTTATTCCTCACAGACTCTCCACAAGACCCAGAAGTAAAACATGATCAAGGGAGGTGCATAGGGCAAGAAACTGTGGGTCAAGAGGTTTATTACTCATCACAAAAGAACTAAGGAGATTCTAGCGTTGCTGTTCTTTATTAGATTTTTGTCATCATTTTCAAAACAGGTCATCCTAGAGTTTTGGATTAGGACAAAGTCCTTCAAAAAGGCCTTTTGTAGATGCCCATCTCTTCTTTACCCTTGTTTGCAAAGCCACATAATGTTTCTTTTTCAGCTTGGTGAGAGAGCCCATGAGGCAAAAGCATTCCAGGGTAATGCTGGTGGCATGAGTTCAGTGAACTGGAAGATGAGGAACTGAACAAAGAAACAAGGTCTAAAATGTTAGTTAAGTTCCTCGTCTTCCAGTGTTCACTGAAAAGAAACAATGTATTTTTCTAACCATTTATTTTTGAATTAGTGTTATAAAATGATATTAAGTTTACTAAATTCTTCAAGGTTTACAATCTCCTTAAGAGAACATGACACAAATACTGATAAATGTCAAAGATCAGGAACTTTGAACAAGGAATCTCATAAGGATGAAAGTGGGACTCAGTGCTCTGAAGATGTAACCGCATCCTAATGGATTTGTTTCTAGCATTGCCTTTCTGGCTCAAGAGTCTCTCAACAGAGGATCATACTACAAAAGAAACGGTCTGACTGTCATTTTCATTCATGAAGTTCTTCACTGTGGCCCTACCCTGGCCAGCAAACAGGTCTAATTTATTGTATGTAAAAATATGATGTGTTTGGAGAGAAACGCAAACCCAAAGCCTCTTCCTCCCCAGTACCAGAACTTCCCCATGTTTTCCAGTGCTGGTCCCCGTTCCACTACCACCAGCTATGGCTCATTTTCTTGACAAAGTCACACATTTACTTTAATGAGCCCTGCTCTCTGCCTTCCCAATTCACCTATGTACTATGTTACTGAAAATATTTAAAATTCTCAAGTTTAAAACCGTGTGATGGTCCCTGTTTGTTTCGATCCATCACTGTTGAGGATGCCCGCTTTGAGATGCCTCTGTTGGTCTTTGAAAGCACGAGTACACACATTCATTGGACACCTGCACAAGGTTGGACCCTTCAGTGTTCCCTCATGATCTGAGGAGTGGTCCGTGAGACTCCGCTCTTTCCTGAGGAGATTTGACAGTTAATGGCTGCTCTGTGAAAGCATGCCATTGGCTTCTGTGATATACTACTGAGGAACTAGTTGTGGAGGAAGGGATCAGAGGAGAAGGAAGAGGAATAACAGAGCTATATGGGTGAATATAATCACAATAGAATGCATATATGTATGAAACTGTCAAATAAAATCTGTGATCCTGGTTCATGGTTCCATGTTTTGCTAGATGCCATATACGGGACTCTTGCTTCTCTTGTTTATTCTGTAGTCCTTCTCAAGCTTTGGTTTATTACGCCAGGACTGATTCCTGCCTCGCTGACTTTTGATTTCCATTTTCCAAGAAAAAAAAGTGAAGGAAGGTAGGAAACATTATTATCAAGATTGAGTTATTATAATAAAATGATAAAAGGTTCTAGATTAATTTATATAGCCCATTTATTTTTTTATTTTTTAGCCCATTTAAGATGTGTTTTTAGAGTAGAGAATAACATAAATAATTCTAATTTCTTAAAATAGGAAATATATTTATGTGGTTTGATATATATATCATGTACTATGTGTGTGTGTGTTCAAATATGTGTGAGTGTTCCTATGTAAATGGCATAGTGCCGTGTGGAGGCTAGTGGGCAGCCTGGCACCTCGGTCCGTGCCTTCCACCTGTTTTGAAACAGAGTTTCTGAATCTGTGGCATGTGAACTTGGGGGAATTTTCCTGCCTCTGCTCTCCATCTCTGGTTAGGTATGCTGGATTACAGATGTGCACTGCTACCTCAGGCTTCACCCGGCTTCTGAATCTAAAATCCAGCCCCAGTGCTTTCAGAGTGCTTTATTCTGGGACTTGGAGTCACAGCACCCGGAAATCCCTAATTATAGGGATATTTGTGGACAACCAGACCCACCTCTCTTATAATAAGTTAGTAGGAGATTACTTCAAGCCAGGGAAAATGTGCTTGCTGCTTTTCCAGAGGACCAGAGTTCAGTTCTTAGAAGCCAAGTTGGGCAGCTTACAGCTGTCTATAACTTCAGTACCAAGGGATCTAACGCCCTCTTCTGGCCTTCATGGGTACCCAACATACTTGGCATTTATACACATACAGTAAATAAAATTTTATTTAAAAAGAAATTGTTTCATGATGATCATAAAACACTGGAGCTAAGAAGGCGTGAATAATTCTCTAAAATCTCTCTGGCTAACAGTTCTATTATTCACTACCAGATGTGGTTAAAGAAAGAATTACCAACTCAAGACCTACTACAGTGTATTCATGTACTATTTTTCTGAATATCCCAAGCCTAGATCTCAGTCTCAGTTTTGGTTTTCATATCTGTAGAATTTGCTTTAAAGGTCTCTCCTGTGGTACTGGAGTGATGATGGCCCAGTGCTTAAGACCATGGACTATTCTTGCAGAGGATCCTATATTAATTTGTAGCACCAGAATCATGTACATCATAGCTTCCTGTTAACTCCACTCCAGGGGATCTGATACCTTCTTCTGCCCTCTGCATGCACCCACATACACACACACACACACACACACACACACACACACACCAGACACACACACACACACACGCAGACTCACGTATATTAAAAATAAATAAACCTTAAAAAATAAACTTACCCCAACTCTCTCAAAGGTTGTCTTAAAGAGAATGTAAAGGAAATACTGCTATTCAAAAGGGGATTATTTCACCTGAGAGTGAATGGCACACACCTTTAATTCCAGCATTTAGGAGGAAGACGTAGGTAGGTCTCTGAGAACATGGCCAGCCTGGCCCATAGAACAGTTGCCAGGGCTACACAGAGAAGCCCCATCTCAGAAATGAAAAAAAATTACTATTTCATCAGTTATTATGGTCTCTTGGACAGGCATAATCTGACTAAAATCAGGTTAACATAATATCTTATTTTTGACACGTAAATGGTTGTTAAGTGTTCTAAATTTGTCTTTAACTAAAGAGGAGATTTAAAGATCAGTTTTTAATGCTAGAGTTTTGGTCTTTGGCCAAGGTAACTTAACTGCCAGCCTCAAAGTACCACAGCTAAGTGCCAGATACACTGTAAATGACTGAACGGGAGATTGTTTCTGCCAAACCAGATCTTAAGGGTTTTTCTCATTCTTTCCCGTATGTCCCCATGAAAGGTCATTTTTCATAAACCAGTTTTAATGGGGGCTGTCAAGATTATAAGTATCGACTGTTTTCTGAGCCTGGGAGCTTGACCCAGTGAAAATGAGTATGAAGATCAGGACTGTTTTCAGGGAATCCAGTGATTCTTGCCTTAAAATCTGGGCAATAGAATGAAATGAGTCCAGGCAGCGACTTCCACTTTAGAGCTGGCAAGCTGAGGTCTGCTGATGTGTAGGCAGCTGCTTCACAGACAGCCAGTGTAAAACTAGGAACGTTCCCTCGCGTGTGATGCTGGAGATATTTGACCACCAATTAAACCACGACTGATCAGAAAATGCCATCTGCATTCTTAGCCGTCTTCACCCCATGACCAAGCTAGAGAAAGAAAGTGGGTTTGTTCAAAGCAGACCACAGTGTCTTCACATTGGAAGCAAATGGAGTCTCATATGATCTGGGGAGAAACTCAGGTTCTGAGCTGCCAACAAAAAATGTCAGTTCTCTTTCCCTCTCCCCTTCTCCCCCTCTCTCTGCCCGCGTGTGTGTTAGTGTGCTTCTGTGTGTTGTGTGTCAGCCAAATATCAACTTCATGTGGTCTTCTCCAGGCTGCCATTCACCTTGTTTCTGTTCAGAATCTGTCACTGACCTCATATTTACCAAATTGCCGTAGCTCACCAGCCAGCAAGTCCCAGGGATCCACCTGAAACTATTTCCAGTGTTGGAACTACAAGCACATACAGCCGTGCTAGGTGAGTTTTTCTTTTTGTAATGGGTTCCGAGGATCAAACTTGGGCTCTCATGATTGACTGCCCTTTACTGACTGACCTATCTCCGAAGCCCCTGTTCTTCTCTCCTCACTTCAGTACTCTGTGGACTAGCAGAACCCCTGCGATGTGGCAACAATACAGCAAATAGTTCTGAATGTCTGAGAACTGGTATGAAGCTTTTAATAACTAAAATAACCGGGAAGTTATGTAACAGGGCACAAGTGTCTTCAAGGGATTTGGCCTCCCAAAAAGATGATTTTGAAGATAATTTATATCCACTAAAACAAACATAACTGTTTTCTTTTTCTCCATAGCTTTTGGTTCCACTGCAAGCAACTTCCTCCTGTATCTTATTAAGGAGTTTTGATATGTCTTAACTAGAGAACTAAACCCATCAGGATGCTTGCTATTTAACACAAGTATATCTCAGTTGAGAAGTCTTTGCATGTCAGTAGTTTACATTATAGAAACCACAAGTTTGCTGAATTTTTATTTCTACAAATTTCTGTTCGATGCAAAATATGCCTGACATATTAAAAAGTGGTGAGGAATTTTAAATAGAATGTGCTCTTATCACTGCTGTTGGATTGGAAAATGGCAAGGTTTCCAAGAGGAGGGTGTGCTGGAGGCCGCATCAGGAACACAATTCACAGACTGGATAGCTAGCTAACGATGGAGATGTGGGGAGAGAACTCTAGCAGGTATTAGAAAATTATCAGCGTCAAGAGGATATGATTAACTGGGTGTAAAAAGAAAAGAATACAGGTGTCTCTTTCTAAACCTCAACCTTCATTTCGTGTGTGTGTGTATGTGTGTGTGTGTGTGTGTGTGTGTGTGTGTGTGTGTGTGCATGTTTGTATCTTGAATTCTCTATGAAATTCATCTTTGGCTTCCTTCACTACGCTCTTCCTCACTCCTTTCCATCTCTTTCCTCTAGCACACTGGTTCTCAACCTACCTAAATGCTGTGACTCTTCAATCCAGTTCCTCATGCTGTGGTGACCCCCCATTGATACAATTACTTTTGTGGCTACTCCATAACTGTAACTTTGCTACTTTTATGAATCATAATATGAATACTTTCTGAAACTGAGGTTTGCCAAAGGGGTCGTGACCCATATAAGTTGAGAACCAGTGCTCTATCCTCATGGTCCTCTTCCCACTTTTGTTTTGTGTCTTTCTGAGTACAAAACTGTTCTATAATGGTGCCATTACACTAACGGCCAGGAAATAAACTTTTACTGGAGATGAGACATAGATGTGTTCATATTTTCATGAATGGAACATTTAATTTTTTTTAATATTTCTTTTATGTGTATTGTATTTTGCCTGTATGTATAGCTGTGTACCACATAAATGTCTGGTGCCTGAGGAGGCCAGAAGAAAAAAATCATTTTTCCTGGAAATGGAATTATAGGTGGTTTGTTTGCTGCTATATGAATGCTAGACATTGAACCTGCATCCCGTGGAAGAGTAGCCAGCATTCTTAACCAATAAGCCATCTCTTCAGCTCCTGCTAAAGGGACTTTGATCTCTATGATGAGTGAAAACGAAGACATCTGGTTTATAGTTGTAGAGGGCAGCTCTCTCTGGACCATCCCAGTATTCCTCACTTCCTGGGAATCTGCCTGAATCATTTGCTTCTGATCAACAGAATATAAAAATGTTGAGCTGTTTCATCTATAATCAGATCACAGATGATTAAACCTGCCTTGTTTTGTAGGTGCTCTCTGTGTTTAAGCATCTGTGCAGCTAACTTCACTGGGTGGAGAGGCCCACTTAGCAAGACACGAAAGTGGCCTTCTACAATTAGGGCTATGATTTTCATCAAAGATGTTCTCTAAACCAGCTGTCATGGTGCGTACTTGTAATATACTCAGAAGGTGAGCCCGGGCTACATAATGAGAGTGTGTCGTGCTGGGTGGTGATGGCACCACTCAGAAGTAAAGACAGGAGGATCTCTGTGAGTTTGAGGCCAGCGTGGTCTACAGAATGAGTTCCAGATCAGGCTCCAAAGCTTCAGCAAAATCCTGTCTCAAAAAACAAAACACACGCACACACACACACACACACACACACACACAAAAAAAAAATCAACCCAAAAACAAAAAAGAAAAGAAAGAAAAAGAAAAATAGAGAAAAAACAGTCAATCAATCAACCAATGAACTGCTCCTAGATACTTATTTGCTGAAGGCTTAACCCTTAGCGAAACTCTTTCAGAGGTGGGACTTTTAGAAAACTGATTTACTCTTGACCTTATCAGAAAAATAATCCACGGATGCCTTTATAATTGGATGGAATCCTAGGCAGTGACAGAAACTTAGGAAGTGAGACCCAGGTGAAGGAAGTGAAGAGGGCTCTTGGTAGCACACCCTTGGGAACTCTACCTTGTTTCTGTCTCCCATCCCTGCTTCCAAGGCATCATGAGGTAGGCACAGTGATTCATCACAAGCTCCCTGGCACAATGATTCCCCCACCCAGGGCCCAGAAGCAACAGAGCCAAATGACTATGGACTAAATCCAAATGCCAAAATAAATCTGTCCCTGTTTGCGATAACATCCTCTTGCATTTTGTCCCAGCAAAAGAAAGCTAACACAATGAGGAACTCGCTCAGTCCAACTGCCTACAAAGTATTGGATTGCTTCTTCAATCGGAGTGAGCCTGTCATAGCAGTGTCTTCAAGGAGACTGCAGACCTGGGTTGTATACCTCAGTTGTAGCTTTGTGACAGGCACAAAGTCAAGAGTCCCCAGACATTCCCATGACAGAAATTTCTAACCCACAAATTTGTAAGACAACAAATGGATTTAAGTAACTAGAATTTATAAGAAATGTATTATGCCACAGTGGATAATGAATCCAAATGCTTTAGAGATGGAGGAGATATTTGGGACTCACCAGCACATATGTGGTACATATTAAATATGTGTGGTCTCCCCGAGGGACAGTGAGAAGACAGGGAAATGGAAAATGGTATGGAGACTAAAGAAACATCAAATTTGAGGAATAACTGGAGGCCCAGGAACCTGGGATGAAAGAGCGGACTGACTGCAAGCTTGGCGAATATCAAATGCTGAGATAAAACCCAGAAACTTTTCCCGAAACAAGGAGGATTTTGCTTACTTTAATAAGAGTAGTTTCAAAGTAATGACCTGGAGGCAGGCAGATTTCAATAGCCAAATCAAAGTAAGCAGGCAAAGGATCTTCCTTGAAGAGGGAAAGCGTTTGATAGAGGGAAAGATCAAGGTGGCAACTCTTTCCATTAGAAGAAAAACTTGCACATTAAAGCGACCAAGGCCTTTGGCCATGCAAATTTACATTATTTTTTCTGTTATTTATAATAAACTTAAGACAAAAAACCATAGCCATTCATAATCCTCCTGCCCTTTGGAAGGCATTTGCAAGTCCATTTGCATCTTACACAGCAAAACACAGCATCATTTACCCACATTTATAATGTAAACAGTTCTTAATGTCATTATATTGGTGGCATAGTTACGTTTGATATTACAGATTTTCAAATTTGTATACTGTAAACAATCCATTGCAAACTTGTTGGAAGTCTAGGTTGTTCCAACATTTTTATAAGTGTAAATATTATTGGCTTAATTCTATAAACTTTCTCCAAACAAAGCCAGAGAGGCTTCCCATGGGAGAAGCTTCGGGGATGCCATTCAAAGTCAGCAGTCAGTGCTAAAGGGCTCTGAAGGACCTTAAATAAAAAGGCATGCAAAAAATTTCTAGATCTTCTTTGTGTTTATTATTTTATTACCCCAAACAGCAGGTAGGTGCTTCAAACAAACAGAAGACAATTATGAGTATCCCAGACTGAATTTAACTGTTACGTACCCTGCATTTTGGGGAGACTGTTCTTGGCTGCTATCTTTCTACCAAAACCCTAGGCATGTAAAATACAACAGAGAGACCCTCCATTATCTTTCATAGTCTTTGTACCTATTCACCGTATCAGGAGAAATGGTGCCCTCAATGCTTCCCCAGCTATTGCTGAGGAAGTCATATAATCCTCCAGGAGACCGAGTACACAGCAAGAAACTATCTTCATTCAAGCACACAGCAGTTGGTGCACATCTGCTCAGAGTCAGATCTGCCAAACCAAATTCATGTTTCTGGTAAGTGCTGGTTGAAAGGAAAGGAATTTTTCTGCCTTTGCAGTAGTTGGCTGGAATGCCCGATCTGTGTTAGAAAGATACACATCCTTTTCTCACCAGATCCCCTCTGACTGCCTGCTGTGGGTTGCATCCGGTTTGTCTTTCCCAAAATTCATGCTGATGCTTGGCCTTGAGAGGTGGAGCTGAGTCGATGGATTTTGGATCATAGCAGAGCCCTCAAGCGTCAATACCTGGATGGGGCTTCATCAGTCATCAAAGGACTGAACGGTTACAAAGAAGGCCTACCTCTCTTTTGTTCTTCCTGGGATGCTTGCTTCCCTTCCAGTCTCAACCAAGATAAGAAATAACACAGGTGTCTTACTATAATCTAAGACTCACAAAACATGCAGTCTATAAACATTCTTCTTCATAAATTATTCAATCTCACATATTCTGTTATAGTACCAGAAAACAGTTCATCTTTCCCTTAGCTTTTAAAAACTAATCCTGGTTTATGATGTGAAAGGTGTCTTTTTACATCTCATGGCTTATAGAGATATAAAGGAAATTGCCAGGTGGTGCATGCCTTTAATGCCAGCACTCGGGAGGCAGAGGCAGGTGGATCTTTGTGAGTTCTAGGACAGCCTAGTCTACAGAGCTAGTTCTAGGACAGCTAGGGCTGTTACACAGAGAAACCCTGTCATAAAAAATCAAAAAGAAAAGAAAAGAAAGAAAGAAAGAAAGAAAGAGAAGAGAAAAGAAAAGAAAAGAAAAAAAAGAAAAGAAACTATGTAAAGAAACTATGTGGAATCCCATGGCACAATGGCCCATGCTCCCACTGACTATAAAGAGCAAGGAAGCTACTTATACAGTGATACCAATGGCTGCAGTCACAAAGTTGAGAAAGAGCAACATGAAAGACTTGTGTGACAACTCTTACCCCCACCCCAATGCCCACCTCTTTCCCCAAAATAGCAGCCTAAGCAGAAAGACATAAAGAGAACTCTTAAAAGTGTAGTAAGGATGCTGAAGATAGTTCTCCATATTGATGGCTTTAAAGGGCAGGCCACTGAGAGTTTGCCCATTCTTTAGTGAGAATATTTGTTGGGCATTGTGAACCTCCCAGATCCTGAATTTCTGGTAAACAACTTGTTTTCCTCTGCTCTGAGACAGCCTGCAGCTGCTCTGAGCATGAGACCTTCAGAAGTTCTTGATGGCAGGAGAGTGGTTTCTGGTGGGTTTGGCTGGGGTGTCGATCCCTATATAAGGATCCCTATATAAGCAGCTCTGGTACACAATAAAGGGGGCGTTCTTGGAGAATTCAAGGATGACCTGTGTCTTTGTCTGTGTATCTTTGTGTGTTTCTATCTCCAGGCACTTGCCCAGTATGGTAGTGTGATGGAGGAAGGTCATTGGCTAATAAAGGAACTGCCTTGGCCCATTTTATTGGTTAGAAGATAGGTGGGAGGAGTAAACACAACAGAACGCTGGGAGGAAGAGGAAGTGAGCTCAGACTCCACAGCTCTCCTCTCTGGAGCAGACGCCTCAGAGAGACGCCATGCCCCGCTCCCAGGCAGACGCATGCTATGAAGCTCCGACCCAGGATGGACTAGGCTAGAATCTTCCCGGTAAGACCGGTGCTACAGTTTATTAGAAATGGGTTGATCGGGATATCAGGATTAGCCAGTAAGGGCTAGATAGAAATGGGCCAAGCAGTGATTAAATGAATACAGTTTGTGTGTTGTTATTTCGGGCATAAGCTAGCCGAGCAGGCGGCCGGGGTGCTGGGAACGCAGCCCCGCTACTCTTATTACTACAGTAGTGCATGGAGTGAAGACAGCCGTGGTGTGCTACAAATATTGATAACAAAAATTAGACATTTTTAAAATTTTAGTTGTTTTGGGGGAAGATCACAAGAGTGGGGAGCAGACACGAAAAGACTGAGAAGAAAGTGTCATGGGGTACACGATGTGAAATTCCCAAATAATCAATAAAAATATCATATTAAACAGAAGAAATTATTGAATATTCAACCAGTTTGGTTCTCAGGCTTGGACTGAATTTAAATTCCATGCAAATGTATGAGCTCACTCATTTAAGACAAGTTACTTAACTGGTCTTATTCCTTATTTGTAGAAGACGAACTTCATGAGAAATGACACTGGATGTAGGTAGGACTTAACTACATGATTGGTTGAAGTGAGACTTCTGTGAATGGTAACTGTCAATGTTAGCTATGAAGACAGAACTAACTGCTTCAAAGAACAGAATAGAATTGACCATTTGGAAGTGTTCACTGGATGAAGTTGCTGGAAGACTGTCAGAGTAAGCAATAGCACACATTAGGGGGAGGCTTCGGAAGGGCAGCAGTGTTGCTCCTGTGGTTAGCAACAGTAGATGTGATGAGTGGTCCAGGCTTGGCACAAAATGACTAAGTCCAAAGCAAGGGAAGTGAGAATTGCTTTTCAATCAACCCTATTGATTAACCAGGTATTGTTAACCTGGTCGGGCTTTATTGGTTGACTTTGAATCAAAAGGTGAGGATAGCAGATGTGCACCCTGATCTCAGAGAAAATAAGAGAGGCTGGGGACTGAGAGAGATCCACTAATAACCCAAGAAATAAGCAGGAAGCCCAGTCTCCACACAGGTGATGATGTTGAGTGGGATTGTCATTTAAAGGCGAGTCAGCTAACTACAGCTTCCTGCACACCGCTGGCCAAGTCACACCACTGGTTCCGTTCCATCTATAACAATGCAAATCCCTGAGCTTTGGGGCTAGAGAAAAATTGCCTGTTTATAGAGACGTTCCCCTACACTCAGGTTCCTGTTTCTATGAGTCTCCCGAAGTTGTGTTCAAAACGTAGGATGAATGTACCCATCTTTCTAGCGGAATGAGCTATCATTTTCTGCAGTCTAAAAAGTATTCCTTGCTTTTTATTTTTAGTTTGTGTGTATGGATTGTTTTGCTTGCAGGTATGATTGTGTACCACATGTATGCTTGGAAACCACAGAAGCCTGAAGATGGTGGTGGATGCTTTGTAACTAGAGTTACAGACAGGTTTGGAGCCACCATGTGGGTGCCAGGAATTGAACCTTAGTATCCTTCAAGAGCTGTCAATGTTCTTAATCACTGAAACATTTTCTCGGCCCCCTGAAGTGCTCTTTGGAAGTAAATAAGATTAGGCCTCCAATCTCCCTTATACCTTCTTATTTGCTACACACACACACACACACACACACACACACACACACACACAGATACAGGATTCACTGCCATTTCTGGCCTAGTAATGACTGATTCTTATACATTTTAGCTGTGTATTTAATAACTTTACAAACTTTTAAAATTTCAGTTTCTTCCTTTTGGCTAGATACTACTATGGAACGAAAACTCAGCTTACCCCCTGGAATCTGAAAGAACGTGCCTGCTGTCTTCTTATTGCTTTTGCATTGACCCACTCCTTTTCCTTGTCTGTGGCTCGCTGTTCCTTTTGAGCCTCAAGGGTAACTGCAGTTCTTTCTTCCTATTGAAAGATTTTGCTATAGCTTTATTTCTGTTTTCATTTAAAAATGTGTATTATGTTTTATATGAGGGCTTTTCCTGCGTGTATGTCTGTGTCCCGCATGCATGTCTAATGCACACAGAGGCCAGAAGAGGAGACAGATCCCCTAAAAATGGAGTTACGGGTAGTTGTGAGCCACCTCATGGCCTCGGGGACTTGGACACAGTCTTCTGGAAGAACAGTCAGTGCTCTTAACTGCTGACCCATCCCCAGCTTCTGTTGCTGTTGTAACTTTAACCTTCTCTTCAAAGACCATAATAATTATTTGGTGCTGGGAAATAATGGAAGGAAGTCACTAAGTTGCAAACTTACCTTGCAACACTGCTCTGTTGGCATTTTGTTTAGACAATTCTCCATGTGGAAGAATGCCCTGTCATTGTCCCATGTACTCTTATCTATTTGGTCTCTAACAACGGAGTGTGCTATAGCATGCTCCCCTCTTCCAATTGTGACAATCCTCAATGTCACGTTATCAAATTGTCCCAAGGGATAAGACTACATTCAGCTGGAATGCTTTGGAGAAAAGAGACCTCTAGGTGTAATGGATAAGTCTACGGAAACTTTATTTCTTAGTTTAATCATATTTTTCTACCCTTCTCTTAGATTCTCCTGCATGTGCCATGTCAAGTGGGTTATTCTAACATACATGTACATATCAATATCAATATCATACACATATACCAAGTACATACACGTGTCAATCAACACTCATTTTAAACACTCAATCCTTTAAAATAAGTTTTAGTGTTTCATTTAATAGGCAAAGACACTGACATATAGACCTTTTTCTTCAGTGACTGAACAAAGCCCAACTAGGAAACCTCAGAGGAGCCAACACTCAGAACCAGGAGACTGATTCTCAGGGTCATTACATCTCCCCAGCGCAATCCTGTCCTTCAACACTCTTTCTGTTGATGTTTCATCCCCCCCCTCCACGCCCAGGGTATCTCAGATTGAAGATCTAGTATTGTGTCTGCATTCTCTTGGGAACAGTGTCAATTTCTCATGATGGCTTAGTGATCAATTTTAAGGAGAGTCACAGCTTTTGTTTTAACTCTAGGTCCTGTCGCCTGCCAAACAGAATAGGGGTATAAAAAAATCTGATACTAAAACACTTATTTTTATCCTTCATCTTAAACTACAACAAGACTATTTAATGTGCTTGAATGTTCCGAAAACATATCACAGGGAAAACATTCTGCTTGATTACTTTGTATGCGCAGCTTGAACTTCATGGCTTTTCCTTCATTACCTCTGGGCAGGCTATTTCTCCAGCTTATTTCTTTCCAATTCATTGGCAGAATTTCAATCTGTTTAGACCTTTTGCATTAGAGGAAGGAAGAGGTCTGCTATTTTTTTCTCAATTTACAGAATTTGAAATTTCTACCACACTTCCCCACATTTAAGCACCTATGGAATAGAATTTCTACAAAAGAGTTTTCCTTTAGGACACGAAGTTCAAAAATCTAAGAGGTACATGAGCATGACAGCCTCAGAGTTGGAAAGAGAAAGGTTAAGTTAGTCCTTCTACTTACTTTTAAATGTCACTGGGGAGAAGGGATTTTGATAAATATGTTTTTGAAGGAAAAAAAGTAAAAGATACAGACCAAACCATATGTCGCATTCTCTGTTCAAGGACTTGTGTATCTTCTGTGGTTTTTAATGTTGTCACCACCAATAAAGTGTGGTTTGACTGGCCAGAAGATTGACTGAGGTTCAATCATATAGCCCAGTAAATTTCAGGCAAATTTCTGTTTTGAATCAGAATTATTTTTCAATGAGATCATTCTATTACAGCTAATATTGCATTGGGTATAGTGGCTGCTTGGTCACCAACAGACAAGGTCATATGCACTTGAAGTGTATATATTGAAATATATATATATATATATATATAAATTAAATATAGACATATATCTTTAATTTTAGTTTTTACATTATCATTTATCAATGTGTCTGTCTCTCTATCATCTTCTGCCTTCTATCTATCTATCTATCTATCTATCTATCCATCTATCATCTACTTATCTATCGTCTATCATCTATCTGCCATCTGTCTATCATCTATCTCTGTGTGTCCTGGCAAGCATCACTAACAGAATACAAGAGATGTAAGAGTGATTCCCAGGCATTGAAGATACAAAAGAAGAAATAGATACACCTGTTGCAAGAAACCGCTTGTTCGTCCCTGCCACCCGGAGAGCTTACACCCAAAATAATCACACAAAATCTGTATTAATTAAATCACCGCTTGGCCCATTAACTCTAGCTTCTTATTGGCTAACTCTTACATCTTAATTTAACCCATTTCTATTAATCTACATTTGTAAAAGAAACATTACTAACTCTTAAACTGGGTGGTGGTGGTGCTTGCCTTTAATCCCAGCACTAGGGAGGCAAAGGCAGGTGAATCTCTGTGAGTTCAAGGCCTGGTCTACAAGAGCTAGTTCCAGGACAGTTAGGACTGTTACACAGGGAAACCCTATTGCAAAAAAACAAGAAAAGAAAGAAAGAAAGAAAGAAAGAAAGAAAGAAAGACTCTTAAGTCACATATCATGAACCTCACACATTAATACCCCACTCTCACAAACGGACAGGTCACCCAGACAAAAACTAAGCAGAGAAATAATGGCACTAATAGGCGTTAGCAACCAAATGGACCTAACATATCTACAGGACTTTTTATCCAAATACAAAAGAATACACCATCTTCTCAGAACCTCATGGATCTTTCTCCAAAATTGACCACATGCAGTCACAAAACAAGAAAACATAAACAGGAAAGTTGAAATAACTCCCTGCATCTTATCAAACTACCATGGATTAAAGTTGAATTTAAAAGACAACAGAAGAAACAGAAAGCCTCCACACTCTTGTAAAACAAACAACTCTCTCTTAAACGACATACAGAAGGAAATTAAAGTCTTCCTTGAATTCAGTGAAAATCATTGCACAGCATACCCAAACTTATGGGACACAATGAAAATGGGGTTAGAAGGAAAGTTCATAGGACTAAGTACCTACATTTTAAAAAAAGAAGAGATCTCATACTCAGCACACCTGAAGCTGTAGAACAAAAAAAAAAAAAAAAAAAAAATAAGCACACCTAAGAGGAGTAGAGAGCAATAAATACTCAAACTGAGGGCTAAAAAATATAAAATAGAAATAAAGAGAACAATACAAAGAATCAAATAAAAAAAATTGGTTCATTGAGAAAATCAGCAGTATAGACAAACCTTTATTCAAATAAAGTAAAAGATAGGGAGAGAAGATCCAAATTAGTAGAATCAGAAATGAAAAGGGGTACATAACAACAGATGCTGAGGAAATCTAAAGAATTATTTGGTCATACTTTAAAAAGTATATTCCACAAAATTGGAAAATCTAAGAGAAATATATAATTTTCTCAATAGATACCCTTTAACAAAGTTGAATCAGGATCAGGTAAACAACTTAAATAGACCTATAGCCCCTAAGGGGATATAATTCATCATTAAAATTCTTCCAACCCCCCCCAAAAAAAAGATGAAAAAGAAAGGAAGGAAAGAATAAAGGAAAAAAGAAAGAGAGAGAGAGAGAAAAAAGTCTAGGGTCAGATGGTTTTAGCACAGAATTCTACCAGATTTTCTAAAATAGTTAATGTCAATACCCCTCAGTTATTCCACGAAATAGAAAGAGAAGGAACTTCGTTAAGTTCATTTTATGAGGCTACCGTCACTCTGAATATCTAAAACACACAAAGACTATCCCCAAAAAGAGAATTACAGGTAAAATTTCCTTATAAACATAGATGCAAATATACTTAACAAATTACTGCAAACAAAATCCAAGAACACATCAAAATGATCATCCGCCATGATCAACCTACTTTAGTTTCCCTACTTGAGTGGAATGGTCTAAGGTGAAAGGCCAAGGATTTAAGTAACAAAGTAGCGAGTCTAATTTTAATCAACTTATTGTTTATCGGGTTGGTATTTTTTTTGACAGGATCTCACTGTATAACCTTAGTTGGCCTGGAACTTACAGTGAAGACCAGGCTCACTTCAGATGTTCACAGAACCTGCCTGCCTTTGCCTCAGGAGGGCTGGAATTACAGGCATGCACCTCCACCGAAGTCCAATTTAAAAGGCAACTGAACATCATTCACTTCTTAGGATAAGACCTTAGAGGTAGAGAACCCAGAGTAACAATCATCACAGTTCACGCATCTGTCTCAGGCAACGTGCACAGGAGCTGGTGGAAAGACTGAAGAGCCAAAACACCAGAAGGACAGCTGTCAAAGTCTGCCATAAAAATGTTTGCAGAAATAAGACTGTGGACAATGGCAATATCAAAGGACATGCCAATGAAGAACAGAGCGATGGGGGGGGGGAACCTCAGTGTCACTCATAGGGTCCCACCTCTAGACAAAAACACTACAGACACCTAATGACTACAGGGAGAAGGAGAACTAATCTCTCTCAGGGTTGAGGCTCCAACCTGGCTATACAATACAACATGGTTAGCCCCCAAGCCATATAGACACACACATCAAAAACGGACTCAGTAAGTTGTATTCCTATATTTACCCATATACGTGTAACAATAATGACCAAAGAAAATGGGGTTATCAATTTGAGAACAGGGAGCATGGGAGGGGGTGGTGGGAGAGGATTGGGTAAGGAAGGGGGAAGGTGGTGCAATCTGTTCTAATTAAGATTAAAAAGGAAGATCTGTGTATCAAGACTAAAAAGTCAAATAAAAACTATCCGTTTCACAGATGCAAAAACGAATGCATAGACTGGGAAAGAAAACTTCCTAGGATTTAGCAAATTATCAGCCAGAACCAGGAAGATTCTGAACATTATGGCTCTGGGCTGTGTCAGAATTGAAAGTTCAATTCGATTTTCCCCACTTTTGTCCCATGAACATGTTCTGTAAATTTTCTGGGAATGTGTTTGGGAAGGTTTGCCAGAGAACTCATTCTGGTTTTTCCAGACTTCCGTGTGTCTGCAGAGTATGATTTTTTTTTTTTGGTGCTACTATAAACAAAGTCTATCTAACAAACCTTTGCTGGATGGCTGAGCAGTCTGGAAAGATGGTACGCCACTTAAGAACTGCCATTACTGAATTCCATCAACCACAGTGGGGGAAGATGCTGTTTGCCTTATTAGAAAATTTGCTCCCCTCACCCAGGTAGAGATTTATCTTCACTTTTAGTACAGAATACTTGTACAAGTACTTGAGCTCTTGTTCTTCACTATTATTCCTCTGACTGCCTGAAAAGTTAGGGTCTCTTCAAAAACTTTGTTTTTAACTCAGTGTAATTGTAAGAAGTGGTGTCCACAGCCAGTGGGGACCAAATCTATAAAATGACCTCAAAAATTTCCTAAAGCATTTAATGACTGTTAGCAATTATATTTCAGACTTCACACAGCTCTAACAAAGGAGAAAGACAGGCATTAATAAAAATAAAATTGTATTTGGTAACAGTCACAAAAACTGTATGTATTTTTTTGTAATGATCTTAGTGTCCATGGCAGAATATCCACTTCCTTATCAACACAAGAAAGTCAAAGACTTTTGGCAAACTCTAGGAGGTTTAAAAAGCTGCACCTTTAAACATGGTATTTGTGGCCTTGGTAAAGAAAATCTACAATCCTAGGACACAGGAGACAGAGTCAAGAGGATTATATGTCAAAGGCTAGACTGAGCTAAATAGCATCGTCCTGTCTCAAAACACCAAAAACCCAGTAAACATACAAAAAAATCTCAACAACATAAGTAACAAAAGAGGAATTCATAGTGCATGTTTCTACAGTGTTTCTTTCCTTCAAGGGTGGAGAAAATGCTATTTTAGTCAGTTGAGATAGATAGATGATAGATAGATAGATAGATAGATAATAGATAGATAGGTAGATAGATAGATGATAGATAGATAGATAGGTAGATAGATAGATAGATAGATAGATAGATAGATAGATAGGAACATCTGCGAGGTAGAAACAGGCAGATCACTGTGAGTTTAAGGCTAGCCTGGTCTACATAGCAAGTTCCATGCCAGCCAGGGCTATATATAGAGACCCTATCTCAAAACAAAGAATAGGCTTAACACACAAGTCTTAAGACTCGGAATGCCCAGAGAAGCTGACTATACAGGTAACATCCCAGGAGATTAGATGCTGGTGGTACTCTAAGGTGCTCTGGGACAAGCAGAATCAACAAATCTGTGTCTTGGTCATGACTGTATCTATTAGCTTCGAGAATCAGTATGAAGCCTCTTGCCCTTTGTCTAAATTACTGTCTTTATGTGTGTAAGGAGCTTATGACTGCTGGGGTCTTTCTGAGCCTCAAATGGCTTCTGGTTTGTGACACTGTTGTAGAGCTCCGATTGCCTATTTTGCCTGTCACGTTACTTTTCATAGATGTCAACTGTTTACTAAGTATAGCAGTTCCACGTCATTGTGAAACATCCAGAGAGGTTCCAAAGAGCTACTCAGATCTAAACAGTGCATAGTTCACTCCCTAAGCGACTAGTATTCAGCAGCAAAGGCCCATCAACATTTCCAAACATAGGAGACACACAAAAAATAGTTTAAATATGTAGACATTATCAAAACTCCCTCTTTATTTCCTGTATGGATCTGAGGGTTCACTAGGTCTTGTCAGAAGATAACCCTTGTCAGAAGTTTGAAAGGTTTTGTTTTAGCTGGGCGGTGGTGGCGCACGCCTTTAACCCCAGCACTAGGGAGGCAGAAGCTGGCGGATCTCTGTGAGTTCGAGGGCAGCCTGGTCTCAAGAGCTAGTTCCAGGATAGGTTCCAAAACTACAGAGAAACCCTGTCTCAAAACAACAACAACAAAAAATGTTTCATTTTATTTTTACTTGTGTGTTCATGTGTGTGCAGAAGCACAAGCAGGTACCAAAGCCAGAGGTGAAGAGTTCAACCTTTTCTATGACTTCTCAGGAACACTGTCTAACTCTGCTTTGACACAGGTCATTCAGGGACCTGGAACTTGTCCATTTAGCTACGCTGGGTGAACAGTGAATTCCAGGGATCCACCTGTCCCTGCTCCCTGGACTGTGATTACAAATGTATCAGCATGTCTGGCTCATTTTTCTGGCACGGATCCTGAAGGCTGAGTTTAGGTCCTCCCGTCTGTACAGCAAACACTTTTGCAGCCGACCTCTCCTCTCCTCCCTGATCCCTAGGTTGTTATCCACACAAAATATTTTCAGTGTTTTTCCTCCTTAAAGAGGTACTCCCATGGGGCAGAGATGCGTCTAAGGGAAGGACTCACTGACAGAAATTCCCTGAAACACACAGAAATTCCACAACACCGACTGAAAGAACATTTATTTTAAAATCTTTAAAATTTTCGCTGTGTTTTTATATGATTTTGTAATTTAAAAACAAACCTACACTTACAGATTTTTACACGAAACATCTGGTTGCCTTGCAAATGACCAGCAAAATTCACTATGTGGCAACTTAACCATTGCTCACAAAAGTCTTACTTAACTAAGTACTTTAAAAAGTAGTTCAGTGGTTGGTAGAGAATATGAAAAGAAAAAAATCAAAGGCGGTTTTAAATTTGAAGGCAACACTCTTCATGGAAACTCACTTCTGAAATTGCTGTTGTCGGAGTCTCAAGCCTGTGATGAAGTCATTGTATAAGTAACGAGGATCCGTACAGAACACTGTGCCCTACAATTTAGGAATGGGCACGGCCGCCATGGCTATACTCTCAATGGCACACTCATCAGTTCCTCTGCGGATCCGGAAGTAGCCTCTCTCTCCCCACTGGGTGCCCCAGCTGTTCTTCACAATCCAGTAGGCTATACCCGTGTCCGGATCCCTTCCATAGCCCACGAGCAGAACAGCGTGATTTGTCAGCTCGAAGGGGTTGAAAGGGTCACTGAGCCCGGTGTGGTGGTAGACGCCACTGTGGTAGTGCAGGAAATCGTCATGGACTTCAAAGGCAACCGCCATGGGCCCGTGCTGGACCAGCTCAAGCTTCATCAGGGCTTCATTGCAGCCACCGTAGAAACCACCCACGTAGTAGTACCGTGAAGTATAGTAGCGGAGACAGTTCTCCTTCGGTTGGCAGGGAGCATCTGTGGCTGTGTAAGGGAAGCAGTTTTCTTCCACCACCCCAAAATCTTGGGCATACTTTCCTGCAATGAGGTACGGGAACCCACCATCACAACCTACGGATGAAAACACACATGGTTATTACATTTCCACTGGAAGAAGGCAGGGCCAACTTCTGCTGTGTCCTGCTTTTTTCTTCTCTCTTCCCTGGAAGTTTTTCTGGGTTTAAAGAATCACTCCATTCTCCCTTCCTCTAACAATCCCCGACCATATAGCTTTACGGGGCATTCACTTAACACCTAGTAAGGAATGTAGCAACTCTAGCACAGAGGTTGAGTGATGGAGGCTCGGAAACCAAAATAGGTTCGAATCCAAAACTTCTGTGAACCATTGAACCCCTCTGTACCTCTGCTTTCTTATCTGGAAAATGTAGATGGTGACAGCGCCACCCTCAAGGTGTAAAGTAGTCACTTCACATAAAGACAATCACTTTAGTGAGTGCGGTCATTGCCATATAGCCCCTCCCCCCACTGATTCCTTCTCAATCAACTCTCCCATCTTCATCCTCAGTACCTTTGTACCTCCATCGTTATTCTCATCCTTGTACCTACTTAACTTTCGTTTCTGTTGCCTAATTGTACTTCACGAGCATAAAGAAACTTTTGATACCTTCCACCTCCCGGGGTCTAGACTGTACAACATGGTGTGTAGTAGCGCCCAGAGAAAGAACAGCTCACTATAGTGACCCGCAGCAGTTTCACAGGAGACCAGTAGCCACCTCTAGACTGGCATCAGGAAACTTTACAATGGTAGTATTTTAAATGGGATTTTCTTCTAAATCATATCTGACTCTTTTCTGCAGCCAGTTTTGAAAGGCTAAGGACAGAATGTTAAATTCTCTTAGAAACAAATAGATATCATAGCTTTATTAGGAACTGGATGGTGAAAAAAAGACCACCATTGGATCTGAAAGTTGCAATGCTTAAAAACTGTGTGATTTCCTAAGAAAGTTTGCTCATACGCCTGCTTTGTAGAGTTTTGCGCACTGTTGGGTGATATTGTAAGAGGCAGTACTCCCTTGGTATATTGAGAGCTCACTATAGGAAGCAGGAGATTCCATGATAAACTGTCCACTGGTAATTGGTGGGGCTACATTCACACCAGGGCTTTCTGACTACAGACACTGTACTTTTCTGCTAGGCCACCCCTTTACTTTTGCCAGTGATATTTGCTGACATGCAGCCAAATAGCTCATGGCATTGCTCTGAAATACAGCCTTTACCTTGGGCATACTTGCTACAAGATACCACCTCTTGAGGACTCAGGATTGGGGTCTGAGTATTGTTGGTTAATATACGGATTCTTGATTCTAGCATACCCATAGAGGCAAATGAGTAGCAGCTTCCACAAGATTCTGTAGATGAAGAAAAAACAACATATAGATATATATAGATATATATACATATATTATTTATTTATAATCTCACAAAGAAACATGAAAACCTGAGTGAATGAGACACCTTAGTATAGATTTATAATAAATTTTTTAAACAAAAATCAGTACAATATATATAGAAGACTGAATTTTCAAGCTCTGATCCTGAGATACTTTGACAGTGATGAGTGGGTTTATGTCTATAATAGATTTAGCCAACAGACTTGGAGAAATATGGTGGGACACATGTGAGCTAAACTTAAAAAAAAATCTAGCCGGGCGGTGGTGGTGCATGCCTGTAATCCCAGCACTCGGGAGGCAGAGGCAGGCGGATCTCTGTGAGTTCGAGGCCAGCCTGGTCTACAGAGCTAGTTCCAGGATAGGCTCCAAAGCTACAGAGAAACCCTGTCTCGAAAAAACCAAAAAAAAAAAAAAAAAAAAAAAAAATCTCTAATGCAGTGGAAAGTTTGAGTTCACCAAAATTTATGTTGAAATTCCGAGCTCTGATTCTCACAGTTGGAGGAGTCCTTATGAGTGGGATTGGTGTCCTGGAAAAGACACCCAGGACAAGGCCAAATGAATTTATTAGAAGCGTCTGCTATGCAGACAGTTACCATTAAAAGAAAAGGAGAAAAGCTATATGCTGAGATGGTGTATAAAAGCAATGCTATTTTTCTGTTTCCTCAAATTGCATGGGTAAAAGAAATAAGCATATGTAACAAAATATTGTAAAACTGGACTTCCCCTTGCTATAATCTTTAAACAAACCAATATAGCTTTATATTTCTATTGTCCCACAGCCTCTCTCATCTTTGCCATCGCTACAAAGATTACATGAAGATTATGCCTATAGCAAACCCAAGATAAAACCAGCTCTACACAAGATATATATCATTCAACTTATTATATTAGCTTCACAAAACTATTGTGAAGTGCTCAGCATTCCACTATGAATCTAAAGATTTGTGAAGTCAATTTAACTAATTTTGCATAGAGGTATGTTCAATAAATCTGATTATCAATAATTTGGTAGCTACCTTCTGTACAGAAAAGTACTATGAAGCTATTATGCTTTTAAATGTTAGCAAGAATACTGTCTTTCCTTCTCCAGGTAATGATTTATGAACCCCCACTGGAGGAAGAGAATAGCCAAGACACTGTTCAAACTCCACCATCATAAACCCTGCTTGAAATACTTAGATTGTTGTTCCTTGCACTCAGCTGGGTATTTCCTCAAGGGCTCTTTATCTTGCCACGTGACACCGGAAAGGAGTTCAGAGCATGTTTGTGGAAAGAATGAGTCAAGAGATAACAAGTAGGCACATTCTTGCAACCCAGAAATGAAGCAAATTCAAGGCAAACTATCAATCATTTATTTCTGAGCTCTTGAGAAAGCAGAACTTTGGGTCCCCATGTGTGAGTCTCCTAACAGGTCCCAGCGTCATAAGACCCTCACCCCGATCTTCCAAAGCCTCGTTTCTGCTTAACTCCTGTCATGTCTGAGGCTCCCAGAAATTCTCCCTTCTGAACGTCTCCTATTTATCAGTTTATACACTGCTCTTGCTGCTGAGGGATCATCTAAATTATGAAGATGAGAAGATAAACACCTGTAATGGTGACTTAGAAGCCACTAGTCTACAGTCTCCTCACTTAATAGCCAAGACCTAGAACTGAGACCATGACCTGAGCCGACAGCTAACCCACTGGTTCTCAGTCTGTGGGTGGTACCCCCTTGCAGGGGGTCGCACAACCCTTTCACAGAGGTCACCTAAGACCACTGGAAAACATAGCTATTTACAATACAACTCATAACAGTAGCAAAATTACAGTTATGAAGTAGTAATGAAAATAATTTTATGGTTGGGGGTCACCAGCCATACAATTTGAGGAACTGTATTTTTAAAAAGGTTACAGCATTAGGAAGGCTGAGAACCGCTGAGCTAACCAATAGCAGATGTTAGCATTTATTTTCTCTTTGTGCAGGACTAGGGGCCTTTGCATTTCTTTTTTAATGATTGTAAATTTCAATCACTATTTTGTTTACTTATGAAGGGCGAAAACAAACTGTAAGGGGAAAGACTGTTATCGACCTTATTCACAGAACGACAAAGAAAATCACGTATTTTCTTCTCTTGTTTGGTTTTTGCAACAGTCTGTTTCCGATTGTCTCTCCTCGTCAGGCAATCAATAAGTACATAGAGTATTAACTTCAACTTTGCGGCTTCCAAGCCATCTAGAAAATACTTCCTTGGAACTCTTCCTTTAACCAAGGGAAAACCAAAGAACAGAATGTGAACACATAACCAGAGTCACTACTGCTCGCTGGAGACATTAGCCACCCAGCTTCCCCAGGCTGTAACAGCCATGGAGACAAAGCTCGTAAGTATTAATCATTAAACTCACATTATCTGACCATCCGCTATGATGGGAGGGACAGGTCACAAGAATGGCCCTGCGGCTCAGAAAGTGCTTTGTTTTGAAATTACAGGAATGTGAAAAGTCCTTACGTCCCTGACTTTCTGGGAAGACTGTCAACTGCTGAGACAATCATTGCCTCCTCTCAAACAGAAAACCCAGTCTGGATTCCAAAAGAAACATAGTATTTTAGACAGATATAATGCAATAAATAAGAAGGGGTCTGTCTTTCAGAAAGTTCTGTGTTGGACCCCCCTTCTACACTGTGTCTCCGTAGTTCACATCCTCCAGCGGTGGGTGAGACACTGCTGTAGCACAGAAGAGAGCCACAGTTCTCGCCTCTCTTGCTTTGCCCCTCATTAGCCACGTGACCCAGAGCAAGGCACTTAGCCTTTGGCATTTCTTTGCATCTTAGTGCAAAGATAAATTAGGTAGAGTGAACAATTTAAGGGCCTTGTCTTCCTGCTCTAATGAACATTTATAACCAGGACTTGAATAGAGTGGATTTTAAATAACAGAAAAGGCCTCCCCATTACCTACTATGACCCTGGAGAGCCACTCTCATTCTCCCAGATACAATAAGACCTGGTGGAAGAGAAGGGAAATCCACTTCACTGAATTTCCTACCTTCTCTCCCCACTCCCACCTCTAAGTTAATCTAGCTATAAAGAAGGCATTTTAAAAAGCTGTTTGAAAGTGTAAATGTAAAACTTCACTTGCCTTTCCAATATTTCCTTGTACTTTAACCTTAATTTCTTCACGCACTGAAGAAAAGTTGTGAATTCCCTCAACTGTGGCCAATTTAGAATTCTGTACTGTATAGAACACTGGAATCATGAAAGTGGAGCATTTTCAAGGACCTCAATTAACCGGAAGAGAATGGGGGAGATTTGGGGACTATAAGAGCTTTTACTAATGTCCCAGGAAGCAATGTCAAAGAACTTCCTTCAGAATGTCTCATTTCCTTCCCCTGGATGGCTGTTTCACCTCACCTGTTAGCCACACATACGAGGGTAAACTCTACCCTTCCCCCACCGAATCCCACAATTCCTTTATTAATGTAATTATCTTGTGTTGTACTTTAATGTTTTGCTTGTGTCTCCTTCTAAACTCTAAATATTGTGAACAAAAGCTATTAATCTTTAAATACTCTGCTATTATTAAAAAGCTTCTGAAAGGATGGAGGAAAGGACTTAATGGGCAAAGCACTTGCTATGAAAACACAAAAACCTGGTTCAGATTGCCAGGACCCACAAGAACACTGGGTATGGCAGCACAAGTCTGGTAACCGCAGAACTGGGTTGATGGAAGCAGGTAGGAGGCTTTCTGAGCAGCCCGCCTGGCCAAAATGGTGAGCACCAGGGTCAGTGAGAGATGATGTTCCAAGCAATAAGGTGGTGTGATAAGAAAGAAACCCTCAACACCTCTGGTCTCAAAGATGCATGTGAATGCAACAACAACACACACACACACACACACACACACACACACACACACACACAAGCTCCCTAACATAGAGTAAATACTATAAGCAATGAGAGATGCAGTATCAAGGCATCAGAAGTTCACATCATTTACTAGTTGCTACGTGCCAGACTGCCAATAATGACGTCAACACAGGGCATTCCTTCTCAAGTCTCTCAAGTAGGCACAGAAACTCTAAGTTAGAGTTCTACTGCTGTGGTAAACACCATGACTAAAAGCAACCTGGGGAAGAAAGGGACCATTTCATCTTACATTTCCAGTTAATGGTTTATTATAAAGGTAAATCAGAGTAGGAACTCGAAGCATGGACTGATGCAGAAGCCATTAAAGAGGTCTGCTTACTGGCTTGCTTTTTATGGCTTGTTCAGCTTTTCTTATAGCACGCAGGTCCACCAAGCTCATGGGTGGTACCTCCCACAGTGATCTGGACCTTCCCACATCAGTCATCCATCAAGAAAATGTCCTACAGGCTTGCCCACAAGCTGGTGGAGGCATTGCTGCTTCTAAGGTTACCTCTTCTCAAGACTCTAGTTTGTGTCACGTTGACAAAACACTAGCCAGCACCTGGTCTATCTGATGATCAGTTAAACTTTAAATCCTCTGCAGCTGAGTGACTGGTTAGCACATTTACGATTCCAGGGAATTGAGAGTCCACGTTTTCTTGGGCTGTCCTTAGTGGCCCCAACAGATATTTACATATGACTGCCGGAATCTGAACTAATATTCTTTCAGTCATAAGGTAACCATTTTGGAATGTACTAATTAACTACGTTAATAGTAAACCATGGATTTCCATTAACTCCAAACCCAAGAGTATCATCAGATAGCATCTGAACTTCACAGCTGAGAACTGGCAACTTTGCTGTAACCCATCAACATATTTGGCAAATACACCTATTTATAACTTTGTCTTGTTCTGAGATGATAAAACATCATGTCTAAAATGTAATGGCCCCTTACCATAGAATGCACCATTCAGAGAAACCTAAGACCTTTTTTTAGGTGTCAAAAAGTTGGTTGCCGGCCGAGTGGTGGTGGCACACGCCTTTAATCCCAGCACTTGGGAGGCAGAGGCAGGCGGATCTCTGTGAGTTCGAGACCAGCCTGGTCTACAAGAGCTAGTTCCAGGACAGGCTCCAAAACCACAGAGAAACCATGTCTCGAAAAAACCAAAAAAAAAAAAAAAAAAAAAAAAGTTGGTTGCCATTTTCCTTCATTTCCTTCTCAAGGAAATGGCAAAGGTAAAGGATTTTTGGATGCACACCTTCTCTAGAGGCAGTGAGTCCCTAGAAGGTTAAGGGAGAACACCCCTGGCATCAGATGAAGGATGGAGGTCTTTTGGACTGGGTGAAGCCGGACCTGATTAAAACTTTTTCATCAATGAGGATGAAGCTTGAAGTGCGTGGGATTAATAGTAAGATGTGGAAGAAGTTGATACAAATATATTTCTAGAAAAGAGGAAGAATTTATCTTTCAAAGTCATACATTCGTAATTATGATCTTCATTTGAAAAAACGATGGCTAATTTATTTGGTATTTTGAAAAATGTTGAAAACTTGAATATTTATTAAAATTATTGAGGGTATGTGCAGAGTTAGTCAGTCTCCTTTAGCAAAATTGCAACGTCTACAGAGAAAACTATTTTGTTGCTATTGACGTTTTATATTTTATAGTAAGTAACAAGTAAATTATCTTTGAATTAAATGTGTTTGACACTTAAAAAAATCTGTAATCTAACATATTAACAAACTTTGAAACTTATTTTAGCAACACCAAAGTTTTCAGAAAGCTTTATAGCTGGAGATTGGTTATATAAGCTGTAATGAGTCTCTATGCAATTGTTGAGTTAAAGTTAGGAAAGTAAGATTCTCTGTCATCAAGTGCAGTTAAAGGAAGTTTTATAATTGCAAAGCTAAATCAACTCATGGCTTAGGAAACTGAGTCAGTCCTTTCTATCAGAAGCCGTATTTTGATATAAAATAAAATGAAATGTCCATATACAGCTTAAGAAATCTAAGCTTGTGTAGCGATTAAAGATCATGTAGCGGGAGAAACAGGAGGACAGATAGCAGAAGAGATTCAACAAACCAGCTTAACTTCCATTGGAAAGAAGACCAGTTTAATGGAGGGGGAGGGGGGAGAGAGATGGGGGGAATGGGAGGGAAATGGTAGGAGGGAAGGAAGTGGAAATTTTGATTCCTATTATTTATAAAGTAATAAAAATTATCAGAGAAAAAAATCAATTATTTCTTTCCACTAAAGAGTCTCCTAGCAGCCAGGTAAGTGAGGTCTCCTTACCACTCTGATGAAATCCATTCTGAGAAATGGTGAGCTCTGGGAAATTTTTAGCAAATTTGGTCATTAACGCAAAGGAAGTGAGTAAGAATTCAAAGGTCACTTTTTTTAAATGATTTTTTTAAAATACACTCTGTAGTGTAGGCTACCTACCAATTGGCAGTTCTCCCTCCTCAGTCTCCACAGCACGTGGTCTCCATCTGTTTACTAAAGTAGAAAGACCATGCCATCCCTTCCCTGTGTCCTTAAGTCCACTCTAGAACCTAATATACAATGAGCACTCAGTTACCAACAGCTTGGGGCAACTTGATGAAAACTCAAACTGTTGCTAGTTTTACCTTGGTTACGGACGGGGCTAACAAAATTGACACCATTTACGTCTCTCCAGTCCCAAGATTCTGGCAGATTTAAGATCTGTTTCTGTATTTCAGCAGTCATCGGGGCAGGTTTGGGCCTAGAATGGAAATATATAGATATATTTAATACCAACATAAACTCTTTCCTTAGAAGATCATCTCCTAACCTCTGATTCTAAGGTTTAAGCCACAGTAGCTAGTGTCTTCATGGAGAACGAGAGATCACTTGTCCCATTAGTGGCTCAACGTGGCCATTACACAATATGTCAGTTACATAGCTCGGCTGCGCAAAGAGCGTTCAGTTATGACAGATGTTCAGGATCTACTCATTTTCCTTGTACCGTGAAAGCTACTTTTAATGTACTTGAACAGTAACATTCTCTTACTTTTGGGAGACGTTGATCAAGAAAGGAGACCCAGGTTAAAGATCTTCATTTAGATGTTTTAGAGAAAACATTGGACTAACTGGTGTTTGACTTAAGAGGTAGCGACGTCTTCACACTTACTATGTGACATTCTGCAAAAAACTGTAATGTCACAAACTACTCTTTATTCTTGTTGTTGTTGTTGTTTTGGTTTGGTTTTTCGAGACAGGGTTTCTCTGTAGCTTTGGAGCCTGTCCTGGAACTAGCTCTTGTAGACCAGGCTGGCCTTGAACTCACAGAGATTCACCTGCCTCTGCCTTTCGAGTGCTAAGATTTAAAGGCATGGGCCACCCCCGCCTGGCATACTACTGTTTATTCTTAAGAATAATAGATACACTCATACCTATTTCAAAGAATCTTTACAAAAATTCAATATAATAATAAGAATAACTCAAAAATGTAAACGGTAACTATGATAATTACTGTCACCATTGTACACATCACTAAGAGTACTAAATGAGATGCTGGCACTGTGAAATGATTTCCGGTACAAACTATACATTGAATCGCTAACTTCTGTCTTTCTTCCATCCTGTAAGGAAGAGCATTTGGTCGTAACACACACATACTAAAGAAAATAAAAGTTGGGAAGCAACATTATATGGGCACAAACAGAAAGAGAGAGGAGTTTAGGGTACTAACATGAGAATTAGAAACATGTTAGAGTTATTGCCCATTATCTGGTCTTAATGCCTTGGGCCTCAATGCTTTAGGGATCCGGTGAAATGTCTGTTTCAGAATGAGTGTCTGCGTAGAGTGAAATCTCTGTATCAGCGAATTGCTCAGAAGTGATAGTATTGGTGTGTGATTGCATCAGTTCCCTGACTTCTGAAGCCTCAGCTTAATGAGACTTTCTACTACAACAACTATACATTTACAGAAGAATCAATTTAGATATAAAAATCCTACTAGAAATCATGCAATCAGACTTCCATATTTGCTTTAATAGTTCCCTCTCCATACGACTTCCATCTTTATCTTGAACTTTCTATGGCACTCTAATGGTAATAACTTTTCATAATACAACAGCTGGTGTGCAGACAGAGTCTAAGAGGAAAGAGTCCCCCTGAAGCACATCATGTAACACGTAACAGAACTGTAGCTTGAGGCTCGCACACTCAGACAGAGCAAGCCCCTGCTTCCATTGTGAATTCCCTCTGCCTTAGGTTTCTGTTAAACAAGCTCAATGTTTTCTCATAGATCATTAGAATTCTGCTTAATAAATCCAGGAAGGGGATACTATGAACATTCTTTGTCCCAGTTTTGACCAAAGCAACTCATGCACTAGAAGCCTCTAGAACAGGCCTTGAGAAATACCATAGCACAGTCTTTTGAAAGGGGCCCAATTATTTGAAGGGTGTTATTAGTTGGATACAAAAAAGTTCACAGTGTCCCATAGTTTAAAAAATTTCATTGAACATGGGTCATTAGTCCACAGGCACAAAAGTTAGAGGTATATCTCAGCTAGTTCAAAGAACTCCATCTTTGAATGAATGGCTTATTTCAATTATATAAAAAAAAACACAGATTCTATAAATATCCAGGAATAACCTATGAATGTCTTAAGAATGGAAGAATATTTTCGTATCAAGAGAAAATAATCTACCTAAATAACTTATCAACCCCATAATCTCTCTATTTGTCTCTAATTCCCTTGTCTTTAACCATGATGATTTCTTCTGAAGAAAACCTTGACATCACAGGAATAGCCTCAGATGCTTAACAAATGCTAAGGTACCACAAATCCACTCCTATCTAGAGCCAGCCACAGTTCTAGAAAGGGAATGTAGAATACTCACATTTTTACTCAGAGGAATACAAAACAATATATCTTCCCAAAGCAGGAAGATGAGGTATCCAAACAAAAACTGGCAGATGCTACCAAAGCCAAGGAGGTGGGGAGGGATGGAGGTCTACTGAGAAATAAGGAGTTATTATTTTTTCCTGGACCTTAAAGCACCTAGATTTCAGATTTTTTCAGTGGCGAATTTGACAGTTATGATTAGCAAGCTGAGAGGTAGTGATGGGATAAAATGGAGGTAATATAAAAAAACGTTTCTAAGAATGTTTATCATAGTTTTCGAAAGCAGGTTACTTAGTAACACAGTTATGGTCCCATTTAGATGACCTCGGGTACCAAGCATGAGTCTAGTCATTAGATTGCAGTCTGTAACAACTGTAGCTGGGGACAGGAAAGTGAAACTGGCAACACTTCAAAGAATGACTAAAAATGACAATAAGAAGAGAGAAGACAAGCTATAGGAATAAAGAGAGTGGGGAATGGATGTAAACCAACAGCACAGGAAAGACCCCCAAACACAACTTGGGCAAATATACTTGAATATGAAGGAAGGTGGAGGAAAAACTTGGACTACTAGTTCAAAGATGAGCCATCCCGGTGGGGCTTGAGTGGAGGGAGGGTGACCTTCAGTACTGAAGTGACTAGTGACAAGGGAGATGACGTGTTACCTTGGGATCCTTTGATTGTGGCCACCACTTCTCCTGACCAGATCTCTCAGGCTCAGTTTCTCGTATTCCTTGTAGGTGGTTGCGGTCCAAGACTTCTGAACAGTGTTGATGGCCTTCACAAAGCTGTGGTCATAACTATAGAGCCTATTGGAGAATCTGTGGGAAAAGAACAGAGCTTCAGACGTAGTCTTCTCTGGTGAAACTACTCGCCAGGAAAACTGATACTCACACCGTGCATCAAGGTGGGGAGTGGTGTGGTCTCTGCGGAACACAGAAGGGCTGAAAGCTGTTATGTCTCTCACAAAACTTCAAGTTAGCCAAGCAGGATATATGACAACATTCAGTAGAATACTTATATGCTAGTGATAGATTCGAAACAACCTACATCAGTGTCCTAAAATAAGGAACTTATTAATGCAAATGACACTTCATTTATATGTATTTCATGCTAGTGAATATATAGAAGATTACTTAGTGATGTGAAGAGAACTTACATTGCATTAATTTTAAAAGGTACAGTTTATACAAAATTAATTTTTGTAAAAGTCTATATATAATTTATTTTTAAATCTTTATTTATTTATTTATTTATTTATTTATTTATTTATTTATTTTTCAAGGCAGGGTTTCTCTGTAGCTTTGGAGCCTGTTCTGGAACTAACTCTTGTAGACCAGGTTGGCCTTAAACTCACAGAGCCTGCTCTGCCTCCTGAGTGCTGGGATTAAAGGCGTGCACCACCACCACCTGGCAGCCCTATTTATTTTTTTTACTTGGCAGAGAGTATTAGCTTTTCTGCATGCCCTATTTATTTATTTGTTTGTTTGTTTGTTTGTTTATTGAGACATGCTCTGAACTCAAAATCGTTATGCACCCAAAGATGGCTTGGTACTTCGGCTCCTCCAGTCTTTACTTCCTGAGTGATGGGATTATAGGCACGCATCACCATGCCTGGCTAATGCAGCGCTGAGTACAGAAACCAGGACTCTATGCATACTAGGCAGCTACTCTATCTGCTAAGCCAACCCCCAGCCCCTACGTGGGCCCTTTCAAAGTGCACATTTATAATACGCTACATGAACTAAAGCACAGAAACAAAAGTATCTGTAATGGACACATGCTTTATAAATACACAATTCCTAAATATTATTCCACATAGGTGCTTTATGACCTGAGTATTAAAAACTGGTAATAGCAGCAATATCTGAGACCTTTTAAGAAATGAGGATAATATTCAGCTCAGATCGCTGAAATCAGAATCTGAAATAAGTTCCACATGTGATCCAGACAGACACTAACATGAGAATCACTTGTCTGCTTTATGTGAAATGCTTGGCCACGGATATAAAAATAACATAGAAACAGCATGATTTTTTTTATGTTAATTATTCACCGAATTCCAACCTTTGTCAAACCTGTGTGTCAACAGACAGCAATTATATAAGTGACCCTTATCCTCCCACTGTAAAACACTCTGGGGTTGAGCAGCTGTAACTCATCATTCAAGAATGTCACCAACATTCTGTTAGACAACATTAGATGTGCCCAGCGCAAGAAACACCTAATTCAGGCACTCTGGAAACTTTTCTTTCACATTTGTAGAGAAAGTGTTTTGCCAGATCCAGGGAAACGGAGAACACTGCAAAGAAAGATGCGCATCCACGTTGATAACCATTTTAATCATAGCTCCTTCCAGAGGCTATAAGCAACCTTTATTAGAAAAGCTACCATAGTGCTCCAGCCTTATTCTGACCTTAACCCAACAATGAAAAGAAGCAACAAGTTGGTTTTTTTTTTTAATTTCTTTAGACACAAGAGTAAATTTCAAAATGTTCAGTGAAATAGTTTAAAATATTTTCCATCAAGCCTGCTTTTTCCAGACTGGTAAAGTCTTGAGAAGCTTGCTACCTACTTCCCTCACTTGATCATAATAGCCAGGAGAGCTTCGTATGCTGATAAATGCATTACGGCAATGACAGGATGCCACTATAGCTCTTAAATGCTACTTCTGGCACTCAAGAGTCAAGGAGATTAAAATGAAAATCAAGTTAGCCAGCATTCCAGTATGTTTGGGGTGGGACTCCTGTGACCACATCCCTAGCTCAGAGCTACTGCCAGCTGAGGCTGCTGAGGAGGAAGGGTCAGGTTTCCTCAGGGGTGTGGCCTCAGAAAAGTTGCCCAGCTCAGAAAAGGATGCAGTTCAAACTGGATCCAGTGAGCTGCAAAGGAAAGAAACAGCTATGAAGTTTGAAGGGACCATGGGAGGGTAGTCTAGGAGAAGTTGCATTGGGTGAGTGGAGGGTAGATATGAGAAAAATACATTATATACATGCATGAAATTCTCAAAGAACAGATATAAATAAAATGAAATAATGTATTGAATATTAGGTAACAGATAGGTAAAAGCTGAAAGAGATCCTAAAGTTAGGTTGATCACAAATGTTTATTTTAAGTAGAAGGCATTACAGGGAGATTCTTTACCAAATGGTGCAATATTTGAAAGGTCAAGTCAGGCCTACCTGTGTATAGCACAGCAGAAAGCATACAAAATGGACAGCGTTTAGGAAACTGTGGTGCTACAGAACCATGCTACAAGAGCTGGAGAGCTGGCTCGGGGGTTAGTAGCACAGGCTGCTCTTCCAGAAGACCTGGGTTCGATCCCCAGCACCCACATGGCAACACACAATGATTTGTAACTCTGGCCTCCAGGGACATAAGGCAAGTTTGCGGCACACTGACATACAAGCAGAAAAAACACCAATACACATTTTTTAAAAAATGAAGGAAACTAAAAACTAAGATTTCTATAAAAAAAAAAAATTTAAAAAAGAACCTTGCGCCGGGCGATGGTGGTACACGCCTTTAATCCCAGCACTCGGGAGGCAGAGGCAGGCGGATCTCTGTGAGTTCGAGACCAGCCTGGTCTACAAGAGCTAGTTCCAGGACAGGCTCCAAAGCCACAGAGAAACCCTGTCTCGAAAAACCAAAAAAAAAAAAAAAGAACCTTGCTATTTAAATCCACTTAAACTGAACTCAAAAAGAGGAATGCATTGTTTTCATCCTGACCACTGAGAGGTGAGTGAGTCATCTCTCCAGCCATGTCTCTTATGACCTCTCTGCTGCAGGTGCTCCTCACCGAGGTCACTTGGCCTTGACTGTTGGGTCTGTGTACTTTTGGTGGCTTTTACAACTACACAAAATGGAAAAGGAAATATTTGTTGGTCCTCCCTCTTGCAAAACTGATAATGTCTGGAAATTCTTCTTTTTGTGGTTCCTTATGGCAGATACCTGAATGAATGAACACAGTAACTGCATTTTATAAGTTGAATTGTATCCCTTGGATAAGAAAGGGAGAGATACTACAAATATATTATAATTTCAAATAATAAGTAGGGAGGTAAAAGGCCATACTTAAAACCCTTACATCCAATATCTTAGCTTGAGATTGGATTTGGAATCAGCTCTTTAAAGAGGTGATAAGAGTTAAATTAGGTCATTAGCATGGGCACTGGTCTAGCTTAGTTAAGGTCCTGAGACGAAAAGTTTAGGATAAAGCAAAGAAGACCAAATAAGGAGATAGTGAGAGGAGGCACCAGCAGCAAGCAAGGAAGAAACCAAGTTGTAGCCTTCAAAATGCACAGCAAAGAAAACTTTCCTTTAGGCCACCCAGTCTGCCATGCTTCTATGTGATTGCCGGGCATTGACACTGCAGAAATACCAAGAACTTTAACTTCAGCTGTTTGCTGTATTTCCAGTTTGTTGCATTACCTGGTCACTCATTGTAGCATTATCATATACATATATTAAATACATTACTATACCACAGCCAGTGAAATAATTTTTCTCTACTAGTCATTAACAATTTTGCTCCTCTGATCGTTCTTTTTAGTTTTAACCACTCCCCGTTTTATTGAAACTTGTTGAAATATTACCTTTCTCCCATGAGTTCACATAGAGTTCCAGTACAGTTTTATGTAACACGGCTAAGTTCATAAGCCAAAATTACAATTGCTCAAAGTGAACACACTCATCCCACACGTACCAAAAGACAAAGCTACGTGGACACATCCCTCACCACAACTCACTTTTCCTGGAGACTTCCAAGGTTTGCCATGTTCACGTTAAACTTCTCCAAAGGACTTGCCATCTTCTTGCCAGTAAAGCAAGCCCAGTTCCGACCCAGGACATCATGCACCCATCCGGTCATGGTCTCGTGGCAGTAACTGATAGCGGTGCTGCCTTTGACTTCATACTGCAACCACGTCAAAAAAAAAAAAAAATGAAAGACCAATTACACCTGTGTTCAGCTCTCAGGTCTCTGTCCCTGGCTTCCATTTACCCCAAAGACGTACTTAGCACACTGCCAACTAAAAGAAAAACTTTATTTTCGCTGATGACGTCTGATGATTATTCTAGAAAGCAGAGAAGTCAGTTTTTCTAAGATTAGCGTTGTTGGCCACCAGACAAAATGCACTTTCAGGAAGGAAAGAATGTCTACAGAAAAAGCTTAAATACTTAGGGCAGTTATCATAGCCAAGGTGATTTGCATTTATTTCCTTACAATCAATCAATGAAGAAATGATAAACAGTTCTGTATTTCCCATGACCAGTCAGGGAGTCATCCTTCCTCTTGAAGGCCACAGGGCTGTTTACCTGGCAGGAATAGGGTTTTCCTCCTCTGATTTTTTTGTCAGAAGAAGCTCCCTTCAGTAGCCTCTAAGAGCAGATGGCAAATGCCTTCTGTGTAGCCAAGCAAAATCCTCTTTTGCAGTTAATCTGCTGATGTACTAGAATATGCCCATTATGAGGTACTTAATATTGTCTCCACTTTATTTCAGTAATATGGCCCTTTGTGTGTTTCCATATGACCACGGAGAGAACACTGCCTAGTGACAGACCCAGGTTCGCATTCTGATCCATTGGCTTTGCAGCCCCATTGCTTTCCAGTAACGACATCTCATCAAGGAGGAGAGCGTGACCAGAATGAGCACGGAGGGAGGCAGGCAGAAAGAAGAAAGGCTTGAACATAGGGCTAATTGGTAGAAATTTGAAGGAGACTCTATTAGGCTATATTTATCTATAAAAGAAGGATACCAGAAAAAAAAAATCACACACAAAGTGTGTAACACTGGGACTCAGTGATCCAGTTAACATGTCCCCAAATGGAAAAGCCCAAATATGTTCTGACCTATCAGTCCAAGCAGTTTCTTTATTAATTAACCAATGAAAGCAACAGATAGATAGAAGACCCACCTACATCATGTTTTATTCTTTAAAGCTGTATTTTATAGCATTCCATAGTTAGAGGAATCTTCTCTTATTCTTTTGTTAACCTGAAGTCACCCTGCGAAAGGGAGGCCATGTTGGCACAGATTGGGCAGGCCTGTACAGGGCAGCTCAGAGGGGGAAAGGAGGCCTTGATTGGGTTAGCTCAAAGGTCAGTGCTGGAGGCTAACCTTAGGGACCTCCCCAGAGGGATTCTATTATTTCCCTGTTTTGAAAGTTCTCAGGGTCTCTTCCAGCCACAGGGAACTCAATGTTTGTGAGGATTAAGAGGCTAAAATTTTGGCCACATTATCCCACAACAAGTGTAGTTAATGTTCCCCCCCTCCCAAAGAATTTTTTCAATTGTATAAACATTGGTCTCTGAAGACCGATGTGCATACATGAGACAATTTAAGTTTCCACTAGCGTTTGCCAATTCCCACTGCAACAGAGAATCTGCTGCAATTCAAAGACCTTTCAGCATGGAGCACTCCGGCTCGGAGGACCGCTGTCCTAGGGGCTCCTCTTCCTCTTCAAAATTCCTATTAAATCACCACATATTCTCCAATGTCCTTCCTTAGCCCCCCACCCCCTACTACCCTCCCTAGTAATAATCTTGACCTGCTGGGATATTTTTTTCTGTTTTTTGATAAAGATTTTTTTTTTTTTTAAGTCACTAAAATATCCTTACATTGCTTCTCTGGGTACACTTTACAGAAAGTATTTGAATGATTGTTTCACATAGTACACTGGTCAAGAGACACCAAGAACCAACAGTTTTGCTTTTGTTTTTGTTTTTCTGTTTGTTTGTTTGTTTGTTTGTTTTTCAAGACAGGGTTTCTCTGTAGTTTTGGAGCCTGTCCTGGAACTAGCACTTGTAGACCAGGCTGGCCTCGAACTCACAGAGATCCGCCCATCTCTGCCTCTCAAGTGCTGGGATTAAAGGTGTGCGCCACCACCGCCCAGCTCAGTTTTGCTTTTTAAATTCCAGTTCTGTAACCTCTCAGCCATGGAGCTTTGAGGGATGATGAGGGAGCCTTTCTCTGTTTTCAACTGACGTGGGCAAGACAGCCGTGACTCATCCCTACTTTGCTGGATTGCTAGGAAGGATTAAAAATAACACTAAAGCCGAAAGCATTTTAATAGTTTAAAAAAAGCTCCCCAAAAGCAACAATATAAGCATGTATAAACATTTCTAAAGACAACAGAAAAGTTCCTAGGACACCATGTGTTGCTGTTGCTGTGTAGATATATAGGCAACAACGTTGTCTAACATTTTATCTATGCGTTCAGATAACTTCCTTTCAGATTGTTAACGGAGCTGTGTATTTAAAATACTGGCAGTGGTGCCCACCTAAGTTACAGCACTCCAGAGGCTCCTGAAATGCAAATTTAACAGTAACACATTAGCACTGTTTTTTTTTTTTTTTGGAAACAAGATTATGGTAGTGACTTTCTTTCATTATTAACGAGATCATCTGAAATGACTTATTACAATCTACCCTGCTCATTTAATCATCTGATATGTCATATGCGTGATAGATTATAACATTATTACAGTGGTCCACTCATGCAGTTTTAAAAGAAGTCTACACAAATCATAAAAGAAATAAAAATCTGGACATGAAAGTCCCATCCATCACATTGGTTTACTACTTCACAGAGCGGTACCTCAGAGATCTTCGAGAACTGAATGATAAACGTGTATTTGGAGAGCTATGGTATCTGAAAAACACCGAAAGCTCAGCTCTGTCCCTTTCTTGGCCTCCCTTGTAGGTAGAGACTTCAGTGTAAAGTAAACCACTTCATTTGCTGCTGTGTTTACAGTGTGAAGGAAGGCAGCTGGGAGGTGGAGAAGCACTCCTTTAATCCAGCGCTTGGGCAATGGAAACCGGGATCTCCGTGAGTTCTAGGCCAGCCTGATCTAGAGAGCAAGTTCCAGGACAGGCTCTAAAGCTACAGAGAAACCCTGTTGAAAAACCAAAAACCAAAGGGGAAAAAAAAAAAAAAACAGCGACAAGGCTAATTGACCAAATTCACATTTAACTAAATCCCTCCAGACTACCATAACTTTCTCAGAAAGAAGCCAACTTCCCTAATTTGGTTCCAAGAATAAGCATCGGCTTTCTGCCTATTAACAAGACTAAACAGTTCATTTAAAAAGTTGAATTCTAATCAAGTGCAAAGCTGCCAGGAAGCTGCAACCAAATAATGATGCACTTTAAGTAGAAAATATTGGCATGTAGATGCAAACATAAGAATGGTGGATGTTAAATTTGATTATTACCTATGCTGAAGACACTTGATTTACAGTTCAAAAACTTCCAGAAATAGCTAAAAGTACCAGTTACTACCCAGCCAAGTGGTCAGCATCCATGGGCTAGTTCTCAGTGCCTTGCTCAAAGTCTCAACTATCAGGAAAGAAGAAACCACGAAAGCTTATTTAAACTGTTAATCATTTCCAATTCCTTCCTATGCTCAGCAGAAGCAAGGCATAACCTATCCTCATCCAAACTAGTGAAAACAGAAAGTAGCACAGACGTGAAATTCTCTCTTTTCCTGGGCCACTAATTGAGTCTCTGCTTTAAAAGCTAGAACTTGACTATTTTAAACTTAGAACCCTTTTTGGATTTCTCAACTCAAGAAGTTTAAGGCATAAGTAAATGAACACACACACGCACACTCCACACACACACACTCATACATGCACACAGGCACTCACACACACATGCACACTCACACACACATGCACACTCACACACATGCAAGCATATCTGATGTCTTTTCTTTTAAGTCATTTAACAAATGGCCTGAGTTCCGGCCATAGTCTCTAAGGGCGCCGAAGTAGGAACACTTGAGAAGCATTAAAAACAATATCACAATGAGGTATCTTTTTCAAACTTCTTTCTTACAAAATTATTTATTAAGCCCATTATTTCCATGCTATTTGACACATATTGATTGACATACAGGGAATACAGTATCTTGTAATACAGAGTCAATAATCCCGTCTCTTACAGAGCAGAAGGGAAGACAAACAAGCGATTCCGACAAACAATGCTAAGCATTAGTGTACCGGGAGTCCTCTGGCGCATATCTACAGTTTTGTGTCCACTGCTTTGCTCCCATTAACATTTAGAAACCAAATTAGAGAGAAACATAAAAAATTTTCCATAGCAAGTACATCTGCGTTTGTAGCCAACAATATTTATAGACCCTGACAACCAGCTCTAAAATATCTAACTTTTTGAGGGTTCTGGAGGCTGGAAACTTGATAATATTTCCTAGAACAGAGAACTAAAGATATAGCGCATCCTAGGTCAATGTTTCCAGAACCCATGAAAAGTGATGTGTTGGGTGCTGGTTTGAATGAGGATACCTCCCCACCCCCATAGGCTCATTGGCGTAAATACTTTGTCCCCCACTTGGTGGAACTGATTGGGAGGGATTAGGACTTGTGGCCTTGTTGGAGGAGGTGTGTCACTAGAGATGGATTTTGAGGTTTCAGAAAATTCCACAATACCGGGATAGCTCTCTCTGCCTAGAGCTTGTGGTTCAAGAGGTGATCACTTCACCACCATGGACTCTAGCCTTCTGAATCGGTAGGCCAAATTTAACACTTTCTTTTATAGGTCTCTTTAGTCATGGTGTTTTATGAGAGCAATAGAAAAGTAGCTGATACATTGTCGGCCAGCGTTACTTGTAAAATGTCTGCAGAAGGAAAAGTGGAGTTCACTTCCCCAGACCTATGAAGTTCTATTTGCATTAGGTGGTAAAGATAAAGAGAGAAAAATGGAAGGGTATCCTGGTGGATAAAGACTCCAGACCATTTCTTTACAAGTACACACCAGAGGCAACTGCAGAGGACATGGGGAATTGTTAATGGCCTCTCTCCCATGTATGGAGTGGCGACCACATTCTAGATGTTGAAGACTATGGAAACTAGAGGTAGGATTTAGAAAAAAATCACCAAACCAGTAAATTGGACATGGCATAAAACCGCCAGGATGACTCAGAGATCACAAATCTTCTGAGCTAACTGAGTTGCGGGAGAAGAGTGGGGAGGATAAAATGCGCTATGTATACATGCACCTTTTCCATCTTCCAAGTCAGTTCTAAACCAAGGGAGAAGGAAATGACTCCACTGCTTAGCAGGAAAGAGCTGCAAGACAGCAATCAGGCTGAACAATAGTGCTATTAAGGAAAAGCCATTTCACAAGGGATTCCATTGGGCTTTACACTTAAGTTCAAAAGCTTGATTCTCAGTGTGTGGGACAGCAAAGGGGAAAGACAAGTTAAAGTCACCTGCTTAGTCAAAGAACTCTGGTTCAAAGCAAGAAAGTGAGAGGGCTCAGGGGTATGAAGACCTAAACTGGAAAAACACTCTCCTAAGGCTTCAGTGACAGCCAAAGCAATACACACTCCACCCCACAAAACTAACCTTCACCATGCTTTTGTGCTGAAATTCACCAGAAAAACTACCCAACTGTGACTCTAAATACCATTTACTTCAGTGAGATCGCTTTTACTTTTTAGCCCCAGGGAAGTCCTTAAGTTTGAAAGATTAGGGGTATCATTTTACAGTCAGAAACTCTTTTTCTTCTTCTTCTTCTTCTTTTTTTTTTTTTAAAATATAAGCCAGGCTGATATGTAAACCAGGCTGGCCTCCAACTTGTGATCCTCCTGCCTCTGCCTTCCAAGTGCTGGATATTAACAGCACATGACACAGTGTTCGAGAGGTGAGTTTTTGGGTTGTTTTCTTTCTTTTCCTCCTTTTTTTCTTTACTCAAGTTTTGTCTATTCTTTTTATTTGAAAGATTTATTTATTTATTTACTTATTATGTATACAGTGTTCTGCCTATATGTATACCTGCATACCAGAAGAGGGCACCAAATCTCATTATAGATGGTTGTGAGCCACCATGTGGGTGCTGGGAATTGAACTCAAGACCTCTGGAAGAGCAGCCAGTGCTCTTAATTATGTGAACCATCTTTCCAGCCCCACTGTCAAAAACTCTTATGAGCTTAAACTTTCTAAGAGGCTAACCATTGCTATCTGTGAAAGGAAATGAGGCCCATCAATTTTATAGGACTTTCAGATATGTAATATGTCAACGTCTTATCAAAAAGCTAGCACCTAATTTTTAAAAAATGAAACAGAAGGAAAAAAGAAAAGAGAAGAGAAAAACAATAGAAAAGGAAAGCATTGATCACTTCATCTTTCTGGCTGGGGGCACTGCAGGGGACCACTGTCTGCAAGAAGATATACCTTTTCGTATTTAGCTAAGAAAACATCTTTCCTTCTTCCCGGGAAACATCTTCCGTTCAATAGCTAACATCTGTCCATTTCAGGTCATCTCAAAGCCTTCTTTTCTTCTACTATAGGTTTGGGAGTTCCTGAAGGTGATTAGAGAAAGTGAAGGCACCCGGGAAAAGTGAGTTAACTGAGAGCAAACTGTACACCGTGACATAACAGAAAAAGAAGGTCCACAAACCCAAAACCCAAATCCTGTCGGGTTTGGAGAAACCTTTTTAGCATAACAGTATTCATCCAAGGAAAGAAAGAAAGAAGACTTAGGAAAATGCTAAATGCTGAAGCCCCCTGAGACTTCATCTCTTCCACGGGGTTTTTCCTTCTTTCTGTGCAGTTTCTGGTTGCTCACATTCCACAGTGGTGATTACTGTTTTCCAAGGAAACATTCAGGATGGCAGCTGCCTTGGAGGTAGGTCACCAGGACTCCTTGCATGTTACATGCAAACAGATTCCAGAAGGGACTGTAGCTGCCATGGCCTCTGCTAGCTGCTAGAGGTAGATCCAGGTGTTTGCCTTTTAAACCAAAGTCTGTTCTTGGCTTTAAAGAGCCTCCCAACAGACGATCTATTTAATAACTACAAGACAAAAGCTAGGGTTACAAGCCAACAAAGATCACACCATCTCTTAACACATTATCACAGTAACCTTTGTCAAGCAAAAAGAAAAAAAAAGCAATACCAGCACTACTATATTAGGTGTTGGTAGCTATTGAGCTCAATACTGAAAAAGCATGCAATATGCATCCAGGCAACATGCTTGCAAAGCACATGCATCTACGTGACTGCGTCTCTAAAATGCCAGTATGCTGAAGCAACACGCTAAATCCTAGCAGCTTAGGCCCATAGCATGCATCTCATACACATCTAAATGGAGCCCTAGTGCTGCTTGGATGCGTTTGTAGGTACCACGGTATATGCTTAGGAAAAAAGACTAGGGTTTAACTTTTCTACTGGTTGATGTTTCCCCAGAAGTGGGAGGAAGGTTGAAGAAATTTAGGGCAGAATTTTATAAAAGGTACTGAGAAACCAGTGGATCTACTTTGGGGCCGTTTCCCATGCAGTCTTCTTCCTCAAGTACCACCGTGCAATATCTTAAAATTCTGTGCCATTCCAAACTAAAGGAAACTTAACACAGTCTCTCCTCATCCAGGTCCCTGAAGAACCGAGAAGGTGCAGCTTATTTCTGCTCATTGTGCTCATTTCGAGCTGGTTTTAGAGGATGCCTGACATTCTCTAAATTACGGGAAGATGCAGTCCAGGAGCAGTTCCTTTCTGGTAAGATGGACTGCTGCGGACCCATTACAAAGCCCGGGCAATGTGGCTACAATGATGGTGGTGCTTTTGAGACCCATTCTCACTTCTCTTTTTCCAGCTGGCTCTTTAGGACTTAGTAAGCAAGAAAAGGAGGAAGGACGAGGAGAAGCAATATCATTTTAAAACACAAAAAGGGGTAAGACATCTCATCGAATTGATTTGCTCACCATCCATTCTTCCCATCAAATCCTATGTGAGCAACAATTTAAATATTCATTCTGAAGATATGAGGTGAGTGAGTCAAAGGGATCCTTCTTTTCCTAGTCGACATTCTAGTCTTTTAGTAGAAGCTGCTTTACAAAAGATGAAAGGCAACTTGGTGATGGTATGCCAATTCATTTTAAAAGAGCCACCTCCTCTCTAAAAGGCAGACATACAAAACTGTGACCTCACTCTTCCAGCTTAGAACCATAGCATGTGGTATGTCTTGGCATTAGGGGATATACTATTCATGGTTCCTCCTTGAGGGAGTCTTTGGGGAAAGGAATAAACAAGCTAGGATAGCTTAGTCACTTTACAAATGTGACCTGCATGTTAGCCAGCCTTTGTCAGCTTGGTCTTCTCCGCCTTGGGTTCATGTCCACTATGACACTTGGGATTTGATGCTGCAAAGTCGGAGCACGTGAGATCGGCAAGTTACATAAAGCAGCAGAGAAAGTCAAGGTGGTAGGAAAGCCAGCTCAAGCAAGGATGCGTAGGAAAACAACAATCTGTGCATTCTCCTTCCCCCGCAAGAATAAATGGGCATTGATTTGCATAAGACAATAGGGCAGCAGAAAGCTGGCTCAACAGTGAAGATAAAGATTATTTCAATTGTGCTCACCCAGTTTGTTCCTCAGATGTGGCAAATCATATATTCCCACAGTTCCCAGCTGCATGAACAACTGACTGATAAAATCAGTGACATCCTATGAAGAGTTTACAGTGGTAAACTGAGTCACAACACAATTCCGCATCAATTAGAAAATACACATGAGACGGGCATCAAGATGGTTTTGATATTGACCCTTCACCAAACGAGAAAGTCTCATCTTAAAAAATAAACCTTGTCTTTAATATATAGAATTTATATATTTTTTAAAAAAGAACATCTATTGCAAAAACAATTGTCCTAAAAAATAAACCCGGAAGGCACAGTGAAAAGCTAGTACACAGTTCTCATATCCTTTCTTGTGGAAATGCAACCGACATTTCTGATTGGGGTGAATAATTTCAATTTTTGCAAATTGCTAGCATACGAACTGTGGAATTCAAAACCTGACATGGGCTTCTCCATATGTTGGCCTGCCTCTAAGTAACAGCTTGCTTTATGAAGCCAGTGGTGGCTTATTATTATTATTATTTGTTGTTCTATAATTCAATTAAAACTGGGGGGGGGCAAAACAAAGTGTTCAATAATTGAAAAGTTTAACTTGACTACCACGAAAATAAAAGGCAAAGCCATAATAAATGGCTCAGGATAACAACAGTGACTGCTGGGAAAACTGTAGGCCCGAGTTTAATCCTCAGGACCCTCATTGTGGACGGAAAGAAACTGTGATTCTTTCTATAGGTTGCCTTCTGACTGACTATACAGAAGCTACGATCCACAAAGCGCCTCCCAATCCCGACCAAACTCACGATCCCCCCAAAATAAATAAATATAACAAAAATATTTAGCCATAACAAATCTATTTTCCCTCTGTATTTTTTTCTACCCTTTGAATAGCTATCTTCAAAACAAGATGAGGTTCTTTCCTACCCGTCTCTTCCCCACTGCCTCAGAGGAGATAAAGCGAGGGGGAGAAAAGGGTTAGTAACTTGTTCTTGAAGACACTGTTTGGAGCTGGCTGAGTTTGTTTATGGGCCCTCTGGACGGCTTGGTTGGGCTTGTCATACAGTGGAGCTTTATATAGCTTGCCACAATGATGAAAACACATAAAAACACGAAGAAAAAAACAGTAGCCACCACCGATGCCATAGTCAGACAATATCACCGCTGTTTATATTCTGCTCGAGTGTTTCTTTGGGTGTGTGTCTGTGTGTTTTTATAGGACGCCAGCTGCTTTTTAATATGCAGATATTTCACAGAGGTGTAACTGTGTCATGGGGACAAGGAGAGCTGGCTAATAACTGCCATAATAATCAGCCAGTGCAGAACATGGCTGCAGGGAGGACCTTCACACTTCCAAGGCGGTTCCATTTGCTCACACGCCTAATTCCTCTGTTTTATTTTACAAGAGGTTATAAAGGGCGTAGGTCCCTGCCTGGATGCGAGTTCAGGTCAGAAAATTGCCTTGAAGAAATAGGAAAAGGAGACCTCTTAGGAGCATTCTGTTCAACTTGAACTATGCAAACTTGAAGGCATGTGCAAAACCACAGAGGGGCTAGTCCGGTTTCAACCTACTATAATTTAAGTCATTAAAAACCAATTTTTTTTCTTCATTTTTTTTTATTGTTTAGGAATCTTCCTGTGAAATGCTATTCTTTCAGCTAATGTCCCAGTAAGATATGAATAATGCAAGGTGCCACAAAGAGATCGACATTAGCCACCCTAAGCCAAGGTGGAATTCAGAGAATGAGGGGGAGGCTGGGTCTGCTGTTGCGCTGTACAAAAGGACTAACTGATGAACGTCCTGCACGCGTGCGCCACCGACGCAATAAACTCCGGCAGGACAACAGCAGACATCACACAAATGTGGTGGGGAGCACGTGACACGGTCTTAGCTAATGGGAAGTTTTAGAAATCCATCTGTTCTGTAGCATAATAAAAGACGGAATTGCAATGGCGGCATATGCAGCAATTTTTTTGTTAGATATTCACGTAAGAGTTGGATTGAACAAATGTAGTTTACATGCGACACTCAGAACCGATGCTATTTATCCATTTTTAAGCCAGGCCTGATGCCCACACCTGTAACCCAGGAAGAATTTCAAGTTCAAGGTTAGCCTGGACAACAAATCGAGACCTTCTCTCAAAAATACAAAACAAATGAAAGCCCAAACTTAAAATACTAGTTCAAAAAGTATTTTCTATGCCATTAGGAAAAAGGCCTATGTATTCTATTTTGTGAACAGGTTTACATTTCTTGAGTTACACATTCCTCGAAGCGTAGTTCCCCAACACTGTGGGAAACTCCCTGATGTTTATGATAAAATCCAACCAGCTTTGGGTCAACAAAGTCACCCAAGGTATCTGACTCTGTGTTTATCTGTAGCCACTCGACTTTACAATTTTGCTTGAAATTTTAAACATTTTTTCCTCAGTACTGCTGCTGTATTTGCTATTTAAATGCTCTAAAAGTTTAGTTACGTATTGCATTGTGTAAGTGCAAAGGGCTATACTCGGCCATGCTGCATGTATGGAGGTTACAGGGCACCTTTGCAGATCTGTCTGC